>NC_059341.1:135526694-137026694 GCF_018350155.1 Leopardus geoffroyi
GTGGGCTTCAGATCTGTGCCCCCAGCCCAGTGCCAATCACAGCAGGGACACAGGAAATGTCTGTGAATGAAGGAGATACCAAATCACTGTGTGTTTGCGGCTTCTCTCCCTGGCCTAGTTTGTGCGGTTCCAGAGCAGCAGTGTCCTTTCTCGTGAGGAGGTGGGTCATGTTCTGCAAGGCGCAGCTTTGGCTGACCTCTCTACCCTGTCGAATACCACACTCCAGGCTCTGCGTGGCTTCTTCCTGCAGGTGGGTTGGAAGGGGATGCCATGGAGCCTCTGTAAGGCTAGACCCTCCATGCCATCTTCTTTGTGGAGGATGAGCCCTCTGGCCACAGCAGCTAGAGGGAGGTCAGGAGTACAGAGGGTGGAGGGTAGAGAGGATCTGATGGAGTAGGCACTGAGAAGGCCTGTCTCCCCTGCCCTCTTCTTGCTCCAGGTCCAGAGCATGGGCCTCCTGGCTGATGAGAGCACGGCCCAGACCTTGCACGTCTCCTTGGAGGGCCTCTCCCCTAGCACCTCCTCAGCCGAGCCGCCCCTGGACATGCTGTATCCTTTCCTGCATCTGGGAGCTTGGCCTGGGCAAGGTCATCCAGGCTATGGGAGGCTGTAGCATCATGCTTCAGAGGGGTGCACTGTCTACAGCCCTGTACTTTAAAGCATGTGGGTCAGTGAGAATAATTAATAGTGATAGCAACGACAATGACGTACTCTGTTCTAAGTTCCCACCAAGGGCCAGGCATGTTACATGTATTGTGTCTAATCCCCACAGAAGCCAGGGATGTTAATATAGCTATAACTTAGACCAGAGAGGTTAAATGACATGCCCAGGATCACACAGTAATAGCATCAGGATTTGACCCCTGTTTATCTCCAAAGCCGTATCGCCAAACTCAGGAAGGAGCTAGTCCTTCCCCAAAAGCTTTGGAGAAAGTTGCCCAAACCCAGATACGGGTGCTTCCCTCAGCCCAACATGGGAGGTGCTGTGTGACTGACATGTCCCCGAGAAAGCCTGGGGCTGTGGGCAGTAACAAGAGGCCCTTTGGGGGTGGTTGTGGTGCTCCAGAGACACTTCAGTCTGTGTGTTGTTTGGTGGTACTTCCTCCCCACCCCCACTGGCTACCTCCTTGGCTTTCTTCTTTCTCCTCCTTTTTCTCTCTCCTCTTTTCTCCTCTTTCCCTTGTGCATGGAATGTTCCCTGTTGAATAGCAACTACCTACCCAGGTGTTTGGGTCCCAGTTTTAGAATCCAGCCCACTATTCTTAAGAGCTCTTTTGTTCTTGTGTGACTGTTTTTGCCCTTTTTGGGCTCTAGAAGTGTGGTTCTCCCACGGTTGGCTCCACCTTTCTGCTGTTCTCCTCTCATGTTTTGCTGCCAGTTGCCTGGGAGGGGTGGCTGTATCCCTGTCCCACATCAGAGACTGATCCTCATGACTCGAAGGCCCAGAAACGGAGAGAACTGTGACCTGGAGAAGAAAAAGTCAGGGCAGAATTGTTGGAGAAATGGATGACAATTGTAGCCGTTCACTCTATTGTTGAAGTGGAATCAGGAAATAAAATGATACACTCACATGTCTCTGTGGGCTCTCCAAAAAACATTTCACTCTCAATTTACCTTGAGCTGATAACTCTGCCAGTAGGATAGTGGATTGCTTCGGTAAGGAATGGATGGCCTCCTCAGGGACAGTGGGTGGGATTTGTTCTGCTAACATGTAAGGAGCACCAGCTGGATGCCTCAGTTATACCCAGAAAATGCCACTCGCAGGCCATCCACGGGGCTAGAAGTGCAGAGAAAGTCCATTTTTGGTACCGGTGTGATCCAAGTGCTCCAAGAGGCAGCCTCACCTCACATGGAGCTGGAGAGAGGTACAATTTTGAGGCAAGGACGCTGAGCAGGTGAAATCCTTCTCTGCCTTGCTAGCTCGGTGGAACCGTTCCAGCTCAGCCCTTCCCTGGCTAAAGGAGGCCCCTTGTTTCTTTCTGTGGGCCCTTCCCAGAGCTTGTATCTTTATCCCCACGTGTGCGGTTCTTTTAATGTCTGCTCTCCACCGTTGTGCCTGCTTCCTGTTCCCAGCTCAGCCCACCGTGCCTCTTGCCTGCCGTCCCCAATCCGGGTGCCCGTAAGTGGACAGCCCATCCTTACTCCTTGGGTTTGGCTGTATGGACCCTGCACAAAACTGGTATGAACTCTGCCCTAATGAACTGCACTGTAGGTTTCTTCTTCTTCTTTTTTTTTTTTAATAAAGTTTATTTATTTTAGTAATCTCCACACCCAAAGAGGGGCTTGAACTCACAACCCTGGTATCAAAAGCCCCATGCTCCTCCCCTACTGAGCCAGCCAGGTGCCCCTACAGGCTTAAAAAAACAAAACAAAACAAAACAAAACAAAACAAAACAAAACAAAACAAAACACTGTTAGTCCGTGACCCACCAAACTGATCCTGCCAACCATGATTTAAAAAACACTGTCAGCTTATGAAAAGTTTCGGTCAGGGCGCCTGGAAGGTCACGCGGACGGCAGGGGTCAGGGTCTCAGTCCGCTGACGCGCCCTGTAAGTCAGGCACAGACCCCACACAGACTTAACTTCCTCCAGTCTGACCGTGACAGAACGCCGAACGATCGCGCCCCGGCACAAGCTTGGCGGGACCGGGCTCCAGCTAACCGCGCTGAGGACCCGCGCGGGAGCTCGGCGGGGCGGGGCCGGAAGTGAAGTCAACGGAGCGGTTGTCGCGGCCCGCGCTCATTGGCCGGGAGCGGCGCGGTGGGCGGGGCGGCGCGCGGTGATCCTTGAGCGGCTGCTAGCGCCAAGTGTGGGGTTTCGCGTCTTCGGTGTTCACCCCGCGGACCCTGGAGCCAGGCTGCACGCCGACGTCCTATCTGCACTTCCCTTCCCGCACCTCCCGGCCTGGTAGGTGGGGGCAGGGGTCCCGCGCAGGCAGGCTCCAGGTGGCGAGGGCAGGGCGTGGGGTAGGTGGGGACCAAGGGCCCCCAAACCGGTTGCTGGGGGTAGAGGGTGAGATTCGCGGCCCCGAATGCGTCTCGTTGGAAGGACTCGTTCTCTCCTCCGGGAGCCCCACAAGGCTCGGGGCAGCAAGCCGGGTCCGCGAGCCCGCGTAGCGGTCTCAGAGCCCGCCACCGCCACGCCATCCTTGCAGAATGTGTTCAGAGTCGCATACCCAACCTGGAAGAGGTCTGGGAATGCACGGTGCGAGGAGCAGGAGTGAGAGGCTGGGTAAGTGGGAGTAACAGTGGAAAAAAGCAGGATCCGCCCCCACACATTCTGCTTTTTCGGTTTTCCTTTCCCACTTCTCTCCGGCTTCAGTCATTACCGGCTGTCTGATACCCTGGCCCCAAGTTCTGCCCTAGTCCCGGTCTGGTTCCCTTGAGTCTAGAGCGTGGCGTTGGAAGGCAGGTCCTGGGTGAAGTTGGACTACTCCTTCCCATTCTTTAGGCTTCAGGTGTCCGGTCTTCGGAGGGTGGGAGCGGTTCTCTGAATGACCTCTGCCAGCTCAATAACTGAGCATCTGTCCCCTGGAGCAGGCGTCCTGATAAGCCAGTGGCATCTTTGAGGTAGCCTATGCTCATTTAGACTCTTGGTTTAGCCTGGGAATAGCTGAGTGACTTTGGGCAGTCATCTGGCTTTTCTTTGCCTTGGTTTCCACATTGGTAAAACTGATCAACTGTCATCAGAGTGTGAGGCCTCCTCTGACCACTGTGTTTAGTATTGCACCCCACCAACTCCCTCATCCTTCTGTGCTTGTTTTACAAGTTTATCGATTTTCTGTTTCCCCTACTAGGGACATAAGTACCATGAAATGCAGTAATTTTTGTCTGCCGTAGGCACTGCTGTATTCCCAGGTCTAACACAGTGCCTTGAACATCGTACGCAAAAAATAATTAAGGAATGGTGCCTGAATAGAAATAGGTGTTACTTGTGGTGCCTGTGGTTCCAAAGTGAATGAATGGCAGCCTGCTTATCCAAGATTGTGCTGCCTCCATTCCTGCCTGCATCCCTTCTTCTGTTCTTTTTTTTTTTTAGGTTTTATTTTTAAGTAATCTCTACTCCCAATGTGGGGGTCAAACGTAAACCTTGAGATCATGGGTTGCATGCTCCACTGACTGAGCCAACCAGGTTCCTCAGCACCTCCCCCCCCCCCCCCCCCCCCCCCGCCTTCTTTTGTTCTAACAACAGAAGTCAGAGAAGGAGGGGAAACTCAGAAGTTTCACATCCCCCCTGACTGCCTGGACTTCCTTAACCAGATAACCTTCTTGGGGTCCAGGATGAGGGGTGCTGAAAGGGAATGATACTGGCCAGCCCCCACTTTCCCCAGGCGTGATGCCTTACCCAGTGCTTTTTCCCTAGAGCAAGGAGGTGACTTCCTTATCTCTTTTACAGGGGAGAAAGCTGACGTTCCAGAGGCTAAGCTATTTGCCCCAGGGCCCACAGACAGAGGCAGAGCCAGGGCTCCAGCCCAGAGCTCTAGACACCAACCCCCGTGCTCTAAGCATTCCTTTATTGCCAATATTATCTTTTCTCCTACCTCCTACCATCCCACAGTGTTTATTGTGTGTCTGGTTGGTCAGTCACAGGCCCTGGGCTGGGGATGGGGCTCCGGGGCCTCCCAAAGCTGGGTTCTTGGTATTTGGAGGCTATATCAAGTTTGGGAAGTTGCTGTTCACCTGCACTCTTTATTTTATATAACCAAGCTCTGGATCTCACCTCCTCTCTCTGGGTTACTTTCCTAGCTCTAGGATCTTGGATATGGACCTTCTTCAGTTCCTGGCCTTCGTCTTTGTCATGCTATTGTCTGGGACAGGAGTTACAGGCACCCTGAGGACCTCCCTGGACCCAAGCCTAGAGATCTGTATCCTTTGGGGTTGGAGGTGGGGTTAATGAGCTGTTTCTGAGGGGTCTGTAAATAAAGTCTGTACTCACACCCCCTTGGATTCCAGAGATGGAGCAGACTCAGCCTATGGGAATAGGGGAGAAAAGGTGAGGTGCTCTAATCAAGCCTTGATCAAGTCAATTTTCTTCTGGTCCTCAGTTTTTCCACATGTTAAATGGAGAAGGCAAAACATACTTCTCAGAGCCACGAGGGCTCTGAGGATTGTACATGTGCTTTGCATCTTGTGGGTGAGACCCTGGGTGGAGACCCAGGGTGGAGGCCCTGGCATACAGGGGCTACCTACTCTGGGCCAGACCTTGGGGACACAAGAAGAATCAGGACCAGTCATCCCTGGTTTTGAGGAATTCACAGGCCTCTCACTATACTTAGCCCTTTAATGAAACATGGTGGGGGAAGAGGGGCAGGGAGAAATACTGTGCTGTGGCTTTTGAACTGGGTCATGAAAGAATAGAAATTCATGGAGAAGAGTGGGGGGAGCATCCCAGGCAAAGTGTACAGCGGGAGCAGAAGAGTGGAGGTTCTGGGAATAGTGAATGGTTGGCAGTGGATGATGGGAAGATCATGAGGAGGGGAGGTTAGGAGCCAGGTCCTGAGGGTTGTGTTCAGGGCGTTGGATGTAGACTCCTCAGTGAAATGGACAAATGATACCTTGCAGGATGCCTCTGCTTCTCAGTTTGTTTCTTCTGTGGGGGTGGGGGCAGGGGGAGTGTCTCAGCCATGGGCATCTATGGCCCTTGCAGATACTTGCTGTTCGGGAATGGGCCCTCTCAATTGGGACCACTGGATTGTCCAGGCCAGCCCCTTGACTTAATGCCACCCAGACAAGAAGATGTTTGAGGTGAAGCGGCGGGAGCAGCTCTTGGCACTGAAAAACCTGGCACAGCTAAATGATGTCCACCAGCAGTATAAGATCCTTGACGTAATGCTCAAGGGGCTCTTTAAGGTGCGTGTGGGCATGGGACAGCTCACCACCAGGTCTTTGGTCTGGGCACTGATAGATGGGTAGGAGTTCCCTGAGGGGCTGGTATTTAACGAGGGGGAACTACACAGATTTGAAATAGATTTTAAATAAATAGGGCCGTCTGTGAAGGGCTCTGCAGAGCCACTCAGCCTGGGTGGGTTCCCTCAGGTGCTGGAGGACTCGCGGACAGTGCTCATTGCTGCCGATGTGCTCCCGGATGGGCCCTTCCCCCAGGACGAGAAACTGAAGGATGGTATGGTCTTCCCAGTCTTGCTCCTTCCTCCTTCCCACCACCTTGATCTTCTCTCTCTGCTCCTTTCCTCCTTTTCTCCTCACTCTTTTTCCCTCTGGAAGTATCCTCTTATGAAACCTTCCAAGTGGTCCCCTTGGGTGTATGGACACTTAATTCATATTTCTCTGGGCATTTCCAGGCTTCAGAGCCAGTTTCTGGGCCCCTGACATGGATATAGTCCTTTGTACTGTACTGTGCTTGGGGTAGGGGAAACGGGGGGGGAGCCTCTGCCCACAGCCCCACCTCAGGGGCCCTTGCCTTTTCTATCACCCTGACCATTCTGGTAGAGAAGGCAAGGGTTGTTCCCATTTATAGGAGAAACACAGAACAGACCTATTGAAGGGACTTACCAGTGGGGGCAGTTAACAGCGCTCTTTTCTACTGTTTTAAAGCCTCAGTCCCCTTAAATCCTTTTTGAGACAAGGTGGGGAAAACAGATAAATAAGAGAGAACGGAATGTTTCTGTGTCCCTTCATCCCCTTTTCTAAGACTTTTTCTCCAGTGGTAATTCCCTTCCCACCCCCTGTTAACTGATTATATTCTAACGATAAAACATTAGATTATACTGTCTGAGAGAGGATGGAAATAGAACTTATATATCAAATGGTGGGCACTTTATAAATATCATCTCAAATCTCCACTATAACTCTGAGGAAGGCACCGTTGCCTTCATTTTCCAGGTAAAAGAGGACAAGTGTTTTGCTCTTGCAAACCTGTAAACCAAGCTAACTCCCGAGTTCTTTGACGTTCAAGATTGTTCTGAGGTCCAGAGGTCCCTGCTCCACTAGTCTTAGACCCAACTTGGCATGTCTGTGGAGGAGTCTGCTTTTCTCTGTGTGGGCTGGCCAGTGCTGGTGAGGCCTGCCTGGGTCTTATCTGCAGGGGTGGCTCAAACAGGGACTTCTGGCAGGGCTGGGTATATAGTTATTTTTCATGATAGTCTAGGTTGGGGGGACCTGCCGCCATGGTGGACACACTAAGTTAGTCTGAACTGATCTGTTGACCAGAGGAAGGATATTAGTGAGAAAGTTAGTGAAATTCAGATAAGGTCTATTGATTAGTATCAACGTTAATTTCCTTATTTAGATAATTGTACAATGCTTATGTAAGATGATAACATTAGAGGAAGCCGAGTGTAGTAGTTTTATGATGCATGATGGAAGTCTAAAGTTATTTTAATATAAGAACTTCAGAAGCATTTAAAATAAAATTGGGGGGGGGTGGCGCCTGGGTGGCTCAGTCAGTTGAGCATCCAGCTCACGATCCCAGGGTTGTGGGATTGAGCTCCATGTCAGGCTCTGCACTGAGCATGGAGCCTGCTTAAGATTGTCTCCTCTCTCTCTCTCTCTCTCTCTCTCACCCTCACCCCTCCTCCCTTCCTCCCTCCCTCTCCCCCTTCTCTCCCTCCCCCCCTCCCCCCCTCTCCCTCTCTCCTCCTCTCTCCACTTCTCTCTCCCCTTCTCTCTCCCCCTGTCTCTCCCCCTCTCTCCCTGTCTCCCCTTCTCTCTCCCCTTCTCTCTCCCCTTCTCTCTCTCTCCCTCTCACTCCCTCTCTCCCCATCCCCTCTCCCTTCTCTGCCCCTCTCCCCTGCTTGCACATGCTCTCTCTTTCTAAAATAAACAAACAAACAAACAAAAAGATATTTAAAATAAAATTGGAAGATATTAAGAAAACCAAAACAAACCCTAATGTGTTTCCTGGTCATCCTAACAAACCTGACTCCTCACATACACTGCAGCTCTGTGTTAACACTGGGGCCTGGCTCTGGATGTTTGGAGGCCAAGTTGGGGAGGTCTGACCCAGCCAAGCCTCATGCGATACATGTCTTCATGTGCAAAATGGTACCCACCTCTCTGGTCCTTAAAACAAATGAGTTTTCTAAGCTATGAGATATAGCCACCTGAGCCTCCGTTTCCCATCTGTAAAATGGGAACAGCAGCCACATCTCCTTCTAAAGGTGGTTTTGAGGATTCAGTGTTCTGGGGGGACATAAAGCCCTTAGCATACACTACACATGTGGTCAGCCCCCATGGATAGTGGGCACAGTTCCCTTCTCTGACTAGTAGGCTTAGTGGGCTTCTGTTCTCTGAAGGGTGTCTGGGGCTGGCCAGGTGGGCAGGAGAAGGGCATCTGTCTTGGCCACTCATCAGGATCCTCTTGCCAGCTTTCTCCCAAGTAGTGGAGAACACAGCCTTCTTCGGTGACGTGGTGCTGCGCTTCCCGAGGATTGTGCACCACTACTTTGACCACAATTCCAATTGGAATCTTCTCATCCGCTGGGGCATCAGCTTCTGCAACCAGTCGGGCGTCTTTGACCAAGGGCCCCACTCGCCCATCCTTAGCCTGGTAAGGACTGGGGGCAGAGAAGGTTCAGCAGCCCTCTGCCTGGTGGTGCACCATGAACCTTGCATCTGCCTTCAGTTAGGCCTGAATGTCAGCCCTTGGTTGTGGTTTCTGTGATAAGCCTCAGGGCACCTTGAGATGCAGTCTCAAGGGGTTCTGTGCTGACCTGGGTCCCTAGGGGTCATCACCTGTTTCACGTCTGCCTAAGCCTTGGGCCTGAGTCCCACTGTGGAGGGAGTAGCCGCGGGTAAGGAGTCAGGAGAGGCAGAGGATGACTAACTTTTCCTCATCCGCAGATGGCCCAGGAGCTGGGGATCAGTGAGAAAGACTCTGACTTCCAGAACCCATTTAAAGCAGACCACCCAGAGGTAAGCTGCTGGGGCCTATGGCCACGTTTGCCCTGCCTCTGCGGGGTCATGGGAAGCCAGGTCATACAGGGGATGGGACACCTGGGGTGGAGCATGAAAGCCTTTGACTTGGAACCAGACATGGCTTGAGTCTGGATCCACATACCATTATTTGCTCATTGATGCCTTTGGGCAAGCCACTGCCCCTGTCTTAGCCTCAGGCTCCCTGTCTTATCATGGGGTATGGACCCCGGCTGTGGGGGATAGTCAGAGCCTATGAACACACCCATCCTGATGTATAGTAGGCATCTCACGTCAGGTGGCTGCTAGGCAAGGTCAGGCCGTGCTTCTCTACCCTTGAGCCTTTGAGCACTCAGCCAGGCTTCTGTCTCACGTTCCTGCATGTGCTTTCAACCTAGGGGACTGAGGTGGGCTCTGAGGGCTGAAGGCTACAGGGTAGGACCACAGATGGGGACATGCAGAGTAGAATGGAGGAGGGAATCAGGTGGCAGGGCAGTGTATCAGGGGCAGAAAAGCCTGGAGGACTGGACTTGTCAAATCATAGGCTCTCCTCTGGTGTAGGGAGGGGTGTCAGGGTCCGTGAGGGGTCTAGAATTTTAGCCTGCTACTGTTTCATGGATACTGACAGGTCAGAGGCATCAGAGTTCATTATAGCAAAAGCAATATCTGGCCTGTTGGCCTGGCCGTGTGGGTTCCCCATGTTCCTCAAGTCATCCACAGTGACACAGAGGGGCCCAGGCAGATGCTGCACATGCAGTGACTTTGCATGAAGGTGAGGAATAGCGAGTTTGGGATATTCACAGCCTTTGTAGTGAATAGTGGCAAACCTGCTTTTTGAGGGGCGGTCATCCTGTCACCCTTCCAGGTGGTTCTCTGCAAGCAGTCCTGACAAATAATACCCAGATACAGAGAGGTCAGGGCTTTGCTTTCTTGTTGTACCCAGTGAGAACGTGCAGGATGCTCAGGGCCGTGGTTGATTGCCTCCCCCACAGTTTACCTGTCAACCCTGTGTGTTTTGGCTTAACTTAAATTTCCACGTGAATGTGCTATTCAGTCTGATTGATCAGTAGAGGCTAGGACCAAATGTGTCCTAGACCAAATCATATTGCCATTTGATTCTGGCTACCATCAATAGGACTCTAAGCAGCAGGACGAGGCCAACCTGCAGTGTTGATCTCAGCCCCCCAGCTTGCAGACTCAGCCAGCTAGGACAAGTCCTGGGTGGGCCAGTAGGCTTTTGTTGTTGTTGTTGTTGTTGTTGTTGTTGAGTGTTTATTATTTTTTTTTTTTTAATTTTTTTTTTTTTCAACGTTTATTTATTTTTGGGACAGAGAGAGACAGAGCATGAACGGGGGAGGGGCAGAGAGAGAGGGAGACACAGAATCGGAAACAGGCTCCAGGCTCTGAGCCATCAGCCCAGAGCCCGACGCGGGGCTCGAACTCACGGACTGCGAGATCGTGACCTGGCTGAAGTCGGACGCTTAACCGACTGCGCCACCCAGGCACCCCTTGAGTGTTTATTTTTGAGAGAGAGCGTGAGCAGGGGAGGGGCAGAGAGAGAGGGAGAGACAGAATCCGAAGCAGGTTCCAGGCTCTAAGCTGTCAGCACAGAGTCCGATGCGGGGCTCAAACTCACGAACCGCGAGATCATGACCTGAGCCGAAGTCGGATGCTTAACTGACTGAGCCACCCAGGCGCCCCACCAGCAGGGTTTATATTAGACAGAATAGTCTAAGGCCAATCTGTTACCCATGACCACCCACACAAGAGTTTAGACTGACCTATTGATCTTTGATGTCATTGTCAACAATTACAGGGAGCAATACATGGACCCAGAGCAGCCCTCATCCCCAGTGAAGACACATTTCATGGCCCACTGTCTCCCATCTGTCACGACATGGTTTGAACCACTGTTATATTGTTTATCTGAGCCCTGAGAGCAGTGTCACTATGGGATTGCCACCTCATTTGCCCTATGTGGCATAACCCAAGGCCACTCAGGCATCAGGAACAGCAAATGGATTTGTATCTGTCAGGTTAAAACAGGTTGTGTTGGCCTTTGTGCCTGCACAGGGTCACTTAGGGAGCTGCTTTTGGTGGCATCAGGCACAGCAGAGTAGTTTACTACTAACCACATTCCTGTGAGTTTTCCTTTCACAGGGCTGAGATGACACACCCAACAGCCAATCACATTATCAGCTGCAACTGCCACTTGGCTTGGACAGATCCTAGGATTGTTTGCCAAGTGGCGGTGCTAGATCGAAGAGACCAAGAGGATTAATTGTTCCCTCCCCAGATGCTGAGATTATTGCTACAAAATCGGTGTGGCACATCCCAGGACCTAGATAGAATTCCACTTTTTCTCCAGTCCTCTTCTACTCTCACCTGGAGCTTTCTTTCATCCAGAAGGGTCAGATGTGAATGGGACAAGGGCATTTGTCATTTTCAGAGACCCATCATACCTTCCATCTTGGGCCACTGTAGGGGGACTTGGCAGGGAGCATACTTAGCCAAATGGTCATTATTCTAATGATTTCACGTCATACCATTTCAACCAGGGACTCTAGGCAGTCAAGCCAGAAATACAGAGTCCTCTGCTTCATGCCCGTCCATGGTGGCAAGTACAATGCCACATCTAGTACAATGGTGTATTTAGATGGCGAAGCCAGTTAATTGGGCACTATAGGCTTGATCAGCGTTTTGATTCTGGTTGGTGTCATCAGAGAATGGGCCTTATGATGGGCATCTAAACAAGTGACCCGGACTGTTCAGTTGTCAACCATAGTTTGTTTCCATACTTCATGGCCCCAAAGAGGAATGGCTGCCTTTGATCTGCCAGTCTTCTGATATGGACAGCTAGGACCCTGACAACGGTCACTAGAAATAAGACATGCATGGTGTTAGGAATATTATCTAGGCAAGGGTGGTGGCTTTTAATTCAGATCATTGTCTGACTGGCCTTGATGGCATTATCACTGGGGCTGGATGGCTGCCACCGCCAATACACAACAGTGTCTAGGATTCCCAAAAGCACCCCTGGATTTGAGGATTCGCTAGGAAGAATCACGGGAATCAGTGTACAGTTGTGCTCATGGCTGTAGTTGATTATAGCAAAAGAATGCAAAGCGAAATCAGGAAAGGGAAAAGGCTCTTGGGGTGAAGTTTGAGGGAAACCAGGCACAAACCTCCAAGAATCCTCTGCCAATGGAAGCACCCAGGACATACTTAATTTCCACAGCAATAAGATGTGACATGTGAAAAGTTGTCCTGAAAGGAGGCCCATTAAAGACTCAGTGCCTAGAGTTTGTATTGGGAGCTGGTCACTTAAGCTCCCTCTGCCCAGTGCATTCCATAATTCCAGAGTCCCAGGACGACAGCAAGGGGTTCAGCATAAACTCTATTGTTTGCACAGTTTAGGCTCAGTGAGTCACTCTTATCACTTGGTGGGAGTCATCCCAAAATCCAAGTTCCCAGACACCAGCCAAGATACAGCCCTAGAAACAGGCCTTTCAAAGGATAGCAGTCGGGCCAGCTATGTTAACTCTTTTGCACAGTACCATTAGCTCTTAATTTAGGTGAACGATCGGTGAGCCAGGCCTGAGTATTTAGGGGAGCCTCTGAATCAAGAGCCCCTTTGAACCAGTGGCTTTGCTTCAGGCAGCAGAATGGGAGGTAAGGGTTTCCCTACTAGGGTTGCTGTCACCTCGTCACGTAACATCCCTCGAGGTTGCTTGCTATAATCACAACCCTGATAAATGGCCAGTGTAAGAATAGTCAGGGCATACCCAGCAAGAATACGGAAGGACACTCAAGGCCATGGCAAATTGCCTTTCCCCGGGAGGGGCACCCTCATGCTTTATTGCTGTGAGGCTGTCTCTCCTGGCCCTGCAAGTCACGAAGGCCTCTGACATGGGAGGAGGGTGAGAGCATAGACCAGAGAGAATGGGTGCTAGGATAGATTGAGTTTGGCTTTGTCACAATGTGCTCTGCTTGGAAGTAACCATACCAGCAACATGCTTTCCTTACTTCTCATTGGCTAGGGATGGTATCAAGATTTTACTCGCTTTTTAGCATCCAGCATGGACCTGTCCCACCAGCAGCCCAGGCTTGCTCAGCTCCCTTCATGCACTCTCTGTGCTAGTGAGTGTTCTGTACATAAGTACTTCTTATGTACCCATAACTAGAGCCAACTGGTGTCAGGCTGTATGCTGGCCACTGCCCCTGTCCAGAGGGAGCTGGCCCTCTCCCTGCTCACAGTCTGTTGGGGAAGGTGGCAGGGAAACAGTCCCAATCTAGCGTGATCACTGCACCAGTGGAGGAGGGAAGTGTGATGAGCTGTGGAGCCTTCTAAGAGGGGACCTGACCCTGCTTCAGCAGGTAGGTGGTGGAGGCTCTGGGATGAGTAAGAGCTGCTGGGTGGACTGGCCTGGAGAAGACCCTCTAGGCCAAGGCACTGGCTTGCACAGAGCTTTGGAGGCATAGCACATGCATTTATTTATCATTTAGTGAGCACCTACCAAATCCCAGCTGCTAGAGAAGCAGAGTAGCCCTGCTCTCCTGGGAGTGCCATTCTAGTTGGAAGATATAGTCAATAAAAAGCATATAATAATGGGAGGTGGTGACAAGGCTATGGAGAAAAAAGCAGGGGAATGTGCTTAAGGAATCAGGGATGAAGTGGGAGTACAACTGCTATTTTGTGTGACTTAGATGCAGAAGGTCTTACTGAAAAGACCTGAACAAGGTGAGAGAGTGAGTCTTGTATCTAGAGGAAGAACATTCCATGCTGAAGGAGCTGCAGTGCACAGGCCTTGAGTTGGAAGCATATTTGGAGGGGGAAGGGGAAACGTGAGAAGAAAAGGTCAGAGTAGGCCAGATCACAAGACCCTTGGGGGTCTTCTCCAGGCCTTTGACATTTACTCTGAGACACGTGGAGAACAGGGTGATAGGCTCTGACTTCCCCCTGTAGAGGATCAACCTGGCTATTGTGTGGAGAGTAGTCTAGGGGACTAGGGTGGGAACAAAGACACTGATGAGGAGGCGGCTGTGCTGGTCCATTTGGGAGTTAATAGTGGCTTAAACCAAAATCAGGGTGACAACTTTGAGGATGGTGAGATTCTGGTTGTTTAGAAGGTAGAGCCAATAAGATTAGCTAAGGAAGCAGATGTGACATGAGAGGGATGCAGTAAGAAGGACTAGAAGACTTTTGGCTTGCACACATGGAAGAATGGGGCTGCCATTTTGTAAAATGGGCACACTGTGGTGGGACAAGTTTGAGGCTTGGATAGGGGAATCAAGACTTTGTTTCTGGACCTGGTGAGCATCTGAATGAAGATGTCAAGGAGGCAACTGGAAATAGGACTCTAGATTTCAGGTTGAAGCTGGGACTGCCAATGTGAGTCATGCCTATGAAGGAAGGTGTGGAGAGCCGTGGCACAGGTCATGTTCCACCACCCCGGGGCAGGTAGAGTGTCAGGGCAGATAGAGGGCTGCATCCGGGGACGTGCCTACTGGTAGAGGAGGGAGGATCGGAGGAACTAGCAAAGAAGCCCCAGAATGACAGTGTGAGAGTAGAAACCCAGAGAGGATAATTTCTGAGACCCTATGAGAAAAGTGCAGCAAAGGGAGTGAGCGGCTCATAGAATCTGCTGGAAGGCCAAGTAGTGTGAGGCCTGAGAACTGGCCAGTGGGGTTAGCAAGATGAACACTGGCCATCAGAGATCATAATATAAGCTGTTTGAGTGGAGCAGTGGGGACAAAGGTTGGATTTTGAGAATGAGAGGCAAGGAAGTAGACGCAGCAAAAGCAGACTACCTTCAAAGAGCTTTCTTTCCAAAAGGAACAGAACAATGGGAACATAGCTGGAGGGGATGTGGATTCCAGGGGAAATTTTAGTCAGATGGGAGAGACTAGGCATGTTGGCATGTTGATGGGGACAGCCCATTAGGGAGGAAGAATTGATGGTGCAGGGGCAGAAGAGTTGCTGGAGCCCCATCCTGAGGAAGGAAGGCAGGGGAGAAGATCTGGCGCCTGGGGGAAGAGTCCATCTTGTCTGGAAGAACAGGTTGCGCACAGAGGCGGCTGGGTTGGTGGGAGTGGAGGTGGGAGCTTGTGGAATTTTCTTCTGTTCTTGAAATAGCCAGGTCATGGTCTGTGGGGGAGGGGAGGAGGGTTGGGGGGCTAGAGAAGGTGTGCCTAGGAGAGCGGCTGAGGGAGCAGACCAGGAAGACATCCTGGATTGCCAGGCAGCATGAAGGGCCCGCTGGAGGTTAGCATCAGGAATTTAAAGTAGGCATTAGTTAGGCCTAGTGGGGAAGGGGTCTGAGAAAGGGAGAGTCAGTGTTTCTCTTCTGACCCAGCTAGGTGTGGGCCCTCCTGGTGAGGCTAAGCCCGCTGGGGTTGGAAGGCCCAGATCTTCTGACTTGCTGTACCCCAGCCAGAGCCAGAGGGTATGGGGTCCTCTGTGACCTAGGGGGTCAGCTCCTCATCCCTCCCAAGAGGATGAGAATTAACTCCTAGCAACAGGAGGCAGAGTGTGGTAGGGGGAACACTGGTCGGGGAGGTGGGAGGCCTGGGGGCTCGTCCCAGTTGTGCCTCCCACTTGCTGTGTGACTTAAGTATATCATCTACCCTCCCTGGGCCACACTTCTCTGATTTCACCCCACCTTCCAGACTCTCATAGTTCAGCCTCACATGGCAAGTAGATTTCTGCACAAGGTAGAGCTTCTAGTTTGTTTTTAATGTCTACCTTGATCACACATTTGTCAAATTTGCCCTAAGAACAAATAAAGCAGGCATATTTCACAGCATAGTTAACATGAGTTTGGGGTACTATTATGGTATTTCATATGCTAACATGATTCACTTGTTCATTTAAAAAATACATACTGAGTGGGGCGCCTGGGTGGCGCAGTCGGTTAAGCGTCCGACTTCAGCCAGGTCACGATCTCGCGGTCCGTGAGTTCGAGCCCCGCGTCGGGCTCTGGGCTGACGGCTCGGAGCCTGGAGCCTGTTTCCGATTCTGTGTCTCCCTCTCTCTCTGCCCCTCCCCCGTTCATGCTCTGTCTCTCTCTGTCCCAAAAATAAATAAACGTTGAAAAAAAAAAAAATTAAAAAAAAAAAAAACATACTGAGTGCCCTCCATAAGCCAGGCAGGTCTTGTGCTAGGGTCTCGTGAACAACACAGGATCCTCCTGTCCTCACAGAGAATGTTTTCCAGTGGGGGCGACAGGCACGAAGCATGTGATCATGAGGGAGAAGCCCTGGGAAGGAAATGGAGGAGCCAGGCGGGATTCAGGGCAGGTCCCCCAGGATGGCGACAGCTGAGCAGGAGCTAATGTGGCAAAGGTGGCAGGGGCTGGAAAGAGCATTCTGGGCCTTCACAGCACATGCAGAGGCCTGGGGGTGGAAGGGAGCAGGGAACCTGAGAGCCCAAAACAGGGAGTGTGAGGGAGGAACACAGAGGTGGGCAGAGCGGGCCTGCAGATGGAGCATGTGGAATTTTATCCTGAGAATAATGCAGTCATAGAAGGGTTTAAGCAGGAGTGTGACATGGTCAGATTTGCATTTTGGAAAGAACTCACTGCAGTGAGGAGAAGGTCTTGAGAGGCACCACAGTGGGTGTGGAGAGCACTGGGAGGCTCCGAGTCATTGGGAGAGAGGTGGGGGTGGTGATGAGGGTAGCCATAGGGGAGACGGACAGGAGGAGATGAGTTTGAGAGACACTTAGGAGTTAAAACGAGCCAGGCCTTGGCCAAGGAGGGAGAGGGGTGGGGGTGGGGGCCTCACTGTTCACGAGGACGGGGACGTTGCAAGAGGACTGGGTTTTTGCGAAGATGGAGCCATGCCAAGTTTGGGGCACATTTGGGACATCCTAGTGGCATTTAGACATGGAGATGCAGGTATGAGGGGAAACTGACATACATACCTAACAGAAGCCATGAGTTTAGATGAGCCAGTCTGGAGAGGGCAGAGGGAGAAGAGCAAAGGCCCTGGGAATCGCAGTCGAGAAATGCGTCCACTGAAGTCCTCCTTCTCCACCCTGGCTCATTCTGGGTTCTTGTCACCTCATCAAGCACCACCATCCCCACACCGTGGAAGCCATGAGCCTGGGCACCACGATCTCCTCCACCTCTTTTTCAAGGTCTGCCAGTTTGACCTCTGGCCCTCTGCTTCCCATGCACTCCTTTGCCTGGGCTTCTCTGCAGCTTGTTCACAAGCAGCAGGATGCCTGCGGTCTCTTGCTCTCACTGGTTGCCCTCTCCTCCTCAGGGGTATAGCAGCCAGGGCCCTGGGGGGGTCTGCGGTTGTCTTGGGCACTCAGTCCCCTCACCCTGAGAGAAGTCTGCTTATGGTTTCTCAAATGCCCCATGCAGGTTCACACCTTAGCACCTGTCCCTCTCCCTGGAATGTCCTTTTCTTCCCTCATCCTGTCTGCTTGGTGAGCTCCTGGTTGTTTTTCAAGACCCTCTAAGCAGTTTTCCCCAAGCTCGTTGAACTATCTCGAAAGAGTCTGCGGGCTCCTTGAGGGCAGGGCCTGTGTCTAGGCGATCTTCCTGCTGCTGCGAGCCCACAGCAGCCTAGCCTCAGACAAACTCTTTGCTCCCCACAGACTAAACCAGACTGTTCTGTTTTTCTCTCAGTTCATTTCCAGCACTGACCCTTTCCAGAAGGCCCTGAGGGAGGAGGAGAAACGCAGGAAGAAAGAGGAGAAGCGGAAAGAGATGCGAAAAGGCCCCCGGATCTCGAGATCCCAGTCTGAGTTGTAGCAGGAGTGGCCCAGGGCTCAAGGGGCCAGGAGGAGACCAGTCCGGAGGAAGAGGCAGAGGCATCTACTGGTGGTGAGAGCCAGCTCTGTGAAAGGGGAGGTGGCCTTTGCTCAGTCCCCTGAAGCTGGCTCTGCGCCCTAACTGAAGTGACTGGGCCACAGAGGGCTGGATTTCCTTCCTGGGGCCTTCCTGGAGTGGGTGCCAAGGAGGCCTTCAGAGGATGCCATGCTGCAGATCAAACCATGTTGAGATGCTAGGGGAGGCTGGAAGGATCCTGGACTGGACCCTCCCTTTGAGTTAGGACCGCTGACCAGCCAGCTGCCACCCTTCATGAGGAGGCAGCAGAATCAGGCTCTGAGCCACTTGTGGAAGTGCCATGCCTACTGATGGCCCCACTGTGGCACTGAGCTGCTCAGCACAGGTCCCAGCCCCCTGCAGAGACACAGGAGAAGCCAGCAAGCCCTCTGGGCTAACCGAGGCTGATTTGGGCCCCTGGGAGCTGTGAGCCCTTTCACAGGGTAGGGGCCTGGGGGGGGGGGGGGCGGGTTACCAGAGGTCCTCACAGATGTAGAAACTACCTTAGAGGATGTTCCCACCTCATGAGGAGGAGCCCCAGGCCCTAGCAGGGCAGCGAAGCAGGGGCTTGGCTTAGGCCTTCTCTTCCCCTTCTCAGCACCATCCTTCATGAAGAAGTGTCCCGGGAGGGTGTTTAGCCAAAGACCTTAGAGCAACATGATCTCTGTCCTCTGACATCTGGGATGGTCCATGAGCAGGTGCAGGGTAGAGTCGGCTTGTCCTCCAGGCAACTCTAGGAGATCCTTGGCCTGTGGGTAGGGGCTGTTTTGGGAGACAGGCTGTAGCTCTACAGGAGGCTGTGCTTTGTAAAGGCAGACCTGCTGCAAGCTGGATTGGTGAGACTGAGCTCCCCATAGTAGAGACCAGTGGCTGTAGAGCAGGGAAGCTGCAGGGGAATTAGGCCCTGAATGGGCAGCTACCCTGTAATAACGCCCCTCCCAGGCAGAAGAGGGAAAGGCTCTGGTGGGAATTCTACTTTAGTCTCTTTGACCTGGCCAAGCCAGGTATGACCATCCCAGAACCCCCTAGTCCCCCACCACTGACAGAGCCCAAGAGAGACCTGAGTCTTGTCTCAGCCCCTCAGACTTGCCGAGTGATCCTGGCCCAGCCTGTCCCTGTCCTGTAGCTTCACTGGCAAAATGAATTTGATAATGTCTGAACCCTCCCCAGCCCTAAACTGCTTCTCTGAGGCTGGGGCCTGGTTTCTCAGTGACAGATGCCCTTCTCTCATGGTTCTTCACCATCCCATAGGTTTGCTGAGCATCCCTGTTTACACAGCCGAAGAGAAGGACCCAGTCTTCCCTATCTTCACCTCTGTCCCATCTGACACCCCCCATCCTCCTAGGCTCTTCCTTCTACACCTTTCGCCTCTTCATCTTGGTCGATTCCTTCCTCTTCATCCTCAAAGGGGCCCAGGTTTTCCCATCTGACACCTTCAAAGAAACAGGCAGAACCACTCTGCTCTCCCCCTCTCCTTCCCTTTGATGCCGTTGCTGATTGTTGTTACTTGTTCCTGGGATTCCCCCTCAAGTCTTACTGCAGACAGAGCCCTCTCACCTCGAGGCCCAAGGGCATGTGTTTGTCCAGCTTCCTTACAGCTATGATTCAGTCCCAGGAGCAAAGTGCCATCAACCAGATGCACCAGCCCGTGTGGGAGTTGTGCCGGTGAAGGTAGTGGCCACTGGGACCAGAGGTAGGGGGTCAGGGGGTGGGGGGTTCTAGTGGCCAGACCAACACCAAGGGTGCCCAGTGGTGGCAACAGTGATGTCTTCAGTGGTGTTTTCAGCATGGTCTAGGATGTTTTTCCTGTCTGCTGAGCTTCCTAGTTCAATCTCAGGCACCCCTGGAGAGTCTGGGAGCTAGCTCCCCTGTGTCCTCTGAGGCAGGATTTCTCAGCAGTGGCACTGTTTACATTTAAGGCCAGATAGTTCTTTGTTGTGTATATGAGGATGGCTGACCTGTGTGTGTAGGATATTTAGCAGCATTCTTAGCCTCTGCCTACCAGATGCTAGTAGCAGTCTCCAGACATTACCACAGGACCCCTGGGGACAAAATCTCCTTGGTCCACAGCACTTGTCCCTCCTTATCCAAGCCCTACATCTTCCTCTGCTGTCCCCAGTCACTGCCCTCAGAGAGATGCTGTTGGAAGCTCCTTGAGATGATCCTTCCAGGCTTCTGGGCTGCTATGTTGTCCTGGTTCTCTGCCCTTAGTCTCAATCTGCTTTGTCTCTTCCTGATTCCTCTTTCCTTCCCCACCCCTTAAATGAAGAGTTTTAGCTTAGTCTCTCCTCTCTGCTCTTTTCTGCTTGGCACCTTTATCCTCTGAGACCCCAAAGCTGATGACACCTTCCCTCTTGCCACTGATAATCCTCAGTCCTTAGGTTTCAGCTTATCCAAAACCAAACTTGTAATTTCCCATCCCCAAGCCAGCCTGATCTTTGTGTCAAACCATGGGGTACATGTTCTTGCGTAATGCTGGAGGAAGTGACAAATCCTGAAAGATTGGGGGAGGAAGGAGAAGGTGACAAGGCACTGTGAGCAGAGGCCTAAAAGGGGAGGCATCAAAGGTACTCCGTGAAAAAGCATGTGCAACATTCTCTTCTATGACCTGTAGTAGTTGCCCAGTCTGTGGTAGATCTCTGGATATATGGTTGTCTAGTCCCTCCCTTTCCAGATGAAGAACCCAGGTCCTGAGGAGTGACTTGTCTAAGACTGGTCCACTCTTGAGAGCCAGTCTCTGTTCTCCCAGCCAGGGCAAGGTGCCCGCTGGGAGAGATGTTCAATTAGGTGGGATCCAGGGCCATAGGGACAATGCCAGTGTTTCGCTGGATGCAGTGCAGCCACATTTTTTCTGCAATTTCTCCTGAGCCTTCATTTGTGCTCCCTCAGGCCACTTTGTTAGGCCCCACCGCTTCTAGGCAGATCCAGTAGGGAGTTGTGGGGACAGCACAGAGTGGGAGGTACTGTGCCCGACCTGCTGCTTAGGTTGCCCTCTGCAGGGCGATGCTCGGGCTTTGGGTTGGGAGACAGCTGTACCAAACTGAGTTATGGTAGTCCAGAGACAGTCACCCCTCAGTGGGGGGAGCCCTGTGAGAGGTGCAGTCCAAGGTGGCACTGCCCAACTCCATGCCTGATCCAGGGCAGGGCATCAGGGTTTAGTTTCCTGTTTCAGGGTGAGACTGGTAGGTGTAGTCTGCGTATAAACTCTTCTGCATGTAAACAGTGAAGAAACATTCTTGTCCTTTTTTCCCCCCAAAATAAGTCACTTTTTTCTTATGTTATACATGTTCATTATAAGAAGTAATTTAAACAATACTGAAACACCAAGAAGAAAATAAAATTCACCCTAAGTCCAACCACTCCCATAATCATGACTGACAACTCAGCTGTTGGGCCTTCCAGCCTTTTGCCCTTCATGTGAGCACATAGATCCCTATTTTTTCAATTGCAGTAGCTGCTTTGTACGGGCACATACTATATGCCAGGCCTTATGCCAAGTGCTGGCTGCTGGCAACTCCTCCTGCCTCAGGGCCTTTGTCCATATCATCTGTTCCCCTGGCTACACTAGACATGATTCCTCAAAATTTTAGGTTTCATCTTAAATGTCAGAGTCCTTTAACTGACAACCTAAGTTAGGTCCTTTGTTAGTTTCATCACCCCCTTTACTCTCCATTGATTACCTGTACCTTACCTGCTTTCTATTTCTGTTTAACGTCTGTTCTCTTCACTAGACTGGAAGCTCTCAGAGGGCAGGAACTGCCTTTTTTTGCCTGTCAGAAATGTTCAATAAATGTTGTCAAGTGAATGTGCAAATGATCTCTAATCTTCAAAACTGAGAGGACACTTTTCCCTGCATTTTAGAGATGACAAAATGGGAGGCTTAGAGCAGTTAGGCCAAGGTCACACTGCATAGTGGATCCATATGTCTGCCTCCACACAGGCTACTACGTGCTCTCTTCTTTACCTCAAAAGCGACAGCTCTGTTAACATACTTTTCCTTTTTAACAATCTATTGTTAGAGCATTTGTCAATAAGCATTTATGCACATGACCTTTAATGATATTTCATTCCATTGTGTGGATGTAATTTATTCATCCAGTCCTTTATTGGGCTTCCCAATATTTGCCCCAGTTACGTCTCTGAACTTCTATATTTGCGCACTTTGAGCACTCATAACTTTTATTCCATAGGATAAATTCCTACTGGTCTGCACATTTGTTTACATGGAGACCAGCTGCAAGGTGGGGCAGTGGGAACTTGTGGGCGGGCTGCACGTCAGAATCCCTCCTTCACGGCCAAAATGCTCAAGCCTGGGTCACACCTTAGGAGGCCTGTGGTGGGTCTCGGGCTCTAGCATTGCTTTAAAAGTCTGCAGGAGGTTCGGAGGGACCCAGGGTGAGACCGTAGGTCGCGGCAGGTGCAAAGGCACAGAGGTTGTAAAATGCACTCTGCACTTGGGACAGTTCACGGCCCACGGCGAACCTCCATTTCCGCCTTTGCAAGGGGCTTGCTAGGAACGCGACTTGAATGATCGAGACTCCTCCGGGCCCCAGTGCTGGGGGCCAGGTTTGATTCTACCCGCTCTCCTAGGCAGGCTGGGCGGGGGAGCAGCTGGGAAGATGACGTAATGTGCTCACAGCGCGCTCCGGGGGCGACCCGCAAGCGGGGGCGGAGGGTGTTAACCCTTCCACCCCCCCAGCCGGTGGATGGACTAGCTTGCAGAGGCAGATCCAACTGAAAATGGAGCGGCGCCTTTAAACAAGGGGAGTAAGGTTGGGCTGAGGACCCGGAGCCTTCACTTCGCATTTGCTACGAGCCCTCGCGGGGCGGGGCCTCGCTATGCAAATCTGAGCTGCTGATCGATGACGCGCCATCACCCCACGCGCCGCTTCGCGCGCTGATTGGCCACGATGAGCCTGGTCCCATTGACAACAAACAAGGGGGCGCGCGGCCCGGAGGCGGGGCCGCAGAGGGCGCGGGTTGGGGCGGGGGAATCCCGCCCCGCCCCTCCCGCGCGGCGCAAACATGGCGGCGGCTGGCACCGGCCGGTGAGGCGGTACCGGGAGGGGGCTGTTGGGTGTCATGGGCGGTGGCGGCGGCACCGCCCCCGCGTCTCCCTGAGCGGGACGGTAGGGGGGCCTCCGCGCCGAGCCGGGCGATGGACGAGAGTGGCGAGCTGGGAGGTCTGGAGACCATGGAGACGCTCACAGAGCTGGGCGACGAGCTGACCCTGGGGGACATCGACGGTGAGTGGTAGGTGGGTGGGTGGGAGTGCGGGGGCGCGCGGGGAGGAAGGGGTTACGGCAGCGCGCGGGTGCGCGTGCGCCCACCCCCCGCAGCCCTGGCTCGCGCGGGAAGCATCGGCACGCGCGGTCGGCCCGGCGGAACCCAACCCTTTGGAGTGCTGCGGGTTTGGGTCCCCGCCCGGCCGCTCGGTTCTGCGGTGCCGCGTGTCCGGAAGCGGAGGGGGGGGGTCGTGGGGCCGGGGGCGCGGAGCTGGGGGCCTCGCGAGCGCCCTGCGGGAGCAGCCCGAGGAGAGCGCGCGGCCGCCGCCTCCCTCGCGCGCCTACACGCGCCGCGCCAGGTCCCGCTCTCCCGTTGCCCGCAGCTCCGCGTCGCACCTGTCACTCCCCGCCCGGCCGCGGGGGCGGCTTTGGGATTACCGAAACAGGGTCCCCAGGCTCCGCGCGCTCCTCTCTGGCCCTCCGGGGGGTGACTTGCGGCCGGGTCACTTGGCGCTCTGGGAAACTTTGGGCAGGGAGCTCCTGCGGAAGCAAGTTGCTGATGAAAGCGAGCGGTGGCGGCGGAGTATGGACGCTTCTCTCCGGGATGGAGACTCGGGCGCTCCTGCTATCGCGCTGCAGAGGGAATTGAGCAGCAAGAATTTTGAGTTGTGGCCCTTCGGGGACAGGCTGGGGAGCGGGTAGCCTTTGTTCCGGCGACCTTAACAGCGGAGTGGAAGAGCTGGTAGGAGCCCAGGGGATTCTCTCTTGCAATGCTCTCATTTTGTGACCATGGAAACCCAAAGTTTGGAGAAGGTCAGTTACTTGCCCAAGGTCTACCAGCTGGTTATAGAGCCCAGTTCCTGAGCCGGTGTCACTATAGCAGGCTTTCATCTGACACTTGGGAGTGAGGAGTCCAATGAATAGGTTAATAACCATAATAATAACTCTCAGTAGTTGGGCTCTTCTGATAGTCCCCAAATTCTTTATATTATTTCACTTATGCCTCCCTACAATCCCATGGTAGACAGAGGCCAGATGTTTACTTGTACAAGGTCACTAACCTTAAATTGTCCAGAACCCATGGTCTTAAGCAGTAACTCAAGTGCGTTGTGCTCATGAGTTTTATAAAGTCCTGTCATGTCCAGGATTTCACTACAGTCTTGCCCGCAGAAACGACAGCTACATCCCTGTTGTACAGATGAAGAAACTGAGGCACAGAGAATTCTCTTCTAGGGGAAGAGATAAGTGACAGCAGCTAATTGAAAAGAATGTTTCCCATTTTGCTTCTGTAACATTTAACTCCTTGGCTTGTCCTTGCCTTCTGTTTCTGCTCATTCTGGCAGTGAGCTAAGACCCTTAACTGAAGCCCCAAGTCTTACCACAGATTTCCCCCCGAAGTGCTCCTAAATACGGAGATGTGTTAACAAATGGAGGAGAGAGGTTCTTGAACTTAAGAAGCACAGCTAACATGTTTTGAGCATGTATGTGCCAGACACTGTGTTAAGCACTCATACACATGAATGTTCTCAATCCTTAACAACAGTTTCATCAGGTAGAGACATCTGTTTTACTACTCTCATCCCCTTTCATAGATCCTGAAACAGAGGCTCAAGGTGGTTCATTAACTTACCCAAGGTTACCCAGCCAGTAAGAAGTATGCCTAAGGCTGCCTACCAGCAAGCTCACCGGAAGAAATTCCTGTGCATTTTGCCTTCTCATTCCATAACCAGTTCTTGTTTCTCTTAGTTTGTAATGTGTTCACTTATCTAATGGTCAAGTATTAACCTTTTCCCCGTAGATTTCTGAGTAAAATGTACATTCTGGAAACTAGTGCAGTGGTTCAGTGGCTTCACGGGTCCCCATACCAGATTTGGGAAAAAGTGACTCCCTGCCTTCAGTTGGTCAACGAGTATTCAAGTGCCAGCTGTGGTTTCTGAGCTGTAGGGAACATGAAAGATAGGAAAGAAGATTTTATGGCCTCATGGAGCCTAAGAGGAATAACAGTAAAACTGTGATGCTCAGTATAGAATAGCTTACAGTTGCTCAGAGCAATAAGTGAAAGTCAACATTGAGGGAGCTGGTCAAGGCTGGCATACCAGGAAGACCACTCCAAGGAGGTGGACTTTGACCAGGTTTTGGAGCACAAGAAGGGTTGGGCAGGCTGAAGGCCAGTGGTCTGCAGTTACAAATATTCCTGAATTCTTATGCATCCGTTCCCCCTCCAGAAGTTCAGCTCCATGAGTGCCAGGTCCTTCTGTTTCCTTCATGCTGTGTTTCTAGCACTTAGAATAAGTATTTGTGGACTACCTGAATGAATCTAGTGACCTTGGGCTGGGCAGGATTCTAAGTTGTACTAGACACAGCCTTTGGGGCTGGGTTAGATCAGGGGTAACCTGCCCCGTTGTTTCCAGAGCCAGTCAGGTAAGGAAGAAGAGACCATGAGAATGAATAAATATACTTGATGTGTGTGTTGGGGGATGGTGTGCAGTTTGCATAGTTTGCAGCCTGGGGATTTCATGTCTGCCTCCTGGAAGACCAATTGGGCAAGATCCTTCCCTGGGCAACCTCATCTGTGCTGTAATCTATGAGTGCCCTTCAAAGATGTGAGTCCATGGAGGCCACATCCATTCATTTATTCAGCACATGTCTTGAGTGGCTCCTAAGTACCCCTATGGTGGACAGAGTGTTGAGGATAGCTTTGAACAAGACCTCCACGTTCTCTTCCCTCTCAGTGATCTTAAATTCTTGAGGGAAGAAACACAAGAGGAACAAATCACTTAAATGAATAGCTCTGGCAGGACACGTGAAGAAAATAACACGGGCTCATGTTATACAGAATGACTAGGGCAGACTAATTTAGGTGAGGGAGGCCTCTTGGCAAAGGGATCTGCCATCTCTTTTTCAAGAGGTACCCAAGTCAGGATTTTTATGTGAAATGTCCACATTTTTAAATGGTGGCTCCAAGCGGTTGGTTGTTTTTTTTAAAGAAACATACTGTAGGCCCAACAAAGCATGATGTGTCAGTTGGTCTCCAGGGCCCCGTTCCACCGCAGGATGATCTGCTGTCCCAGGCCTCCGGTCCTCTGATGATAGAGTATCTAGGGCACTTTCTTTTATGGTGGATAGCCGCGTCGTGAGAATGCGCCTCACGTGTTGTAACAAACCAGGTCTTCTGCAAAGGCAGAGAGGGGAGATATTTTTCCACCGGGATCAGGAAAGGCACAATGACAGAGGTGTCCTTCCCGTAAGACCCAAAAGGGTGGGTGGCAGAATCATGACCATCACATGGCTGCCTTAGAGATCAAGGATTACTAGTGAGTCCTTGGACCACGTGGTGTGTATAAGGCAACGGTAGAAGATAAGGTCTGAAAGGTGTGTTGGAGCCAAACTGGGGGGTCCTCATACCTGATGCACATGTTTTGTGGAATGTGGAGAGGGACCTGCTGAGGATTTTGAACTAGGGAAATGACGCATCAATCACAGGTTTTAAGAGAATTCAACTGTGGTGATGGGCAAGGAGGATTGGAGTCAGGGAGCCCAGTTTAGGAGGGAATTGCAGCTATTCGGGTGTGAGGTGATAATACTAAGGGGGTGATGGGGTTTGGATAGGAAGTGGCCATTGTGCAAGATGGTGGACATAACAGGCTGGGGCCTCAGTGAAGGCCTTGCCCTGAAGGCAGAGTAGAGGTGGAATTCTGTGATCCCATCAGGGCTTTGATCCTCCGGCATTGAGACAGTTCAGAAGCCAGCAGGAAAAGCTGGCTTGGGGGAGATGATAAACATTTGTCTTAAATGTGCAGTGGTTGAGGTGCTGGTGGGCGGGAGGTCATCCACTAGGAAATCAGGCCAGTTACCCAGGAAAAGGTCAAAGCTGGGGATGGAGATTGAAGAGTAGTCACTGTGGAGTTGAGGCTAGAGGTGAGAGAAGATAGAACTGGGAAGTCAGGTCAGGTGAGGAAAGTGTGATAGAAAACTGAAGGAAGGTGAACTTTTCAAGGAGTGGTTAGTGGATGCCAGGGATCATGCTGCAGAGGACAGCAGGGATGACGAGGCCATGAAAGGAGTCATGGGATTTGGCAGTTGGGAGGTCGGCCTTTGACAGAGAAGTCAGATGAAGGGGTCCAAGTCTAGATAAGCCAAAAAGAGGTCGGGAGTGAGTGGATGATGGCAAGTAGAGGCAGCTGTTTTCTTTGGAGAAGGGTCAAGAAACTTTTCAAGTGAGCTGTTTTACTTTTTGTCCTTGTGGATTGGTCTGTTCTGAACGCTTCACAGAAATGGAATATGTGGCCTCCTTCCCTTAGCATGGCTTTACGGTTCATCAGTGTTGCAGCAGAGTGTTCCCTTGTGTGGATACATCATGTTTTATTTGTCCATTCATCAGTTGACCAACATTTAGGCTGTTTCTACTTTTGAACTGTTATAAATGAAGCTGCTGTGAACATTTGTGTGCAGGAGTTTGTCTGGACATAGCCTTTTGTTTCTCGTGTGTAGATCCTCTACATTTTTTTTTATTTAAAAAAGTTTTTTTTTGTTTTTAACATTTATTCACCTTTGAGAGACAGAGAGAGACAGAGCGTGAGCAGGGGAGGGACAGAGAGAGAGGGAGATACAGAATCAGAAGCAGGCTCCAGGCTCTGAGCTGTCAGCACAGAACCCGGCGCGGGGCTTGAACCCATGAACGGCGAGACCATGACCTGAGCCAAAGTCGGACACTTAACTGACTGAGCCACCCAGGCGCCCCAATCCTCTACATTTTTTGTTGCTGTTTGTATTTTTCCCAGGCCCTGTAATAATACCGGTTATTCACTTGCTTAACTTTCTGTGTTCTCTCAATGAATTCTGCCCTAGTTCTTGTGACAGCAGCTCTCAATATGAAGTTAGCTCCTTTTACCCCCTTGTCGCTCCCTCTTTTTTGCCCCATCTGATGTTTGTCTAGCTCCGGTGTCCCGCACTTATCCTGGGATTACCTTAGTCATCACCCTGGGGAGTGATAATTGAAGCCACTGTTCCCTAGGTGGTATTTTTTCACTCATTTTGATGGAGCACATCCTCCAGCAGCTTCTTCAGAAAGAGTACATTAGAAGTAAATTTAGGGTGGGGGCGGGGGGCCTTGGCTGTCTTACAATATCTTTGTTCTACCCTCATGTCAATTTGATAGTTTGGATGAGTTTGGAATTTTAGGTTGGACCTAATTTTATATCAGAAGTTTGATGGGGCTCCTAGGTGACTCATCAGTTAAGCGTCTGTCTTCAGCTCGGTTCACGAGTTTGAGCCCCTCATCTGGCTCTCTGCTGTCAGCTCAGAGCCTGGAGGCTGCTTCAGATTCTGTCTCCCTCTCTCTCTGCCCCTCCCCGCCTCGCACTTGGTCAGTCTCTCTCTCCCTCTCTCTCTCTCAAAAATAAAAACATTAAAAGAAATGAAAAAAGTTTCAAGCATCGCCTAATTGTCTTCTAGCTTCTGCTCATTGAGATCTGATACCAATTGATTCCCGATCCTTCATGTGCCAGCTGTTTTCTCCTCTGGAAGTTTGTAGGGTCTTGTCTTTATCCTGGGTGTTCTGAATTCCATGGCAATACACACTGATGTGACTGAACTGTCAGTCGCTGTCTCTACTTTGTGGGCTCCGGTGGGGGTGGGGGTGGGGCTCACTGTGTCAGATACCCGCATTCATGCGGTCCTCCTGCTGGTCGCCCACGCGGTGCCCCAGCCTGCGGAGGAACTTCCTTCCCGTTCTGGAGCCTTTGGGTGGCACTGCCTTGTCCTCGGCTGTCTTCTCCCAGCGGTCAGCTCCATCTTTGAAAGAGACCCCGACACCAGCCGGCAGCGAAGGGGTACTCTGCAGAGGTGTTGTGGGAGCCCCCGGCCAGGGTGTCCACGTCTGGTGGGGAGTGTGGAGTGGCCAACCGGGTGAGCCAGGGGTGAGTGTTGGGAGGGTGTGGGCAACACCCCACTGGGAGGTGAGGAGAGGTGTGGAAACCAAACACGTTGTTTCTCCGGTGAGTCATACTTGGGGAAACTGCTCAGTGAGGTAAAGCACAGATCTACTTTTCTAGCCCCGTGTATAGCTTTTTCAAGACAAACTTTGTTTTGACACTTGAGTATACATCACTGTGGTTAATGTCTGCGTTGAAAGTACAGCTGTTGCTCACAGCTTATTTATTTTCTACCCGGTTTTAGCTCCTGATCTGCTCTCATCCAGTTCCATTTCCTGGGATATAAAGTTTTCTGGGGTCGCTCGCTCGAGCCACTGAACCAGTCTCCTTGGGTTTCTCCTCCCTCCCGGGTGTGTTTGCCTTTGCCCTTGACACTCTCACTCACACCCTTCGGCCTAATGTTCACTGAACAGTCTTTTCTGTTGTTCTCCTACTCAGCTCATGTATTGGCATTTTTTAAAAATATATTTTTGTATTTGTCTTCACTGGATCTCTTCTGTCCTCCATTTCATAGTTTAAAAAGTTCTCAAAAGACTTTATTCAAAAAAGCGCGTTCTGATGGTCAAATCGTCTGTCTGTATCTTCCGGATGCTGTCTGAGCTTGATTAACACGTGCACGAATTGTTACAACATTTTCACTGACAGGTTGCTAGATGTTGAAACAGTTGAGCTTTAATAGACGGATGATCCTGCCTAACCCCCCACCCTTCACCCCCACCCCCCTGCACTGGCAGGCCCTTGCATATCCATGTCCCTGCAGGACAATAAATACCATTGTCCTGAACACGACATGACTCTGGA
This sequence comes from Leopardus geoffroyi, assembly GCF_018350155.1. Lineage (NCBI taxonomy): Eukaryota > Metazoa > Chordata > Mammalia > Carnivora > Felidae > Leopardus > Leopardus geoffroyi. The sequence continues at coordinate 135,556,365 of NC_059341.1, forward strand.
GTCAGTTCATTGGTGTGTATTTCCCAAAGAGAGCGCCGCGACACAAGGGGTCTTCACCCTGCCAGCCGTAGCCCTTCTAATGTTTGAAACTCTCCAGTTGCTGTAAATTACTGTGATTACTGTGGTGATTGGGACTTAACCACTTGGAAAATATCTTTATTTTTTTGAAAAGGCAATACATTCGTGTGGCAAAATTAAAAAACGTGAGAAAGGACTGTGAAGAGTCCTGTCCCTGCCCTGCTCCGATTTGCTTAGCACCCACCAGCCCCGCCTCCTCACAAGTAATTCATTCTTAAGTTTCTTTACCTTCTTCAAAACTTCCTTAATGCAAATATAAGCAGATAAGCATGGCTTTTAATATTTGCTCCCCTTTTTATCCCTACACAGATAGGGAGCATGCTACAAGCTTTGTTCTGCACCTTGCCTTTGTTGTTGTTGTTGTTGTTTTTTTCACTTAACTACGTATATCAGAGATCTTTCCAGTCTTCAGGGCTGCATGGTTTTCCATTGCATAGATGTACTGCTGTGCTTTCATTCATCCAGTCCTTTTCTGATGGACGTTTCAGGGTGCTTCCAGTCCTACTATTAAAGACAATGCTGTGGTGACTAGCTTTGTACACTCGTCATTTTCACACACGTGTGGGTGTAAGCACGGGATAAAGGACCAGAAGCGGGATTGCCGGGTCGGAGTGGGGCTGGTGATGATCTCCATCACAGATGCCACAAGAGTCAAATGATGGGGAACATATAAAAGGAAGGGGCAGGAACTAACATTCTGTTCTGGCTCCATGCGTTTGTGGTTTTGAGAGACCCCGTGAAACTGCTGTCCACAGAAGATGTGCCAGTGTATGCCCGCCACGGTGTGTAGGAGAGCGCCTGTGCCCGTCAGCTTCCCGGCGGAGTCTAGACTCTGGTCCCTTTATTCCGCCTGACTTTGCCACACGGGTGCCAGTTTAGAGCTCACACCATCCCTTCTCCCTCCCCCCACAATATACAGACCCCTCCGTCCTGGCCTCCCAGTGCCTCACTTTTCTGTATTCAGGACCACTGGACAGTGAGTAGCGACCAGCTTTCTGAACGATCCCTTCCTCTGCCTCACATGTTCCCTTCGCTTGCCTGGGACGCTCGTGGTTCAGACTGGCTGACACCTCTGCCGCTTCCATCTTGTTTGCTTGCTCTCTCTACTTTTCAAATTGCCCCTTAATGTACAGCAGTTCCTTATTTTTGGCTCTCTGCTTTGGGTGACTTGAAAACTGGTTTCTTGTTTTAGGTGGTTCCATTGGGACTTTCTTCTCTGCCTGCGCTCCCTTTCATATAGTTTCTTGGCGGCAGCCCCTGCCGCCCCCGAAATTTCAGTGTGTCCTCTCTGAAAAAAATTTGGGGGCTTTCCATCACTATAAGTGGTGTTCTGGAAGTTGCTTCCTTTCACCGTAATTCTCTTACGGCTACTTTTCACCCAAATCGGCAGGCATTTTAGGAAGTACCCTTTGTTAGGAATAGTTGTCTTCATAATACCTTCCTTTGAACCTTAAGTCATTGGTGTTCCCTAGGAGAATGTGATTCATCTTTTTATTAGTTATTGACTGTCCCTGCAGTCGCCTCTATTTTTCCATCCGTCACCAGGTTTTGAAATCACTGTGTCTGCAGCACCAGCTGTGGGCCCAGCAGCGTCTAGTCAGACCTGCAGTTCAGACCTTTACCTAGGGCCTGTGTTGAGCTGGGCTTTGGATACCGTGCTGGCAGGGTAAGCGAGGACCCTGCCCTCACACAGTGTGTATGGCCCTTTACCTGTGTTGTCTTCTAAAACATTGTTGCTTTAAAAAATTTTTTTTATGTTTTTTTTTGAGAGAGAGACACAGAGCGTGAGCAGGGGAGGGGCAGAGAGAGAGACACACACACAGAATCTGAAGCAGGCTCCAGGCTCTGAGCTGTCAGCACAGAGTCCGATGTGGGGCTTGAACCCACGAAGTGTGCGATCATGACCTGAGCCGAAGTCGGACACTCAACCGACTGAGCCACCCAAGCACCCCAAAATGTTGTAGCTTTTAATCCTGTCTCCTGATTCTGTGGAATGTACAGATGAGAAACCGAGGCCCAGATCACACAACTCGTAAGTGGTAGAAAGGTGACTTCAGTCCAGACGGGTCTAACTCCAAACCCCATGTACTTTCCTTGTGTCTTGTGCCAGCCACATCTCTGTCTGATGTGGCTTCCAAGTTGCAAACACAAGATGGTGTGTGGTGGGCTAAGGCCAGAGAGACCCGGGATCCTCCGCTCAGGTACACACTTGGTGACATGTGTTTACCAGGAGGGGTCTGCTCTGTGCTAGCGCTTCAAGTGACCTTCCCTGCGTCCTGCAGCACTTCTCTGAGCCTTCGTTTCTGCTGTATGGTGGGGACTGGGGACATCTATGTCACAGGTGCTCCAGACAAAACACATAAAGGGAAGAAGGCAGGAACTGACATTCTCCTTTGACTCTATCTGAGAATGAATAAGGAAGTTCACTTTGCAAGTTGACTTTTAGGACCAAAGGGCCTCTTTTTAGAATAATTTTTTCCTTTCGTAAGGGTTTTTGTAGGTGTGGTGGGCGGGACACAAAGGACTAGTCACAGAGTGCAGGGTAAAGTGTTGCACGTCTGGACCACAGTATTCAAGGGTTAAACTTGGTTGACTTGATGGAATTTTTTAAAGAGTAGCTAGATCCCAGAGCCTGGGCCACCAGGTGAGGCTCCCTGGGGAACCTCTGTTTAGAAACTAATCCTAAACCATTGACTGGTTTGGAAACTGGAAAAGCAGAGCTCTTTCTGAATTCCTTAGGCCTTTGGAATTGCTAATGAATATGTGTCTAAATGTCCCTTGTAATCTGGCTGCTGCATCTGGCCTGTGAAACTGGTCTGTTGGGTTCAGAGTCTGGTTTGGACCAGTGATGAAATCTCGACTGCTGAACCAGATGCAGAGCTACCTAAACTGGTGTCTGCTCAGTTCAGGCCCTCTCTATCCCACAGCAAAAGGGAAATCATCCTTCTTCCTAAGTGCGAAATTGATGGTGAAGCCTTATACTTTACAAAAGTCCTTCTGATACATTTGTCTTTCTAACAGTGCTGTGAGGTAGATGCTTCCTTTTTCTTCCCATTTTGCAGATGAGACATTGAGACCGATAAAATAATTTGCCCATGATTCCCCATGCTGATGGAGTCAGGAGTTGAATTTGGGCCTTCTAACATGGGATCCCATATACTTTTCTGCCCCGTGGGAATGAGGTGGGATGTGTCCTGACTCAGGAAAGCTGTCTAGGAACCCCTTCTGGTCAGAAGTTATTTTTAAAAAATTTAATACAGTTTTTAAAACGTGTTCAAACCAGTTCAGCATGAGTGAGTATCTATTATATTCCCAGCACAGCATTAGACTCTTGGGGTATTGGAGGTGAGTGAAACAGTCCCGACTTTCAGGGAGCTGACATCTAAACAACCAGACAATACAAAGAGAAATGCAACAGAGGCCATAGCAGAGAAGCAAACTCCAAGTAGTGTTTTGAGCACTAAGGAAGGGAATTAGCAGTATCTTCACAGGACTTTGACATTTGAGCTGAGATGTCAGGGAAGAATGAACAGAACTTTACAAGGGAAAAGTGTCATGATGTTCTTTTTGACAGAGTTGGACCAAACTTGGGAGTTATTTGGCACGTTCTGGGAACATGTGATTCACCGTGGGATCAAGTTTCTCAAACTGTAATGTGTCTAAGAACCCACCAGGGTGCACCTCCTGAGATCTGAGTGTGGGAAGTCTGGGATGGCGCCCAGGAGGGACACCTAACTAGTGGAAAGGTGGATCAGAGGAATTTTCTTGTGGAGGTACCTTATAAGCTGAGGTCTTCAGGCTAGATAAAGGGGCAGGAGAGAGGAGTCATATTCTAGGCCGAGGGAACAGCCCTTTGGAAAGGCATTTGGGTGTGTGGGTGATTTACAGACTACAATCTTGATAACTGTGTTTGTTATCTTTCTCAAACACGGTTTTGACCCGGTCCCTCCCTCTTGTGCTTCAGTGTGCTCTGTATCAGTCTGGAGGCTGGGCGGTGAGCCGCAGAAACTGCGTCTGGCTAGCCTGAACAGAAAAGGAGTTTATTGGAAGGACAATGGTGCACGGACTGACCGGAAAGCTGCAGAGCCCGACTTGGAAAATGGGCCCGAACCAAGGGAGGCTCAGGAGCTAAGGATAGCCTTAGGGCAGCGTTAGGAGCTAAGGATAGCCTTAGGGTAGCATTAGGAGCTAAGGATAGGAGCTAAGGATAGCCCAGGGGCAACAGGGTTAGGACCCCACTGCGACAGTGATTTCTGACGGGCTGCTGCTCTCCTGGGTCACTCCAGCAAGAGTCATGCTCCTGGTGCGGGTATGCATGAATCAGGGCTGCCTGGTGGGAAGCGTCACCTGCCACCAAGACCACTCACGGGGGTTCTCCGAAAGGAAGAGCAGGGTGCTGATGGGAGGGTTGGGTTGAATGATGGACAAACAACGAAAGTGGCCAGTGTCCACTGCATTTTCTGTGCCTCTCCTTGCCTCCAAAATAAGATCCAATGCCTTATGGTGCCCTTAAGGCCTTTTAGAACATGACTGTAAGCCGCTCCACTTCTCTACTCTGTTGCACGTTCTCTGCCCTTCAGCAGCTTGCAGGGCATTTCCTGGTGGTGTGGTGGTTTTTCTCAGCCTGTTCCCTCTGTCTGCCATGACCTTCCTTCTCTCTTAACTCCTAAAACTCTTCATCCACTGCCTGACAGTGTGGATCAGTCCTTCCTCCACTCGCAGACAGCCTTTCCTTTCTTTTTTCTTTTTAAGTCTTTTTTATTCTTTAAGTAGGCTCCGTGCCCAATGTGGGGCCTGAACTCATGATCCCGAGACCAAGAGTCAGATGCTCCACCAACTGAGCCAGCCAGGCACCCCCTCTGACAGCCCTCTCTTTGTGAGGCACTTGTCTGTTCTTGCCCTTGTCACAGTGGATGAGAGTTGGTTGGGTTTTCCCTTTGAGATGGGAAGGTGGGGAGGGAACCACACCCCTTTGGAATCCTTGCCCTGGGCTGGGACCCATGCTAGGTGCTCAGCATCCTCCAGCCCCCAGCAACATAGCACACAGTGTCTGTGGGTGCTGGGTGGGTGTTCATAGCACAACTTCATAATCTGCTTTGCGAGTATTTGTTTTGTCCTTAGTCTCAGGGAGGGCAGTGAGTGGAAGGATGGGATGGTGGGTTGTTGGGGTCTTTCACCTTTGCCTGACTGGTTTTAGAACTGAACAAGGTTGAGATCCCCTGCTGTGGAGACTGTGCCCCCAGGAGAGTCGGGAGGGTGGTTCAGCTCGCACCTGACTTTGTTGACACTCGGTTGGTTATCTGGCACCATGAAGTGCGATGCCCTTGTCTTCTAGAACAGGACAATGCAGGATTGGTTCCTGGGAGTCTTGCTGTCCACATCTTGCTCACCTTTCAGTCTCTTGTTCCAGGAGAGTGAAAGAGCCGAGGTGCAGGGCGGGAGCAGGTGAAGACAGGAAATACAGGAAGACCTGAGATGACGCTCCTGCCCTTCCCGGGTGGGGGTTGTGGGCTCTCATTCATGAGCGAGGCACCTAATGAGCATCTGCCTGATGCCAGGGTCTGTTTGGTGACATCCATTCAATAATGGAGCCAAAGCATCTGTACAGGGTGGTGCCTGAGACTTGACCTCAAATTACAGCTCCACTACCTGCCGACTGGGTGACGTAGGACAAGTTCCTTAACCTCTCTGTGTCTCATTTTCGTTGTCAGTGCAGTGGAAGCGATAATGGTATCTGCCTCAAAGTGTTGTGAGATTAAATGAGGAAACCATGCAAAGCGCTTAACGCAATTGCTGACGCACAGTAAGAGCTTAGTAAATGTTAACAATTACTGTACTATTTTTATTATTGCTACTACTGATTGCCTCAAGATTTTTCTTATTCTCAGAGTCTAGTCCTGACCTCTTTCTAAGAGCAGACATTGCAAAGTCCTAAATGGAAAAAGAGGGACAGCCTTTCAAATGTGGGGTGCCAACAATCTGATGCCTCTAACTTGCCTGAGGATTGGGAGGCCTAGGTTCGCTGGCTGGGACCCAGGGTGGGGCTTTTGCATGGGTGGTGCGGCTGGCTGGCTTACTGACTGCAGCATTGTGAGGCCTGGGCCATGAGGCGGGGCATCCATGATGAAGGACTTCCGGAGAGGAAGCCCCAAGGTGTGGTTGTTGGGGCAACTTCTGGTGCAGGGTGCTTGTGAAAGGAGCACAGTCTTTGGAAGAGGAAGAGGAGGAGGTTCCTACCTCACTGCCGCTCGCTTGCCCACCTGCCTAAGACTGTGTGCAAAATCACCCCCTTTTTGGACTTGGACTTGTTTCTTCCTGTGTAACCACCACCATCACTTTTCAAGAACTTATGTGTCAGGCACTGTTCTAAGTACTTTACACGTATGGACTCTTTTTTTAAAAGAGGACTTGAAACCACCACTTCACAGGGTGATTTGAAGATATATACCACAGTATGTGTGAAAGTGCCAGCCAAGTGTTAAAAGCAAAAACAACTGGGAGACAGTGCTAATGAGGTTCTCTTTCAGTAAAAAACAAAAACAAAAAACATATTTAAACTTTGTGTATAAATATATACTCACACACAAACAGGTAAATAGCAGTAAAAATCAACAACAACAAAGGCTTTTTAAGCAACATGCTATCTATACAGGTTCTTCTTGCATTGTGCACCTCTTTATCTTAACACTTGGTGCCTGGCCCTGGCAGATGTTTGCACAGGGTTTCACCATCAGAGCATGTGCCTCTTTTGAAGCGTTTAGTTTTGTGTCTGGTGCATAGCAAACTCAGTTAATGTTTCTTGAATGCGTGTCTTAAAGGATGTGTCTTTACTGATTTAAAAAGACTGTTCTAGAAAGAGCATCTCGTCAAGGCAGAAAGTCTCATTTGGAGAATAAGTTAATCATTTGGGTAGGAAGGTGTGCTCACAAACAAATAGCCAGGCAAAAATATCTCTCCCCTGTTCCCTTGGTGAGTCAGTTACACGCATGCTTACCCTGAGATTAACCTTCCATTAGCTTTGAACTTAATATTGGAAGTAATGAGATGGATTACATAAGCACCCCCCTCGACACCCCTTCCCCCAAATTCTCCTTACTTTATTGTCACTCCAGGTCTCTCTTGCATCTTTCTCCCAAGTGGTGATGAGCATAACTATAAAATCTAAGAAATGTTTGTTTTGTAGAGGAAAATAGCATAGAGGAGAAGTTCAGACCTAAATACAATCTCAGTTCAAATCTTGGTTCAGCCACTTTGTAGTTTATGGGGGGGGGGGGGGGAGCTTGGGCAAGTTATTTAATTTATTTGAACCTTATTTTCCACACTTATTAATAATACTGGTCTCAGGGTTTATATAAAGTACTAAGTATCAGTGTGATAGCTATTACTGTGTTGTCCACACAGAATCAATATGAAATGAATTTGATTTTAGTCATAACCACCTCTGTAATTTTAAATAAAATGTAAATGTGATTTCCAGTTAGAAAATAAGTTTATTAGTTTTGTTGCAGAGTTATTTTTGCTTTTAAACATCAATAGCATGACCACTGACTTTTTTTCAGGGGTTAAATTAGAATCTAACCTGGAGATGACACCCTTTAGTGTTTGTTGTGTTAAAAAAAAACAATAACAACAACAACAACAACAAAAACAGGTGTCTGGTTGGCTCAGTTGGTTAAGCGTCCAACTCTTGATTTTGGTTCAGGTCATGATCTCATGGTTGTGGGATCAAGCCCAATGTTGGGCTCTGTGCTGGGTGAGGAGACTGCTTGGAATTCTCTCTCTCTCTCTCTCTCTCTCTCTCTCTCTCCCTCTCCCTCTCCCTCTCCCTCTCCCTCTCTCTCCCTCCACCCCCCCCTCCCCTCACCCTGTCCTCCCTCTGCCCCTTGTTCACTTGTTCTCTCTCTCTCAAAAAAAAAAAAAAAAAAAAAAAAAAATTATTATTTAAAAATTTAAAAAACAACACTGAAAGAATCAAATACATTTTATGTTCTAGATGTATGGACAGCAGTATATATGGACAGGAAAATAAATGTAAAATGTGTATATGTCAGAGTTTGGATTATTCCCATACTTACAAGAAAATTAGCCTCAGGGAGATTTTTTTTTTTCCAAAGGCAGCACAGCAATTACATTCACAGATTCATGGTTCGGTTTTGCTAATAGATAGCCAGGTCTTCTTCAGCCAGTACTCTTTGAACTTCTACTTGGGAATCCCTTTTTGGTTTGGCCTTCCAGTTAGTTCTTGGTTTAGCTTTTTTTTGATATTCTGCTTTTCTCCCTTAATATGATTCTTTGCCACACTTCCTTCACACTCTCCAGGAGGTGGCCTGTTTCCCAACGTGGACCACCTTTTAGAACCTCATATATAACCAGACCTTTTCTTTAATCAGTTTTCAGAAGATTCTCTTCATCAGTTGATGAAGTTATCCAGGTTTCTGTTTCAGCTATGCTGATACCCTCTCAAGTCGGAATTCAGCCCTGAGTTTGTGCTCAGAATGATACTTAATGCGTTCACACGTTAGGGGGTTCTGGGGAAGCCAGCAGCCCCCTTGTACAAACCAGCATGAGCAGCCGCTGAGCCAGAGGGATTTCTCTTCCTAGAACATTGTTGGATGACTCACTGTTCCTTCTTTAATAAAGAGAAGGACCAAGTTCATCACCATGAGCTATAGAATAACCTGTCATGATTTGATCCTGACTCCTGCCCAGCCCGGTGCCCTGGCAGTTGTCCATTCTCTTCAGCAGCCCACTGTGCCAGCTCTGTGCCTCCAAGCCTTGGTTTCTGAAATTCCCTGGGCCTAGAATTCCCTTTGTGTGCCCAGCAGCCTTCAGTCCAGTTCCCACAAGAGGCCGTTCCACCTGCACCTTCCCTGTGTCCTCCTTGCTGCTGTGATTGTGAATTTTTTATCATCTCTCTAGGCCAGCACACAGTGGGTGCTCCACACGTTTTAATCCTTTCGCATTTACATACCCACTTGACCAAAAGTAGAAGCTTTGCAGAAATAGCAGATTTGTCCAGATTTCCCAGGATAACCTGAATTTCAGAAATATCTTGTCCCATTGTGAGGTGACATGTCCCTTCCAGTTTTGGTTCAGAAAGCATAAATGCCATTTTTACAGATTGCATGAAAGTTGCTTTGGGGAGCATTTCAGTGAATTGATGCCAGTGTTTTTAACTGCCAGAATGGTTAGTACTTGGAGAAGTTTAGGGGAGTGGAAGATTTTGTCCATGTGCTTGTGAAGCATAATCTATAAGAAAAGCATTAAAAAATATACGTTCCTGTATGTAATGTGGCAAGATAAAATTTTTTGAATATTAAAAACCTACTCTTAGCTAACATATCATCAGCACATATCAGAGATTTGTTAACATTATTAATGAGAAAACCATCAGGATGACAAAGCTGGATCAAAAGAGAATGTAAGAAACTGATATTTACATAGTTTTTACAAAAAAGGATGCAGGAATAAGATTGCAAGTTTAGATGCAGAACTGGTTAACGTCCTACAGGGCAATACAAACAAAGTTTATCTTTTTTACCAGAGAGAAATCATTCGCAATCTAACAATTTTCTACAAGTGAACATCTAACTTTACCTAATCTGTGATAAATAGCAGGTCAAAACAAGTTTGTTTTGGGGTGCCTGGGTGGCTCAGTCGGTTGAGCGACTGACTTCGGCTCAGGTCATGATCTCACGGTTTGAGAGTTGGAGCCCCGCATCAGGCTCTGTGCTGATGGCTCAGAGCCTGGAGCCTGCTTCTGATTCTGTGTCTCCCTCTCTCTCTGCCCCTCCCCCTCATGCTCTGTCTCTCTCTGTCTCAGAAATAAATAAATATTAAATAAAAAAAAAAAACAAGTTTGTTTCCACAGAGCATCGGATGACCTTTAGTAGGCACGGTAGGTACTATTACCTGTACTATGACTCTATGACTTTAAAGGGACACAGTATGATATATATATATATATATATATATCTCCACACACAGACACTGCTTTGTTTTCAAGTTTTGGGTAATTTTTCTTAAATCATAATTGGGTTCAAGAGCTCAAAGATGGCTGGGTCTGAGGTAGAGAAGAGTCCTTGTTGAAAGTCATTTAAGTGGTTTTGAAATGGAATTATGGAATTCAGAAAGGAAGAGGGTGGTAAGGAGCAGAAAAGGTGTGCTATGGCAGTCACATTCAGGAAAGATCTCCTCCCCAACTCCCCTCCCCCCACAAAGGCATGTACGGATAAAAGGAGGGGGTATTTTTCCCCCAGGTGGATGATGAGCAAAGGTGAGTGGGAAGTGAAATTCCTAGGAGTAGGAGGGAGCAGTTGGCAGGAAGTTTTGAAACTTGCGTTTAAGAGATTTGATTTGATTTGAAAGACTGTTGGACCAACAAGATACTCACAGAAGACACTTGTCACTGGGTAGGAGGCTGTGGTTGAAATCAAGGCAGAGTATGGAAGCGAAGCAAAGAGATAACTGTGATACCATGAAAAGAGGCTTGCCAGGAGTTCATAGTAAACTTAGGGCAGAGGGAAGAAGAAGAAAGAACAGTTGAAGGGGTGCTGAAGATCACTCTCCTGGTTGAAACTGAGAGCTGGCTCGGGTCTCCTGCTGTGTTGGACCAGAGAGTTCAGGACTGGCCAGCTGGGACTTTTTGAGGCTGCCCCTAACATCCAGCTGGGCAGATAGGAAGAGAGCGATATAGGGAGAGGAGACCAGAAGACCATTTGAGAATGACTTTGGCTTCCCTTTGTGCTTTCTTTTTCTCTTAATTTTCAGATGTTTTATTTTATTATGTAATACTTGATATATGCAGTGACACATTTCTGTGTTATGAAACACAGGCATTTGAGAACCCCCACCTCCCTGCCCAATTTTCTTTTGTGGTTTCTTTGCCAGTAAAAAGAGTTTACTCATCCCTCGCTTAAAATATAGGATGCCTGAGTCACTAGTTTGCCATCCTGTGTCATTCAGCCCTCCTCCAGACTCCCTGTCCCCCAGGAAGGTGACCCAGAATCCCCTTGAAGTGTATGATGCTGTCCCTGTGCTCTGAGTGTTTTAGCAAATGTGCCCCCTGGTGTTTGAAGTGAATTTAGGCACCCGGTTGCCTGTGATAAGTGTCCCTATGTTCCTTATATTCTTGCATTTCAGGGTTTCTGCGTTGATGGGTTTAGCCAACAGCCCAGTTCTTGAACTGCTCTCCTGGGTGACCTGAATGGGAGTAACTAACGTTTCAGGTCCCGAGAACGCAGTGGTGATCACAGATAGCAAAATGGAGGAAGGAAAAGTTATCTATTGACCCTCAGGTGTGATACTGGTTTGATTTTTTTTTTTTTGATTCTAGGAGGGAAGATAAGATCTTCAGCTTGAAAGCAGGATACTTGTTTCTTAAGCGCACTTGTTGTGAATTAACTTTTGTGATTACCTCCCTCTCGCTCACTGGTTGTGGTCCATCTGATTCCCATCAGCCTGCAAACATCATATGCCATACTTATTTCTGTGTTCTTATGCCTGTTGGCCAGATCCAGTGTGAAAGATTAAATGAACAACACATGAAGAAAGTTTAGGTGAATATCCTTACAATCTTTGGGATGAGGGACTTTTTAAGTGTAACACAAAAACCATGTCATTTCATTACACAATATTAGCATTTATATGCAGTCAGTTCTGCCATAATGCAACATATACCTTCATTAAAAATCACTGCACTAAGCAAAACTGTGTAACACAAACCATAGGGCTTATGGGGAAAATGAGATTCGGGTTACAACGCTCAAAATCTTTAGAGGTGACCAAAAAAAGATAGAGAAAATAAAAAGACTAAGAGCTAGGGAAGGAACCTAATAAAACAGCTCTGTTTTACAGATATGAAGTGGCTAAGAAGTACATAAATACCACAATAAATAGGGCCCCTTGCCTTTAAAAAGACCTGAGGTTTGCTTGTGGAACTGGGCGTTAGAAGTCACAGCCTCTGAGTTACTATGAAGTGACGGACGGAGGGCTGTGTGCCATCTGATGTACAGTGCTGTGGGGCTCTCCCAAACCATCACGTTCTATCCATCATGGCTGACACGGAATACTTTTCATATTTTATTAAGTAAAGGGAGGAGGGTACAAAATAACATCTTCAGTGTGACCCCTTTTTTGTAAAACTGCTCACACACACATGCATGCTTGTGTAGAAAGGACACATGGAAACATTGACAGTGGATGTCTCAGGGAGGTGGAATGGCTGGGTGACTTTTTCATTTAATTCTTTTCTGGAATTTTCTATGGTGAATGTTACTTTTACAGTTTTATTCTATTTTTAATTTTTTTACGTTTATTTATTTTGAGAGAGTGTGCACATGCACAAGCGGGGGAGGGGCAGAGAGAAGGAGAGAGAGAATCCCAAGCAGGCTCCGCATCATCAGCACAAAGCCCAATGTGGGGCTTGAACTCACGAGCTTGAAATCATAACTTGAGACTGGATCAAGGGTCCTACACTAACCGACTGCACCACCCAGGTGCCCCACTTTTATAATTTTAAAAAAGACAGTTACGTTCAAACATTATCTAACACAAGGTGGGTAATAAATACAAAATATAAGAATAAATGACCTACTTTGTAAAATGGTGCTCTCAGCACCTAACTGGGCTAAGTAGCAAATGGCCACTAAAGGATTGTTGGCTGACTGCAGTTTGGAGGCCATGTTACCTCATTTGGGGCTTTAAATTCTTTATTCCTGACCAAAGTTAATCTGCCCAGATTTCAGGTCACCTCACTCTCAGGTAGATCCTGCTAGCTGGGCTGGACAGAGTGCTTTATGTTACCTCCAGGTTGCAAGCTCCATTAAGTGCGTGTGAACTTGGGGTGTCTTTGGATGAGGCTCCAGAGTTGTTGCAATGCACAGGTGATAGCTGCAGCCTCTGATTTTGGTTACCTGCTTTTAAAGGGACCAAAACCCAGGTGTAGTTTCTTGGGGCCCAGGTTACTTTATTAAGCAAACATCCCTTTAAGAAGCACCTAAAAAACAGGAGTGTGGGGGCACTTGGGTGGCTCAGTCAGGCTCCTGACTTCTGGCTTCGGCTCAGGTCCTGATCTCACAGTTCATGAATTCAACCCCTGCCTTGGACTCGGTGCTGGCAGCGCAGGGCCTGTTTGGGATTCCCTCTCCCTCTCTCTCTCTCTGCCTCTCCCCTGCTGGTGCGTTCTCTCTCGCTCTCAAAAATAAATAAATAAACTGTAAAAAACATAGGGGTTACCTGGGTGGCTCAGTCAGTTAAGTGTCCGACTTCAGCTCAGGTCATGATCTCAAGGTTCATGAGTTTGAGCCCCACATTGGGCTCTCTGCTGTCAGTGTAGAGCCTGCTTCAGATCCTCTGTCCCCCTCTCTCTCTGCCCCTCCCCTGCTCTCTCTCTCTCTCTCTCTCAAAAAATAAACTAAAACAAAAAACAAAAGAAAAAACCAGGACTGTGGCTTAGTTGGAGATGGTAACCGCCAGGAACATCGGTACCAGGTAAGCTACAGTTTGCAGGCCTGGAGCTCCAAGGAGACCCAAGTTGGCTGGCCCTCCACTCACCATGCAGGTTCTGGAACTTCATTTTTCTTTTTTTTTCTTTAAACATCCAGTTATTCTTTTTTTTTTTTTTTTTTAACATTTATTTATTTTTGAGACAGAGAGAGACAGAGCATGAACGGGGGAGGGACAGAGAGAGAGGGAGACACAGCATCGGAAGCAGGCTCCAGGCTCTGAGCCATCAGCCCAGAGCCCGACGTGGGGCTCGAACTCATGGACCGCGAGATCGTGACCTGGCTGAAGTCGGACGCTTAACCGACTGCGCCACCCAGGCGCCCCAACGTTTATTTATTTTTGAGACAGAGAGAGACAGAGCATGAACGGGGGAGGGACAGAGAGAGAGGGAGACACAGCATCGGAAGCAGGCTCCAGGCTCTGAGCCATCAGCCCAGAGCCCGACGTGGGGCTCGAACTCATGGACCGCGAGATCGTGACCTGAGCTGAAGTCGGACGCTTAACTGACTGAGCCACCCAGGTGCCCCTGGAACTTCATTTTTCAAAGCCCCATAAAACCTGTGCCTTCTCCAGGCCTCCCTTTTCTGGGTTTCATGGCTCTCGGTGGAAATGAGAGCCTGTGTGATTGCAGCACTCCAGTGATCGGAGTGGGGAACACGAGGCATTACGATGCTCCCACAGGGTACAGCCTGGAGCTTTAGCGCAAAACTGCACCCGGGGTGGGCCTCCTGCGCCCTGGTTCTCCAGGCCTCGTTCCGGTTGGCAGGGCCTCCCCGTCTCTGTCACTGCAGACCAGATGGGGTTCCGGGGAGGCCTGGTGTGCCCTGCTGGAGCAGGGGCTCAAAGAGCCTCTTCCCATTACTTCTTCCTTCAAACGTTTGGTCTTAATGGGCCCCTCTGCGCCACTCAACCCAGTGCCTGTCTGCCTGGCTGCAGATAACACCACTGGAGCTTGTCGTGTGGGGGTTGAAAAGAATTTATTTTTTTAATTTAAGCAGTTGCATCCCATCTGCCTACACACTCTTAACCTGCTTTGTGAACAAGCTTTGTGACCTTTGCAGGTTACTTCACTGTGTCAGCCCCTGCCTTTCTCCACGAAAGGCTTTGGAGAGCACTCAACCAGATGGGATCGGGGAGCCAACTGCCCAGGCAGTAGGTGCTCTGGAATTGCCACTAATAGGGACCTTTGTAAGGGTCTGCCCTTTGCCAAGCACTTTGTACAAATTATCTTTGTTAATCCTTACAACAAAGAAACGGAATGAGTATTCTTTTTCTTTTTTAATTTTTTTAATGTTTATTTTTGAGAGAGAGAGTGCGTGCAAGCAAGCAGGGGAGGGGCAGAGAGAGGGAGGGAGACACAGAATCTGAAGCAGGCTCCAGCCTCTGAGCTGTCAGCACAGAGTACAACACAGGGCTCAAACTCACGAACCATGAGATCATGACCTGAGCTGAAGTGGGGTGCTTAACCTACTGAGCCACCCAGGCGCCCCCTGAGTGAGTATTCTTAAGGCAGCCTTTTGTGGTGAGGAAGCCAGGATGTAGAAGGGTGACTTACCCTTCACACACTAGGTGGCCTCCTGAGACCCACCTAGTACCAAAGCCCATGCCCACCTACCAGACCTCTGGCCTCTCTTGCCTTGTGTCCACCTTAGCTTTCTATGGATGTGATGTTCTTTTGGCTCACAAACCAGGCCTCTGTGTTGATTCCCCAGAGTTGGGATTTTTATGGGAACTCTGGGAAGCTCAGCAGATTACTAGGTTTCTCTTAAGCATTTTCTTAAAAATTTTTTAGAAATCTTGTGTTGTCCTTGGAATGTGTCAGCACTAAATTGTGTTTTGTTTAAATTTTGTGCTGAGTTTCAGGACATTTCTTAGTTTAATTCCTGGACGAGGAATTGGAATTGGTTGGTACCAGTTACAACGTGGCAATGTGCCCATTTCTCCCTCCCACATACAACAGGCTGAGTGTAGAGGGGACGCGGCAGAGTGTTGAGGTGTTGGTAAATAGTACCACTACGTAGTCATTTAATCTTACGAGATGCTGTTTTGCCAGCAGGTCGAACTGCTGAGCTTCAGTCCTGTATGGTCACCCTGGAAACCCCAGTAGCTTTCTGCTTGCCTAACATAAGATTCTTTGTAGCCCAGACCCGCTACCTCCGTATATGAGCGTGTACACACACACTGTTAAAGACCTGGGACGTTCTTGCTGGTGGACAGTTTGGGGGAGTGAAAAGAAGTAGTGGCTTTTTTTGGTTTGTGTTTGGTTTGGGGAATTTTGGTGACTAAGAGCATCGTGCGGCCTTGAATGTTTAGAGAGGGGGGTGTACAGTTCAGGGGCAAGCAGTAGCCACTTAGGGACGTACTGGAAGGGGGAGGAAGTGAAGACAGTGGAAAGAACTGTATGTCTGAAAATACCTGGGACAAAGCCGAGGCCCCAGACTTCTAATGGGGACCAGCCCTAAAGGGAGGAAGGAGTCGTGATATGACTTGTTAGTTGTGGATTAACTTGGGTTTGGGCAAGTTTTGAGGAGGACGAATTAGGGTAAGAGGCCCTGGAGGCAGGCTTGAGGCCCTTTGGGCTGGGAACTTAGGGGTCCCAGGTACTTAGAGCATGATCTGGACAGGGGCCATGGCTTCCAGGTGGACATCCCCTTGGTCTCACAGACTCCTTGCCCAGAGAGAAGGGACACAACCAGGGGAGTATCAGGGTGGGCCCCCTAGAGCATAGAGCCCAAGGCTGGGGTTGCTCTGCCCTGACCTGGCAATGCATGCACCGTGGTGCAGTGGAAGAACAGGAAGCTGGGAGGCAGAGAACTGGTTCTAATCCTCGCTGGGCCCTGATGAGCTGTGGGACCTTGGCCAAGTTATTTCACTGTTGTGGACTTCATATATGATCTTTCCATCCACTCCACTCCTAACGATCCATGACTTCATCATCCCTGGGTGTTCCTCAGGGTACCAGCAGTGCCCAGGGATGTACGTTTATTGGAGAGAAGGCCCAGAGCTTAACCTGTGGTGAGGAGGGAGGGCAGCCTGGGGTGAGAGCCTGACTCCCGCATTCCTGCTCTGCCGCGGAGAGCAGTGCCAGAGACTGGAGGTGCTCCAAAGCCTTAAGACAGCCACTACCCACTTCCTGCCCCAGTGTCCCAAACTGTAAGATGAGACCAGCAATAACTTCCAAAAGCAATACTCACCCAGCACAGAGATAGCTCCTGTTTGGCCTGACTGATCAGGAAAGTTGGTAGAAAGGGCCTGGAGGTAGGGTGGGGAGACAGAACATCCAAGAGATGAAGTCCTGCCCTATTGCCGCGTGGTTTGCCATCTTAGCCCAGGTGGTTCACCTCCTAAGAGGAAGGGGGAGGTTTCCCCGACCCATTTCTGCGAGGGCCATGGGAACACCTTTTGATTTGCAGGCCTCCATTTCTTAAGCAAATTTGAAAGTTGCTAGATGTTTTGGATGGCAATAGAATGACCCCTTTTTATTTATTCACAGAGATGCTGCAGTTTGTCAGCAATCAAGTTGGAGAGTTCCCTGACTTGTTCTCCGAGCAGCTGTGTGGCTCCTTCCCCAGTGGCAGCGGGGGTGGCGGCAGCGGTGGCAGCAGTGGTGGCAGCGGCAGTGGCAATGGCGGGGGTGGAGCCGTGGACCCCTCCCTGCAGCGGTCCTTCAGCCAGGTCCCTCTACCTTCCTTCTCTCCCTCGGCCGCTTCCCCCCAGGCTCCAGCCCTGCAGGTCAAAGTTCCCCCCACTGCAGTTCCCACCCCACCCAGGGCAACTCCCGTTCTTCAGCCCCGCCCCCAGCCCCAGCCCCAGCCTCCAGCTCAGCTGCAGCAGCAGACGGTGATGATCACCCCGACATTCAGCACGGCTCCCCAGACAAGGATCATCCAGCAGCCTCTGATATACCAGAATGCAGCTACCAGCTTTCAAGGTGATTCAGAAGTCAGATACCATAGTGACTGGTTGGTTCAAAAGTTTATGTGCCAGTTTGCAGACCTTCTGAGGCAAATTGTTCCGTCCTTTTGGGGATGACAGAATCCATCGGTTTGGTCCCTGTCTGAAGGAGTTTTTGGTAACGGGCAGGGAGGACAGTGGGTACAAGAACCGTTCACATTCTGCCTCTTCAGATACCTTAATATCTATTGTGCCTGCTTCAAGGATACTTGGTCGAAGAATCTAACAAGCATAGTAGACACAGGGCTGTGCTGGTAACTAGAGCTACAGGCTGGAATACAATGAGTCTAGAAACTGACCCAAGCACCAGCCAGCCCTTGGCACCTATAGATTGAGAACCATTCATTCGGCAAACATCTCCTGAGCACGTGCTACAGAGAATATATGACTCATAGCAGGTGTTAGGTCTCCGTGCAGCAGGCCTCATACTAGGCCTTCCGTGGGCGGGGGGGCTGAGTGAGTGGCTTTCTCTGCTGTGCTTTGCCCAGTGCCTTTGCATCAGATTTCCCTCCGACCCTTTGGGGAGCCCTGGGCGGGATTGGTATTACTCTGAATTTCAAAGGCTCTGACAGTTCTCCTATGTGCTTCGGGGGGTTTAGGGGCTGTGGGGAGGCAGCAAAGCAAAGAGCTGAGACCGTCATCCCAAAGTGCATTTTCCATTCTTTTCATGAGAGGAAGTGAAGCCCCATGGAGTTGTTGGTTCTCTGTATCTATGAACTCCCTTGCTGGGTGCAGTCATTTGCTGATTAGCTCCCCTCACCTCCACCCTAGCACCCAGAGCAATAAAATAATCTGTTCTGGTTCTCTCAGAAATTGATGCAGCTCTCATGGAATGTTCTTGTTATCTAGATTAGCTTGTAAATGGTCGTGCACATCTTCTTCAGCAGCAGGTGGGGAGTCGGGAGCGTTCTGAGGCACCCTGTCCTCGGTTATTACTGCAGCTACAGTGACAACAGCGTGCATTTCTTGTCCATGTGACTTTTCCCTCCTCTTCTCCCAAGTCCTTCAGCCTCAAGTCCAAAGCCTAGTGACATCCTCCCAGGTGCAGCCAGTCACCATCCAGCAGCAGGTGCAGACGGTGCAGGCCCAGCGGGTGCTGACGCAGACGGCCAATGGCACGCTGCAGACCCTTGCCCCGGCCACGGTACAGACAGTTGCTGCCCCCCAGGTGCAGCAGGTCCCGGTAGGTGGCTGGTGAGGACCCAGGGAGGCACCGGTTGGGGCTGGTCTTTGGTTGAAGGTGTGGTCCACTTACTCAGAAGGACCAGCGGAGTGTAAGGGAGCAGCATTTGGGGTGCCTGGGCCCTGTGAGGCACCAGTGAGCTCGGAATGGAGACCTGGCTAAGGTCTCATCTGTAAGTGTAGACTGGCCCTCACAGCCTCCGTAAATGCAGGTGGATTGTGATATTTAAGCATCCGATGGGTGTAAAACTGGAAAGAGGTGTGCTAAGATATTTCTGAGTCATGTATCATAATGGACCATATTTTCTTATTACCAAGGTCATTAATTAATCTTTGGAAAAAAAAAAAATCCAGGTTCTTCCTTTCTGCTTCTCAGCCATGTTCCTGGCTTTCCTGAGTTTGTTCAAAATCGGACCTCCCTCCCCTCCACCACCCCCCACTCTGCCCCTGCCAGGTGCTGGCACTGCCGTCTTCGAAGCCTTTCACCCTTAAAACCCAGGACCCTCTTTAGCTATACTCTTTCTCCGTCTCAACCCAGTAATCAAGTTGTGTTCTCAGTTTTGGGAACATGTTATTTTTTCATTCTTTCCCGGAGGGAGTCTCTGTGTAGTAAGAAAGTAAAGCAAAATAGAAAAATAATACTGCCTTCCTTTTCCTTTTCTTCATTCTCCATCCAGGTCCTGGTACAGCCTCAGATCATCAAGACAGATTCCCTTGTTTTGACCACACTAAAGACAGATGGCAGCCCTGTCATGGCCGCAGTCCAGAACCCAGCCCTCACCGCCCTCACCACCCCCATCCAGACAGCTGCCCTTCAAGTACCAGTAAGAGTTGCCTTCCTCCCTGTCCTCCCTTCTCCCCTCTCCTCCTCCTTTCTTGGAGGCATTAGGCCTCAGAGATGTTAACAAAGCCTCTACACAGGGTGGGCAGGTGCAGAAGCTCCATGGAATGTGTCACATTGCAAATATACCCCCTTTTAGTCTTTTTTAACTCCCGGTTCCTGGGCAGCACCTCTATACAGGGCCATCAGTATGGAGGACTCTTAGGTCCTGCTGATGGCGTTTTGGCTTCTGAAGGACCCCCAGGCCCACCAGGCAGGGAGGGGCTCCAAGGTGAGGGACATGGAAGGCACCCATCCTTGAGTTGTAGGGCCACAGCTATTTTCAGCGTCTTGCGGCAGGAGAGTCCAATAGAGTCAAAGGTGATCAGAATTTGGAAGTAAGTTTTCTTCATAGAAGCCAAGAACTGGAAACAGCCCACATGTCCAGAAAGAGCTATTGATACATACAGCTGCTGAACCTCAGAAACAGTGTGTTGAGCAAAAAGATGCCTGTCACAAAAGAATTCATGCTGATGATTCCATTTATATGAAATTCAAGAAGAGGGAAAACTAAGCTGTGGCGATAGAGGTCAGAGCAGTGACTGCAAGAGGGAGAAGGGACAGGCGAAACTGAAAAGCACAAGAGAACTTTCTAAGGGGATAGAAATGGTCTGTGTCTTGGTCTGGATTATCTTAGTTACACGTCATATCCAAACATAAAACTCGTCACACACTTAAAGTGTGTGTTTTTTATTATGTGTGAATTATTTCTTAATGAGTGGTGAAGTTGAGTGGCTTCTTATTTGTTCATTGGCCGTTTGGATATTGAGGTCGTTTAGTGAAGAAGATAAAACTAAAATTAGTAAAAATAGAAACAGAGGAAAGCAGAGCTGAGGGGGAAGGAGGAAGGCCTCTACAGTTGGCCTGCTTATCTAATAGGATGGCTCTGTCAGTTCTGCCCTTGTGCATTTTGATGGCCAAATTATATTAGGAAATGCAGCAAGTGACTGCACTGTCATATGAAAGGAAAAGATGTATCCCACACCAAGAGTAAGTTTTCCTTATATACGAGCTCAGAGGTGGTTAATGGTTTGCCCGAAGGGCAGAAATCATATGACTTGTTTCAGGTACCCCTAGATCAAAGGTTGAAACCTATTTATCCATGTTAATCCTATTGTGGTGTGGTTTGTTGACAGTGGTTCTGAAAGGGGCCTAGTAAGTAAGGTACCATGGCTCCTGCAGCTTCCTGGGGCCTGACTTAATTGAGGAGAGGGGTCAGACCAGGCAATGCCACATGGCCAAGGCCAGCAGGTTTGTGCTGTGAAGTTGCTTTACTCAGACTGACCACGGGGTAACTCTGCCCCATGTCTGTGCTTGTTCTAGACTCTGGTGGGCAGCAATGGGACCATTTTGACCACAATGCCTGTGATGATGGGGCAAGAGAAAGTGCCCATTAAGCAGGTACCGGGGGGAGTCAAGCAGTTGGAGCCCCCCAAAGAAGGAGAAAGGCGGACGACTCACAACATCATTGAGAAGCGGTATCGCTCCTCTATCAATGACAAAATCATCGAGTTGAAAGACCTGGTCATGGGGACGGATGCCAAGGTAGGTGCCAAGCAAAATGGTATTTCATGTCCCACCATTTGCCCTCCACTGGTCTTTACTGTGGGAATTTTGGAAGACCCAGATCCAGTGAGTGAACATCAGGATGGTTTAGAGGTGCTTTCTTATTAATTAAAGCATCTTGGGGTTTTTTCAAGATTATAAAATATTAACCAACATAAGGGAACTGTTGGGGATTGGAAAGGCAGTGACCTGCCTAGACCTTTGAGACTGCTTTGCAGTGATCATGGGTCCCTGTAGCCCAGGCAGAGGACTGCCCCCTGCTCACCAGCAGGCAGATGCAGGACCGTGTGTACCGTGGAGTCGGCTGGTGGCGTTGCCACCGTATGTTTAATTGTGTTCAGGGCTGGTTAGCAATACCGTACCTTTGAGGGAGGAGACAAAATGGAGATTGGGTCTTTAACAGCAAATAGAGGACATAGATTTTTCATTATTTCTGGTGTTTCAATGAATGTGTCTTCTGTCGTGTAGGTGTTCTGTTTTTTTTTTTTTTTTACCTGTTATCTGTTTATCTTCATCTCTATTTTTTAAATTATTTTTCTTGTTATTTATTTTTTTGCTTCCTCATCTCTGTTTTGAAAGAAAATTTTATATTCCTTGTAGCCTATAGATCTGAAATGTACTAATATAACTTTACTTAAGGTAGCTATCCAGCAATGCTCTGGTCTTTGGTTGTTTGTTTTCTTTAACGTCTTTTGGTTCCCGGCGCCTGGGTGGCTCAGTCGGTTAAGCATCCGACTTCGGCAGGTCATCGTCTCACGGTTCGTGAGTTCTGGCCCCTTGTCAGGCTCTGTGCTGACAGCTCAGAGCCTAGAGCCTGCTTCAGATTCTGTGACTCCTCCTCTCTCCGCCCCTCCCCTACTCGTACTTTTTGTCTCTCTTTCTCTCCCAAAAAGAAACATTTTAAAAAATTAAAAAAATAAAATTTTGTTTTGGTTCTAAGATTATTATAAGAAGTGGGAGTACTAGCTAATTTTTATTTTTTATTTTATTTTATTTTTTTTTTAATTTTTTTTTTTCAACGTTTATTTATTTTTGGGACAGAGAGAGACAGAGCATGAACGGGGGAGAGGCAGAGAGAGAGGGAGACACAGAATCGGAAACAGGCTCCAGGCTCTGAGCCATCAGCCCAGAGCCTGACGCGGGGCTCGAACTCACGGACCGCGAGATCGTGACCTGGCTGAAGTCGGACGCTTAACCGACTGCGCCACCCAGGCGCCCCAAGCTAATTTTTATTTATCGAGTGTCACTATGCACCAGACCAGGGGCTACTCTCTTTACATGTCTTATCTCATTTTACCCTCACTACAAGCCTGTGATTCATATATTATCATTATCCTCATTTTAAGGACGAGGAAAATGAGGTTCACAGATGTTGGGTAACTTGTCCTGGGTTGCACAGCTAACCAGTGAGTGAGGCAGCATCTGAACCTGGAGTCACGCCTTCACCCCGTGAGCTCTGGGTCTCTCCCCTCTGGCTCTGCAGCCTGCAGCGATGCCACTGTCTTTTCACCCGTCTTCCTTCCCAGATGCACAAGTCTGGCGTCCTGAGGAAGGCCATTGACTACATCAAATACCTGCAGCAGGTTAATCATAAACTGCGCCAGGAGAACATGGTGCTGAAGCTGGCAAATCAGAAAAACAGTGAGTAAGCTCACTTCCGGTTGTAGAAGTCCTGTGCTGGGCACTGGGGAGGACCCACTGATGTGTACAGGGTGCCTTCAGAGGTGAAGCAAGAGCAAGGACCATGTGCCCCTCACCCAGCCCAGCCCTGGCCCTGGCCCAGGCGGGGCTCTGTAGAAACAGACCATTTGCCAGATGTGGTTTTCTTTGCAGAGCTCCTGAAGGGCATCGACCTAGGCAGCCTGGTGGACAATGATGTGGAGCTGAAGATCGATGACTTTAATCAGAATGTCCTTCTGATGTCCCCTCCGGCCTCTGACTCAGGGTCGCAGGCTGGCTTCTCCCCCTATTCCATCGACTCTGAGCCAGGAAGCCCTCTGTTGGATGATGCAAAGGTATGAGCTTCTGAAATCCCCTGATCCTTGGATCTTCCCCATCTCTCCTGAGTTAATTGTGGAAGAAGCTGCCAGCAGGGGCCAGGCCAGGTGTTCAGAGGACCGGGGCTGGAGAAGACTAGGAATTCAATGAAATTAGTCAGGTCCTCCTGTCTCCCCCACCCCCACAGAATCTGCTTAACTGGTTCAATGTCGTCCGGTCTTAACTGGTCCTTGCTGAAAGAGACCATCTGAGAGGATTAAGGGCCAGATTCAGAACGGGAACACACAGCAGCTGTCACGCCAGCACGAGGAGTTGCCGGAGGCGCCTCATTACATCCTTCGCCCATAATGGGCCTGGCAAGACCACTTTTTGAGGTTGTTCAGTTGGTTTAGGGCAAGGCTGCCTCTGGGTCCTCTTCTGGAAATGATTACAATTTGCAATCTAACAAAAAACATTCCAACCCAGGGCCTTTAATTGTCAAAGAAAGCCCCTGGCAATTGTTTAATGGAATTAGCCAAAAGAGGCTCGAGCCTAATGATCTAGCCTGGGGAACCTGCAGAGACCATTGGCAATTTCTGACTTCGAAAGCACAAACTTCCCTTGTAGCCTAAGTTTTTGATCAAACTGTTGTAGTAACACGTACTTAATTTTGCTGAAGGAGCTCTAGTTTTGAAATATTTCATAAATGTGATTCTGTTTGATAACAAAAGACCATATGGTAGATACGTTGAATTAGCTAGGTATCTGTCCTCAGAGGACATTTTCAGATGGCTTTCATTTTTTTTTTTTTTTTTAACGTTTATTTATTTTTGAGACAGAGAGAGACAGAGCATGAATGGGGGAGGGTCACAGAGAGAGGGAGACACCGAATCTGAAACAGGCTCCAGGCTCTGAGCTGTCAGCACAGAGCCCGACGCGGGGCTTGAACCCACGGACCGTGAGATCATGACCTGAGCCGAAGTCGGACGCCTAACCGACCGAGCCACCCAGGCGCCCCTCAGATGGCTTTCAAATATCGAAAAGGAGTGGTGTAGTATGTGCACTCTGAGATCCAGGGAGATCTGGCTCTAGGCTTCCTCCCTTAGAGGAAGGCTCCCCGGACAGGCAGGCCTCTGCCTCCAGTTGTCCCTCTGTGAAATGGGGAGGGAAGAAAAGCAACATGATGCTTTTACAACAGACAGACTCCCGCAAGCAGATCCATACTGAAGTTGGATACCTTTAATCAATTGTGCTGATGTTTAATTTACACACAGTAAAACACACCTGCATGCAGTTTGTTGAGTTTTAACAAGTATAGACGCTTATGTAACTATCACTGTAATCAAGATATTTCCATCACCCACAAAGCCCCTTCATATACCATGGCAGGTAGTTCACACAAGCCCCTCCAGCCTCAGACAGCTACTGATCTGCTTTCTGCCACTTCCGATGAGTTTGTCCGTTGTGGAATTCTACAGAAACAAAATCATGCATAATGTTCTCTTCTGTGACAGAGCTCTGTTTTATAAGTAGGACTCCTCTACCTTTGGTCTTCAGAACATGTCCTTGTCTCGGGTGGCAGGAGGGCGAGCGTGCCAGGGTTTGAGAAGCAGTGGGAGAGCTGTGGACTTCTTAGTTGCCTCCTGGCTCTATTCCTGCCTGATTTGGTGGTCTTAAATTTAAATCTCCCAGTCTGACTCCAGTACATATATAAATGTTAGTAAAATGCTGCAAAAACCCATGTGATGTTCATTCCAATCTCTTGTCTTGAAGGTCAAAGATGAGCCGGACTCTCCTCCTGTAGCCCTGGGCATGGTGGACCGCTCTCGAATTCTGCTGTGTGTCCTCACCTTCCTGTGCCTCTCCTTTAACCCCCTGACTGCCCTGCTGCGGTGGAGAGGGGCCCCCAGCTCTGACCAGCACCCGTACTCTGGCTCCGGCCGCAGCATACTGTCCCTTGAGTCAGGTAGGTAGAGGGCCCTTCGTGCCACCAAAGCATGGGTGGGCTGCCGTGGCAGGAGATGGGCCCTGTGTGTGCAAAACGCTCTGCTCATTCACGGGGTCCCGAAGGGCTTTTGTCGCAGGCTTGGTAGGGACTGGCATAAGCCACATTTTGGAAGTAGCAGGGCAAGCCCAAGTTCAGTAAGAACAGAACAAATCAGGAACCCACACTGCTGTTGTCATGGGGGCAGGGATAAGGGAAGTGGGAGTATACCTATTTGAAGGAAGATCTGATATTTTTGCCTGAGTCATGAAACCAGTGGTCCGACCCCACCTTGACTAACACAGACTGTTGTGGCACCCAGCTCCATAATGACAAGGGCTATAGGGTTCCTGTTTAGGCTACAGAACTGTCCCAGATTTGCTGATAGTGATCCCTACCTAAAGCATTTAGACATTGTTACTAAATGAAGCAATCTTGTCATCCACACTTCTTCTGAAAGTGAGGTAGAAGGCTCTTACCTGTCAAATGCTGGGGGTCACGAGGTGCCCTGCAGTCCCCTACGGCTGCTCTGGGAGGCCTTTCCTCCTGGCTCAGCTGAGATGTTCCTCTTTAGGCTCTGGGGGCTGGTTTGACTGGATGATGCCAACGATCCTCTTATGGCTGGTGAATGGTGTGATTGTCCTGAGCGTCTTTGTGAAGCTGCTGGTCCACGGGGAGCCAGTGATCCGGCCACATTCACGCTCCTCAGTCACCTTCTGGAGGCACCGAAAGCAGGCAGACCTGGACCTCGCCAGGGTGAGTCCTGCCGTCCACCTCCCCCCTTCCTCCCCAGGCTCAGCTGATAACTCAGTGACTTACATTGAGTAGCCAGCGTATAAAGTCCTGTCATAGGTGCTTGGGGGTGGCAAGAGCAGGACGGGACCCTGCCCCTGACAGTCACAGGGCAGCAGGTGAGAGGACACCTTTGTGTCAGTGATTCCGCGGACATGGGAGGATCTGCAGTCTGTGCTGTGACAGAGGAAGAAGAAAGTGCTGCAGGGGTTGGGGCAGGAAGGACAAATTCTGGCCGAGGGAATCTGGGACCTGAGCAGAGAGTGGTCAGGGAGGGAGGACCTTCCAGGTGGAGAAGTCTTGAGTAGATGAGATATTTGGGGATCAGCAGGTGGGTCAGTATGTCTGGAGTTATAGGATATGTCTGGGACAGGTGAGGGCTAAGGCTGGAAGTGTATCTAGGGCCCAAATTGGAGAGGTCTTTGACTAGTAACTGATTTGGGGATTTTTTTCCCAAGGAGAACCAGGAAGGTTTTTGAGCAGGAAAATTAGCTG
Source organism: Leopardus geoffroyi (assembly GCF_018350155.1). NCBI lineage: Eukaryota > Metazoa > Chordata > Mammalia > Carnivora > Felidae > Leopardus > Leopardus geoffroyi. Next base: position 135,582,779 of record NC_059341.1, read on the forward strand.
AATGTTTTCTTTTGTTTTTTTTAATTTTTTTTTTTTTATTTTTATTTATTTTTTTTTTTTCAACGTTTATTTATTTTTGGGACAGAGAGAGACAGAGCATGAATGGGGGAGGCGCAGAGAGAGAGGGAGACACAGAATCGGAAACAGGCTCCAGGCTCTGAGCCATCAGCCCAGAGCCTGACGCGGGACTCGAACTCACGGACCGCGAGATCGTGACCTGGCTGAAGTCGGACGCTTAACCGACTGCGCCACCCAGGCGCCCCTGAATGTTTTCTTTTGAAATCAATAAAGAGGGGCACCTGGGTGGCTCGGTCAGTTAAGCATCAAACTTCAGCTCAGGTCATGATCTCACAGTTCATTGGTTCAAGCCCCACATCCGGCTCTCTGCTGACTGCCTGGAGCCTGGAGCCTGCTTCAGATTCTGTGTCTCCCTCTCTCTCTGCCCCTCCCCCACTTGAGCTGTTTTTCTTTCTCTCTCTCAAAAGTAAACAAACATTTAAAAAAAAAAATAGGGTCACCTGGGTGGCTCAGTCGGTTAAACGTCCAACTTCGGCTCAGGTCATGATCTCGCGGTCCGTGAGTTCGAGCCCCGCGTCAGGCTCTGTGCTGACAGCTCAGAGCCTGGAGCCTGTTTCAGATTCTGTGTCTCTCTTCTCTCTGCCCCTCCCCTATTCACGCTCTGTCTCTTTCTGTCTCAAAAATAAATAAACGTTAAAAAAAATTTTTTTTTTTTTTAAATAGAAATTAAAAAAAAAAATTAGAAATCAACAGGGGCGCCTGGGTGGCTCAGTCAGTTAAGCGTCCGACTTCAGCTCAGGTCATGGTCTCATGGTTCATGAGTTCGAGCCCCATGTTGGGCTCTGTGCTGACAGCTCAGAGCCTAGAGCCTGCTTTGGATTCTGTGTCTCCCTCTCTCTCTGCACCTCCCCCACTTCCACTCTGTCTTTCTCTCTCAAAATAAGTAAACATTAAAAGAAAAAAAATTTTTTTGAGTAAAAAAAAAAATAGAAATCAACAAAGGAAAATTTATGGGGAGGATTCTGGGGCAACACACAGCATCAAAGGAAGAGTTAAACGTCACATGTCAGAGGCACCAGAAGCAGAACAGTCCTTGGCTGCAGTACACTACAGGCCACCCTCCCCTCCTGCGGGCTGCAGTGCCCACAAGAGAGAATCTGATTGACCAGCCTGGAGCTGTCAGCCATGCCGAGGGCTGTGGGTCCTGGAATGTAGATGTGGTTGTTGGGGGCCTATCCCGTGAAGCGGGACTATTCCCAGAAAAAAAGCATTACAAGATGTGTGTCTTAAAGGCAGGTTCAGGTCTGTGTTTAATGAATATCATTCTGGCAGCTGTGTGAAGTGTGGGGTTGGGAGGAGGGGGCACCGAATACACAGAGGCAGGGTCGCGGCTCCTGGAATAGACCTGTCGAGAGGTGGCAAGAACCTGGAATGGAAAGGAAAGACTGACTTGGGAAATATTTGAGCCGTAAAGTGGAATGGAAATGATGTGGCATTGACTCCAGGGTCGGGAGCGCTGGAGCTGTGGGATCCTCTGTCTGAGCGGTGTTACTTGAAGTGCCGTGAGAGGGCCCTGGGGGTGAGAAGGGACCAGGAGGCAGGTGTGTTCTAACACACCAGAGTGTGTTAGAAGCTGTGCATCAGCTGGGAGAGGGTGCTCCCTTTGTCCCGATCCACTTCCCATAATGGTGCAGGGAGGAAATACGGGTGTCGTACTCACCGGAGGACACGGGAAAGGAGAGGATGGCTTCGTTCTGTTTCCCATTGATGAGAGAAACAGAGGCAGAAAGAGGTCTTCCAATACAGAGCCATAGATTCTCCATTAGAACCTCTCAGGCTGGCAAAGAGTAGTTCATCCAGATTCTTGGTTACAGTAGTTTTGCCATGTGTTTGTCTGAAGCCGTGGTTCTCAGAGAGAGGCGGTTTCTATAGGTGGGGGGGGGGGGGGCTGGAGGACCAAGAATTTGCATTTCTAACAAGATCCCAGGGGCTGACGCTACTTGTCTCCAGGAACCACACTTTGAGAACGTAAAAGCCTAAAAGATCATCTAAATCCATTTTATCATCTTATGTATAAAACTACTACGGGAATTTGTGGATAGTATTTGATCATAGATAGACCACAGTACAATCCCAATTTAGTAAAAAAAAAGCCAGGAGAAAACATATGAAAATGTCAGCAATCATTCTTTCTGGGGGATAAGGTTCCTAGTGATTTTTTTTACTCTGATAATCTAGGGAGTGAAGGGAGGGTAAAAATTTTTGGTAAAGCAAAATAAAAAGGCCACAGCAAGGCCAGCGAACATTATACCTCTTGCTGCTTTCTAGGGGGATTTTGCGGCTGCCGCGGCCAATCTACAGACCTGCCTATCAGTGTTGGGCCGGGCGCTGCCCACCTCCCGCCTGGACCTGGCCTGCAGCCTCTCCTGGAATGTGATTCGCTACAGCCTGCAGAAGCTGCGCCTGGTGCGTTGGCTGCTCAAGAAGGTCTTCCAGCGCTGGCGGGCCACCCCAGCCACTGCAGCAGGCTTCGAGGACGAAGCTAAGGCCAGCGCCCGGGACGCAGCCCTGGCCTATCACAGGCTGCACCAGCTGCACATCACAGGTGAGGCGGGGGGTGTGGCTACCACTGCCGGCTGGCCCTAAGGTGCCCCATGCCGTCTCCACCCTGGCTTGGTTTGCCAGTTTTTGGTCCCAGTTGAAGCCCTTTTTACACTACTCTTCTCGAATGGTTAGACAGGCCTTCCACCTACACTCGTGGCTGTAAAGATAGCTCGTTACTGCAGCTCATCAGTTTAAGATGCACATTTTTTCACATTAACATCTCTACCCTTGGGTTGTGTCCCTTATTTACACAGTGATATGGAATCACAGAGATATGGAATGGGTGAATTGGCACTGTTTTTTCCTTAGTGGCACCTAAAATTAATAGTAAACTTAAAATTGATGTCATCTTAGATTCAATGGAATATCATTTATTTCTTTCAACAAACTCCTGCTCTAAGGATGGGCAGGCTGGTCAGCAAGTGAATGACAGTTTAGTGTGGTAGTGGTAGCAGAGGATGGGGCTTCAGTCGGAGGCAGGAGGGAGGGGGTACTTGTTGAGGAGGGTTTCAGGAAGCTTTCTGAAAAGTCTTGGCTTTGCGTGACAGGATGCGTAGAGGACGCCAGCTGTGTGGAAGGGGATGTGCCTTCCAGGCAGAAGGACATTCCCAGGGAGGAGCCCCACCTGGGGTCTGGAACTATACCAGCTGGGATAGTTCCCATCACTCATTCCCTCCACATTTGCTGGATGCCTGTGCACCTGGCTTTATACAAGGCACTGAGAGGACAGGTGACTAAAGTATGGTCCCCACATTGCTTCCATCCCCCCTCCCCTGAAAAGAGAAAGCCAGATTGTGCCTCTTGAGGGAGACCAACACCCGATGCCTGTGCAGAACAAAGTGTAAGGGCTGATAAAAAACGGGGCAGGCAGGGTGGCCCCGTGGGAAGAACGTGGGGGCTGATGAGGTCAGGAGGCCTGGCTTGGCCACCGTCTGGACCTTTGATATGGGGCCACCCCTGAAGCTGAGCCTCCCTTAGCAAAACGAGGGGACTGCTCGCCCTAGTCACCTCCCAGCCCTGTAGTGCGGACCAAAGCAAGAAACAGCATGAAAGCCTCGCAGCCTTGATGAGCCTATGCAAGGACACTTTGGCCCGTGACTTCAAGGTCACACCATGTGAGCTGTGCGACCCTCATATGGGAGGTGTAGTAAGCTTTTCCTAGCCTTCCACCTACTAACCCATGATGTGTCTGGCTGTCCTGGCTGTTTTATGTTACTTCTCCCTCAAAAAGATGCGTGCTTATATACTGTAGATTCTTTTAAAATGAAAATAAATTAATGGCAATTTTTTTTTTCTTGTTTTGTTTTCTAATTTTTATCACCTCCTCCGATATTTGGAGGCATAGGGTGTGTTAGCAGAACATGGTTGTGCTGTTGGCACTGTTTGGAAAATGTTGCAGTGCACATCTCCGAGTCCCGTACAACAGCCTGCAGTCATAGTGGCTCCCATTTATACGTCCCATGTGCCATGTGCCGGGTACTTAACATGCATTTTCTCTTGTCCCCAACAACCTATGAGGTAGAAAGGAACCTATGAGGCAGAAAGGAGCTACTGAGTCGCAGAGCCTAGCATCCCATCCAGGACCATCTGATGACAGAGTCCAAGTACTGTCTTCAGTCCTTCTGCTCTCACTCTGACTGCACTAGAGAAAACAGAAAAAACCTTGGTTTGGAGGAATGTGTTAACATCAGTGTCTGTGTCTGCCTGCCACAGGGAAGCTTCCTGCAGGATCTGCCTGTTCAGATGTGCACATGGCTTTGTGCGCCGTGAACCTGGCTGAGTGTGCAGAAGAAAAAGTCCCGCCGAGCATGTTGGTTGAGATCCATCTGACTGCTGCCATGGGGCTCAAGACCCGCTGTGGGGGCAAGCTGGGCTTCCTGGCGGTGAGTACCCTGCAGGTCCCCTCTGCAGACTTGCACTAAGCGCCCTTCCCCAGCCAGGAGCTGAGATGCAAAAACAGATGTGGGTCTGCCTTTGGGTGCTGATTATCTAGAGGAGTAGGTATTCATCCACTAGGCTATTTCACAAATATTTATGGCACTGAACAAAACAGACCCCCCCTGCCAAAAAAAAAGAAAAAAAAAAAAACCCCAAACCCTATGGCTCTTGTAAGCATAAGTGGGACATTTTGGCACCTGAAGTAAGATGGACTCAGTGATACAGAGTGACCTGGGTTCAAGGGGTTAAATATATGACTTCTGCTCTTCAAGTGGTCATAAAAAAAATTTTTTTTTAAGTTTATTTTTGAGAGAGAAGGCGCAAGAGGGGGGTGGCGTAAAGAGAGAGAATCCCAAGCAGTCTGTGCACTGTCAGTGCACAGCCTAACATGGGCCTCAAACCCACAAACCATGAGATCATGACCTGAGCCAAAGTCAAGAGTCAGATGCTTAACTGACTGAGCTACCCAGGCGCCCCGTTGTGGTCATAAAGATTTTTGAAATTTTCTGGTTGTGTCTCCTGGTGTTTTTATTCACAAAGAAAGGTAGTGATTACATACCTTAATCACAGCACTGTGAGTCCAGAAACGGGAAACCGCCGTGCACGTCTTCAAGGAACTCAGGTCAGACCCAGGGCAGGAACTGCTGTTATCAGGCGCCTCCATTGTGCCCGGCATGGGGCCAGCCTTGGGAATTCACAGTTGGCTAATTCACAGTCCTTGTTATCAACTAGTTCACAGCATCTGCTGACCTCAGGCTTTCTTACTCCAGCAGAAACAGGCATGTTTTATTCGGTGCTCTCTTTGAGTAGGCTGCTGAATACATCAGCCGTGTTCAGAACAGAACGATCACATCTCCGTTTGTTGGCATATCTCAGTAATGACACTGATGAGCTGATGAATAGGAATGTGCCCTGTGGTGACACTGATGTTTCCTGAAGTGTGTCACCACAGTCTAGGTGACAGAGAGCATGGGAAAGCCCAGTGTACTTTCTGTGTCTCAATCTTGTCTCAGTGACCCTAGATAACATGTTCGTTCAGCAAATGTTACTGAGTCCCTGCTCTAGGCCAGGCATCCTCTGCAGTGGAAATGCAGCAGTGAGCAAGACATTTGCCCTGTCCTCAGGGAGCACACAGTCTGGCAGGGAATTCAGACAAGGAACAGGCCTTAAGGACAGTAGGTGAGTGGAAGGCTTATTTGGCTGCCCAGAGAACACACTGGGCTCTTAACCCAGTCTTCAGAGAAGTCAAGGTGGCATTTCCAGGCAAGGCCAATCTAGGCTAAGAGCAGGAGGCATCAGCCAGGCTGTTTCCCTATTCCATTTGTTTGTCCTAATGTCTGATAACATAGGCATGTTATCACACTTGTAACTTCGTGCCCCCCCAAAGGTGTTTTGAAGACCTTAATTTTATCAAAATACAATGCACATACAGAAAAATGTGCACATTTTTTTTTTTTTCAACGTTTATTTATTTTTTGGGACAGAGAGAGACAGAGCATGAACGGGGGAGGGGCAGAGAGAGAGGGAGACACAGAATCGGAAACAGGCTCCAGGCTCTGAGCCATCAGCCCAGAGCCTGACGCGGGGCTCGAACTCACGGACCGCGAGATCGTGACCTGGCTGAAGTCGGACGCTTAACCGACTGCGCCACCCAGGCGCCCCTAAATGTGCACATTTTAATTTACAGCTTGTAACAACTGCCCAGAGCCAAGAAGTAGGACTTCTGGGGCGCCCAACTGGCTCAGTTGGTGGAACATGTGACCCTTGATCTCAGGGTTGTGAGTTCAAGCCCCATGCTGAGTGTAGAGAGTACTTAAAAATAAAATCTTTGAAAAAATAGAAGAAGAGGGTGCCTGGGTGGCTCAGTCAGTTAAGTGCTGACTCTTGTTTTCAGCTCAGGTCATGATCTCACAGCTTCTGAGATTGAGCCCTGCATCAGACTCTGCACTGACAGCACGGAGCCTGCTTGGGACTCAGACTCTGCGCTGACAGCATGGAGCCTGCGTGGGATTCTCTCTCTCCCTCCCTCTGTGCCCCTCCCCCGCTCATGCTTGTGTGATCTCTCTCTCTCTCTCTCTCTCTCTCTCAAAAAAAAAAAAAAAGGAGTAGGACTTCCCATCATGCCCAGAAGTTTTTGCAGGCTTTCACTCACACTGCCCCCTACAAAGATAACCATTATTCTGAATTCGGTCACCATAGTTTAATCTGCCTCTTCATTTGTTATTTCTATAAACTTTTATTAAAGTTTACTTATTTGTTTTTGAGAGAGAGTGTATGAGCAGGGGAGGGGCAGAGAGAGAGAGGGAGGGAATCCCAAGCAGGCCCCGCACTGTCAGCACAGAGCCCAGCTTGAGGCTTGGTCTCACGAACTGTGAGATCACGGCCTGAGCCAAAATCAAGAGTCGAATGCTTAACCAACTGAGCCACCCAGGCGCCCCTTTATAAACTTTTTGTTAAAGTATAACATGCATGTAGAAAAGTACGTAAATCCTAAGTGCACAGTTCAGTGACTGCACAGAGTGAATGCACTCATAAAACCAGCAGACAGATCAAGAACAGAACATGACCAGGACCCCAGAAGTGTCCCTTAGGCCCCCTTGCAGTTAGCAAACTACCCCTACCCCTAAGCTCTCCAGCCAGAGTGATCACCATCCTGATCACTTCTCATGTTTTGCCTCGGAACTTTGCATGAGGGGAGTCCTACAGTATGTGCTTTTGCTCGGTGTCATATGTGAGATTCATATGTGTTGTTGCATATAGTTATGGATGGTCTATTCTCATTGCTTTATAGTATTCCATTCTATGACTAGACTTATAGATGGACTGCTGAGTTGTTTCCTGTCCTTGGTTATTGGGAATAGTGCCGCGGTGAACATTCATCTTTTGGTGAGCGTGAGATTGCATTTCTAGGGCTGGTGTTGCTAGGTCAGCGGTTACGTGGATGTTCAGCTTTGGTAGACGCTGCCCAACGGTTTTCCAAAGCAGACGTACCAGTTGCCACTCCGCCAGCAGTGTATGAAAGAAAGTTCCAGCTCCACATCCCCACCGAACAGAGGATAGTGTCATCTCTGGCCCTTCTGGTGGTGCCTGATAGTTTTCACTTGTAACTCCCAGGGGATTAGTGATGTCGAGCACCTTTTCATTGGCTGTTTGGATCTTCTCTTTTGTGAAAACCACAGAAGAGTCCTACCTATTTATTTGGGATGCTGGGCTTTTTATTGATTCAAGGAGTTCTTTGTTCTGTCTCCAAACCTTTGTTGGATGTGTGCTTTGTATGGATCTCTCTCCCTCTGGGGCTTGCCTAGTCTCTCTCTAAATGGCGTCAACTGATGAGCACAAGTTCTGAATATTTGTTGAATCAGATGATTAGTCTTTTCCGTTACATACACTTTGTGTCCTGTTCAGTGAATCTCTGCCCTATCTCACTTGTGAAGACACCTTCCTCTGTTGTCTGCGAGACACTGGACTTTTTTTTTTCCGCATCCAAGTCCATATCTACCAGGAGTTGATTTTTTGTATGAGATGGAGGTGGGCATGCAAGAGCTACTTTTTTTTTCCGCTTGAATGTCTCCCTGCCCCAGACTCTTATTAAAATGACTGTCCGGGGGCGCCTGGGTGGCGCAGTCGGTTAAGCGTCCGACTTCAGCCAGGTCACGATCTCGCGGTCCGTGAGTTCGAGCCCCGCGTCGGGCTCTGGGCTGATGGCTCAGAGCCTGGAGCCTGTTTCCGATTCTGTGTCTCCCTCTCTCTCTGCCCCTCCCCCATTCATGCTCTGTCTCTCTCTGTCCCAAAAATAAATAAACGTTGAAAAAAAATTAAAAAAAAATAAAATAAAATGACTGTCCGTTCTGCTCTGCACCAAGTGGTACTTTTTTCATAAATCAAGTGTCCGTATATAACGAGTCCGCCTCTGGATGCTCTGATCTGTTCATTGCACAACACCACACACCCCTAATGGTCGAGTCTTCTAATATGTCCTGATATCTGGATGTATCAGCCCTCTAGCTTTAGTGACTAGTGTTACCTCCCCCTATAAATTTTAGGATCAACCTGTCATCCCAGAAGTCCCTCTGGGGTTTTGATTGTCCTTATTGCCAAGACGCAGCTACTCTTCAGAGGGACTCACCACCATTTGAGGAAGGTGTATGTGTGGCAGCTGAGGATCAGGAAAGTGTTTCCCTTAAAACCCCCCCTGCCCATGAGGCCCCATCCTCAAAAAGATTTGGTATGCCTGACAAGCAGTGAACAATGTGATGTGTACTTCCTCAGAATTTTCTTCTTGCATGTACTAATATATATGCATTATAATCTACTTAGTGTGATCATACCAGAAACCCTGGTTTACCACTTGCTTTTTTCAACCAAACAGTAAGTCTTGGGCCCCTTTCTTTGTTGCCTCCTTATTCCGCCGGGGGACTTGGTACCCCGGCACGTTTGCTGTCTGGCCCTGGGGTTGTTTCCAGGATTTGCGGTTCTGGTGCTGCAGAGAGAGTCGTCACACACTCTCCTCACCCACTTGTAGAAGTGTCTCTTGAGGTTAAATCTCTAGAGATGGTGACACTCACTCAAAGGCCAAAAATATCTGGAACACTTGATGTATTGCCAAATTTGCATTTTCAGTAAGGTGGGCAGAGGAGAGGAACTGATTCCTAGGAAGGTAACTGCCCCTTTCATCTGTTTGCTTCTCTTGGGAGGGGACAGATTAGGAGACCCAGATAGTACTCTCCTAAAGAGGAAGAAGAAGCTTTGAATTCAGCCAAATATATTTAGCTAGCAAATGAGTCAGACTTTGAAGGCAGGTGTAGGGCTGGCCTCCATGAAAATGATTTAGACCAGAGGTTTGCAATCTTTCTCAGTTCATGGCACCCTTTGTGTCTCAGTAATTTTTTCATGGTTCCCTGGGCTAAAGGAAATACCTAACGATTCTGTTTAATTTTTTTAATGTTTATTTATTTTGAGAGAGCGTGCACAAATTGGGGAGGGGCAGAGAGAGAGGGAGAGAGAATCCCACACAGGTTCTACACTCAGTGCAGAGCCCGACATGGGGCTCAAACCCATGAACCATGAGATCATGACCTGAGCGGAAATCAAGAGTCTGACACTTAGCCACCTAGGCGCCCCAGAAATACCTAACAGTTCCATTTAATATCTTGATACATATTTATCTCTTAACAATTTAGTAGCCATTAAAAAATATACACAAAATTGAAAGAAGAAATAATATTTTTTTTAATGTTTTATTTATTTCTGAGACAGAGAGAGACAGAGCACGAGTGGGGCAGGGCAGAGAGAGAGGGGGGGACACAGAATCCGAAGCAGGCTCCAGGCTCCGAGCTGTCAGCCCAGAGCCCGACGCGGGGCTCAAACTCACAGACTGCGAGATCATGACCTGAGGCGAAGCCGGACGCTCAACCGACTGAGCCACCCAGGCGCCCCAAGGAAATAATATTTTTATTCTTGATAACCATAGTTACTTACTACTGGGGTACATGTGTCTGTTGGGTACCACATACCTTTTCAAACTTTGAAATCAGAGTAACACCACCAATTTTGTCTCCTGTTCCACAGTGATTTTCATGCAGCACTTGCTTTTTATTACAACAGCCTCTAAAAACCCAGCTTCTTAAAGGTGTGATATCATCCAAAGGAAGGTCGTGCAGTCTCCCATTGAGACTTCCAACTACCCCCATTTACTAGTTTACCTGGTGTCTGACTTGTGTTGAGCATGGCTGTATTTATTTACCTCAGAAAATATCCCCTGTAAAATATCCGGTGGCGCCCCTCCCAAGTTCAGGCTGTTGCTTTCAGAGTGCCTTGGCACACAGTTTGAGAACCATAGGGGAAGCCCGGTGTGGGAGGACTGTGGAATCGGGACTGGCTGGGTGGTACAGGGTGGCTCTTGGGATCTAAGCAGTTCTGAGTCTCCAGCCACAGCTGCTCAGTTTGGCAGTTAGCAGATGACTTAGAGGGGAGGGGGCTCACACCCGCAGCTTGGGTAGATTCTGGTGTCTGTAAGATTTAGGGAAATTATAAGGTGATAATGCCAAGAAAATTGAAGAGCAACGGAAGTTACTTTTTTAGTTTTCCTTCTGGAAGTTATGCTGTGGAGACTGTATCCCAGGATTTATATTTCTTGTTAATTCAAATCACCAAATTCCAGCTTACACACACACTCACAGTGAAATTTCTTACAACTAAGGTTTTTCTCAAGAATTAAGCTTAGGGACCCCTGGGTGGCTCAGTTGGTTAAGCATCCGACTTCGGCTCAGGTCATGATCTCAGTTTGTGAGTTCGGGCCCCACTTCGGGCTCCGTGCTGACAGCTCAGAGCCTGGAGCCTGCTTCTAGTTCTGTGTTTCCCTCTTTCTCTGCCCCTCCCCCCACTCATGCACCCGCTCTCACACATGCACACTCTCTCCCTCTCAAAAGTAAATACACATTTTAAAAAATTTTTCAAAAAAGAATCAAACCTAAAAATGTATTTTAACTTAATGATTTTCTAAATGGCTTCTCTGGGTTCCTCTTGCAAAACAACCTGGCCAAGCTTTGTTTCTGCTTCTTTTGCTGACGTTTGGGCCCTTCTCAGGGAACAGTTGTTTTCCGTTTCCCCTGGAGCAGCTCTCGTGCTCCCTTGCTTAGCAGGCAACTGTTAGAAGGTTCTTTGACTTAAGAGGCGCTGGGACTGCCGCCACCCCACCCCCAGCCTCTGTCCCATTCAGGCTCCTCCACTGCAGTTACAAGCTCAGATTCAGCAAGTGCTTTGTTGAGAGTCAGGAGAAGGTCATAGGGGTGCCTCTTCGTGTGTTCTCCAGTATCCTGTCTCAAATATGGCGGCCAGCAAAGAGGAGGAAAGGCCAGTAGTGCTGCTGGCTCCGTGACTGGAGACTTCAGTGAATTAAGTGCTGTGATAGTCTTCAAGTATTATCTGTAGAGCAGCTTGACCAGGTCATTCTCTCTCAGATTCAGACAGCAATCGCCAGATCCACCCCCCCCCCCCCCCCCCCCCCCGCCCAAGAGAGTCTGTCATTTCAGTCTGTGTTCCTGAGTGGCACTTCGGTGGTGCTATTTCTGACCCTGGCATTCAAGTCTTCTGAAGCCGTTATATTAGCTGATGGCTACTTAGAGCCCAGTAAAGGTCAGAACCATCAGACTGAACTGGACAAGGAGGTGCTGCCCTCATTGTGGAGGCAAGGGCGGAAGTATGAAGGTTTACATCTGCGAGCCTGTCCCAGCAGCCCCTCGTCCAGGTTCCCTGAGCTCTGGGTCTTATGCTTCTCCCTCCCCCCTATCCTTCTCTGCTCAGCTCCTCATTCAGATTAGCCTGCACTGAGTGGTTTTGTGGGTTGGAAATCATGGGTTTTGGAATAAAAATATCCTCACTCGATAAGTGATAGAACTTCTGAAAACATGGGTAGACAGCCTAATGCCTGCAACTCTGATTCCTGGGGACCTAGAGTAATGCTCCCCTGCAGCAGAAGAGGGGCTGGGGAGATGGGCACTGGCTTCGAATTGCCCAGCAAAGCGGCTTTCAAAGTCTTTCTTCATCCTTCCTCACCAGCTGGTGTTCACATCAAGGGCTCATCTAGGGCTGGGGTGCAGGTCTCTTTAGGGGGCCAGATAAAGCCCTTGACAGGCCAACTCTAGGGGGAGAGGCATCATCCACAGGCATGCATGCCTGCATGGGTCCTGGGACAAGCCTCAGGGCTACTCCTTCACTCTCGTGCTTTCCAGTGTGATGATGGTGTAACTAACAGTTACTAGTCACTTGCTGTGTGCCTTTACTATATATACTCTTCATACTCAAAGGTAAAAGAGAAGAAAAATTAGAGCAGAACATGGTTTTGTCTAAAAATATCACAAAAGTAATTAAAATGACCGATCAGAAAAGTCCCAGGATCCAAAGGGCCGCCTGGCTTGGACACAGGTGCTCACAGGGCTGAGGGTGGGCGTGCAGCCGGGAGGCCTCCGCGACCCCTCCTCGATGAAGCACCCCCTCCCCGCCTCTGCAGGTTGAATGCCAGCAGGGCCAGAGGGAGCTTCCAGGAGGATTAGGCAGACCCAGCAGGGCAGGGTGCGGCGGGGGCCCCACAGGAGCCCCGAAGCCCTGTCCAACCCTCCTGCTGGAGGTTGGACCTGGTCACCAAGTCCAGACGGCTCCACCAGAGCCACTTGCCCTAGTTACAGTAGTGGCATTTACCTCCAGGTCTGTGAGCGTCCCAGCCCTCCTGTTGACCTCCTTTCCCCAGCCTGCCTCCACCACGGTGGCGCTTTTTGATGGCCCCATGGTGGCCACAGCCAGCGTTCCGCCACCCCAGTGTTACCCCTGGCCCGTGTCCTTCCACAGAGCTACTTCCTCAGCAGAGCCCAGAGCCTGTGTGGCCCCGAGCGCAGCGCTGTCCCTGACTCACTGCGCTGGCTCTGCCACCCCCTGGGCCAGAAGTTTTTCATGGAGCGGAGCTGGTCGGTGAAGTCGGCTGCCAAGGAGAGTCTGTACTGTGCCCAGAGGAACCCAGGTGAGAACACCTTTGCAGCCACCGGGTATTGGGAGAGCCATGAGAGGCACCAGTACTTCAGGGGGACTGTGCTCCAAACGCATGGGGGACACAGGTGGTCTGAGTCTTGTTTTCCCCAAAGCTCAGGGAGGTCCCAAGCCTGGTGAGCAGCGCCTCTCTCCGACATTCAGATCCCGTGGTCCTCACATCAGTCACGCCGTTCTTGCCCTTGTTCTGGGTGCTTTGGAGACAAAAGATGTGTGGGGCTGCTGCTCACTGGCCCCGGCCTCCTGGTCCCACTGGAAAGCAGACGTGGTCGGAGCAGTTAGAGAACAATAGGCGACAGGCGGTCAGCAAGTGCTTAGAGTGGTGGCAGGGACAGGGCTCCAGGCATCAGAGGAGAGGCTGGCTTGCTGTCCCTGGTGTTTGACAGTGATTGCAGGCGACTCGCCCAGTGCTCAGACTCGAGCGGTAGGCTTTCTGCTTTCTGTGTGCTTTCCCCTTTCTCGAAAGTGGGGGCCTCGGGAGAGTGCGGCGTGTTCTGCAGGTATGGCATGTGTGGGAGCTTCTGCTATCCTATTTTAAAAAACAACTGTGTTGTGTGATAGAAGAAGTTTCGGTGCACGACACCAAAAAGGGAGGATAAAAGTAAAAGCAATCTTAAGTCTCAACCCCATCCTCACGGTCTGTTTGGTCTATACCACAGACTTCCACTGGCTTTCTCGCCTCATGCAGACTCTGTTTCTAGGCCTGACTGCCCAGAACGTGCTCAGAAGTGTCCTGCCTCCCTGTCCTGGTCAGATGGAGGCCCCCGTGTCTGTACGTGTGAGGGGAGGGAGGGGCTGGTGCCACCCCACTTTGGGCCTGCCAGTGGTGACTTGGCTGTGACAGCCGTGGCGAGCTTTGCAAGGCCACTTGTTTCATCAGCGCAGCCAGACCTTCGCTGGCCGCAGAGGTCTGGAAAACAGGAGCAGGGCTTCTGTGTCATGTCAGGGCAGCGGCCACCACTTTGTTCTCAGCTGGCCGTCCTCCTGCCCATTTTCTGTTTTCTGATAAGGCTTGCAGTTCCAGCCTTGAAGGAAAGTACTGAATACTGTGCCAGGAGACCCAGCACCCCTCGCACATGCCTCCCCCCACCTTCCAACTATCTAACGAGGTGGTTGTGGGCTTTGGTTGAGAAGGGGGTTCGATTCCCATTCAGAGCAGATAGCTGTTTCTCGGGGTCCTCTCAGTACCCTCTGTTTTCTCTGCAAAGACAAAGATGGGCTCATGATGAGACCATCTAACCTTTCAGGCCTCTCCCCTCTTCTTCAGCTGACCCCATTGCCCAGGTCCACCAGGCCTTCTGCAAGAACCTGCTGGAACGAGCTGTTGAGTCGTTGGTGAAGCCTCAGGCCAAGAAGAAGGCGGGAGAACAGGAAGAAGAGAGCTGGTAATGTCCCCAGAATGGGCCCCTGCCTCAGGCATCTGCCCAGGAAGCTTGGGGGCAACTGGAGGCCCACGTTCCTGGAAGCAAACAATCCCTAGTGTAGGGTCTGTAGGGAAATCGAATGATTCCAGGGTATTTCTCAAACCTGGCAGCCTCACAAGAGTCCCTTGACCTGACCTCTGTGCCCTTTCCTCCCATACCGGTTGTGCCACTTCCCCCCTCTTTCTCCTTTCCCCCATCCCTTCACCAAGCAGAGGCAGTTCTCGGAGCAGATCAGAGATGTGATCAGGTTGCTTTGCTTTTGGCAGTGGGGAGGGGGGGTGGCCTGTTGAGGGCGTAGGAATGGAATGTGGAGAGCTGAGCAGAGGGCAGACATCTGGGGGACTCAGACCTTTATGCAGCATGCCAAGCGATTTCTTATTCTTACAGAGCTATTGAGCACAGTCTTTCTTCCTCAGAGTAAGAGCTGAGGGGCAGACAGGTGCCAGAGTCACTCTCCTACAAGGCCCAGGTCCTGACTGGAGTGCACCTTAGCGGGGAAGGGAGGGCAGCTCTGCCGGTGAGATCAGCGAACTTGTGGGAGGAGATGACATTTGAACTAGGCCTTGAGGGGAGGAGCATCTGGAACAGCCCAGACGTGTGAAGAATGAAAGCCTGCGGAGACTGTGAATGGTGTCAGTGGTGGGGACAGGGCTTAGGGTGTGCCTGGTGTGATTGGGGTCAGGGGGAGCAGAGGCCAATATAGCCATTGGGTCTTGGAACTGGAGCGCCGAAGCCAGGCATGAGCGTGGTCCTTCTGTACATTCTGATGTACCATGGAACTGTTTATTTTCTTTCTAGTGAGTTCTCTAATGCTCTGGAGTACCTGAAATTACTTAATTCTTTTGTGGACTCTGTGGGGATTGTGACACCACCCTTCTCCAGCAATTCCGTGCTCAAGTCAGCCCTTGGTAAGCACTTTGCAGGGTGGCTCTTCAGGCCTCGTGTTGCTTAATTCAGTTTCACAGCCCTTTTGCCCCAGCGGGTCCAGGTCAGTTGTGAGTGTTCACTTGAGAATCTTCTCTGGATCTGAGGTGTGTATCTATGGCCCCACGTGGCTCCAACGCACAGTTACCCCCTGCTGGGTGGCATTCTGGGGACAAGAAATAAAGATTCTCCTAGAAGTGGGACGATGAGCAGTGAATATCTTTCCTTGGAACTTTCCCAAACACCCAGACTGGGCAACAAGTGGTCCGGACACCAGGAGCTCACTTGTTGATGTATGGTGGCCCTGAGGCTGCTTTTGGGTCTGACAGTCTCTGCTGAAGAGACTTTTCATCCGGGTATCTTTACTGCTCAGCGGCTGCCCATTGGGTGAGCCAGTGCAGCCCGCTGACTGACATTCTTTGCTTCTGTCCCTAGATGGCCATCAGGATGATAGCACAGCAGCTGTTTCTGAGGCTGCTGGGAGAGGGGGGCCTTCAGGCTCTCTTCTGGCCACTCTCACCAGGGAGGGAAGGATTCCAGAAAAGCAGCCACCCCATCGTGACCCCTGACCCTGCAGCCTGTCTTTAGAAAAGCACAGGCTCTTCCGCCTTTTATCTTACGCTTCCACTTCCTGCCCCGCCACCCCTGGCATCGCGAGATCACTAGCACCGTAATTCTACAGCTGAGAAAGCTGAGCCTCTGAGAAGAAAACACTGAAGATTCTAACCACAGCCTCTTACTGGAAACACTTGAGAAACTCCACTCTTTGTGACTTCATTAGAGATTCATGACGTTTCCAGCACTTACCTTAAAAATCACATGACAGTGAACGTCTTTGCTGTACTTTTTTTCTCTAGGCCATTTTTTTTTGGTGATAGACTGCCCCAAACGGGATTACTAGAGTTACTAGAGTAATAGGAGTGGGTATCTTTAAGGCTCTTGATACAGATTGCCAGTACTTTCCAAAAGGATGTACTGGCTCGCACTCCCACCAGCATCTCTATGAGAGGGCCACGCAAAGGCCCCTGGCCCATCGCCAGAAGGTAAAGATGGCACGTGCACATGGGAACTAGGTGCAGGCAGCCGGGCTGAGCTCCGTAGGTGTGTGGGTGCTGGAGTAACATTTGGTGCTGTTCCGTTCCAGGTCCAGATGTCATCTGTCGGTGGTGGACGTCTGCCATCACTATGGCCATCGGCTGGCTCCAGGGAGATGACGCAGCTGTGCGCGCTCACTTTACTGAAGCAGAGCGTGTCCCCAAGGCCCTGGAAATGACAGAGTGCGTAAGCCTCCTTGGCCACTCACTGGCTTCTCTCCAGGGGAATCCCCAGGTGTGCCAGGCTCACTTCTGTGCGTCAGCAGAGTGGCCATTGGGGTGAAAGGTTGCGCAGCTTGGGGACTACATAATAGATGGAGAGGTGAAGCCAGAGGGAGGAAGAGGGCAGCACGGAGAAACCGATGGCAAGCAAGCCCATCTGCGTGCGTTGTCCTAGCAGCTGCCAGCGCTACTTCCGGGGCCTCGTCCCCCATTCTCATGGAGCCACAGGCTAATGGGGATGGAGAACAGTGTGGCTCCTGGCATCTTCAGAAGCTCGTGGTGCAGCCAGGCAGCGTGGTGATGGCTCACAGGCAGCGTGGTGATGGCTCACGGCCAGCACAGGGCTTGTGAGGTCCCGTCTCTCGCGTGCCAGCATTGTACCCCCTTTCCTTTCAGCTTCCTGTCAACACCCACCCCCTCTGCCCCAATCAGCCCTTCACTAAAAGGCTTTAGCACGAGGCATAACCAGAGAGCTTTTGACATTCCTCTTTGGGGACCCAACGCCTGCCTCTGGGGCATTTGGCCCATAGTAACGTGCAACCCCCTGTCTGTTTCTGACTGGATCTGAGTGCCCCTAACATCTTCTGCAACCCCAGAGAAATTGTACAATGCTCCAAGACAGAAAGTTCCTGTCCTCAGACCCAAGGCCGGAACATTTCCTGTCACGCAGACTCTCAACCAGGAGAACAGGAAAGAGCTGAGAAAAGTAGGTCTAGGCAGGTTCCCTAAGGTAGGTCACACACCCCAATTTCATTTAAGTAACCCAGTTTTGAGTACCCTGACCAGTGAGCACCCACCTTACATTCTCCCAGCCAGTGTGCCTGAGGACATGGCAGATAGATTGTCCAGAGTCCCCTCATTTGTGAGCGGCAGAGCCCTGGAATCAGCTAAGACCCTCAGCTGACATTCCTTCCCCTGAATTCAGTCACTCTAAGTCACTCTAAGGACCCTTTGCTCTTTGGGAATAATGATGCTCTGGGAACGAACCCTCCCCCACCCCAGCCTCCCCAGTCTCTCCCCGATCTGCTCTACGAAAAGAAGCTACTTTTCTCTGGAGAGCTTAATACCCAGCTTCTGGGGGAATGGCCCCTCAGAGAGCAGGCACAAATAATGGAGTCCATACTTTATGTCATCTCAGGTGGCAGCAAGTAGGATTATGGCCACTTTACAGATGAGGAAACTGAGGCACAAATTGTTTGAATGACTGTTTTAGGTGGCTCCTTAGTGGTAATCCTGGTGGTTGAGCTGGGTCTCTGATCCCTGACTCTCGGCCACATGCCCCGTTCCTGGGTCTCCTGCACCCCTTCCATGATTCCATTGTTTATTTAGTAGATACTTAACTGAGGGCCCCCTTGGTGCCCAGCTGTGTTCTGGGCTCTGAGAGGCAGCAGTAGACAAGAGAGCAAGTTGCGGCCATAAGCAGATAGATAGTGGGCCGACCTGCAGAGGTGCTCTCTCCTGTGGGCAGCTTGTGCCATTGCCTTTGCCAGACCAGTGGTGGCTTCTGTGAAGCAGCCAGGGCAACTCTTCACTGGGAGGGGTTCTGGGCCAGAGGGAGGGAGGCCCATAACCACAGGTTGGTGTTGAGGGGAGCAGAGGTGAGTACAAAGGGCCTGACCCAGTGGGTAGCCTGAGGAGGCTTATAGAGGGCAGGACAGGAGAAGGCAGCCCCAGGAACACAGCAAGTGGAATAAGTCTCAGGAGACAAGTTGGTGAGACAGGACACTCCTGTGCACCCACGTCAGCAGAGGCACAGAAGGGTGAAAGGAAGAAGAGCTGGTCTGCCGGTGCCTGCCTCCTGGAGCAGAGTCCGAGGTGGATGCGGGACGGGGGGGCCATGGCTAGGCTGAGAAGGGCCTTGTTCAGCCGTGAATGGCCTGCAGCTGCCCTCCCTGTGCTGCCCCCTGGTTTCTTCCCTCCAGCCTCTGGCCCCTGGATATTCTCCCACGCATCAGAGACTCCGGGCCTTTGCACATGTTGCACCTCTGTCTGGAACCCTCCCAGAATGCCACACGACTCACTCCCCTATTCCTTCAGATCTCTGCCCAAATGTTACTTTTCCAGCAAGGACATCCTTGACCACCATCCCTTATAAGATGCCACCTTCTTCCTCTGCTTAGCTTCCCTTCATGGCGCCTGCTCCACCTGGCACTACATGTTCAGTGTTCAGTGCATTTATTATCTGACTCCCGCACTCGAAAGTGAGCACCTGCAGGCAGGGACTTGGGTTGCCCACTGCTGCATCGTCAGGCCTGGGGCTCTGTCAACACTCAACAATGAAGGAGGCTGTAGGGGTGGGGAGCCCGCCCTCATTCAGGGCCCCGGCATCTCAGATCTGGAGCCATTGTGGCCGCACGTGAGTGGACAGACCCATGTGTCACCGGCTCAGGCTCTTCCTCATGCCGCCCGAGGGACACTCACTGACCTCTTGCCTCTCCCCTCCCTCTCACTGTCCAGGAGTCCCCTGGTGAAGGCCGTCTTCCACACCTGCAGAGCCATGCACACTTCACTCTCCGGGAAGGCGGATGGGCAGCAAAGCTCCTTCTGCCACTGTGAGAGGGCCAGTGGCCACCTGTGGAGCAGCCTCAATGTTAGCGGGGCCACCTGCGACCTCACCCTCAATCATGTGAGTGGGGGCTGATCTGGCCCCTAGGGGGAGGTGCTCAGCTGTGGCGGGTAGGAACACCCCTGCCCACCTTGAGCTTGCCCGGCCTGTGGGGCCGTCCCAAAGACAAACCGGGCAAGCGGTGCCTTTCCCCAGACATAGCCTCTTGGCCCAGTTAGGCCCCTTTGGAGTCCTCAGGGCGAGCATGTTTCCACCTGTGCCTTTGCTGGGTTCCCCGAGTCCCGGGTCCTGCTGGTCCTCAGCTCTGCCAGCCCCAGGTGAACCAGAGCCGGTCAGGGCTCTGCATCTGCTCCAGGCAGCTTGCACAAGTCCCGCAGACCACTGCAGGCCAGCCTTAGAAGGGGCCCCGAGCCGCGCGCACACGCACCCCGAGCCGACTGACCGGGCCTGGGCACCTCCGAGGCCAGGTGCCCGCCTCCTAGCGGGCAGCTGTGGTGCATTGTAGTTGCATTGCATGTTCTGGTGGTACCCGTGCAATGTTTCCACAGTGCATCACAGAGGCCTGCCTGGCCCTCGAGAGACTTCCTACCGTGCCTTGGTAGGGGGCGCTGCCGTCACTGTTGGATCCCAAGGCATGGCCGCCCCGGGAGAGAGGAGGGGCAGGGTGTGCACAGCTAAAAGCGAAGCACGGTCTGCACACTCAGCAGGAGTTGGGTTTCCCTCCATGAAGGGAGGGACGGGCTATGGCCCGGACGGTCAGACTCTGAGCCCCCCACTGGGGTTTGGTCCGAGGTAGCTAGGTTGGCACTTCTGGTTAGAGGTGGTGAGTATCAGTCCCAGATACTAGGGGAGCCCGGAAGCATGCCAGCCCTACAGAATAAGCACTGTGCCAAAGGGGCCCAAGAGTAAAGGCCCACGGAGGAGCCACATAGTTTCAGCTGACTTTGGGAAACAAGAGAGAGGCTGCCGTACTCTTGGGGCTGGGGTTCCTGGACAGCAGTTCTGTGTGGGAGAATGGGCCAAGGAGGAGACCCCGTGGAGCTTGGCATCTGTCAAAGGGCAGAATCCAGCCCCAGGCCGCTCCCACCACCCAAAGGTGCTCCCCCAGCGCTCACTTCTTAGAAATGCCAGGCTTGGGGCGCCTGAGTGGCTCAGTCGGTTAGGCGCCCGACTTCGGCTCGGGTCATGACCTCACGGTTCGTTGAGTTCGAACCCCCCTCAGGTCTCTGTGCTGACAGCTCAGAGTCTGGAGCCTGCTTCCGATTCTGTGTCTCCCTCTCTCTGCCCCTCCCCCACTTGACTCTCTCTCTCTCTCTCTCTCTCTCTCAAAAAAATAAACATTACAACAAATTTTTTAAAAAAGCCAGGCTTGGTTTGAAGAGGGAGGCCATCACCAGCCAGAAAACAGTGTGGGGAAGGGACAAGACAACGAGCAGGCACGAGGCAGAGTCCAGGGTGGGTCCAGTGCCCTGGTGAAGGGACACGAAGAGGAATCTCCTGGGGGGAGTCCATCGGAACCTCTAGGGCCCCATGGGACCCCTCTCACAAAGAAGTCTGCTTTGTCCTCACTCTCACTGCCCCCTGGTACTGATGGGAGCCGTGCAGGTGGCCCAGCCTCACGGGTGCCGTGCGAACAGTACGTGAGTCCCCCACTCACGCGCTGTGCGGCATCCGTGCCTGATGGTGGCTGGCATTGACAGTGCTTCCAAAGGCCGGGTGTAGCAGGCACGCACAGTGCTCTCCTGTAACACGGTAGCCTTGTGGTGCCATTTTGTGGATGAGGAAACGGAGGCTGAGAGAGGGTCAGTTGTGTGCCAGTTGGTGGCCAAACCGCAATTGATTTAGGTCAGTGGGTCTAAACCCAAGTGTTCAACTGGTCCGTGGTTTCGCCTTCTTGGACTCCTGTCTCCCCAACCCCCAGACCACTGGGGCCGAGCCTTGGCTGCCTTCTGTAGAAGTGAGCCTCCTCCTTCCCTTCCTCCATCTCCTGGCTATGCTGCCACTTCGGGTCCTTTGATCCTACTTGCGGGGCAGGGCTGCGGCCCAGTTGGGGCATGGGCCTGCTGGGAGGCCACCTCCTGTGAGGTGGGAGGAGCCTGTGCCTTCCTATCGGGCCCACGAAGGTATTATTCTGGTGCCTGCTGCATGTCTCCTACACAAGCTCCTGCCCTCTCTGGGCCTCACTTCTTCACCCACAGAATGGGAGAAACAGATCTTCCACCTGGGGCCATAGAAAGGACTAGATGCTGTGAGCCCGTTTGCCCTTCAGCTCTTCTCTTGCTGTCTGGGGAGCGTTTTCCAGGCTGCCCCTCTGGGACTCTCCACTTCCTCCCGGAGCTGCCGAGGGTTGGGCTTGGGAGGGCCTGATAACCGCTGGGATCTCTATCCCTGCAATAGGTCAGTCACCGGTCTCCTCCCTTGTGGCTCATCCCCCAGGTGGTCCAGCTGCTGACCTGTGACCTGCTACTATCGCTGAGGACAGCGCTCTGGCAAAAGCAGGCAGGAGCCAGCCAGGCGCTGGGTGAGACGTACCACGCATCCGGTGCTGAACTGGCCGGCTTCCAGCGGGACCTGGGCAGCCTCCGCAGGCTGGCGCACAGCTTCCGCCCAGCATACCGCAAGGTGAGACCCAGCCGGCCAGCAGGGGAGGGCAGGTGGGGTTCTAGAAGCACCAACACGGGGTTGCAGAGTTGGCCCTCGGAGGTCAGCCGGTTACCCTGTGTCAAGCACGGGGGTAGCTGCCATGTATCCCTTTCTTCTGCTTGTGTTAGTTGAGTAGCCGCTGTGTGCCCAGCCCTGCAGTGTGGCAAGCAGGCCGAGGGCCCACAGGCAGGGGCCCGCACCGACTGCACCTCACGTGTCAAATGCGGGGATGGGAAGGGCTCCTGGCCCTGGGAGGGGTGGGAAGGGCATGGAGAGAGCTCCACTCTTGATTTCCTAACTGTTGTCAGAGTGACGGAATCTCCCTAGCACTTCATTTCATTCTTGTTCTGAGTCGCCGGAGGCTTTGGCTCTGCTGCCTGACTGCACACAATATCCCCGTGGCGATGGCCACAGAATCTGAGAAGTCTCTCAGGGCAGTTGTGTAATTGGGCTGATTGGACCCAAATAATTTCCTTGCTTGTTTTATTGTGATTGCTAATTAGAGTTATGTACTCAACATGTTTTTGCCTGAATTATTTTCTAAAATTTCAAGTGAGAAGGCCATTAGTGTCCGTGAGGGGCGAAGGGCTCAGTGAGTCTGCCTTTTCCTTGGTCCCTCCCAGGGTCACATTGTGGCCACTGTGCACAGTGAACCAGGACAGACAGCGGGCTAAACATACATAATCACTGCTGAACCTGCTCCACTGGGGAAAAGAGGAAGTGTACCCCAAGGTTCAGGGCCCTCTGGTCTGCTCAGGGCACGGCTGGCATCAGAGGCCTCCTCCTGAGACACCGTTTCCAACCTGCCTCTCCTCTGCCGAAACTCTTTAGTGGCTCCCCCGGCCCCACTGCCTTCCCCAGTGGCACTCGAGACCCTCCCCACAGATGGAGATAGGAAGGGGTATAAAGGAGCCTTGTGATTTAAGGAATTAGAGATCTAGGCCTTGCCCCCCACCCCCACCCCGTTCCCCAGTGACTCATATTTACAGAAGAGCCGCACTTCCCCTGGACACGTTCTGGCCTCTATTTCTTTCTGAAGAAACTGAAGGAAACAGGACCGAGCCTCCCTGGTGCCAGTCCAGCCAGCTGTTCCTCTCCTCTTGCCGCCCTCCTCCCAGCCTCACCTCTGCCTGTTTTCAAGCTGGACGCCACCCCCAAGGCCTGAGGCTGCACCCAGGCCACTTCTCTTCCAGCCCCCGGGGGCACGTCTGGGCTCTTTGTCTCCTGTAGAGGAGAGCGTCCTTGCCTGTTTCCAGCTGGCCTGTGCTGTGCTCCCCGTTCCTGCTCTTCCTCCAGGTGTCTGGCTTTTTCGGAGCTCAGAGTGAGGATGGAAGTTGCTTCCAAGGGGAGAGCAGGGCAGGGTAGTACGGAGAGAAGGGCCACTGTTGGGTGGCCGACGAGATGCCTCCTAGAGAGGTATCCACTGGGGTACAGACAGGTGCGTCCCCCCTGCACCACCCCCAGGTGTTCCTGCACGAAGCCACTGTGCGCCTGATGGCGGGAGCCAGCCCCACCCGCACGCACCAGCTGCTGGAGCACAGTCTACGCCGCCGGACCGCCCAGAATACCAAGCACGGTGAGTCTCTCTGCGCCCCAGCTCCGGGCCTGGTGTGGACCCTGCCTGAGCAGGGGAGTGGAGGGGAGGGGAGGAGGGCCCCAGCCCGCCACTTACCCTGGCAGAGCCCCAGTGGCTGTCCTCACCTGCGCTGTTCTCAGAGGTGGCGCGAGAATAGCAGTGGCCCGAGGCTGGTTCTCTGAGTTGCGGGGGAGGATCCATGACCACTCTGTGGGGCTGGGGTTTGGTTGGGTTGTGGATCCAGCCTCAGGAGTGAGGATGGGAGGGCTGGGGATTCTGGGAGGGCTGGGGATGCTGTCCCGGCCCCAGCACTGCCTCACTGGCTGGCTCTGAGCTTAAATAAACGAGTCCAGGGTGAGCCCTTGGAACAGCTCGGTGAGCGGCTCCTCCACGCGTCTCCTCATCATTCCTGCAGGAGAGGTGGACGCCTGGCCCGGCCAGCGAGAGCGGGCCACCGCCATCCTGCTGGCCTGCCGCCACCTTCCCCTGTCCTTCCTCTCCTCCCCGGGCCAGCGGGCCGTGCTGCTGGCCGAGGCAGCCCGCACCCTGGAGAAGGCGGGCGACCGGCGCTCATGCAACGACTGCCAGCAGATGATTGTCAAGTTGGGGGGCGGCACTGCCATCGCCGCCTCCTGACCCCTGGGTTCTGCCCACCTCAGCCCCTGCCTCCCGCCCCCCTCCTCCCTCTGTCTCTCAGTCTCTCTCCCTCCTCCCTGTCTCTCGATCTCTCTGCTCCCTCTGGGAGTTGTGGGATGAGCCTTGTCTTCTGAGCTGTTGCCTGCTGAGGCTTGTGGACCACCTCAGCCCAGTAGGCCCCTGGGCAGAGCCCCAAAAGCTGCTGTAGACAGATGCACGTGGTCCAGGGCCCCATGGGTCTGAGAGAGGAAAGAGCAGGGCAGGAATTGGGGGGGAGTTTCCTGACTTAAAAGTGGCAGGGGGCTCCCAAGCTGCCTGGTCCCTGCCTCCAGCCCTCAGCCCTCCCCAGCTTTTCTCTCCTCCAGACACCACCACCCCCTTTCCTGCTTCCTTGTTTTTTATCAGGCTTTCCCTGTGGGGGACATAGGTCTCTGGGCACCAAAGCGCCTCACCCTTGGCACTGTGCCCAGCGTGCCCCTTTCCCCCCTTTTATACAGATGTTTTTATATCCGTGTGCTTGGGTTTGCCGTGATGCAGGGCTGAGTTGCTGTGGCATCTTTATTTCTCTCCTTGGGTCTGTGTCCCCTCCCCTGTGCCTGACAAAGCCAGTTCATTGTTTTCTCTTCATTACACAGGACAGCCAGGGTAGGAGGGAAGCCCAGCTCTGGGGAGGCAAGTGGGAGGCAGGGGGCAGGCCTGGGGTTGGATGAAATAATGTCGGCATTATTTTTTAATTTTTTAAAAAATAAATGGTATCTTATTTAATTGTCCTGTTCCTTCCCACTCCCCCGCCCCCTGGGATGCCAGCGCAAGCTCAGGGTAGGTCCAGGGGGGCTGGGAGAGATGAAGCCACCCATTGGGACTGGGGACCAGGGGCCTTCAGTGTGGGTTCTCAATTCCCTCCCACCCCAACTCCTACCTCCACAGTCTATTTTTATTCCGAATTCTTGACCTGAAAATAAGCCAGGGTGGCAGGGACCAACCCCCAGTCTCTCCCCAGTGACAATCCCCTTTTCGGGGTAAACACTAGGAATAAAGGCCCCTGCCTCGATGAGGGTCCTTGGAGGAAAAGTGGTCCCACTCTTCTGGATCCCCGGGCTTGGTGCCCAGCCCCTGAGGCCATTTCTCCCAGGACCTGAGGACTGCCTGAGACCTCAGAACCTTCCGGGAGGCTGAGAGGGGCTGCCTTCCCTCCCTTCCTGCCTGTGTTCCTCACCCCTCAGGCCAGTTGGGGTAGAGAATGGGCGGGGGCTCCCCCCGATGCCGAGGACAGGCTAGAGTGGCTCAGCTTGGACCTTACCCACGTTCTTTCCCTGCTGCCCCTCCCCCCACACACTGTAAGTCGTGGCCCC
Source organism: Leopardus geoffroyi (assembly GCF_018350155.1). Classification (NCBI taxonomy): domain Eukaryota; kingdom Metazoa; phylum Chordata; class Mammalia; order Carnivora; family Felidae; genus Leopardus; species Leopardus geoffroyi. Next base: position 135,608,314 of record NC_059341.1, read on the forward strand.
TGCCCACCAGGCGAGCCAGCCCTTGTGTCATGTGTATATACCGTGCCTTTTCTCATTATTGTTTAGGGGTGGGAGGGGGTAGTTTTTCGCTGAAAGGGGGATACACCTATGGCTTCCTTGATATGGAATCGTTCATGTGTCCTGGATGTAGGTTATTCAATAAACAGATTGGTGCCACCCAGCATGAGGCGTGTGAGGGTCTGTAGTGTGACCGCCGTGGTGATTCAGCCAGGTGGCTGCAAGGCTTGGCCTCTGGTGGGTCGGGGACTGAGGACAGCCCCTCCTTCTCTGCTGAGAGGCTCCTGGAAGGTTTCGTTTGGAAGGACCTTCCTCGACCATCCACCCGCTTCCTTACAATGCCGGCTGCTGGCGCGCACTCCTGGGCTGGAACAGAGTCTGGGATAAAAGGGCAGCCAGAGGTGCTGCTTGAGTCAGAGGCCACTGTATCCAGGACACAGCTGGCCACTCACAGCAGCGGCTGTTTCAGATTTGGGGTGCCAAGCCCATGCGTGTTCACCCCTCAGAGAGAAATCTGTCCGCTACTGGCTGTATCCCCATCCCCCCCTGAGGGCTCACTGCCCACAAGTCACATCCAGGTCCAGCTCCTGTACCCCGCTGGTCGCCTGGGGCAGGACATCACCTCTATCTGCCTCCTCTTCCACGTGTGCCCCACAGGGATGACAGTCCCTGCCTTTAAGTGCCCATAGACGTGTTGGCCAGTTTCAGTGACATGACCCACACAAAGTTCCATGTACAGTTAAGTGCCTTATGAGGCTGGCGAGAGGCAAGACCACGAGGAGCAGCAGTGGGCTGGAAGCGGAGGAGTCCGGAGTGACCTGGGGATGAGCATGGAGCATGGAGAGCAAGGTCAGTGACCTGGCCTGGCTGAGAAATAAGTCTTCTCCGAAGGGCAGTCCTGGGATGGAGATCTAGGGTCCTGGGGACTGCGAATGAGCAAGGGGTTGCACCCACCTCCCAACAAAGCCCCGTCAAGGCCTGTGTCACCAGGGTGGGTGGCTGTGAGTGGCCGATGACCCAGGAACCTGATCTTTCGAGTCTTGGCAGGCTCCATGACTCAGCACCCACCCCCCTTCCACCTCCCTCTACGCAGCTGCCAGATAGGCGCCGGGGCACCGTACCCCCAGTTGAGGGTGTGAGGGCTCTCTCCCCTAAAGCCACTGGGCCCTCACTGCAGGCAGGACCGTAGACTCTTGACTCTGTTCTGTCCTGGGGCTTCTGAGCCTTGGTTTCCTCAAAAGCCAGAAGAGCTAGTGAGGCGGGCCCTGTTACAGGTGAAGAGCTGGGGGTTGGGGGGTCTCAGGGCGGCCCCGCGCGGCAGGAGGACGATCTGAGACCATGAACCTCAGGAGCAGAGCCCCTCCCTGCCAGCACACACGTTCATACCTTTCCTCTTCCCCACAGTGCCCTGCCTGCCGCTCATCAGGTTCACAGCGGCAGAGGACAGGAGTCCTAATCAGCTGGGTGACCTTGGCAAGTTACTTGGGTCTCAAAACCTCAATTTCCTCACCTGTAAAGCCACACACCCATAGGGCTTTTGCAAGGATTAAATAAAAGAAACAGCAATAGATGGTGGCCATTGTTATTAAAACAGCATATATATATATATATATATATATATATATATACACACACACACACACACACCATGCCCAGGGCACACAGGAGGGAAACAGAGGCCCAACTGGGTGGCTTTTGCTGAGGTCACACTGTGAGGGACATAACCCAGACCTCAACCTCCCAACCATCCCTGGCACAAAGGAACTCGATGCACCCAGGCTGCTGGCAATGCCCTGAGCCACAGCCAGCTACCCAGAGCCCACCTGGCAGGAAGGGGGAGCTGGCAATGCAAGCCTGTGTGAGCACCCCGGTGGGGTCACTGCCAAGGCTCTGCGTCCAGCATCCCCATCCCCTTTCCCCCCTACAGCAGCTACTGGGAGGAGGCTCCCCCATCCTGAGCACCAGCTGTCCACTTGGCCCACTGCCCACACCCATTAGGGGGGTGGCCCTGGACCAAGCTGGCCAAGTGGCCTGCAAGCCAGGCGCCGGCTCAGGGCCAGACCGTGTCAGTGAGAATCAGCTAGGTTTAACCAACTCAAGATGTAGAGTGGCCGGAAGGGGCTCACCTCCAGTAAGGGGCATGGACCCTCCAGGGGGCCTCAGGCTCCCCACAGCCGTCTCCCCTGTGCTCGGGAGCCTCCAGGTGGCTGGGGCCCAAGCGCTCCCTCCCCCGTGGCTCCCACTGGTATGGACATTAAGCTTGGCATTCAGCCCTGACTACCCTCTCCAGCCACCTCTCCCTGGCTCCCAGGACACTTGCCCGCCAGCTCTCAGGAGCAGTCCTTTGCTCTTGCACACGCTGTGCCCTCTGCCCGTACTGCCGTCTGTCCAGTCAATGACCAATGCTTCCACCATCCGTGCCTCTCAGAGCCAAGCTGGGGCTCCTTTATTCTCAGGGATGGGAGCCACAGAAAAGGCTTTATATTTACACGAGGAACCCTGGCCCTAAGGCCCCAAGGACAGAACCACTGGCCTCACCCAGCGGGCCCCTTCTTAGCCCTGCAGGCTCCAAGGCCCCAGTCCAGTTTGGGCAGGCATAAGGGCAGGCTGGCCTTCCACGGCCGGCGCCTCTCCTCCCCCACGGTATGGGCCCCGGGAACCGGCCCACGGCGGCCTCCAGGCAGATGAGGGCGCCCCGGAGATTGCGATGATTCGGGAGAACCAGCGGCTGTCTTCACACGGTGACCTCAGCTTTGCTGTTGGTGCTCAGGTGCCGGGGCCCGCGGCCTGCACTGCCGTAAAGTCCAGGGGGCTGCGGGCCGAAGGCCTCGGGCGGCTTCTCCACGCTGAACTGGCGCCGGGGCGCGTGGCCGGGCCGCCGGGGTGCGGGGGAGGCCTGAGCCGCCAGGTGGCCGCGGGGGGCGGGCCGGGCCAGGCGGCCGGCGATCCAGGCCTTGTAGTGGCCCGAAGGAGCAAGGCCGGCGGGGGGCGCGTAGCCCGGCGGGGCCCAGGGGCAGGCGTCGAGCAGCGCCGGCAAGTCCTCGCGGGGCCGCTGGGGCCGCGCCGAGACGGTCAGCGGGGCAGGTTCGGTCGCGGGGAACCGCTGGTAGAAGTCCGGCGGGGTGGCTTCTGCGGGGATAGTGGGGACGAGCCAGGGGGCGACGTCAGGCCCGGGGGGCGGGGTCCCAGCGGCCCCGGGGCGGGGCAGGGAGAAGCCACGCCTCAGGGGCGGGGCCTAGCCCTCTCTTGGGTGGGACAGGGAAAGTCAGGCCTCGCGGGCGGGACAGGCCCGGGACCCGCCTTGGGAGACGCGGGTTTTCACGCCCCGGGCTCGGTGGGGTACAGCCTGGTGGCCCGGCGAGGGTGCGCAACACGGCCGAGGCGCGGGAGCCGACTGGCTGCGTAGGCCCGATACAATATTTGGCTGGAGCGCTGACCCGCAAGGCTGGCAACCGTGGAACTCGAACCAGGACCCAAGCCTTGTCATCTAGGAGCTTGGATACCCGGGGCGCAGAGCCCGGCGCTCCCGCACAGACCCGGCCACTCACCTGCGGCCTTGAGCGCGGCTGCCTTGAGGGTGGCGTACTTGGCGTAGTCCCGCTGCAGCGTCATGCTGCCGCCGTCCTGCAGCCTGGGGCCACGCAGGGGTCCTGGTGTCGCTGACCCCAGGGGCACGTTGTTGGGGCGTTTCTTGTCTGGAGCGGGGAGAGGGAAGAGGAGACCCGGCCTGCTGACAGGAGGACATTCTCCACCTGCACAACCAACTCTTCCGGCCCCCTCCCCAGTGAGAACTTGGGGGATGGTTACTTGGGCCGGACTGAGAGCCAGACCTAACCTGATGGCAGAATCGCCAACGCCTGGAAAAGGCCTGGCTCAGAATAACGCGATTAATAGCAGCCAGCCCTGGGGCGCCTGGGTGGCTCAGTCGATTGAGCCTCCGACTTCAGCTCAGGTCATGATCTCACAGCTCGTGAGTTCCAGCCCCGCATCGGGCTCTGTGCTGACGGCTGGGAGCCTGGAGCCTGCTTCGGATCCTGTGTCTCCCTCTCTCTCTGCCCCTAACCTGCTCACAGTCTGTCTCTGTCTCTCTCAAAAATGAATAAACATTTAAAAATTAAAAAAAAAAAAAAAAAAAAATAGCAGCCAGCCCTGAGTGGGTGCTAGCCTGATGGATGACTCCTCAGCATGTTCAGCTTGGGCCAGGCATCGGGTCCCAGGACCTGCTTCTCAGGAGATGGAGTTAACGTCTGAAAATTAGAACCCATACAGGGGAGGGGAGTGGGATTGCCGCCTCACCAGCAAGAGCCCAAGAGGGAGGCTCCAGCCTGGAGGAAAAGGCCCACAGACGTCCACAGGCTGGTGCGAAGCTGACCCCGGGGCACTGAGCCAAGGCCTAGAACCACAGCCGGATTCCAGATCCCTGGATCTGGAAGCTTCCTCACAGAGTCCCCTTGACCGGAAGCTGCTGGACACCTCAGAGGGTCTCCCTCCACCAAGGGGAGCTGACCGGCTTGCCCAGCCCCGACTCACACGCCTGCAGAGGCAGGCAGCTCGTTCCAATTGTGAAAGAGCTAAGAGCCTCTTACCCCTCAACACACCCCTTCCTCTGCTCCCAGGCCTGTGCTGTGGATCGACATATGCTGGCCCACCAGCTTGCACACCTGTGTTCTTGGGGGAGCCCCTGGGGAGGCCATCCCCCATCTGCACCTGGACACAGCTACCCAGAGGTGGGCCCAGGGGTGGAGGCAGCGGCTCCTGGGGGTCCGGCTGCTTCAGAAGTTCTGTCAGTGTCCTGTGGGGAAAGAGTGATGAGAGGCAGTCCCCCCAACCTCCTGCTTCCCCACTGGCCAGGCCTTGGCCTACCCAAGGCCAGCCCTCCCACCACTGTCACCCTTTCAACCCATCTGGCCCCCCTTCTTCCCTGTGATTGTTCTCACACATCTAGTTTCCACTGTCAGGCATGACCTGTGGCCCCAACACATGGCCACTTCCAGAGCAGGTGAGGAAACTCTAATGGGGTCACATGTCACCAGGGCTACCTTGTTTTCCAAAGACTCCCCCGCTCCCAGAGTCCATTCTCCAAGACCCTCCGAGTGGAGCTCTTCAAGTGCATCAGGCTCCTGGACTTTGCTTGCACTGCTCCCGGGGCCAACGATCTTTTCCTCCCTCTCGTTCTGCAAAAGTCCTACTTATTCTTCAAACCCCACCAGAATCCCTCCTCTTCCAGGAAGCCTTCCTGATCTGCTTCACCTAATTCCCTTCCTGCAGCAGGGGCTTCTGCTGAGTCCCGGGACAAAGCTGTCACACAGGCACGGAGGGGAGAACAGACGTAAGGGGAGGGAGGAGCCAGGAGAGCCCAGGGTGGAAGCCTAGCACCAAAGACTATGTGACCTTGGGCAGCCACCTGCCTGGTACCAGGACACCCAGCCCCACCCAGCTGTGACAGCGTCTGACTGAGCCTTCCCTGCAGACAGCCAGACACAGCCTTCAGGCCGGCTGCCTTTGGTGCCCAGAATCCATGATTTTCTTCCGGCTCACTCTGACCTTCCCACCTCGGCGGGGCGGGGTGGGGGAGACCGAGGTGCTGAGGACTCAGATGGCTGATTCATGAAGAAGCACACGAGAGGTGCGACACCTAGGGTAGGTACTGTTTGGCTGAAAGCCTCCTAGTCCTGCCCACTCCTCAGCTGCCCACCCGTGTGGCCTCATCTCTGTGCAAGCCCGCACCTGTGCCAGCTCTCCCAAACACCTGAGTAATTTTCATGCCGCTGGGCCTCTGCACAAGCTTTCTCTAGGGACAGACTCCAATTCCCTTCTAAGCCCTCTGAGCTGGAGGGGTGCTGACCGTCGACCTCAACACGGCAGAATTAAGGGTGAGACTGGGGGAGAGGGCGGGGGTTCAGCACATGCCCACACATGAGCTCAAGTTGGGCTTCAGGTCTCCCCAGAGGAGAAAAAAGAGGGCATATGGAAGCTGAAGCCCAGACAGAGGAAGGGACTGGCCTAGGCCACACAGCACATCGGGAGTGGGCCAGCTCTTCCTAAAGCATCACCAGACCTGCTTCACTGTCCCCTGTGGATGAAGTGGGTTCTAGGTGGACACATCAGCTAGACTGCCCAAGCCACCGCTCTACACCACCATGGCCCTCAGCTCCTGCTGCCCCGTTGTAATCAAGGACATGCCCTGTCTTCTCCTCCTGGCCCTGCATGAGGGACTCCAAACTCAGGGCCTGCCCCCGTAGCGTCCAGAAGCCAGGATGAGAGCCTCCACATCGCCCGAGGCAGCACAGTCGCTGAGGCCAGCACCCCCCAGCTCTGCCCTACAGCTGTCTAGTAGGGGGTGGGCTAGGTGGTCTGGGAGACAGAGGTGCTGTGGAGTGCCTAGGAAGCCCTCATCCCCCGCCCCTCAAGTCTGTGAGGTGGGAAGCACCCAGGCCTGGGGGGCTTCTACTGTCACCTCTAAATACCAGCCTGTCGCGTATCCAAAAGGAGCCCAGATCTGGGTAGGTGAGGCGGGCACAGGCCCCAAGACATGGGGGTGGCTGGGGGGATGTGAGTGTGTGAGTGTGTGGGTGTGTGGGTGTCGGTGAGAGTTTCAGGGTGAGGACGCAGAATCCCAGAGTCCCCATTCTAGCTGAGAAAGGGAACCCGGGTCCTATAGATCCCGCTTCACACAAAGCTCAGACTCAGCCAGCACCCGTCCTGGCCTCAGCGGCAACAAATCTGTGTCCCCCATGTTTCAGGCCTCTTTCTACACAGGGAGAGACCCTGACGCTTGCCTGGGGGGGGGGGGGGGGGCTACTGAGTACCGCAGATTGGAGAGGCCTTCTCTCCCCAGGGAAAGAAGGTCAGGCCTGAGTCACAGCTGTGGGGGTGGGGATGGGAGGGAAGTGGAAGGAGAGGCGAAAAAGTGGAGAAAGAAGCAAGAGGAGGGAGACCCAAGAGAGCTACAGAAAATGCCCCATCCTTCCCTTTCCTACTCTGGGGACCTAGGACGCCCTATGCTATGGCCCCCACCCGGTACTAGTGGGACTCAGGCCCCAGACCCCCTTTCTTGGGTGCGGTTTTTGTGCCCTCTGTCCGGGGCGACCAGTCCAGAGGAGGAGGAAGCCGCGGGAGAGGGCGGCTCCGCACCCAGTTCCCTCCGGAAGGTCAAGGGGAGACGGTATCAGCTGTCTCCCTCCACGAAGTGGGGGGGGGGGGGCGGTGGATGGGGGAAGAATAACAGACCTGGCGACTGAGAGCGGAAGTAAAAACCAGGAGGAGGGTGCCGCTGAGAGGACCAGAATTTACAGACGGGCGGGAAGGATGAAGGCTGGCGAGGGGGCGCCCACCCTTCGGGAAGGACCGTCCAGGAGGGGCGGGCGGGGCCCCGGGCCCCGGCTGGCGCGCGCTCACCTGGTGACGGTGCGCCGCGCGCGCGGGCTGTGCGCCCTCTCCAGGCCCAGGCGCGCCCCGATGCCGGCCAGCACGAGCAGCGCGGCGACGCCGCACACCGCGTAGACGGCCGTGTGGCTGCGCTCGCGGCCCGGGTCCCGGGGCGCGGCGGCGTCGCGGGCACGCGCGGGTGGCCGGCCCGTCTGCACCCAGGCCGGCGTGTCGTAGTTGGAGCAGCGGCTCTGGTCCAGGCGCCGGGGTCCGTCGTGGCAGCAGAAGCGGTAGCCGCACGTGCCGCAGCAGAAGCTGTAGGCGCCCGAGCTGCAGTTGAAGGGCGGGTCCCACTGGCCCATCACGTCGTAGTAGCCCCGGCAGCGGTCGCCCCCGGCCGGGGCCGCCGTGCCGGGCGCCGCGGGCTCCTGAGCCTCGGGGGCGCCCGCGCGGCCCGACGGCGGCCGCGCCAGCAGCAGCGCCAGCCCGATCGCGAGCCGGAGCCCCGGCCGGCCGCCGCCGCGCAGCCCCCGCGCCCCGGCCCGCTCCATCGGGCCCGCGCCTTCGGCTACAGCGCCCGGCCCATGGCGGCGCGCCGCGGCTCCCTCCCGCCGGGCCTCCGGGCCAGCTCCTCCGCGCCCTCAGGGACCGCGCTGGCCCCGCCGCCCGGGCGCTGGCTCCGCGGGGCGCCTCCCCGGCCGTCACCTTCCTCCTCGGACCCCGGAGCCGGGCGGGCTGGGCCGGGAGCTCGCCGGGCCGCACCTCCAGTGGGCGCGTCCTCCGCCGACACTCACTTCGGACCCGAGCCGGCAGTCCTCGCCCCGCGCCGCCCCCCGGGCCGGGCAGCGAGTCCTCCCTCGCCCGCGCGCGGTCCCCGGCCTCTCCCCCGCCTGGCGGGTGTGCGTGGCCCGGGCCCGGCGGGGGCGGCGGGCCGCCCGACTCCGCTGCCTTCCCGCCGCCCGCTCCGCGCTGCCCGCGCTCTGGCTGCGGCTCGGGCTCCGCGCGGGCTCGGGCGGGCGGGCGGGGGAGGGAGGGAGCGAGGGAAGGAGGGCGGGCGGGCGGAGGCAGAGCCGGGGGAGGAGCGCGGCCGCCGCGAGGGGAGGGAGGGGGCGCGGCGGGGCCCCGCACAGCCCGGGCGCCCCGCCGGGGACCCTCCCCGAAGGCGTCCCCGAAACATTCCTCGGAACTAGGAGCCCCAGACCCTTCAGTTTATGACTCTCGGGACTGTTACTTCGGACACAGGCCCGCGTGAACGCGCCTCTGTTTCACAGGTGCGGGGACTTAGGGGACAGAGAGGCCCCCCGGAGGGGGTCGTTGCCGCCCCCGCCCCTCTTCCTCCTTCCCATTCTTGCTGTCAGTTCTGACCGAGACTGAAGGGTGACATGTGGCAGGCCCTTGGCCCTCTCTGCGCCTCGATGTTCCCGCTTCTCAAATGGGAAGAAAATCCCGAGCCGAGCCGCTGCAGAAGGACAAGTGCCGCCTACGTGCCGCCTGGGGCACCGCCTTAACCCCGGGGCGCGCCCCCTGGCCCCAGAACCTCTTGGACCCTGGGTTGGGGTCCTGGGGTGTCCCCGCTTCTATGGCGATGGGCATGGCCTGGTCCGCGTTCTCCCAGGAGCTCTTCGCTACCCCAGGTGTGAGGGAGAGAAGATTGGACTGGACTTGGACCCAGATGAGGGGGCGGGACCGGGTCAGGGGGCGGGGCCATCGGCCGGCCCTCCGCCCCGCCCCCCGAAGGCCGCTCTGGTCCTCTGGCCAGCGCGGGGGAAGGGGGTGGAAGGAGGTCCGGAGCTTGGACCTATCACGGAGCCGTCCCTTGGCGTTTTCCAAGTTGGGTTTAACTGGAAAATGTGACCGAGCGGTGGCGCCTTGCTTCTCTCTGCCTCAGTTTCTCATCTTAACATCAAAACTTTTCCGGAACGGGGGCGGGGGGGGGGGGGGAGGGGGGGTGCGGATTCATAATGCGCCTCTTCCAGGAGCAAGGGTCAATATGGTGCCTCCCACTGTCCAGACGAGATCGTCAGGAGACCGAGGGCTGGGCGTCCAGTTCGCCCCGGTGTTCCCACACAGCACCGTATCTGCTGAATGAATGAATGAAGTGACTTCAGTCTTTAGTTTTTGTAAAATGAAGAATTCGGGCTCCTAGGGTTCTCCTGCTCCCCTTTGCCTCATGTCTTAACTCAGCGACTGGGATCAGCTTATAAAAGTGGAGGAAGTGGAGGGAGGAAGAGGGAGAAGGATTTACATTTAAAGGAGGATCAAGTCCTTGTGTTGCGGAGATGAGGGGCTGACAGGCTAATTTCAGGTATTAGTGGCTGAGATGCCGTCCCCGCTCAGGGGCATTCCTTGCGCCCTGTCCAAAGACAGCCTGCTCCCTCCCCCTTCAGCCACAACACACACTCTTCTGATCCAGGTGGGAAGACCCTACCCCCTTAGAAGACTATGTTACAATTTTAGACAAAATAGATAAGCAAAGGAATGAAATGAAATTGCCTTAATCCCATCACCAGGGGCACTAAAATATGCCCCATTTTACATACTGTCTTTCAGTGACTGGTCTTTAGTTTACTTTCTGCTGTCAAACTTTCCGTTTGTTATTCAGCTTAGAACTTGTCACTATATTTTCTGGTGCAGACTTTCCTGCTTCCTCTGGGAGTGGTAGTCCTAGAAATGCACAAACTGTCAGATTTGTATCAGCGCCCGCCCCACACTGCTAAGCTGCCCTCTGGGTCACTGGGGCTTTGGGGTGACTGCTTCTTCCCCCTTCCCTGCCCTGTTGCTGGGCACTAGGTTAAAAAAAATTTTTTTTCAACGTTTATTTTGGGGACAGAGAGAGACAGAGCATGAACGGGGGAGGGGCAGAGAGAGAGGGAGACACAGAATCGGAAACAGGCTCCAGGCTCTGAGCCATCAGCCCAGAGCCTGACACGGGGCTCGAACTCACGGACCGCGAGATGGTGACCTGGCTGAAGTCGGACGCTTAACCGACTGCGCCACCCAGGTGCCCCAGGGCACTAGGTTTAAAGAGGTTTGTCTCTGCCCCCCTGGCACTGTGGCCTCTTCCCAGGTAGGATGACCCCGCTTGGCCCTGAACTCCTAATGCTCTTCCCTGAGTTATGTCCCCTCCCTGGGCCCCTCTCTTACCCCACTGTCCTGCATCGTCAGGAGCTCCACTGACCTTCCACCCCACGTTGATTGCCATCAGGTCCACCCCACGTTGATTGCCATCTCCATTTGTCCAGTGAAGGAGCTGGATGCTGGATTCCATTTCCCCCCCACCCCCCACCCCAGGACTGATGTCCAACCTCCAGCTCCTCCCCACACCCATGGCTTCTTCTCTATCCAAGTCTGGTTCAGTGGTCAGCCAGCAACCATAGGTGCCTACATCTACTGGACCCATGTCAGGCACTTAATGCCCTCTTCATATGAACATACAGCCTTGGGGGCGGGGAGGGGGAACAGGAGAAGAAGACAAATGCAGAGACAGACCACAGCTGACTGGTTGAGTCCTGGAATCTGGCCATTCATTTGCATGGCACTGCCTCTCAGGTGCCCGGACATTTGCTGGGCGAGGGGATTTAGAAATGGAGCAGCTCAGCTGAAGAGTGACCCCTTTGCCCAGGCGGTCCTCCCTGGACGCTGGGGTCTCTCTCCACAGCACAGCACCAGAGCACCTGCCTCTTGTTTCCTCTGCCTGCCCCCCCACCAAGCCTGTGTCACCAAAAATCGCCCATTGATCCAGGCTTAAAATAACCCCTGGCATCTGCAGCGAGCCCCATGGGGCGGGCAGAGGAGCCCGTGTGTCTCTGTGCCTGAAGGGCACCCGCCCCGCCCCCAGCTCTGAATTCTGGCAGCTTGAGTGTGAGGGTGTCTAAATGTGCTTGCGAATGTGAGCCAGAGTGCATGTCTGGTGCGAGCATGATTACGAGGGCCTTCCTTCCACCATGGGCATGTGAGTACACACGTGTATTAGTGTGGATGCCCCTGTGCACACATGTTCTTCCTACGCTGCTGAGCCCTTGCCTGGTGCCCGGCTCTGGCTGTGCAAGGCTCAAGGTCTTGAGAGGTCACAGACATTAGGGAAAGCCTGGGATGGGCCTCGGTGTCTCCATTTTAGATTGTGGGTCAGTGACCAGTCTGCCCAGTGGTGGGCCAGGGAATTGGAATCTCCTAGAGACAAACCCAAGACCCAGAGAGGGGAAAGGACTTGCTGTGACTGGCACACGGCCAGGAAGGGCCAGGGTCTGGCTTGGAACCTTCGCTGTGAGGCCCAAACCTACTGTCTGGCCAGTTTAGAATAAAAAGAGAGAGCAGCTGGAGGACCCCAGCCCAGAGCCCAGGGAAGTGCTCCTACACCCTGATAACACACTCAATGTGCCCTGACTCTTACAGGATCCCCCGGGCCTTCCACACGCTGTTCTCTCTTCCTGGAATGCCTTTCCAGCCCCTCACACAGACAGCGCCTGCTTATCCTTCATTTTGGAGCCAGACTAATGTGGGTTGGAATTCCTGCTCTAATATGGCCATTCAACCTTTCTAGGCCTCAGTTTTCTCATCTGCAAGATGGGCTGCTAGCACCTCTTCAGCAGGGCTGCAGGGAGAAGCCAAATGGGCCCCAGATGGAGAAACACCGGGTCCATGCAGTCGGGTGGGGGCTCCCACTGCCGCCATGCTGAGATGACGATTGCCACTCTGGGTGCCATCCACGAGCCTCAAAGGCCACATTCCCAAGCCCGTTTTGTTTTCATTTCTTCCATGAAGGAGGGTTACCCAAAAAGCAGATTCTAGAGAACTAAGGACTTGCTGCTAACACAGATGCCTATGCCAGTGCCGGGAGGGGGTCGGGCGGGGAGGGCTCCTGGCTCCTTTGTCTCCCCGAGAGGCAGCTCGTGACTCAGGCTCCAGCTGCCTGTGGGAGGGAGGGGGCACCCAGGCTGAGGTCGCCAGGGAGCGGCATGAGTGGGGGGACGATGGAAGTGGTGCGGGGAGCTGGGGTGTAGCCTCCGGTCCCGCCGCACCTTCTCCCTGACCCTCCCCTCCCCTGCCTCGGAGTCACGCTCAGGACATCACAGCTGGAATTACCTGAATTACCCGCATTACTCTCCCCCTTCAGGACCCTCCAAAGGCCCCAGTGAACATGCAAATCTGGAGCTGGCCACTAAGGACAGGGCTCAGCGGAGGCCACACAGCGCGTCCACCCACCTGGAACAGGCCCGCCCTGTCCCGCCGGCCTGCCCGGTCCTGGACACGATTCTAAAGTCGGCTCCTAGCCCGAGGTGGGGGAGGCGTTTTGCGCTCCTCCACATAGACATTTCGCCCCAAAGTCGGGGCCATGCCCTGCATCCAAGGCCTCTCCTGGCACGGGACACACGTGAGGACGGGAGCCCCGCGTGAGCGTGGAGGTGCGGGGTTTGGAGAGGGCGCTGTGGGTCTTGGTCCCGCCGTTCACCAGGTCCCGCCCTTTCTCCCCGCCCCTCGGCCTGGAGCCCCCTCCTGCTACTTGCCCTGGCCCCGCCCCTTCCCTACTCCCTTGAGACTCGGGGTCCCTCAGCCCCTCCTCTCTCCCCGACCCCGCCCTCAGCCGCGCCTCTCGTCCTGGTCCCACCCTCTCCGTCCCGCAGCCCAGCTCCCCGAGCCAGGCGGCCGGCGGTCGAGGTGCCACCTGCTGGGCTGACCGCAGGAGTCGCGGAGAGAGACTTTCACCTGCCCTGGAGTCGCTGTCATCTTCCTAGATCCCAGACTCTCTGCAGCTCAAGGGAAGGAGGAGATGTTCAGAGGCCCTCTGGGGCCCCTGTAGCGTCCCCAGGGCAGCTTCCCCCCTGCAGAGCCCCGGGAAAGAGCTTGGGCTGGGAACGTGGGCATGTGTCTTCCTGGCTCCTCCCTGACCCTTTCTTCGCGTGACCCTGGGCAGTCGTTCCTACCCGGCCCTCACCCTCAGCGCCAGGTCAGGACCAGGCAGCTGGGGAGAGGGCACAGCTTGGAGAGAGGTCAGATTTCAGCCCCGAGTGAGGAAGAATGTGGCCTGAGCCACCCACAAAAGAGCAAATGGGAGTGAGTTCCCACCCTGTGCCAGAGGAGTGCCAGAAGGGTCCCGGAGGCTCTCAGAGGGAACGGGACAGGGAATGTGGCTGGAGAAGCACCTGGGCTCCCTGAGGATGGGTGCCCTTATGTGCCAAGAAGCTTCTGAGCCTCACCTGGCACTCAGAAGCCATGGTGCCCAACCCTGTAGCTCCCCCCGCCCCTGTGGCCTGCTTCTTGACCCCTTCTGTGCCCTCTCCTCTGTACCTTTTTCTGCAGTCCCTTGGGCCAGGAATGCCCATTCTCTGCTCCATTCCAGTAGGAAAATTGGGCAAGACTCAGGGCATACCTCCCACGGTCCAAAGCATGCTCTAGATGCTGGATTAATGACCTCCCTGCTTGGGGCATTCCCTGGGTCTGGCAGGGATCGCCAGCCCTGTCCCTGTGTCTCACTCCATCTCTCCCACTGCACTAGGACCTATTGGTGGGGCCTGAGGCCACCCTCCAGGTATTGCCCAGAATGGCCCTGGCACAGAGCGGGTGTGTTTGGATCTGGTGTGATCAGTGGCACAGTAAATGGATGAGCGGTGGGAGTGGTAACTGCCGAGACTAGAGCCTCAGACCAGCTCTGGGAAACTAGCTTTTCAGGAGAATTTCTGAGGGTTGGGGGCTCTGGGCAGGAAGTGTCTGCATCCCAGGGAAGGATGGGATGGAGGCACTCCAGGATGAGGACCGACTTGCCACATGACCTCTTTAATCTCGGACAGCTGGTTGGCCCTTGGGCTCCATTTAGAAGACGAGATGGGCTCAGAGAGATGCCACCAGCTTCTAAAGGCAAGGGCTGTGTGGGGCCATCCTTGCTGAGACAGCGGGAGGTAAGGGGTCAAGTCCTTCCTCTCTGGCCTCCCCAGCTGGGCCTCCCCACCCCCACCAGGAGCCCAGAGCCCAGGGCTGCTGGGCAGGAAGTGAAAAGTGCCTGCAGGAAGCCCCAGGAGGAACTGAGACTTGAGCCAACCCCGCCTCCACCTGCCTGGGCCCTGGGGACCCCGGGGAAACCAGACCCTCCTTCAGGAAAAACTGGCCAGAAACACAGGCTTGGGGGAGGGGCAGCTGGTTTCCACCCAACAAGCAGTTTTTCCAAAGTCTATCTTGGGTGCCTCTTACAGCCAAAAGAGACCAGTTGGGAAAGAAATCTTTGAGTAGTGATGAAAACAAGACGTAAAGCCTGGAATCAATCCCTGGAGTCAGCACTCCCAAGGGGGGCACCTGGGCCAATGACCTTCTGGACATGGACAGGAGCCTGGGTATGGCCCAGCTTCACCACTGCTTAGTGGCAGCTTGGGCCAGATCCCTTCATCTCCCGGGCCTCGTTTTTCCTATCTGCAAAATGGGACATCTAATCCCTGTTCATGGACATGATGAACAGAATTTAGATTTTCAGGAAATCAGATTTTCAGCAGATCAATTCAACCAACAGGGGCCATAAAAAAACTCGGGCAAAGATTTATGTCGAGGAGGTACTCCTGCCTCAGCTACAATAGCAAAAACCAAAATCAACCCAAGGCTCAAGCGGAAAACTTTACAAATATTGAAAATCTTGTTTGCAAAGTATTTAAAGACAAGAGAAAACTCACCAAATATGGCAGCCAAGATAGGAATTTATGTCATTACAATCACATAGAGAACCCACCAGTTATGGGTCATTTCTCCATAGACTCCACCCTGGATCACTGTCAAACTTTCCAAAATGTCAACAAATCAGGTCTCGATTTTGTTTTTAGGTTTATTTATTTATTTTGAGAGAGAGACAGAGAGAGTGACTGGGGAAGGGCCAGAGAGAGAGGGAGAGTGAGAATTCCCAAGCACGCTGACAGCATGGAGCCCGATGTGGGGCTTGAACCCATGAACTGTGAGACTGTGACCTGAGCAGAAACCAAGAGTCAGACACTTAACCGACTGAGCCACCCAGGCGTCCCTTTTTTTTCTAATGAAAAAAACAAAACACAAAAACCTTTTTTAAAGCAAACAGATACCCATGCCCTCCTCCAGGTGCTGTCATTAAGGTCAAAGGCAGTAACTTCATGAAGACTCCTTCGAAAGCACTGCCCGGAGAGTCAGGGACTGGAAGCCCCTGGGCGGTGGGGTCCCTGACTGGGGCCTGGGGGAGACTGGCCCCCTCTTTGCCCACCTCTCCCCCCGCCTCTGCTCCCGGTTCTTCTCCCAGGAGACTTGCTTCTTCTGGGCCTCGATCTCTTCATCTATAAAGTGGAGGGAGGTGGGGGCAAGGATTCTTTAAGGTTCTTTCCAGTTCTTCTCCTCTAAGGGCCATAAGCCCAGAGGAGCACTTTGCATCCAACCCCCCATTTTTCAGAAACGGAAACCGAGACCAGAGGGGAAGCTGGGGTTTGACTGGGACACAGCGGTGCCAGAGGTTTGCATGTCTGGACCCCAGAGGGGTTTTACGCACATGTTTTACCTCCAGGGCCCGGTCCCCCACTGCGGTGGAAAAGGTGAGTGGGAGGTAGGAGTGGCCAGGAGGAACAGCTCAGACTCCCCGATCCCGAGTTGAAGGGGACTGGATGTCTGGGCCTGCTTCCCACCCTCCTGCCTCCCGCCAGCCACCTGACCTTACCCCAGCCACCTGGCAGCCTGCGGGTAGGGGCACTTGGGATGCATTCAGGGAGGGAGTGGCTAGGAAGACTTCAGTGTGAGGGTCAGGGTCCTGGAGGCTCCAGACCATCTTCTGGGCTGAGAAGGGGGGTGGGCAGGAAGGGTGAAGGTCTGCCGGGAAGGTCAGGGAGAGGTGGGTGGAAAGCATCTGATGCGTGCAACAGAGCATGGCCAAGGCTCTCCAGTAAGACAAAATGGTACCCAAAACTCCGTCTTCTGACTCCTAGTCCATGCTTCTTGTGAGGGCGCTAAGCTGTGACAAGTCCCAAGGACTGTCCAATCCGGTCAGGAGTTTCTAACCCTGTGTTGGAGGGCCGGTAGGAGAGACAGCACCTGACCAAGTGTAGCATAGTCCACAACTAGAGGAGATGGTCTCAGCCTCGGGCCGCAGAGCAGGGGGCACTGCTGTCAGAGGAGCAATTCCCCTAGGACAATGGGTGATCCCAGGGGCTGGCATACAATGGCCAAGTGACCCCAGCACTTGGGGCCTAGCTTGAGGAGGGTGGACCACAGACAGAGGGGAGCTCAAGGGACATCAGGTCCTGCTGGTTCAAGGCCACAGCCCCGCTCTGGCTTCTGAACAAAGGAACCTCTTGCAGGTTCTGGGCCTTTCCCTAGGTACAGCTGAGTGTGCCTTGAAGGCAGCTGGGACCCCAGGTGGGGTCTCTGGGGAGATTTTCGGCAGTGTTCCTTCATCATGAGTTTGCAGTCTAGCCCCAGAGGGGCTGTATACCTCCTCTCACGGTGCAAGCTGGGGGCTCTGGAAGCTGCTACGAGGGTGAAAAAGGCATCTTAGTTCCTAGAAGACTGGGCCAAGCGCAGGGTTGACCCTGGGGTACAGATACCCGAGAATCAGCGCAATCCAGGCTCTTTGTCAAAATCACCTTCTATTAAACCCTGAAGCAAACCCCTCAGTTGGTTACTCATCGCTGCCATTTGCATCAGCTTTAAAGCAGGACAGCTCCGAGAGCAAGTATTAAAGAAATACAACACCCAGCTACAAATTAAGCATCCTCCTACTCAATCATTTTCCTAGATTCATTCTGGCTTACGGTGGCTTCCCTGCACTTAAAGAAAAACCTCCTACACAGAGTGCCCCAGCCACACAAAGGCACAGGAGCTCAGCCACCACCTTCGACGGCGGCCAGCGATGGTCTGGTTTTAAGCCACACGCTAACATGCCATACAACGCGCTGCCGTCTGAACTCTGAGGTCTGTAGTCTGTGGTTCTGCAGGGTTAGCTGGGGAGCAGCCAGGTTCCCAGAAAAGGGGCAGGTGGGCACTGCAGTCAAGAGCCGAATCCAACCTCCAGGCCCCTGGCTGACAGCTCACAGGGAGGACAGGGGTTGCTTCCTGCCCCCTCCGTCGCTACTGTTGCTCAGGGCCAGCAGTCTTGGTGGTCACCAGCTCAGTGGAGCCCAGCTCTGTGGCTGGCACAGGGACGCTGTGGGCAGGTGGGGTGTTGGCTGGGTCTTCTCTGGGTGGAGGCCAGACGGGAGCTGTGGCATCAAGGGGTTTCGGGGGATGGATGATGACATCGTCCAGGGGCTCTGGTGGGGGCGGGGGGGGGGCAGGGAATGCAAGGTCAGGGTTGCATCACAGCCTTCCCCCCCCCCCCCCCCCCCCCCCCCCCCCCCCCCCGCTCCTGTTCCGGAACCTCCAATGGAGAGATAAGTCATGAACTCCCCCCTGCAGGGGTGGGGAGGGGTGGCACGTGATGGGCCCTCAGGACAGGAAGCGCAGAGGGCGCTGGCAAAACGGGGAGCGCAGGGGGAAGGGAGAAGTGTGGGAGCCCTGTGTCTCATGCTCAGAGGGCTCTGGGAGGCTACAGCTGTGTCCCTCACTCCGACTCAGCCTGAGGTCCTCAGAGCCCGCCCTGGTGCCCCGCGCACCCCCCCCCACCTCCCCCTTTCCACACTGCCCCGGGGTCCAGTCTCCCTCCCACTGCCCCCACTCCCGCAGAACTCACCGTGCGGGTGCGGGTCCGGGTCCCCCGGGGGAGCCGCCGCGCGCAGGCGCCGCCGCCGCCGCCACCTCCAGCTCAGCAGGCCCACCAGGACCAGGGCCAGCGCCAGCCCCAGCAGCGCGGGGGCGCCGAAGAGCAGCGCGGGCAGAGGCAGCGCGGCCTCGGCCTCGGTCTCGGCGGCGGCCCCCGCGCCCACCGACTCCTGCGGCTGCAGCGCGGTCCCCGGCGCCAGGCTGCCAGGCCCGGCTGCTGGCGGAGCGGACGGGGAGAGAGAGCAGGGGGCAGGGGGCAGGGACGGCCGGGGAGGGGGAGGGTCGGAAGGAGGCGAGGCTGGGCCGGGGAGGGGAGGGAGGGCCGGGCGGGGTGGACAGGGGAAGGGAAAGAGAGGGGGCGGTGAGGGCCACGTGGTGACCGCTGGTCCCCATCCAGGTCCCTGCTTACGGCCCCCCATCGACCCAGTCGCCCCCTCCCCACCCATCCTGGGGCAGATGGGGGCCGTGCCTGGGGCTCTGGCAGCGGTGGGGCAGCCCCCCTCCCCAGGGCTGCCCCGCTGACCAGCTGGCAGAGCGGGTCGACTCTTACCCGGTCCGGGTTCTGGCGTCCGGAGGAGCCTGCAGTCCACACACTTTCGGACCAGAGGGTCAAAGCACTTGTCCGCCACACACTTGGTGGGCGCTGCCCCCTCCCTGCCCCGCAGGCTCCTGGCACCTCTCCTCTGGCTGCCCATGCTGCCTCGCACACAGCCGGGACTGAGTCTGGCTTCAGCAGCCAGAGGAGGAAACCGGGAGGGGCCCACCCACTGTGCCCCGCCCTCCCGCCTGCTGGGGTGGGACCACTCTCCGCCAGGGCCCCGAGGCCCTGCACCCCACACCTTCTCTTCTACCTGTGGTTCCTCCATTCAACCACTCAACCATCACCCCCAGATGCTGGGCGAGCCGCCCTCTGCTGGGCGATGGGACCATGCTGGGCTCAGATGGGGGCCTTCTCTCGGACAGCAAAGGATGGGCCCCTGTAGTCAGGACACAGACCTCTGGGTGGCCTCCCCTGTCCTTCTCCCCAAGGCCAGCCCACAGCCCCAGACAATCCCCAACCCCCACGTCCCCCCCACCTCACCTGCCTCCTCCTCTGGGGGAACTTCCTGCTCTTCCAGGGCAGAGCGGGTTCAGTTCTTCGAATGTTAGGGAAAGACAGTGCCTCACAGCAGCAGCAGCAGCAGCAGACACGGAGAGAGAGGGAGGAGGCTTTGTAGAGGAGGTGATGAGGAGGAGGTGTCCGCCAGATGGAGGGGGGTCTAAGGGAGCATAACAGTGGACGGGCCCAGGGAGTGCTGGGTTAGAAGGCTGGGCCCTCAACTGAGGGCTAAGGAGCTTTGGCTGAGGGCACTGGGGAACCAACCGTGCAGGACTTTAAGCAGAGAGTGTCATAGTCAGATCTGCGTGATAGTGGGGACCCTCTGGCTGGAGTAGAGAGCACAGTCAGGATAGGGGGAGGGTAGCCGAGGGTTCGAGGACAGACAGCTCCGTCTCCAGATCCTAGGCAGGAGAGAGACTCAGACCGATGGATGAACAGACAGACCGAGACCCCGTGGGCAGCCTGCCCATCCCAACTCCTTTTCCCCAGGGCTGTGTGTATCCTGGCCTGCTTGCCTCTGTGTCTCACGGAGGTCCCCTCTGTCTGTCTCTATTCTCCAGTGTTTGGGTTCCCCCACCTGTCTGTCATCCACGTCTCTCTCAGATTGAGCGTCAGACATACGCACAGGCCCCCTCTGCCTTCCTTGACACCTGCTGCCCCTTCCCTGGGGGCAGGGGCTGGCAGAGAGCCTCAGCACGGATGTGGTGGGCCATACCAGACCCCTAAGCACTCAGGTCTGGGGTGGGGGGCACAGAGGCAGGAATTACTGTCCAGGGGACAGGGCAAGGGCTTGGGGGCAGGAGTAGATCTTTAGCAGCTACAAGGGTGAGCTTGTAGGGAAAGCTTCCGGGCAGAGACTGGCAAGGGCAAAGGCAGAGAGAGGTGAGAGGGGACAGCATGGCCGCTGCCCCAGGGGATGCTGCAGAAGGACTGGTGGGGTGGGGGGGGGGTGGAGGCAGATGGGCCAGGCCTCAGACCTCAGGCTCCTGGGCAGTGAGGATTCCCAGGAGGTGCTGGAGTGAAAGGAGAGCTTCTCGGAACTCTGCTTTAGAAGGGGCCTTCTCTCTGGCTGCTGCAGAGTTGGAGACAGGACACTATGGACCAGGGAGGGGAACCATCTGGAAGCTGTTTAGGAGCTGGGAGTCTGGTTGGCTCAGTCGGTCGAGCATCAAACTCTTGATTTCGGCTCAGGTCATGATCTCACGGGTTCAGGAGATTAAGCCCCACGGAGCCTGTTTGGGATTCTCTCCCTCTCTCTGTGCCCCTCCCCTGTGCTCTCTCTCTTCTCAAAATAAATTAAACTTTAAACAAATTTTAAAAACAGTAAAACTATAGAAGTTGTTTAGGAGCAAAGAGTGATGCTGTGGAGTGAGGCGAGAAAGGCTGGTCCCCAGGTTTCTGGCTCAGGGGACCCTGAGGACTCACGGACCCCTGAGTCGGCTGACCCCCAGGAGCCCTGGCCCACTGCCTCTCCGTCCCCTGCCCACGGGCCAGCAACTCCATGGCAGGAAGGTGTAGGCGGCAGGGCAGCTGCAAAGGAGAAGTGGGTCTGGGATGGTGGGTGTGGGTGCGAGTGTGGGTGTGCGGTGAGGGGGTGGGGGAGCCAGGGGCCTGGAGGGGAGCGGGGGCAGGGAGGTGGGGGCGGAATCCCCACCCTCATCACAGTGGTGCCGTTACTACCTTTCGCTCTCAGGACCGCAGAGCCCTTACATTGGACCCGGACGCCTCCTTTAAACCTCACGCCTTCGGGCGGAGCGGACGGAGTCTTGTGGGAACCTGGCGTGAGGACCCCGTCCCTAGGAGAGGGTGGGCCAGTGGGGCCGGTCTGGGGCCACTTCCGTGAGCCACTTCTGCACGGGCCACGTGGGCCTCTGTCTGTCTCACTGTGGCTGCACCGGCTCCAGTAGAAAGCACGGGAGGTGGTCTTCAGGGGCCCAAGCCAGAGGAGGACAGCGACCGTTCGCTCGGTGCCTCCTGTGTGCCCGGAGCACGTGCCCAGGACAAAGGGGTAACAGCGAGAAGCGTGTGCGATCCAGGTCAGTGGCATGGGCAGGTGCCTGGCCCTGGACAAACCTCTTCACTTGTGGCTCCTGAACGGGGAGGGGGCAGGAGGCCTTGAATTTCGACTCTGCAGTTAAGAGAAATTTCCCCAACAGACCAATGTGGTAAATATTAGGTTAAATCCTCAACGTAGTCCTTATTTTGGTTGACACGGCTCTTCAGTCAAGATTAGGAATTTCTTCATTCAAGTCTTCTACGTCACTTCTTGACGGAGACATGTCCGAGAGAGGAGTTAGTTTCACAAATCAATGTGGTTTTTGCAAATTTTTGTTCTTTTGATCATTTTTACTCACTTAAGATTTTTATTTAAAATCTTTTTCATGTTTATTTATTTTGAGAGAGAAAGAGACAGAGCACAAGCAGGGAGGGGGCAGAGAGAGAGAGAGACAGAGACAGAGAGAGAATCCCAGGCAGGCGCCTGTGCTGCCAGTGCAGAGCCCAATGTGGGGCACAATGTCACAAACCATGAGATCGTGACCTGAGCCGAAATCAAGAGCCGAGCTGGGCACTTAGCCGACTGAGCCACTCAGGTGCCCCAAGATTTTTATTTATTTTTATTTACTTATTTAATAATCTCTGCACCCAACGTGGGGCTTGAACTCACAACCCCGAGATCAAAAGTCACATGCTCCACTGACTGAGCCAGCCAGGTGCCCTGATAGTTTTTACTTTAAATAATTTGATATCATCACCTCATACGTACTGAATAGAAAATAAGGGACTTTGTAGCTGAAAAAAGCCTACCTAACCGAATGTCTCTTAGTGTTCTCACGTTTTCATTCACTGATGAATTGTTTAAAAAAATAATTAATTTGGGGCCAGGGAAAAAGGAGTCTCCAAGGATCTTTGTCCCTCAAATTCCCCCCGAAACACCCTCCCAATGGCTCTGACACAGGCAGTATTATAATGTCGGTTTTCCAGACGGGGAACAGGGACTCTCGAGGGCAAAGGGATGACCCAGTGCGAACGGGGAGTCTGGACAGGGTCTGTGCTCACCCGACTGCGAAGCGTGGCCGGTGCCCTTCATGCCTCGGGGACAGGGTGGGGGAAATGGGGAAACTGCCAGTTGGACCAGCTCAGTGTCAAGCAGGGGCAGTCCCTGGGGGACAGAGACGCCCGGCCCCCTAGATCTAGTTGTGAAAGTACGCGGAGACCCAGGATGCATGCGCTCCTGACGTAAAAATTGCTTTTATTGTAATTCTGTAATACCCGAACACGTTCTCATGAAAAAACCCTCAAACAAGACAGAAATCTGTGAGTAAGAAGGGGCCTTTCCCTGCTGTCCCCAGAGGGAGCCCGTGGACTTTTTCCTCCTATCCTGCCTCGCGCCTTTAAATTCTCACGTAAGTTCCTGCAGAAGAGCAGGTATTGTGATTCATACAGGGGTCCGAAGTGTGAGCTGTTCTGTTGGCTTCCCTGCCCTCCTGGGCCCTGTGGGCTCTCCCCTTCGATTTCGTCACAGGAGCAGGAGCGGCCAGGGTCCCCAGGGTAGAGACTCCCTTTGCCTTTCTCGTGTGTTTAGCTCTGACAAACAGGACACTGCCAAAAGTCCCTCTCTCTGGGGACAGCGGGAAGAATGTGGCTTTGGGCCCCTGGACACTAGGACAAAGGGTGGGAGAGGCAGGGGACGGATACAAAGTCCTTGTGGGGCTGGAGAGTCCCCGGCCCTTCTCCCCCTGACTCCAAGCTGTGCAAGGGCAGCTACGCCCTTCCATGAAGCAGTTACAAAATCCTTGCCCAGATTTTCACAGGCCCAAGCTGCCTGTCCTCCAGCCCTCATCCCCACCTCCATACATGCACACGTGCATGCGCACACGCGCAGTCTAACGCTCCTCGGGGTTGCAGGCCAGGGCAGCCCGTTCTCAGCACAGCCCGGAGATAGAGGACCCGGCCCTCAACGTGAGTTCAGAATGGAGACCCCAGCTCATTAGCATCTCAGCCACAGGAAGTAGAGTCCCGGTCTCTGGGCTCCAGGCCAGCAGGTGGAAGGCGGAAGGCTGCTGTAAGGCAGGGGTGGGGAGGTGAGAGAGCCGGGAGCCTCCCCAGCGGCTGCCTTCCCTCAGGCCTCATTCAAGGCACCAGGTGGGGACAAGGGCCGCTGGCTCTGGACCTCCTTCAGGTTTTTGGTCCCGAATGAATGATGCACAGGCCGACTCCGTGAGCAGACACCTCCATTCGTTCACCAAATATTTACTGAGATTCACTATGTACCAGGCACTGTTCTACGTTCTGGGGAGCCAACCGGGACAAAACCTAAATGGTGAAACCGTACAGTAGGTAAGGGGCTGGGAAGTGCTGGGGAGACAATTTCAGGAGGGAAGGGTGGCAGGGAGGGCCTGGTGGGGGGGGCCGGGAAGGCTTGCTGAGACCTTGGAACACAGGGATGGAGGGGAGAGTGACTCCCCCAGGATGTCTAGGGAGGAGCAGATGAGGCCCAGGGAACAGCACAGCAACCAGGAAAACGGCAGTGGCCAGTACCAACTAGTCACCTGCCCGGCCCTGTGCCCTGCATGAATCCACAGTGCTTGCCTCAACCCTGTAGGGGAAGTGGCATCGTGAATATCACTTTACAAAGAGGAAAGCAGGGTCGGAAGGATCAGGGGTGAGCTAGGCAGCCCCCCGGTCCTGAGCTCTCACCACTGCTACCACCGCACACACATCTGTGGGGTCCTCTCCTGGTCAGTAGGTGGGAGGAGGTCAGGTCCAGCCCTTGAGGAGCCTGTGGCTGAACACGGCAGAGGATGATCAGGTTCTGGGAGCCCTCTGGGCCTGGCTCTGCAGGGCCATTATATCGCCAGACCGGGCATCTGCCAAATGTTAGCTCCCAGGGATCCCCAAATGCCTTTGGCATTTCTTCTGATGTAAGAGTGCGGCCTCCAAGGAAGGCTGCCTTCCGTCCAGGTCAGGGGCACTGGGACAACCCACGCTCTCTCCCTTCCAGAGCTGGTCCTCAGCAGCCCTCAGTCCACAGGGTCAAACTCAGGTGGGACTCAGATTTGGGCAGGGCCTGACAACCCATCACATTGTCCCCACCCTCCACGCCTCTGCCCCTTGAGTCTGCAGGTATCTACGAGAAGTCTTTCCACACCGATTCTCTGCCTGCATCCTTATGGCCCCAGGGGAGGCTGAGGGAAGGAGGTTAAGCCAGCAGGTACCTCGGGCAAAGGGTACCTTTCTGCCCGGGGGCCTGTCAGGTAGGCCTGGCCCAGCACCAGGTACGTGGGGGGAGGGGCAGGCTGTGGCAGGCCTTTATCTCAAGAACTCCCAGGGGCTCCCCTTGCCGCCCACACCCCTGGGCACAACCAGCCTGTGGAGGGCACACACGGGGCAGGTGCAGCTGAAACTTACAAGAACCTCTCAAGAGGCCGTGGGGACGGGAAGACAGGAAGTGAGCTGCCCCAGGTCACACTGTAGGTTGGCCACAGACCCCAAGTCAGTGAGACTCGGAGGCTGGGTCCTTTCCCACTGCATCACTTCCCCTCTGTGACCAGGGTCCCCTGTCTGAGCCCAGCCCCGGGCCGCCCCTGCCTTTGCTCACTGAGGGGTGAAGGAGGCTCAGGTGCCACGTTGCAGAGCCCCCTCCTCGGCAGGGGTGAGAAACACCATCAGATCAGGGCCAGAACACGCAGGCCTGGGCCATCTACCACGGAGGGTGTGAGCTCCCTGGGGTGGGCCCCAGGAACAAAGAACCTGGGACCCCGAACAGGCCCCGCCCCCTCTGAGAGCCTCAGATACCTCATCCATACAGCAGGGGCCCGAACCCCCCTCTCCCCTCTGCGTACTCAGACAGCATGGACGCGGCAGCTCGAGGTCCGGCACGAAGGCCTCTCCTCCAGGAGCCTCAGGCCGCCCACCCATTCAGACCGCTAGCCCACCCCCTGTAACTGCCTCCAACATGCCCACCTTGAGACCAAGGCCAGCCTGAGAGTTCTGACGTTTGCTTAAAGTCTTGTGTTTAAAATAACGGTTTCTCATGCTCAGTCCTGACACCGGCTGGGGAGAAAGGTGTTAATTAGCCTGATCTCGTTCTACAGATAAGGAACCTGAGGCTCTCGGAGGGTAAGTGACCTGCCCAAGGTCACGAGATCATAAGAAGCCAAGGGCAGCCTCTCCCGTCTCCCTCCACCGTGGTGATTCCACATGGCACCAAGCCCCAATTCCAGGCACCACTGGGGCGTCAAGACTGGTTTTCCATCACTTCCCTTGATAGGACTGCCTCCCAGGCCGTATCCCTGGCCTCCAGACTGGGCCGAGCAGCCACACTCCCTGGCCGGGGGCAGCAGGCCTGGGAGGGCCACTAACTGCTGGTTGGGAATTGATTGCTCAGCTCTGCTGTGGGGCAGAGGCGGCCTCTGGTTCCTGGGCCCCTGCCAAGCCCGCTGGAGCTGGCAGCATTTGACAGCATCGTGTTCCCCCGGCACTTGGAAAGCTCTCAAGTCCTTGGCTGGAGTGTGATGCCACTTCTCTTGTTAAATGGCACCAGGTGGCAAAGAAAACATGGCACAGAGACTCGATAGAGAGAGAGAGAGAGAGAGAGAGAGAGAGAGAGAGAGAATGTGCCCCATGCTGGCTGGGGGGAGGCTAAGGGTTATGGGAGGACTTCCCCTTGTCTCCGATAAGGGACATGCTCAGCAGAGGCAGGCAGGCTGTATCCACACTGCCTTCCTCCCCTGCTTGGGTACCATGCTCCATTAGCTCCCAAAGACCTGCCACCCTCCACCTGCTCCCCACGCTGCCCTGCAAAACCCCACCCTTTATGGCCCAGGCTACCAAGAAGGCTGGCTTTCCCTGGACCTCTGCCGATCCTGCCCATCTCCTCTGAGATCAACAACCACTTTTACCTCTCACCTTGGCCTCTTCCTTCAACCCTGGATGTGTCCACCTCAGCACAGAAGCTGGCCTGCCTTCCCCGACGCCGAGGAGCCCCTCGAGCGGGCCGCGGGCGTGTGAGCCCCGTGCTTGAAGCCGTGACTGTCCTGGCACGGGCAGCGCTCCTGCCCTGCTCCCCGCCCCCTCCTCCAGCAGGTCTGCCCCTGTGCTAATGGCCACCTTGGCACCTCGCAGTCCTGTCCTGAGGTGCGGACCCCGCCCCAAGCGAGTGGCTCCTTAAGAGCCTGCCCTTCCCGATAGCTGCTTTCTCGGGCATGAGGCCTGTGCGTCCACTTCTGTGTTGCCAGTCCGGGCCTGCCCAGAAGTGCCCACACCTTTGTTCAACCATTAGGCACGTAAGAAAACAACTGGAAGGAAAAAGAAGGTGGGGCCGGAGGTCGGCTGCCCGAATGGCTGTGTGACAAGGACACACCTCTGGTGACAGCAGTGCTTTGCCAGCTGAAGTAGGGAAACATGGTCCACTTCACAGATCTGCTGGGGGTCACAGGAGCAGCGGCGCGAGGAGACTGGAGCGTGTGGTGCTCTGCTGTGTTGGGGACACTGGGGACCCTGACCCGAATCTGCACAGCTGACGTTCTCAGGGGGGCCCACAGGGTGGCCTCAAATCAGCCCGGTGTTTGGCCGTCAAACCCTACTGAGGACTAGGGGTGCGGTGCTGGGTCAAGCTCTGGCAGAAGCCCATGGAAAGAAGGGCAGGCCCTGTCCTCACGACGCCCGCCATGAGTTTCAAGTCGGCCCAATCTCGCAACGAGCACGGGCTGGGGCTGGGGCTGTGGCAGTGCCGGCCCTGCCCGGGGTGCCAGGCTGGGGCACGAGGAGGCCCCAGTACAGACAAGCAGGGTAGGGGTGGGGGGAGCCGGCATGGTCCAAGGGAGCCCAGACCTGGCTCTCCTCCTGAGGTCTCGTCCACCAACCCCCGTTTGCCCCCAAACTCCTGTGTGCCCAGCTGGCCACCAAGGAGCGGCAGGAGCCCCGACCTGGCTGACAGCATCGGATTCCGACCCTGGCACTTTGGCAAATTCTAACTAGACCCAAAGGAGAAGAGGAGCCACGGTCAAGGCACAACCTCTCACTGCCGAGCGGGGAGCCAGCCCATAATTCTCCGCAACTTAGGAGTTCACAAACGGTTTAATTCCTGGCTTTGCACCAGCTTTTGAACCCAGTTCTGTGTGATTTCAAACAATGGTTACTGTTCCCTGAGCACTTGACTGGCACCTTGATACAACGGATTATGAAATCCTAGAGCACACAACAGGTGGAGGGAGAAATACAACCACAGCCTTGTCCCCTCGGTCATTCACTCAGTCCTCACAACGCAACAAGGTCAGCAGGACGAACTCCACTCCACACCCGGGGAAACTGAGGCTCCAAACGGCAATACCAGGTTCCTGAAGAACGGCAAGGCCAGGATGTGGGTCGGATTGGGTCACAGAGTGCAATGCCCCCTCTGCCCGGCCCTCCTCACTGTTCCGAGTCCGTGTCCTCATCTGCAAAATCAAGGTGATGGAGGAGGCCAGCGGTTTTCTGAATCGTTTTGAGCCGTGGACGCTTTGTTCAAATGGAGCCCGAAGTGGCGATGTATCCGGGCTGGTGGGTGAAGACACGGGCTCTGCGGGAGGGAAGGAGCTGCAGGCCCGCCAGCTGGGCTCCCTGCTGGAGCGCGGACGAGTTGGGACGAGTTGGGTCGTGCGGCCATCTGACCGCTGAGCCAGGGCCCGCCAAGCCCCGACCCGGTCTTCAGCGACAGCGGAAGTCTACCAGTCACCAGGCGGGGGGAGCGGCGGCTCGGGGGCCAGCAGCCCTTACAGGTCCTCTGGGGCCAGGGTCTCAGAGCTCCTCAGCAGGGACAGCAGGTTCAGGGCTGAGACACCGGGCACGTGGCCAGCGCAGACTTGCAGCATGCGTACCAGGCGCTGTGCCATGGTGGCCCGAAAGCCTTCTATCTGCAGGGGGAGAAGAGAGGATGGGGGAGGCGGGTCGGGGGCAACCGGTCCTGCCACACGGCCTGCCAGAAGGGGCTGGAAGCCGAGATATGGGGCTTAGCAGGCAAGGTTGGCGAAGTTGGGTAAACTGTCTAGTGGCCGCAGAGCAGGGATCTGGATCCGGGCTAGTTCCAGACAGTGCCCGGGAGGCAGAGGCCCCGAAGACTCCTTACCTGGGAGCTGAGGGATGGAAAAGGGGGGCCGACAGGCAGTGGCCCTCAGGGGGACAGGGAGGTGCCATCAACAAAGAGTCCCTGCTTTTGAAGGCAGGGGCCCAGAGGCGCTGTAGGGTGGGGTCACGTAGGGCGGGTGACTCTGTTCCAGGGCCTGGCACCAGGGAATCAGTGCCTGGTGAAGGAAGAACGATGCTGAGCCGCCCTCCCCCGCCAAACGGGGCTGGCGCCGCAGGACCAGCTCGTCCTCCCTCTGCTCCTGCTTTGACCGGGGAAGGGGGCATGAGCGTCCAACCAGTCGCCCAAACTAGGGACTGGGCACCCTCGGCCCTCCTGCTCTTGCTTCCGCCTTTGTCACTTGCGACTCCTCTTTCCAAATCCAGAGGCAGCTGTCCTTCTCCCCGAGTGTCCTCTCAGCAGACCCTGCTGCAGCCGCGCCCCGTCCCTGGGATGCTTTTCTACCTGCCCCCGGGAACCCCACATTCCCCTGGCCTCTCCTCTGGCCTCACAGGCTGCCCCCTCCTCTGTGCCACATCTAAGGGATCCATTTAAACCCACATCACATAAGTGGAAAATAAAAATAAGTAAAACCCATGTCAGGCCACACCCCTCCCTGCCCCCACACCCCTCCCTGTGGCTCCAGTTTTACTCAGAGTGAAAGCCACTGCCTTGACTAAGACCCATGAGGCCCTCCGGCTCTGGCCCCACTGTCACTCTGACGCGTCTCCAGGGAGCCCTCCCTGGGGGACCCTGGACCCACCAGGCAAGTCTCCACACTCCCCTGGCCCCATGTGCTCCTCCCCCAGGAGTCTCCACGGCTTGCCTCCCTACCGCCTCCACAGATCTCTTTAACAGTCACCCCCGGCCGCTTTACCACCTCTTGACCGTCACATCCTCATTTTCTAACGCGTTTTACTTTTTTTTTTGTCCTTTTTTTAAAGTTTATTTATTTGAGAGAGACAGAGACAGCATGACTGGGGGAGGAGCAGAGAGAGAGGGAGAGAGAAAATCCCAAACAGTCTCCGTGCTCAGTGCAGAGTCCGACGTGGGGCTCAAACTCATGAACCGTGAGATCATGACCTGAGCCGAAACCAAGAGTCGGATGCTTAAATGACTGAGCCACCCAGGTGCCCCACGCATTTTACTTCTTTACATGTTTCCTCTGCTACGACAGAGCTGAGATTTTTTTTTTCCCCCTTTTTTACTGTTTTGCTCTATGCATCCCTCGGGCCCAGAACAGTGCTTGGCACACTGTAAGTACCTAAAAATATCTGTTGACTAAATCCTTACTCTGACTTCCGTGGCCTTCGTCTCAGAAAGAGGCCTCCCAGCTGCTGCTGTCGCTCTCACTCAGGCTCCCCGGCTGGCCTCCCGCAGCAGCCTCGACCCCAAGCCTCAGCTCTGGCCAAGCCTCCTCCGATCCACACACGACACTCCAGAGGTGCGGCCCCCAAACCCAAGCCTGACTACATCAGATGGCTCCTGTCACCTACAGGAAGGAACGGCTTCTTCTCATGCCGGGCCACCAGGTCTCTGCACGTCCTTCACGTCTACACCATGACTGCTGGGTCTAGCCGCCGGGGGTAGAAGTCTCTGCCTCACCGGGTTCTGAGAGGGCAGGCTCCATGCCTGACTCATTCGTGTGCTCAGGGAGCAGCGCGGGGCCCCATTGGCAGAGCTAGGAGAGCAGAGCTAAGAGATAAATTCACTGGGCCAATCCCACAGCTCCGTGAATGTTTCTTCACGTGTAAAAGGGGGCTGATGATTCCTACCGTGCCAAGACCTTAAAACATGGCGAAGCTCAAACTCAGATATGTGGAGGACTGTGCCCTAAAAAGGACAACACAGGGGGTGCCTGGGTGGCTCAGTCAGTTAAGCATCGGATTTGGGCTCAGGTCATGATCTCACGGTTCATGAGTTCGAACCTCTCCCACTCCCCGCGGGTGAGCTCGAGCCGTACTTCGGGTGAGCCCCGTTTCTCTCTCTCTGCCCCTCTGCCCCTCGTGGGATTCTCTCTCTCCCTCCCTCTCTCTTTATCCCTCGTTCACTTGTACCCACCCCTTCTCTCTCTCAAAAAAATTAAATACAAATAAATAAATAAAAAGGACAGCACAGGTGCGAGGAGTGAGGGCTGTCCAACCACCGGGTGCGTCATGTGAGGGAATGCCAGGTTCGCGTTGCCAGCAGGCCAGCTGCTACGGCTGGAACTAGACGGGCGGACGCAGGCCTTTTCCTTGAGAGCGGTCAGGCTCCTCATACCTGGTACGGCCTGCCACCTACTGACCACAAAGAGAACTACACCACACGGCGCCAGGCTGGGGGGCCTCTCAGCCAGAACCGCCTAAGGTTTAAGGTACCTGAGCTGTGGGGCAAAGATGAGGATTCCCCTTTAGAGACAGGAAGACGAAGGCTGCGTGGGGGAAGCCACACGTCTTGGGTTTCTGGGGTATGTTGTGGGGAAAGTCTGGAAGGGCGGGCACTGCGCGTGTGCCCCAGGCCTCAGCGTCCTGTGAGGTCAGAGTGCTGACTAAAATAGTCGTCAAGCATGAAAAACGAATTTGTGACCAAGGGGTATGCGCATCTTTATGGATGCATTGAACAAGGAGATCTGCCCCATCCTCTTATGAGATGGAAATATCTGCCCTTTCTGCTGGTAAGAGCCCCAGGCAAATACTGCTAAGACTGACATCTCTTGCCTGTATTCATACCGCCAAATTTCACTTAGAGTTTAATGGGAAAAAAAAAAGTATTTTTTTTTCTCTCATACAAGTTCACCGATCCCCTGAATTCTACCCTCAGGCCAGAGGGGTCCACAGACCCATGAATAAGAATCCCTGGTCTGGGTGGTGGTAAGGGACAGTGTGCTGACTCAGTTCTCTCTGCATTGTATCACTTTACCTTTGGGGATAGGTGCAGGACCAAGAACACAGCAGAAATGAACTTCAAAACCAATAAACACACTCTAAAACCAAGCAGGCCTGCGACGTGGGTGGGGTGGCCCAGGTCCCGGGAGCCCTCAGCAAGCCTCCCAGAGGGGACAGCTGCTGAGCACTTTTAGCAAAACGTCAGGATTCATGTTCCAGAAAGTGAGGCTGGAGAGCGAAGTATATCAGCAAAATAGAAATCTGCTCTGAGACGCTTATAATTAGACTCACCCTATGAGAAACACCAACAGAAGTGAGTTGGGACAGAACTGACACCCTATGTGTCCCTCCAACCCTCTACTCACCCACCCACCCGTCTTCCCTGCTGCCTGCTGGATGCCCTGCCCCAGGCTGGGACTAGACAAGGTCTGGGGTCCAGGGGAGTAAGGGGAACAGGGGCATTCTGACTGTGGACGGGCATGAGGGGGCACTGGTTAATGAAACAGACAAGACGCCTGGCCTCACAGCCCTTACAGCCCAGCGGGAGAGTGAGATATTAACAAGGACCCACATGACATACATAAAACTTAGTTATGAGAGAAAACGAAGCAAAAGAAGAGAAGGCAACAAGTGATTGCACTTGGCATGAAAGAGGCACTCAGGCTGAATGCATACTGTCACCCTACTTTACATCTGTGCGCCCCAACGCTTAGGGTGACAGACCTACCCAAGGTCCAGCCAGTGAGCAGAGAAGCCAAGATCCAAATTAGGACCTTGTGGCTCCACATCAGGACCTCCTCACTCGGCACTTGACTCTCCAAGAGCATTCTCGACACATCTACTGTGCTGACTGCCCTTTCCCTGCACCCCCTTGATTATTGTCCTTACCTCCAGGTCACAGAAGAACAGAGGACTTCGGTAGGTGTGGGCCAGCTTCACGATCGTGTTTCGGTGGACACTGCAGTGACTCTCTCGCCCAGCTGCAAAGAAGCCATGAGTGCTACAGGCTGTAATCTCTACCTTCGTGGCAGTCATCCAGGAAGCACTGGGCGAAGTCATTCACTACCTCTATCTGGGCCTCAGCTGCTTACTAGTCAGTGAGGTGACAGTCCTGTTCAACCTTCTTTTCGGGGCAGCCAAGATCATTAAATTAGAAAATAAAGCTGAAAGGGCTTTGAGAGAGTGCTCTATAAAAACCTGAGTTTCCTCATCTGGAAGAGGAGGATGGTAACAGCCCCCACTCCACTGAGTTACTATAGAGATTTGGTGAATTAATATATAGAAATGACCCGGCATTCATTTATTCATCAATGCTCATTGAGCATAACCTGTGCCAGGCCCTCCCCCCAAGGACTTTGCAGTTCAGCTGGGTGGAGGAGGGCAGCTCAGACACGCCATCGGTGTAGGTGGAAGGGTGGGGAGTCTATACGACAGAAGCATGCGTGGGATGGACACCTCGGGGCCCAGACTGCAGGGCTGGTCAGGGAGGTGTCTCTGAGGGGACAGGAAATAGGGGTTAGCTAGACAAAGAAGAAAAAAGCATCCAGGAGAAGCTATATGATAGAATCACGAAGGGCATGGGCTCTGGAATAGGACCGTCTAGGTATGAATATTGGCTCTACCACTTTTTAGTTGTGGGCCTTGGACAAGCTGGTTCACCTCAAGGCTCCAGTTTCCTCAGCTCTAAAACCAAGATAACAGTATGTACCTCAGAGGGTTGTTTGTAGCGGAGATTAAGTGATCCAGAAACGAAGCACTTTTAGAACAGTGTCTGGTGCGCAGTGAGCGCTCAATAAAGGTCAGTAATTGCTATTTGCGCCGTTAGTGTTACAAAGTCTCTCAGGAACGGCAGGCCTTGCTCAGAGAAGGAGAAGCTGAACCACAGAAGGGGACAGGAACAGGAGACGAGACTAGACAGGAAGGTGGAAGGCCAAAGTTGTGCCTTTACAGGACCGACCGTGGCTTTTCCTCTGCAAGCCACAGGGAACCACCAGGCAACTCTTAGCAATTATCTCAGCAGAACGAACTGCTCAGATTCACTTTCAGAGACACCGCCAACAGGTCAGATTCCAAAGCTCACGTTCTTTGGTCCCTTGGGTGGCCTCAGTAAGAAGTCCCCCACCGCAGTGCCGGCCACACAGCGCCCGCGGTGGGGGGTGGGGGAGGATGCACTTACCGCCGGAGGCAAGGAAGGCTGCCTTCCCCAGGAAGAAGGTGGCGTCCACATGATGCAGGGATTCCTCCACGTTCCGGAGGCTGGCGCGAGAAAACGAACCACAGGACAAACCTCACCGCGGAGAAGGTGGAGGGCTGCGTTCCTCAACCCAGAGAGGCCAAAGAAGGAGAGGAGGGGAAGAGGAAACACCCCTAGAGGAATCCTTCATCTTTCATTTTGTTGGAGTATTTTTAATTACAAAGTGACTCAAGCCTGTACAACGATCCGATAGTGAATATGGAGGTATTCTGTAAAAAGGAAGTCTCCTCTCCGGCACCTTCTGTCTCAACATCCCCGAGGTAACTGCTGCTGCTGACAGTTTGGGGTGTAATTCCTCTTGCATATGAATTTTTCCTTCATATGTATTCTCACACATGCAGACAAATGTTTCTGTGGGACCGATGCTAGATGTAGAGTGGCTGTGTCCCAGCTATGTGTCTTTTTAAAATGTACCTAGGTGGGCGCCAGGCGCCTCAGTCAGTCGAGTGTCGGACTCTTGGTTTCAGCCCAGGTCATGATCTCGCGGTTTATGGGTTCGAGCTTCACATTGGACTCTGTGCTGACAGTGTGGAGCCTGCTTGGGATTCTCTCTCTTTCCCTCTCTCTCTGCCCCTCCCCTGCTCGTGCTCTCTCTCAAAATAAATAAACTTAATAAATAGGTAGGCAAATAAATATATAAATAAACGACCTAGGTGTTGCCATATTGCTTTCCAATAAGGTTAGAGTATTTACAGTTACATCAAGTATGTGAACACACTCTTCTCCTCCAGGAAAAGGGCCCTTTAACCTTCTGGGCCAAGGGTTTCATTCACTGGTGTCCAAGGAATGATAAAGAAATCTGTCATCTCCTGGTCAAAAAGCCATCTTAGTCAGGTGACCCAGGCCAAGGTTTCAGCCTGAATAAGCAAGGCCCAAGGCAAACAGTAAGGATGGCTCTCGGCCCCTAAGTGTGACTATAGAGGAGGACCTCCCCAAACACCCAGCCAGTTTTGGTGGAGAGATGGGTCTCACCCAAAGAACAGATCTGCTGAGTCAGGACCTCTGGCAATCATGGCAGATCTCAGCCCTTTCTCTGCCCCACTGTGGGCCCAAGTCACTGCTCGTCTGTTCCAGCTGGCCAGGCAGCGGGTCTGGACTTGATCCTGCTGCTGGCTGTAGCTGGTATCGATCTGTCCCTGGTTCCAGGTGTTTCCACTAGAGCCTTCACTTAACACACACCACATGACTAGGCATGTGCCTTGGTTTCTGTGCTGGATGCTGCATCCTGCCTCCCCTTAGTCAGCCATCGCCCCCAGAGGGAAAGAGCGAAACTTCTTCTGTACTCCCCAGGTTGGCTGCAGTCTTGTCCGCAGGTTGCCAGCACCACAGGGAGGCCAGGCTGGGCCCCAAGCATCACCACCCGCTCATGCTTCCCTGGCTACTACATTGGGCTCCTGACCCTGGACCAGCCTTAACAGTCCTGTGCACACATTATGCTACTCTTACCTTTTACATTAACGCTTCACCTGGAACCTTCTGCTCACTCCCAGTTTTACCTCGGTACCTCAACCTGGTCATCTCCAGCAGAAAGTCTACCCTGCCCTATATCCTGAGGGTCACAGGTCTTGTTGGGGCTCTCATAGCCCAATGCATCCTTCTTTTATAGTACCTATGCTAGCTACTACAGCTCTGTGTTCAAGAGTCTAGCTTCCTCCCCCAGTGGGCTGGGAACACCTTGGGGACAGGGGTCTATTTCATTCATGTCTGTGCCTGCCATCAGGGATACAGAGAAGGCTACAGAAAACATTAGCTCAATGACTGATGGCACTGTTGGGGTTTACCAGTCTTTTTTTTTTTAATGTTTATTTTTTAAATTTATTTTTGAGAGAGACAAAGAGGGAGGGAGAGAGAATCTCAAGCAGGCTCCATGACGTCAGCACAGAGGCCGATGCAGGGCTTGAACTCACGAACCATGAGATCATGACCTGAGCTGAAATCAAGAGTCGGACGCTTAACCGACTGAGCCACCCAGGTGCCCCTATCAGTGTCTTTAAAATATCATACACTTGCCACTGGCTCCCCATCCTCATCCTCTGGGCTAACCCCAGGCAGCCTCTCCCTGTGTCTTCTCCTTCCCGGCATAGGTGAGGTCACCATCCCAGGTCTACCTGAGCCCTGAAGGTACCCATTCTCTGGTTCTCACCTGTATTTGCTATGAAGGTTGACCACAAACACGATCAAGTCAATTCGGGGCCGATCCACACTGGAGGGCAGAGGGAGGGACCTTGCCAGGTGGCTGAAAAACAAGAAATTGCAAGACTAGGGGCATCTGGGTGGCTCAGTCAGTTAAGCATCCGACTTGGGCTCAAGTCATGATCTCATGGTCCGTGAGTTTGAGCCCCGCGTTGGGCTCTGTGCTGACAGCTCAGAGCCCGGAGCCTGCCTCAGATTCTGTGTCTCCCTCTCTCTCTGATCCTCCCCCACTCATGCTTTCTGTCTGTCTCTCAAAAATAAACAAATGTTTAAAAAGAATTGCAAGACTAAAGATATATGTACCCACATCACAGTGACCATTCACATACTGACCTTCCTAGGGTAAGACGGTGTCAAGGGCTCCTCCCCTATGCCCCTGATGCTTTTGTGGGCAAGACTCCTCAGGCGAGCATAGGGGCAGAGCAGAGCCGGTCCTTTCTAGATGACTTCTGTCTGACTCCTTCTGCCTCAAAGTTGGGAACTGCCTTGGCAAGAGGGATTTGGGGCTATAAGATGGCATGGGGCAAGCCAGCTACACTGTGTGCTGGGAGGGAAATGAGACCCAGAAGAGGGCTGTTAGATTGTGAAGACTAGGGGTTAAGACTGAACCCCCTTGGAGGGCAATGGAAGTCGACTCAAATCTCAGGTCTGCCAATTACCAGCTATGTGACCTTGGGTAAGTCACCTTCATCACTCTCGCCTGAACTTGTTCCCTCATTGGAGATTCTTTAAAGTGCTGTAATGGGGTTTATTCTCCTAGTAAGGGGTGTTTCAAGTTCCCACGGAGGAGCACCCTTTAGAGTGGGGTCATGCTCCTTCCATACGGACCCTTGCAGCTTATCTATGAAGGGCAATGACACCCACATACATTCAGTCCCTTGCTTCCCACCAGCAGCTGTTTCTACTCTCCATCAGTTAGAAAAAGAAAAACAAAACCTAATTGCTTAGTCATCTTTTCTCCAAATTAGGGGGGTAACTGAACACTACTCTGTGCCAAGTACTGCTCAAAGCACTGGGAATTCACTAGTGAACAAAAATCAAAGCCCCTGACCTCAAGGAGCTGACCTCGGGTCCACGGGGGTGGCAGGCTGGAAACAAATAAACAGGGGAACAAGGAAATTTCTTATGATAAGTGCTAGAGGAACACAGAACACATGTGTGAGAGAGTGATGGAGGGTATCTTAGCTGGAGGCAGATCACGCCTTGAGGGGCTGGCCCCACCTCTGCCCGCCTACAAGAGCAGGCTGCAGTTCAGCCACGGCAGGGCGATGGGACCCCCCCCCCCCCAAAGCCTCAGCTACTTACACCCTCAGCTCCGAGGCGCAGTCCTCCTTGAGCATCGCATCGGCCAGCTGCTGCAAAAAAGCATCTTCCGTGCCCACCAGCTGTCAGGGAGAGAAGGCGGCCTACTGATGCCTCCCCGCTGGAGGGCCTGGGGATCAGGCCACAGACCCAAGACCGCTCGACTCCTAGGATTCCCGCTCCCACGCGCAGGACGCCATTTACCGAGAGAGGGCTCCGCCAGGCCCCAGTTGAGGGCCCAGAATGCACCCGCTCCAGTACTGTCTGCACAGCACTTCTTAACTGCCCCAGACTCTGCCTCGGACGGCCGGACCCAAGAGACGCTGGGAAAACCATTACCTGTCCGGCGCTGAACACAGCTTCCCGGGTCCCAGCCAGCCCAGCCGCCCCACCAATCAGAAACCGGAAAAGAGCCCTCCGCGCACCTATTGGTGGGGGCGTCCTTCAGACTCAGAGGGCGGCTACTCCGATTGGTTCAGAATGCGGCCCTCCCGCCCACCACACCCCAGCCCGAAAAGCGCGCATCAGAACCTCAGAGAGCCCAGAGGGCCAGACAGACGGTGGAGGCCCCGCCAAAGAGGAAAGGCGGTCAGGGGAAGCGGAGCAGCTGACGCCTACCAGGATGGTGGCCGTGTTCAGGCCAGGCTGCTTGTCCAGCGGCCGCAACACCGACATCCCAGTCGGCGGGAGAACCGTAGCTCTGGAAGTGCGCGCGGATCTTTCAAAATGCGGGAGGCCCGCCCTTAAGTGCAAGACCGAGGGTCGCGTGACCATAGTTGGGCGGGGCTTCGCGTGGTAGAGCAACTTTCTTAAAGGAATCCACATCCGCTTTTTTGATGGGGGCGTTCCAGCTCCGGCCCCCAGGCTCTTAATGTGCTGTCAATGGGACAGGCCTTGCCTCAGAGAAAGAAGGTGTTCAGTGATTCATTTGTTCATTTTTGTTCACTAAGGCTCATTCATCATGCTCTTTTTTTTTTTTTTTTCATGGTTCTTTATTTTGAGAGAGGGGCGCGCGATGGGGGAGGGCCAGAGAGAGAGAGAGAGAGAGAGAGAAATCCAAGCAGGCTCTGACTCGGGGCTCAATCTCATGTCCCTTGAGATCATGACCCGAGCTGAAATCAAGAGTCCGAGGCTTAACGGACTGAGCCACCCAGGCACCCCATTTCATCAGACTCTTGATTCCTTCCCAACGTGCCCCTCTCATTTCTTCTTCCCCATCTTATTTGACTCCATCCATGCAGCTGCTCAGAACAAAACCTTGAGGTCATTCTTGGCTCCTCTTCTTCATCCCCCACATCCAACCCATAAGCCAGCCTGCGAGTTCTAGTCTTAAAATGCATCCAGAAGCTGACCACTTCTCACCGCCTCCACTACCACCACTAGGACAAGCCACTGTCATCTCTCACCTGGACTATTGTAACAACCTTCTCACCGGCTCCCTGCTTCCACTCTGGGTCCCCAGGGCTACTGGTTCTTCTCCACACAGCAATCTGAGTCATCCCTATAAAACAGAACCTGATCAAAACCCACCAATAGTTCCCATCTCATTCAGCGTACATTGCAAACGGCTTACATGGACCGTGAGGCTCTATGTGTTCTGGTCGCTGACAATCTCCTTGACTCATCTTCTGCTCTTCTCCCTCTTACACTCCTCTAGCCACATGGGCCACTAGGCTGTTCTTCAAATTACTCCAAGTATCCTCCCACCTCCTGCCTTGTCCCTGCGGCTCCCTGGGGCTCCCTGTGGCTCCCCCATAGTCACTTGGCTCGTTTCCTCACTTCCTCCATGTTTCTGCTCCAAGGCTACTTTAGCAGAGAGGCCATTCTTAACAACTGTATGTAAAATAGCAAGTCTCAGTGGGGTGCCTGGGTGGTCGGTTAAGCATCCGACTTTGGCTCAGGTCATAATCTCATAGTTTGTGAGTTCGAGCCCCACGTCAGGCTCTTTGCTGACAGCTCGGAGCCTGGAGCCTGCTTTGGATTCTGTGTCTCCCTCTCTCTCTGCCCCTCCCCTGCTCTTGCTCTGCCTTTCTCTCTCTCTCAAAAATAAATAAATGTTTATTTAAAAAAATTTTTTTTAACATTTATTTATTTTTGAGACAGAGAGAGACAGAGCATGAACGGGGGAGGGGCAGAGAGAGAGGGAGACACAGAATCGGAAACAGGCTCCATCCAGGCTCTGAGCCGTCAGCCCAGAGCCCGATGCGGGGCTCGAACTCACGGACCACGAGACCATGACCTGAGCCGAAGTCGAACGCCCAACCGACCGAGCCACCCAGGTGCCCCAAAAATAAATAAATATTTTTAAAAAATTAAAAAAAATCGCAAGTCTCCCCCATATTCCCTGTCTTCCTTTTTTCTGCTCTATTTTCTCAATAGCACTAATCTCCACTTCACATACAGTTAAGAGCTGTACAGCCTGTGTGATTTTACAATATTTACAAACTAATAAACTGTCACTGTTTATTATTGTTTAGTAATAGTCCATTACTGTTTCATGGATGCTGGTAGAAGACATGAAACTCCTGGGTAAGATTTGTCTCTTATGTTTCCCATTACTCATGGTAAAACCAGTAGCTAGGGCTTTATGTTTGTGTGCGCCAGTGCCCCGTGTCCCCCGAGCCCTGCAAAGGACCCATCATGGAGGCCCATACGCCTGGTGGATGGCAGCCCAGAGGAGGAACACGGGGAATAGAGATTCACTGCTTTTATAGTGAGTGGTAGGCAGGCCTGTTCTTTGTCGGGGATTGGGGGAGATGTCACCTCATTCTCCAAGGTTGCTGCAAACACAACCCTGAGACAAGCCCGGGCAAAGAGCTTTCGGGGCCTTGCCATACCCAGCAAGAACCCGCAGGGATGCTCCAGGGCCCATGGCAGATTGCTTCTCCCAACAGCTATATAATTCCTTGCTCACTGTCTGTCTCTCCAGCTAGAGCATAAGACACATGAGAGCAGAGACTTTGTCATTTTGCATGTCCAGCCCTTTAAAAAGTGCCTGGTAGGGGCGCCTGGGTGGCTCAGTCGGTTAAGCGTCCGACTTCAGCCAGGTCACGATCTCGCGGTCCGTGAGTTCGAGCCCCGCGTCGGGCTCTGGGCTGATGGCTCAGAGCCTGGAGCCTGCTTTGGATTCTGTGTCTCCCTCTCTCTCTGCCCCTCCCCCACTCATGCTCTGTCTCTCTCTGTCTCAAAAATAAATAAACGTTAAAAAAAAAAAAAGTGCCTGGTACATGGTAGTCGCTCAGTAATTATTTGTTGAATGAATGGATTGATTTACATCCATTGATCCTTTCATCATTTCCGAGGGCAGACCCAATGCGCCACCCTGAGAATACAGATGAATCAGACATTATCAACTCTGGGGTGGGGGAGTCAGACCCTGATCACACAGTGTGCTCACTGCTGTGATACCTAGAACAACAGAGGCATATTCCCATCTAACCTAAATCCTCACTGCGGACTAAACTGTATTTTGCTTAGAAAGAGCTGGAAATAAATGACTTCATGGAGTCCCTGCCCCAGCACAGATGGGCTTTGATTCCTCCGGCGGAGGGTGTGGAAGAGACTCGCCAAAAGTCTGAGAGTAATGAGTGCTCTGAACATAAAGTAAGGTGGGCTGGAGGACAGGGCAGACATGAAGAAGCTATGTTAGGTCAGGGGAGGCCTCTGGAAGAAGGTGATGTGTTTTCTTTGTCGTTTTGTTAAATTTGTTTTAAAATTTATTTATTTATGTTGAGAGAGAGAGAGGACAGGCAGAGGAGGGACGGAGAAAGAGGGAGAGAGAGGATCCCAAGCAGGCTCCGTGCCACCAGCGCAGCGCCCAATGTGGGGCTTTAAGGCGCGAACCGTGAGATCATGACCTGAGCCGAAACCAAGAGTTGGACGCTTAACCGACTGAGCCACTCGGGGGGCCCCAAGAAGGTGGTGTTTGAGGGACACCTGGGTGGCTCAGTCGATTAAGCGTCCAACTCTTGGTTTCGGCTCAGGTCATGATCTCACAGTTCGTGAGTTCGAGCCCCACATCATCGGGCTCTGCACCGACAGTGCAGAGCCTGCTTGGGATTCTCTCTCCTTCTCTCTCTGCCCCTCCCCTGCTCTCTCTCTCTCTCTCTCTCTGAAAAAATAAATTAATTAAAAAAAAGAGAGAAGGTGATATTTGAGCAGATGCCTGAATTTAGTGAGAGAGGAGCCAGTTCAGTACGTTGAAGAAGAGGCTTTGGGCAGAAAGAGCAGCAACGAGGCCAGTGGCTGAAGTGGATGGAATGAGGAGAAACTGGGGAGAATGAGGTCTCAGAGGTGACTGAGGTCCTTAGAGTATCACAAAGAGATTCTGGCTCCGGTCAGCACCTTCTAGGAGGGGCTGAGCTGAGACCCATTCAATCAACACGTGCTGTGCGCCTGCCTCAGGCCAATGCTGGTGCTGGGCACTAGTGACCCAGGCACCAGAGGTGTCACCCCTGCTTCCGTGGTAGAAGGACAGATAGCAACAACCAAGGCAGCACGGTTGGTGAGGGCCGCCCCAGGGAGCGGAGGAGCCCAGATGCATGAAGGGTCCCTGGGGAGCCATGGCTACACTTCGCTGGGGGAGGTGATTATTGGCTGTGGCGCTAAGATGAGTTGGTGCTTGTCTCACGAAGAGTGCAATACACAATAGTCGTGAGTAGAATCGCACTGTGATGAAGGGTGGGGATTGGCAGGAAGGGCAGACCCAGGCCTGGATGGAAACTCTTGTATCAAGAACACCCAGGGGTGCCTGGGTGGCTCAGTCAGTTGAGCATCTGAATCTTGATTTTGACTCAGGTCACGATCTCAGGGCTCAGTGTGGAGCCTGCTTGGGATTCCCGCCCCCTCCCTCCAACCCCCAGAACACCCAGAGCTGGCAGGGCCGTCAGACGCTCTCTGGGATACTGTCTCTGAAATCAGCTTCTGTGGAACTCTGTGGAGATACCTCAGGGATGCTGGAGGGGACAAGGAGAAGCTGAGTGGGTAGAATCCAGAAAGCCCACCCTGTTATTTCACAGAAGCAGCTCAGGTTTTGTCTCTATTACATATTGAGCTTCCCCTAGTTCTGAAAAAATATCTTTAAAATTTTTTTTTTCAACATTTATTTATTTTTGGGACAGAGAGAGACAGAGCATGAACGGGGGAGGGGCAGAGAGAGAGGGAGACACAGAATCAGAAACAGGCTCCAGGCTCTGAGCCATCAGCCCAGAGCCCGACGCGGGGCTCGAACTCACGGACCGCGAGATCGTGACCTGGCTGAAGTCAGACGCTTAACAGACTGCGCCACCCAGGCGCCCCTGAAAAAATATCTTTAATGCTTGTTCATTTTTGAGAGAGAGAGAGCACATGCACTCTCAAGTGGGACAGGGACCGAGAGAGGGGGACAGGGGATCCAAAGCAGCCTGATGCTGGGCTTGAACCCACGAACCATGAGATCATGACCTGAGCCAAAGTGGGACGCTTAACCAACTGAGCCACCCAGGCACCCCAAGCTTCCCATAGATTTTCGTGGAAATAAAGAATCCTGTGGCTGGTTTCTCTGTGCCCCTTTGTCTCCCTCCCCAGCTCTGATCTGTTCTCCTACTCCAAACTGTTGAAAAGCGCTTTGGAGGCTTGGCTCACAATTGTCCAATACTGGAAACAACCCAAATGTCCTTCGGTGGTCAACAGATCAACAAGTTGTGGTATACTGATAAATGGAACAGCATCGGTGAGCAACAAAAGCGTTGTGCTGAGGGAGAGGCCCAGACACAAAAGAGTGCGTATTGTATTTGAGTCCATTTACATGGACCCACCATGGTGGGTACTCAGATTTAGCGCCTGGCACGTAATACGTGCTACCTCGTTGTTTGTTCTTACTCTCTGAGCCTCAGTTTCCCTAACTGTAAAGTGGGGATAAGAAATAGGATCCATTTCTTAAGGTCGCTGCGAATGTTTAACAAGATAATGCCTAAAGGGCTTTCAGCACCAGGCTGCATCAGAACCAGCACTCATGTAACATTACATATTGAGGAGCCCTGAATTGG
Source organism: Leopardus geoffroyi (assembly GCF_018350155.1). Lineage (NCBI taxonomy): Eukaryota > Metazoa > Chordata > Mammalia > Carnivora > Felidae > Leopardus > Leopardus geoffroyi. The sequence continues at coordinate 135,651,230 of NC_059341.1, forward strand.
GCTCTGGGGTGAACGAGGAGCCTGCTTGGGATTCTCCCTCTCTCTCTGCCCCTTCCCTGCTCACATTGTACACGTATGCACGCATGCACTCTTTCTCTCAAAATTAATAAATAAACTTAAGAAATTTAAAAAAAAGAGTTGTATTTGACTCCATGTAATTTGTCTTAATACAAATCCCTCTGTGAACTCAAACTCATTCCCTTTGCCCTATATATGCTGGAGAGGACCTACGACCCTTGCAGGGGTCCAGATGGGCCCAGAGCTGGCAGGGTGTCTGTGGGGTGGGGGACCCAGGGTCCTGAAGGCATCTCCCCCACAGCCTTCCCCACCTGCCTGTCCTCAGATTTCTGGGAACGGACTCTCTGGGGAGGGGGTTCCTTGAAGCCTCTGGCCTCTGGGGCCACTCTGTCCTCCTGAGACAATAACCACTGCTGTTTATGGGATGCACACTGGACGCCTGACACTTTGCTGACACTCTGTCCATAGCACAGGAGGGAGGGCCCAGGCTTGGGGGATGGACCCCTTACCCCACCCCCACTCCCCAGCTTTGTCACTGAGAAGCTGAATGACCTAGATGAAGGAGACGGTAAGCAGCATCACGTCTCTGAGCTGAGGCTGCCTCGTCCCCACATGGGCTGTCAGCACCACTGAGAGCAGAATGAAGTGATGTGTGGGGGTCCTCAGTGCCTGGGAGTCACAGCCATCTGAGGCTCTATCCCAGCCCAGGGGATCTGGGGGGCTGGGTGAGGCAGAACCTGGGTGGGGGCCTGAAGGCCAGGCTAGGCTCTGACTGTGGCATTGTGACTTTCTTGCTGTGTGACCGTGGAAGATGGATAAATGAATTAATATGAATAAAGCACTGAAGCAGTGTCCACATTGGACCAATGTGTCCGGAGTCCCTGTCTCAGAATTGATTCTCTCCTCTATGACATATGGCCCTTGTTGGCTCTACTCGTCATTACTTCTGTGTCCCCACCCGCTTGCCAGGGACCCTCATCTCTCCCTACCCACAAACGGCAAGCCTCCAAACCCTTCCATTTATCTCAGCTGGGGTTCCCTCCTCTCCAGGCTCAGCAACCACGGGACTCAGCAGCCTTCCGGGTGGTTCCCATTCCTCCCCGAATTCTCCCAACCCTGCCCTGTCATTTCTGTACCACGTGCACAGTGCGAGGGATCCAGAAGAGAAGGCTGGTTGCCAGGGCAACGGAGGATAAAGCCCTCGCTCTGCCAGGCTGCTGATTGGCTGAGACACGTCCCGCCTCCTGCCATCCTGAGGGTCGGGGGCAGAGGGAAGTGTCTCCTGGTGGGCAGGGAGACCTACCAGCGTGCCTTGCCAGCCCAGGACTGCCCCCTCCCAGCCCCGTCAGAGTCCTGGGCCTGAGAAGCTCTGTCTCCCACGGGAGGCAGTGGCCTCGCCCTTTCTCTGCCTCCAGCACCCAGGGCTGCTGCAGATAGCAGTGTCTCTGGGGACAGCAGCTACGACTGAGTCCACAGGCCGACATTGAGCCGCTCAGGCCGAGGCGGTGCGCTCAGCACAGAGCCCCTGGAACAGGCATCTGCAGGTCGTGAGGTGGGTCTGCGGACAAGCAGGGGGTGGGGGGAAAGGGGCACCGAGTAGTGCCAATGCCTTGGGGGGAGAGAAAGAGGGGCTCTACGACCCTCACACTGTCTTGGATGGGACTTTGTCTAGAGTGGGGGCTGGAAAATTCCTTATAGATCATCTGGAACCCCCCCCTCCCACCTTGTCATTGTGCATGGGGAACCCTGAAGCCCAGAGAGGGTGAGGAGTAGCCCAAGGTCACACAGAAAGCCAGTGAGTGATTTGTCTCAACTAGGAGAAGGTCTAGGGGTCCTCAGTCTGCCCTAGAATGGTTTTTATCGCAGGGCTAGAGAGGTTGGGGGGCCCTAAGCTGGGCTCCACAGATTCACATCATTGCAGCCAAAATTGCTACAACTCTGCCTAAGTTCCTCATTCTCATGTTTAAGCTGCAGGGGGACTGGGGTCCTGCCTGTAGCCAAGGGTGGGACACAAATCTTTTGGCCTCAGTCAGGTTAGTTTGGAGCAGCCTTCCTGCTTGGGAGCCCCCTTTCCCAACTTCCCCTCAATAGGCAACGCCAAGCAATTCTGAACTCTTTGGCTTTCCAGAAAGGCAGATGGTTAGGAGGGCATGACTAGGGCACCTTGAGACATCGTGCTTCGGAATAGCCAACGGGGACCCGGGGGGCCAGGGGCAGGCCCCAGGATGGCTACCCCTGGGAAGCAGCATCTCTCCCCCCCCCGCCCCCACCCCGGGGTCACAGCCCGCCTTGAAGACCCACCTGGAAGTAATGGGACAAGGGGAGCTGGAGTTTGGAGACAGAGGTCTGAGGAGCTAGGGCTTGTCTTTAGCCTGTCCTGGAGGTCGCTCCATCTGTCCCCTCTCTTCCCTCCCTCAGAAGCCACCGGGGACCTCTGCTCATTTCATTCTGCTCAGGGGTCTTTACCCACCCCACAGGACTCAAACCTCAGGCCATCTCAGGGGGTTTAGGGTCCAGCTCTTAGCTCCCTTCCAATTGGGCAACCCAGGGCAAGTTAGTGAACCCGTGTGGGCCTCAGTTTCTTCATCTGTAAAATGTAGCCATTAACACCTACCCCACAGGCCCCGTATAAGGTTTGTGAACACATTCTAAGAATATTCTCCCTGCCTGGGCAGGCAGAGGTGGGGCTTTTCATCCTACTCCTTTTATATACCTTAGGAAGGGTTTGAGGGTAAGTTAATGGGTCCTGCTTTATCCCATTTCTGGAAGAGATGGTCTGTGATCTGGCTTTTGAAGTACGAATAGAAGTTTGTCACCTGAACACAGTACAAAGGAGATTCCGGGGAAAATGAAAGCATATGAAAGATAGACACTGTATGATACGCAGGTGCACATAGGTGACTGGCAAGCAGTTCGAGATGATGCCAGGTAGGCCAGGAGATGAGGTTGGGGAGGTTGGCAGAGCACAGATGTGGGTATCTCTGGGTCATTCTAAGGGGTCTGTGTGTATGTAACATTTAGGAGGCACCTTGCACCCGCTGCCCTTCATGTTCCTGCTTTCCTGCCACTGGTTCACTGGAAATAATAGGTAATGTTACATGAGTGCTGGTTCTGATGCAGCCTGGTGCTGAAAGCCCTTTAGGCATTATCTTGTTAAACATTCGCAGCGACCTTAAGAAATGGATCCTATTTCTTATCCCCATTTTACAGTTAGGGAAACTGAGGCTCAGAGAGTAAGAACAAACAACGAAGTAGCACGTATTATGTGCCAGGCACTAAATCTGAGTATTTTACATAAATTAACCCACTGAACTGTCACAACAGCCATACGGTCTAGGTGGGTGCTATTTTCATTCCCACTTTCCAGATGTGGAAACCCAAGGCCCAAGGATTTGGGGCCGGTGCTTGTGTCCAGAGTCTTATAATTATGATTTGGGGCATGGGCCTGAATTCGAGAGCCTGTGCAGACCCTGTTGATATCAACGAGATCCCCTGGGGATTGGGTGTTTGTTCACCAAACCACACCCTGCCAGGATGTGCGGGTGGCTGGGGACCCACTCATCTGTGAGGGCTTGGCAAGCAGCAGCCTCTGAGACCGCACAGTCAGGGCCGGGAGGGGTGGCAAGGAGGAGGCATAGCCCATGTCGTCCTTTACTGAGTGCTCTGTTAGTGTCCCCTTCCACAGGGGACAATGATGCTGAGGCCCAGAGAGGTTAGGCAACTTGCCTGAGGGCACATAATGCCTGAGAGGGGATTGAACCAGGCCTGGCCTTCGGTTATATATAAGCTTCTGAAAGGGTGGGTAGGAGCCAGCTGGTCCCCCCACCCCACCCTGTGATGGGGGCAGCTCTGTTCTTGGCGGGCGCAGGGGGCAGGGGGCAGGCTGCTGAGCCACTGCCCTCCACTCTCCTGGGCCTCAGCCGTCCCATCTGTAAGGTGATGCTCACCCCTCCTGGCTGTGCGAAGCCTGCGCACCTCCCTCCGGGCTGGCAGGTGGGCCAAGGGGCGCCTCCGCCAGTACTCACCGCCCGTGTCTCGGCAGCTGAGGCCGCCGCGATGCCGCACTTCCTGGACTGGTTCGTGCCCGTGTACCTGGTCATCTCCGTGCTCATCCTGGTGGGCTTCGGCGCCTGCATCTACTACTTCGAGCCTGGCCTGCAGGAGGCGCACAAGTGGCGCATGCAGCGCCCCCTGGTGGACCGTGACCTCCGCAAGACCCTGATGGTCCGCGACAACTTGGCCTTCGGAGGCCCAGAGGTCTGAGCTGACCCGCGCCGGGCACCGGGTGCCCTCCCCCGCCTCGCCCAGCCTGGAGACCCTGAGGCAGAGAGAGGACAACGTCTGCTCCTCCGGGCCACCCCTCTGGAGCTGGGCCCTCCCAGCAGAAGCTTCTGGGTGCCCCGGGTGGACACTGGCTGCACCTGGTGAGATAGGGGCACCTGGGTGTCTTGAGGTGTCACTGCTGCTGGCCCGGGGCTTGCTTTCCACCTCAAGCCAGTTCTCTCCACACCTGCCCTCCCCAGCTCTGGGTTTATCCCCCGCTGGCCTCCAGTGCCTTTGTGCTGCCCAGCACTCTCGCCCCTCACCTGGAGTCAGGCACCGCTGCCCCTGCCTGTCCTAAGTGTCTAGATTCCCACTTCCCCACTGAATCCCCGGTGACACTCAACGGCCCGCTCCACCCGAGGAGGCAACCTCCCTGCAGCCTCACATGGCAGGCTTCAAAGCTGACCCAAGGGAAAGGCCCCATTTGGAGGGGTGTCTGCTCCTTCCAGTTCAGCCCCACCCCTTTGGACTCAGACTTGGCAATGGTGAGCGTGTGTGACAGGGTGTGCAGAGGGGTGAGACCACAGAGGATGGAGGGGTGTGTGTGTGTGAAAGAGAGAGAGACAGAGAGACCAGAGAGAGAGTCTGGGAGGGGGGAGTGGGGAGGGGGACAGGCAGGTGTGTATGTGTAAGAGGGAGAGCGGGGGCCCCAAGCAGGGCAGGAGGTGGCGGGGACAGGGCGAGCCTGTGATAGGCTGCCCACAGCGGTTCTCACCTCCCTCCCTGTGCCAGGCTTCCCTACTCTCTCCTTCCCCAAGGTCCCTGCCCTGTACTGCAGCCCCCAGCACCATCCCCCTGCCCACCCAACCCCACCAGGGAGCCCTCCTCCTTTGTGGAACACTGTTGCCTCATTTGGGATGTCGAGTAGCAGCCTGTCTCACTCTCCTCCTCTGGGGCTTCCCTCTTAGTTTTTTTGCAATAATAAAGACTTCATGACTATTTCTGCAGGACTGTCTCCTTTCCTGAAGGTAGGGTCATGTCTGTCATCTCACTGGATCTTCATAAAAAAAAAACAACAACACATAATAATGCCATAAAAAAACCCTTTGTAGGGATGGGGACACTTATTTCAGAGAGGGTAGGTAAAGTAATTTCTCAGCAGCAGCACTATTGACATTTTAGCCCAGATCATTCTTTTTTTTTTTTCATTAAAATTTTATTTTTATTTTTATTTATTTTCAGTGAGAGAGAGACAGAGTGTGAGTGGGGGAGGGGCAGAGAGAGAGGGAGACACAGAATCCGAAGCAGGCTCCAGGCTCTGAGCTGTCAGAGCAGAGCCCAACTCGAGGCTCTAACCCAAGAACCCTGAGATCATGACCTGAGCCGAAGTCAGATGCTTAACTGACTGAGGCACCCAAGTGCCCCTAGCCCAGATCATTCTTTGTTGTGGGAGACTGCCCTGTGTGTTGTGGGATAATGAGCATCTCTGGTTTCCATCCACTAGAAACCAGTAGCTCTCACCCCCTCCCCCTACTTGGGACAACCAAACCAGTAGCTGGAGTACATGAAGCAGAGTACCAGTTAGGATATGGATTCAGGCACAGAGACGCGAAAACAACAGGGCCTTAAACCAAATAGAATGTTTTTTCTCACAGCACCTTTCATGGGAAGTTTTCTGGAGCTGGTCTGATGGCTGGTTCCACACATGTCCAGGGATCTGTGCTTCTCTGTGGCTATTCCCCGTGCCTGGCATGATGCCTTGGTTGGCAAAATCCAGAGGGCTCGCTTGCACCCCCAGCAGCAAGGTGGAGGGAAGTGTGACCCCTTCCTTCCTTGGAGGACACTCCATGATGGCCGTCCCCTTCCCACCCCCTTACATCCTACTGCTCAATACTTAGGCATATGGCTACTTCTAGCTGGAAGGGAGGCTGGGAAGTATATTCTTTAGCCGGGGGGCTGTATGTTCACTTAAAAGGTCCACCTCTTGTGCTTGCTTTGGCAGTGCATATACTAAAATTAGAACGATACAGAGAGTATTAGCATGACCCCTGTGCAAGGATGACACACAAATTCATAAAGTGTTCCTTATTTTTGGCACATGCACCCCCATGTTTATAGCAGCACTATCAACAATAGCCAAAGTATGGAAAGAGCCCAAATGTCCATCGATGGATGATTGGATGAAGAGGATGTGGTACATAGATACAATGGAGTATTACTGGGCAATCAAAAAGAATGAAATCTTGCCATTTGCAACTACGTGGATGGAACTGGAGGGTATTATGCTAAGCGAAATTAGTCAGAGAAAGACAAAGATCATATGACTTCACTCATACGAGGACTTTAAGATACAAAACAGATGAACATAAGGGAAGGGAAGCAAAAATAATATAAAAAGTGGAGGGGGACAAAACATCAGAGACTCTTAAATATGGAGAACAAACAGAGGGTTACTGGAGGAGGTGTGGGAGAGGGGATGGGCTCAATGGGGAAGGGGCATTAAGGAATCTACTGAAATCATTGTTGCACTATATGCTAACTAACTTGGATGTAAATTAAAAAAAAAAGTCCACCTCCTTGGGGTGCCTGCGTGGCTCAGTCGGTTAAGCGCCCCACAACTTTTGATTTCAGCTTACGTCATGATCTCCAAGTCTTGAGATCAAGCCCCTCATCGGGCTCTGCACTGGGCGTGGAGCCTGCTGGAGATCTTCTCTTTCCCTCCCCCTCTGCCTGTACCCTGCTCCTGTGTGTGTGTGTGTGTGTGTGTGTGTGTGTGCGCGCGCGCTCTCTCTCTCTCAAAACAAAACAAAACAAAACAAACAAACAAAAACCCAAACTTCTGCCTCCTTGAAAGGGGGAGAACACGTGGGCACAACCACCATTCTATCGTCATAGGGATTTGCTGAGGTCACAGGGCAGTGGGCTGAGATTTGGACCAGAAATCCTGACCCCAGACCAGGGCTCACTCTTGCACAGGCCCCATCTAAGGAACGAAGGAAAGCAAAAGTTGCCTCGAGGGCTGGAGCTGCTCTTCCTTCAGGGGGCAAACCGGGTCTTGTATACACCATCTTGCAGAGCCGGGCTGGGGTGAGGCCAGAGAGGCGCCTCGGGCTCACACCCAGGTGCCCCCTTCAATCCTGTGCCCTCGGTGCGTCTCTGGCTTCACCCGAGCCTGGCCCTGCTGTGCCTGCCCCTCCGGCAGGGCATTCTGCAGCTTGGAGAGATTTTCCCACCCCCTCCCCGACCACGCGGCTGCCCCTCACTGCCACCCAGCCCTTGTGCAGGCACAAGACACCAAAGTGAAAACAGCTGAAATAAAAGGGTTCGGTTCCAGACTCACACTTGGCTGGAACCCTAGGGCTCAAGGATGTCGCCAGGACATGCCATGTCTCCGTCTGTCTCTTTGTCTCCCTCAGTCCTGGTTTCCTTTGTGCGGGCATTCTCCACCGGGTGGTAAGGTTCCCCTGGGAGTCCCAGGCTCCCACAGCCCTTGGCGCCCTCATTTCAGGGGAGGGCATGCATCTTGTTGCGGTGAAATCCCAGGGGATGAACTCGCATTGGCCCCCAGGGCACATGAGTTGAGGGCGTGGGGTGCCCCGATTGCCCGGCAGCTCTGGTGCCCACCACTGCAGCCAGGGGCAGTCAGCCTACTGATCACATGGTCCGAGGAGGGGGGCAGGGGGAGGCAGTGGCAGTTGCCTAAAAGAGGGAACGGGTGCCAGGTGAAAGATAGTGGGACTGAGAACGTTTTACAGAGGAGGAAATAAGTACAGAGAGAACCCACCCAGGCCATCCAGAGGGTTCCACCACCTGGGTTTGCAGCATGAGGGAGGGGAAGGGTGGACAGGAAAGCCCAGAGTCTGGTGAGCATATGATGGGGGCTCTGAGTCTGGCTGTCGGGGCGGGCAGGGTGCGGCAGAAGTAGGCGGGCGGGTGAGTGGGCTCTCTGGGGACCCACTGGAGGGTGGAGCCCTTCCAGGGCCTTAAAGATCACCCCACACAAGAATGGAGGGGGGACCAGCCCCACCCACCGGGTAGCCGGTCCCGATCTGCCTCGGTTTCTCTGGCTGGGCCAGCCCCAATGTATCTGGGCTCCCTTCCCTGAGGGGGATAAACTTCTTATCTTCTGAGGCTCTGGGTTTCACGAGCTCAGTGAGCAGAGGTGTGAGGCCTGGGGCTGAGAGCCGGGGCACCAGGGCTAGAAGCTCAGTGCTATTCATTTATCAGAAAACTGTCTCCCAGCCCTGGTCAGAGGCAGGACCAGAAAGGGCCCAAGCACATGCCCTGTGCATGGGTGCAAGAAACATCATAGATCCCAACTCCACTGGCTTGGGCAAGAAGGGGAAGTTTCCATGAGGACACTGGGGTGTTCAGACCCTGCAGGACAGGAAAGCAGCAGACGTCAGGACAACGAGAACCAGGCACTCAGACTCACATCAATAAGAAAAAAAATTTTTTTTAATTTTATTTATTTATTTTGAGAGAAAGAGAGAGAGCATGAGCAGGGGAGGGGCAGAGAGAGGGAGAGAGAGAGAATCCCAAGCAGGCTCTGCACTGTCCACACAGAGCCCAATGCCGGCTCGAACTTATGAACCGTGAGATCATGACCTGAGGTGAAATCAGGAGTCGGACGCTTAACCGACTGAGCCACCCAGGCGCCCCGTTTCTCACACCATTTTTTATTCTTGCTTCTGCACACCTATTTCATGAGTCACCACCTGACCCCCTGATCATGGCCCCCTGCTGTCCAAGTTTGATATCCTACCTGCTCCAGCCATCGGTGTCAGTTATCTGTCCCTCTCTCTGGCCTCAAGCCCAAGTATCTCACGGGAGGGATTCACTGGCTCATTCTAGGTCAGACGCCTATTTTAAACCAGTCATCCAAGGCTGGGGCAGTGTCCCATGTATGGCCCAGCTTGGGTCAGGGCCCACCTGGACCAACATGGCCCCAGGCTGGGGTCATCTCAAAACAAGGCGGTTCTCTTGGGTGTTGGCAGAGGGGAGAGTTCAGCAGAAATCATGTAAATTGTCCCCTGACCCCCAGTCCAAACACACCAAAAAGGCTCTGTTGGATGTGGATTGGGCTGGACTGGCTGGGCCTGGGAGGACCTCAGGCTAGACCCGGCCTACAGCCAGATTGTTGTGTTACCCAACACAGTGTTTTGGAGAAAAAAAAAAAAGAAAAAAGAAAGAAAATTAATTGGCAACATTTATGTCAGGAGATTTCACGTGAAAAATCTTTTTCCGACTCCTCTTCAAAAATAAAACTTCGGGGGCACCTGCGTGGCTCAGTCAGTGAAGCATCCGATTCTTGGTTTCGGCTCAGGACATGATCTCGTGTTTTCGTGGGTTTGAGCCCTGCGTTGGGCTCTGCGCTGGCAGCACGGAGCCTGCTTGGGATTCTCTGTCTCCCTCTCTCTCTGCCCGCCCAGCCCACTTGCACTGTCTCTGTCTCTCTCAAAATAAATAAATGAACTTGAAAAAAAAAAAAAAGACTTAAAAAAATAAATAAAAAGACTTCTGGCCACACTGGGTCAGAAGAGTGAATGTGTTCAAGGTTATAAACTCATAACCTCCTCAGGGAGGACGTTGACTGTGACCCCACGTGAGGCTTGGGCAGTGGCCAATCCTTCTCATAGGACGTCTGCCTCTGTACAAGGGCTGCCGAGGAGAAGGCTGAGCCTCAGAGAGGGTCTCCTGCTCTTAAACCTGGGCCCTTTCCCAGTTCCCAGGGCTTCTTACATAAATGTCTATTTACACCTGCTCTTCTCATAAAGAACACAAGAAGATTTCTGTTAAAGAAGCCACACATACGTGGGGGTGAGAAGAAGCGTTCCAACTCTCACCCCTGCTGTCATACTATTACTTATCTCTGAGCTTCCTGGCAGCCAGAGGGAAAGAAGAAACACAAAGAGGTCATTTTATTCTTTTTATGTGACAGAAGGGAGAGGCTGAATCTTCATGAAAGACAAATTTCTGGTTCTAGATACTAAAAAGAAATGTCTCATATGGGATGTTGACACAACAAACTGCATTCTCAGCATTTTTTACAAGGGGGAGGGTTGACCCAGATAGCAGAGCCTACAGAAAGAGGCCAGTGCACGAAGACAGATTTTTTTCATCTGCCAGGGCATGCTAGAGGACCGCACTGGGAGCACCTTGGGGTCAGGACCTGACAGTAGTAAATCCTATAAAGCTGTCCATTTACATTGCACGTCCTTGGGCAAGCTTCCTTGGCTCTCGGACACACACGTGAATTCACCGAGCATTTCTGTGTGCCAGGCACTGAGAACCACAGGTGATTAAAGCCCAGATAAATGTCCGCCGCCAGTGCCAGTGGGGCAGTGCTCAGCTCATGGCAGGTTCTCCATGGAAAAATAACCTGCCGGTTATTTCCTTATCCCTGCTTCGCCTGCCCCACTGGTTGTGGCAAATGTTAAGACCCTACAGAGGCGTGTCACATACCTGCTCTACGCCAGCACTAGGCCTGGCACCAAGAATACAATGACGAAGAAGAAGAAGTCTCTGTATCAAAGGAGCTCACAAACTGGAGGGGAGGACAGATGTGTAAACGAATTTCAAAAGTGTGATTGCAGCAGGAGAAGTATGTACGAGAAACTGAAGACAACCGAAGACATGCCTACTCTCGTGGATGGGGTTTGTCAAGGAACGCTTCCTGAAGGATATAGTCACTCAGCTGGGTTTTGAAGGCTGAATAAGAGTTTTCCCTAAGGGGAAAAGGAGTCAGCAAGTGCAGACCCATAAAGGCTCGAAAGAACCCCGTCCTCGCTGGAAACTGTGAGTGGTGGGGCGCCTCGGTGGCTCAGTCGGTTAAGCGTCCAACTCTTGATTTCAGCTTAGGTTCGTGGGATCGAACCCCGCATCAGGCTCTACACTGACATCGCGGAGCCTGCTTGGAATTCTCTCTCTCTCTCTCTCTCTCTCTCTCTGCCCCTCCCTCTGCTCGTGTGTGTTCTGTCTCTCAAAAATGAATAAACATGAAAAACAAAACAAAACAAAAAACACCTGTGAGTGGTATCATGTGTTTGAAGCACAGAATGTCAGTGAGTAAGTCAGTGAGTAAGTGGTGGGAGGGGAGACTGAATGAGCAGAAGGCGGTTTTTCAAGTAAGGTTTAGATCCAAGGAGAGAACCTGATGACTTTCCAATTGCTTGCCTCCTCCAGGAAGACTTCCCTGACCCCACGAGTAGCTTTCCCCATTACAGCCCTAATCTCGTAGTGTGATTTTGTTCGTATGTCTGTAGAGAGCAGCAATGGTGCCTCTTCTTCTCAGACCACACCCTGCCTGGCACTGGGCAGGGCCTCCATGAAAGCATGCTTTTTGAATGAATGGGCTCGTCTCTGGAAGTCCTGCCAGGGGCTACCCATCTGCTTAGATGCTAAGATTTTAGAATGGCTCAGAGCCTTCCTGGGGGCCAGGGGGAAAAAAAAAACAACTGTTGTGCAGGTTTTTAAATGTTTGGGGGGGTTTTGCAGAGTCCTGAGAGCTTTCCTTTCCCACCAGCTGGGAGCTGTCAGGATATGGTGGGTGTGTCTGGGCCAGGCCCAGAACAGGAGGACAAGAGGCGGGAATGTGCAGGGTCCCTGCGTAGGAATGGTTGCAATGTTCGGACTCCAGTCCTGGAGGGTGATACAGGCTTTTCATTGTTCCACGCCCTCGGCTCTCCACTCTGGCGGGGCGGGAAGGGCTTGGAAAGGCCAGAGACCAGCTTTGGGAGGAGGGCAGAGGCTTCAGGCTTCCTCAAAAGACCATCACACTGTCAGTCAACACACTCACAGAGAACGTTAGGTGGGCAAAGCCCCATTTCTTCCTCCCCATATAGTAGGAGGGACTCTTCCTCCCTTCCTTCCAGCCACTGGTTCCTTCCTTCCATTTCTTCCATTCCATTTCTCTTCCTTCCATTTCTCTTCCTCCCTCCCTCCCTCCCTCCCTTCCTTCCTTCCAGCCACTGGTTCATTGTGTGAATCTCTGCAAGTCCATTTCCCTGCAGCTGTAAGCAGGTGGAATTGATGTGGACGTCACAGGAAATCATAAGGGTAAATACAAAAGGAAAACAGAATTACAAGGTAACAGTTTTAATGGCTAACGTGGATGGATTTCATTGCCCTAATCTCGTAGGGCTTCTCACTGTATTCCCACAACCTTGCAAGTGGGTCATCAGTCCCGTTCATCAAATATTTCTGGCTCTTCAACTCTCGTGTATAGTAGGGTTAACCTCTCTACCTCCTTGTGGTGGGTGGGGCCATGCGACTAATTCTCGCCAGTGAGTTGTGATCAGATGTGAGTCCAGGCCAAAGCATTTCTCTTCCTCCCTTCCTTCCTTCCTTTTTCTTTCTTTCTTCCTTTTTCTATCTTTCCCTTTCTTTCTTTCTTTCTTTCTTTCTTTCTTCTTTCTTTCTTTCTTTCTTTCTCTTTCTTTCTTTCTTTTTAAATTTATTTAAGTTCTCTCTACAACCAACGTGGATTTTGAACTCACAACCCCGAGATCAAGAGCGGCACACTCTCCAGACTGAGCCAGCCAGGCGCCCTCAGGCCAAAGCATTTCATAGCAAGTGCACAGCTCTCCACTCCCTTCTCCCCTCTCCCACAATGAGGAGAAAGGCTCCAGCACAGGGCTGCTCCATCAGCTTGGGTCCCAAAGTCAAGATGACTCAGAGCAGAGCCTCCATGGATCCAAACCAGTGTGGACGTGAGAAATGAACGAGAAGTAAATCTTTGTTTTTATAAGCCATTGGGATTTTGGAATTGTTATTGCAGTATAATTTAACCCATGCTGACTGATAATAATCCCCATTTCTACAGATGAAGAGCTCAGAGAGCTTGTGACCTGTTCAAAATCACACAGCTAGAGCAAACCCAAGTTGAATACTCTAAAGCCTGTGCCGCTTGTCTGGGAGGCCACCCCAATGGGTTGGTTTTTTTTTGCTTGGGTGAAAGTCTGTCCTTTGAGGTTACTGCCAGGTTTGTGGATCTTTGGTGGGAAAGGACAGCAGTACAGATGTGAGGTCATTGCCTCGTTGGGCCACTAGAGGGCAGCTTGTCATTACTGGGCAGGCCGTGTCCTCCTGGCCCCCTCAACCCTGGAGGACAGAACAGGGCCGATGGGCAGAGGGGAATACAGACATGAACCAGATTCGCTTCTGGCTCTCAAGGCCCTAACAGCCTGGCAGGTAGCCGGAGGGAGGAATTCTAGATATTTAAGCTAGAGGAGATCACATGCAGGCACTGGGACCTATTCACAAAGGCAACCGAGGCCCAGAAAGGCAAGTGACCTCATGACTCATTTGCCAAAGTGGGGAGAGAATCCAGGACTCCTGACTTCTTCTCAGGGTTTCTTCATCTCAGAGATAATGCAATCCACTGGGGGTGACCAGTAAAGTCTCCCCCTGCCCAATCTGTCCATGCAGAACTGTGCTGTCCCCTCCCCAAACACCTCCGTTCTTCCTCAAGTTCGGCTGGTCCCCAGGCCTCAAAGCAAGAAGGGACGGGGCAGGAACTCCAGCCAGCTTCCCTCCCCCACCCACCGGACTCCAGCAGGTGTTGCCCTGGTAACCAGAGAACAACCAAGTTTGAAAAGAAAGGCTGAACGCGAGAGAACGGATGAACCACATATTCACCATTCACTCATTCATTCGTTCGCTCATTCACTCCTTCTACAGACACTTATGAGGCTGACTCTTGCCAGGCCCTAGGACCCAGAGAAAAGAAAATTCAGGCTCCTCAGAACTGTCCGAGACGACAGCACAAATTAAAATGAAATAAAATAAACAATTCAGTTCCTCGGTCACTGTGGCCACATTTTAAGTGCTCAATAGCCACCAGTGGCTAGTGGCTGTCACATTGGATAGCGCAGATATAGAACATTTCCATTATCACAGAATGTTCTATGGGCCAGCACGGCTCCAGAAGCTCACTCACTACGGAGAGCAATACACAGGAAAATCGACCTGACCTCACAGCATTGTGTGGGCTGTGGTGTGCTCATCAGCAAAAAGCAGGTGACCAGGCGGAGATTACAGGAGATGCCAGGAGAATGCTTAGCCTACTTCCTGGCTCAGGGTGAGTGCTGGAAAGATGTCATCCACCATCTCTGCGGTGTTACCGTAAGGACCTATGTCCCCATCTTCCTGAGCCGACTGTGAGCTCCTGCCCAGCCCTGGCACAGTGTTTGGAGGATAGTAAGTGTTCAGTAAATGGCAGCATTATTAGCACCATCATCATCATTACTATTGGTATGATGGAGGCAGATGAGAGCACCGCCCAGCCCACAGCGTGGGTCTCCTCAGGCCCAGGGCTGGGTCATCTTTACCTCTTCGGGGCCTTAGTACAGGGTCCAGTGGGAGCCAGGAGGGGCTCAGGGGACTGGTGTTAAAGCAGACAGCCCCTGCTTTAGCTCGCCCCAGAAAAGAACTCAGCTGGGTGGACAAGATGGCTCAAAGGTCACAGAACTAAACGGGGGGTGGGGGCAACGCGGAAGGAAATCAGGAGTAAGGATGGTGCTGGGACCACTAGAGTGTGGCTGTATTCGGAGTAGCCTTGTTCTTACTGGAGACATCTCTCAGGAGCCAGGGTCTGTGGGAGACAGAGTAGATTTGGGGAGGCCAGGCAGCAGGGCACCATCCCACCACCCCACCCCTCACCCCATCCCCCCCCACCCCACCTGAAGGTGGCCTTGAGTCCAGGGCAGCCCAGCCTGGCCATTAGGAGCCTCCCATGGCCCTTCAGGATTCCAGAGGCTCAGAGCAGCCATTCACTGACGCCCACTGCTGAGAAACCAGCCCCTCCCTGCCCCAGAGCCAGCTCCGCTGGGGATGTAGCTGGTGGGACAGGTCAGGAGAGAGCTGGGCCCTAGGCCTGGGGACTATGGCCTGGGCGCTGAGTGGAGGCCCATGAGGGGGCCAGAGGGAAGAGGCCCCTGAGCTGGTCACACTGGCCAGAGTCTGGGCACAGGGGAGGTGAGAGGCTTGTATCAGCTTCAGCTTCCCAGACTGAGGAGCACTAGACTTCTCTTGTCCTCTGATCAAGGCAGGTGGGTATTTATGTGTGCGTGTTTGGGGGAGTGGGTGGCATAGGACCAAGGGATAGATGACAGGAGTGTAGACTCAGCGAGGGGTGGGGATCTGGTGACACTGGACTAAATGGACCTCAGAAATCCGATCCCCGGGCCTGCTGTCTCTGTGTGGGCGTGCACACTGAGGGTAGACGTTTGGGGTTAAGGGCAGGGTATATGTGCATGTGTCCAGGTATGTGTGGTTGTGAACAAGGGCAGGAGAGCAGGCCTGAGGGACGTGCTCAGTGGGGAGTGACGGAGGCTGGCACAGTCTTGGGTACAAATATGTGGCTGGAGAGGAGCTGGAGTGTCACTGTGAGGGATGAGAAGATCCCTTGCTGCAGACTTTAGGGACCTGGCATTAGGGTCAGTGCGCCTGAGAACTCCTCCTGCCAGCACCGGCCTGCCCCGCCTGCTGTGTTGAAAGCAAGAGAGGGGAGCCTGGGTGGCTCAGTCGGTTAAGCGTTTGACTTCGGCTCAGGTCATGATCTGGAGGGCTGTGAGTTCAAACCCCGCATTGGGCTCTGTGCTGGCCGCTCAGAGCCCGGAGCCTGTTTCAGATTCTGTGTCTCCCTCTCTCTCTGCCCCTGCCCCCCGCTCGTGCTCTGTCTCTCTTGCTCTCAAAGAGAAATAAAACATAAAAAAAAAAAAAAAAAAAAAGAAAGCAAAAGAAACAACTTTGTTACAACAGGTAAGTTGGATGGAGCCCGGGGTGTGTACAGGCTGGCCATCTGGGGGCCTTGGAGCCCACCTTGGGGAATGGCTCATCCACACAGACTACCTGCCACGGTCCTTGACCTCCACCTCTCCCCCCCTCCAGGTGGTTTTTCACTTCCATCCCTGGGCTGGGCAGCCTTCTCCAGCCCCACCCCCAGACACGGAGTTTCAACAGTGTCCCTGCCATTCTCCTGGCCTCCACTTCCGTTCCCCTCTGATCCCTCTGTCATCCTGCATGGGAGTGACCGCTCCCACCAGCAGATCTGACGAGGTCATCTTCCAGGGCTGAGCGTCCTTGTGGCCTGGCTTGGTCTTCACTGCACCCGTGGTTTCTATTCCCTGCACCACCGTCCCACCCCCTACAGCCTAGGACTCCCACAGTGGATTTTCAGGAAGATGCCACACCCTCACTTTTGGGTCTTTGGTGTGAACAACCCCTTGGTCCAACCTTCCTCCTCTGAGGCCCAACACTGAGCTAATGCTTGGTCCAAAGCTCACCTCCAGCTTAGTCCTGCCTGCTTCACTGCCTGGCACCGCTGGGGATGGTAGGGTTCCCCCCGGGGCAGGGACTGTGGCCTGTTCACTGGACAAGCCTCCTCCCGCGAGCACTTGTCTCTTCACCTCCCCAGCCTCACCGTCACCAGGCTCCTCTGCAGCTCCAGCAAATTCTGGCTCCAGCAGCCAGGGGCTTTTTCCTGGTTCTGGGCGGAAGCCCCAGAGGCAGACTCTGTTTCCAAGCCGAATGGGTCATCCCTCGGCCTCCTACCTGGATGCCTGGACTCCTATTTTGGCTACCATGGGTGGGAACCCAGAGCACTCTGGCCCCTCCTGAAAAAGACAGGTAGACAGGCTCCCAATAACCACTGCCCTCCTGCAGGGTCCCTGAACAAGGTCCCTTCAGACCAAGGCCCCAAGACTGGTAGTGCTTTTTTTTTTTTTTTTTTTAACCTTTAGATATCTGTGTTTTTGATAATTAGTATAAAACCCAAGACACTGAGGATCCCACAATTTTATAGCTTGATATATTACAAATTTTCTTTATTTTTTTTAATGTTTACTTTTGAGACAGAGACAAGAGTGTGAGCAGGGGAGGGGCAGAGAGAGAGGGAGACACAGAATCTGAAACAGGCTCCAGATTCTGAGCTGTGAGCACAGAGCCTGACGCGGCGCTCGAACTCACGAACCATGAGATCATGCCCTGAGCCGAAGTCGGACACTTAACCGACTGAGCCACCCAGGCACCCCACAAGTTTTCTTGTAAATGTATTTCTTGTAATATATTTCTGTTTTCTCATTGTTTAAAAATTATATTTAGAGTTAAGCTTTGTATATATGCATATATATTTGCCCATTTTTTTCAATTACAAACCGAACAATTTTTGAAACTATTTCATACCTTAGTGGCTAGATAATATTAAAATGGTAATCGCGTTTTAACGAACAATTACTCTGTAACATTTCACCTAACTTAAATATTTTACATTCTAAAATAGTGTCTTGTTTCCTAAGACCCTGGCAAACCCGGCAACTAAAACTTAGTCTGCTACTTAGCAAAGAAGTTTTCATGCTCTTTATTAACTAGGAATCCAAGAAATGCAAGCTGAGCACCTCACCCCTGCTTGGCCTCTTCTCTCTGTTGATTAATGCCTCAGGGGAAGACCTGCACGGATCACAGCTTTGAGATGCAGCAGCATGGAGCCCCCAGCCCTGGAAACTCCCTCTCCCGCAGCCACCTGCTGGGACGCCCTGCCCGCTCCTCAAAGCTCCCTGGAGGGGTGTCACCCCTCATCCCTGTCCTCAGGAAAACCATCCATCTGGATGCCTTCCCTCAAAGCCACATCCCACAGGCTTCCGGCCGACCGGGCCCGGGAGCCGGAGCCTGGAGTGTGTCCTCACCGGAGACCAAGCCCCGGAAACTCAGCTCCACCTCCTTAACACTCCGTCAGAACAGCCAGGCATGGCCCTTGGGCCCCCTGCCTTCTCACTGGGAAGAGCTGCCCACCCCGGGCAGGGAGGCTGCCACCCATGGAGGAGGGAGGCTGCCCACCCCAGCCTCACGATCTGTCTCCCTAGTGCCAGGGGGCAGAGTCCACTCTGAGGGCCCAGGGAACCCAGGATTGGCCAAACCCAGCAGGATGCCCATAGTGGAGAAGCCCCTGGTGAGTTCCTACCTGGCCCTGCCATTTCAATCCCGGTTAGCCCAGAAATCACCAGGCCCTGCAGGGCCAGGCTCAGTGGGTCAGAAACACCCTCTCCCAGTGACTGCCCACGTGACTACCAGAACTTCTCCAGGAAGAGGCAAGCCCCGGTCCAGGGGTATCCCGAGACCCCAGCTGCATCTCCAAAGGGCCACCTCCGCCATGGGTCCTGCGACAGCCATGGATTTGGCTCCTCTGGACACAACCAGGCCACGCATAGTCAGACATGTCACTACAATGGTCACCAACAAGCCTAGTTTGACTATCAATCTGGCCGCACCAAGCACATCCACAGTGGATACAGGCACAGAGTTCCCTGCTCTGGATACCAAGCTGGGCACAGCCGCGGACTTTGCTACAGAGGGCACAACCAAGTTGGACACGGTCATGGATTTGGTAACCCCAGACCCAGAGAAGCTGGGCAAAGCCATAGCTACAGCAGGCACAGCCAAGTCAGATACAACCACAGGGGGTACAGCCATGGATTTGGTGGTACCCGGTGCAGTCAAGCTGGGCACCACCAGGACAGACACAGCCATGGCTTTGGCTAGAGCGAATACAGCCAAGCTAGACATAACTACAGATTCTTTTGCTTTGGACACAAGCAAGCTGGGCACAACCATGGGGGAGACCACACTGGACAGAGTCATTAACCTGACCACATCAGCCACCTACCCACTGATGCCAAGCAGAAGCACAGACCCAGCCCCGGACCGTGCTACTGCGGATGCTGTGACAGATGGGACCACAGAGCCCATCATGCTGGACCTGGCCAGAGAAACCAAAGGTAATGCAAAGAGTTTGGCTGGGGATGCGGTGGGCTGCCACAGGGGGTCAGGATCTACTGGCCAAGAGATGGACACGTCAGGAAAGGGAGGTGGAACTAAGGTCAGAGATGAATGTGCTGGGGACAAGGGGAATGAGATTGACGGGCAGAACACAGGGGATGCACTCTGAGCTGGGTCCCAACCTGCCAATCAGAGGTGAGGTAGAGCGAAGTCACCAGAAGGAAAGTGTACAGGGGTAACTTGTGGAGGAGGAATTACGCGGGGTCCTTCCTTTGGTATCTACCATGGTTGTTTCTTTGTTCCCTGAAGAGCTGGAGGATTCAGGTGATCTGTAGGTGAGTCCAGCTTTAAAAGCAAACCACCTGCAGGAAAATACAGACCAGCACATCAGGAAGTGGTGATTTGTCCAACAGCCATCACTACAGTGCTCCTCTCGATGTGAGCAGTGACCTCGCCTGAGACCTTCTAACTCATGCACATTCAGCCTTCCAAGAAGCTATCTGTTGCTCGAAAGGTGCCTCACCCGGCATGCTCTTCCTTGATCCCTTACCCCTAGCCCTTTAGTCCAAAAGGTAAGCTGGAGACTTGTACGTATGCAAGTCCTACACAGAGCTTTAAGTAGGCCAACACAAGGGCTAGACGATCATTTGGTCTCAGAGAGGATGTGACATGCCCAAAGTCATGCAGCTGGTTGGTGGCAATAAGCTAGTGGGAACCCAGATCTTTGGAATTCTTCTTTGGGCCATCCCAACATTCCCAACATTGCACAGGTTCAGATTCTGGAGCTTCGAAAGCATCCCATCCATCAGTGCCTTAACTGGGTCTCTGGGAAGCCAGACCCTCCTCATCTTGCCCCATACATTCAGTCTGGGGCAGCTCTCCCAGGCCCTGGTCTTCCAGTGGGGCCCCTCAACCCTGACAGCCCATTTCTTCCTGAACGGACCCTGCTCCCTGATTTCACTCTCTCAGCTACAAGCACCAGCACCCTAGAAGCCTGGGTTTCTTCCTCTTCATTATCTTTTGCTCTCCTTCACCCAACCAGTCTATTTCCAAGTTTGTTGATCTACCTCCTCAGTACTTGGCTGTCTACCCCCTCCGCTCCAACCCTCTGCCCCTGTGATGCCACAGCTCCCTCCTGCTCCCCCGCCTCCCCCAGGGCTCTCAGTCCTCCATGCAACTGCCATAGGGACTCACATATTCGATGGCAGCACTTTCATTGGCTTCCCTCAAAAGTCCAGCTCCTTAGCCTGGCTTCCAAGACTTCGGACTTCTCCAGCCTCTAGCTCTATATTTCCACCTGGAATTTTCTCTGCTTTGGCTGCATCAGGAGCGGCGGCGTCCACGGCACCATGCTGCTTACCCCTCTGGGTCTGCTCACGTCTGCTGCCCCTATCCACAGAGCGCCCTTCCCTTCCCTCCCACCAGCATTTATTTGCCTTTCTGTCTTGGCCCCCAGCTTCCCCATGAGCTCTTCCAAAATCCCTCTCTCCCCGGGATGCCCACCGGAGTACCCTATGCGTACCCCCTGCCCTCTCCATTAGGACAGTCCAGCTTTCCTGTCTCCCCCGCTGGAACTAGAATGGTCATCTTCGTCCCTGTGGCCCCCAGGGCCTGGCACTGCACTGTCCATTAATGGTGACTGAATGCATGACCTTTTTTTTCCTGATGGATAAATGGAGGCTCAGGAAAGTTCCTGACCAGTTCAAGGTCACAGGGCTCACCATCCCCAAGCCGGGCCTGGAACCCGGGCCCCTGACTCAGGGCTCCGCAGGCGCCCGCGCCTGGGCAGAAGCGCGCTGAGCCCGCGCAGCATCCCCACTGACCGCGTGACTCGCGCGCACATCGCCCGCTCGCTGCAGCCACCGGTCCCCGGCGCCCCCCGCCCCGCCCCAGCCTGGAGGGTAAGAGGCCGGGAGCGGGATGGGGCGGGGCGGGCGGGGCTCGGGACTGGGATGCGGGCACCTCCCCCCGGCCAGGCATCCCGAGTTGCAGGCATAGCGACCCGCGCGCCACCCTCTCCCCCTCCCGTCGCCCGCAGCCGGAACCCGGTACCCGCTCCCGCGTGCGGGCTGGGGGAGCGCGGGTGCGGGCGCGGGCGCAGTGGGAGGGGGAGGGGCCCTCGGCGGGGCCGACAGGCGCGCGGGTCACGTGGTGCGGGTGGCAGCGGCAGCGGCGGCGGCGGCGGCGGCGGCATCCGTGTGCGCGGGCAGGGGCAGCGCGGCGCCGAGCGAGCCGAAGCGAGGTCCGGGGCGGGCGCGGCGGCGCGGGGCGCAGGGACGGCGCGGCCGGGCCGCGGGCCGGGCGGGTGGGCGGAGAGCGCGGAGGGGCGAGGCCCGGCTGCGGGGGCCGCTCTGCCCAGGAGGAGCCCGCGCCCCGCTCAGCCTTGCAGCCCCGCGCCCTGAGCATCTCCCGGGAGGAACAGAGACAAAGGAGGATTCATGTCCAAAGGTAGGGCGGCCGGCCGGGCCACCGGCGCCCGCTGGGAGGAGGCTGCGGCCCCGGAAAACCCGGCTGGAGGTGCTGCCAGAGGGAGGGTTGATGCGCCGAGGAGCCCACGCACGGTGACATATGCACGGACACACGCACACACGGTGGCACACACCCCGAGATATACGTGCCGGAGGAAATGCACACACGGGATCGCGGGGAGATGCAGAGATCCACGGACACACAAGCGGGGACCCAGATGCACACAGAAAGCCCCACGCTAGAGCACACCAAGACACGCACACCACGCACAGGTTATCAGGGCCACCTACAGCCAGATGGGAGACCTGTACTCTGACACAGAGACCCTTCCCCCACACACAGGCGCACACGGAGACAGGCAGAGGCACTGAGACAGCTGGTGGTCTCCAAGGGAACTCATTGGCCTCCAGAGGCCTGGGAATGGGGGAAGGGGGTGTCCCAGGGCCCTTTGCAACTGTGAATGGGAAAGGACTAAGATATCTTCAGTGATTCGTTTTCCGGGAGCGGGGCTGGAGCTGGGGCCGTCTGGAATTGCCTCTGCCAGTGCGGGTGGGGTCTTGAAGGCTGCTAGGGCTGGGAACAGGGAAAGATTCCAGTTCAGGAAGGGAGGGAGAGACCCTTCAACCCCCTCACCCACCAGGCAGGTGCTGTTCTGGAAAGATCCCCTCCCCCTGCTGCCACCTTCCCAGCAGAGGGGTGGGGTCCCTGGCCAGACAAAGACAAAGCCATTTATTTGTCTGTAAAAGAAAGCACCAGGGTCCTTGCTTGGCATTGGGGAGGGGGGTGCTGTTTCTGTGGGGGACTCAAAGCTGAGTCAGGTGGACAATGCCTCTCCCAGAGCATTGATGGGGCAGGTGGCTCCTGGAGGGGGGTCGGAGGGTGGGGGGGTGCTGACAGCTCCTCTTCCTCTCCAGAAACCCTGAGAGAGCTGGGAGCTTAGGAGGAACCCAGGGACCATCTAGGCAGGATGGCACTTGAACTATATCCTGCCACCTTCATCCTGAGCTCTTCCCACCTTTGGGGAACCCCTCCCTGCATCCTTGTTGCTGGGGAGGGAGAGGGTCTCTCTTAACAGAGTCTACCCCTTTGACTGTGGCCGACACAGGAGCCATTTGCTGGCTGGGGGGTCAGCTGCTCTTCGAAGGGAACAGCATGTGAGGGAGAAGAAAGGTGATGGTTCTGAAATGACAGGTGTCTCCCTGTGAGGCATTCATTCAATCATTCATTCATTCATTGCTGAGTGCCTGTGTTATGCTAGTTTCAATGAGGCACGGAGATCAATGGGACATGGCCTCTTCCCTGAAGAAGGGTGGGAACTAACCTATGTTCGGTGCCAGGTAATTTATGTCCATGCTTTTGTATAACGTTCACAGCAACCCAGCAAGGTAGGTACTATGCCCATTTTCCTGAGGAGACAACTGAGCTCACAGGGGTCATCCAGGTGGGAGTCAAGCCTGGGCCAGCTGCCCATCTGGGGTTGGCATGGTGGGACCAAGGGAGCTGTCCACGCAGAGGATGGAGCTATAGAATTCAACTCCAGAGCAGTGTTTGTCCTGTTCCTGGGAGCTGTCAGGCACCCTCAGCAGACGATGGACCCTCAGGGGCAAGGTCCTTGTTTGGGGTCCAAAATTCTCTTTGGTCTTAAGTCTCGGGTTGGCTGGAGTAGGCTCCCATTTGGCAGCATAGGAAATGTCCTGGGAGGGATGGAGGGAAAGAATGAACGTGATGAATACAGGGTATTCAGGGGGGACAAGGAAGCACTGAACAGGGGCGCCCATTTCAGGGAGGAAAGCAGAGGTTGTCCCAGAGGTAGCCCTTGAGCACAATGGTGAAGACGAAGGGTCGTCCAGCAAAGGTCGTGACACAGTGACCCGCCACACGTTTGCAGTACTCGTGGCAGATGCGTTGTTGTTAGCATGTGGCTGGCATGTGATTGGCATGTGGTTGAGAGAGGTAACATGCCATCAGGTGCTCTATACGGTGTGCCCACGGGGGCTAGTAGGTGCTTGGTGGTCCTAGAAGTTGCCTGGGAATCTGGTAGGCAGCCCCTTCTTGCCACCAGGGTCTGTCTTTTGGGAATGCTCTTTTAGGATGCTGCCATGGACGGGCCAGAGCAGAGCAGGCCATAGTTAAGGGCGCGCACTTTACAAGGATACTAACAAAATCCCCCTTGAAGAAATACAAGACTCACTTTCCAAGTTGGTAGAACAGGGTAAGACCCACCCGCACCCCCAGCCGCCCCCAGATGGATCTGTCTCACAACCTGTGTTGTATGGGCTTAGCTGTAGAGGCATGAGGGAAGGGGCCTGGGCCAGCCGTGGGAGCAGCTGGGCAGGGAAAGTGGGGCATGGCCTCCAGTGCAGGTGTGCGGAGTGGGGCCTGGGAGCCACGTGCAGCGAGTGGAGGAGCAGGCCAGGCTGTGAGAGTCAGCTGCTGCAGGGCTGAACCAATCTTGCTGCTGCCTGGAGCCGCCTGGCTGGCAACAGCTTCCTAGGAGGTAGGAGGGAGCCACGCCAGGCCCTGGGGAGGTCCCCAGGCTTTGTCAGATTTGGCTGCGCCCGGGAGTGACAAGGAAAGAACAGTTTCCCATTGGGAGAGAGAGTCTTGCCAGGGCTGGTGGAAGGGCCAGGTGGTGGGGGTACGAGAACAGACTCCTGGCTGAGTCTGGGGGTGGGGGAGGGAGGCACTCCTGTCCCCCCACCCCCCTCTTGCCCATCTGCTGCTCCGTCGGTTCTCCCTGTGAGCCTGAGAAATCTGCAGGAACCACAGGATTCCAGAAGGGCAAAGCTGGAAGAGGTCCTTAAGGGAGCGTGGAGTCCAATAACTATGCTGTGTAATTAGCATTGCTTTCACACGCCCCACTTCATTTTGCCCTGCTGACAAGCTGGTGAACTTGAAAGGGGCAGGGGCAAGAGGGTCTGGGAGTGAGTGTGAGGCACTGTGCTGGGGGCTTCTAGGCATCATGGCTCATGCGATGCTCACCACAGCCTTAATCATGATCCTGTCCAGTTTCCAGATGGGGAAGCAGGCTCACGGGGGGAGGGGGGGGTGGAGGGGGATGATTTGCCCAAGTCCACACGTCTGGCAAGTAGCAGGGCCAGGCTCGTTCCGCTGTACCACACGTACCCATTTTATGGATGGGAAAATGGAGTTGCTCGATACTGAAGCCTACCCTGGTAGACATTGGTCCTGCAAGGAGACACACAGATCTCTCTTGTGCGTGAACATACCTGTGATCTGCCAGACCCAGAGGGATGTTGGCCTTTCCCTCCTAGAGAAGGGCTGTGTCCTCAGCCTCCTCTTTCTTTGCTACCCATCATTCCTTTGCTACCCACCATCCCATGAACACACTATGTCATCTTAGGCAAGTGACTGCTCCAATCTGGCTGCGTCTCATCCTCTTCCCACTGATTGGAAGGGGAGACTTATTCCTTCCACAGATTTAAAACTATGGCTAGGATGATGTCTGGGACCCCTCAGGGCACAGACACCCCTCCTTTGCCGTGGTGCTCATGGAACAGAGGGGACACAGAAGCTGGGGGCAGGGGTGGTACTTCTGCGGTGTGAGGGGGTAACCCTATTTGCTTCTAAAAGAGCAACTGAGGTCAGTGACAGACAGTTAATAGATGTTAATAGATGTTAGGTTCAGTATCCTAAAAGGTCTTAGCACTTTATCTGAGGAGGCACGAGTCAGGTCAGAATAACCCCAAATATCTTTTAGACTGGTGGTTCGCCACTAGGGTTATGCTACCCCCGGGAGACATTTGGCACTGTCTAGGGATATTTTTGGTTGTCACACCCGACGTCAGGGATGCCACCAAACACCCTACAGTGCACGGGACAGCCCCCTGCAATAATTATCCAGCCCCAAATGTCAACAGGACCAAGGTGGAGAAGCCTGGGACTGGACACACAGACATGCTTCGGAGCAGCGAGTGCACAGGAAAGTGCCCCAACGGCTGGAGAGGCTGGGTACTGATCCCAATCTGGCATCTGACTTGCTCTGTGTCTTAGGGAAGGCCTTTCCCCCTGGGCCTCGGTCTCTCCGTGAAATGAGGTGCCCATACTGGGTGACACCTGAGGTCCCTTCCAGTCCCAACTCTTTGTAATTCTGTATCAACAGAACAATACCGTAGCTTCTGTGCGACTTCTGTTTGCCTCCAGCCCGCTTCTCCCACCTTGGCTCTGCAGGGCTCCCGGAGGCCAGGACGGACGCAGCCATGTCAGAGCTGGTGCCTGAGCCCAGGCCTAAGCCGGCAGTGCCCATGAAACCCGTTAGCATCAACTCAAACCTGCTGGGCTACATTGGCATCGACACCATCATCGAGCAGATGCGCAAGAAGACCATGAAGACTGGTTTCGACTTCAACATCATGGTGGTCGGTATGAAAGGCAATGGGGTCGCTGGAGGCCACGGTGGCGGGCAGCGCTGAGGATCCTGTCTCTTTCCCTAGGATTGGCCTCAGCCCTGGCTTCCTTAGGATGAGCTTTTTCCGGGAGGAAAGATTTCACGATGCTGATCACAAAAGCTTAAGCCTCTTCTCAAGACTAGTTGATCCAGGGGTGGGAACTTTGGGTGGATTGTCAGCCTGGCCCCATCATGGGTGGATGGACACAGGCAGCCTCTTAGGCATGCTCAGCCTGTTTTCAGGTGTGCGGCGTGGGGAAATCGTCAGTGTCCTTTCCCGCTGGTGTCAGATAGAGGGAGATCTTACTCTTTTTTTTAGTGTTTATTTATTTTTGAGAGTGAGAGTGAGAGAGAGCAGGCATGAGCTGGGGAGGGCCAGAGAGAGAGGGAGACAGAGGACCCGAAGCAGCCTCTACGCTGACAGCAGTGAGCTCCATGCAGGGCTCGAACTCACGAACCACGAGATCACGACCTGAGCCAAAGTCAGACACTCAATTGACTAAGCCACCCAGGCACCCCGAGGGTGGTCTTGTTTCTGCTCTTTTGTAGTACTTTAAGGTTTAAAGAGAATTTCCAGGACATTGATTGGTCACTGAGTAGTGTCGCTGGGTCACAGAATGTAAGAGCAGGAAGGGACCCTTGCCTGATATCAGTAGGACATTCACTCAGTTGCTGAAACAGGGACCTGGGCATCATCTTTCTTTCTCCTTTCTCCCCCAGTCCAATCAGTCATCAAGACCTGTCAGTTTTGCCTTGTGACTCTCCCTTAGGTCTGTCGACTTCTTTCCATCTCCACGGTGACCACTCTTAGTTGAACTAGGTCTCTCACCTGGATTGCCACAGCCACTGGACTCAGGGCTGCTCAAAGATAAGGGGCTGGCGGGAGTTTAAATCATCTGACAAGTCTTGCTATAAAAAACATCAACTGAAGGGCGCCTGGGTGGCTCAGTTGGTTAAGTGTCTGACTTTGGCTCAGGTCATGATCTCGCTGTTCGTGGGTTCGAGGCCCGCTTCGGGCTCTGTGCTGACAGCTGGGAGCCTGAAGCCTGCTTCGGATTCTGGGTCTCCCTCTCTCTCTGCCCCTCCCCTGCTTGTGCTCTGTCTCTTTCTGTCTCCCAAAAATAAATGTTAAAAAAAAAAAATGGAAAAATGCCCCATCAACTGAACTAAACAGTGTGCTTCGTGTTAAGGTCAATTTACTTTCTGGTGCAAATTTCTTATCTCAAGAATGAGTAGCAAATGGTTCATGGACCTCGGCCCCCAGGCCACACTTTGAGGGGCAGTGACCCCCCTGGTCCTCTGTCTTCCTTTTGCTTCAGTCCATTATCCATCAGTGACTGAATAATTTTTCCAACCTGCAGAACTCCTCAGGTCACCCAGCCTACTTAAAACCCTTCAGTAGATTTAAGGACTTAAACTCCTAGCCTGGTCTGGGTGCTACCTTGCCACTCACCTGTTACCACTTCCAGCCTGACGTTCTCCTCCTCGCTTGTGAGGAAAGTTTTCCTGGACTCTGCTGTGCTCTTCCCTGCCTCTGAGCCTTTGACTATGCTATTCCCTGTGTTTAGAACTCCCTTCCAGCTTCTCCTGGGTCTTTCAAAGTTACTCTGCAGTTTTCAGCTTCGTTGTTCCTTCTACCTAGAAGTCCTCGATGGCAGAAAAACTGGATTACATTCCCTCCAGTGTGCTGCTATAATGCCCCGGGGCTATCTCTTTCATAGCAATTATTGTGACATACCGTAACCTCCTGCTTATTATGTTTTGGTCTTCCTCATGCTAATGGCTTCTTGAGGGCAAGGATGATGTCTTGTTCACCTCTCCACCTCCAATTCTGGCACAGCACTTGGCACTCAAGAGTACTTAGTGAGCAAGAGACCTCAGAAAACAACCAGACCAGGAATGAGAAAGACATACAGGCTACATGGGCTGCTTCTCCATCCGCGCCGTGGGGAGAGACACTGCCGATTGGCCATGGCTCACGTTCAGGACTGAGCTGACGGGTAGTCTTTTTAACATATGGGTCTTGGTGGCTACTACCGATTGAGCAGCTAGAATGAGAAGTGCAGAATTGTTTTAAAAAATTTATTTTTTTGAGGGAGAGAGCACGTACCTGAGTGCGAGCAGGCGAGGGGCAGAGAGAGAG
This sequence comes from Leopardus geoffroyi, assembly GCF_018350155.1. NCBI lineage: Eukaryota > Metazoa > Chordata > Mammalia > Carnivora > Felidae > Leopardus > Leopardus geoffroyi. The sequence goes on from NC_059341.1 coordinate 135,679,306, forward strand.
GGAGAGAGAAGATCCCCAAACAGGTTCCGCGCTGTCAGTGCAGGGCCGACGCGGGGCTCGAACCCACGAACCGTGAGATCGTGACCTGAGCCGAAATCAAGAGTCAGACACTTAACCGACTGAGCCACCCAGGGGCCCCCAGGCCGGCACTTCTGACTTTACTGTGCTCATGATTCATCTGGAAGTCCTGCCTAAGTGCAGATTTTGAATCATAGGGCTGGGGCGGGGCCCGGGACCCTGCATTTCCTACAAGCGTCCAGGTGATGCTGACACCATTCAGCAGTTTGCAGGGCCTGCTTGTGTGATCCTTGTGCATGTAAAATTTGAGGAGCACGGGGGCGCCTGGGTGGCTCAGTCGGTTGGGCGTCCGACTTCGGCTCAGGTCACGATCTCGTGGTTTGTGGGTTCAAGCCCCGTGTCCGGCTCTGTGCTGACAACTTGGAGCCTGGAGCCTGCTTCAGGTTCTGTGTCTCCTTCTCTCTCTGCCCCTCCCCAACTTGTGCTCTGTTTCTCTATGTCTCTCAAAAAAATAAATAAATGTAAAAAAAATTAAAAAAAAAAAAGTTTGAGGAACACGGCTTGGGCCAGTGGTTTTTAAGTACCCTTTAGTTGCAAAACTCCTCCTTGGAATGAAATCTGCTGTTGCACGATGTGTGTAAAACAGGTCAAAATAGGGTGCCTGATTGGCTCAGTCAGTAGAGTATGTGACTTAAAAAATTTTTTTTAATGTTTATTTTTGAGAGAGAGAGAGAGAGAGAGAGAGAGCGAGCACCTGGGAGGAGGGGCAGAGAGAGAGGGGACACAGAATCTAAAGCAAGCTCCAGGCTCTGAGCTGTCAGCACAGAGCCCGATCAGGGCTCAAACTCACGAACCGTGAGATCATGACCTGAGCTGAAGTCGGATGCTCAACTGACTGAGCCACCCAGGTGCCCTACCTTGCACATATTTTATTAGGTGGGGGTTAATCTCTCTAGGAGCGCTTCAGCTGGGGATAAAGAGAGCTCTGCCATGGGATTCACAGGGCTGTGGGATTCAACATTTGCTAGCAGATGTTATGCATGCACTGAGGCAGTATCAGAGGGCCAAGGAGTTCCGCCGTGACATTTAGATTATTAAAGACTAAAAACGTGAGTGGAGCAGAAACAAAACAGAATGTCACTACACTAGACAAATACAGAGGGTTTCCCCCTTCCCTGTGGTCCTGGAACTCTGGAAAGGAGGAAAGAATGTGGAATTCAACTGATGTCCCAAGTCCCCCTCCAGTACCAGGGAACTGTTCCCACCTGCCTTCTCTCCCACTTAGTCCTTTGCCCCCAGTGAATGATGAACTGGGGGCATGGCCTGGATCAAGGCTCTAGAATTCTGTAGGCTCATGGGAGAGATGGCCTGCTCAGGAGGTGGACACGGGTCTTCCCCACCGTGTCACCCTCCTCCTGTCTTGTGGCAGGTCAGAGCGGACTGGGCAAGTCAACGCTGGTCAACACGCTCTTCAAATCCCAGGTGAGCCGCAAGGCCTCCAGCTGGAACCGGGAGGAGAAGATCCCCAAGACTGTGGAGATCAAAGCTATTGGGCACGGTGAGGACCGGGCAGGACCCCTGTGGCCGCTGTTCAGAAGGGTCTCTGCCAGAGAGGGAGAGACGGGCAAATGAAAGGCAATCTCAAGACAGAAGAGAACCGAGGTCTGAAGTCTGTGAAGCCAACTCTTTGGCTAGAAAAGGGAGGGGGGATTAAAAAGGAAAGAGGTGGGGCTCGAGCTGGATGATAAAACGAGGGTGGGATTTAGACAAGCAGAAAGAAGCAGGGAGGGCCCGGCAGGTGCAAGGAACAGCGTGAATAGAGCTATGGAGGTGGGAAGACCCAGAACTCAACTTTTCCAGTAATTGGTCCTGAGGAAGGAAGGAAGGAGTCTGGGTCTCCCTGACCAGTAGGAAGCAGGGTACCCGGCATCAGCTGGAAGAGTGACCTCCCTGGTGCCTTCTCTGTTCACCCCCCCCCCCCCCACCCAGTGATAGAGGAAGGCGGGGTCAAAATGAAGCTGACGGTCATCGATACCCCGGGCTTCGGAGACCAGATCAACAATGAAAACTGGTATATGTCTGCCTGTGAGATTTCTGCCCTAAAGACTCTGCAAGGAAGACGCTGAACACGGTTCAGATTCGTTCCCATCGAGAGCCATCTGTACCCTTCATGCCGAGGGGTTAAGTGGGAAGGCTTACTAACGGACCGCAGAGGGGCTTTATAAAGAGGCGAGGGAAGAGGCTCTGGTGGGAGGCCAGTGCAGAAGGAATTTGGGCTGTGGGGTTACCTACAGGTGGCCGAAGGGCAGGGTGGACAGAACAAGGGGAGTGGTGGTAGGTTGACCTGAAGGCTGTGGCAGAGCCTGGCCTGTGGGCAATGTCTTAGCCCTGGAAGAAGAGAGGAGGGTGGGCCATTTCTATGAGGAGAGAGCCTCTGGGACTTCACCGAGCAAAGCTGCAGTGCGTATGCAGCCAAGGAGGGCTGTGCAGAATGTAGATGGAAAGTTCCAGGCAGAAGTTTGCTCCCAGATAGGGATGGAGACCATTGTTCCTCTGTGAGGGAGCTGGGTTCTGCCACGGATAGCACAACTTGGAGCCTTCTTGGAAAAGTGACCGATCGTCCTCTTTCCTGGTGTTTTGAATGCTCCTTGAAGGAGAAAGGTGATCGTAACATTGGCCGCAGTCAGGGTAATGAGTTGTTGCCACGTTGAATATTTTCTGTATGCCATTGCTATGTTAAGGACCAAACCTCTGTTCTTGTGCGTGCCTCTAGGCAGCCGTGGGTCCTCCCATTTTAGTTGTGAGAAAACAGCCTCAGGGAGGGAAGAGACTTCCTCAGAGCCTCCCAGCTAATAAGGAATGGAGGTGGGGAGAGTGTGTGTTGCTTTCTGAAAGAGTGGGACAGGGTTCTGCAGGATCCTCTGGCCCAGTCAGAGGACCGGGTCTCCATGGGGGTTCTAGCCTTGCTGAGGAGGAAAGCCGTCCGTGGGAGCCTGAGGGAGGGTGGCAACCCACCCCAGGTCCCCCAGGGGAGGTAGAAACGAGAGGGATGTGAGGGCCCTGCTGTCTGACCATGTCTAAGGTGAGCCCCCAAGTCCTGTCTTTCTGGGACATCCGTCTGCTTTCTTCCCACCCTCCAGCTGGGAACCCATCGAGAAGTATATCAATGAACAGTATGAGAAGTTCCTGAAGGAGGAGGTCAACATTGCCAGGAAGAAACGCATCCCTGACACTCGTGTCCACTGCTGCCTCTACTTTATCTCCCCCACGGGACACTCGTATGTACCAGTCCCATGCCCATGGCCACGCCTAGCTCTGGTTTGCGTCATTCTCCAGTGGATAACTAATCCCTGAATTCAGCTGGGGCCCCGGATGGGCCCCAGTGTAGTCATGGCCCTGTGATCCCCTAGACTTCCCCCCTAAAAGGCTGACTTTCTTACCAGGAGAGTCAAGCTGACCAACACCAGCCCCCCATGCTGCCCACTGGTGTTCTAGCACAACTGTGCCAGCAGAGAGGGGTCGACATGTGAACACAGAGGGCTCCTCGCTCATTCAGTAGATCTCTGCTTTGCCCAAGGCTGGGGGTGGGGGATGGGCAGCAGAAGAGTAAAACGGGAGCAGGCAGGGTTGTTGAATTGGGGTGGGTGTTTGGGGTGGGTGTGGGACCCCGCTGTAGGCATTTGGTGGGTGGCCAGCCCAGCATGTCTAGAGATGAAGGCTGGCAACGAGCAGAGCATGCTGGGAAGTCCAGTTGTGAGTCGCAGATGGGACAGCACGATAAGGAGTGCGGACCTGGGATAGAGAGATCCAAGTGGGCACGCAGGCATGCCTTCCATAGCTTAGTACTGAGCCCGTCTGCTGGGCCAGAGTTCAGTTCTTGAGAGGACGACACAGGCAAGGCAGACCCCCAGGTTTGGAGGAACCAGGTAGTCAGCAGGTGTTTGAGGGTGGGGCCCAGGGACTCAATAAAAAGGTTTGCTTTATCCTTCCCTGGAATGTGGACCCAAGGTCAGAGCAAGCCAGCAGACAGCCTGACTTAGTAAGTCCCCAGGACTGTGAACTAGAGCCAGACTGGGGCCCCAGAGCCTCGGGGGAGCTGGGCCCTCAGAATGAGGAGAGCCAAGGTCCCCAGCTGAGCCCCTGAAGGACTAAGTGCGGGCTGGGAGAAGGCCCATCAAAAAGTGCCGTCCTGGGGGCGCCTGGAGCCCCAGGCGAAACACGTGACTCTTGATCTCAGGGCTGTGACTTCCAGCCACACATCGGGCATGGAGATTACTTAACAACAACAACAACAAAAGTGCTGTCCCATTAGCAGAATAAGATAAACAAGTAACCGTGACCCAAGGACACATAGGCAGAGACGACAGTCCACAGCTGTTCCCAGAAGAAAAAGATCCCCACGGCAGGAAGCTTTTGAAGGAGCAGTGTGAGTAGGGCTGCTAGAGGAGGGGCAGGATTGGAAGAGAAAGGGAGATAGTGGTCCAAGTGGGGGCAGAGACTTGGAGTCTGTTCCGCAGGCTGTCGGAGAGGGAGCAGCCCCTTGGCCTCAGCCAGTTTTCCCCGCCCAGTCCCTCTGTCCCGAGGGTGGCCCTGGAGTGGTGGCAGTGGCTGAGTGGGGGAGGGCAAGGTGGCTCTGACACCCCACCTTCTCTGGGCCCCAGCTTACGACCTCTCGATCTGGAGTTCATGAAACACCTCAGCAAAGTTGTGAACATCATCCCTGTCATTGCTAAGGCTGACACCATGACCCTGGAGGAGAAGTCTGAATTCAAGCAAAGGGTGAGAAGGCCCCTCCTCCTTTTCCTGTCCCCACCCTTCCCCCTCCTCTGGTCCAAACCATGTCCTCTCCTTGATTATTATACACCCCCCCTGCCCACCCAGCTCCTATTTAGCCATTAAAGAAGCTGGGCTGACAGTGTCTGTGGACAAAGAGAAGTTTGCAGCCTCAGGCTGCCTTCTTCCCAGCCACCAAACTTACTGGCAGAGACCGCTGAATACATAAACCACCATACACATGAGAGACCACTCCTCGATGTTAGCTTGCTTGAAGGGCTAAACTAATTAATTAACTTCCCGCTAGTGTTTATTAGTGTCTTCTATAAGCTCCTCCCTGTGCTGGATGCATGGGGTTGGAGGTAGGAGCATGTGGGTGAAGTATAAAGACATTGCTCCCTTCAAAAAAATTACAATCAGGTAGACCACTGAAGAAGTCCTGGGTGGCTTCCTGGAGGAGGTGAGACATAAGTCGAGCTTTGGGAGAGGGCAGACCTATAGGCTTGGGGTGGGGAGCCCCACTTCTCTTCCCTGCAAACAGGAATATGACACATAGTAGCATGAGCACTGCCCATGTGGAATCTGTACTCAGCTTGTCTAAATCCTAATCTTATGGACCCTGCGATGAGCAAGCTGCACCCCCAGACTGTTCCTCAGCTCAGGCTGGGCTGTAGTGGCTGTATGACTGGGGCTCATGTTTATTAGCATCTTCCTGCTGCTCAGGGCCTTGGAGTTCGAAGATGATTGGATTAGCACAGGCTGATTCGTCCCTCTGACTTCAGCACACACGTGCACACACATACACACACACTCACACCTGTGTGAGCGTACCCCACCCCCTCCCCGCATTATCCTGACACTTGGCTACCTTGCTTCTCTTCCTTGCCCCTAGGTTCGAAAGGAGCTTGAAGTAAATGGCATCGAGTTCTACCCACAGAAGGAATTTGATGAGGATTTGGAGGACAAGACGGAGAATGACAAAATCCGGGTGGGTGCCTCGGGCTCTGTTCATCACACAAATGCCCCCCTTGTTACCAGTGGGATGTGGATCGTGTACCCCTCCTGTCTTTCCACCTGCTTTTCCCCTTTCATACTCTCTGCCCCACCTCTCCTGACCCAGACCAGAAGTGACATGGGACAGGATGAGGACTGGGGCCCTTGCCGGGACTGGGAACTTTGCACCCAGAAAGCCAAAGTTCGTGTCCATCCCAGGCCACCCAAAAAGTTCTTTCCCCACAGGGCCTGGCAAAACCAGGGTGTGGTTGATGGAAGGGCATGGACAGGAAGAGCATCAGGCTGGGGTCCAAGGTGTCTATGCTCTAGTCAGAGCTCTGCCTCAGTTTCCCCTCCATAAAGTGCAGGGCCCAGGCTAAGTGAGTGGCTTAGAGGCTTTCTTTCCCCTAGAGGAACCGTTTTAAAAAATGAAACATCAGACAGACCTTCTGTATATGAAACATGAAAACAGAGCTGCTCTGGCTCAGCGACACAGGCACAGAGCACTGTCTTCTCAGCAGTCCCTGGGGTGTCTCCTGGGGATGCTAAGGCTTCATGTGATTTCCGTGGTCCCTTTCAATGTCAAACTTCTACAATTCTGGGACTTTACATCATAATCATGAGTTCTCGTCTGGGCTTTTCTACTAACCACTGTGACCTAAGACAGATCATTTACTTGCTATGGTCTTGTGTCTCCTCCTGGGTTAAGGGTGAATAATCTACCAGAAGCCCCTTACCTGATATAGCTGAGACATGTACAGGTTAATTGGAAAAGTCCATCAAAGTGAAGAAATCATTTAAAAAACGATGCCTACAAATCGTCAGTGTTTTTAAGGAAATATTTCACTAAATGATTAAGTGAAAATAAAACGTATACATCCCATTCATTAAGCATTCTTTTCATATTGAGACAAGGCTGCTTCTTTGAGAATAAGTTCAATCTTAAGACAAGCGCAGCTCACCTTTATCAGGTCTTTCTGAAACTCACGTTTCAGAGAAGCAACTCTCCACGGTCATACGTCCTCAGCTTCCATAATAGTTCATTTGTCCAGTAACAAGGACACATCAGGAAAACAGATTTGGGAACAAACGGCTGTCTTGGTGAACATTCAGCCCATCTGGGGGAGCGGAGGGGCCCACAAACATCAGACAGTGGCCTTGGAGCTCTGAGAGGTCAGCGGACGTGGGCTTCTGCCAGTAGGTTTCATGCGAAGTAGTGTGAAGCATCAGTTACGTGGTTGTCAGGTGGGTAGGTATCACTTAAGAGAGGTCTTTCTATCCTCTCTTAGCTCGCAGAGTTGTTCCAAGCCAAACCAAACGCATTAAAGCAACAAAAAGTACAAAGCGTTCTCCTGGTGAAGGAAGGCCAACTTACCGAGGTGAACCAGCCAGGTAGGGGTGCAATCAGGGGTTGGACCCAGGACTTCAGACGCCTTTTCAGGAGACAAGAGCCTTGCCCTTGCCCCTTGCCATCAGTGGGATCACTGAATGAGCATCAGAGATGTGCAGTTCGAGGCTAGAGGCCCAAGACTCTATGCCGTCCTCGGAGGCCCAGACGGCACAGGAGGTTGACGTGCACATGTGTGTGGTTTGTCAGCAGGAGAGCATGCCTTTCGCTGTGGTGGGCAGCGACAAGGAGTACCAAGTGAATGGCAAGCGGGTCCTCGGCAGAAAAACTCCCTGGGGGATCATCGAAGGTAATCCAATGCATCTTCTTGAAAAACTGGTTGCTGGTCAATTACGCTTATTTATTAAGCATCTACAGTTCAGGGCGCTGCCCTGGCACATAAGATGTAAACTGAATGCCAGCCAGACCCTGCCGTAAGGAGCTTACTGTCTAATTGAGAAGATGAATCTCAGAGGCAGGAAGTGATTAAAGGCCAAGTTAGCACCTGACTGGGAGACGCTGACTTTGACTCGTGTGTCAAAGGAGTTGAGAGCATAGAGAGGTTAATGAGCACTGAAAAAACCAGAGAAAGGTTTTCACGTGAAAGGGGACATGAGCCGACAGACTGCTGAAGGGTGGTTCAGATGTGGCCATTATCATTTTGTTATGAATGGACGGGACCTCTAGAAGGTCAATAGCGATCCTGAAAGTTTTCAAAGAATTCCATTAGCGATCTCTTTCAATGTGATAACCTTCTGCAGGGAGCAGGGTGACGTGACTGTTCTCAGAACATGAGCTTCTGAGGGCCTTGAGTCTCAGACAGGTTAAGGGTCTTGGCCAAGATCACATGACTTGTTAGGGGTGAAACTGGGACTTCAGACCCAGATTTCAATTCCACAACTGAATTTATTCCATTTTCCAAACCAAGTTCATCTCATTGTACCACATTGTCTCTCATTTGCCTATGGCCCTGTGTTGGGATTTTTTTTTTTTTAAATATCATTTTCTCACTGCCTTGAATTGGAATCTTTTTTTTTTTTAAACGTTTATTTATGTTTGACAGAGAGAGAGACAGAGCATGAGCGGGGGAGGGGCAGAGAGAGAGGGAGACACAGAATCGGAAGGAGGCTCCAGGCTCCGAGCTGTCGGCACAGAGCCCAACGTGGGGCTCGAACTCACAGACCATGAGATCATGACCTGAGCCGAAGTCGGATGCCTGACCGACTGAGCCACCCAGGCACCCCTTGAATTGAAATCTTTTAATGAGAATGTCTGTCTTGTCCATTAGATTGTGGGACTAGAGGGTTCATGTCTTAATTCCCTTCTGCCCCCATAGTCCTTGGCAAGTGATTTGCAGATAGTAGGTACTCAATCTGTATTGAATTAGATTCATTGTAGTGCATCGCCTTTTTAAGATGGGTCGATAGTTATTTGCTGTGTGTGTTACTGTCTTCCAATCAGGTTATAAGCTCCTTAAGGATAGGAATTGTGTCTTAGGTCTTGGGCAGATTTTTAGACCCTCTGTGTATTAGTTTCCTTTCCTATAAAGTGGGAAATAAAATTGTCCCTATTAGCTGTTATTTCACAGAGTCTAGAATAGTATCGTATTATTGTAGCTGCTCAATAAATATTTGTTCAGGGGCACCTGGGTGACTCAGTGGGTTAAGCGTCTGACTCTTGGTCTCAGCTTGGGTCTTGATCTCAGGGTCATGAGTTCAGGCCCCACGTTGGGCTCCATGCTGGGCATGAAGCCTACTTGAAAATAAATAAATAAATAAATATTTGTTCAATGAATAAAATCCCATGCACGGAAGTGCCAGGATGAGCAAACCTCTGGAAGGCTTACAATACATTATGTGTCCTGTGGCTCCCTCCTAAATGCCAACATGATCTGAACAGAAGTTCATCTGCTGGCTGTTGCTACATTAGTGAAATGACCACCTGTTTTGTTTTGTTCACAGTGGAAAACCTCAACCACTGTGAGTTTGCCCTGCTTCGAGACTTCGTCATCAGGTGAGATGCACCCCTTCCCTTGGATGGCAGGTTTATTTATTGGGGGTCAGGAGGCCATCTGTTCAGATCTACTGCCTCCGTCTCCGGGATTCTCTGACAGAGCTCTCTGCCCCCATTCCAGCTCCCATCATGAAGCAAAAGGGGCTGAAGAAGAATCATTAGCTCTCTGGCATGGGTCCCAGTCACTGGGGCCAGGCCATGGAAGTGACATGTTAACCTCGGATGTGGGTCAGTCTCTTCCTCTTCCCACCCTTCATCACATCCCTCTCTCTTCTCACCCTTTGTCCTTCAGGACCCACCTCCAGGACCTCAAGGAAGTGACACACAACATCCACTATGAGACCTACAGGGCCAAGCGGCTTAATGACAACGGAGGCCTCCCTCCGGTGAGCGTGGACACAGAGGAAAGCCACGACAGTAACCCATGACGACCCTTTCTCTATATCATCACACATACCCACTTCTCCACACACGCATCCCGGTACCACCACCACCCACCTTCTTCCTTTCTACTCTGTCCCCCAGGCCTGTCTGGTGTTTGTGGAGTTTGTCTACAGTGTGTGTGTGTGTGTGTGTGTGTGTGTGTGAGAGAGAGAGAGAGAGAGTGAGAGAGAGAGAGAGAGTGTGTGTGTGTGTGTGTGTGTGTGTGTGCACGCGTGTGTATACATGTGCAGGGGTGAGGTATTTTCACTGCCCTCCCTGGAAAGTCCCTTGTAAGTTTGGTTCCTCCATGGCTGTCCATTATCTGTCTCCTTTCCTTGTGTCCCAGAACAAAGTCGTGTGCCTCACTCAAGAGGTCTAGGGGAGGTTTCATTTAAAAATGATGGGGAGCAGGTGAGCCACAGGTAACTCTTTCTTATCTCTGAACCCGCCCACAAATTGGAACTGCAGAGACCCTCTGAGGACAGCTTCGGAGCTGGACCTGGCGGGGGTGGGGGGTGGGGGGTGGCAGTCTAGGGTGAGGCTAGGACTGCCTAGGGGAGGGAAGGTCAAGGGAGAGCAGGGTAGACCAGAGCGGGGTTCCTGCAGAAAGATTTAGTGCCCAGAGGTGGAGAAGAGAGCTCTACCCTTGAGTCTGTGTTGCCTTCACTGTCCAAACCCCACCACCTGTCACTGTCTGTCGTGGTTGCAGACTGCTGCTTTGCACACGTGCCTCGCTTCACTCACCTCTGCTCCCATTTTCTCTCTTTCTCCCCCTGCCCTCATTCTTTCATCCTGCTCCTCTCTGACTTCTTTCAATTGCTTTGAGTCTAATCCACTTTAGCTACATTTCTATATTTAGGATTTATGCCCAGTCTACTTTCAAAAATGACTTTAGGCCACCTTAAAATAAAATCACAGCCAAGGCACGTGACAGTACAAACCGAAATTACGAGAGAAATCAGATCCACAGGGAGGAGTGGGAAAGAAAGTTTCTCTCGCGCACAATGAATGTGTGTTGGCCCAGGCAAAGGAAGAAACAACGAGTTACGCAGTTCCCAGTATCTGGCTCAAAAGCACATGTGCTGGTCAAGTGAGACAGTCTTTCCTTAGGCGTTAAGTTCTAGAAGACCTGAGTCTCAAAAGGTTTTAAGAGCAATACACGATCTTTGCCTTTCTCAGTGGTTTGGCTTCAGAGACCAATTTTAAACGGCACCTCAGTTTTCTCCATCAGGATTCTTCCTCCTTAACGCTGGCTTCTCTGCTGCTCACTTCCCATATGCTTGACTCCCTTTTGACTTCTTTTCTGTTCTCTCTCACTGTGCATGTCTGTCGGTCTGTCTGTCTTTCTCTGCTTTTCCCTGATTCCCCTTCCTGACCCCTGTAGACATGGCTAACCATACCCACATACAGTTAGCCTTTTCTTGCCTTGCCCTCAGCTCTGTATTTATCAATGCATATATCTCCCCTGTTTAGTTTACAAGTTACTCTTTCTCGTTTAGTCTGGAAGGTGGCTGAAACTTGGGGCTGGGGAAACAATGTAGCCTTAGGTAAGGGAAAACACCAACTGCTACAGTTTACAATAACCTCATACAACCTCCTGTTCCATCTCCTGGTCCAGCCCTAGGTGTTTTACTGGTCCACTACAAATCCCAGCATTTATAGTCTCTTGTCACTCAGGTGCTAGGAAAACACAGACCAAGATTCGGTGGACCAGGAGAAAGAGGTGGGTGACCCCAAACCAGTGACCGAAAACCTATGGTCTCAATCTTTCCTGGAGGCTCTTTACCAATCCCATACACGTCCTCCCCCACCCACAAAATTCTTCCAGGGTAAGCACCTGTCAGCCTAGAACAGCAGCAGGGTTAAAGCCCAGAGGTGGTTCCATGTCAACAGAAGAGGGATCCCTGGTGTATACAGCAGGCAGTCGTGAATGCAGACGTGGGACTGGCCACCTAGGACTAGCAGGGGGAGGTCTGGCGGGGGTGGTGGGCGTTGGAGAGGTCGAGTAGGGAATGGTGCTTGGCCACCCCTAAGCCATGATCTCAGCCTCCCTGGAGAAGCTGTTTTATGTGTCTGCTGCCAGCTGCTGGTCTCCACACCCTCAACCGTTCTCAACCCCCCTGCAGGGAGAAGGCCTCCTGGGCACTGTCCTTCCACCCGGGCCAGCCACCCCCTGCCCCACTGCTGAATGAAGGCCATTCCAAGTGCTGCTTCTCCCTCCATCCCTCCCAGCTGTTATTGCTGCGGGGCCGTGGCCTTTTTAGTGCCATGCTTGCCCAGCCCACCACCACAGCCCCCCTCAGCTCTCAGCAGGTTGGAGGGGCCAAGCTGCCTCCTTAGGACAGTGGCTTCCTCCATTTACCCAAACCACCCCCTCTCCTCCCAGTGGAACGGAGCTCTCGCCAGCACTGCCCTCCTCCATCGTCCGTGTCAGCCGGTCCCAGCCCATCCGTAGGGTGAAAGAACTCATCAGGAGCTCCTTCTGCCCTTGCAAACCCATACCAGCTACTTGTAACCATCTCCAAGAGAAATGGCATTGCTCCCCGCCCAGTCATCTGCATGAGCTCCTCTTGGCTTCCTTCAAGGGTCAAGAAAGCAACTTTTCTGCTTGTCAGGTTTGTTGATGTCAGCTGTGTGAGCCCCAGTGTGGGACAAGGGTGTCTCCTTCATTGCCTAAAGCTTATTTATAATGATGGGTCACTACAGATGTGGGGGGAGCAAGGGCTAGGGTCACTTAAAAAAAGTCACCATTTGTGGCTGGCCCAGGATGCAGTCTCACACACACACACACACACACACACACACACACACACACCCCTGCCCCCATAATGCAGCCACTTAGGAAGAGTGGTTTTCCTGAAGAGACATTTCTGGAATTGCCTTCCTTATTCTCAAACTTAAAAAAAAAAAAAAAAGAACTTAACAGACAGAAAATTCCAGAACCCCACAGAACGGGACTCTAGGGAGAAAAAAAAAAAAAAAACCCACCCTTCTGTCCACTTAGCAATAAGAGGGATCCCTTCCCACCTCCCCCGGCTACTCCCATCCCCGCCTCCACCCTGTTAATGTGAGTAATGAATTAGCCTGGCCACAGTCGGTCACTGTAGGCTAGTGGAGAATGCCCACTGGAGGGCAGAGCCCCCCGTCAGATGCATGAATGTTTGCGAATGTTGGCTGCCACCGCCCCACATACTGTGTCTTTATGGGATCCCCTCCCCCCACCCACCCACCCCTATCATCTCCACCTGGACACTGCTTTCTCAAAGGCTGGTGACTTGTGGGCCATTCATCTACAACTAAGTCCTGACGGAGCAAGAGGCCCAAGCCTAGGGGATGCAAGAACGACCCGTTTCTTAAATGTTACCAGTCCCAGCCAACCTTTTGGTGACATTATGGTTAAATTTCCCAATTGAAAGCAAGCCAACAGACACTCAAACTGGTTGTGTAAATGTTGCTAGACTTTACGTGTTGTACAACTAAACATTGCTGTTTGAACGATAACTGCCTGGCCTGTGTCTCATTTGTGCTCACTCCTTGGCCAAATTAGCCATTACATCATCTCACCCATGGGCGGAGGGTGAGATCGGGACCATCTTGGTAAGAAGTAGCCACAGAAATTATAGATGGAAAACATTTCGTGAGTCCAATTTTTCTTCATTTGGCTTGAGGATGGATTTCGGTCATTATTCCATGGGTATGTTTAATGTTTATTTCTTTTGAGAGAGAGCAGGGGATGGGCTGAGAGAGGGGGAGAGAGAGAGAATCCCAAGCAGGCTCGGCACCATGCATGTGGAGCCCAATGTGGGGCTCAATCCCACAAACTGCAAGATCATGACCTGAGCCGAAACCAACAGTTGGATGCTCAACCAACTGAGCCGCCCAGGCGCCCCTCCCTGGGGTTTTGTACCCAACATGGGTGATGGAGCTAGTATGCTAGACCTTGAGGGATGCTGTGCTCTGTGTAACCTGTCTCCTTCAATGTAAACAGGGTTTATTTTCACTTAATGAATTTCCTAGCTTTTCCCTCCTTTCTCCAGAAGGCAAGAAACCCAACTCTATGGAAGGAGTGGACCCATCTTGCCTAGAGACCTGCCTGCTTTACAGTGAATGCTTTAAGAGTAAGAATTTAAGGGGTACCTGGGTGGCTCAGTCGGTTAAGCGTCCGGCTTCAGCTCAGGTCATGATTCACGGTTTGTGAGTTCGAGCCCTGCGTCGGGCTCTGTGCTGACAGCTTGGAGCCTGGAGCCCGCTCTGGATTCTGTGTTTCCCTCTCTCTCTGCCCCTCCCCCGCTCACGCTCTGTCTCTCTCTCAAAAACAAACATTAAAAAAAAAAAATTTTTTTTAAAGAATTTAAATTTTAAGCACTAGCTTCTCTCTTGTGTTTTCCAAACTTAAACCAAACTTCCTCTCTTTGAGGTTCCTGGTCTCTTCTGCGGCCAGCAAATAACACCACACGCTATTTTTCTGAATTTGAATGTGATGACCATACGCAATTGTGTTTGGAGCCTCGGTATTCTGTAGGGTGAATGCAAGGTATAGAAGAACGGTGGGGCGGTTGGGGGGGGGGGAGTCATTCAGGTAAAATGATGAGGACCAGAACCAGAGGGCAATTGCCACATCAAGATGGAGAGGTGGGAAGCTTTGAGCGACAGAGTAGTTTTGCAAACTTAAAATATCACAGCTAAGGGAAAACAGTTCTTTTAGTCCCATTCTTTCATACAGATATGGAAACAGAAGTCCAGAGAGCATGGTTGATGCCCAAAGTTGCACACTTAGTTACCAGTGCAAGACGGGGGCTCTATCTCAGTGGTCTTTCTATAGCTTCATACCATTCCTATTGTTTTTAGTTTGTTCCAACAGTCTTAGGTTTAAAAAAAAAAATCATGGGGGTGCACCTGGGTGGCTCAGTCAGTTGAGCAGCTGACTTCAGCTCAGGTCATGATCTGGTAGTTCTCGAGTTTGAGCCCGGCGTCAGGCTCTGTGTCAGCACAGAGCCTGTAGCCTGCTTCAGATTCTGTCTCCCTCTCTCTCTTTGCCCCTCTCCCACTCACACTCTGTTTCTGTCTCTGAAAGATGAATAAACCTTAAAAAAAAAACTTTTAAGAGGTGCCTGGGTGGCTCAGTCAGTTGAGCATCTGACTTCAGCTCAAGGCTCAGGTCATGATCTCACGTTGAGCCTCGCATCAGGCTCTGTGCTGACAGCTCGGAGCCTGCTTCAGATTCTGTGTCTCCCTCTCTCTCGGGCCCTTCCCCTCTCGAGCTCTGTCTCTCTGTCTCTCTCTCAAAAATAAATAAACATTTAAAAAAACTTTTAAATAAATAAAAAATAAATAAAAATCAGCTTAGGGCACCTGGCTGGCTCAGGCAGTAGAGCATGCAACTTTCGATCCCCAGGGCATGAGTTCAAGCCCTGTGTTGGGTGTAGAGATTACTTTTAAAAAATCAGCTTATAACTGATGACGTCTTTATTTGGCAACTTTTATCCCCTCCGTGGTACATTTAAAAATGGTTCATCTTGGGGCGCCTGGGTGGCTCAGTCGGTTGAGCGTCCGACTTCAGCTCAGATCACGATCTCATAGTCCGTGGGTTCGAGCCCCGCATCGGGCTCTGGGCTGATGGCTCAGAGCCTGGAGCACACTTCCGGATTCTGTGTCTCCCTCTCTCTCTGCCCCTCCCCCGTTCATGCTCTGTCTCTCTCTGTCTCAAAAATAAATAAACATTAAAAAAATTAAAAAAAAATAAAAATGATTCATCTTATAACTGACAGCATCTTAAACTTGATGAAATACGGTAATCCAGACGTTACCATCCCTTTGCTTGAAGCCCTTTGGTGCTATTTGGTGAAGTCTAAAAGAAGAAGATGTACAACATTTTAGTCTTCAAAGCAATTCCAGTATGCTGTATCCCACCGGATCCTCACTCTCACCCTTTGGAGAAGGCAGGGCTGGTATGATGGATGCCAAAGGTTCTATCTTGGAACCGGCTCAGACTCCCCCCGACGCAGTTCATTCACCCTTTCCTGGATGCTAACCTCACAAGAAACCAGCTCAGATTCCAGGCTTTGTCTGGTGGGGTTTTAAAAGTTGTTCTGCTTGCCTTTAGGAGAAGTGAGAAATCTTTCTGGATCCTTTCTCCAAAATGCATTAGCCTTCTGACCCAGGCCAGGGGGGCACGCAGGAAAATCCTGCTTCTGATTCCTGACCCATTCAATCCATTCCCGAGGGCAGCCCAGCAACCAGCTACCATGCTGTGGCCAAGAGGGTAGGTGTGGATCCAGGAACCCACTCACCTACCACTCAACACCCCCGCACTCTGGGGCGGGGTCAATTCCCCCCCCACCCCTCACCAGCTGGAGTCCCAGGCGGCACCACACCTGGTTCTCTGACCACCGCCCCTCACGTGACCAGCCCCTTCGCCCACTCAACCCCCCCCCCCACCCTTGTCTTTGCGCCATAATCTGCGTCCTCCCCTTCAAAGCCCCGCCCCCCGGTTTGGCGCACCTCCCCTTCAAAGCCCCGCCCCCCGGTTTGGCACAGGCCCCGCCCCTTTCCATCTGAGGGGCGACAGAAGGGCGCCTGGGGCAAGATGGCGGTGAATCAGAGCCACACCGAGAACCGCCGCGGGGCTTTCATTCCTTCCAGCGACAGGTGCCCGAGGGGAAGCTGGTGGGGAGGGGTGCTGTCAGAGCCGGGGATAGACCGACGACGGGTGGAACTGGCGGCTTGGAAACTCTTAGCCAATCAGGGCCTTTCCCGCCTTTTCCGGCCTCGGCTGGCTGAGCCCCGCCCCCTCCACTGGGACGCTCGAGACCCCGCGGGCTTTCCGGCGCACGGAGTGGGCAGAGGCTGGAGCCCGTGGCCTCGCTGAGGTAAAGGGCGGGTGCGCCGTGCGAGGCGCGCGTCGCCCCAGAAGAAAGGCGGGAGGGCACTGGCAGTGGTGGGGTGTCGCGCCGTTCTTCCGGGGCGCCGTTGGGAGCACAAACCTCCATGCGGTGACGGCGACAGGGGGGCCTTGGGTGCGCCCCGCCCCTACTCCCGGGGGCGCGGACGCGGAAGGGGCGGCGGTGTGGATCTCTCTGAAGGATCCCGCGCCATCGGGGGGTGGGGGGCGCTCGCCGAAGCCCCCTTTCTTTTCGCCCCGACGGGGAGATGATGGTTCTTACTTCCCTGTAAATAAAGACCAGGACGGAAAGAAGAGCCGTCTAGGGAGAAGGACGCTCGCCGGGCCGCGCCCGTGGCCGTGCGCGGGGCCTGCGGGGCCCGCCGCTCGCTCGCCTTCCCGCCTAAGGCCTCCGCTCCACGCGGCCCCTCTCGTCGGTTCCTCCCGCCCGGCTCTCCAGACTCCGGCGCCGTCCTCCCCAGCTGCTGCCTCCGCCCCCACTTGTCCCCGTTTTCCTTCGCTCGCGTGTGGCGGCGAGACTGAGCCTTTGTCGGGAAGATCCACCAAGACAGCCCCGAAAGCCGATGTCCGGATGGATCTTTTCCCTCTGCTTCCTCCCCCGGGAAAGTGTTCTTGCCGGGTTCCCACGGGCGGCGGAGGCCTTGCGTCTTCCCCGGCTCCGGAAGGACCTGTGCTGTGCCGCTGTGCGTAGTTGTGTAGTAGGAGAGCGTCGGCCACCGCCCTGATGCCGGTCCCCCGCACACCCGCCTGGGTGCCGGCGGCTCTGTGCCCTTGGGGCCACTTCTGATCTGGGGTGTCGGCGTCCTCTCCCTCAGCTACGGGTTTGTCTGTTTCCCTGCGTGCGTTGGAGGCGGGGCGTGAAGCTTGTTTCTAAAAAATTACAACACAAACGCTGATCCTATGGTCCTTCGAATGATCTTTATGGGGTCCGTTCTGTGCTCTTGAGCACGTAATCGTCTCCACTGTTTAAGAGCTTTATACTTCTAACTGCTCTATCTACAGTGAGGATCCCCTTATTTCACAGGTGGGGAAACTGAAAGAAAGAGAAGGAATTTGCTTACAATCATGGGGTCCCTGCATGTGGCAGACCTTTGATTGGGGTTTGAACTGCTCAACTCCAGCTGTCCCGCAGAAAGGAAAAGGACCGCTTCTGGGCTTTCTCTTCATCAGAGATGCCCCACCCTGTGGGGGCGCCCGCTTCCTGTGTAGAAATGCTGTATTCCTCTATTTTTATTTTATTATTACTTTTAAAATTTGAGTGGGGGCGCCTGGGTGGCGCAGTCGGTTAAGCGTCCGACTTCAGCCAGGTCACGATCTCGCGGTCCGTGAGTTCGAGCCCCGCGTCGGGCTCTGGGCTGATGGCTCAGAGCCTGGAGCCTGTTTCCGATTCTGTGTCTCCCTCTCTCTCTGCCCCTCCCCCGTTCATGCTCTGTCTCTCTCTGTCCCAAAAATAAATAAACGTTGAAAAAAAAAATTAAAAAAAAAATTTGAGTGTAGTTGACACACAATTAACGTTAGTTTCAGGTGTACAACATAGTGAATAGATCTCTCTGTAAGTTATGCTATGCTCACCAGAAGTGTCACCACACAGTGCTATTATGACAACGTCACTGACTGTTCCCTATGCTGTGCCTTTGATTTCTGTGACTTATTCATTCCATAACTGGAAGGCTGTATCTGCCACTCCCCTTCCCCGATTTTTACCCACCCCCGTCCCACTGACAACCATCATTTGTTCTCTGTATTTATAGGTCTGAATCTGCTTTTTGTTGGTTTATTCATTTGTTTTTCTTTTTTTAGATTCCACGTGTGAGTGAAATTATATGGTATCTGTCTTTCTCAGTTTGATTTATTCCACTTAGTGTAATATCGAGGTCCATCCATGTTGTTGCAAATGGCAAGATCCCATCCTTTTTTATGGCTGCATAATATTCTGGTGTGTGTGTGTGTGTGTGTGTGTGTGTGTGTGTGTGTGTGTGTACATACCACATCTGCCTTATCTAAGTGTCAGTGAACACTTAGGTTTCTTCCATATCTTGACTATTGTACATAATGCTGCAATAAACATAGGGGTGCATGTATCTTTTCAAATCAGCGTTTCAGCCCAGTAGAGGAGTCATTGGATCACATGGTATTTCTCTTTTTAATTTTTTTCTCGTTTTAATTTTTTTGAGGAATTTCCATACTGTTTTCCATAGTAGCTGTACCAATTTACATTCCCACCGACAGTGCACGGGGGTTCTTTTTTCTCCACATCCTCTCCAATATTTCTCGTCTTTTTGATTTTAGCCATTCTGACAGGTGTAAGGTGATATCTTGTTGCGGTTTTGATTTGCATTTCCCTGATGATGAGTGATGTTGAGCATCTTTTCATGGCCTGTTGGCCATCTGTAGGTCTTCTTTGTTGAAATGTCTACTCAGTTCCCCTGCCCATTTTTAAATGGATTATTTGGGGTTCTTTTGGTGTTGATAGAAACTACTTTAAAGAAATAGGTTGAGAAGGAGAAGATTGGTTGTTTTTTGACTTCTCTTGCCTATTCATAATACACATTTGAGAAACTCATCACACTGGCTGTGTTCTGTGGAGATTTTTAAATCCCAGCTGAGAATTCATAATTGTACAGATAGGACTCTACTGGTAAATTGGGAAGACGTTGAGTTTTCTTTTTTTAACCAATATTCTAAAACTTGTACAGATAGTACCATATGTGTTTATTGTAGAAAAATTGGAAAAAAATTTAAATCGCCCCAGACTCCAACATCTAGTGCTTTTTACATTTTGGTATGTGTCTTTCTGCACTTTCCTCCATGGAAATATATGCAACTCCCCCACACTCAAGACTGCTTTGTAATTTGGTTTCCTCATTTACTAATATATTGGGAATACTCTCCAGTATCAATATCTACATCATTATTTTCAATGACTGGTATTCCAATATGCATGAATCTTTGCTCAAGCCTCTATTCAGGATGTTCAGGGTGTAGTAATTTGTCATTGCCATAAACATTGCTTCATGAACATTTTTGAAAACTAATCTTTGCCTACCTGTCAAAATGTTTCTCGGGGATATGTTCCTTAAAGTGCAATTGTGGCATCAGAGGACATAGACTTTTTTTTAAAAGATTAAAATGTATTTTAAGGGGAACCTGGGTGGCTCAGTCAGTTGAGCATCTGACTCTTGATTTTGGGTTAGGTCATGATCCCAGGGTTGTATGATTGAGCCCCTTATTGGGCGCCATGTTGAGTACGGAGCCTGCTTAAGATTCTCTCTCTCTCTCTCTCTCTCTCTCTCTCTTTCCCCCTCTGCCCTTCTCCACTCCTCTCTCTCTCAAAAAAAAATAAGTACTTCAAAAAATATTAAAAATTCTAGGGGTGGGCCCCTGGGTGGCTCAGTTGGTTGAGCATCCGACTCTTGGTTTTGGCTCAGATCATGATCTCACAGTTCATGAATTCAAGCCCTGCATCAGGCTCTGTTCTGACAGTGCAGAGCTTGCTTGGGATTCTCTCTCTCCCTCTCTCCCTGTAATCTTTATTATTTATTTCCTTCTGCTAGCTTTGGGTTTAGTTTGGTCTTGTTTTTTCTGGTTCCCTTGTGTGGAAAATTAGATTATTGATTTGAGATCTCTCTCTCTCTCTTTTTAAAGTAAGCTTCATGTCCAATGCAGAGCCCAGTTTGGGGCTTGAACTCATGACCCTAAAATCAAGACCTGAGCTGAGATCAAGAATCAGGTGCTTAACCAACTAAATCACCCGGGTGCCCTGAGATGTCTCTCTCTCTCTCTTTAACATTTATCCATTTCTTGAGAGACAGAGAGACACAGAGCAAGAGCAGGGGAGGGGTAGAGAGAGAGGGATACATAGAATCTGAAGCAGGATTCAGGCTCTGTGATGGCAGCCCTACATGGGGCCCTACATGGGGCTCAAACTCACGGACCCTGAGATCATGACCTGAGCCGAAGTCAGACGCTTAACCGACTGAGCCACTCAGGTGCCCAGAGATCTCTCTTTTTTAAAACTTGCAGGTGTTAAAAGCATAAATTTTCCTCTTAAGCACTACTTTTGTTACATCTCAAAAGTTTGGTATATGTATTTTCATTTTTATTCATCTCAAAATTTCTAATTTCTAGTAATTCAATTCTGTTTTCAAATTTCACTTGTGATTTCTTTGTTGACCCATTAGTTATTTTTTTTTTTCAACGTTTATTTATTTTTGGGACAGAGAGAGACAGAGCATGAACGGGGGAGGGGCAGAGAGAGAGGGAGACACAGAATCGGAAACAGGCTCCAGGCTCTGAGCCATCAGCCCAGAGCCTGACGCGGGGCTCGAACTCACGGACCGCAAGATCGTGACCTGGCTGAAGTCGGCCGCTTAACCGACTGCGCCACCCAGGCGCCCCGACCCATTAGTTATTTAAGAGCATTTTGTTTAATTTTCACATTTTTGGTAATTTGTCTGTTATTATTTCTAATTTCATTCCATTTTGATCAGAAAAGATACTGTATGATTGCAATCTTCATAAATTTAGTAGGACTTGTTTTGTTGCCTAATATGTGGTCTGTCTTATAGACTGTGCCATGTGTATTTGAGAAGAGTGTGTATTGTACTTTGTGGGTGAAGTGTCCTTATATGTTAGGTCTAGTTGACTTTTATTAGATGCATTCATGTTTATATTTGTAATATGTTTTTGATGATTGGTCCTTTTATCATGATATAATATTGTTTTGTAGTAATTTTTGTTTTAAAGTCTGTTTTTTCTGAAATTAGTATAACCCCTGAAGCTCTCTTTTGGCTACTGTTTGATGGAATATCTTTTTTACATCCTTTCACTTTAAACCTGTTTGTATCTTTGGATCTCAAGTAAGTCTTTTGTAGACAGTATATAGTGGCATCATGTTTTCAAAAATATATATTTTGCTGATCTCTGACTTTTCATTGGAGAGTTTAATTCATTTACACTTAATGTGATTATTGATAAGGAAGGACTTAACTTCTGCTCTTTTGCTCTTTATTTTCTATATCTCCATTCCTCCATTAATGTCTCCCTTTATGTTTGATAGATATTTCCTAACATACTATCTTGATTCCCTCCTCATTTCTTTTACTGTATATATTTTAGTTATTTTTTTTGTGGTTGCCCTGAAGATTACATTTAACATCTTAATTTATAACAATCTAGGTCAAATTAAT
Source organism: Leopardus geoffroyi (assembly GCF_018350155.1). NCBI lineage: Eukaryota > Metazoa > Chordata > Mammalia > Carnivora > Felidae > Leopardus > Leopardus geoffroyi. The sequence continues at coordinate 135,701,003 of NC_059341.1, forward strand.
ACAATTTTGTTTTAATTGTATGAACAAATTTTGTTCCTATATAACTCTGTCCTCTTATACTGTTATTGTCCCAAATTACATCTTTATACATTGTGTATGCATCACCATAGATTTATAATTACTGTTTTTGCAATTGCCTTTTAATTCATATAGGAAGAAATGAAGAGTTCCAAGCCAAAAATACATCAATACAGACTTTTATGTTTACCTATGTAGTTATCTTTACCAGTGTTCTTTGTTTCTTTGTATGGGTTTGATTTACTGCCTAGTGTCTTATTATTTCAGGCTGAAGGACTTCCTTTAGCATGTCTTATAGTTCAGACCTACTAGTGATGAACTCTCGGTTTATGTTTGCTTGGTAATGTTTTAATTTCTCCTTAATTTTTGAAGGATGGTTTTGCCAGATATAGAATTCTTGGTTGACAGATTTTTTTCCTTTAAGCACTTTGCATATGTCATCCTACTACTCCTGCCTCCATAGTTTTTGATGAGAAGTCAGCTATTTGTCTTATTAAGGATTCCTTGTGCATGATGATTATTTTCTCTTGCTGCTTTCAAGAGTCTCTGTATTTGGCTTTCAGCAGTTTGATTATGTGTCTTGGTGTGGGTCTCTTTGAGTTAATCCTACTTGGAGTTTGTAGAGCTTGGATGTGTAGATTCATGTCTCTCATTAAACTGGGGGAGATTATGGCCATTATTTGTTCAAATTTTCTTTATGCCCCCTTTTATTCACTCCTCTCCTTTTTGCAGTCTCATTATGCATATGGTTGTATGCTTGATTTTGTCCCACAGGTCTGTTAAGACTCTGTTCATTTTGCTTCATTCTTTTTTCTTTCTGTTACTTAGGTAGTGACTGTTATTCTCAATGGACCTATCTTCAGATTCACTGATCCTTTCTTCTGCCTGCTGAAATCTGCCATTAAACCCACCACTACTGAATTTTTTGTTTTACTTACTGTAGTTTCCAACTTCAGAATTTCTATTTGGTTCAGTTTTCTAATTTCTATCTCTTTATTGATATTCTACTTTTTGAGACATTGCTCTCATTATTTCCTTTGGTTATTTAGACATGGTTTCTTTGAACTCTTTAAGCATGTTTAAAATAGTTTATTTAAAATCTTTGTCTAATGGGGCCCCTGGCTGGCTCAGTAGGTAGAGCATGCAACTCTTGATCTTGGAGTCATGAGTTTGGGTCCCACACTGGGGGTAGGTTTCCTTTAAAAAAAAAAAAAGAATAAAGTCTTTGTGTAGTTAATCCAATGTGCGGGCTTCCTCAAGGGCAGTTTTCTATTAACTTCATTTTCTGTTTACAGAAGAACATATGGGCCATACTTTCTTGTTGCATGCCTCATGATGTTGTTGTTGTTGTGGAAAACTAGACATTTTGGGGTGCTTGGGTGGCTTAGTCGGTTGAGTGTCCAACTTTGGCTCAGGTCACAATCTCATGTTCATGGGTTCGAGCCCCACATCGGGCTCCGTGCTGACAGCTCAGAGCCTGGAGCCTGCTTCTGATTTTGTGTCTCCCTCTCTCTCTGCCCCTCCCCTGCTCATGCTCTCTATCTCTCAAAAAATAAAATGTTAAAAAATTTTTGTAAACTAGACATTTTGAAGATTATAATATGGCAACTCTGGAAATCAGATTTTCTCTCTTCCTCAGGGTACATTGTTGCTGCTTGCTGTACTTATTTTTTGTTTGTTTAGTGAGTTTTCTAAATTATAAAATTTGTAAAGCTTATAATCTTTGTCACGTGCAGCCACTGAAGTCTCTTTTATATTAACTTAGTGGCCAACTAGTGATTTGACAACTTTCTTATATATCTGGAACCAAAAAATAAATAAATAAAAAATTCCAGCCTTTGTAGATGGGCTCTGCCTGTGTGTTTGGAGCATGTCTTTATCACTCAGCCAGGCAGTTTACAGCTCTGTCTTAGCTTTCGCTTCCTACTTGAACAGAGCCTCATTGTCATCCAGAGGTAAAAGTTTCGGACCTTCTCAGTTCTCATCTGAGCATGAACCCAGGCCTCGGAAGGCATGCATGTGACTTTCTAGTTTCCCATGAATACGTCAGAGCTATTCAAAGCCTTTATTCCTCAAAGTATCTCATTCTCTAGCCTTTCTTTCCTCCCTAACTTTTCAGTTTGTTTGCACTAAATATCATCCTTTGCCCCAGACAGCAGCAACTAATACATTTACCTTGAAATGTTTTTGACAAATGGACCCTGAGTAGTCACCTCAGTCCTGGGAGAGTTCTGAATTAGGCACACACCATTGGAGCCTGCCCTTCAGGAAGCCACCAGAAAAGTTTTAAAACAAGAGTTCTTTGAGAATAAGGTCTATTCTGCTCCCTTTGGTGTTCAGTACTTACACTAGGAATGTGGGTTGTTTTTAAGGCTATTGCCAAGCTGGGGATTGGAAGATGGTACTGGGGTAAGTGTCACAAAGTTCTGTTATCAGACTCAGCTATTTTTTTCTTGACTAAACATTCTCTTAGTTGTTATAAGGTTTTGATTAGATTCCAAACTTCTGGACTGACTTTTGGAGTTCCCTATTTTTGCTGACATCATATTTTCATTGTCTTAAAAAGCCCTTTTTATCAGCATACCACCACCCTAGTTCCAATTCTTTTTACTTTACATCAGGACTATTTTAGGGATTCTTTTTTTTTTTTTTAATTTTTAATGTTTATTTATTTTTGAGAGAGAGACATACAGAGCGTGAGTGGGAAAGGGGCAAAGAGAGGAAGACACAGAATCCCAAGCAGGCTCCAGGCTCTGAGCTGTCAGCACAGAGTCCATTGCAGGGCTCGAACCCACAAACCGTGAGATCATGACCTGATCTGAAGTTGGGCACTCAACTGACTGAGTCACCCAGGTGCCCCCCTTTTTTTTTTTTTTTTTTAAGTAATCTCCACACCCAGTGTGGGGCTCGAACTCATTACCCTGAGATCAAGAGCTGCCTGCTCTACTGACTGAACTAGTCAGGTGCCCCTTAGGATTTCTTCACCTCTAATAAACCACCACCTCCTTGATTGATTCTCCTTGCCTATTAAGTGATATCTCCAGGCTCTGGTTCCAGCATAGCTTTCGAGCTATATCTCACTATTCTTCCCACCTTCACCTCCATGCTGCTTTGATGAATCCACACAGGTGGGCTGCTCCCAAGTGTGCAATTTGCTTCCCACCGCGTACCTCCATTAATGCTGCTCTTGCACCTCCATTCGTGCTGTTTGCTCCCCATCTGGATCATCCCCTACCCTCACCTCTGCCTACGGAAACACTACTCTTCTCTTAAGAATCAGGGGTGCCTCGGTGGGTCAGTTGGTTAAGCATCTGACTCTTGATTTCTGCTCAGGTTATGATCTCATGGTTAATTTAACGTGTTCTATTGGTTAATGTGGGGCTGTTGGGCTCTGTGCTGAGAGTGGAGCCTGCTTGGGATTCTCTCTCCCTCTCTCTTTCTGTCCCTCCCCAACTTGCGCACGCATGCGCTCTCTCTCTCTCTCTCAAAATAAACAAATAAACTTAGAAAGAATCAACTTCAACCTTTCTATGAAGTCATTCTTAGTCATTTCAACCAAAGCTAATCCCTCCTTCCACAAAATTGCTATGACATTTTTGTGCCATTAACATGATGTATGTGATATTACTGCTTGCATTATTATGTTTATTCATGTTTTCACTCATTCATTCTTTCAATAAATATTTAATAGCACCCATTGTTTGCTAGGGCCACAGTGCAAAGGCAGGATCATTAGTTAAGACATTGAACACATAAACATACATATATATTATAATAATTACTAAGAAAGAAAAGAAACCCAATAGGATTCTATGAGTGGGAATAGGATGAGTCCAAGTTTCTCAGGTTAAGAGTGAGGGGAGAACACAAAAGGCAGAGGGAATAACACGTCAGAGGAGTCTGGAGTACTCTGTGTGTCTTGCCATTTCTATGAGAGTCAAAGAAACATTTCCATTAGCACAGTGCTTTATACTTCTTGCATATGAAGAATAAGAATTATTATTATTATTTATTATTTTTAATACATTTTTATTATTATTCCTTAAAAAATTTTTAACGTTTATTTATTTTTGAGAGAGAGAGAGACAGAGCGCAAGCAAGGGAGGGGCAGAGAGAGGGAGACACAGAACCAGAAGCAGGCTCCAGGCTCTGAGCTTTCAGCACAGAGCCTGACGCGGGGCTTGAACTCACAAGCGGTGAGATAATGACATGAGCTGAAGTCGGATGCTTAACCGACTGAGCCACCCAGACACCCCTATTTGTTATTCTTAATAAACATTAAGAGGAAGATAGGCTTGATAAGAAAAAAAGAATCCAGTGGTAAAGAGGGAGAGGAGTAAGTGTGAAAAGTCAGAGAATAAGATTTAAATTCCTTTCTATTTCAATACAATAGTGATAGTAGCGGCAGCAGCTAACATTGGGTGCTTACTCTGGGCTTGGAATTGTGCTAAGAACTTTATGTGCGTCGTTTCATATAACTTCTAAATCGTGTGGTGTCTGCCCTTTCTTTTCTGCAGTGTCTTGATGCAGTCTCAGGATGTGGACCTCTCCTTCCCACAGCAACCAGAGAGATCCAGTCTCTTCAGTGGTACAAAGAGGGGGACACTGTTTCTCACTTCATACCGGGTAATTCTACTTCTACCTTGACCTATTACCGCTACATTTGTTTTCCTTCAAATGGAGAGAGATTTAACATTGACTTTCAAAGTTGGCATTTTATGATTTTCCATGTTGGAGAATATGGAAGAACACGGGTGATGTTTCTCAGTTAGGCCGGAATGTCAAACAGCCTCGACCTTAGAATTGGTCTAATATGTCTCAGTCCGTGGACAAGCTGCATGCCTTCTCCGAAGTTTCTTTCCTCTCCTAGGTGATCTTCGTGACTTCACACTTAGTCAGTGATCCCATGTTTTCTTTCATGATGCCATTTGATCTGATGAGTAACTGCACCGTTGAACAACCGGTCTTTGCTGCCAACTACATTAAAGGGACTATTCAGGCAGCTCCGGATGGTGAGTGTTCCCCCTCAGAAGTGTATTTTTTTTCCCTCAAAAGCTTCCAGAAGGTTTAAGATTCAGACTTGGCTCATGCTGGAATTCAAAGAAAGCTGCACTGCTCTGTTGGGTAGTGCTTTTCTCTCTGTCTGGGGCTGTCCTTCTCTGACCAGTGGTGCCAGCATCTTAGTGTGTGCCATTTCTTCCCCCAGGTGGCTGGGAAGGACAGGCTACTTTTAAATTAGCCTTCAGAAAAGGAGGTGCCATCGAATTTGCCCAGCTGATGGTGAAAGCTGCCTCTGCTGGTGAGCAGTGCTAATAAAGACACTAAACGCTTTGGGGTTTTGAGGCCTGTGGAATTGAAATAGGACGGCTACCCAGCCACGGCTTTGGTCTCTACGTCAGGCAGTTGGTAGTTGCACACGTATGCAGCAGGCATTTTCTGAGCCTTCCTACTATGGCACAAGTACCATACTACATGCTGGGAACAAGATTATTCAGTCCCTCCTTGTCTTAAAGGAGTTTGCAGGCTAGCAGAAGTTTATACTCAGACACTTGAACCACTAATTATACCTGATAATCTTTTGTCCATTTTTAAATTTTTTTAATGTATTTTTTAAAGCTTATTAATTTATTTTGAGAGAGATAGAGACAGCGTGAGAAGGGGAGGGGCAGAGAGAGAGGGAAAGAGGGAAAATCCCAAGTAGGCTCCACTCTGTCTGTGCAGAGCTCAAGGTGGGGCTCGAACCAACAAAACTGTGAGATCACGACCTGACCTGAGCTGAAACCAAGAGTCGGATGCTTAACCGACTGAGCCACCCAGGCGCCCCTCTTTTGTCCTTTAAATGTTGGTCTCATACATCATTGAGTACTCTCATTTTCAGATCAGGAATCCCCAGTTGCCTGAGTTCTTCTTCCTTTGTCATGCCTTTTGTCTTTTATCCTCTCTGGCTTTGCCTTTGCTTCTGTTAGGTTTAATCCCTGTCTTCCATGAGAAGAGGGAAGAGGTACTATCCAGCCCTACAGCACTGATCTAACAGATGTACCAGAGAACTCTTTCAGACTTTGAATACAAATAATCTTTTTTGTGATATATTTTTATTCAATCTAGTTTCATTTCATGCCCCTACTCTCTCAGCTTTTGTACTCCAGTCCAGCTGGACTTCTTTGTGCCCTGTTCTCTCATCTCCGAGCCTTCATGCTATTTGCTCTACCTGGATAACTTTATTTATTAATTTGTTTGTTTAATTTTATTTTTTAAGTAAACTCTACACCCAATATGGGGCTCGAACTCATGATCCTAAGATCGAGAGTCACGTGCTCTACTGACTGAGCCAGCCAGGTGCCCTGGAATTTGTTCTATCTGGAATGCTTTCTCTTTCTCCCTTGCCTCCACCCCAACTCCAATCTAGTTGAGATGAACACAATCTAGAAGAGACAGACACATGCAAATATTCCAAAATAGAGGCATGGGCAAAGTGCTGGGGACACACCAGAGGGTGGAATGAATTTTCTAGCTCAGAAGACTGACTGGATCATGATACTATAAACCACGGTTAAGAATATAAGAGACCATCTAAGTTGGAGAGGAAACGAGTTCAATTTTAGATATAATAATACTAACATTTATTGAATGCTTACCATACAGTGGGCAGCGTTCCAAGCCCTTTACATGTGTCAATTTTTTTAATCCTCACAAAAACTTAGGCTGTAGGTACAATCATTGTCCCCAGTTGATAACTGGGGAAACTGAGTCAGTGATGGTTCTACAGTTTCCCAAGGCTATACAGGTAGAAACTGATAGAGCTAGAATCTAGACCCTAAACATACTCTCACTCTCTTTTTAAACTTTTTATTTCAAAAAAAAAAATCGTATTTAGAAAAGTTGCAAGAATTTATAATGGACTCTCATGGACCCTTCAACTAGATTCACCCATCATTAACATTTTCCCACATTTGCTTTATCTTACTCTTCGTTTGTTTTTGTTTTTACTGAACTATTTGGGAGTAAGTTACAAAGTTCATTTCATTCATTCCTAAGTATTCAAGTGTGTATCTGCTAAGAGCAAGGGTATTCTTTTATCTACCCTAAGTCTACTTATCAAATTCAGAAAATTTAACACTGAAACAATGTTGTTATTTAATATTTGGTTTATATTCAAATTCAAATGATTAACCCATCACTCTTCCTAATTCTTATGGCGTACTGTTTATTTTTCCAATCCAGGATCTAATCCCAGATCACACACTGAATTTAATTGTCCTATTTCTTTAGTCTCTTTTAGTCTGGACTCAGCCTTTCTTTGTCTTTCTTGGCATTGACAGTTTTATTTATTTAAAAAGCTTATTTATTTATTGTGAGAGAGAGAGAGACAGTGAGAGTGAGTAGGGGAGAGGCAGAGAGAGGGAGAGAGAGAATCCTAAGCAGACTCTGCACTGTCACACTGTCAGCACAGAGCCTGACGCAGGGCTCAGACTCATGAACCATGAGATCATGACCTGAGCCACAGTTAGACCCTTAACCTGCTGAGCTACCCAGGCGCCCCAACATTAACATTTTTAAAAGAATACAGGCTTATTGTTTTGTAGATTTGGGTTTATCTGTTTCTTCATGCTTAGATGCAGGTCCTGCATTTTGGCAGAAATACTGTATAAGTATAGTATGTAAGTGATGCTGTGCTCTTTTGATCCTATACCCTTAACCGCTGGATCATATTGAAGTGAGGTACACTGGAATGCTAGAGGCCAGCGGACCGGCAGCTCAGAACCACAAAGATGAACTGTATCTAGAGACTCATTTGGAGATCCTCAGCACACAGGTCATCTCTGGAGCCATGTGAGTGAAAGGCTTATTCAGTGAATAAAGGATGGTATTCCAAGGTCCTCAACATCAACGGGATGGGTAGCGTGGGGCTGACTGAGGTAGGAAGAGAATCGAATTTATTATCCCAGAAGTCAAGAAAGAGAAATTTCAAGCATTACCGAGTGGTCATCTGTCAGCTGCTGCAGAGATGTTTGATAAAATGAAGACTGAAAAGTGTGCATTGCATATGGAAATTTGAGTTTGTGGTGGTCTTAGCAAGACAGAAATGCTAAAGACAGGTGGTGTAGAAGCCATATACAGGAAATTGAGGAGTAAGAAAATGTTTAATGTTGCCTTTAATGATACAGTGCAAGATATGAAGACCAAGGAGTTCACATACTGAACCCAGCCAACAGCTCTTCACTGTCCAGAAGGCAGACAGCCTCTAAAGCCTGACGTTGGATAACAAGGTGTCCTGGCTCACAGAGTATGGCCATGTGGAACCCAGAGGCAGGGGATACTTGGAAGTCCAGTTCTTCTTTGCTACAGATGTCTGGAAAACTCAGAATAATTGCATACTGGGTCCTGAATTTGCCCTTATTTTTCGCCTCACAGTAGAGAGAGCTTATTTTTAGGATTATGGGCTAAGGATCAGGCAACTTGAGGGAAACTTCTTAGTGCTCTTATTAAGATATGCTTCTAGGGGCGCCTGGGTGGCTTGGTCAGTTAGGCGTCCGACTTCAGCTCAGGTCATGATCTCGCGGTCCGTGGGTTCGAGCCCCGCATCGGGCTCTGTGCTGATGGCTCAGAGCCTGGAGCCTGTTTCGGATTCTGTATCTCCCTCTCTCTCTGCCCCTCCCCTGTTCATGCTCTGTCTCTCTCTGTCTCAAAAATAAATAAACGTTAAAAAAAAAATTTTTTAAAAAAGTTATGCTTCTTGGCTTGTAAATCTAGGTACAGAGTCCTAGCAGTTACATAGCCTCTTGGAAAGGGTTTAGGCAACTTAGGTGAACTTGACCAAATGTCTGAACCTACTCTGTGTCTGATTATATCATGGCTTAGGTGTGGGAACCTACCCCTGCTTTCTCAGCAAGAGTCAGGGATTGTGAGATGGGCTTCCATGAGGCCTTTGGAATTAACTACCCATCATACTTTATGGTTTGACTCTTTGACCCTTATTGTATACCAAACACTATGGTATGATTGAGATGATTGAGAACACAATAGTGAGCAAGACATACATAGTCCCCCGCCTTTGTTAAATTTACAGTCTAGTGAGAGTCATATAAGAAATACACAAACGGGGTGCCTGGGTGGCTCAGCTGGTTAAGCATCGGACTTCGGCTCAGGTCACGATCTCATGGCTTGTTAGTTGTGCTGACAGCCCAGAGCCTGGAACCTGCTTCGGATTCTGTGTCTCCATCTTTTTCTGCCCCTTTTTCTTCCCCACCCCCTCGCATTCTGTCTCTCTCTCTCAAAAATAAATAAACATTAAAAAAAAAAAAGTACGCAAACATATAAGTTAGTAAAATAATATTTCTGGGAAGGATACTAATAAGATATTGAAAAGGAGGATAAGTTTAGATTTAGATTTAGATTTAGATTTAGATAACTTTAGATTTAGATTTAGATAAGTTTAGATTTAGAATGAATTAGTTAAGATAATGCTAGTTATTGAAACAGATAAACCCCAAATTATCAATAGCTTAAGACAATAGATATTACTGCTTATATAAAGGTCAATCAGCAGGGATAAAAGGGGGCTGTGTTCTACATAACCCTTCAGGGACTCAGGGTGATAGGGTCTATGCCATTTTTAACACATGGCTTCCACAGCCTCTCTGGCTAGCCAGCAGAGAGGGAAATAGAACAAATGTTTCACCTGGAAAGCTTGCATGGGCCAGGCCTGGAAGCAGTGTTATTACTTGTGGTCAGATGCTAGATGCCAGAAATTAGTGTAGTAGACTGATAATAGCTCCCAAAGATATATCATTGCCTAGTCCTCAGAATCTGTGAATGTTCCCTTGTTTGTAAAAAGAATCTTTGCAGATGTAATTCATTTAAGGGGCTTGAGGCTATTACCCTGGATTATCCAGGTGGGCCCCAGATGCCATCGCAAGGATCTTTATGAGAGAGATGCAGAGGGAGACAAACAGAAGTGCTTTCTTCTGTATCACGTTGCCATTACATTGGTTTTTAATAGATGTATCTTGCCAACTTGATCGAAGCCTCAGTTGGAAATTTTTTCTGAATATTTATTATGGTAGGTGCTATCCTAGGCCCTGAATAAGCACAGGCAAATAAGACACAGTCTCTGCCCTCAAAAAGCATACAGTTCAGGACAAGGGAGGTGTATGTGTTTTATCTTATATCCTGGGAGCATTGTTGGACACTTGTGTAAGATGATGGTTAATACCCTATTAATTGGTTGGTAGCTGCTGTACATCTGCATTGAACAAATTAGAGTCTCTATTTTGCCAAACTTGTCTTCTCAGCTGCCAGAGGAGTTCCACTTGGAAGTGCAAGTTACTGGTTCAGCCCTCCAGGACTGCTTGTAGTTACTGGGCAGGGGAACATGATGTGCACGCAACAGATGCCTTGTCCAGGTAAGGTATGGCAGGGAAGTTCTTGTTGGGAGGTGGAAAAGTATGCCAGGGGCTCAAAGATCCTTTCACTGCTAGTTTGCTTCCAACTCTGCTGTAGGAGAAACAGCAGAGGTTTAGAAAATTGGAAAATGGTGAAGTCCATGACTTTGTTTCTAGACTGAAACCCAGTGACATGTCAGCAAGTGACTAAGCTTCAGTTTCAGGTCTACTTTTAACTGTAACGTACACATACAGAGTATAGCTGGGCAACTTCCATTAGTGGGAGCAGTCCCTTCCTGCATATAGCCTGAGCAGAAAATGTGTGCTCTTGCCCACTTCCCCCTTCCAGCTTCACACACGTATAGCCATCATGCTTATGCCATGCCCTTCAACCTCACTGAGGACTCCGGCTTTATGCTCTGTACCCTCTAACAGTTGTGCCTGTCCACAGTGATTCTCAAATGTGGTCCACAGCCTACTGGTGGGCCACAAAGGGTTTCCTAACAGGCTGCCGATGGGCCCCCAAACGCGGCCCTTCCTTGGGTTCTCCTTGGAGCATGACATGCATGTCTGTTGGCTTTTTGTTTTGTATACTAACTGATGTCACAGAATGACGTGTTTATATGTTGTATGCCTAAAAATATAATCTAATAATTCTTTTAAATGCATTGGTCTCTTGCATTATGTAGAAAACAAAAAATGGAATTATAAGCCATTGTTAACAGTAATATTAGCTTTTATAATTGTCCAGTGATTTACCTTTACTGAGATCTTTATTTCTTCATATGGCTTCAAATTTCTGTCTGGTGTGCTTTCAAGGTCACCCTGCAGGACTCCCTGAGGCACTTCTTGCAGGGCCAGTCTGGTGGTAATGAACTCCTTCAGCTTTTGTTTATCTGGGAACATCTTCATTCTCCCTTACTCTTGAAGGAGTTTGGGCAAATAGAGGACTCTTGTTTGACAGTTTATTTCTGGCCTCCAAAGTTTCTGATGAGCAACCTGCTAATTGTCTTATTGAGGATCCTTTGTATGTGGGTGATTCACTTTTCTCTTGCTGATTTCACGATTCTCTCTTTATCTTTGGTTTTTGGAAGTTTAATTAGAATGCATATCGGTTGGATCTGTATGAATTCATCTGACTTGAAGCTCATTGAGCTTCCTGGATGTTTATATTCATGTTTTTCATCCAGTTTGGGAAGTGCGCAGTCATCATTTCTTTAGATATTTACTCTCTCCCTTTCTCTCTCTTCTCCTTCTGGGACTTCCACAGCGTGTATGTTGGTCTGCTTGATGGCGTCCCACAGGTCCTTCAGCTCTGTTCACTCTTCGTCAATATTTTTTCTGGCTGTTTCTCAATCTCTGCTGTTTCTGTTGTTCTATGTTCATGTTAACAGATTCATTCATCTGCCTACTCAAATCTGAATTTGAACCCCTCTAGTGAATTCTTTTCAGCTATCATACTATTCAGCTCCAGAATTTTGCTTTGGTTTCTTGTTAAGTTTTCCACTTCTACTGATGTTTCTGTTTGGTGCATACATCATTTTCTTGACTTTCTTCACATTCTCCTTTAGTCTTTGAGCATCTTTAAGACAGTTCTTTTAAAGTTTTTTCTAATTAGCTCAAACATAAAAATGGATTACAGCAAAATAACTCGACAGTTGTCCATTCATTGACTCATTAAACCACTTTGGGAATGTAGCCAAGGAAATAAATAAAACCCATGATTATTGTAATATGAATCAGAAAGTTGGAAACGACACATTCTTCTAGAACAGGGGAATTATGTAGCACCTATCCATGTGATAAAATGTTGTTCAGCTTTTAATTTATGAAGTGTTAATAATGTAAAGACTTTTTTATAATGCCAAGTAAAAAGAGCCAGATAAAAAGTTGTATGGTTGTTATGATTGTGATTGTATAAAAAATATTAACATATCCTACAAAGAAATATACCAAAATGCTAAGTTTTTGTCTTTGATAGTGGAATTACAGGTAATTTTTAAATTTCATCTTTTCTCTATTTTCCAAATACATATTCCTCATTGAGCATGTATTACTTTCTTCATAATCAAATAACATTTATTAAGTAAAATATGTATCTGAGCACAAGTATAAGTAATGTAGAGATATAACTGTAGGGATATTTTCATGTTAATTTGAATCCCTCCACAACAGGAAATGATAAAGCCTTCACCTGGTGAAGGATCTGGCTTTAGCATTACTCTGCCTGAGTTCTCATCCTGTGTCAGTTTGCTTCAGCATAGTTTTTTTGTCTTTCTCCTTCATACCTATTCCTTGTCCACTCTAAAAAATGAGTAACTGATTTTTTTTCCTTCTCAGCATACCCATTTGTTGTCTATGGATCCCCACAGGCAGGATATGGACCCCCACAGGCAGGATATGGACCCCCACAGGCTGGATATGGACCCCCACAGGTGGAATATGGACACCTGCCATGGGGATACGGACCCCCACCAGCAGGATACGGACCCCCACCTGTGGGATCTGGAGCCCCACCAGGAGCATACAGAGCCCTGCCTGTGGGATACGGAGCCCTCCCAGCTGGAAACGAAACCTTACCGACTGGAAGTGAAAACCCAGGGGCTGGAAATCAAGCCCCACCTCCAGGATATGAAGTTTCACCTGCTGGAATTAGAGCTGGGTCTGGCAAATCTGTGGCAATCCAACCTCCTGGGTATGAGGCTTCTCTTCCCCCTGCCTCATCTTCTCAGAGCCATTCACCATCTTCCAGGAATTAAACCTTGAAGACTCGCCAAGCAAAGTGGCACCCGAAAACCGAAGTCAGAATAGGAAGGTAGACTCAGGTATGTGATTAAAGGTGTGTCTGACGTAGTGTTGCCCTGTGGAAGGGCAGTCTTAGGGGGAGGCTGAGTCAACTCTTGATTAGATGGGCCAAAGACGAAGTAGAGTTAGAGCTAATTCCCCAATAATTTGATTGACATTGGGCTGCATTGTAATTTTTTTTTTAATGTTTATTTATTGAGAGAGAGCATGCACATGAGCTGGGGAGGGGCAGAGAGAGAGGGAGACAGAGGATCCAGAGCCAGATGGGGGCTTGAACTCAGAAGCTGTGAGATCATGACCTGAGCTGAAGTCAGAGGCTCAACCTACTGAGCCACTCAGATACCCGATGGGCTGCATTTTTAAACAAACCTTGAATGTAGGGTGGAAAAGGCTTCCTGCCTTTCTCCCCTCCCCCTCTAGAAATTATTTTTTGCTAGGCCTGAAAATATGTTAAAAATATCAAGTTGAGGGGCACCTGGGTGGCTCAGTTGGTTAAGCAGTTGGACTCTTGGTTTTGGCTCAGGTCATAATCTCATGGTTCATGAGTTCAAGCCCCTCATTGGGATCTTTGCTGGCAACACAGAGCCTGCTTGGGATTTTCTCTCTCTTCCTCTCTCTCTGCCCCTTCCCTGCTCAAACTCTCTCTCAAAATAAATAAATAAACTTAAAAAAAATGTTTAAAAAGAAATATCAAGTAGAATACTCAGTTGTTTTTCACAGCATTGTTTATATTAGTGAAAGGATGGACCAGCCCATCACTAAATTTCCAATAGTGAGAGAGAATTTCATAAATCATGGTACATCCATATAATGGAATATTATGTGTCCATTGAAAATGATATCTAGGGGTGCCTGGGTGGCTTGGTTGGTTGGGCATCTGACTTCGGCTCAGGTCATGATCTCACGGTTTGTTGAGTTCGAGCCCCGCATCAGGCTCTGTGCTGACAGCTCGGAGCCTGGAGCCTGCTTCGGATTCTGTGTCTCCTTCTGTCTCTGCCCCTCCCCAACTTGTGCTCTGTCTTTCTATGTCTCTCAAAAAATAAATAAATGTAAAAAAAAAAAAATTAAAACAAAAAGAAAATGATATCTAGATTAGGAAAAAGCCTTCTTTAAGAAAATCAACCCCCCCCAAAAAAAGAAAATCAAACCCAATAATGCAATAAAGGAAAACGGTGATAAGTTTGACTATATCAAAAATTTTAACATCTGTATGACCACAATTAAAAGATAGAAAACAGAATAGGAGAAAGTTAATCTCCGACATATATGTTAAACAAATAATTTATAGTTAGAATATATGAAGAACTCCTAAAAGTCAACCAAAAATTAAAAATGGACAAAAGATATGAAATCCCAATTAACCAAGGCAGTAGAGTGGCTCAGAAACATTTCAAAAGACGTTCAATCAACTTGACTAGTATTAGGAAAATGCAACTTGACATGAGAAACAATTTTATCTCCAAAGATTTATAAATATTAAAAAGATAGAAAAAGTTAAGTGTTAGGAAGGAACACATGTGGGGAAAGGTTATTTTATACAATATTGGTGCGAATGTAAGTTGAATGCATTTTTAGAAAGAGATCTGGCAGTGCCTTTTAAAAGGTAAAAGATATCTACTCTTGATTTAGCAGCTTCACTTCTCAATATCTATTCCTGAGAAACGCTTGCACCTGTGCACAAAGATGTGTGTGGGAAGATTTAATTACATTCATTGTTTCTAACATTACAAAATTGGAAATAAGCTATGTGGTCATTAATAGTATTTATATAAACTATGGTGCCTTAAAGCTAAATATGCAAAAATTCTGTCTTATTGTTAAAATAAGAAAAGCAAGTTGTAGGGATTATATACTGCAGTGATTTTCAATCCCATCATACTGCCCCCATAACAAATAATTTGGTTTTTTTTTAAGTTTATTTATTTATTTTGCGAGAGAGAGCGAGAAGGGGAAAGGCAGAGAGAGAGAGGGAGAGAGAGAGAGGGAGAGAGAGAATTCCAAGCAGGCTCTGCAATGTCCGTGTGGGGTCCGACACGGGGCTTGAACTCATGAACTGTGAGATCATGACCTGAGCTGAAACCAAGAGCTGGACGCTCAATGGACTGAGCCACCCACATGCCCCTCCCATAACAAATAATTTGTAATGTCTCCTTTAGATCATCAGAATGAAATTTGTAGACAACTGCATATGATTCCATACCATTTCAACCAAAATCAATAAATTATGTCATAAATGTGATATAAAGAAATAATATAAAACTAGTTTGTAGTAAAATTTTAAGTATTTTAATATATAAATGTTCAAATTCCACTGTACTAGAAGACGCAACAAAGTAATCAAGTGCTCACCTCCTGTATGTAGATTCACCAAATTCATAAACACTAGAAATGATCCATGTATGTTGTATTGGTGACTTGAATACCATAGTGGCAATGCTATTGGCAATGTCGTTTTCCAAAATGATGAACAATCTTTGACAAATTTCCAAATAAAACAAAGTTTCGTTTTCCCTTGATTTACACAGTGGTTGAATTCCTGAAAAGTTCTGCATGTATTAAAATCATGTAATGCAGGGTTAGGCTCTAGGCTCAAATGATTATAAGCATGTGTTTCACCTACATCGATGGCCAGAGATTCATTTGAAAATCATGAAGGAGTGTAGGACGATTCTTTGTTGTGAGGAACTGCCCTGTACTTTTCGGGACGTCTAGCATCCTTGACCCCTCACCTGTCAGATACCAGCAGTGGCCTCTAATTGTGATAACCAAAAATGCCCCCAGTTATTTCATAATTGCCCCCTGGGGGTCAATGCCTTCCCTGCTAAGAACTATCATTTTAGACTACTTTAGACTATTCTGAGGTTGTCAGCCTCTTAAAAACTCACTATTCTGCTACCTTGACTGACTTCCTAATTTCATTGGCCTTTCCTTGCTTTCTTACAGGCTCATCAAGCCACCTAAAAGGAGGCCTTAAAAATATTATATCAAGTGTTTTTAGATACTATATACCAAAAGGTTTTAGAAGCTTTAGTGTATAATATTTCCAGACCCAGAAGACATTTAAATCATATTTTTTCTATGAATATTTTGTGTGTAGTTGAGAACATGTTGTATATACAAGTGTTTCACCTGACACTTTACATTTTCATAACTTTTATTTATTTATTTATTAAATTAAACAATATTTTTAATGTTTATTTTTTAGGAGAAACAGAGCATGAGTTGGGGAGGGGCAGAGAGAGAGAGACAGGGAGACACAACAGGCTCCAGGCTCTAAGCTGTCAGCACAGAGCCCGATGGGGGCTCGAACATATGAACTGCGAGGTCATGACCTGAGCTGAAGTCAGACGCTGAACTGACTGAACCACCCAGGTGCCCCAGCTTTTTTTAAAAACAGCTTTGAAGTACTGTGGCCTGGGTGGCTCAGTCAAGCGTCTGACTTCAGCTCAGGTCATGATCTCGCGGTTCATATGTTCGAGCCCCCATTGGGCTCTGTGCTGACAGCTCAGAGCCTGGAGCCTGTTTGGGATTCTGTGTCTCCCTGTCTCTTTGTCCCTTCCGTACTCATGCTTTGTCTCTCTTCCTCTGTCAAAAATAAGTAAACATTAAAAAAAGAATTAAAAAACCCCACAACTTTGAGGTATAGTTGATATATTAAAAATTGAATATACTTAATGTATAGTTAGATGAGTTTCATAGGTTTTTAAGAATTATTCATAAAGGGGCACCTGGGTGGTTCAGTCGGTTGGGCATCCAACTTCAGCTCAGGTCACGATCTCGTGGTCCGTGAGTTCGAGCCCCGCGTTGGGCTCTGGGCTGATGGCTCAGAGCCTGGAGCCTGCTTCTGATTCTGTGTCTCCCTCTCTTTCTGCCCCTCCCCCGTTCATGCTCTGTCTCTCTCTGTCTCAAAAATAAATAAACGTTAAAAAAAAATAAAAAAAAAAGAATTATTCATAAATATTGTTAGTGGCTACATGATAGTCTGACATGGCTGCACCATTACATATTTTCTCAATCCCTATTTTAAAATATTTTAGTTGTTTCCAGGTTTTTGCTATTACAAACAACATTGTGATTAACTTCTCTTATATAGAGCTTTTTTTTTTAAATTTTGGATTATTTCCTTGAAACAGGTTAGAGTTATTGATTGATCCTCATTGTAACAATTAGGAAACCAGATGCTCCTATGTTGTCAAGGACAGCCTTTCCTAAGGAAGCTGGTGGATGTTAATGGGTCTTATGTGGAAAAGGTGGTTATTGAGTCAAATATATTTGAAAAAGCCAGGTAAATAGATTTCTTTACCTCATGACTTCTCAGCACCTTGAATATACTAGTGAACATAAATCTCTAAGAGGGAGACATTTTCAAAATACACATATTTTTTCAAAATTATTTGACCTTAGTCTATTTTATTCACTAAACATTTTGGAAAAACTATTATTTAGTGGAACAAACTTCAGGAAACACTTTGTGGAATGAGTGGATATTAGAATTAAAATGAACTGTTAAGTGTCTGGGATATGCTGCCCTTAAAACTCTTCCCAACAATGAGACGAGTCAAGGACCATTCTTCTTCCCCTTCCGAGAAAAAGAGCTTCATGTCCAGTTTGTAGAGAACAGGAGATCTTCTTGAAGAAGGCACATGATAATATAGAAAGTAGCTACGGATTCCTATTAGAAATTACCGGCACAGAGTCATGGGTCTGGGACACTGGAGTGTCAGTAGTACAGGGACTGCTGGTATGTCCAGGTAACCATGCAGGGAAGAAGTAAAAAGAGAAAACATAGGTATAACCCTTTTCTAAAGATTCCAAACAGAGAATTCAGACCATACGGATCTTTTTTTAATGTTTGTTTGTTTGTTTGTTTGTTTAGAAAGAGACCGCGAGGGAGGGGCAGAAAGAGAGAGAGAGGGAGAGAGAGAGAATCCCAAGCGGGTTCTTCACTGTCAGTGCAGAGCCAGACGTGGGGCTCAATCCCACGAATGTGAGATCGTGACCTGAGCAGAAGTCAAGAGTCAGATGCTCAACCAACTGAGCCACCCAGGTGCCTCAGACCATATGGATCTTAAACATGGGTCACAGGCCCCAGATCTCTTTCTCTTAAAAATTTTTGAGGGAAGTGATGAGGATTTTTTTTCTTTTAAGAGTTTCTTCTTTTCTCACTTCTAAACCTCTCTACATGGGCAGAAGTGACAAGGAGAGGAAGAGGGAGAGATTCTCCAAACCAGAGCAGGAATAAAGTTCCCCTCATTCAGCTTTTCGGTTTGTGCTGGAATGTGATGGTGAGTTGGGAATAGGGGCAAGGAGTGAGGCCTCTTTTACGCTGGAATAGTTCTCTAAATAACTGACGTCTAACAGGCATATTCTGGGATTAGAATTCTAAAAGGGTAGCAAGTAGACTTTCTCTTCTGCTCTTCATTCTAGCCATACATGTACCAGGTAGATTTGAAGTTAGGTCCAACAACCTAGAAGCAGGTCCAAGTCTCCTGAAAGTGGACTCCCCTGCAAAGGGAACTTGTTCACCTGTTTCACCAAGCTGCTGGAATACAACCAAAGGTGGTAGCTGTATAGAGGTGGGACCAAGAAGAGCCCCAGTTTGGACCCATTGGGGGCTGTATGGCACACCTACTCTTAGCTCCCACTGCCTGATGCAAAGAGTCAGATTCCTTCTATAACAAGCACATCCTATAAGGAGAGCTTTGGGTCCTGTGTACTCACAGGGATCCGGTTTTGCTCTGCTTAGGACAAATCCAGCGAGAGTTCAGCTAAGCCTGTTATGTGCTGAAAGCACTAATGCTGGGTCATTCGGGTCCCCATTGACATTTTGGATGCTTCCTTCCTGATTCATCCCTGAGCTGGTGGATTCATCTTCTTCCTGTCTCTTCCCCAGATGCAATACAGAATCTGCTCTTGCTTTCTGTACTTTGCCTATTCATTTCCTTTTAGGAATAGGAAGGGAAAGGAAGAAGATCTTTTATCTCTGGACTGATAGTGGACCCACAAAACAAGCACCCAAATACTCTTTTTCCTAGGTAGGTGGATGCTTGCCAGCCTGCAGAAACTTCGGGCTTGACTGTCCTGAGGAATCAAGGGGAAAATGTGTAGTTGGTGGGATTTTTCAACCTATAGATTAATATATGCAGGAAATACTGCATGTCTTTGTTTTCTTTTAATTCTGTTATCCAGACACCCCCCCCACCATCTGCCTTGCTGGTGGGCTCCCCCAAACTCCCAAGATTATGCAAAGTTATCCAGATCTTATGTGGCATCAAGATGCCAAGAAGGCCCTTCTAGGCATCAGATTACTTCTGAAACAGCTACTGCCCTGTCCAGGCAGTCACATCAAGTCTGATAGCTGGGTTGCTTCCTTATGCCCCCAGAATCTTAGGTGGGGCCTGGAAGCTGGCTGTCAGAGATCCAGCTCCACACCCCTGAGCACTGGGGAGCAGGACCCCAATGCCTACTCCTTGAGAGGACCGCCAGTTCCTTCCCCAACCTCTCAGATTCTCCTGCCTCCATCCCCTCTACTTCTTGAGCAACCATCCTAATCCCAATCTCAGGATCTGGGTTTCCATAGAGGATACTAGAGAGCCTTTGCCTTCGTGTTGACTTGATTTTTCTTGCCCACTGCCGGTTGCTTGCTTGAAACTCTGTATGTGTGACTATGTATAGAATGTAAACCCCCAATTCAAATTCACACTGTACAGGTTACCTAGTCATCTAGTAGAAAGTAAAACATGTGGCAACCATCCCAACCTTTACCTGGAGCACCTTTAGGAGAGGGGAGTTGGTGTAGCACACTCAACCATGGACTCTTAGAGAATAAACTTGTTTTTGAAGGTCCCCAAATGACTCCAGAAGAAGGGATTCTGTCTAAGGGAGAGATTTGACCAGCAGTTTGATTAGTCATGATACGTATTTAATAGTTAATATTTAAAAACTTGTGTAATATTTAGTAATCGGCTTTTTTTTTTATTAAACTTAAGACTATTAATTGGACTGGGTATTAATAAATAATTACTAATATTGAACATAGTTCTTAAATTCCATTTAGGTTCTAAGTACTCATTTGACAAATCTTTGAGTGCCATAGCTGAGGCCCCTGGAGCTAGATTTTTGAGTTGTGACAAAAAACAAGGACAGTTTTGTCCTCCATCTCAGAAAGAGGTAACGGTCATCTTGGAGACAAGTTACCAGAATGCATCTTGCTCTCCTCTTTCATCATGTCTGTGTCTGGAATGCTTTCTATTTACCCCTCTCCCTACTGCAATACTGTTCTCCTTTTGGCCTCCTGGCCGAGTCCTAGTCATCTGCTGAGTCCCAACCCAGATGCTCTTTGAAACCTTCCTGAATTTCCCAACTAAATTCAGATGTTATTTCTTCCTTTGTCCCACTCTATTTTGTGCGCGACTCCATTAGAGAGCATTTACAGAGTAATTTTCATTGCTGGTTTATATGTCTGTCTTTGCCCGGAACTGTGAGTTCTCCGAGGACCATTATTGGGTCATTATTTGATGTGAGGCATTACTTCTAGTGCTGTAGAGAGGAGACAGAGTTGTTTCAAATATAGTCCCTGTTTTCTAAGAACTTACTGTTTAGAGCTTTAGGGCAAGAAAGGAACTCGTTGTTAGTAATTGCCTCACTCTGCCACTCTTCTGGAGGATCCAGGGAAAAGAGTTCCTGGTTTTAATGTAGGTTTTATTACTGTTCAGGTATGGTAAGGCCAACCAATCAGGAGACAGCTGCCATCGAAAAGGTAGTTTGTTATACTTATAGATCTGAAGGCAAGGGCGTGCCACGCCATGAGGGCCGCACAGGGAAGCACCAGGGACAAGGGGGAAACTGTCACAGCCTTTATTGTGGTCTCCATGGGAAGGAACAGGTGAGGCAGGGTAAGCAGGTTTAGGATTGCATAGTTTGAATAATGTCAGTGGGCTTGGGGGCATAGAGGCTGTCCCTGGTTGTTTAGTACCTGGCTTGGGGGTGATTAGAGCAGGTGGAGCCTGATAAAAGAGGTGGTTGGAGCAGGAATGTATTATGCTAAGTGAAATAAGTCAGTCAGAGAAAGACAAATACCATATGATTTCATTCATGTGGAATTTAAGAAACAAAACAGATGAACATATGGGAAGGAAGAAAAAAAGAGAAGAAAGTAAGCCGTAAGGGGCGCCTGGGTGGCACAGTCGGTTAAGCGTCCGACTTCAGCCAGGTCACGATCTCGTGGTCCTTGAGTTCGAGCCCCGCGTCGGGCTCTGGGCTGATGGCTCAGAGCCTGGAGCCTGTTTCCGATTCTGTGTCTCCCTCTCTCTCTGCCCCTTGCCCGTTCGTGCTCTGTCTCTCTCTGTCCCAAAAATAAATAAACGTTAAAAAAAAAAAAAGAAAAAAAAAAAAGAAGAAAGTAAGCCATAAGAGACTCTTACTATAGAGAAGAAATGGAGGGTTGATGGAGGGAGGTCAGTGGGGGATGGGCTAGATGGGTGATGGGCATTAAGGAGGGCACTTATTATGATGAGCACTGGGTGTTATATGTAAGTGATGAATCACTAAATTCTACTTTTGAAACCAATATAACACTATATGTTGACTAACTAGAATTTATTTATTTATTTTTTTCAACGTTTATTTATTTTTGGGACAGAGAGAGACAGAGCATGAACGGGGGAGGGGCAGAGAGAGAGGGAGACACAGAATCGGAAACAGGCTCCAGGCTCTGAGCCATCAGCCCAGAGCCCGATAGAATTTAAATAAAAACTTGAATCAAACAAAGAAATAAAGGAGCAATCCGTATATCAAAAAAAAAAAAAAAAAAGAGAGAGAGAGAGAGACGTGGTTGGGGGAATGGCCCCAGAATGGTTGGTCTCCTTTTGAAAGACACATTCACTGGCAGGTTGCTTACCATCTTTAGAAGTTGGCTAACCCAGGGGTGCCTGGGTGGCTCAGTCGGTTAAGTGTCGACTTCAGCTCAGGTCGTGATCTCAAGGTTTGGGAGTTCAAGCCCCATGTCGGGCTCTGTGCTGACAGCCCGGAGCCTGCTTCAGATTCTGAGTCTCTCTCTCTCTGCCCCTCCCCTGCTCTCTCTCTCTCTCTCTCTCAAAAGTAAATAAACATTAAAAACATTTTTTTTAATTAAAAATTTTTAAAAAAGAAGAAAGAAATTGGCTAACCCTGAAAGGGCCAGTCCCTTTAGGGGTTTCAAGTCCCCAGATGTCCTAGTATCAGAATACGGAAAATAAAAGATATGATTAGTACAGTTATAAAACTAGGTCCCTGGCCTTCCTCATTGGGTTCCCCTCTATGTGGAATCTCTGAAAAGCAGGATTAAAAAAGGAAAGGGAAGAAGGACGGAAACTCCTCTCTCAATTCGGAGTGCAGTCAGCTACAGGTAAAGCAACTACACTGTTTTAAATAAATAGGAGCTAATTTTCCTCACATAACAAAATTTCAGGAGGCGGGCAGACCCAGCTAGGTGCTGCAACTCAACCACATCATTCGAGGCTCAGCTCCTTATACCTTCTAGTCTGCCAACCCTGATATCCCTCGTGTGTTGGCCAGGATGGTCAGGACAGCTGACCGCCTCCAAGGAGGAAGACGGGGAGGGCAGAGGGCTGTGCCACCTACGATTCTCTTCCCTTCTCTAGGTCCTGGCCCGAGGGCGGGCACCTTCTGAAATGCTAACCTAAAACAATCTAAGTATCTCTCACTGGGCAATTTAAAAAAATGTGGTAACTGGAAATGTATTAATAGGGATTAAGCTCCAAAAGATAATAAATGGGAAAAAAAAGCCACAAAACAGCATGTTTACTTTGCCACCATCTTCCGCACATGCCAGAGTGATTGAGCCTCGTCTCCACGGGACCCCGTTAGCAGGAGTTGTCTCAGGGCGAGGGAGCTGCATGGCTGGGGGAAAGGATTGAGAGAGAGGATGAATTTTTCCCACTCTAAACCCTTTTGGATCTTTCGATTTTGTGCTACATGCCTGTGTACTGTGTGTCATTTTAAACGTGAAGGATAAATTAATATGCTAGGTTCTACCTTGCTTATAAATTGTGCAGTGGTTCCTTGCAACCTTCAGGATTAAGTCCAAAGTCCTGGTTTACTGTATACATGGATCACATTATGCTCCTTAGTATTTAAGGACCTGCGTGGTCTGGCCCTTCCAGTGACCTCTCCAGCTATGTGATCCAGCTGAGCAGAACAAAATGCAGACGCTGAACTGGGCATGGCCTCTGCCTCTATGCCTTCCTCCCCACTGTGTTTTAGTCATCTTTCAAAATAGCCCAGAAGTTCTTTCTTTTGAGAAGCTTTTTCTCATCTCCCCTTCCAGAGTAATTGCCCTTCTACTGAGCTTGTATTGTTTCTGGTGAAAAACTGTGCCAAACCTATTGAGATTGTTTGTGTGCCCATCTCCCCCATGGCCTGTGAGCTCCTTGAGAACAGAGACTGTATCCCATTGCAGGACACCTAGCAGAAAGCACTGCACAGAGCATGTGTCTAGTAAACATTTGTTGAGGGAATAAAGATGTGAATACATTGTGTTTCTTGATTTATGATATACACTTATAACACATATATACACCACCAAGTTCTGGCCACAAGTTGAAGATTATAATTTGCAGAATAAGTTTCGGTTGGCAGGCTGTTAGAGAGGATTCGCATTTCAGATTTTAGAGGAAGCTGCCCCTTCTCTGGCTGGTTGAGTTGAACAGTCCTGAAGGCATGGTTATGTTTCACCTCTACCTAGCTCACAGCCATGGTTTACATGGTTCCTACTGGCCAAAGCCACCACTGGCAAGGTGGTTCCATAGAACTCACCTGGTGTTTAAAGGCCTTTGAAAGTGAATAAACATCACTACTAAAGCTGGGTGCTAGGCAATGTGCTAAGGTACTTTATGAACATATCTCACTTAGTCCCCATAGCAATCCAGTCAAGTGGGCACTTTTAATGCCTTCATTTTACAGCTAAGCATACTAAAGCTTGGAGACCTTAGGAAACCACAGAATCCACAATTACTGAGTGGTGGAGGCAGGCCATGAACTCAGGCTGATTCCAGAGCCTGCGACCCTAACCTCTGACGGAGGAACCCACTCCCTAGCATCCTCTTTTCATCCCACAGGTGCCATGCAGTCGGAAGCGTTTCCTGTGCATGTGGTGGCCTGATCCTGTCTGCACATCTGTGAGGTCCTGGTGAGCTCTGAGTCCCATTCTTGTTGTGGGCTTGATCCCTGGTGGTCAGAGGGCTTAGAAAATCAACTGTGTCAGATATGGTATAGTAGGTCAAAGAGGGCTCAGATTTCTCACAGGACCAGAAGATTGGTTCCAGATCCTTTGCTGCCATGTAACTGGGGGTGGGGGTTGGAGGGCCTGAGGCTAGCTGCCCTCAAGTCAGCTAAGCTGGTACAGGAAAGAGGGAATCCTGGGACCTTTGAGTTTTTCTTGGCCTTGTGCCCTCATCACAAACCCCTCATTACATCAGCTGCCTTAGTGATGCCCCTGAGCAAAGGGTCCTTATAACACGGAAAGTGAAGAGTTTGAGAGGGGCAGTAATTACATCAATGGGCCAGCCCATTTGTTAACCATATGCTCATGCCAAGCACCCTGTCAGGCATTTCACAGGCATAATCCAGCAAGGTGAGTGCATGGACCCCAATCTCATAGATTGAGAAACTGGGGCAGAGAGGGAAACAAACTGCCTAAGGCACACAGCGGGCTAAGAAGTGAAGGGGCAGGAGATAAGCCTAGGTTTCGCTCCTCATCGACATACACTCATTTACTGAATGCCGTTTGTGTCCTATTTCTGTGCACTTGGGATATCAGTGACCACACAAAAGTCCCTGCTCTTATGGAGATCACATTCTAGTGATATTAAGATACAGTCAATATATAGGTTATGTGATGTAACTAGGCATATCATACACAAACTGCAGAAAAAGCAAAAACAGAGAACTTGATAAGAGTTACGAAAACATACAGAACAAAGTGCAGGAGATTGGGAATGCCGGGGCGTTGGCAGAGGGAGAAGACTGTAGCAGAGCCTTGTCAAGTCGGTAATGTCCGAGTGAATATTTGAAGGGTAAAAGAGGTCAGGGAGCTGGCCATTCTGATCTCTGTGGAAGAGTGTAAAGGCAGCTTAATTCCAAGGTGGCTCAAGACATGGATGAACCTGAGAAGACTCCTGTTTTCAGGGAAGGAAAATGCTTGAAAACAGCCAACCAGAGTGAGAGAGATCCGAATCCGTCCACGTCATACAGCTTGGGGATGGAGACTGATTTCTAGGTTTTCAGTAGAAAACAGGCGTCCTTCCTGCCTATGTCCTGAAGAGAAAGGAGAAGCTAGTGTAACCGAAGAGGCTGGGGTCACCCTGGCTTTACACCCTCGATTAAAGTCTGCTTGCTGTCGCAATACCTGTGGCATGTCCTTGGTCTCTCTGTTTCTGAGGGCATCTGAGATATGCACTGCCTGGCGCTGGGGCCTTGGTACCACCCCAGTAGGCAGCTTGGACATACCTAGACTTCTCAGCTTCCTGGCTGGGCCCTGCGCTTGTCCTGCTTCAGCAGTACATTGTCTGGTTCCAAGACAGATAGATCATCTTAGTGAAGATATCTCTGAATCCCCTTGATGGAGTACTTGCCTAAGCTGGGGAGCCTGCTCTCTGACTCTCCATGGAAAGGGGACAGGGATAGAATGATGTAAGAGCTGTGGGCTGACCCCTTGTTCATTGTGCTGCCTAATATTGGGTTCTGGGCTTTTTAAGGATCAGTCCAGGCCACATGCTTATTGAGGCTGCTTTATGCCAGCCCTGTGTTCAGAGGAATCTGACACGTCCTGATCTTGAGGTGCACTAAGACTGCTCCAGCGATAGATAGTTTTATTATGCTTTGCCATTGTCCACCCTGTCCTGGACCCCACCCACCCCGAAAATACAGGACAGCAGCAGATAAGTACTCTACCCTCTGTGTGGTCCTCCTGGGGAGGTTGTCTGGATCTCTAAGCTTGTTCTGATGGTCTTACTTTCCTCTGTGTGGGCCTTGATGTATCTCAATTTGAGAACTATTTTAGAAATATTTCTACACAAGCTTAGGTTCTCCCTTGAACTTATGGCTGGCATTAGACCCTTGGCTTTTACCTGATGATGAATACGAAAGACACTCTTAATTCCTGACAAAAGTGCAATGATAGAGGTTTGCACGGGGTTTAGGTGAGAGGTTCCGTTCAGCCTAAGGTTGTCCTGTAGGCTTCGTGGAGAAGAGGATGCCCCATCTGGGAAAGCCCTTGGTCTGGGCATGTGGTCTAGTCTTAGTAAGGAGACCAGTTGTGCCCTTGTGCAAATTTTCTTGCCTGAAAATCCACTTCATAGATTGATTCTTAAATAGGAGACAAAGGTTTTCTGGTCTAGCATGGAAGAGGCTTGGAAGTCAACACTCCCATCCTCACAACAGCAACAAAAAAAGCTGAACAAACCACACATCTTCTTAGTTCCATCAGAAGATGGAAGTCCTAGGGCAGAGGGCCACCTGCAAAATTGGAGAGACAGATGGACACAAATAGTCACAACTTACCAAAAGCAATTGGAGAGACAGGTGGACACAAATAGTCACAACGTACCAAAAGCAAAAGCTCAGGTAAGGAACCCCAGTGATGGAGCCAGTACCTGGGTGGGAAGACTTAACAGTAATTGATGAATTGCTGGAGGCTCTGTGTAGACAAACTTGAGAGTTAAAATTTTCAGGAGGGCCTAGTTTTAGGAGGAGCCTGACATTTTTGTGAGTTTAACCTCCAGGAGCCCTCCAGGTCCCTTACAGTAAAGAGTGAAGAAAAATCCTTGTGTGCTGCCAGCAGGGAGAATAGAAAATTAGCTATATCAAAAGCAACCCAAAGCATTATGTTTTTCTTAACATGGACTGCCCTCAAGAGAAACTAATTAACCAGAGCCTAACTGACCCAGGGAAGGAAATACCTAAGTCCAGTCCTTTAACCTTTCTGCCTTGACTAAGGGGGCGGGGAAAACCAGCAACTGGGGAGCACTTGTGGTCAAAGCCCATGGGTTCCTTAAAAGACTGAAATTTAGGGACGCCTAGGTAGTACCCAGGGTGGCACCTCAGTTAAGCTGACAGTGCAGAGCCTGGAGCCTGCTTTGGATTCTGTGTGTCTCTCCCTCTGTCCCTTCCCCACTCATGCTCTGTCTCTCTCTCTCAAAAATAAACATTAAAAAACAAAAAAGACTGACACCTGATCATAGGACTATAGAATGCTTCCCTTCCCCCAATACCTTACTACCACATCAGTAGGGCCCCTGCATCATATCTCAGGCCATATTTTGAAAGTCTCTAGGGAAATAAATACAAAGATAACAGGGGAGATAAAAACAAGAACACCAGAGGAAATTTACCTTTAATACCTACAGCCAAAGCCAACAGCAAACACAGTCTAGCTCCTAACCATATCAAGCATAAAGCCTCACACTTAAGGCCTATTGTCTTCCATTCCTTTTACATAGTGTATCATGTTTGGCTTTGAGCATAAAACTATAAGTCATACCAAAAGACAAGAAAACACAGCTTGGACAAAACAAGCATCAGAACCAGATTCATAAATGGCAAAGATGTTGGAATTATCAGACTGTGAATTTAGAACAACTGATTAATATGCTAAGGGCTCTAATGGAAGAAGTGGGCAACATTTAAGAATAGATGAAAGTGTAAGCTAAGAGATAGAAACTTCAAGAAACAATCAAAGGAAATGTTAAAAATCAAAAACATTTTAACAGAAATGAAACATTACCTTTGATGGGATCATCAGTAAACTGGACATGCCAAAGAAATAATCAGTGAGTTTGAACATATATCACCAGTAACTTCCAAAACTGAAATGCAAAGAGAAAAGGGAATGAAAAATATGTAACAAAATATCCAAGAACTGTGGGACAATTACAAAATGGGTAGCATACAAGGGATACAGGAGTGCTGATGCATAGGGGCACTTGTACCCCAATGTTTATAGCAGCACTTTCAACAATAGCCAAATTATGGAAAGAGCCTGAATGTCCATCAACTGACAAATGGATAAAGAAGATGTGGTTTATATATACAGTGGAATGCTCCTTGGCAATGAGAAAGAATGAAATCTGGCCATTTGCATCAATGTGGATGGAACTGGAGGGTATTATGCTAAGTGAAATAAGTTAGGCAGAGAAAGACAGATACCATATGTTTTCACTCATATGTGGATCCTGAGAAACTTAGCAGAAGACCATGGGGGAGGGGAAAGGGGGAAAAAAAGTTACAGAGAGAGAGGGAGGCAAACCATAAGAGACTCTTAAATACTGACAACAAACTGAGGCTTGATGGAGGGTGTGGGAGAGGGGGAAGGGGGTGGTGGGCATTGAGGACGGCACCTGTTGGGATGAGCACTGAGTGTTGTATGGAAACCAATTTGACAATAAATTATATTTGATATTAAAAAAAACAAAATGGGTAGCATACATGTAATGGGACTACTAGAAGAAGAAAAAAGATAGAAACAAAAGAATTTTTGAAATAATAATGACTGAGAATTTTCCAAAATTGACAGACAACAAACCACAAATCTAGGAATCTTAAAGAATACTAAAAATGATAAATACCAAAAAATCTACAATTGGGCATATCATATTAAAACTGTAAAAATATATATCCAAATGCCTGGGTGGCTCAGTGAGTTGAGCGTCCAACTCTTGATTTCAACTCAGGTCATGATCTCATGGTTCGTGAGTTTGAGCTTTACATTGGGATCTGCACTGACAGTGCAGAACCTGCTTAGGATTTTTTTTCTCTCTCTCTCAAAATAAAATAAGTCATTAAAAAAGTCAAAGACAAAGAGAAAATCTTGAAAGAAGCTAGAAGGGAAAAAGCTTACCTATAGAGGAACAAGGATAAGAATTACATCACACTCCTCTTCAGAAACTATACAAGTAAGAATGCAGTGAAATATTTAAAGTATTAAAAGCAAAATCATGTAGTGGCACCTGGGTGACTCAGTCAGTTGGGCGTCCAACTCTTGATTTGGGCTCAGGTCTTGATCTCATGGGTTCGTGGGCTCGAGCCCCACATCAGGTTCCACATTGACAGCACGGAGCCTGCTTGGGAGTCTCTCTCTCCCTTTCTGTCTGTGCCTCCCCAGGTTACATGTGTTCTCTCTCTCAAAATAAGTAAACTTAAAAAAATTTTTTTAAATAAAAGAAAATAAAAATGTAGAATTCTATATCTAGAAAAATTATCCTTCAAAAATGAAGAAATACTTTCTCAAAATTAAGGGCATTTGTTACTAACAGAGCTATGTACAGGGATAGGAAGAATCAATACTGTCAAGATGTCAGTTCTTCCCAATTTGATCTATAGAGTCAATGTAATCCTAATCAAAATTCTAGCAAGTTAATATGTGGATACCAGCAAATTGATCCTAAATTTTATATGGTGAAGCAAAAGACCAAGAATAGCCAAAACAATATTGAAGAACAACAAGTAATTTGGAGGACTGCCTCTATCCAACTTCAAGACTTGCTCTAAAGCTGCAGTAACCAAAACAGTGTGGTATTGGCAAAAGAATGGACAAGCAGACCACACAAATATAGTCAACTGGTCTTTGAAGAAGAAACAAAGACAATTGAGTGGAAAAGGGATAGTCTTTTCAACAAATGGCACTGGAACACTGGACATGCACCTGCTGGAAAAAAATAAAAAAGAATTTAGAAACAGATCTTTCACGAAAATCGACTCAATGTGCATCAAAGACCTAAGTGTAAAAGGCTAAACTATAAACTCCTAGAAGATCACACAGGAGAACATCTAATGGCCTTTGCTTTTGTGATGAGTTTTTAGAAACAACACCAAAAAGTACTATCCATGAAAGAAAACATTGATAAGTTGGATTTCACTGAAATTAAAACCTTCTGCTCTGTGAAAGGCACTGTCAAGAGAATGAAAAGACAAGCCATAGACTGGGAGAAAATACTTGCAAAGACACATCTGGTAGAGTACCCAAAATATACAAAAAGCTTCTACAACTGAACAATAAGGTAAAAAAATGACCCAGTTAAAAATGGGCAAAAGACCTGAACAGACACCTCACTAAAGAAGCTATACAGATGGCAAATAAGCATGTGAAAAGATGTTCAGCATCACATGTCATTAGGGAATTTCAAATTAAAATAAGCTACCCCTCACCTGGGTGGCTCAGCCAGTTAAGTGACCGACTTCAGCTCAGGTCATGACTCATGGCTCGTTAAGTCAAGCCCTGTGATGGACTCTGTGCTGACAACTCAGAGCCTGGAGTCTGCTTCTGATTCTCTCTCCCTCTCTCTCTATGTCTCTCTCTGCCCCTCCGCCACTCATGCTCTGTCTCTCTTTCAGAAATAAATAAACATTTTTAAAAATCGTTTAAATAAGCTACCCTTATATTCCTACTAAAATGGTTAAAACTCAGAACACTGACCACACCAAATTCTGGCAAGGATGTGGAGCAACAGGAACTCTCATTCATTCCTGGTAAAAGTATAAAATGAAACAGCCACTTGGAAGACAATTTGGCAGTTTCTTATAAAACAAAACATATTCTTACTGTATGGTTTAGCAGTTGAGCTCCTTGGTACTATGTCTACACAAAAATCTGCACCTGAAGGTTTTTATTCATAATTGCCAAAATCTGGAGGCAACCAAGATGTTCTTCTTCAGTAGCTGAGTGGATGGATAAGTGGTGGTACATCCATGTACAATGGAATATTTTCATCAATAAAAATAAATAAGTTATCAAGTCATGAAAAGATGGGGGAACATTAAATGCATATTGTGGGGTGAGAGAAGCCAATCTGAAAAGGCTACATACTGTGTAATTCCAACTCTATGACATTCTGGAGAAGGCAAAACTAGGAAGACAATGAAAAGATTAGTAGTTGCAGGGGTTGAGGTGCGGGTGGGAGAGATGAGTACATGGAGCCCAGGATTTTAGGGCAGTGACACTTCTGTGAAGTTTGTAATGGTGGTTACATGTCATAGGTTGGTCAAAACCCATAGAATGTACAACACAAAGAGAGAACCCTATGGGCTATAGCTAATAACATATCGATATTGCCATCAGTTATGGCAAATGTACTACACTAATGCAAGATGCTAATAATAGGGGACACAGTGGAGGAGGCCTGGGGAGTAGAGAGGATATATGGATACTTGACTTTCTGCTCAATTTTTCACTAAACCTAGAATTGCTCTTTTAAAAAAGGTGGGAGGGAAAGATGAGGACTAGTAGCAGAGAAGAAGAGATGGGGACAGGGGACCCCTTAATGGGGAGAGACTATTACTTCCCACAGCTTCCTGCAGTGGACTCCCGAGCTTAGGGACAAAACCTACAACATAAAGAATACTGGGCATGGATAATTCCTTATTCAGGTGCCATTCTAAGTGCTTTACATAAATTACCTCATGTAGTTCTTGAGCAATAATCCTATATAAACTATTAACATCCCTACTTTACAGAGGAGGAAATGGAAGCACAGAGAAATTAAGTAGCTTGTTCAAGATTGCACAGTTTTTAAGCGGAGCCAAGATTTAAATCTAGATATTAGACTATGTAAGTAAATCATTACA
This sequence comes from Leopardus geoffroyi, assembly GCF_018350155.1. Classification (NCBI taxonomy): domain Eukaryota; kingdom Metazoa; phylum Chordata; class Mammalia; order Carnivora; family Felidae; genus Leopardus; species Leopardus geoffroyi. Next base: position 135,732,826 of record NC_059341.1, read on the forward strand.
TGCAACTTGTTCTCATTCTATAATCTGGGCAATCTTTTGAATGAGAAAAATCATCCCAATTTATTATTTTTCACATTCAAGTCAGTTCAGATGCCTCTCTTCCAACCCGGAAAGACAAAGGGTCTCTTTCAGCAAGAGGTCAGCTTTGTAGGACCCCTCCCACACACACCCTATCTAGGGACTGCCTAGGGGAATATTAAACAGGAACCCAATTTTCTCGTTTTCCCTTTTTTCAGGGAAGCCTAGAAATGCTAGACTGTTGCCAGAGACAGAGGAGTGGAATAGGTACTTATCAACCAGGACAACACAGCATGTCCTTCCTTGGCCTATGCATATTGCCTTAGCAGTCCTCTCCCCATTGCCACTCAGTTATGGATTGTCTGGCCATTCCCTCTGCTTAATCTTCACTGCAACCACCCCCTGTCCCCTGCCTTCCTGTCTCTCAACTGGACCCTTGCATAGCTGTTTACAGGCTCTTTGGGTACCTGTCAAGATCCAGCCGAGACAGAAACCACATCAGTTATTTGAACAGAGAGATGGTTGTGCAATCATAAGCACTATCTAATTCCAGAACATTTTCATCACCCAAAATGAACCCCCTGCCCATTAGCAATCACTACACATTCCCTTTTGTCAACCACTGACCTACTTTTTGGCTCTATAGATTGCCCTATTCTAGACATTTCATATCAATGGAATCTATGATAAGAGCCCTTTTGTGTCTGGCTTCTTTCACTTTGTATCGTTTTCAAGGCCCATCCATGTTGTAGCATGTATCAGTGCAGATATATATTGTATGGACTGTATGGATATATCACATATTCATCCATTCATCAATCGACATGCATTTAAGTTTTTTACACTTTTTGGCTATTATGAATAATGCTGCTGTGAACATTCATATATAAGTCTTTTTGTGGACATATATTCTCATTTCTCTTGGGTATATGCATCCAAGTGCAATTGCTGAGTCATTGTGGTAACTTGTGTTTAATATTTTGAGGAATTTCCAGATAGTTTTACACAGTGACTGATAGTTAATGGTGTTGAGCATCTTTCCATAGTGTTATTGGCTATTTGTATAATCTCTCTGGAGAAATGTCTATTCAAATATTTTGCCATTTTTAAATTGGGCTATTTGTCTTTTTATTATTGAGTTGTAAATGTATTTTATATATTCCAAAAATAGACCCTTAACAGATACAGGATTTGCAAATATATTTTCCCATTCTGTGTGTTGTCTTTCACTTTCTCGATGGTGTCTTTTGACACACATTTTTTTTTATTTTAATGAGGTCCAATTTATTTATTTTTTCTTTGGTTGCTTGTGCTTTTAGTGTCATATCTAAGAAACCATTGTCTAATGAAGAGTCGTGAAGATTTACACCTATGTTTTCTTCTAAGTGTTTTATAGTTTTAACTCTTACATGTAGGTCTTTGATCCATTTTGAATTCATTGTTTGTATATGGTGTGAAGTAGGAGACCAAATTAATTTGTATGGATAGCTAGTTGTCCTAGCTACATTCACTGAAAAGACCCAATTTGGGGGGAATCTGGGTGGCTTAGTCGGTTAAGCGTCGGACTCTTGGTTTCGGCTCAGGTCACAATCTCACAGTTTGTGGGTTTGAGCTGCATGTCAGGCTCCAAGCTGACAGTGTGGAGCCTGCTTAGGATTCTCTCTCTCCCTCTCTCTGCCCCTTCCCTGCTTGCTCTCTCTATCCACCCCCCTCTCTCTCAAAATAAGTAAACATTTAAAAAAAAAAAAAAGAAAGAAAAGACCCATTTTTACTCATTGGTCTTAGTGCCTTTGTCAAAAATTAGTTGGCTATAGATGTATGGGTGTATTTCAGGACTCTATATTTCATTGATCTATGTGTCTATCTTTATTCTAGTACCACACTGTTTTTATTACTGTAGCTTTCTAATAGGTTTTAAAATTGGAAGTGTGAGTCTTGAAACTTTGTTCCTTTTTGTTCGTGATTTATTTTACCTATTCTGGGTCCCTTGCTAAATGAATTTCAGGATCAGCTATCCATTTTTGTAAAAAGGCCATTGAAATTTTGATAGGGATTGTATTGAATCTGTTAGATCTATATGGGGCACATTTTAACAATATTAAATCTTCTGGGGCTCCTGGGTGGCTTAGTTGATTAAGTGTCTGATTCTTGATTTCAACTCAGGTCATGATTTCAGTGTTCATGAGATCAATCCCCACATCAGGCTCTGTGCTGTCAGTGTGGAGTCTGCTTGGGATTCTCTGTCTCCCTCTCTCTGCCCCTCCCCAGCTAGCATTCTCTCTCTCTCTCTTAAAATAAATAAACATTTAAAAAAATATTAAATCTTCCAATCCACAAATAGGAATGTCTTTCCATTTATTTAGGTCTTTAATTTCTTCCAGCAATGTTTGGATTTGTATTATATCAAAATTTTTTTCTGCATCTATTAAGGTGATCATATGATTTTTATCTTTCACTTTATTAATGTGGTAGACAACAACATTATCATTATCATATTAATGGATTTGTATATGTTGAACTATCTTTACATCCCAGAGATAAATCCTACTTGATCATGGTATTATCCTTTTAATATGATGTTGAATTCAGTTTGCTAATATTTTGAGAATTTTTGCACCTATATTCATCAGGGATATAGGTCTATAGTTTTATTCTCTTATAGTGTCCTTATCTGTCCTTAGTATCAGGGAATTCTGGCCTTGTAAAATGAGTTTGAGAGACTTTCCTTCTCTTCAGTTTTTTTTGGAAGATTTTGAGAATGATTGGTCTTAATTCTTTAAATGTTTGATAGAATTCAGCAGAGAAACTACCTGGTCCTGGGCTTTTCTGCATTGGAAGATTTTTGATTACTGATTCAATCCCATTACTCATTATGTGTGTTTAGATTTTCTATTTCTTCATGATCCAGTTTTGTTAGGTCCATGTTTCTAAGAATTTACCCATTTCTTCTCGATAACCTGACTTTTTGGTGTATAATTGTTCTTAGTAGTGGGGCATTCACTTTCAAATTCCCCTTCTCTGTAAAGAGAGCTTTCCTACTATTCTTACTTTCTGATTTTATACTCTAATAAATTTTGTCTGCTGCTCAAAAAAAAAATGTTCATTGTAGTTTCTTATGCTCTTTTATATTTCTTTGGTATCATGTATAATGTCTGCTCTCTCATTTTTTATTTTATTTAAGTCTTCTCTCTCTTTTTTTTTCTTTTGTCTAGGTAAAGGCTTATCAATTTTGTTTACCTGAAATCTTTTTTTTTTAACGTAGGCATTTATCACTATAAACTTTTCTATTTTAACACTGCTTTTACCGTGCATGTGGTATGCTGTGTTTCTGTTTGTTTCAAGATATTTTTATTTCTCTTTTGATTCCTTCTCTGACCCTCTGGTTGTTCAGGAGTGTGTTGTTTAATTCCCACATATTTGTGAATTTTCCAGTTTTCCTCCTGTTATTGACTTCTAGTTTCCTACTGATGTGTTGGAAAAGATACTTGGTATGATTTAAATCTTAAATTTGCTAAGACTTGTTTTGTGACGTATATTATCTCTCCTGAAAAATGTTCTGTGTTCACTTAGGAAGAATGAGTATTCTGCTGTTTAATGCAGTGTTCTGCATATGTCTGTCAAGGCCATTTGGTTGGTAGTCCAACATTTCCTTTTGATTTTCAGTCTGTATCCATTGTTGCAAGTGTGGTATTGAATTCCCCTACTATTATTGGATTGTTGTCTATTTCTCCCTTCAGATCTGTTAATATCTGCTTAATATAGTTACTTTTATGTTGGGTGCATATATGACTGTTAAGTTCTCTTGATGAATTGAACTTTTTATCATTATATAATGACCTTCTTTGCCATTTGTTATAGTTTTTGGCTTAAAGTCTATTTTGTCTGATGTAAGTGTGGCTATCCCTGCTCTCTCTTGCATAGAATATATTTTTCCATCTCTTCACTTTGAGCCTATGTATGTCCTTAAAGCTGAAGTGAGTCTCTTGTAGGCAACATATTGTTGGATCTTGTTTTTTAATTCATTTATATCAAGAGTAATTATTGATAGGTAAGGACTTGCTAATTGTTCTCTGGCTGTTTTTAGTTCCCTCGTGCCTTTCTATGACTTTTTCTGTCTTCCTTTGTGAATTGATGATTTTCTGTAGTGTTATGCTTTGATTCCATTGCCTTTATCTATCATTGCAGGGTTTTGCTTTATGGTTACCATGAGGCTTACATAAAACATCTTATAGATACAAGTCTTTTCCATGCTGGTAACAACTTTACTTCAGCCATATGCAGAACTCCTTTTTTTTTTTCTTTTTAGATTTTATTTTTTCAAATCATCTCTACACCCAATGTGGGGCTCAAACTCATGACCCCAAGATCAAGGGTCACACACTCTATCGACTGAGCAAGCTGGGTGCCCCTATTTATCTTTTTTTATGAGCATTTTTTTTTCAAGTTAGTTAACATACAGTGTAGCCTTGGCTTCAGGAGTAGAACCCAGTGATTCATCTCTTACGTATGACACCCTGTGCTCATCCTGAAAAGTGCCCTCCTTAATGCCTGTCACCCATTTAACCCTCCCCTCCCTCCAGCAACCCTCAATTTGTTCTCTGTATTTAAGAGTCTCTTATGGTTTGCCTCCCTCTCTAAAATCTCTCCTTTTACCTTCCTTCTTTTTATGTTTTTGATGTCACAGTTTACCTTGTTTTATATTGTGGATTTATTAACAAATTATTATAGTTATAATTACTATATTTTAATGTTTTTTATTTATTTTTGAGAGAGAGACAGAGAGAGAGAGAGAGAGAGAGACAGACAGAGAGAGACAGAGAGAGAGACAGAGAGAGAGTGCAAGCGGGGCAGGGGCAGACAGAGAGAGAGACAGAGAGAGACAGAGAGAGAGACAGAGAGAGAGTGCAAGCGGGGCAGGGGCAGACAGGAGAGAGAGACAGAGAATCCCAGGCAGGCTCCATGCTGTCAGCACAATGAGCTGAAATCAAGAGTTGGCCATTCAACCCACTGGGCCACCCAGGTGCCCCAAGTAGTTATAATTATTTTTAATACCTTTGTCCTTTAACCTTTATACTAGAATTAAATAGCTAATACACTGCCATATTACAGTATTAGAACATTCTGAATTTGACTACACAGTTGACCCTTGAACAACATGGATTTGAAGCGTGCAGGTCTGCTTACACATGGAATTTTTTTAGAGTTGACAGCAAACGCCACAAGGCATTTATTTACAACTGCTGACTGTCATCACAGTCAGTCATCACAGTCATCACAGACTGAATAGAAGGTTACTGGTGCAGAGGTCATACCTGCTGCTCTGTAGGTACCTGGGGAGGCCCACAGAGACTGTCAGCAAATGCAGGGGACGCAGGACCAGGCAGGGATGCAAGGTGCCCTGTGTGTGCAGACACAGTGCTGCACAGGGGGCCCTGCACCCCAGCACCCCTGCCCCCTGAGTGCTCCAGATGGGTTTCGGGGCTGTGCCAGGGCAGCCATAGGCCTTGGGCCCCTCCCTCCAGGGTTGGGTGTGGACCCCTTCCCACAGTGGTCCCCATCCCCACCCTTGGCTTCCCAGAAGCCAGTGCTTTCACATGTAGCTGCAGCTGCCGATGGCCACAGGCCAGTGATGTACCTCCAAGCAGATGGGGCAGCTCACCTCCAGGCCACTGTCATTGCCGCAGACCTTCCTGGTGGCCACTGCTACTAAGCCAAAAACCACCAGGCTGTGGAACATTGCCATCCCAGGCCACACTGCCCAGCTGGCTTGGCCCACTTACACGCAGATTCTTTTTAAGTAAATATATGTATGGTACTGTACTTTTTCTTTCTCACGATTTTCTTAACATTTTTTTTCTTTAGCTTACTTCATCATGAGAGTGCAGTATATAATACATATAACATACAAAATATGTGTTAATCAACTGTCTATGTTATCAGTAAGGCTTCTGATCAACAGTAGGCTATTAGTAGTTAAGTTTTTGGGGAGTCAAAAATTATAAGGGGATTTTTGACTCTGCAGGGGTCAGTGCCCTGTATAGTTCGAGGGTCAGCTGTACTTACCTTCCCGGTGTGTTGTATATTTTCATATGTTTTCATGTTACTAATTAGCATACTTTCATTTCAGTTTGAAGAAGAACTTCAACATTTCTTATGAGGCACAGCTAGTGGTGATGAACTCCCTCAGCTTTTGTTTGTTTGGGGTAATCTTTCTCTCATTTCTGAAGGGCAGCTTTGCCAGATCATTCTTGGTGGGCAATTTTATTCTTTCAGCACTATGAATATATCATCCCACTCTCTCCTGGCCTATAAGGTTTTTGCGGAGAAGCCCACTGATAGCTTTATGGGGATTCCCTTGTAAGTTACACTCTTCATTTCTCTTGTTGCTTTAAAAAATTTTTTAATGTTATTTTTATTTTTGAGAGAGAGAGAGTGGGAGAGAGACAGAGAGAGAGAGGGAGACACAGAATCCGAAGCAGGCTCCAGGCTCCGAGCTGTCAGCACAGAGCCTGACGCAGGGCTTGAACTCACGAGCCATGAGATCATGACCTGAGCTGAAGTCAGATGCTTCGCCGACTGAGCCACCCAGGCACCCCTCTTGTTGCTTTTTTAAAAATTATTGTTATTATTTCAGGGATTATTTTTACAATTGTATTTAAATCCAAATTAGTTAACATATAGTGTAATAATGGTTTCAGGAATAGAATTTAGTGATTCATTTCTTACCTATGACACCTAGTGCTCATCCCAACAAGTGCCCTCCTTAATGCCCATCACCCATTTAGCCCACCTCCAAGTGGACACCCCACCCGACACACCACCAGCAACCCTCAGCTTTTTTCTCTGAATTTAATAGTCTCTTATGGTTTACCTCCCTCTCTGTTTTTATCGTATTTTTCCTTTCTTCCCCCTGCGTTCATCTGCTTTGTTTCTTAAATTCCACATATGAGTGAAATCATATATTTATTGACTATTTTGCTTAGCATAATACATTCTAGTTCTATCCATGTTGTTGCAAATAGCAAGATTTCATTCTTTTTGATCACCAAGTAATAGTGCATTGTACATATACACCACATCTTCTTTATCCATTCGTCAGTCAATGGACATTTGGGCTCTTTCCATAATTTGGCTATTGTTGACAGTGCTGCTACAAACATTGGGATGCACGTGCCCCTTCAAATCAACATTTTTGTATCTTTTGGATAAATATCTAGTAGTGCAATTGCTGGGTCATAGGGTAGAGCTATTTTAAATTTTTTGAGGAACCTCCATACTATTTTCCAGAGTGGCTGCACCAGTTTGCATCCCCACAAGCAGTGCAAAAGTGTTCCCCTTTCTCCTCATCCTTGCCAACATCTGTTGTTGCCCGAGTTGTTAATTTAGCCATTCTGACAGGTGTGAGATGGTATCTCATTGTGGTTTTGATTTGTATTTCCCTGATGATGAATGATGTTGAGCATCTTTTCATGTGTCTGTTAGCCATCTGGATGTATTCTTTGGAAAAGTGTCTATTCATGTCTTTTGCCCATTTCTTAACCAGATTATATGTTTTTTGGGTGTTGAGTTTGATAAATTCTTTATAGATTTTGGATACTAACCCTTTATCAGATGTGTCATTTGCAAATATCTTCTCCCATTCCTTCGGTTGCCTTTTAGTTTGTTGTTTCCTTCACTGTGCAGAAGCTTTTTATCTTGATGCTCTTCTAAGAGTTCATTTTTGCTTTTGTTTCCCTTGCCTCTGGGAACATGTCAAGTAAGAAGTTGCTGTGGCTGAGGCCAAAGAGGTTGTTGCCTGTTTTCTCCTCTAGGATTTTTATTGTTTCCTGTCTTACATTTAGGCCTTTCATCCATTTTGAGTTTATATTTGTGTATTGTGTAAGAAAGTGGTCCAGGTTCATTCTTCTGCATGTTGCTGTCTGGTTTTCCCAGCACCATTTGCCAAAGAGAATGTCTTTTTTCCATTGGATATTCTTTCCTGCTTTGTTGAAGATTAGTTGGCTGTACATTTGTGGGTCAATTTCTGGGTTCTCTATTTTGTTCCATTGATCTATGTGTCTGGTTTTGTGCCAGTACCATAAAGTCTTAATGATTACAGCTATGTAATATAGCTTGAAGTCCAGAATTGTGATGCCTCCAGCTTTGGTTTTCTTTTCCAGCATTGCTTTGGCTCTTTGGGGTCTTTTCTGGTTCCATACAAATTTTAGAATTGTTTTTTCTAGCTCTGGTGTTATTTTGATAGGGATTACATTGAATGTGCATGTTGCTCTGGGTAGTATCGACATTTTAACAATATTCTTCCAATCCATGAGCATGGAATGTCTTTCCATTTCTTTGTGTCTTCTTCAATTTCTTTTATAAGCATTCTATAGTTTTCAGCATACATATCTTTTATCTCTTTGGTTGAAGCCTAGGTATTTTGATACTGAGGTATTTTGGTTAATACCTGGGTATTTTATACATTTTCCATGTAGGTTGTCTGTAAAGAGTGAAAGTTTGACTTCTTCCTTGTCTCGTTGCTTTTAAGATTCTTTGCCTTTGATTTTTGACACTTTTATCCTAATGTATCTTGGAGGAGATCTATTGAAGTTGAGACCTTTGGAATTCTCAGCCATTATTATTATTATTTTTAATTTAAATTCTACTTAGACCATTATTTCTTTAAGCTTTCTCCCCCCTCCCCACCGCCCCCCCTTTCTCCCTCTCTTCTCCTTCTGGGGCTCTAATAATCTGCAGATTGCTTCTTTTGATGGCATCCTATAGATCAGATAGGCTTTCTTCACTGTTGCCTTCTTTTTCCTTTGTCACTCTCTGGATAATATCAAAGTCCCTTTGTTGTAATTCACAGATTCTTTCTCCTGATTGATTCATTCTGCAGCTGATGCCCTCTGTAGCATTTTTCACTCATTCATTGTATTTTTCAGCTCTAGAATTTGTTTGGTTTTTTATTGATATGATTTCTATTGTTTATTAAACTTCTCATTTTATTCATGTATTGTTTTCCTGATTTCATTGAATTGTCTTTCTGTGTTTTCTCATAGCCCATTGAGCTTCCTTAAAGCAGCTATTTTGAATTCTTTGTCAGGTAAAATGCAGCTCTCCACGTCTTTGGGGTTGGTTACTGGAAGATGATTGTGATCCTGTGGGGGTGTCATGTTTCCTTGATTCTTCATGTTCCTTGAAGTCTTGCTTTGCTGTCTTCATGTTGTGGTAGCAGTCACCTCCTTCAGCTCTTGCTAACTGACTTCAGGGGAGAAATTCCTATCAGTCGTGCTAGGGAGACTGAAGCTTTCTTTTTCAGACTTTCTATGGATACACCTCCTCCATACTTCTTGCTCCCACTTGTGTCAGAATTCTTAAGCTTGTTTGCCTTCTCTTGATCCTGTACCAGAAAGAGTGCTGACAGCCTGTGTGTGTGTGTGTGTTTTTTTTTTTTTCCCCAAGGGTAGGGTTAGAGTTCAAGTTTGTGGTCTTCCCCTGATCTGCAGACTCAGGCTGGCTTTCCATGTGTGCTCACTAGCCATCTGCCAAAGCTCACTCTTGCCACCATCAAGAGTGAGCTTGCTGTAGGGTGAAGCCAGAGAGCCAGCTATAGGGTGAAGGTGTGTGGGGTGAGGTGCATGGATCACCAGGGGTGCCTTTGGGCCAGTTGGGGGGATTTGCAGTCAAGGTCTCCCCAGCAGCTTGTGGGCAGGCTTCTTGTTGGAGTCTGAAACACATAGGATCCATTTCCCTTTAATGCCCCCTGAAAGTCTTATCTGTCACTCTCCCAGCCTTTCCCCACCCTCAAGTCATGCAGCTTATGACTCAGTACTCTGGTTGGAGTGAGTGAGAAATAGACCCATTTGGCAACATGCTGCACAGCTGGGGAAGCCATGTACTCCCTCACATGCTTGCATTTCCCCCTGTGGAGGAAATCAAGGTCCAAGAACACCTCCGTTGGCATGAGCTGTGCAGCCTTGGGGGAAGGGGGATGTGCGTAAAGTCAAACTGTTCCTCTTTCCCTCTCCAGTGAGTCCAATTTCTTATATTCTTTCTCCAGTGGTGTGCTAGAACTTCTCTACTGGAAGCATGAACTTCCACAAAGGTTCTCTTGTCTGTGGGTGATTGTCTAAGACAGAGTTTTCCAGGGGTCTCCTAGGCTGTGGCTATGAGGGGCTGGAGCCAGTTCACAGGCCACTGCAGGGTTCAAGGTGGGACTGAGGTCTGTACACCTATTACTTGATACATTGGTGGTCAAGACTCTTCCCTCCCAGTCTCCTTGGTGTGTGGTGCTGAATCCCATATCTCCCACCAGGCACTTTTGTCTGCGGATGGATGCCAAATTGTTGTTTTTGAGTGGGAGGGTGGTACGTGAGGGATAGCTTATTTAGCTACCCCACTTTAAAAATTCTTACTCTTGGGGCGCCTGGGTGGCGCAGTCGGTTAAGCGTCCGACTTCAGCCAGGTCACGATCTCGCGGTCCGTGAGTTCGAGCCCCGCGTCAGGCTCTGGGCTGATGGCTCAGAGCCTGGAGCCTGTTTCTGATTCTGTGTCTCCCTCTCTCTCTGCCCCTCCCCCGTTCATGCTCTGTCTCTCTCTGTCCCAAAAATAAATAAACGTAGAAAAAAAAATTTTTTTTTTTAAAAATTCTTACTCTTTACCCTGAATATCCACCTGACGGATTATGTTCTCCCTTCTCCTTGTTCACCCTTTTTTGAAGGGAAATGATATGGGAAAGGGAGAGGCTGTCTCCATTCCTGGAGCCATCTGATAATGAGGTAAGGATGGTAGAAAAGTGTGGATAACATTGAATGGGATAAAAGGAATATTACAATGTTATTTTGCACTGATATGCACAAGGTCTGAAAATGGCAGGAGGATGTCCATTCCTAATGATACCCAGTCCTATCCTTCTTCAATCCTCCTCTTGGGCATCCCAGGGCTGGAAGATGTACGCATCTGGACTGGACTCCCCTTTTCTTTGTGTTCCTTCTTGCATTCCTGGGGAATGCTGCTGTCCTGTGTGTGATCCAGACTGAGCATATTCTTCACAAGCTCATGTACTACTTCCTAGCTGTGTTGGACCCTATTGACCTGAGCCTCTCCACAGCCAGCACCCCTAAAATGCTGGGTGTCTTCTGGTTGAGTCTCAGAGATATATATCTCTTTTTTAAAAGTTGAGGTAAGAACAGAACATAAAGCTTATCTTAACCATTTTTAAGTGTAAACTTCAGTAGTGTTAACTATATTCACTTTGTTGAGTAGTGGATCTCTAGGATTTTTGCATACAAAACGGAAACTGTATACCCACTGAACAACTCCATTTCCCTTCCCCCAAGCCCCTGGCAACTACCATTCTACTTTGTTTCTACAAAATTCACTACTTTAGGTACTTCATATAAGTGGAATCATATAGTATCTGTCATTTTGTGTCTGGCTCATTTCACTTAACGTATCCTCAAGGTTCATCCATGTTGTAGCATGTGACAGAACTTCCTTCTTTTTAAGGCTGAAAATAATATGTATATATATACCTAATTTTCTTTATACATTCATCCATTAATGGACTTTTGGGTTACATGTCTTTGCTACTGTGCATAATACTGCAATAGACGTGGGTGTGAGTTTTTTTTTTATTGTTGTTGTCATTGTTTTAAAGATTTTAAAGTAATCTCTACAGCCAACGTGGGGTTAAAACTTGCAACCCTGGGGCGCCTGGGTGGCGCAGTCGGTTAAGCGTCCGACTTCAGCCAGGTCACGATCTCGCGGTCCGTGAGTTCGAGCCCCGCGTCGGGCTCTGGGCTGATGGCTCAGAGCCTGGAGCCTGTTTCTGATTCTGTGTCTCCCTCTCTCTCTGCCCCTCCCCCGTTCATGCTCTGTCTCTCTCTGTCCCAAAAATAAATAAACGTTAAAAAAAAAAAAAAAAAAAAAAAAAACTTGCAACCCTGAGATCAAGAGTCACATGCTCTACTGACTGAGCCAGCCAGGCACCCCTGGTGTGAGTTTTTTTAACAGCCTCATTGAGATATAATTCATATACTATAATTCATTTAATGTATACAATTCAATGGGTTTTAGTGTATTCACAGATATGTGCAACCATCGATGGCTCTAGTCAATTCAAGAACATTTTCAGGGGTGCCTAGGTGGCTCAGTCGGTTGAACATCTGACTCTTGATTTCAGCTCAGCTCATGATCCCAGGGTCATGGGATCAGCCCTTGTCTAGCTCCATGATGAGCGCAGATCCTGCTTCAGATTTTTTCTCTTCCCTCTGCCCTTCTTCCCAGCTTGTGCTCTCTCTTTCTGAATCTAAGAAAGAAGAGAGAGAGAGAACATTTTAATCACTTCCAAAAGAAGCCTTGTACTTTTTAGTTGTTATCCCTTATCCCTCCATTCTCCCCACCCAGCCCTAAACAACCACTAATCTCTCTGTCTTACAGATTTCCCTTTCCTGGACCCTCAAAGGAATGGAATCATATAGTATGTGGCCTTTTGTGACCAGCTTCTTTCCCTTTGCATAATTTTCAAGGTTCATCCATGTTGTAGCATGTGTTAGTACTTTACTCCATTTGTGGCTGAATAATAATACATTGTATGGTTAACCATATTTTGTTTATTCATTCACCAGTTGGTGGACATTTGGGTTCTTTCCACCTTTTGGCTGCTATGAATAATGTTGCTGTAAACATCTGTGTGCAAGGTTTTGTGTGACATATGCTTTCATTTCTTTTGGATATATACCTAGATGTGGAATTTCTGGGTGATATAGTAACTGCATTTGATCATTTGAGGGATTGCCAGATTATTTTCCACAGTAGCTGTACCAGTTTTACATTTCTACCAGTAGCATATATGAGGGTTCTAATTTCCCCACATCCTTATAACTATGACTTTTTTAATTCTATCCACCTTTCTAGGTGTGAAGTGGTGTCTTGTGTTTATTATTTGCATTTCCCTAATGATTAGTGATGTTGAGCTCTGGCCATTTGCAGATCTTCCTTGGAAAAATGTCTGTTCAGATCCTTTGCCCATTTTTAAATTGGGTTGTCTTTTTATTATTGAGTTGTGAGAGTTCTTCATATACTTTACATAGAAGTCCCTCATCAGATATGTAATTGCAGATATTTTCTCCCATTGTGGGGGTTGTCTTTTCTCTCTTCCATATAGGCAAATTATAGCTATAAATTTCCCTCTGATCACTGCTTTCACCCCATAAGTTTTGGTATGTTGTATTTTAGTGTTTTGGGTACATTTTATGTTCATTTTCATTCATGTCAAGTATTTTCCCTAGTATGTGATGACTTGCTTCTGTCTTGCTTCTTTCAAAATTCTGCCTTTGTCTTTTGAGAGTTTGGTTATGCTGTGTCTAGGTATGCATCCCTTTGAGTTTATCTTATTGGAGGGTAAATTCATTGAATTTCTTTAACGTGTAGCTTAATTTTTGTCATCAAATATGGGGAACTTTTAGCCAGTATTTTTCAAATATTCTTTCTGCCCTTTCTCTCTTCTTCTGTGTATGTTGGTATGCTGCACGGTGTCTCGTAGGTCTCTGAGCATCTGTTCATTTTTCTTTTCTTCTGTTCCTCAGACAGGCTAATTTCAATGGCCCTATCTTGGAGTTTGCTGATTTTTTTTCTGCCTGGGCATGTCTGCTATTGAGCCCCTCTAGTTAATTTTTTTTTTTTTAATTTCAGTTACTAGACTTTTCAACTTGTAGGTTCCTTTCTGTAACTTCAATATCTTTACTGATATTCTCTATTTACTGAGACATCATTCTTATTATTTCCTTTAGTTTTTTTGTTTTATTTTATTTTTTTAGAGAGCATGAGGAGAGGAGAGAGGGTGAGGGAGGGAGAGAGAATCTCAAGCAGGCTCCACGCTCAGCACTGAGCCTGACATGGGTCTTGATCCCACAACCCTGGGATCATGACCTGAGCTGAAACAAAGAGCTGGGCACACAACCGAGCCACCAGGTGCCCCTCCTTTAGTTTTTTATACATGGTTTCCTTTAGCTCTTCGAACATATTTAAACTAGCTGATTTAAATCTGATACTAGGGTAAATTAAGACATTTAAAAAAAAAAGACGGGGCGCCTGGGTGGCGCAGTCGGTTAAGCGTCCGACTTCAGCCAGGTCACGATCTTGCGGTCCGTGAGTTTGAGCCCCGCATCGGGCTCTGGGTTGATGGCTCGGAGCCTGGAGCCTGTTTCCGATTCTGTGTCTCCCTCTCTCTCTGCCCCTCCCCCGTTCATGCTCTGTCTCTCTCTGTCCCAAAAATAAATAAACATTGAAAAAAAAATTAAAAAAAAAAAAAAAGACATTAAAAAGCTTGCTCTGTTCTTACCAAGATTCAACTGTCTTTCTTAACTGAATACTCTCTGGGCTGCTGCAGACTTTTGGTTAATTTCCAATGTTCTATGAAAGTTGATTCTGATAATATGTGGCAAGGTTTTCATTGCTTTTATGGAGGGAACATTTGGTGGTTATTACTGGACCATTTTTTGTTGACTTCTTGCTTGGATTTTGATTCAAATAAACTATAGAAAGATATTTTTGAGACAGTTGGCAAAAACTGAACACAGAATGGTTGTTAGATTATTAAAAACTTAACTTTTTGGACAGGAAAATTGTATTAAGGTCACATATATTAAGGTGACCTTAATATACTCTATACTTATATACTCTAGCTCACAAGAAAAAAGTATGTGTGGGAAGAGAGATATGAAATAATGGCACATATTGATGGTTGTTAGAACTGAATAATGGGTACATGGAGGTTCACTGCACCATTTTATTTTTGTGTTTGAAAATTGTTATAATAAAATAATTCTTAAAAGAAGAGGTGTGCCCTTGGATCCAAACAAGACTGCCTTGAACTGGGAAAAAATTGAGTCCCTAACTGGCTGTGGGTAGAAGAGAATAAAACAATGCCTGGAAGATAGGCAGGGTGTGATGTTGACAGCATGAAGGCTAAAAGGATAGAATCAATCAGGCACCCCCAGGATAAAAGTACAAGTTATATCACAAGTGAAGACATGCAACTGTGTCTCAGTCTGGAAGGCTGCTCCTAATCCTGACTCCCAAGTCCATGGTCTCAACCACCATCCCCTGCCACATCCCAGGGTAGTGGGAAAGACTTCTTTCCTGGGACTGGCCAAAGAAGTGTACCCACCTGAGACCATTCCATTTGGCTAAAACAGCACTATGATCAAGACCCAAAGCTGGAGCTATGCATGGGGTGACAGGCCTCCAAGGACAGAGGCCTGGGATGTGGTAGGTTTCTGACCTTCTGAGTAACCCACAGCCTTAAGACATCAACTGGGGAAAGAGAATGCTCTCTGATGACTCCAGACTCCATCAGTGAAACCCCAGTAATCTTAAATGACGTTGTAAAATAGGTACTTGTAAGTTCTTTACACCATATTCTAAATACCAGTGATGAAATTTGAAGTAGCGTTCAAGAACGAACGGCTAAGAAAGAATTCTTGAGACATTTTGGCGCAAAAAGGTGATTTTATTAGAGCACAGGGACAGAACCCGTGGGCAGAAAGGGCTGCACCTGCAAGTGTGAGGGGTGACTGATTACATACTTTCAGTTTGTAGAGGCAGGGGAGGTTTCTAAGGAATTTCTGTATGCTGAAAGCAGGGTCTTATAGGACACTGAAGATTTGACTATTGTCAAGATAAGATTATTTTTAGTTTTTAATGAAATATAAACATTGAGGCATTAAGGCAGCCATGGACTCCTTGAGGAATGTCACATACTGCATGTCTCAGGTATCTGTCAGTGGGCTGCAGGCTGTAAGGAGGTTTCATTTAAACTACATTATTCTTGCCTTTGTTCTCATCACAAGGATCTCAAACCCTGAGGGAGGGAGTGTGGGAGATCTACCCAGAAGAGTTCCACAGGGCGAGACAGTGCAGACCCGGGGCGCTGTGTGCTCCCACATTCAAGCCCAAGGAAAACCTACCTAGCCTGCTCTGCTGCCAGCTTTCCAAATGGGGACAAGAACCATCAGGGACCACAGGTACCCTGTGGCCTTAGCTAAAGGAACAGGGCTTGGAAAATAGCAACAAAGGCAGGCAGTCAAGAACCTGCCATTCGTTTACTTTCCTGAAGAGGAGGAGCAGGAAATATATTTTAAGATACAGAGAAGGGCGCCTGGGTGGCTTAGTCGGTTAAGCGTCCGACTCGGTTTCGGTTCATGTCATGATCTTGTGTTTTCTGAGTTTGAGTCCCACATTGGGTTCTGTGCTGACAGCACGGAGCCTGCTTGGGATTCTCTCTCCCTCTCTCTCTGACTCTCCTCTGCTCGTGCTCTCTCTCAAAATAAATAAATAAAACTTAAAAAAAAAAAAAAGACGCAAAGAGGCCCTAGACTTGTCTTCGGACACTGGTGGGGGGTGGGGGTGGGTCTGAACCTCCTCTGAAGCCAGGTTAGGAGAAGAGAAATGGATGGAGGGGCTGGGGGTGCTGCCAGGCAAAGGACCAACTGCAGCAGCCCGGTGGGAGAGAGGCTAGCTGGCCCTCACTGGCACCCAACCCCAGAGTGCCACTGAATGAAGCCCTGGCAGAAAAGGGGACATGAGCTGAAAGGTGCAGAAGACAATGCAAAATCCTTAGCAGATCAGGGTCTGTGTGCAGCAGGAGGGCTGAGGACTGAGCCTGAAGGGGGTGGGGAAGGGGTGCGCGAGACAAAAGGCCTGTGCCTGGCTGTGTTGTCACCACCACTTGAGTTGGGCAGAGCAGGACGGCTCCCTGGTGAGAGGCAAGTCTGGCATGTCTAGGAAGTATAATCTGCAGGTCACTTTGGAAAATAAGGAGCCAGAAGATGCCACACATCTTCCACGTGAGGTGAGATTTCAAACCAGCACCATGTGCACTGCTGCCCACAGTCCCTAACTGAAGGTGCCCATGACCCCACGTCCATATTGCAACTACCCAATTAAAGAACAGCTTTATTGGTAACCAGAGGGAACCAAGGTAACCTGGCTGGTGTTAGCCTGCAAGGCCTTATCCAGGCAGGCAAACCAGTCACACAATTTGTGGGAGTTCCTGACAAGAGGTCAGATCTCCAGTCCTAATCATAAGAAAAATTCCAAGTCCTGATTTCAGAGTCAACAGAAAGAAGATCGGAGGGTATCAGTGGCCCTGCTTGTGGGGGCTCAGGACGCTGGCTCAGTTGTTCAGTAACATCTGTGGGGCCATGCAGACAAGGTAGAAACCAGGAAGGCCATAGGAAGTCGCCCCAAGACAAGTTTCCAAGAAGGTTCACACTTGGGCAGGATGTGGAACCTGGCCCTCAGATTGCACTTTGGGTCTCATGGGGCCAGGTCACCGAGTGGGCCTGGGTGTCAGAGAGCCCCACTTACTAGCCCTCGGCATGTGGAGGCTCCATGGTCTCGTCTCAGTGATGCCACCACAGCCTGTCACATGTTTCAGTTCCTCATTGCTGGGACTTCCCCAGCTTCCTGATGGGATACAGGTACCACATCACTACCCCTGAAGGGTTGATGACCACCGTGAAGTTGGTTTTAGGGTGGAGGCCACTGATGACATCACCCGTGTAGACGTTCTGGGCCTGTAGTGGAAAGAGATATCGCCGGTACTACTGTAAGAATGGCTGCAGAGACCCCCTCAGAGGGTGTGAAAGCCTGGACTCTGGCCTGTCTGGGGTGGGTCTCCAGCGTGCCCTACAGAAATGGGAGCCTGGAAGGGTACCAGCCACAGCCCTCGATGCATGCAGCTGCCCCTTGCGCTCCTGCCAGAGGACCACCCCCAGCAACACCCACCTGGGGAAGCCCGAAGCCCCACAGGTAGTAGGATACTCACCTCATAGGTGTTGGAGCTGTTAAAGTTGAGCCGGGCGAGGGAGGAGTGGTAGCGATAAGGCATATCCGTCCGGCGGCTGAAGAAGACTAAGGCGCTAGCCTCGTCGGCCAGGGGCCTCACGTACACTTCAATGTGGGATTTCTCCTGGACACAGAAGGTGGCTACCGGCTGGGCTCCCTGCTCAGGCAGGCCCTGAAATCCCCTCCCTGGCCCTCCTTTGAGCTTTGGGTCCCCCTAACCCATGGCTCCATGTCATGCAGAAGTTTGGAGGATACCCCAGCCCTCCAGCACCCCCAACTTATTCTTCCCTGACTCAGCAGACGCTCCCCGACACTTAATCTGTGTCAGGCCCCACGCTAGAACACAGACACAAGTGCATAAGGTCCTGTCTCAGACAGTTCATAGGCTAACGGGAGGGATAGACGTGGGCAGCTGCTGGCACTGGAGCGGAGGACACTGTCCATAAGACTGATGAGCTCTGCCCAGAGCAGCCGGGAGGGTGATGCCCCGTCCTTCAGAAGGTCCTTGGGCCTGGTTCCACCATCAGCTCCTCCAGCAGGATTAGTTCCCTCCTCCGGGGATCACCAGTTCTATATGTGCCTTCTATAGTTGTGTGGATTTCTTTTAACTAGAGAGGTGAGGATCTGTGCAAAGAGCACAAGCTGGGAGGCTATGCTGTTGGAGTCAAGTTCTGTTGTACCCTTCACCAACTGTGTGGCCTTGGATTATTTAGACTCTTCAAGTCTCAGTTCGCTCGTTTGTTGAGCAGAGAAGTATTTACCTTCTCAGAAAAGGGACCCAGAATGCCCAGCACACAGTAGGTGCTCAATAAATAGTAAATGCTAGTTTAGTGCTAGTAGTAGTTGCATCCCTTGGCTCAAACAACTCCTAAGCTCTGGAAGGAAGCCCTAGCTATTTGCCAGACATCACAGACATGTGCAGAAGTCTCGTACTTCCAAACCTAGGGGCCCCACTGTTCCCGTGTGCACTTGTGTGGTAATGTCTCCCTTTCCCAGATCCCATGAGCTGTCCTGCTCTGGCCTTGTTCTCACCCAGGCAAACGGGGGGACGGTTGGAGCAGCTCCCGATAGAATCCTTGACCGAATACAACCAGGAAGGTGAGCTGAGCAGATTTGAGGCCCAGCCTTCCATAACCTCCAGGCTGGCAACCTTGTTCTCAGTGGGGGGCCTAGTCCCTCAGCCTTCCCTTCCCTCCCCCCAAACTCCAGTACCTTGAGAATCCTGCGTCCTTGGATGCCCAAGGGATCCTGGTTGATTTTGATCATGAGTGGATTCTGCAGAATGTCCATATTCTGGGCAGAAATGGTACGCAGGTCCGTGGACATGAAGAGGGGGGCTGCCAACACTGTCCATAGGGCCATCTGGGCCCGGGCTTGCTCAAAGCTGAGGCCAAAGTTCCCTATGAGCAGCTGGGGGCAGAGGAGAGGATCGGTCAGCTCTGCCCTCTTTAGGAAAGTGGGCACGGGGACCAACTCTAGACACGTAGCCCAGGCAAGAGAAGATGGAGCGGGAGGACACTGTGGGGCCTGGCTCAGCGAACACTATTCCCTAGGAGCCTGGCCTTGGGGTGCGTCAAGTAAGTCACTCTCCCTCTGAGCCTCAGCTTTTTTATTTCACCAAGATTATGGGGTGGTAATATGCCATGGCATCGGTTGTCCAGAGGATCCAGTGGGGTCCTGTTGCCAAAAGCATTTATACACCGACACACTAAAGTCCAAAAACACAGTCAGGGTGGCAGCGGTAGGTACCAGACCTGGACAGAGTCCGTGCTCCTGCCACAAGTCACCCACCTGCCCTAAACACAGGTGGCAAGACTGAGGGGGACACTTCCTGACCCCGGGGCAACCAATCCACAGGCTGGACACAATTACCGCTAAGCAACATGGTTACATACTTAGTGATACCATGTAACACAGCACTGCATGTGCCAAACTGTGCCAAGCGTGTTAAAGGGTCATCCATTTTAATACCCAGAACAACCCTATGTAAAGTAGCTACTTTTCTCATTTTCCAACTGACAAAACCGAAGCACAG
Organism: Leopardus geoffroyi; assembly: GCF_018350155.1. Lineage (NCBI taxonomy): Eukaryota > Metazoa > Chordata > Mammalia > Carnivora > Felidae > Leopardus > Leopardus geoffroyi. The sequence goes on from NC_059341.1 coordinate 135,752,714, forward strand.
AAAAAATTAAGTCACTTTCCCAAGGGTAAGTGGCCGAGCGGGAACCAGAACTCGAAAGCAGGCTAATTGGTGTTTCTCCAGGTGTCTATCTGGCCTGGTGTCTGTAATTATTATAATCACTGGTAGTAAATGCTTGTTGACTAAACGAAGAGATAGGTAGCAAGTCATCAGATAAAGTGCAAAAACACTGAAGTCAGGGCTATGAGTGAGGTAGGTGTGCGGGGCCGACTCTGCCTGCAGAGGCTCTGTGGGAGGGGAAGAGGGCACAGGGCATTGAAAGGTGGTCAGAAGCAGGCCTGGCAAGGACAGTCTAGGGAAGGAATGACTGGAGTATGTGGACTCTTCATTATCTTCACTGTCCCGAGGAATAGTGTCCCACAAGAGTCACTACAGACCAAGTTCTCAGGTTTCAAGAAACATCAGAACCGCCAGGGAAGACTGTTAACAACGGGTATTCACAGGCCCTGTTCAAACATCCTGATCCAAAGAGTGGAGGTGGGGCCCTGGGAACAGACATGTAAACCAGCTCCCAGGGTGAGTCTGATGCAGCTAGTTCAAGGACACATTTCAGAGACACTGATCTAGAACCTGGCAGTGAGCATCCAGGAGGACAGCACAGGGCAGTGGGGGAGCAGGTCTGTCGCGGCCCGCAGGCCTTGGGCCACCCCCCTCCATGCTGGTACCATGTCTGGGTCGTTCCAGTGTCCAGGGCCTGCCACCGGCTGCAGTATGTCCTGGTGGTCCACAAACCAGTCCAGGATGGACAGCACGCTACTCCAGGAGTCCTGGATGTCATCATAGTTGCGCCAGACATTGCAGATTTCTGCCAGCAGACTGTAGTTCACCTGGATGTCGGGGGAAGGCAGAGTCCAGCGGCAGAGTCACGCCTTGCTGCCTGGAGGCCTGCACGGGGGCTGAGGAGCCTCAGCAGGAGACACACAGGGTGCAGAAGGGGGAAGAGAACAGGCCCTGAGCTAGATCACGATGAGGAAGGTCTCAGAAAGCGGGGTCCTGCCCTGGGGCTTCCCAGGCCTCATCTCCACCTGTGCTGGTGCCGGAAGTCTGCCCTGCCCTCTCATGCCCGTTGGGGCCAAGCCCGGGGAACGGGCCCAGGCTGGTATACCCACAACCCTCGCTACTGCACACCCACCCCTGTATTCTCTCAGTGAGCCCGCCGTCTGCCAGCATTCTCCCTCAGGTCTACAAGTCTGATCCCACCCTTTCTAGTGTCCTAGGTGCTGAAGGGTCCCTGGTGATATGCCCACAATGCCTTTCAGAGGCTCAGCCCCATTTGCATGGCCTTACCAGCCTTCTAGATGTCCTAGCCCACTCAGTACAACCAGGATTCTGACCACTGGCTGGATGATGTGTGTCAGCACATGACATGCAGTTCCATGCCCTGGACACCCATCCCTTCGGCCCACCTGAGAAGTGCCTCCTCTTCTCTAGACCCGGGGTTGGCTGAGGCCCCCTCTGGGGCACTCAGAACCCTCTCCTAGACTGACAAATCAGCACACCGGCAACTATGATGAGAGCAACCCTGACTGCACAGGAGGGGAGGAGGCTTGGGTGTGGGGAGCACTGCCAGGTGGGCTCACGGAATGGCTTACCTTTGGGGGAAGGCCCCCTTCATAGGCCGGCCAGCTGCAGGAGAAGGCAATGGGGCGGCCTGTGGCATTCAGGGCAGCTGCCATCTTGGGGTATCCTGGAAAAACCCCACCCCTACATTTTAGGCCTGAGGAGGCACAGGATGAAATCTGGGGCCTCAGCCCAAACCTCCCACCAAATGTGAGGGAACTGAGGCTCAAAAGAGGAGGTGCCTCCCCCTGTACCCAGAGCTACAAACACTTCCTGGGTGGGCGTGGTGCCAACCCATCTTTAGGAAGCCTGGGAGGCAATAATCCTCCCAGCCTCTGGATGCAGGGAATTGGAAAATACTACCCCCTAGGGGCCATACAGACAGACAAGCTCGGCCAGGTAGGCCCCGGTGAGCTTTCCATGGCCACCCCTCCCTGTCTACCTGATGGCCCCTGGCCAGCTCCAGGACCCACCCATGGCCCGTTCCTCGGGGGTCGAAAAGCAGCCATCCAACTTCAGCATGTCCACCTTCCACTCGGCAAAGGTTTGAGCATCCTGAGTCACCTTGTCTAGCGTGATGCCTGGGTAACCCATACAGGTGAAGTTGCCCATGTCCTCGTAGATGCCCAGCTTCAGGCCCAGGGAGTGAGCCTGTGGAGGGTTGAGGACACAAGTGGGCTTAGGCAGGACCCGCAGGGAGCCACCTCACAGGCACATCTGACCAGTCCTCATTAGAAAATTATTGGCTCCCCACTATCAAAAGGAAAGAGTGTGTTTGCTGGTCTGTCTCCTGCCAACTCTGGTCCTTCTCCTCACTCTAACACACACCTCCCATGGGCAGCTTGTGGCCTCCAGGCCTTGCTTCTGTCATCCCCTCTGCCTCGAATGTCGTCTCTCTATAGCAGCTCAAGAATTGCCTCCCCTGGTGAATCTTTCTGAAATCCCAGGCTGGAAAAGATGCCCCTCCTGGCTCTTACCCACCACGGTGGCCGAAACTAGCTGTCCATTTATCTGTTTTCCCCACCAGACTGTGATTTCTCAAGAGGGATTGCGGAAATAAGCCCTGAGCAGAGGGTGGGGGGGGGGGGGGTGCATGGAGACCCTGGTCTGGACCCCAGGCTAAAGGGCAGGGCTGGGGTGGGGCTCACATAGTCAGCCAGGAAGGCAATGCCATTGGGGAAGCGCTTGGGATCTGGTATCAGGCGGCCTTTGGCGTCACGCCCACCAATCCAGCAGTCATCCATGTTAAGGTATGTATAGCCCAGGTCCCGCCATCCGTCTTGTGCCAAGTGGTCGGCCATCTCCATGAAGAGCCGCTCGCTGGTGAGAGGCAGGGGATGGGGCAGCTCAGTCACCCCCCACCCCTTTCCTCAGAGCTTTTCAGACTTTTCAGAGGATCTGAGTGTGAATCCAGGCTATGAGAACCATAAGCAGGGTGGAAAGAAAGGAGCCGTTTGGCCCCAGGCTGCAAGACTGAGCCAGCCTGGCTGTAGCAATGATCTCCTTTCAGTGATCTCAGGGGCTGGGCCCGCCACAATGCCCCTGCCCCACAGGCCTGACAGCTCCCACAGAAGCCCCAAGCAGGTCACAAGGCTGTCAATGTCCCAAAGGTCACCTATGGTTGCATCCTCTCTGGCACGGGCGCCCTTTTCCTGCCCTCCACTCCCTGCCCCTACTCCCCGGGGTCTTGGGCAAGGCTTGTTAGGTGGTGTGGACCTCGCTCACCTGATGCAGTTCTTCGGGTCCTCGTCGCAGTCAGTGTTGCAGCGGAAACGTTCCCAGGCCAGCCAGCCCATGGGTGGCTTCCGCAGGAGCCCATTCTCTAGCACCAGCACCCGGGCCACCAGGGCCAGCAAGAGCACTGCAGGGGAGTCAGAAGGATGACTGTCAGTGGCTCCCCTAGCCCCAGCCCTCGCCCCACCCCACCCATATGCTGTTGGGCTCTGCAGAGGCCGCTGGACTTCACATTAGGGGAACAACCAGACTCCTGGGCTTGAGAAGAATTAGCTCCTATTGTAACTGCCGACTCCAGCAGTTACAGTGAGTGGGCTCACGGTGCCTGGGGCAGGGCAATGTGTTTGAGGCCTGAGTCCCCACCTGCTATTGCCACAGCAGTGCCGGAATCGGTAAAAAACTAACACTTGAGGTTGTATCCTTTCTGCACCCTGACTAGCTCCCCCAACTCGGTGTACACAGAACTTGGCCAGACTCCAGGTCTCCTGAGTCTCACCCAAGGCCCTTTGCTCTCTACCACAGACCCCCAAAAGGCCTCAGAAGGGCTTAAGAGATTAGCCAGGTTTGGATCTGCATCTAGCCATCTACGGAACAACGACTGCGGTGTTGATAACACATAAAGCAGGTCCTCTGTACTTTGAGGGAGAAGGGGAGACAAAGGAAGTGGCCTCTTTGGAAGGGAACTGATTCCTAGGTGGGGAGCATCTCCTTCTTGCTGGCCCAGCTCCAAGAGTAAGAGAGAGGAACATGTCTCCCACATACCCACATCAAAGAAAGAGGCCCAGACACCAGAGGGCTGGAACTTCCTCCAGGGAGCCCCTATCCCCATCGGGTCTCCTGCCCTCCTCAAACCACCCCCACCCGCGTAAGTACCTGTTTTCAGCAACATCGCTCTAGACTCAGCGTCTCAGGACCCGGCCGGATCTGCTCTCCTTTCACCAGCTTTATACGTTGGATTCTGGAAGGTAACAAACGTTAGGTAAGCACCGGGGTCCACTACTGCCTCGCTAGCTCTACCGCTCTCAACCTTGAGCGTGGATCCCACAAGCCGCCCTCAACTGTTCACCACCCCCGGCCCCCAGCTATCACTTCCCCGAGCCTGGGTTCTTCCTTCAGAAATACTAAACAAGATGTCTTAAACATTAGACCCCACCCCCTCTGTAGTGCCGGGAACCCCCGGCCCCACGGGCGGCCCTCCGCCGAGCCGGGACCAGAAAAAGGCAGCGACCGCTTCTGGGACGCCCAGGAAGAACGGAGGCATCGGCCTGGGACCAGGCTTCGGACTCCCACCGGCCCTGGGTTGCCCCCGCCCCCACCCCGTCCCCAAGGACAGCAGCCCAGCAGCCCTAGCGCGGGGACCGTCCCTCAGAGTGCCCGGCTCGCGGAACTCACCCTGCGGACGCACCCAGAACCGCCACAGGCTTCGGCCTCTGGAACGCCGACTGCTGCTGTAACCTGATTTGCCTACAGCGTTCCACAGGGGGCGGAGCCTGACGGCGGCAAGCCTTCCCGGCGGAACCTATCAGAATCCCTCTAGCAATGTCGTGTCCCGCCCCCTGTGGGCCCATAAGCCCTCCCCCGAAGTTCTCAAAGCCCCGCCCCCTCAAGTTCCTTCTCCGCGCCCACCTCAGGCAGGCACCACCTGCGGAGCAAGTCTATGGACTGGGTGACCTGACTACCGTGGCTCCCCGAGAGGCTAGTCCTTTCACCTCTGCGGGGTCCCTGAAGGCGAGCACAGTGCCCGACACAATGTAAACGCTTAATAAATACTATGGAGTGAATATCTGCTTTTTATTTATTATTTTTTTTTAATTTTTTTTTCAACGTTTATTTATTTTTGGGACAGAGAGAGACAGAGCATGAACGGGGGAGGGGCAGAGAGAGAGGGAGACACAGAATCGGAAACAGGCTCCAGGCTCTGAGCCATCAGCCCAGAGCCCGACGCGGGACTCAAACTCACGGACCGCGAGATCGTGACCTGGCTGAAGTCGGACGCTTAACCGACTGCGCCACCTAGGCGCCCCTATATCTGCTTTTTAAAAAGGAAGTGAGAAAATGCCATGATGCATGGTGTAGGGCACTGTTTTTGCAAAGCCAGGAGGCTCTCCTCCCCTACCTGACACTCTGGGCCAGCCACCCATTGTACTGGCCCCAGGCACTCTACATATTCCTTCCCTCCTACATTCATGAAATGTTGTGTTTTTTTTTAATGTTTTATTTATTTTTGAGACAGAGAGAGACAGACAGAGCATGAGAGGGGGAGGGGCAGAGAGAGGAAGACACAGAATCTGAAGCAGGCTCCAGGCTCTGAGCGGTCAGAACAAGGGCTGGAACCCACAAACTGTGAGATCATGATCTAAGCTGAAGTTGGACGCTTAACCAACTGAGCCACCCAGGCACCCCTCATCAAATATGTTTTTTAAGTTTATTTACTTATTTAGAGAGAGAGAGAGAGAGAGCGTGCACATGAGTAGAGGGGGAGAGAATCCCAAGTAGGCTGCACACTGTCAGCACAGAGCCTGATTCAGGGACCTGAGCCAAAATCAAGAGTTAGATGCTTCACTGCCTGAGCCACCAAGGCCCCCCTGGAGTACTCCTTTACAACATACCTCAGGTCACTCCTTGCTCAAGACCCTGTGACAGCTGTTCATCTCAGTCTGGAGACTCACAGATTTACAAAGCCCAACCCCACGCATTCTGACCACATCTCCTGCTGCTGTCCCCCTCCTCCCTGCCTCTCTGCCACACTCTTGCAGTTCCTCAAACACAACTGGTCTCAGGGCCTTTGCACTAACTGTTCCCTCTGCCTGGAATCATCTTCCTTCAGATTTTGGCATGACTGGCTCCCTTATTTCCTACCAGTATTTCTCAAATGCCACCTTCTCAGTGAGGCCTACCCTGACCATCCTATTTGAAATTGCAACCTCGGGGCACCTGGGTGGTGCAGTTGGTTAAGCGGCCGACTTCAGCCAGGTCACGATCTCGCGGTCCGTGAGTTCGAGCCCCGCGTCAGGCTCTGGGCTGATGGCTCAGAGCCTGGAGCCTGTTTCCGATTCTGTGTCTCCCTCTCTCTCTGCCCCTCCCCCGTTCATGCTCTGTCTGTCTCTGTCCCAAAAAATAAATAAACGTTGAAATTGCAATCTCGCTGCTCCAGCAATTCCCAAGCTCAGTGTGACTTCCTATATTTTCCATACCACTTATTACCTTCTAACACATTTGTTATGGTTTCTGTTATTAACTGAATAAAAGTTAGTGGGAGAGACAGATAATAAACAGGAAATAAAAGCCTGAGTATAGGGAATGTTCTGTAGTGGCTAGTGCTATCATGAAAATACACCCCAGGGATGTGATAGACTTGAGGATGAGCTACTTGACATCGCATAGTCAGGGAGAGGACATTTAAGCCGAGACCTAGTTGGTGTGAAGGAGCCCTGAGAAGTTAGAACTGAGGGATAGAGGTAAGAAGGAACATTCTAGGCTGCAGGAACTGCAAGGGCTAGAGCTCTGAGCTGGGAACCACCAAATTCATGGGCAGATATTCCGACCTCCCTGGCTTCCAGGGCCGTTAGGAACCCCCAGCCTCCTGCGTTTGGTTGTGCATTCGGGGAACCCTCACCACAAGCCTACCCTTGGACCAATTCCAGGCAGAGCCCTGGGGACCGCGGGTGGGTTGCAGGCCGGTGGGAGTGGCGGAAGCAGAAATCGATAATCCCCAGAAACAGAAATGTGGGCGCTTCTGGAGCCGGGTGGGGTTGCCAGGAAGCTCGGCGGGGCCTCGCAGAATGGATAGGAGCCCGCCCAAAGGAGGCGCCGGGCCCAAGCCGTCGCAGGCTTGGCTCAGTGGGAAAAGTGGGCCGGGCGGGGAGAGGGGGCTGGAGAGGGGAAGAGGACTCCGAGTTCTCCTGGCGGTGGGCTGGGTCCGAGGCCCGCGGACGGCCTGCGGCGGGGCCCTGGGTTCGAGGTCGCCCGCCGCTGACCAGCTCCGTGGTTCTGGCAAGTCTCGGCCTCTCCGGCCTCAGTTTCCCTCCCGCGTGGATCCAGAAGCCGCTTCGCAGATCCCCGGGTGAGCTGTGGGAGGGGAGGGGGGGGGTGGTAACTCGAGCCGCCCGGAAGGGGTCTCCCGGCGTCCGCGGCCACGTTCCCGCCCGGGCGGAGGCGCGGGGGCCGGAGCCCGGATCGCCCCAGGCCGCGGGCGCAGCCCACCGCGCGGACCGCCCTCCCGGGCTTCGGCGCGCCCGTCGGCGCGGAGGTGAGCGCGGGCCCCGCGGGCTCTGGAGGAGGCGGCCCCCGGGAGGGCGTGGCCAGCGGGGACGTGGCGGGGCAGCCCCACTGCGCGGACCCGGAGACTGAGGTTCCCGGCGAGGCGACCGCTGTTTTAGGGCGGTGGCGGGTCAGGGGTCCACCCGGTGGCCCCAGGCCGGTGGGCCCAGCGCCCCAGCCCGTCCAGCTCCTCTAACAAAAAGACCGGCGAGACGCGGCGCACCGACTCCCCGCCGGCTCCGCGGTCGGGGCCTCGCACCCCTCCCCAGGCTCGCGGCGGGGGCGGGAGCCCTGCTCCTCCCGCTCCGGAGCCCCTCTCCGCGCCCCGGTGCCGGGCGGACGCAAGGCGCGGCCGGGGCAGACCTCAGTGAGCTCCCCCTCCTCCTGCGACCACCCCACCCTCGTGGGCCCCCGCTTAGGCCTTATCATGACTGATCCTTACTTTATTTCTTCCGTAATTCATTTTTACATTCATTTATTATTTACTTTTGTCTGTTTACACTGTGTCTCCCCGCTTGAATTTAGGCTCCAGGAGGGAGGGGCTGCTTTGTCCGTTGGCGTTTTCTCACTTACTTGAATACTTTCTTCCTGGATATTGGAAGTCAAACGCGGGCGGCGGGGGGGGGCGGGTTGCGGGCAGCCAAGGTGAGTCCTGCCCATTCTGGGGTTGGGGATAATGCTGTAAACACAAATGAGATAGATCATTGTGGCATGAAGGAAATGCAAACAGAAGTGAGGGGGCTGCTGGTTGGGTCACCTTAGATCAGGTCACCTTGGTGATCAGGACCACTTTAGATACAGCCATCAGGACAGACCTCTCAGATTAGGTGACTTAAAGCCAACCTGCGACATGTGCTAGAAGGGAAAACCAGGAAGCTGAGGACACTTAACTCTGACCTAGCCTTAGGGAGTAGAGTACTGAGTTCTGAGAAGTGATATTCAATGGCTCCTTATTTAAGGGCCTGGCCTGGGTGAGTGGGTGGGTAGGGAGATGATCAGGGTAGGCCTCCTGGAAGAGGTGGTGGTTTTACTGGGCTCCTAAGACTGAGCAGGAGTTCTCATCCCCTAGGAGGGGGTCACTGGGTTTGACAATTGTTTTGCAGGTGCCCTAGGAACCACATAGTCGAAGGGCTGAGCCGTGTGGCCAGACAAGCCAGCCCCCTGCCCTCTTGCTGTGAGCTCTGCTGGTAAGTGAGTCACTGCCAAGGCTTGCCCCTAGAAGATATGAGGGAATAGGGAGACCCAAGTTCTGCTTCTGGCTGGTCATGCAGCCTTGGGCAGTTCATCTTCACTGCTCTGGGCCTCAGTTTTTCATGAGTCAGGAGGACAGTTGAACTAGGTGTCACTTAGGATCCGTGAGGCACTGACAGTCAATGGCTGAGGATGGTCCTACCCAGCCACGCCTTGTGTTTGTACCACACTCTTGTTTACTGCACAGATCCATATCTAAGCCCCCGCTGATGGAGGAATGGGGCAGGCCTGCCTCACCCTGCCCTCATCTGGCCTTGAAGGCTGCAGATTCTTTCTAAAGGGTAATTGTGCCATCAACGAATGAGAGGCCGCAGGGGCCCCGGAGGGTCACAGACACCCTGGAGGTTTGGCCTCAGGGTTGGAGCTAAGGGGCTCCTGGATCAGGGGATGGTTTAGGCATAATGATTTCTATGGGTTCTGTGGGCTCAGGATCCATTTCAGCTCAGCTGATACCTTTTTCTTTGGATTTTAAAAAGCTGTGTCAAAGCCCTCCATACCTCCTGGTCTGGTACACGTTATCATTTTCTCTGAGCCCTCTGGTGTCCAGTTTTTTCCATGACCCTCACAACAACCCTTTGAGAGAAAAGTCAGGAGAGGCTAGCCCATTTCACAGATGAAGACAGTGAGAGCCTCAGGGCACACAGCAAGTGAGTAGAGGCCACAGAGCGGGGGCCCAGGTCTCCTCCAGAGCCAGCGTTCTTTTCCCCACAGGAGCACAGAGGCTGCCTCCCTCTCTGGCCCTCTCCCGCCGCCACTTTTTTTTTTTTTTTTAATGTTTTTATTTTATTTTTGAGAGAGAGAGAAAGAGTGCGAGTGGGGAAGGGCAGAGAGCAAGGGAGACAGAATCTGAAGCAGGCTCTAGGCTCTGAGCTGTTGGCACAGAGCCTGATGCGGGGCTCAAACTCATGCTTAACCAACTGAGTCACCCAGGTGCCCCCCCTTTTTTAATTTTTTAAAAATGTTTTCCCCTCACAGTTCTTATGGGAGCCATGAAGCTGAACGAGAGGAGTGTAGCCCACTATGCACTGAGCGACTCCCCAGCAGACCATACGGGCTTTCTGCGCACTTGGGGCGGGGCAGGGACTCCCCCCACTCCCAGTGGCACCGGCCGAAGGTGCTGGTTTGTTCTCAAAGGCAACCTGCTGTTCTCCTTTGAGAGCCGAGAGAGCAGGGCCCCGCTGAGCCTGGTGGTGCTGGAGGGCTGCACGGTGGAGCTGGCCGAGGCTCCAATGTCTGAGGAGTTTGCCTTCGCCATCCGTTTCGACGCCCCTGGTGTGCGCCCACACCTGCTTGCGGCAGATGGGCCCGCGGCCCAGGAGGCCTGGGTGAAGGCGCTGTCCAGGGCGAGCTTTGGCTACATGCGCCTGGTGGTGCGCGAGCTGGAGAGCCAGTTGCGAGATGCCCGCCACAGTCTGGCCTTGCATCGCCACTCATCCTGGAAGGCCATTACCAGCCGCTATAAGCCCCAGGCTCCTGACCATCGGCCTCCGGGCCTGGAAAACGGCCACTCCCTCTCCAAGGATTGCAGCCCTGTGGACTTGGGTGAAGAAAGGGGCAGCAGGCCAGCAGGGCAGGGCTTGGCCGAGTTGCAGGGCCCTGCCGGCCTCTTCCTGGGCAGGAGGCAGAGCCCCCTGTTCCCTGAGACCTTCTACTTCTCTGCCTTGCACAATTGGTATGGCCAGGAGATCTCGGAGCTGAGGCAGAGGTGGATGCAGAGGGCCCGGGGGAGCCGGCCAGAACGTGAGAAGCAGGATGGGCACTGAGCCTCGGCTCTTTGGGTTCTGCCCTTGTCCTGCTGGTCAGGACACCAGAGCCAGTGCTTCTCCAGGAATTTAATGTTTATTTGTTTTAAAGTTGCTTTTGTTGAGAGGGTTCTCTCCTTCCTGCTTTTTAGGCCTCCTCCAGGCTCCAGATCCACCTTTGTGGCTGGAGGGGGACCAAGGAATCGTTAACTTGCAACCCCTTTGTTTCCTGAGGCCCAGAGAGGAGGGGATGCTTGCTTAGCAACCACAGGGCCAGACCCAAGTCTCCTGACTCTGTGCTGGACTGCTCCGCTCTCAGGGAATATTAATGAAATGGAGGAAGTGGGGGGACTATTGCATGGCCTCAGGCTGCCCTGCCTGTTTACCTACACAACAGACTCTACAACCACAACTTCTAACACAGGGAGTCGTGTGCACATTTAAATACCAGAAGCTGGCTGAAATGTTGGCTCGAGGGACTGACACTGTCAGAGAAAGTGGATTTATTGTCCTGGGGGTTTCTGGGGCCCAGCTCTTCCTGAGCCGTGGGAAGACTGGGCATAGGAACTGCAGTTTGGGTGGGGCCCTTTGGAGGGGCAGGGCCTTCAGCCAACGAAGAGGGATTGATTCTTCTCAGCAAGTGTTGGGGCCCCCATCTTCTCTCCCTGGCTGCCTTGTCTATAGATGGTGCTGGTCATTGTCCCAAGAGGGGCTGGGAGCTTTCAATGTCAGCAGAAATCCTTCCTGTATTCTGTCCTTAGCAGCCAGCTCCTGGAGCTGCCAAGTGGGAAGCCAAAGAAGCGAGGAGGCAATGTGGCTCCCTGGGGAAACCAGGTTGTTATTTTGGTTTTCAGTCGAGGGCATTCTGGGAGTTTGAACACCAGGATAAATTCTTCCAACTGCTCCCAGAGAGCTGTTCCCAACCCTGAACCCCTCCTAGGAACTCATTCACCATCCTGCTTGTCAGCCAGCGTGTATCTGCCAAGACCCTCTCACTGCTACTCTCAGCAGCATGGCGCCAAGTGTTTTATCGATTGTTTTGGGAGGCAAAGTGGCTGCGTCTAGAGAGCCAGCAGCCAGACTAGCCTGAGCCCTAGAGGTGTGGCAGCAGTAGCTGGATGGAAGATGCAGAACCTGGTCAAGACATCCCCCCCTCTCCACACACACAGTCTGCCCCTTCTTAGACTCTCAATCCCTTATTAGGGCCTTGGGTAGCCTGACCAGGGCCTACGAGGTCCAGAGGCTGTGACCGACAGCCTCTTAAGTCCAGCACGCCCAAGGCCACCAGAGTCCAGAACCAGTTCCTGCCAGGCTTGTGTCCTAAGAAGAGGGGCTACCTTCCGAACCCTGTACAGGAGTCCTACAGCCCACTGCGCCTTGTTTTCTACACAGCCACTATAGGCTTTTATCTTTCTTATGGTTACAGTATTTTTATATGATTAAAACATTAGGTTTTTATTACTCATTTTGGTTCCTCAAAGTTTTATTTTAACAACCACTTGACCAATCTGTGCAAAAGCCTCATTTCTCCCCTTCAGTTATGGTTTACATTTGCCTATAGAGAACGTATACCTTGGCAAGAAATAAAATTCCCAAATCACCCAAGTAGTACAACTAATAAATTTATATTTTTTAAATATTAAAAAGAGAAATACAATTGTTTCAAGCTCAATTAAAGTGATTTCTCTTTTCAACAATCACCCACTCTGCCAAACCCTGGCTGTTCTGGGTGAGTGAACAATACGAGGGGTCCACGAGGACCGCCTGCCAGAAGCCCCCGTCCGGCATGCCCAGAATCAGCCGGCTGTTGGGGCATCAGCATCCTCCTCGTGACGTCACCACGTCCGGCCGTTAACAAACGCCTCTTTTCTACCGCATAGGGGAACTAGGCGCACTGCGCAAGTGTGAGAGCTGGGCCTCTCGTCTGATCTCAAGGGTCTCGCGAGGCTTGCGGCCGTGCTCTCCCTGAGGACGTCACAGGGGCTGGGCGGTGGGGCCCGGGTGCCGAGCTAGGGGCGGAGCTGGGAGATGGCGTCCGCAGCGGCTCGCTGGCTGGCATTGGCATCCGTCCGATCCGGGGCTTTACGGAGCGGGCCGAGCTTGAGGAAAGGTGGCGATGTCTCCGCCGGAGGGGGTGGCTCAGGTCGGAGCCTGGTACCGTCGAGGTCAGTCATCGTTACTCGCAGCGGCGCCATTTTGCCCAAACCGGTGAAAGTGAGTGTCTGCCTGGAGGCGGGGCGAAGGGGCTGAGGCCAATCATTATGGGGAGTGTGTGCGGGTCGACGCCGACTGATAGGTGCAAAGGCCAATCATACAACCGCCTTAGACCGGAAGACGGATCAAGGACAAAGTTTAGCAATGATGCCCTGCGAATTTTGACAGGTGGGAGGAGATGGGTCAGATCCCGGTGTTGATTGAGTTGGGCGCAAGGAGACAGAGGATGGAGGGGTGGGGGAGCGAGAGCTGAGGACTGCACTTTGCACTAGTTTATCGTGAGGAGCGCGGTGTGCGCGAGTTCTCCAGGGCCACAAGACTCGGCTATATGCACCCAGTATAGACAAATCACGTAGCCACTCTGTTCTTGTCAGCCTCAGAGTTGATGGGATGAAATAACGAGTTGTGAAAGGACTTTGTAAATAAATTGTACGTGGGACAGACCTTTTCTTCGTAGGAGTTTTGACCTAGTGTTTAGTTCATGTAATTTGCAACTCTGAGAGGTGTGCAGGGAGGTATCACAGTCAGTTTTTATAAATGAAGAATCGGGCCAAAGCAGTGAAGCCAGTGAGGCTCCAAAGCGAGCAGCCCGTCAGGTCCTGGAATCCAGGTTTCCTGCTGGTCGACCCTCCTCCCCGCCCACCTCCACCAGGTCCTATTTTTTCCACCACTGAATGCTCTCACATGCCCTGAGTACCCTTGGATTTTTCTAAGTAAAATGGAAACAGCCCTTTAAGCCAGACAAGTTTGCTTTTTGACTCCGGTGCTGCGTGGGAGTTAACAAAACAAAAACAAATTCTCTTAAAGCTAATCCGGCCAGTGAGCTCAGGATTATTTCATGGCAAGCAGCAGGGTCCATGCTGGGGAAGAGCTGCCTTATAAAAAGGCACAGCTGAAAAAAATTTTTTTTTGGAAACTCCATAGGAAAATAGGAGAGGATATGTTGAGATTATTCTGAAACTCCCTTAGTCCATCTAAAACAGCTAGTCTTTTAGCGTGAAGACATGCTCACTTTTCAAAACATGCTTGTTTTGAAAATTTAATGTGGTGCAATTAAACTTCTCAGGCCCTGGGGAATCAGTTAAAGGACTGTGTCCTTTCACTGTACATGCTCATTGTTTTGTAATCCATTTTCACGTATTTGGTGTCTTCAAGGAGAGGTGAGCTGTTTCCACAGTCCAGCTCTTAGTACTTTCTTACCTGTTTGTATCTGCAAGTAATTACCAGGTTGAGCCCTAATTTTTAGATGTCTAGAATGCCTTATACTTTTCTTCCCAGTATCCACTTTGATGACCATCATCTTATCAATTCTTCGAATTATTTTTCTTGCTCTTTTTCCGAGGCCTTTAAAATCAAGTAGTTGCTTATCACAGGTCTGGGGTCCGCAGGAGTGCCCCTGAGGGCCGGGCCTTCTGTGGTCCCACCAGAGTGGGCTCTGGAACTCACAGCCACCACTCTGACCCTCTGCAGATGTCCTTCGGCCTTCTCCGTGTGTTCTCCATTGTGATCCCCTTTCTCTATGTCGGGACGCTCATTAGCAAGAACTTTGCTGCTCTGCTTGAGGAGCATGACATTTTTGTCCCAGAGGATGACGACGACGATGACTAACAGGTAAGACTTCTTTTCCCCTACATGGACTGGGAACAGGAAGTGGGGTGGGGCATCTAAACTGTGATGCAGTTTGGCCCTGTAGTAGTTTCCCTCACTTGAAGCAGAGGTGCAGACCCTTAATAAAGTGACTCACTTGGCTGATGTTTTTATTTTGCCTTTTCTCTACATTGGACGAGGACAACTATCTTACTGACTTAGAAATTCACTGGGATCTTTTCCGACAAAGTTGATCCCAACCGGCCTTTTTATTTGCCCTTTATGTACCCTCGTTCTCTCAACCCGTAAGTTTTCTTAACGGTTTAATACGCTTTACACACCCACCCCGAACAGCTTCATTCTCCACATTGAAATTTAGAAACTGCACATCCTCACCATGGTTCGCAAGGTTACCAAACTCCGTACCTGTACAGGCGTACAGGCACCGCAACCCGGCTGTTCACAGACCTTTCCCCCGGTGCCTGTCCTTTTCACCTTTCGCGTCTTGGCTTCTGGTGCTCTAACGTGGGCTGCTTGGCTGCCTCTCTGTTGTAGATAAAGACAGTTCTGGCTCCGTAGTCTGGGATTCAAGGCTTGCCATGATCTGGTCACACCTCTTATTCCAGCCGCATCTTCCATATTCCCAACCACACACCTATCCCCACTATTCACTGTTTCTTGAATTACCGACAGGCTTACCCACCCCCGAGCAGTGGCTCACTCTTCCTGCCATTGGAAGGCTATTTCTCACTACACTTACTTTCACCAGTTCTTCATGATCTTTGATGAAGTCTTCCCTTCTGAATTCTCCTCCATCTGAAAGTGAGGCTGTGCCCTCTGCCCAGTCCCTCTTGTGACACTATCATATACTTAAGCACACAGACACACCTCCAAATTCTACTAGACAATGAGCTTCCTCCTGGCAGGGGACAGGGGGTTTTGTTTTGTTTTAAAGTAACTTCTACACTCAGTATAGGGTTTGAACTCATGACCCCAAGGTCAAGAAAGAGTCTCATGCTCTACCAGCTGAGCCAGCCGTGTGCCCCAAGGAACATGTCTTTTATACCTTTGGGCCCCCAGTGCCTGGTCTCCGGTGAATGTTCAGTACATGTATGAAAGAATAAAACTGCCTTGCTCCTGCCTTGTTTGGTAGAACCTCCCTGGAATTCTCTTTTTGGTGTGTGGATAGAGCGCTGCTCCGTGCCCAGTTCACTGCTACTTTCCTTTCTTACAGGACATGGAGGAAGTACAGAAAGGAGACAGCCCTAACTTAATTCAGATATGGTGATCCTCACAGCCACTCCTACTTCCCTATCAGCAGAAGGGCCCAGGGAAACCCCTCAGCCTCCTGACTCCAGCGAAGCCTCCTGCACCGTCTGTGACCATACCCCAGATCCCCAGGCTCTGGGAGGTTCCCCAAAAATGTGCTATCCACTGAGCACAATCAACTTACGAATAAACATAATAAATATCAGCTCTGTATGACTGAGTGGTGGCTGAAGTGTCTCGATATGAGTAAGACCCTAGTTGCCGTTTCCTGTCCCTGCTGACCTTTCTCTAGCAGCTGAACATAACAGGTCTTTGATTTATAACCCAAGATTCCCAGGCCCCTCTGGAGCTACGAAAGTAATTACGGGTGCCTTGGACCTATTTTCATTATTTACAAAAGCCCAGCAGAAACTTTCCCCTCAGTAAAGATGCACAGGCTAACTAAAGCCTCCAGCTTTTTTTGTGTTGAGGAATACTGGCTAGTTTGCACCTGCTAATCATAAGCTTTGTTTAAAACTCCTTAAGAAATACCATTATTGGGGCGCCTGGGTGGCGCAGTCGGTTAGGCGTCCGACTTCAGCCAGGTCACGATCTCGCAGTCCATGAGTTCGAGCCCCGCGTCAGGCTCTGGGCTGATGGCTCAGAGCCTGGAGCCTGTTTCTGATTCTGTGTCTCCCTCTCTCTCTGCCCCTCTCCCGTTCATGCTCTGTCTCTCTCTGTCCCAAAAATAAATAAACGTTGAAAAAAAAAATTATAAAAAAGAAATACCATTATTAGGGGTGCCTGGGTGGCTCAGTTGGTTAAGCATCCGACTTCAGCTCAGGTCATGATATCACGGTCCGTGGATTCAAGCCCCGCATCGGGCTCTATGCTGACCGCTTGAAGGCTGGAGCCTGCTTCAGAGTCTGTGTGTGTCTCTCTCCATCTCCTCCCACCCCCTTGCGCTCTGTATCTCTCTCTCTCAAACATAAATTAAAAAAATTTTAAAACATCATTCTTAGAATGAATCTTTCAAAACTTGGGTTCCTTAGATGAAAAGATAGTAAAGGGGTTGGTGGTGCTAAAAAATGTGGCAATGCCCAGGGTGACTGTGTACTCAAATAATGAACCCATCTCCAGCATTTAGCCGCCCAGGGAAGGAACCACCAAAAGCAAACAAAGATGAGTTATTTAATCTGTGTCAACACTGATTCTCCTGTCCCTGGAGCCACAGTCCATTTGCAAACAGTAGAGCTATTTCTGTTGTCTGTGCACTAAACAGCTGTGTTCCTAGCAGAGCGCCTAACTAGGTAGGAAGCTCATGTCATTTTAAGAACTGACGCTTGTTGCTGGTAGAGGGGCTGGGCCTCTGAGCTGCCATTCTCTCCAGAGCCCAGGGAGGAGCAGCCCAGCCCGTCAGCCCTAACTCTGCGCCGCTCAGCGTTACTCTCATCTCTCCCGAACGGCAAGAGCTAATTTTGGATAATCTGTGCCGTGACACCAAGCTATCCTGGAGGCTGTGGAAACACAGCTAAATTAACAGAGTCATCCAGCCTTACACCCGGAATGATGGTTTCTGAGCAGATGGTCTCATCCTTCCTGTTTACTGACATGCAAGGCTCTGAGAAAAGAGTCTGATTTATAGGAAACACCACACTTGAGGAAAGGGAAAGAACAGGTGGTGTGTATACTAAGACCCCACTTGTTCAGGCAAAAAGGGAGAGAGACTGCAGAAGGCGAACTTCCCCCTGGCTCACCAGTGGAATTCTATTAGGAAGTGACCATCACATACTGAGTTTATTTGTGTTCTAAGATATTTAAATGTCAACATGCACCTTTCCACTGAGTCACGGGTCGTGGCCAATGTAGAACTTGGACAGGAAATCCGTCGGCCTCGGCGCTTCTGTTTCATGGAAGAACCGCATAACATGTGTCCGCTGCTTCCAGACGTTAATTGTTTCCTCCAGTTCCATCTTTCCCTGCACAGGTGAGGGGAGAGGTGTTCAGTCAGAGTGGCTGGAAAGAATACCACCATACAGGCCAGGATTCTGTGCTCTGCTCTGCACGGACTTGTCGAGTGACTCTGGGCAAGTAACATCCTTGGTCTAGACCACATTTCGGCATCTGGAAAACGAGGTGGTTGTACTAGCTGATCTCTAAGGCCTCTCCAATATTCTTTAACTCTGTAGCTAACTGATTCCGAGAGGACAGACTCCCAGGTCAGTAGGCCCCTGCCCCATGACTACCTAACCTGACTGGTTTCTGCTTAACATTCCATGCGGTGTACTGGTCCGTGCTAAAGTATGCACTGATGCTAATGTGACTGACTGGAGATACAGAATCAGGTCTGGGATTTGAACTATGTACACAGGGCTCAGCTAACCTGCCTGCCTCTTCCAGCTGTAAGCAGCAACCCAGTGAAGCAGTAACTTCCAGGAAGGAGGTTCAAGAAGATTTCAAACTTTCCAAATCGTTTTTTATTTTAAAAAAAAAATTTTTTGGGGGCGCCTGGGTGGCGCAGTCGGTTGGGCGTCCGACTTCAGCCAGGTCACGATCTCGCGGTCCGGGAGTTCGAGCCCCGCGTCAGGCTCTGGGCTGATGGCTCAGAGCCTGGAGCCTGTTTCCGATTCTGTGTCTCCCTCTCTCTCTGCCCCTCCCCCGTTCATGCTCTGTCTCTCTCTGTCCCAAAAATAAACAAACGTTGAAAAAAAAAAATTAAAAAAAAAAAATTTTTTTAATGTTTATTTATTTTTCAGAGAGAGAGAGAGAGACAGAGTGAGATCGGGGGAGGGGCAGAGAGAGGGAGTCACAGAATCCAAAGCAGGCTCCAGGCTCTGAGCTGTCAGCACAGAGCCCAACGTGGGACTCAGTGCACGAACTGTGAGATCATGACCTGAGCGGAAGTCGGACACTTAACCAACTGAGCCACCCACGCGCCTCCCCCTCCTTTTTAAAAATTTTTAAATGTTTTCCTCATCTTTTTAAAAAATGCAAACCCCAGTGTTTTTTTTTTTCTTGAACAATCTTAGAGGTGATAACCTCTAAGTTCATCTATTGCTTTGAAACCCTAAGCAAAAGTAGCTGACCCAGTAGTTGCTTTTCAGGCTTGGGAGACAAACTTGGGACGACTGAGAAGCTCTGGACAAGGTGGCTGCTCTTTTAAGTCAGTCCGGGAGGGGTCAGTTACCTTAATGACCAGAAGGTCAACCACCCTGGGGTCCGTGACGTGGGCATTCTTCAGGAACATTTCTCGGACTTTATCCCGTCCCTGTTTCACGGTGATGTCTAGCTGGAATAAATGCACTAAAGAGAAAACACGATTCAGGGTGGAAACTATGTGATCGAGACGTGTTTTACAAAAATTGAGTCAGTGGATATTCATAGACACAAACAGGTTCCCCGTTCGTTTCATTCACCCAGTATTTGCTTGACCCTACACTAGGTGCTTGAGGCTGCAGAGAAGAGTGAGACACGGTGCTTGCTCTCAAGGAGTTTAGTTTGTTTGAGGAGACCAGACCCGAGGCAGCACAGTGTAGTTTGAATATCAACAACCTGGCTTCAAACCCCAGCTCTGTCAACTTGTCACCTACATGATCCTGCGTACGTTAACTTCTCTGTGCCTGAGAGTATTTATTTCTGAGTGAATGAGGATGATTAAGAGCACGTATAATCCCCTGGGGTGCCTGGGTGGCTCAGTCGGTTAACTGTCTGACTTTGGCTCAGGTCGTGATCTCACGGTGTGTGGGTTCAAGCCCCGCGTCAGGCTCTGTGCTGACAGCTCAGAGCCTGGAGCCTGCTTGGGATTCGGTGTCTCCTCCTCTCTCTGGCCCTCCTCTGCTCATGCTGTCTCTCAATAATAAATAAATGTTAAAAAAAAAAAAAAAAAAAAGCGGGGTGCCTGGGTGGCTTAGTCAGTTAAGCATCTGCCTTTGGCCCAGGTCATAATCTCACGGTTCGTGGGTTCAAGCCCCACATCGGGCTTTGCACTGACAGTGTAGAGCCTGCTTGGGATTCTCTCTCCCTCCCTCTCTCTGCCTCTCCCCTGCTTGTGCTCTCTCTCAGTGAATAAATAAACTTAAAAAATTAAAAAAAAAATAAAAAAAGAGCATGTATAACCCCAGAGCCACTGTAGATTCCTGGAGACGATACAAGATGCTTAGAACATGCCTGGCATGGAATAAGCTCTCAAAAACATTAGCATTATTACACAGAACAACTGGCAAAAGAGGACAGGGTTGAATTAACCGACAGTGATGGGGGTATAGGTCTGTGCAGCACACAAGCTTAGGGTTGAGGGAGCCTGCTGAGTGTTTGTGCAGAGAGGAGGGGCTTCAGTCCAGCCAGGGACGACCACCACATTAGGTTACTCGGGGGAAGGAAGGAGTAGTTTACGATGGGACTCCTACTCTCTTAAACTCTATAGCCAGAGGTAGCCACCCACGAACGCAAAGAAAAATCACCATATTCAGCAATCCCGAAGTGCCTAAAATAGTGGCACAGACTTAGGGACCTGGGACTTCAGAGGAGGCCCATGTTATGTCCTTTGAAAATTAGGTTTTAGTCATTTGTGTTCCCATCCTCTGGAAGTCAGCCTTCAGTGGATTTGCTGATGACGACAAGGGCACGAACAGGGCCTTGTGTGGTAGGTGGAGTTAGGAAGAGGGGGCGCATTAGGCTGAGTGAACAGCATAAACAAGGCTCACAGTCTAGAATGAGGCTGTGGTTGAGGAGACCTGTGTGCTCATTTGGTGAGGATCCCTTGCACTGTGGCCACTCCTGGGACATGTCCACTCTAGTCTACAGGATTCTCAAAGCCAGCTCCGAAAACCATGAGGGCTATGTAGTGACTGAATTAATCAACAATAGTTTGAGTCTTTAACTCTACTCCTTATTTAGCGACAGTGTTAGAAAAATAAGGCTTCTGCTGAGGGAAATCCCATGCCATGCTGATCCAAGCAGGGAGTAAGCAACAGTGGAAATCTAATAGGAGAAGCTGTATCCCAGCTTCATAGGTGTTAACAGAGGAGAGAAATTACTCCCACTGGAAAGAGTTCAACTCGGTTCCAGCGGTGTGATGGAGCTGGCTCTCATGGAGGCTCTCTTCCCAAATCGGCCTTCAGTGACTTCACTTTGGCAGCTTAAAATCAATCGTGGTGGGAGTACTGGCACCACGAGAAATGGTCGATGCTCTAAATCTAGGTTCCCACCGCAGTCAGTATCATAGTAGGAATTTTAGAAAAGAGGAAACACAGGGATAATAAGACAAAGAGACACAAAAACAAATGCAAACCAACAAGCATCCAGGAACTTAGAGCCTTTCCACTTGGGGAGATTGGGGCCTACAGCACTGTGGGTGCCTGCCTGATGTCATACTACTGGCAAACCTGGACCTGGAATCCAGGTTTAGTGTTTTTAATGTTTAATTCTCTTTCTTTTTTTTTTTTTTTTAAGTTTATTTATCTTGAGATAGAGTGTGCCAGCAGGGAGGGGCAGAGAGAGAGAATCCCAAGCAGACTCCGCACTGTCAGTGCAGAGCCTGATGCTGGGCTTAAACCCACGAACCGTGAGATCACGACCTGAGTGGAAATCAAGAGTCTGACTTTTTCTTAACATTTTTTTTCAACTTTTTAAATGTTTATTTATTTTTGAGAGCGAGAGAGACAGAGTACAAGCTGGGGAGGGGCAGAGAGAGAGGGAGACACAGAATCTGAAGCAGGCTCCAGGCTCCGAGCTGTCAGCACAGAGCCTGATGCGGGGCTCGAACCCACTAACCGTGAGATCATGACCTGAGCCAAAGTCAGATGCTTAACTGACTGAGCCACCCAGGCGCCCCTCAAGAGTCTGACTCTTAACTGAGCCACCCAAAAGCCCTGGTTTTTTTTAATTTACAATCTGGTGCTTTTTAAAGGAAATGAATATGAGGAATCTTCCCCTGCTGTCAGTGCTTATCTCTCCTGCATTTTTATATTAGATTCCTGTCCAACCTTGGGAGTTTAAAAAAAACAAGGTCCCTCTGTACCAGGGGAGCTGGTGTCCATCCGCTCTCATTCCTCATGACCTCCTGAACCACACACCAGGGTATCAGGTGGACAAATCTTCTCCTCAGGAAAATGTTCACAGGCACAAACGCCAAGTTTTGCTTACAGTGTCAGTTCACAGACCCCTGAATGCCCATCGTCTGAGGTTAAGAACCCTTGTCTCTAGAGAGACAAGTTCCATAGCTTTCTCCTAATCTCCCTCCTCCCATCCCAACCCCTTGAACATGCCCCCCACCAGTGAGAAAGGCTGCGGGAGGTAAATAGCTACAGCCTGCGGAATTGTTCTTTGGTCTAGCTCGGTGGTTCTTAAACCAGCAATGATTTTGCCCACCAGAACATTTGGCAATGTCTGGGGGCACTTTTGGTTGTCACAACCAAGGAGAGAGTGTCACTGGCATCCAGTGGGTAAAGGCCCGAGATGTTGTTAATCTACAACGCACAGGACCGCCCCCACAACAAAGAATTATCCAGCACAAATGGGTCAAGAAACCCTGGTATAAATTAATTCCAACTGCTCTTTGGCTTATTCTTCGAATTCTGAATATTTAAACTGCAATTTGAAAGATCTGAGAGGCTCAAGAGGAAGACATCAATGTGGCCCTTCTGGATGAAGGTGTCTTTTCTACAGCCTCTGTGTGTTTTCCCAGTTACTGTTAAGGTTCTTCTGAGTCAGAAAGGCTCTGACACGTTAAGAAAGGAAGACAGTGATATGGTTCTCAGCTGTTTGCTCCAATTCATCTTGGTAGCGTTCATAACAGGCGCTGGGAGATCCTTAGATGGGAAGGCAGCCCAGTGTGCTGGAAAAGAGCATGGGCTCAGGGGTCAAACAAGCTGGGTAAGGTCTCCACACCTCTGTGAACTATGACCTTACCTAGGGTACAGCCTCCTTAGCCTGTTTCCTCATCTAAAAAATAGGAAAGAGGGGCACCTGGGTGGCTCAGTCAGTTGAGCGTCCAACTTCGGCTCAGGTCATGATCTCACACTCCGTGAGTTCGAGCCCCGCGTCGGGCTCTGTGCTGACAGCTCAGAGCCTGGAGCCAGCTTCAGATTCTGTGTCTCCCCCTCTCTCTGCCCCTCCCCTGCTCATGCTCTCTGTCTCAAAAATAAATAAAAACATTAAAAAAATTTTTTTGAAAAGAAAAATAAAAAATTAAAAAAATTAAAAATAGGAAAGAATGGGGCACCTGGGAGGCTCAGTTGGTTGGGCCTCTGACTTCGGCTCAGGTCATGATCTCACGGTTAGTGGGTTCGAGCCCTGCGTCGGGCTCTGTGCTGACAGCTCGGAGCCTGGAGCCTGCTTCAGCTTCTGTGTCTCCCTCTCTCTGCCCCTCCCCCCCTCACGCTGTCTCTCTCTCCTTCAAAAATAAATAAACATTAAAAACATTTTTTTAAATAGGAAAAAAATAACCTCTGACTTAATTCCTTTATAGGACCATGGCAAAACCCAAGTGACAACATCTTGTAAACAGTAAAGCTAATGCAAATGTTAGTTGTTAAAATTTTCAGCACTTATTCCCCATACATCTATTTTAAGTTTTAATAATCTGGATACATGCCGATCTTCCTGACTAGTCCATAAGACCCCTGAAGGCAGGGTTGTTTTATTCACATTTGTATCTCCAGGCATTTAGTACTGACCCTGTAGTACAAGAGATACCCGATGAAATGGAAATTAAATGGTTTCTACAGAAAGTCTCCTGTTCTGTAACCACCAAGCCTCAGGTTGGTATTTTTTCAGTGGAGGGATTCGGAAGGTAGTTCTGTCCTTGTGTTCCCATGCAAGGCAGCCACCACCCAGGCACGTGGCTGCTCTCCAAGTGCGGCATAACTGGGTCCCCTGAGATTCAGGGAAAACCACAGAAGGAGCCAGGTGTAACAGCTGGACAGTCAGGGTCTCCTATGTCAGGCTCCTCCCCTTACTAATGGTGTTTTGTGAGATACATTTACATGCCTCGGTTTTCTTCTCTGAAAGACAGGGAAACAATCAGAACCTACCCTAAAAGAAAGCAATGTAAAGCATTTAGCATAATGCTGGGCTCTATGTATGTAATTCAATAAACGTTAGTTACTATAAATGCTATTACTTATTCCCAATTCTTTGCTTTGGTTCCTCAGCTGGAATCCCGATGATGGATAGTATGACATTGGTTGTAGACACAGGCCTGAGCAACTGACCAGCTACAGACCACCAATCCTCCCCATAAGAATGTACCACCCCCTTAACCCCTTCCCTCTCATTCCTTCCCTTGCTCTCTAGGCTCCTCCCGTCAGGACCCTTCCGACTCTGGGTTTATCTTCCCGAACAGTATTTGAGGGGAATTCCTGGGAGGGGATGGTTTAAAAAGAGCCGGTTCCTGAGGGTGGATAAGTGGATCTATCCTCAACTCAGCCACCGGATTTTTTTTTTTTTTTAACCCTACGCAAACCATTCTTCCTGCATCTGGGTCTTGTTCCCCACCTCCTGCTCCTCTCTGCAACAAGAAAGGGTTCTGGACACTCACAGAAGTATTCTGCCAGGCAAACATTGTTTTTAAACATCTGCAATTGAATACACCGCCCCCCCCCCCCACACACACACATCCGCACACTCTTGCTACAGTCACTCCCCTATACCTACTATCCACCTGCCCCCTGAAGGCATTTAAATTTGCAGTCCCCAAACCAGCAGTGCACTCAAGTTTCTCCCTCCCTAGTATCCTGTGGGTCTAAGTTCTGGTCATTGGCAACCTCTCAAAAAGTCAGGGACACTGGGGAACAAACAGTTCTCATGCATCAAAAAAACTGGATTCTGGGGCACCTGGGTGGCTCAGTCAGTTAAGCATCTGACTCTTGATTTTAGCTGGGGTCATGATCTGATGGTTTGTGAGATCCAGCGCCGGAGCCTGTCTGGGATTCTCTCTCTCTCCCTCTCTATCCCTCTCTTGCTCTCTCTCAAAAATAAATAAATAAAGATGAAAAAAAAACAAACAAACTGGATTCTGCATGGAGGCTCCTGCTATAAATAACAGTGATAGTAATAATAATAATAATAATAACAATAACAACAGTAGCAGCCAACATTCAAGGCATGCCTAACTAAGTGCCAGGACTTACCCTAAGCACTTTGGATATATTTCATATTTAATAAGGGCTACTCTCTGAAGAAGGTACTATCATGATGCTCATTTTACAGATGAGGAAACTTGAGGCATAGCAAGATGAAATAATTTGCTCAAGGTCATACGGCTATATTAAGGGGCAAGGTCTGGAGGCAAGTCTCTGTAACCACCACATTCTATTGCTTCTCACAGGCAGGGAAGAGGCAGCCCAGAAGGGTGCTATTATGCTCCAACTCGCTTAAAAACACCTCCCCTCTCAGACTGGCAGTGACAGTCCACATCAAACTAAACTAAATCAAATCAACAAAATAAAATATCGACAGCCCATTCAATGACATTTGTACTGCCCTTGACGGTTTAGTGGAATTTCCCCCAATCTTCCTTTCATTACGTACAACAGGCAGCACTGAGGGGGAATACCAAAACAAGGAAACAGAATCTCTGTACCCAGGGAGCTTCTATTTCAATCCTTCAGGTGAACAGATTGGTTCTCCGACATCTAAGTGAAGGCAGGGGGCAGGGAGGTAGTAGCGAGCAGCCCATTAGTGGGGTGGGGGAGGAGTTCCTGAGAAATACTACACACAGACAGATCTAGGGAACAAGCTTGGGAAACTGGAAATGGGAGGACACTCATCTCACCTGGACTGGAAGAGGCATCACTGACTTAACTGGATGACCTTGGGAAAATCACGTCCCTTCTCTGGTTGTCTGTTTTTGTGTGGGGGGATGATCGCTCAAGTCCTACGGCCACTGTGTTTACATAACCTAATGGGCACCTGAACATATATTCAGGAACTCTACGGTTGACTTTGGGTTCCAGATCCAACAAGAGCTGGCTCTGGGCCTCAGGGGCGTCACTTCGCCTCTAGGTGCCTCATCTGTAAAATGAAGCACGTCAATGACAGTCCCTGCTTTCCCTCCCACGGGTTCGGTAAGAATTACTAAAGGGCCAAAGCGCCCAGGGCGTCTAGAAGCGCGATCCGGATGCGGGGCACGGCTGGTCTGACGCGGGCGCGGCCGCCAGATCCGGTCCACTAATGCTCGAGGGACCCTCCTCCCCTGAAGCACCCAGAGTCGCCTGTTCCCAAGTCGGTGACCTCAGCTCGTCCTGGGAGAAATGGGAGGCCAGGACGGCTGCGACCTTGGGCGGCTGCATCCGGAGCCCCGCGTGCGCCGCTGCCTCTCACCAGTGTTCGGCACCTCTCGATACCAGGCGCGGTACAACTCGCGCACCCTCCGCTTGGCTTCGTTCATGTCCCGACTAAAAATGGGTTTCACTGAAGTGGGAGCCGCAACGGCAGCTCGCCGGAGGCCGCTCGCCGCCATCTTGCTAGAGAAACCCCTCCCGCGAGTGCGGCCTAAGGACGAAAATCTTTTCTCATTGGCTAAAACTGAACGCCATGCCCCTAAACGTCATGGGTAGGCGGGAGGAGAGCTGTCGGGCTCTCTGATTGGCTGGGAGGCCTCGGTGATGGCCGCTGGGGGCTGCGCATGCTCCTGTGCGGAAACTTCAGCTCAGACATTGGTGGTCCTAAGCGTGGCATAATCGCGCCGCCAGGGGACGCTCGAGCGCCAGGGTGGCCGTCGAGCTGCTGCCCGGCCTCCCCCAGCCTGGCGCCGGCCACCTGCCCGCCTCGCTCCTTTGGTTGCGCCTGGGGGCGCGCGGGCGTCGCAGAGCTTCGCCGGTCAGCCTCGCGGCGCTGGCCGCGGCCCCAAAGGGCGGCGGAGGCACACGTGGCGCCTGGGCTGTCGTGGCGATGGCCTGGCCCCTGTGAGGTTTTTCTGCGACAACATTTTTTTTTTTTCCCTATAAACCAACTCTTTGCAAGGGCTGTGTAGATGCCAAAGCGTTTTCCTGGCCATTAGCTTCGGGGCGCTTCTCCACACCCCAGGAAGGTAGGTTCTATCATCAGCCCCATTTTATGCAAGAACATTTTCATGCCAAACTGTGGATCTCTCTGAAAAACGGCCTAGAAATTTGGGGCTGGAAGGAGCCTTGCATTATCCATCCTGGGTATCCCCGTCGTTGCTGGCATTGAGGTTACCCCTGACCATCCCGGGGAGCCCTGACGTGCCAAGGGAAAAGTAACAGTTAACGTGCACTAGGTATTCTACTTGGTCGTATTTAAACTCATGGATCAGAGAGGTTCTGTTAGCACCCCTTTTCTACAGGTGAGGAAACTGAGGTGTAGGGTCTGGGCCACCTGCTACCTGATGTGACCCTCCTGTCCTGACCTCCAAGCGCAGCTGGGAGGCACCTTGTGAGTGTGTTGGGGGAGGAGCAGGAGCCAGGGCTGAGGTCAGCCAGCATGGAACATGGCCCTGGCATCTGTCCCAGGCTTTCCCATTCGAAAGGGTTAAGAATCAGATTTTTGTGCCTGTAGTACCTTTTAAAATGAATCTGTGCATTTAAGTGTGCTGTGCGTTAAAAGAAAGCATGCACCGTCTTGAAGTTTAAAGCATTATAAGAAAATGGAAACTTCAGAACCTCCGTGCCCACCTTAGGAAGTTTATATAAGCATACTGTGTTCTTGACACCCACTGGCTTAAGTTCTCCAGGGGCATTAACTTGTTTATGCATCACACCACACCAGTGGAATAAGCACTGTTAGACCCATTTTACAGATGAGAAAACTGAGACGGAGAGCTGAAGTTACTTGACAGGGTTGGTTTGAGACCCAGGGGCTGGCCCCGGAGTCTGTGCTCTGTCTCTCACAGCACCTACATCATTCTATCTCCTTGCCTCAGTCTAACCCGCTCCATGCTCCTGCCTCCTCCAGGAGTAACCACTATCGTGAATTTAGTAACTCTCATGAATTATTTTTTTTTCAATGAAAAAAAAAAAAAGGCCCCTAAAACAACCCACAAACTGGGGAGAAACTATTTGCCAATCATATATTCTATAAAGCACTTATATCTAGAACATGTAAAAGATTCTTACAACTCGACAATAAAAAGACAAATAGCCCAATTTAAAAACAAGCCAAGGCGACAGCACCGCATGGCAGCGAGGATGTGGAGCAGCAGGAAGGAGCTCCCTCTCGTCGCTGGTGAGAATGCAGAATCATCCAGCCACTGTGGAAGTCGGCTTGGCGGTTTCTCACAAAAGTGATCGCGCTCTTACCGTATGATCCGGCGATCGCGCTCCTTGGTGTGATGGGTAGGAGTTGAAAACTTTTGTCCACCCCAAAACCTGCACACAGAGGTTTATAGCCGCTTTATTCATAATTCCCCAGACTTGGGAGCAACCAAGAAGTCCTTCAGGAGGTGAATGGGTAAATACACTTTTGTACCTCCGGACAGTGGAGTGTTCTTTAGCGTTGGAAAGAGATGAGCTATCGAGCCATGAAAAGGCGCGGGGGACAGTTAAACGGATATTACTAAGTGAAAAAAGCCAACCTGGAAAGGCTGTATACGGTATAATTCCAGCTACAAGGCTTAACGGAAAAAGACGAAACTATGGAGACAATAAAAAGATCATTGGTTGCTAGGGGCTGGTGGGGAGGGGGTGGGGGGAATCAATGAATGAATCGGCGCAACGCAGGATTTTTAGGGCAATGAGACTCTGTATGATATTATAGTGGTAGATACATGTCATATACCTTTGTCCAAACCCATAGAGTGAACCGAAATGCAAACTATGGGCTTTGAATGACAATGATATGTCCGTGTTCACCGATTGTACGAATGTTGCGCTGTGATGGGGGATATTGATAGTAGGGGAGCCTGGGGATGGCGGGGGGAAGGGGTATATGAGAAATCTCTGTACTTTCCACTCAGTTTGGCTGTGAAACTAAAACTGCTCCAAAAAATAAAGTCTTATTCTTTTTTTTTTTTTTTTAATGTTTATTTCTGAGACAGAGAGAGACAGAGCATGAATAGGGGAGGGGCAGAGAGGGAGGGGGACACAGAATCGGAAGCAGGCTCCAGGCTCTGAGCTATCAGCACAGAGCCCAATGTGGGGCTCGAACTCACAGACCGTGAGATCATGACCTGGGCCGAAGCCGGACGCTCAACTGACTGAGCCACCCAGGCACCCCAAAGTCTTATTCTTTTAATGGGCAAAGGATGTGAATAGCTATTTCTCCAAAGAAGAGCCACAACGATCAACAAATAACATGAAAAGACACTCAGCATTGTTAGTCATTAGGTAAATACAAGTCAAAACCATAACATGCCATTTGTCACCCACTCGAATGCCCAGAACAGAAGAGAAACAATAGTCAGTGTTGGCGAGGATGCGGAGAAATTGGAACTCTCCTTCACTGCTGGCGGGAATGTGAAATAATGCAGCCACGTCGGAAACCAGTCTGGCAGTTTCTTAAAAAGTTAATCGTAGGGACATCTGGGTGGCTCAGTCCGTTAAGCATCTGATTCTCCATCTCGGCTCAGGTCACGATCTCACGGTTGGGGAGATCGAGCCCCACATTGGGCTCTGTGCTGACAGCACAGACCCTGTTTGGGATTTCTCTCCCTGCCCCTCCTCCCCTCTCACTCACTCTCAAAATAAATAAATAAACTTTAAAAAATAAATAAATGTATCCCTAGAAGAAAAGTTAAACATAGACTCACTATGTGATCCAACAATTTCAATCGTAGGTATCTACCCAGAAGAAATGAATACATTTGTCCGTACAAAGACATATAAACAAATGTTCATAGCAGCATTATTCACAGTAACCAAAAATCTGTGAATTGGATGGATCTAAAAAAAATAAAGTGGATAAACAAAATGTGGCATATCCATACAATGGAATACTTTGTAGCTATGATGAACCTTGAAAACATTATGCTAAATGGAAAAAGCTAGATACAAAACACGTATGATTTCAATTATATGAAAGGTTCAGAAAAGTCAAATCTAAATAGATGAGTGGGCTGAGTGGAAATGAGGAGTGAATGTAGCATGAGGTTTCTGTTGAGGCTGATGGAAATACTCTAAAATTAGTTTGTGGCACAGTGTACAACTTTGTAAATAAACTAAAATTAATTACATTGTGCACTTAACACGGATGGAGGATAAATTCTACGTTATGTTAATTATATCTCAATAAAGCTGCTGGAAAACATGGAATCTGATGATTTCTCAAATGTGTAAAGCCCAGATAATAATGCCTTCTTGCTCTCATCACCTTAAAAACAGAAAGAAAAAAAAAACAACCCTATTTGTCTTTATTAAAAATGACTTTAGGGGCGCCTGGGTGGCTCAGTCGGTTAAGTGTCCTACTTCGGCTCAGGTCACGATCTCGCGGTCCATGAGTTCGAGCCCTGCATCGGGCTCTGTGCTGACGGCTCAGAGCCTGGAGCCTGTTTCAGATTCTGTGTCTCACTCTCTCTCTCTGACCGTCCCCCGTTCATGCTCTCTCTCTCTCTCTGTCTGAAAAATAAATAAATGTTAAAAAAAAAAATAAAAAAAAATGACTTTAGAAGATTGGGAAATAGGACAGTACAGAAAATAAATACCTCTGTAGAATTAGAGGCAATGTAGTATATGGTGAAAAACATTTATTGTCAGTTCCTGATACCAGTTACAAGCTGTATGTCAAGTTACCTTTCCCCCATGAACTCTGGTTTTCACATCCCCATAAAATGGGGATAATGGTGGCTACCACCCAGGGTTGTGAGGAGTAAGTGAGATAATCTAGATAATGTGAAGTGCCTAGGAGAGTGTTTCGAAGCACACAGATGTTTGATAAGTATTAGTTTTCTTTCCTGTGTCTACCAATCAGATTATGAGAATCCTGTTAACTTAAAAAAAATTTTTTTTTTAATGTTCATTTATTTTTGAGAGAGACAGAGCACTAGTGGGGAAGGGGCAGAGAAAGAGGGGACACAGAATCTGAAGCAGGCTCCAGGCTCTGAGCTGTCAGAACAGAACCTGACGTGGGGCTCGAACTCATGAACCACGAGACCATGACCTGAGCCAAAGTCAGACGCTCAACCAACCGAGCCACCCAGGGGCCCCTAATCCTGTTAACTTCTGTAACCTCAATCCCTATCACATGTCACACAGAGTAGATCCTAGTGATCACGAGCCAGTGAAGGGTAGCAGTGTTGTTGAGGGTGGAGGTGGGGTAGATTGTGTCCAGGAGATTGTCTTGGTCCTGTGTTTGCATCTAAGCCCCCATTTACACTTACATTAAACATTTTACTCCAAATTAAGAAAACGTCAATATTCTGTAGCAAACCATATTACTTTATTGGGACGGACGTGTTGATATAGATGTAGGTTAAAGGCTACCCACTACCCCCAGCCCCTCTTGCCATTGACGTTTCCTTTAATGGATTGTGCTTTTGGTGTCAAATTGAACACTTTGCCAAGCCCTACATTCAGAAGATTATCTGTTTGTTTGTTTGTTTTCTCTAAAAGTTTTATGTTTGGGGGTGCCTGGCTGGCTCAGTTGGAAGAGCATGTGACTTTTGATCTTGAGGTTCTGAGTTCGAGCCCCACGTTGCGTAGAGAGATTACTTAAACAAATAAAACTTTAAAATAAATAAAAGTTTTATGTTTTATATTTAAGTACATGGTGCATTTTGCATTTTGAATTAACTTTGGTATAACATGTTAGATTTAGATATTCTTTTTTTTTTTTTTATTGCCTGTGGATGTCCAATCACTCCAGAACCATTTGTTAAAAAGCCAGTTTTCCTCCACTGAATTGCTTTTGCACCTTTACCAGAAGTCAGTTGAGCATATCAGTTGGTGACAAATTCTCTTAGTTTTCCTTTATCTGGGAATTTCCTGATTTCTTCCAACATCCTTAAAGGACATTTTCATTGGATATGGGATTCTGGGTTGACATTTCAACACTTGAAAATGTTGTGTCACTTTCTTCTGGCGTCTGTGGCCTCTGATGAGAAATTAGCTCTCATTTGAGTTGATTTTCCCGTGTAGGTAAGGAGTTGCTTTTCCTCTGGCTACTCTTTTTTTTTTTTTTTTTAATGTTTATTTATTTTTGAGAGAGAC
Organism: Leopardus geoffroyi; assembly: GCF_018350155.1. Classification (NCBI taxonomy): domain Eukaryota; kingdom Metazoa; phylum Chordata; class Mammalia; order Carnivora; family Felidae; genus Leopardus; species Leopardus geoffroyi. The sequence continues at coordinate 135,784,431 of NC_059341.1, forward strand.
AAAGACAGAATGCGAGTGGCTTAGGCGCAGAGAGAGAGGAAGACAGAATCCGAAGCAGGCTCCAGGCTCCAAGCTGTCAGCACAGAGCCCAATGCGGGGCTCGAACCCACGAGCTGTGAGATCATGGCCTGAGCTGAAGTTGGACGCTCAACCGACTGAGCCACCTAGGCGCCCTTCCTCTGGCTACTCTTAAGATTTCTCCTTTATTTAGTTTTGAGAAGTTTGACCATAATGTGTTTTGGTGTAGACTGTTTGGATTTATCTTGTTTGGAGTTCACTCAGCTTCTTGAGTCTGTCATTTTATGCCTTTCACCAAATTTGGAAAGTTTTCTTTGAGTATTTGTTCAGCTCTGCCCTCTTTCTTCTCTCCTAACATTCTGATAACATGATGTTTGATCTTTTGAAATAGCCCCACACGTCCCTGATACTCTGCTCGTTTTTTCCTCAGTCTGTTTTTGTGGTTCAGACTGGATAATTTCTATTGTTTTACCTTCCAGTTCACTGGCTTTCTTTCCTGTCCTCTCCTTTCTGCTTTTGAGCCCATTCACTGAGCTTTTTATTTCAGTTATTGTTCTAGAATCGCTATCTGGTTCTCCTTTCTATCTAATGTTTCTTTGCTGAGACTCTATTTTTTATTTTGTTTCAGGCATGTTCATAAATGCTTTTTGAAGCATGTTTACGATGGCTGCTTTAGAATCTTTACCGATAATTCTGCCTTTATCATCTTGCTGTTGGCATCTAGTGATTTTTTTTTTTCCATTCAGTTTAAGATACTTTGTTTTGGGGGCGCCTGGGTGGCGCAGTCGGTTAAGCGTCCGACTTCAGCCAGGTCACGATCTCGCGGTCCGTAAGTTCGAGCCCCGCGTCAGGCTCTGGACTGATGGCTCAGAGCCTGGAGCCTGTTTCCGATTCTGTGTCTCCCTCTCTCTCTGCCCCTCCCCCGTTCATGCTCTGTCTCTCTCTGTCCCAAAAATAAATAAACGTTGAAAAAAAAAAAAAAGATACTTTGTTTTGGGCATAATGAGTGATTTTTTTTTTTTTTTTTTTTTTTTTTTTTTTATTGAAACCTGGACATTTTGGATATTATGTTAGGAGACCCTGGATCTTATTTAAACTTAAAGAAAAAATTTTTTAATGTTTTTATAATTTATTTTTGGCAGGAGAGAGAGAGTGACAGACAGACAGAGTGCGAGCAGGGGAGGGGCAGAGAGAAAGAGACACAACCGAAGCAGGTTCCAGGCTCTGAGCTGTCAGCATAGAGCCCAGACACAGGGATTGAACTCACCCATGAGATCATGGCCTGAACTGAAATCGAAGCTTAACTGACAAGGCCACCCAGGTGCCCCTAAACTTTTTTTTTTTTTTTAAGGTAGCTTCCTTTGAGACCACTCCTGCAGGGGAAATGGTGGAGCTTCCTTATTACTGCAAGTGAGGAAAGAGGTCCAGGCCCTCCACTGAGCCTCAGTTGACTGTAGGCAGCGGGGTGGGGAGCCCTCAGGGTAATTAGCAGGAGTGGGAGTTCCGGCTCCCTACGAGCCTTCCTCTCATACCTCCCTGCTGTCTGGCTGGTAAGGGTGGGAGTGCCTCATGACTGCTCCTCCCCTTGTGGCTTTCACAGACACCATGAGAGGGAGGTTTCTTTTTACCTGTGATCGAAGGTGAAAGTCCTGACTCTCCACTAGGTCTCCCTTGACAATATTCAGTAGGAAGGGGGAGATCACCAAGTGTGGTACAGCCCAGCACAGGGCCCCACGGGGCTGCGTATGTTGCACAGCAGAGAGTAGTGGACAGGAGTCCGGATCTCGGGCCCAGCCACTTATCCTCTGTGTGATCATTGCATGCATTTTCCAGACATTTCCTGAGTGGCGTTCTCTGCTGGTCATTGAGCCAAATACAGAGGACCTGGAGAAGACGGAGACACAGTCCTTGCCCTCACAAGCCTCGGCACTGCCCAAAATCTGGGTAAAATTCTGGGTTGAGGGTGAGGGGCAGCAATGCCTCAAGAATTACTTAGGGTTCATTTCCCACAAACTTGAGGGCTTGGAGTTTTGTTTTTTGTTGTTGTTTTTTTTTTTAATTTTTTTTTAACGTTTATTTATTTTTGAGACAGAGAGAGACAGAGCATGAATGGGGGAGGGTCAGAGAGAGGGGGGAGACACAGAATCTGAAACAGGCTCCAGGCTCTGAGCCGTCAGCACAGAGCCCGACGTGGGGCTCAAACTCACGGACCGCGAGATCATGACCTGAGCCGAAGTCGGCCGCTTAACCGACTGAGCCACCCAGGCGCCCCTTTGTTTTTGTTTTGTTTTGTTTTGTTTTTTTTTTTTTTTTAATATTTGTTTTTGAAAGAGAGAGCACGTGCATGCGTGTGAGCAGGGGAGGGGCAGAGAGAGAGGGAGACAGAGGATCCCTGAGAGCTTGGAGTTTAAAATGATGTTTATGTAACAAGAAAGAAGTGTGCTATTTGAATAGCTATTTGAATGTGCTATTGCACATTTGAATTTGTGGGCTGAAATTTTGGGGGAGGGTGTCCATACCTGACTTCTATCATACCTGCTGTTTTGCATCTCCCTTTTTTCTCCAAGATCATTCTCTCAGTTCATCTAGATCTGATTCATTTTAGTTCTGGAAAGAAGTTGTAATGTGGATATAGCATATTTCGTATGTCAGTTGTTCACCTATTCATAGGCCTAAGTGATTTCCAACTCTGTGCTATTAAAAACAAGAAACAGGGGCACCTGAGCAGCTCAGTCGGTTGAGCGTCTGACTTCGGCTCAGGTCATGATCTCGTGGTCTGTGAGTTCAAGCCCCGCGTCAGGCTCTGTGCTGATATCTCGGAGCCTGGAGCCTGCTTTGGATTGTGTGTCTCCCTCTCTCTCTGCCCCTCCCCCACTCATGCTCTGTCTCTCTCTTTCTCTCTCTCTGTCCAAAATAAATAAACATTAAAACAAAGAAACAAACAAGAAAAACAAAACAAAACAAAACAAAAAAAAACAAGAGACATACGGGACGCCTGGGTGGCTCAGTCAGTTAAACGTCCAACTTGGGCTGAGGTCATGATCTCGCAGCCTGTGAGTTCAAGCCCCGCATTGGGCTCTGTGCTGAAGCTCAGAGCCTGGAGCCTGCTTCGGATTCTGTGTCTCCCTCTCTCTCTGTCGCTTCCCTGATCACACTCTATCCTTCTTTCCTTCAAAAATAAATAAACATTAAAAAAAAATACATACGGGGTGGCTGGGTGGCTCTGTTGGTTGAGCATCTGACTCCTGATTTCGGCTCAGGTCATGATCCCTGGGTCAAGGGATGGACCCCCCGTCAGGCTCTGCATAGAGCATAGATCCTGCTTGGGATTCTCTCTCTCTTTCTCTCTCTCTCTCCCTCCCTCTGCCCCTCCCCCCCCCCCCACATAAAAAAAAAGAATCTTTAAAAACAAAGTACATCCTCGTTCATGCCTCATTTATGCCTGCCTGGGTGGGTATTTCTCTGTAGTAGATAACTAGAAATAGAATTGCTGAGGCAAAAGGTATGTGTGTTTTGAATAGATGTTGCCAAATTTTGCTCTCATCAGTGATTGAAAGTACTGGGTTCCTTGTACCCACTTGAGCATTTAACATTGTCAGTTTTACAGTTTTGCCAATTTAAGGGGAGAAAATAATAGCTCTTTTTTTGTTGTTTGTTTACAAATTTTGTTAATGTTTATTTATTTCTGAGACAGAGACAAAGCGTGGTCGAGAGAGGGGCAGAGAGAGAGAGAAGGAGGCAGAGAATTTGAAGCAGGCTCCGGACTCTGAGCTGTCAGCATGGAGCCCGACGTGGGGCTCGAACCCATAGACCACGAGATCATGACCTGAGCTGAAGGCGGCCACTCAACCAACTGAGCCACCCAGATACCCCAACAGCTCTTTGTTTTAATTTTCATGATTACTAATGAAATTGAGCTTTTTATGTGGCCACTTACATTTCTTCATCTTCTTTGCCCATTTTTCTATTTCATCGTCCTATTGATTTGTAGGAATGCCTTTTGTAGTCTCTCTATTAATCTTTGTCACATACACTGCAAACCTCCATTTCTTGTTTGTTCTCAATTTTGTTGATGGCTTTGTCATATAGAGATTTAAATATTTATATAGTATAAATTTACTTGTAAGAAGATCTCTTCTACTCCTGGGTTACAACATACTCTTTTTTTTTTAAAGCATTTTTTTAATGTTTATTTATTTTTGAGAGACAAAGAGACAGAGTACATGTGGAGGAGGGGGAGAGAGAGAAGGAGACACAGAATCCGAAGCAGGCCCCAGGCTCCGTGCTGTTAGCACAGAGCCTGATGCGAGGCTCGAACTTGTGAACCATGAGATCATGACCTGAGCCAAAGTCTGACGCTTAACCGACTGAGCCACCCAAGCGCCCCCAAACATACTTTTTAAATACTTTGGTAGACTCTCTTTGAATGCTTTTATTTATTGTGGAGTGCTATTAGTCTATGTAGGGTCATGAAAACACACTGCTAATCAGGGTATGCTTGTGGTTAGACTTTGGGGCACCGGGGCTCCCCATTCCTGCTGGGTGTTAGTTACCAGCCATAAAGCACTTCTCTGGCCAAGAATTCTCACATTTGGGGCACCTGGGTGGCTCAGTGGGTTAAGTGTCAGCCTTCGGTTCAGGTCATGATCTCAGGGTCTGTGAGTTCAAGCCCCACATGGAGCTCGGTGCTAACAGCGAGGAGGCTGCTTTGGATCCTCTGTCTCCCTCTCTCTCTGCCCCTCCCCCTCCCTCTTAAAAATAAACATTAAAAAAAAATTCTCACATTCATTGCTCTCACCTGGTGATTAATCCATGTTTTTGTCTTTGCCACAGGTGAGGAGAGAGGAAGCCCATCAACTTTCTGCTTCACATGAATCCCCCGAGCAGTTATCCTAATAGGGTTCTGTCCTGCTCCTGAGATCTAGCATTTTAATGAACAGAGACCCCCAGAGACCTTCCACCTTTCACGGTGATGCTCCTGCCTATAATCTGTGCTTTGGTTTCCTCTGTCAACCTCATTCTGCCTGCCTTCCATTCTTGAGGGGTTCCTTATAGCTTCTAGTTTAACAGGGCCCCGCTTTTTGTTTTCCAGCACTATTACGGATTTATTTTCAGGTCTACTCTCTTTTACCTCTGTGGTTTGAGGCAGGAGAGAGGCAGTGTCCACAGGTGGCAGGCTGATGTCTGGGCCCAGTGGCCACGGAGAACCTTTCTGTTGTCCTGACACTGACAGCTTGGCTCAGCATAGAATTCTTGGGTCACAATCAATCATTTTCTCTCAGTACTCTGTAGAACGTCATCCACTCTCCTCTGACGTTCTGTATTGCGTGTGGTAATTGACGCATTCTGATTCTTTATTCTTTTTAGGCAATCTGGGGTTTTCCCCCTCTGCCTTAATGTTTGCTTTTTTTTCTCTCTCTCTTTCTTTTTCTTTCTTTCTTTCTCTCTCATTCTTTCTTTCTCTTACTTCCTTCCTTCCTCCCTTCCTTCCTCCCTCCCTCCCTCCCTCTCTCTTTCTCTCTCTCTCTCTCTCTCTCTCTTTCTTTCTTTAGATTTTTAAGTAGTGTCTACACCCAACATGGGGCTTGAACTCACAACCCTGAGATTAAGAGTCACATTCTCCAGGGGCTCCTGGGTGGCTCAGTCCTTTAAGCATCTGACTTTGGCTCAGGTCATGATCTTACGGTTTGAGCCCCACATTGGGCTCTGTACTGACAGCTGGGAGCCTGGAGATTCTGTGTCTCCTTCTCTCTCTGCCCGTCCCCTGCTCACACTCTGTCTCTTTCTTTCTCAAAAATAAACCAACATTTAAAAAAAAAAAAAAAAGGGCGCCTGGGTGGCGCAGTCGGTTAAGCGTCCGACTTCAGCCAGGTCACGATCTCGCGGTCCGTGAGTTCGAGCCCCTCGTCGGGCTCTGGGCTGATGGCTCGGAGCCTGGAGCCTGTTTCCGATTCTGTGTCTCCCTCTCTCTGACCCTCCCACGTTCATGCTCTGTCTCTCTCTGTCCCAAAATAAATAAACGTTGAAAAAAAATCTGATTTCAAGCATTCCAATCCATTCTCCAAAAAAAAAAAAAAAAAAAAAGAGTCACCTTCTCCACTGACTGAGCCAGCTAGGTGCCCCCTTAATATATTCTTTATCCTTAAAATTCAAAAATCTTACCAAGATATATATGCTTAGTGTTATTTTTGCCTTATTAAGTTAATCTAAAAGCATGTGACTGATTAAGAGTCAAAGCTTCCTTTGCTTCAGGGAACGTTTTTATTTCATTGCCTCTCCCTCAACTCTCTTTCCCCCCGGTGTTCTTATTTATGACTATTTGGTCTTCTAGGTTTGTCCTCCATCTGTTTTCTCTCAAATGTGTCCATTCTTTATCTTTTGCCTCTGTGTTCTGGGAGAATTTCTTGGTCTCTTCTCTTAATGCACTAATTCAGTTTTGTTTAGTTTAGTTTAGTTTTGTTTTGTTTTTGTAGTATCCAACCTGCTAGTCAGTGTTTCCATTACATTTTTCAAAAGTTTATTTATTTATCTTGAGAGAGAGAATGAGCAGGGGAGGGGCAGAGAGAGAGAAGGAGAGAGAATCCCAAGCTGGCTCCACACTGACACGGGGCTCAATCCCACAAACTGCAAGATCATGACCTGAGCCGAGATCAAGAGTCAGACGCTTAACCGGCTGAGCCACCCAGGCGCCCCTCCGTTGCATTTCAAAACTTAGTGGGCCCTGGCTGGCTCATGCGGTGGAACGTGCCACTCTTGATCCTGGGGTTGTGAGTTCAAGCCCCAAGCTGGGTGGGGAAATGACCTAAAAAATAAAATCTTCCAAAAACTAAAATAATAATAAAATTTAACTATCGGCCTGCATCAGGGTAAGTTTTTGTTACTGCTTACAGTTTCATAGATACAATGTCTTCTTGAATATTGTTGAGAATACAAAACAGGACATTTCTAGTTTTCTGCTGTTTTGGGGGGTGGCTATCGCTTAGGAGGCCATTGATTGCTCTGAATCCTCTTGCCGAATTCCTGCTTTTGGGTCGCCAGTTCTTTCCACAGGCTTTTTTTTTTCTGTTTCTTATCCTTATAAAGAAATACCTATGTGTGCTCTGTTAGGAGTTGAGGTAGGTTCTTTTGGAGATTATGTGAATACCTGCTTAAACGTTTAAAGAATGTTTGCAGTGTTTGAAGTCTGGAGGAAGAGAAGATAGGACCGTTCATATAACTTTACTCTTTTTTTTTTTTTAATTTTTTTTTCAACGTTTATTTATTTTTGGGACAGAGAGAGACAGAGCATGAACGGGGGAGGGGCAGAGAGAGAGGGAGACACAGAATCGGAAACAGGCTCCAGGCCCTGAGCCATCAGCCCAGAGCCCGACGCGGGGCTCGAGCTCCCGGACCGCGAGATCGTGACCTGGCTGAAGTCGGACGCCTAACCGACTGCGCCACCCAGGCGCCCCTACTTTACTCTTTTTAAAAACAACTTTATCGATGTATAGTTGACATACAGCAAACTGCACGTGTTACCGTTTGATATTTTGATATGCACTTGTGAAAGCATCACCACAATTAAGACAGTGAGCGAAGCCGTCACCCCTAAAAGCTTCGTCGTGTGCCTTTGTAATCCCTCCATCCCATCTCCTCCTATTCCTACCTCCATCCCCAGGCAACCGCTGATGTGCTTTTCTGTCGTGAAAACTTATTTGCATTTTGCAAAATTTTATACAAATGGAATCATACAGTATGTATTCGTCTTTATTTGGCTTCTTTCACTCGACAAAATTATTTTGAGATTCATCCTTATTGTTATGGGGATCAGTAGCCTATTCCTTTTATTGCTGAGTGTATTCTGTCATACAGATGTGCCGCCACAATTTGTTCATGGGTATTTGGGTTGTTTCCACTTTGGGGCTATTATAAATAAAGCTTTTATGAATATTTGTGTGTATGTCTTTGTACGGAATATGCTTTCTTTCTTGGGTAAATACCTAGAGGGGAATGGCTAGGTAACATGGTAGGTCTATGTTTTTGTTTTTTTAGAAAATTTTTTTAATGTTTATTTATCTTTGAGAGAGACAGACAGACAGGGAGCGAGCAGGGGAGGGGCAGAGAGAGGCACAGAATCCAAAGCAGGCTCCAGGCTCTGAGCTGTCAGCACAGAGCCAGACATGGGGCTCGAACTCACAAACTGTGAGATCATGACCTGAGCTGAAGCTGGGAGCTTAACCGACTGAGCCACTCAGGTGCCCCATGTGTTTTTATTTATTTTTTTAATGTTTATTTATTTTTGAGAGAGACAGAGACAGGATGAAAGTGGGTTAGGGGCAGAGAGAGAGGGAGACACAGAATCCGAAGCAGGCTCCAGGCTCCGAGCTGTCAGCACAGAGCCAGATGTGGGGCTCGAACTCACAAACCTGAGATCATGACCTGAGCTGAAGTCAGGCGCTTAACTGACTGAGCCACCCAGGCGCCCCATGTGTTTTTATTTTTAAAGAAACTCCCAAACTCCAAAAAGTGGTTGCATCATTTTATATTCCTATCAGCAGTGGTTGAGAGTTTCAGTTACTCCACTTTTCATCAATGTTTTATATGGTCAGTCTTTTTAAGAGAGTCTTTAGTAGGTGTGCAGTGATATGTTATTATGGTTTAATTTGCATTTTCTTTCCTAGTGACCGGTGATGTTGAGAGTCTTTTCATGTGCTTATTTTCCGTCTATCTATCTTCTTTGGTGAAGTACCTATTTAAATCTTTTGCCCGTTTTAAAAATCACTTGTTTGTTTTCTTATTATAGAGTTTGAGAGTTCTTTATATATCCTAGACAGATTTCTTTATTAGATATATAATTTGCAAATATGTTCTCTGAGTCTGCGGCTTACCTTTCTATTCTCTTAATAGTGTCTTTAGAAGGGAAGATTTAGATTTTTATGAAGTCCAGGATATCAGTTTTTTTCTATTATGGATCATGATTTTGGTGTTATATTGAGAAATCTTTGCTTAATCCATAGTCACGAAGATTTTTTCCTATGTTTTCCTCTAGAAATTTTATAGTTTTAGGTTTTAGATTTAGGTCTATGATTAATTTTGAGTTATTTTTTGTACATGGTGTGAGATATGAATCAAAATCCACTTTTTTCCTTATGAATATCCAGTTTCTCTAGGACCATTTTTATTGAAAAGACTCTTTCCTCCAGTGAATTACCTTTGCACCTTTGTCTAAAATCAATCGACAGTGTACGGACCTTTATCTGGATTCTATTCTCTCCCGTCTCTCTTGACATCAACAACTTCGTATTGCCTTGATTCCTAAACAACTTTTTTTTTTTTATTTTTTTATTGTTTGGCTATTTTAGGCCCTTCACATTTCCATTATGAACCTTAGATAAAGCATATTGATTTTAACAACGAAAAAAAGTTCGCTGGAACTTTTATTACAATTACACTGAATTTATACATCAGTTTGAGGGTGGAATTGACATCTTAACAATCTTGAATCCTCTGATCCATGACCGCGGTATATCTCTTCATTTATGTAGGTCTTTTTTAACTTCTTTTAGCAGTGCCTTGTGGTGTTTACTGTACAGATCTTGCATACATCTTTTGCCACATTTTCCCCTATAAATTTCATATTTTTGATGGTATTATAAATGGTATAATTAAAAATATTTCAATTCCCAGTTGTTGCTATTATATAGAAATATAATTGATTTTTATTTATTTATTTATTTATTTATTTAAAAAAAAATTTTTTTTTCAACGTTTATTTTATTTTTTTGGGGACAGAGAGAGACAGAGCATGAACGGGGGAGGGGCAGAGAGAGAGGGAGACACAGAATCGGAAACAGGCTCCAGGCTCTGAGCCATCAGCCCAGAGCCCGATGCGGGGCTCGAACTCCCGGACCGCGAGATCGTGACCTGGCTGAAGTCGGACGCTTAACCGACTGCGCCACCCAGGCGCCCCAAAATATAATTGATTTTTAAATACACTTTATTTTTTAGAGCAGTTTTATGTTCACTGCAAATATAATTTATTTTTACATATTGATCTAGTATCCTTCAACCTTGCTAAACTATAGCAGTTTTTTGTATGATCCATAGGACTTTATACACAATCATGTTGTCTGTAAAATAAAGATAGTTTTACTTCTTTTCCAATCTGATCGCCTTTTACATCTCTGTCTGTCTCTCCAGTTTTCTTTCTTTTTATGTTAAGCTTTGAAGTTCATTGGAAGGATTGGTCGTCTTTTATAATGGCTAACTCTGTCAAATTTGAAAAACATTAGTTTAATCAATAAGCAACATTATACATTTGCAAGTGAAAGGCTTTGGTCTCATTTGCAATTTGCTACAGAAATTGATGGAGAAAATGTTACAGCTCTTTTATGAAATGGACACAAACAGTATTATAAGTTATATAAAGGGATGAATCATTGCAGTAATGAGGCTCTGACTCTAGAAATCTGTTACTCAAAGTATACAGTTTGACTTCAGGAAAACAACTGGCAAGTGGTAATAAATCAGATTTGCAGACGTTAGGTTGGTTATTGGACTAGATTAGGCATGGTAAGGGATGTTTGATGTTACGCTTTCTCACTGACATCATTGCACCACTCAGGAGTAGGGTAGGTTTACAAATGGTGTAAGGGGCAATTACTTCTCTTTTTTCATTGAGTTCATTGTCTAAAACTTCCAGCACAATATTGTATAGAAATGATGAGGGCAGACATCCTTGCCTTATTCCTGAATTTAGGGGGAAAGTATTCAGTATTTTCCATTGAGTGTATTGTTAGCACTAAGTTTTTCATAGATGTCTTCCATCAAGTCAAGGATATTCTCAACTACTCCTAGTTTTCTGGAAGTTTTTCTTCAGGAACAGATGCTGATTTTTATCAAATGTTTTTTATGCACCTGTTGAGATAATCACATGATTTTTCTTTTTTATTTAGTTACAATGGTGAATTATGTTGATTGCTTTTTGAAGGTTGAGCCAACCTCGAATTCCTGAGGGTAAACTCCTTTGGTATTATGTATTATACTTTTCATATGTTGTTGGTTTCAAGTTATAATTTGTTAATAATATTTACACCTATGTTTATGAGGGATGTTGTTCTGTAGTTTTCTTGTCTGGGTTTGTCTGGGTTTTGATATCAGATAATGCTGCCCTTAATGTCTTCAATAGATGTAAATTCAGTGTTTGTATTTCTTCTTGTCTGAGATGAGGTATTTACTGCCTTTTAAAGATTTTGTCTATTTCCTCTATGTTGTCCAATTTATTGGCATGACATGTTCATAATATTCCCTTATTATCATTTTGGTATCTATAGAATCTGCTTCATTGTCACCTTTATCATTCCTTTTTTTTTTTTTCTTTTTTTAATTTTTTTTTCAACGTTTATTTATTTTTGGGACAGAGAGAAACAGAGTATGAACAGGGGAGGGGCAGAGAGAGAGGGAGACACAGAATCGGAAACAGGCTCCAGGCTCTGAGCCATCAGCCCAGAGCCCGACGCGGGGCTCGAACTCACGGACCGCGAGATCGTGACCTGGCTGAAGTCAGACGCTTAACCGACTGCGCCACCCAGGCGCCCACCTTTATCATTCTTGATATTAATCACTCACATCTTATTTTTTTCCTGGTTTAGTCTGTCTATAGAATTATGCATTTTATTCTCACAAAACAAGTTTTTGGTTTTATTGATTTTTTCCTATTGTTTTTCTGTTTTCTATTTCAATTATTTTCACTTTAATCTTTTTTATTTCAATTCTTGGGCTTACTTTGGGCTTTATTTGCTCTTCCCTTTCCAGTTTCTTAAAGTAGAAACTGAGGCAATTCATTTGAGACATTTGTTATTTTCTTTTTTTTAAGTTTATTTATTTTTAAGAGACATAGAGCATGGAAGGGGCAGAGAGAGAGGGAGAGAGAGAGAATCCCAAGCAGGCTCTGTACTGTCAGCACAGAGCCCTATGTGGGGTTTGAATTCACAAACCATGAGATCATGACCTGAACTGAAGTTGGACATTTAACTGAGCCACCCAAGCACCCCACATTTGTTATTTCCTTTTTTAAATTTTTTTAAAATTTTATTTATTTGAGAGAGAGAGAGAGAGCAGAAGAGGGGCACAGAGAGTGGGAGAGAGAGAATCCCAAGTTGGCTCTGAGCTGTCAGCACAGAGCCCTATGCGGGGCTTGAACTCATGAACCAGGAGATCATGACCTGAGCCGAAACTGAGAGTCCAGCACTTAACTGACTGAGCCACCCAGGTGCCCCTGTTATTTTCTAATATAGATATTTTTAGTACTGTGAGTTTTTCTCTAGGTAGTACTTGAACTGCATTCCACAGATTCTGATATTTTTTTCATTTTCATTCAGTTCAAAAAACATTTGAATTTTCTCTTAGATTTTTTATTTCACTTATATGTTATTTAAACGTGTGTTTAGTTTCTAAATATTTGGAGATTTTCCAGGGATCTTTCTGTTACAGATTTCTAATTTAATTCCATTGTGGTCAAAGAACATACTTTTTTTTTTTTTTTTTTAAGTAGGCCCCACACCCAATGTGCAGCATGAACTCACAACCCTGAGATCAGGAGTTGGATGCTCTCCTGACTGAGCCAGCCAGGCACGCCCCAGAAATGACTTTAATCTTTTAAATTTAGTGAGGCTTGTTTTATGGCTGCAAATGTGGTCATCTTAGTAAATATTTCATGTATATATGAAACTATTCCTCAGGGTCTTTTTTAAACATTTTATTTATTATGGTGGGGGAGGGGCAGAGAGAGGGAGAGAAAGAGGGAGACAGGATCCCAAGCAGGCTCCGTGCTGTGAGCACAGAGCCCCACATGGGGCTCGATCTCATGAATTGTGAGATCATGACCTGAGCCGAAGTCGAGAGTCAGATGCTTAACGGGCTGAGCCACCCACGTGCCCCTAAGCATTCCTCAGTTTTACTCACCCATACTTCTGTCATTATTAGTTACATTCATAGTAATTTGGGGAGGGTAAAAGTTACTGTCTTGAATCAGAATATGTCTATTTGGTGTTGTCAAGCTCCTCGAAGGCAGGCTCTATGTCCTGTTTGCCTTTCTATCCCCTCCACGGTTTTCCTGGCCCCAAACGGAGGCTCAGCGGACCCTGGTTGAATGAATGGATGAATGGATGACAGTCAGAAATGGTCAGGCTGTGTTCCTGTTTTTGATGCAGAAAACATCCTCTTGGGTTACGTGACAAGACTGAGCCTTACACACCTTTGTGTCTTTGAGCCCCTAGCTTGACACATCGTAGGGGCTCAGGCAGCAGTGGTGGCCTTGAATGGAACTGAAGCGACAGCTCCAAAGGTCCCGCCTCTGACCTTTGTAGGGGGTTTAAAGCCATCCTGAGGCAACTGACAAGCTGTTCTGGCCACAGGTGGAGAGGCTGTCCTGTCATAAAGCCCCCTGGGACGTGATGTCACACACAGACACCACTCTCCTTGCAAAAGGGAGGGGCCACGCCCCGGCCCCCCACACTGAGCCGGGCTGCAGTGCCCTTCACAGGCTCGGTCCTGGAGCCAGAGGGAGGTGAGTGGGCTGCCTGGACACTGAAAGGGTCGAAGGGCACTCTGCAAATCGCTGACATCAAGGTGGGCAGCTGCGGTAAGGCGGCTCGAAGGGCGGCCCTCAGTAGCCGCCGGAGCAGGTGGAAGTTGTCTTTGCGACTCTCAGCTCACCGTCCCCGCAGCCCTTCCTGCCTGGCCTTCCCCTTCTCCCTCTTCTCTCCCTCTCTCCCTCTCAAGACTCATTTACTCTCCTCTCCGCCCCGAAACCGCCTCTCAGAGAAAGCCTGATAACTTTGCTCACGCCAAGTTAGAAATGACTAGAAAGCTTCCTGCCGAACATGTTGCCGGCACTTTTCTCAGAGAAGGTGACTCCGGACAAGGGAGGCACCGTAGTGACCTGCGGAGAGCTGAAGTCAGCCACGCCTGGAAAAGGCCCACTGGCTTTGGTGGCTCAGCGCTGTTGGTGACCTTGGCGAGAGAGGTTTTGGAGGTTTGCGGGGACAGGACCACGCTGAAGCAGCCGTGGACCGAGGGGAGGAGTGAAGACACTCCCTGCAGACGGCCCGAGGGCTGGTGTGAAGGATAGGGCGCCATTACAACGGTAGCTGGGAAGGGATCTGGTTCAAGGGAGAAGGCCTTTTTCAAAAATTCTTTTTTTAATGTTTTTATTTATTTTTGAGACACAGAGAGAGACAGAGCATGAGCAGGGGAGGGCCAGAGAGAGGAGGAGACACAGAATCCGAAGCAGGCTCTGGGCTCTGAGCGGTCAGCACAGAGCCGGACACAGGGCTCGAACTCACAGACTGTGAGATCATGACCTGAGCTGAAGTCAGACGCTTAACCGACTGAGCCACACAGGCGCCTCGAGAAGCCCTTTTTTTAATGGAACTCATGAGTGATGTGTGAAATGCTGATTAGGAGCCAGTAGAGAAGGAAAGGCTGAAGACACCAGTGAGAGAGGGGACCCCAAACACCCGGGCTGTGAGAAGACCGGATGGCGTGGAGCCCACAGTGGGGATGGGCCCAGAGAGTGGAGGGCAGCCGCGCTCCTGAGGATGAAACGGCCTGGGAGCAGAGAGGCGGCAGAGAGTTGAGGGAACGCCCATGTGGGGGTGTCTGTGTTCTTTGCTGAAAGTGGGGAAGGTGGAGTGGGGGTTGAGGTTTAAAGGGAGATTCCAAAATAGTCCCTGGTGAGAGTAGGGAGCTCCCTGGGAAGCAGAGGCTCCAGGCCACACTGGGTCCAGCTCACAGTGGAGACCTTGACTTCACAGCGGTGGTGGTTCGTATGGAATCGGCCACCGATGGTGGGATTTCAGTCAGAGAGGGTATTTTGAAGAGGCCAGGGATATCCCCAGGACTCCTAAATTATACTAGTAAATAATAGTGATTAAAAGCTACCAATACTTTTGAGTAGTTTCCGTTATGCAGCATTTCTGAAATAATTAGCCACCTACATCTGGGGTCATTTTTTACCAAATGTTCAATAGAGTGATACCTTTTTCCTTACTCCTCTCCCAACCCCCTTTTCCCATCCCGATTCTCTGGGAGCTGCCTTTCCAGCTCTGAGGGTGTTGAAAACCAGCTTTTTTTTTTTTTATTATTTTTTTTTTCAACGTTTATTCATTTTTGGGACAGAGAGAGACAGAGCATGAACGGGGGAGGGGCAGAGAGAGAGGGAGACACAGAATCGGAAACAGGCTCCAGGCTCTGAGCCATCAGCCCAGAGCCTGATGCGGGGCTCGAACTCACGGACCGCGAGATCGTGACCTGGCTGAAGTCGGACGCCTAACCGACTGCGCCACCCAGGCGCCCCGAAAACCAGCTTTTGCTTGGGGCTCTGAGGTCTTGGGAGGAATCCCTGAGTGTTTTCCAAGCTCTCATCGCTAGCCCACTCCATCCTGAGTTTGGCTTCCGGCTGTGACTCGCAGCCCATCCCCGGGCTGAGCCCTGTGGGCAGATGTCCTTGCCATTCCCCCCACTGCCTCTGGCCCACTGCAGTCCCCACAAGCCACCAGGTAAAGGAACGCTGGGATCCCCGGTCTGTGTGACGCATTGACTGCTGACCATCTTTTCTTCTTAGACTGAAAATGGTGTTTGGACTATGCTGCCAGAGAGAGAGGTGAGGTTTCAGTGGGCCCTGTTTCAGGGCCTCCAATGACCAGGAAGGGGAACCCCCCGCCCCCGGGTCTAAGAGGAAGGAAAATAGGGTTCTCTCTTCCCTTTTCCTTGACTGTTACAGTATCCCTGGGACTCAGGGTTGGGGTGGAGGGCCTGGTCCTGGCACGTGGGGGACATGCCTCTGTGTGTGTGTGTGTGTGTGTGTGTGTATGCTTGTGTGCTTACACACACACACACACACACACACACACACACACACACACTGGGAGCCAGTGTCCTGGCAGCATCAAGATGCTCTGCTTCTCCCAACGGAGGGGTCCCAGAAGAGGAGGGTGAGTCACGGGGATACTATTTCTGATCTGGATTGTGGGATCTGCCCAGAGTAGGGGGAGCTTTGGAGGACTTCAGGGAGAAGAGCTGACCCAGCGCTGAATGAGCAACGATGAATGCCCAGCCAACGCTGGGTCCTTGCTCTCTGGCTGGGAAGGCAAGGTGGACCCGTGGAACAAGTACAAGAGGAAAGGAGAAGGGAGTGTGCTCCAGGCTCCAAGGCTGG
The DNA here is from genome assembly GCF_018350155.1 of Leopardus geoffroyi. Classification (NCBI taxonomy): domain Eukaryota; kingdom Metazoa; phylum Chordata; class Mammalia; order Carnivora; family Felidae; genus Leopardus; species Leopardus geoffroyi. Next base: position 135,800,647 of record NC_059341.1, read on the forward strand.
CTGTCAAAGTTGGCAGAGGCACTGAGCCTTGCCTGCGGGGCAGCAGAAAGCCCAGGCTGGGCCCTGTTACAGCTGAAGGATTTATTCACCCACAGTGTTGACACGCTCTGGTGGATGTGGTCCTGGGGTTTGGGTTGGGAGGAAAGCCGGTACCCACTCACCAGCGAGGACATGAGACAACACCCCAGCCTTACACACAGCTCTGCTTTCCTTCCAGGCTCTACAAGTCCCTGTACATAGTACAGGTCTTCGTTCTTGCAGGTAGGAGCCTGGGAGTGGGTGACGGCAGGAGCTGGGAAGCTGGTTCCCGCCTCAGGGCCACCCCCACCTCCGACCGCCTACCGGGGCTCCTAAGGGCCCCTCCAAGGCCGCCCAGCTCCCAGGGACTGGCCGTGCAGCTCAGAGTCAAGGCTGCCCTTCTGTCCCTTTCTTCCCTTCCCTTCTTTCTGCCCTTCGTAGTTAAACTAGGATTTGAACCCACGTTTGCTTCTAAAACCCATGCCTCCACGCTCCCCAGACAATCCAGGAACCAAAACCCATGCAATCACAGCAGTGATCTTCCAATTTTTGCTTGCATACCTTTTGAGAAATCATACATCCTGCATACATTTTACTGCCTACCATCTTCCATTGTAAGTTCAGTTTAAAAGGCTATGGTTTCTGGTATATTGTAAATACTGACATTTTAAAGTGATTACATCACTCTTTTAAATGTTTTAACTGGTCTTTCTCCACCCGCCCTCAGGAGTGGTGTACTACTATTTTCAGGAGTCTGTGGGGAAGCCAGTCCCGGACCATGAGATCGCTGGGGAATCCTCACAGGTAGGCACCTCGGGGGCCTAGAGGCTGGGATGGTCTCACTGTAGCCTGAACAGGGGTCACGCTCCTTGACCTCGATTGTTGACTGACCGTGTGTGTGTGTGTGTGTGTGTGCATGCGAGGGCTCTGCAGAAATTTGCTGTGTTCCTGGCAAAGTGTTAAAACAGAGGCCCCACCCCCCACGGGCTGGCTGGCTGGTCACCCCGGGCCTCTGTGGCAGTGGCCTTCACCATCCAAAAGGAACAGATGATCCCCCATTCATGTGAGTAGCCGTGGAATGTGGTTCAGCGCCCATGTGTGGATCAGCTGGTGGCGGGCAGGACACCTGCCTGGGGTTGCATACTCTCCTCCATGTCCCAGATCCGAGAACCTATGGCCGAAGCCCCTGCTCCCAGCCCTGGGTCAGAAGAACACAAATGGATGCTGGACGCTCACCCAGGGCCACGTGCTAGATTACGTGCTGTCCATCTGTTATGTCATTTGAGCCTCATGGCAACCCAGCAGCTCACACTTTACACAGATGGGAAACAGGCCCCCAGAGGGACTAGATCCAGGTCGCCCAAGTGATAGTACAGAGCCACATACCTGATCTCTGGGGGCCTCCTTTTTCTGCACAGCGCTGTTGGGAAGAGGAGACTCCCATAGAAACAAGGTTATCGGTGGCCCAGAAACTCTGAGAAGTATGTGCTACACCTTCTGGGGGTGACCATTCAGAGGTGGGGAGACCCTAAGAAGGCCCATGTTTGCAGGTGCCTTGGAGACCACTGAATCCAACTTCACCTCCTTTCTTTGTTGTTGCTGATTCTTAAAGCAACCGGTCAAATTTCCATTTAAAAATTTATTGTCACGGCACCTGGCGGCTCATAGGGTTAAGCTTCCAACTGTTGATTTCGGCTCAGGCTGTGATCTCATGATTTGTATGGAGCCCCAAGTCGGGGCAGTGTAGAGCCTGCTTGGGATTCTCTCTGTCCCTCTTTCTCTGCCCCTCCTCCATTCTCTCTCTCTCTCTCAAAAATAAAAATAACATTAGCCAATGAATTCCTACAGTGGAAGCTGAGGATGTAGCTCTCGTAACAACTGCACATTTATTGCCCCTCCAGCACTTCACCTCCCCCAGCCTTCCAGTGTAGACAGCTATAGCCTTGTTTTGGGGTTGTAAAATTTTTCATTTGAGTAATGACATTTTCGCTTGTTAAAATCCTTTAAGTAACATTGCTGTTTTGCTGTATTTATATCATTTTGGCTTTTAAGTACCCCACCACCAAGAGCAGTGGGCTCTTTTTTCTTTTTCTTTTTTTTTTTTTTTAATTTTTTAAATGTTTATTTTGAGAGAGAGAGAGAGAGAGAGACAGATCATAAGTGGGGGAGGAGCAGAGAGAGAAACACACACACAATACAAAGCAGGCTCCAGGCTCTGAGCTGTGCGGTGCTCTAACTCACGAACGGTGAGCTCATGACCCGAGCCAAAGTTGGAGGCTTAACCGACTGGGCCACCCAGGCGCCCCAGTGGCCCCTTTTTTGACAGGCATACACAGCTGTGTAAGCAGCACCACAACCCAAACCAGAACAGTTCCATCCCTTCTGACAGTCCCTCCGTACTCACGGGCAGCCAGTCCTTCCCCACTGCCCCCGCCCCGACCCAGTGAGGAGTTTTCCGTTCCCATACTGCTGCCTTGGCCAGATTGTCCCGGAAGTGGAGGCATCCCCGATGCGGCTGCGCTTCTGGTCCCTCACTGCGCTGGGTGCGCCTGAGGCCTCTCTGGGCGCATGCGCAGCAGTAGTTTGTGCCTTGCAGCGGCGCAGGCGTCCTTCGTGGGGATGCACCGCAGTTTGTCCACTCACCACTTGAGCTATTTGGGTGTTTCTAGTTTGGGACAGTGACAAAACCGCACTAAATATTTGTCTACAAGTTTTGTGTCGACATCGGTTCTCCTTCCGCTTCGGTAAACACCTGGCCCCGGGAGTGGTGGGGCGTGTGGTTAAGTGTGCGTTTAGTCCCGCAAGAAAATCGGGACTTTTCCAGAGCGGTTGCTGCCGTTCTGCGCTCACACCGGCCCCGAATGCGAGATTCCCGTTGTCCCACATCCTCCCCAGCACTTGCCATTGGTTTTTAGCCATGCCAGTGGGTGTGTATCAGAATTTTTATTAGACCAATATTGAGGGTTTACATTTTTAAACTATGAAAATAATATTCCTAGCGGAGCCAGGAATAGTATGCCGTGGCCGCTCTTCGTGTGTGATTTTGGTCTTGCCTCTTTTTTTAGTTTTCTACCTACAACTTATCCAAGCTGTCTGCCAAAAAATCAGTCTCCTTGCAATACATTTAGAAAAATTAGGTGCTTTATCAATATGATGGTTTTCGTGGAGCCATAGCTCATGGAGCCCTCCCTCCTCCTGTTTCCATATGGACAGGACGCCCTTCACGATGTTCACCGCTGAGCTGTCCCGGGACCTCTCTTTCTCATGGGTCTGGGGAGCACTCCACTTCTCCCATGTTGGGGAGCCCACATCACTCCTTCATTTGGGTGGGACCCAACCTCTAGGAGAACCCCTGCTTCCCGAGGGGGGCGTCTTTAGATCTCACATATCTGTAACAGCCTTAATTCATATTCGACCAAGAGTTTGGATAGATACAGAATTCTAGACTAGAAGTATTTTTCTCATAGGGTTTGAAGATCCTCATTGTCTTCTGGCTTCAACGACTTTCAAAGGAAAGTCTGACTAAAGTTGAATTCCTAAAACAGACTTTTTTCTTTGTATTTCTGGAAGTTTGGGGGTTCCTTGTCCTCAGTGCTCTCAAATGTATTGATGGAAGGCTCTGGGGGTGGGTCTCCATCATCCATTGTCCTAGGTACTTGGTGATTCCTTCTCTTCTGGAAACTCCTGTCCCTCACCTTTGGGAAATTGTCTTGATAAAAATGGGGTGTATTCATTTGGTATCTCTCCCCTGCCACCTCAGTCTGTGGTCTCTGTTCCCCCTGTCAGAAAGATCTGTGATTTAGCTGTGGGAGCTCCTGATCTCCTCTCTGTTCTTTCTGGGGAAAAAAAAAAATTTTTTTTCCAACTTTACCTTCTACACTTGGATTGGATTTTTCATTCCCATTATTATATCATATTTTTGTGTGCAAGAGTTAGAGGTTTTTTGAACATTTCTGTTTCACAGCCCATTCTTGTTTCACGAATGCAAAGTTACCAATTATTGTTTGAACTTTTTCTCAAATGACTAGTAGTTTTTAGGTGTCTGTGCATGCAGACATCGACAGTGGATTAGTGTGTAGCTGAGGTGGCCTTAGACGTCACCTCAGCCTTGCCTCCCCCCTCTCCCTCCTTGTCACGCAGCCCGTAGGGGAGACCTTAAGGCCAGTGTGGGGGCTGATGGATAAGTGCTACCCTGTGACCACTCAGGTAAGGGCTGGGGACCCCTCTTCCCCTGGAATGGGGTGGCTGTCCTGGGCATCCTTGGTAGGTTCAGTGAGAGGATGGGCCAGGCAGGGAAGGACTCCCAGCCCCTCGCAGCTGTGAGTCACTTCTGTTTTCCTCTGTAGAGACGCAGAGTCAGGAGTGGGAAGAAGCAAGCCTCCGAGGTAAGTGAGGCTGGCTCCTGTCAGAGCTCCATGAGGCACAGAGACACCCCAGCTTGTGGCAGGGGAATCCCAGGGGTAGTGGCACCCCCCCCCCCGCCCCCCAGGAAACTCACTACTCACTGAGCAGGGAAGGACTTCCTTGGAAAGGCAAAGAACTACACATGCTCCAGGTGTAGAGAACGGGGAGGGAGGAGGCATTCTGAGGGCCTTTCTGCCCACCTCTACCCTCCTGACCCTCCCCGCAGGCCATGACCCCCAAGGCAACTGGAGGACTGAATGATGCTGCGAAGGAGGATCCTGACATCTTGGCTCAGCGTGAGGGGGAGGGGAGGGCCCCAGAGGCGGAAGCAGCCAGCTCCATTCCCGCCAGGAGGGAGACGGCTGAGGAGGAAGAGGTGGCAGGGATCCCAGACTGGGAGGTAAGGAACAGCCCCAGCGTGGGCCCCACTGAGAAGCCCCAGAGCCCGGCAGGGTGGGGGCCGTGAGGGAGAGGGCAGTACTGGGGGGATGGGGCACCCCCAAGACCACTGGGCCGAACCGCCGTCCCAGTGGCGCAAAGAGCCGTGCGGAGCTGAGAGGCCGCACTCCTGGTGTGAGCGGAGCGGGTCTGAACCCTGCCTCTCCTGACTTCCTGTGAAGTGAGGCCTTAGTTTCCCCATTTGTGTAGGGTAGAACCTGTCTCATCCCACCACTGTGTCCTTTCTTTCTTCCCAGGAAAATAAAAAGGTCTGTAAGGAGATCGCCATATACCCTTCTGGTAAGATGGCAGGCCCCACCCCGATGCAGGACTGCCTCCCTCCCTGATCGCAGCCACCCTGCAGAGGTCGCAGATCACTCCTCTCAGATCTCCTGCCCTGGGTGGGGAGGGGAGGGAAGAAGCCCAGGTGTCCAGATGCCGCATCCCCCCTAATGTCTCCCCTGCCTCCTGCTTCCTTCCTGGTAGCCGGGAACTTGAAGCCACTCCCCTCGGGCTGGGGGAACGGCCAGCCTTTCCTGAGCCTGTCCCCCCAGCATCAGAGGGCGCCCTGGCTCTGGGGAAGGGTCCTCCCAGCAAGGGACCCACAGGCATGCCTGTTTGTACTTTCTAGAGGCCTCTGAGGTGGCGAGTGAGGAGGAAAGGCCTGGGGCCTGGGTCCCCCAGCTCCTGAGGAGGCTCTGGCTGGGCTGGTTCCCAGCCCCTGACACCCAGAAGACACAGAACCACGAATGACAAAGTAGCCAATAAATCCACAGTTACTGCTTCTGCAGACCCAGCTGCCTCCTTTCAGAGGCTTCGTGTCTTCAAAAACCCAGTGAGACCCTGTCCACAGTCCCTGTCCTGACCAGCTGCAGGAACACCACCTCCTGCCACTGAGCCCTGACACGACGGCACATACTCTGAACGGGCCCTCTGACTCAGTGCCAGGGGACAGACCAAGTCCCCTGAGTGCTGAGAGCCGGGCGGCTCCATGTCATGAAGGCGTTTAGAAAGTGCTGGTGGGACCTCTGCCAGGGATGCTGTTGGGTGTGCGTGTCCTCTGGTAAAAGAAGCCTGGGGGAGGGGGCGCTTCTGACCTGAGTGTCTGTGGTCCCCAAGCTGTTCCCTAAATGCACCAAGGGGGTCTGCACAAGACTTGGCGAAGCATCCCATTGTCAGAAACCCTCAGGTGCTCCCCAGGTGCGCAGTCCAGAACCCGCCGGTTGTGGGGGTGGGCACGGAGGGGGGACAGCAGTCCTGCTCCTGGCCACGGCTCCAGGCTAACAGGGTCACAGCCCGAGAAGTCAGAGCAGGAAGACAGGACCCGGCAGCCATCTGACGCCAGCAGCTCATTGGCTGAAGGGGAAACAGAAGCCCGGGGCAGGGGAGGGACTGGCCCAGGGTCACACAGTATCCTGGCAGAGCAAGGATGAAAGCTGGGTGTCCTCCTCCAGGGTCTCCACATGGCCTCCTCGTCCTCTGACCATTCCACTGTCACATGGGTCCAAGGTTGACCCCCGTCCCTAGGGCATGCCTGTGGCCCACAGGCCTCCCTGCCTACCCCTGGCCAAGTCTCCCAAGAGCTCAGCCTGACCCAGCCGCTCGGAGGACTGTGCCCCAGGCTGGAGCCAAATGAGTGTCTTCCTGCTCCAGCCTGGCCATGAATGGCAAGTCCTGAGCAGGTGCCTGAACGCGAGCATTTCCGAGGGGCTAGGAAACGGGGCCCATCCTAGTTTGGGGTGACTGAAAGGCTCAGGGAGGTGGCTCGCTCCTGGACGGCCATTAGGCTTCGCAGGGAAAGCTCTGGCACCTGAGGACCGAGCCCCAGGTGTTAACCTGGCACATCCCTCCTGGCCCTCCCTGAGCGCCTCACCTTCGGGGGTGTCGTAGATGAAGTGGGGCAGAAGGGTTGAAGGTGCTGCTGAGCTGCTGGCCTGTGGTGTGGGGTGGGCGGTGTTGGACCTGAGGTGGGGGTGTCCAGGCCGAGTGGGGTCCTCCCCACCCCCACCGGGGCCTGGGTGAGATCTCTCAGCAGCTCGTTCTCGCTCTTCCTGGCAGGGGCCGGGACTTTAGACGTTGTCACTAACCAGAGTGGCCGATATTGGGTCTCTGGGTGAGTAGGGGGTAAGCTTGTCATCTTCTGGCCCTCGGTATACCCGGCTCACAAATGGGATCAAACGCAAGGTAAGGACGGATTAGGCAGCGGTAAGGGCCGGCCCTGGGGAGGCTGCTGAGGCCCCATCACCGCCAGGGGCTGGTCAGGGGGCCCGAGGGGACTCAGAAGCCAGGACGGAACCGCCAAATTGGTTTATTGCATATCAGGGCCCCTGCTGAGGAGCCAGTTGGGGGGCTGGTTCCTCCTCCTAGCGGGGCACGGCACAGAGCTGGTAGGAGGGTGGGATCATCAGGAAGGAAAAGACACCATAGTCGCTGGGCCGGGGTTGCCCCACAGGCACGGAAAAGCTGAAGCGCTGTAGCAGACAGGTGAAGAAGAGGAAGAACTCCATGCGGGCCAGGGGCTCCCCGAGGCATACGCGGCGGCCTGCGGGTGGGGATGGGGGTGCTCAGTGAGCCTGGGGGCCTGGGCTCCACCCTCCGAGACTCCCTTGGGAGGGGTCAGTGAGTTGGGCACCGCAGGTACCTGCAGAGAAGGGCATGAAGGCCTCCTGCTTGACGAATTGGCCCTGGGCGTCCAGGAAGTGCTCGGGGTGGAAACGGAAGGGCTTCTTCCAGACCGTCTTGTCCTTCAGCACTGACGATAGGTTGGTGATAAGTGTTGTCCCCTGGCAGGAGACGCCTGGCATGGGTGGGGTCTAGGCTATGGGATGCCCAGACCCCTGCCACCAAACATGCATGGGTGCACGCTCTGCCTGGCACACACGGGACTCTTTCAAATAACCCCGTGGCCCAAGAAGCTTCTCAGCACCTCCTTTGTCCCCATGGCAGGCCGAGTGACTCACCACCCACGGGGGTCCACGCTGCCACCTGTCCCTTTGCACAGGCTCCTCCAAAACCCCGTGCAACATTTCAGTCTGTCTTCCCCACCTGACTTGGGGGCTCTGAAGAGAGAGGCCGGCCCTGTCTCTGCTCCCATCCCCCACATCCACCTAGGCTGGGATAGTCGGTGCTTGCAGAAATGAGGATTGGGTGCCTTGGGTCCCCGCCCTTACCTGGCATTGGCCATGCTGGGTGGTGCTGAGCATGGGTGCAGAGGGCTGCAGACCTACCTTGGGGATGAGAAAGCCCTGTACTTCAATGTCTCGTGATGTCATGTGGGGCATGCCCAGTGGAACGAGGTCCCCAAAGCGCTGCACCTCATGCATCACGGCCATGGTGAAGGGCATGCGGGTCTGGTCCACCATTGCTGGTCGCTGCACCGGCCCTAACACTTCATCTATCTCCTGTTGGACGCGTCCTGGACAGACAAGCATCCCCACAGTGGTCAGAACCCTGAGGTCTGGGCTCCGACCTCTGCCTGACTCTATGGAGGGGCCCAGGGCCCAGCTTCTGCTCAGAGCTTCGGGGGGCTAGAGCAAGCTTAAGGGGCCCCAGCTGGTTCCTCTCCTCCCTCATCCATCCATCCGGGCCCCAGGCTGAACTCACGCTGCACGTCCGGGTGCAAGATCATGAGCAGGAGGGCCCAGGCCAGCGTGGCTGAGGTGGATATCATCCCAGCAAGAAACAGGTCGGCTGTCACCATGAGCATGTTCTCATCATTGAAGCTGCTCTCGGGGTTCCCCCTAGCCTGGGCCGTGCCAAGAGGGTGAGCTCGGCCAGAGGGAAGAAGTCCCCAGATGGCCTCCCACCCTGCACCCATCGCTGATCACTGGGTGATGTCCAGGCCCCACCTTCCCGGGCCTGGGTTCAAGGGATTCTCAAACCACCACCACTGTCCCCGACACCTCACCTTTTCTATTTCATCCAGGAAGGCGTCAGTCAGGTCTCGGGGTGGCTGGGTTGGGTCCCGGGTGATCCTGTGCTCCTGGACTAGTTCATTCAGGAGGGTCATTAAGGCCTTCTGGCTTGAGAAGACCTTGTCAGCCAGTCCCGGGATGCGCAGGAGCACAGGGATGGAGTTCAGGGCCTGGGAGGGCCACAGATGGGGGACCTTCCTGTGCTCAGGTGTTCACTTCGATCAGTCAGGTCCCTGCCACCTCCAGGGTGTCCCCACCATTGCAGTGGCTCCTCCCTAAGTTCGGGCCTTGATCCTCTTTCCTGGCTCGGGGCCCAGAAGGACAAATCTAAACCCTAGATCTCATGGGCTCGAGTGGCTTCCAATGAAGCAGGTACAGATTCCTTCCTGGGCCCTCTCCTGGGCTCCTGGACCCTGGGCCCGCCTCCCGGGCTCCGGGTCTGCGATCTCCCCACCTTCTCCAGACCCTTTGTCTTGGAATGCCTTTTCTCCCAGGCCCCTCCGTACTCCCCCTCTGCCTCCTCCCCCACGCCCTCCTCCGGGAGGCGCGTTTTAGGGCGGAGGCCGCCTCCACGCAGCTCGCCCTGCAGGGCTCCTTGGCGCCCCCGCCCCGCACCTCACGCGCGAAGCCGCTGTCCTCCCGCAGTCCCTTCAGGGCTCCGTCTATCAGCTTGTGGAGGCGCGGGTCGTCGTACTCGAAGCGGCGCCCGTAGGTGAGGGAAGTGATCACGTTGCTCACAGCTTTATTCAGAAGGGCCCTGGGGCTAAAAGGGCGTCCTGAGAGGGGACGGTGCGGGTCAGGGGGTCTCCTCCATCTCTTCCCCAGCCCCTCCGTCCCTGTCTCCTGTGCCCCTCAGCCCCCAAACGCACCGGCATGGTCGGCGAAGGCTGCACAGAGGCACGAGGCCTCCTCGGTCACCCACTGCTCCAGTGACTTCTTGCCCAGGCCGAAGTTGCGCAGGGTGGACAAGGCGAAGCGCCGCTGCTCGCGCCACTCGCGCCCGTAGCGCGCCATGAACACCCCTGGGGCGGGGGCGGGGCGGGGCGGTGGGCGTGGTTTGACGCGCCCGCCCGGGGCACTCGGCCCCGCCCCCTTCGCAAGGCCCCGCCCCTGCCCCGTTCACAGGCCCGGCCCCCTGCCCGCCCCCACAAACCTTGCCCCCCACGCCCACTAAATCGCGCCCACTGTGACACCCACTTGCCGCTGGGGACTGGTCTCTCTGCCTGCCCGCCAGCTCTCCTCTGCTGGGGGCAGGTGTTGGCATCACTCTGCCCACCTTGACCCCTGCCCAGCCGGGAAAAGTCCTGGTCCGCCCCCTGCCTCGCCCATACTGTCTTCCTTCCCCCTCATTCCCGCCCACCCAGACGTCCTTTTCTTGACCGATTCGGCCCTGGGCCCGCCCCTTCTCGGTCAGGCCCCGCCCTCATCCGCCTCTATCAGGCCCCGGCACTTGGCACCAGATCCTTCCTCCACCTGCGGCCACTCCAAATTCTTTGACTCTTCCCTGCACTGCATGTCCACGATCCTGCCTCCACTTAGCCCTGCCGGGTCTTGAGTCACTGCTGGCCCAGTCCCCGCCGGACCTCGGTCTGCCCCCCTTCTCCGCTTGCCTTGGGAGCGCGGCCCGAACCCCAGGTGCTCGTAGATCGGCACAGGTGGGCGGTCGGCCGTGTCCTCGCTGTGGTACACCAAGGCTTCGCGCACGGCCTCCAGGCCGTTGAGCACGACCACGGGCGTCCAGGCCAGCTGCAGGCTGAACACGTCCCCGAAGCGGCGCCGCAGCTGCAGGCCGAGGTTTGAGGGCGTTTGTCAAGCCCGGTTCCGCCCCCACCCCCACCCCCACCCCCACCCCCAGCAGGTTGCGGCCCCAGTCTCACGGCGCTAGCCTTGGGGCACCCCTAGGCCTCTGGCAGCACGCTGGTGCAAGGGCGATATCTGGCCTAGTGACTCTGGGTTAGGGTCTACGGAGGAGGAGCTCACGCTGGATCAGACCTCTCAGCTAGGACTTTGCAAAGGTCACCAAAATTGTCAGTAGGCCAAGTTAGGATCCCATTCTACAGGTGAAGAAACTGAAGTTTATAGAGGTGAGAGCACTGAGACCCAAGAAACCACAGCAGCAAAAGAGAGAAACTGTCCCCGTAATTATGTCACCTCGGTTTCCTGATTTAAATGGGGCTCCTATCTGACTTCAGCTCAGGTCATGATCTCTCTGTTTGTGAGCTCCAGCCCCAATTCGAGTGAGCCCTGCTTCCCGCTCTGCCCCTTGTGGGACTCTCTCTCCCTCTCTGCCCTTTGCTCACTTGTGCCCTCTCTCAATAAATAGAAAATAACACAAAATAAAATAATAAAGTAATTTTTAAAATGGGGCTCATGACCAGACTCTTTCCCCGATTCTCAAGACCTTTCCTCCTGCTGTGATCAGAAGGGACCCAGGTCACATAATTTAAGCGCTGCCCAACTGGATCCCAAACCCACTGCCAAGCCCACACCCCACTCCAGGCCTTTGCCCTCTTTGGCCTTGGATTGGAAAATCCCAATGGTCCTTCGGGCCCTGCGCGGAGGCTGGCCGCAGTCGGCCTCTTACCCCTGCCTCCTGCGTTCGCCCATCTCCTTGTGCTCTCCTTGTGTGCAGCCTGTGGCTTCACCCCCCACCCGCCATCCGCCACCACTAGGCGGGGTCCCCATCCCCCTCTGCTGCTCCCGCCTCCTGCCTTCCTCACCCGGTCGAAGTAGAAGAGTGTGTCCTGGAAGTCCATCTGCAGCAGGTTGCCCAGCAGCGGCAGCGGCATGGGGCCTGGCGGGAAGCGGGCAGCCCAGAATCTGCGCCTGTGCAGAAGGTCCACCAGGAGCAGGAAGAGGGCCACGGCTATGGCCAGGGGCCCCAGAGCATCCCCGGTCAGCAGTCCCATGGCCGCCTCAGTGCGTGCTGGGCTCCTCCGGCACACCAGGTACGTAGGACCAGGCCAGATGGGACGCTCAGCACATTTTGCAAGCCCAGCCAGCGCGGGCCCTCTTTCTAAAGGGACCCGAGGCCGGCCTTTGCCCTCTGCCCTGAGTCAACGTGTCAGGGGGACCGTGCTGCCAGCGGACACGAGGAGGAGCCGAGGAAGGTCAGGTGCAGGGGTGACCGCCAAAGTCCTGTCCCTCTTGGACTCTCGGGTGCTTCCCCAGGGTAGTGGGGTGAGATTAGTGGAGAGACGAGAAGCCCACCCCTCAGCCTGACTCTGCAGCTCTGTTAGAGGCTCCGAGGAAAAGCCAGGGGTCAATTGGACTTGATTCTGCCACCCACCCATCGTATTAGGCTCGCACCCCTTAGTGTGGTCCCAGCCTCGTCCCCAGAACACACCCTTGTCTTCCCATATGTCACCTGCCCCCTCCCAAGTTTGTTACTGGCACTTGCCCAGTGCCCTAGGGAGGTCACAGTGATCAGAGCGTCCGTGGGGGCGGGGATGACGTTCTTGGTGTCCCCTTCACACTAGTTCACTCGACACACAGAGAAACCCACAATCACGAACCACTCACACATTCAGACGCTACCCACGTGTTCACGCACTGACCCGCAATCCCAGCACACATTTACACACCCACAAAACCACGCACCACTTACACACACACACACACACACACACACACACACACACACTCAGACCCAGCACCAAGTCACCCTAGTTCCCGGTAGCTGCCCGGACCCCACCCCTGTCTCCTGCCTCGAGGCTGCCTGCAGTCTTGCTGTGGCCCCTCGCCTGGTAGGCGGGCCCAGCGTCCTCAGTTCTGGCCTGATCTTGGCCTATCGAGTTTACATCTGGGGGTGGGGAGGCAGCTGGGTTGTTTTCAGAGCTTCCTACTCACCCTGACCGCCAGTTCAATGGCCTGGAGACGCCTTCCTAAGTTTGTTACAAATTCGTCCTTGGACCTCCTGGCTCTTGCGGCCACCCGAGTGATGAATGTCCTTCATGCCTGCCCCGCTTTCCGGCGTGGGCACTTTCCCTTGTTGACCGAGCTGCCGCTGAGCTCAGGGCGTGAGGGTGGCTTAGACCCGAGAGGTACCTCTGTCCTCCGAGGAGGAGGCCTGCTTCCTCCTCCTCCTCCTCATTTGTCCTTGAACATCAGCCGCTCAAACTCATTCTGGAAGACGAGGGGATGGAAATCCAGTGGGACGCAATTTCTTTCCACCCTCACAGGCGTCCCCTGCTGAGGACCCCAGGGAGTGAATTCTCAGGCCTTCCCTTGTGCCAGCGCCTTCCCTGCCTCCCCCTCCCCGCACCCCCAGGCCAGGTCCCCCGTGGCTCCAGTCCCAAGCCTTCCAGTCCTGACTCTGAGGTCCTTCCAGGAAAGATGCAAACCTGTGTGCCACCCGCACCAGGCTGGAGTCGTGCCAACCAGATCCTTCCTCTTGCTCAGCCTCTCTGCCCCTCCGCGTAAGGCCTGGGTGACCACACCATGCCCGGCCTCACGCTCCTTCTCCAACAATGGAAGGGGCGGGAATTGAAGCTGAATTGTTACAGCAGTGAGGCTGGTGGGAACTCTGAGGCCAAAACCTGCTCAGATGAGAAGGTGGTAGACCCAGAGGGGGGGAAGGGGCATTTCCCGGGCAGGGTCAGGCCCCTTCACCCGTCCCAGGGGTGTGTGAGGCACACTCTCATTCTGGAAACAGCTGGCGTATTCTCTCTCCCAGCTGAAGCAGGGCCTGGGGGAGGCATCGCTTACCCCCACCCCATCGCCCCCGTTCTCCCCCTGCTTTGCCTTCCCACTGTAAGAGGACCAGGATCTTCCCGAGCGCCCTCTGACATCCCTGGCTCAGAGACGCCATTCAGAGGTGGCAACCCGGGGTCAGATGGCTTCCGATGTTCACAATTCCTGCTTGGCTTGTGGAAGCTGCTTCCTTCCCGAATTCCCACACCCCTACTCTCCTGCTGGGCCCAGGACCTAGTTTTTTGGGGCCCAGCTGGGCCTTCCCTGCATCTCGCCATGGCCAAGTACTTGATGGGCTTGGATTCTGTCCCACCCACACCAGAAGTACTATGTGCTGGGTACTGGGTGCTGGGCTAAGTACTGGCAACATGGTGGGAAGCAGATGGTGGGCCCTGCTCCAAGGTGCTCAGGACCCGGAGGAGGCCAGGCCGGCAGCGTGGGGACTGCTTTCAGGGTCATGGGGACACTGCCCCAGGCTGGAGCAGGACTTTCTGGAGGACCCTGGAGCACTGCAAAGTCTTGTGCGTGGTGGGGGTGGGGCAGCCGGAGGGAGGCGGCCGGAGGTGGCAGCTTTGCAAGTCTGGCTGAGGTCTAGACTGTGCGAAATTGCGGTCTTGGCTTCCAGGAGGCAGGGAGACCACTTCTAAGGCCACTCGACAGAGCAGGAGGGCGAGACCCTAGGCGCCCTGGGGGCGGGGGTGGGTGGGTGGGGGGCTCTGATCTGCCTCAGCTGCGCGCTCCTGTTCAGCGAGCGGCGACTCTCTACCCGGACCGCCGGTCAGGTGGTGTTAGCACGGGGAACGTGAGGGTCCGAGTGTCCGGTCACACAGTGGCCTTAGATAAACTATCTCTACCCCTTCTTTTGATGCATCGTGCCCACTGGGGGGTTGCAAAGGGCAGTGGCCTGTTGTCCAGGGCGGGGTGGCCTCGTGAGGCCTGTGGCCCTCTGCAGTCATTGTGCAATCATAGCTTCGTGTGCCAGGCGCTGCTGTTCACGTGCCCTCTCTGCAGCCCCTAAGGCTGGTGGCTTCCAGTTCGTGGTAGGAGATCAAAGTCATCGAGCAGCATTAGGGTCCGTTTCAAAGTGCATGCTCTGAGTTACCGTTCCACACTGGACAAAAACTTCAAGGGCCAGCACTTGAGTTCCTGGGATTTACTCACAGACGCACTCAGGGCCGCCGCCACCCCCAGTCAGGCGGTGAGGCTGCCCAGGAGAAGCGGAGATGGGAGTGAGCGCTTCGCAGGGACCACACGTGTCACTGGAGTTCGCCTGCCCGGGGAGGGATGGCACCAACACGGCGCGGACCGGGAACCGCCCACCCCCGGCACCCCTGGGAGGGAGCTTCGGCACCCAGCGAGGGCGCTGGGAACGCTGGTGGCATTTTGCTAGCCGTGACCCCTCTCCCTCCCTGCGGCATGGCGGCGCCCACAGAGGAAACCCCCCAAAATTCCTGGGGACAGAAAGAGGCAGAAGGTTAAAGCGGACCCTGCGTGCAGCTTGCCGGGCACATGGGCCTGGATCTCGCACCTGTCAATGCGAATATACTCAACACTGCACACTGGTTAAGATGGTAAATATTTTATCCGCAATTTTAAACTTATGGAAAAAAATCCATGTTATCACCATTGCATACCTATTAGAATGGCCAATATCCAGCCCACTGACAACACCAGATACTGTTAAAGGTGTGGGGCAAAAGGAACTTCCATAAGCGGCCGCTGAGAACGCAAAATGGCGCGGCCACTGCGCAAGGTGGCTGGTGGTTCCTTACAAAACGAAACCTTCTTACCGTGTGATCCAGCAAGATCCTCGATATCGACCCAAAGGAGTTGAGAACTGATGTCCACACAAAAACCTGCACACAGGTATTCACAGCAGCTTTATTCATAATTGCCAAAACTGGGAAGCAACCAAGACGTCTCTTGGCAGGTGAGTGAACTGTGGTACATCTGGACAATGGAATATTCCTTAGCACTAAATGAGCTATCAAGCCATGAAAAGCCGTGGAGGAACCTTGAATGCGTTTTCACTGAGTGAAGGAAGCCAATCTGACAAGGCTACATACTGTAGGATTCCAACCATAGGACATTCTGGAAAAGGCAAAACTATGGAGACAGTAAAAAGATCAGTGGTTGCCAGGGGCTGGGAGGAGGGAGGACAGGCAGAGCACGGAGGATCTTCAGGGCGGTGAGACTACTCGGAGACTGTAACGGTGGACACGTGTCATTACACCTCTAGTCCAAACCCACGGAGTGTGCAACACCAAGAATGCACCCAAATGTCAACTACGGGCTCCGGGTGACAATGATGGGTCTATGTAGTAGGATCACCGGTTGTAACAAATGCACCGCTTGGCTGGGGTAGGCTGTGTGTGGGGGGACCGGGAACACACGGGCACGTTCTGTAACTTCTGCTCAATACTGCTATGAACTTAAAATGCAGGAGGCGAGGCTTCCTGCAGAAGCTGGGAAGCCGGAGCCAGGAGCGGAGTGTGGAACGCAGCCACGCCCCGGGGAAACGGTCATTTCAGAAGCCAGTTTGAGGAAAGTCCTAGAATCATCATCCCATGTGCCTCGCTCAAGTATCATCAGCAAGTCAAAAGGGGACAGAAGAATAAAAGCAAAATGACAAAGAATCATTTGCCATTGGGAAAATATGTTCCTCAAGACACATATTTTTCAAGGTTTGTGGTTTAGCCCCTGACACCTGAAATCTATCAATTTCATTTGAACTGTGTTAACGCCAAGTCAAGACCAGACGGAAAGCCGCGCGGCTCAAAAAGCCGTCATTTCCATGCAGGTCCCACAGCCCGCCCAGCACACCCACCCACGCCTCCGTCCTGGTGAGCGAAATGAGAAATGGGCCGCACGGCTTGATGGAGCCATTAAAACAGAATTAATCTGCCATTTCTGCAGTCCCAAATTGATGAGCACACAAGAACTCATTTATAATTGCTTATTTCTACTTCACAACATTCCTTCCAGTATTTCTGTTCTCTAAAAAAGTCCATTAACATTGCATTATTTTTTTATAACCTTTAAAATTAATGTTGATTGGAAATCTGTCCTCATACCAACTTAAGTAAATCTGCCCGTCCCCGCACACTGGCTGAGTTCCACCCGCCCAGGCGGGGCCGCAGAGGAGCTTGGGTTTTGTGTCCTTCCAGGCCCCGCTGCGAGGGCCGCGGGGGGCGCGGGAGGCTGGGGCTCAGCTGGACAGTCAGATGGCGGCCTTCTCTGCAGTGGAGCAAAGCCACCTTTGGGGGCTGGAATGGGAGGAGGAAGAGACGCGTTTGCTTTACATTAAACAAAAAAAGGAAACAAGGTTAAAATGAAGTTTATTATTTTTTGATTTTTTTTTTGTTTTTTAAATAAAACTGTTTGTGAAACAGCCATTTTATCCCCACGGCAGAGTGACCCCTGAAAGATGCACTAACCCCTTCTTAAGGCCTTAACAAGATTTTTTTTGTACTTTTTTCTTCTTTTTTTAAAACTCAGATATTTAAAAATTATACAATTTACAAAACAAAACAATACAACATAAAGAATCATGTAGCGTGGAGCTGCTCACCTGACAGGCCCCCTTTTCCTTTATAAAAATGAAAGCAAAAGAAAAAAGGGCTAACTGGGTGTTCCTGGTCAGCCTAACCACACTGATGGCACTCAACAGCCCCTCCCCCGTGTGCCGAGTCCTACAACTTAGATTTCCTGTCCCGTCCTTCGGCCTGGGGAGCGGGGGGGGGGGGGGGGGACAGGGTACAGCTGCCAGGAATGCGTCCAGAGGCAGGCCACCCCCTGACCCTGCCTGCCGGGCGCACTTCGTGGGGCGCTCATGGTTCTCACTGGCCACAGTGACCCAGGACATAGCTGTGACCTTGGGACATCTGCCAATCTCACCCCCCAAAAAGATAAAAATTTTAAAAATAATAAATAAATAGTGTTTCTGGAAATGAAAAAATTTATTTGTGTTTAAACATCATTCCCCCACTCTTGAAAACACGGACCGTCCCCACATCCCCCACCCCCCCACCCCCCAAACCTTCCCACTTTGAGACAAATTAACGACAAAGGATGGTTCCGGTGTGGTCTGTCTGCTCTTTCAACCCTGGGTCTGCAGCTCTCTGAACCGGCGTGAGGCAGGCTAAAGATCAAAGCCACACCCCGTCCTTTATGAGACCAGCTTGTTCAATTTCACACTTAAATTTCACTGTTATTGGAACAAATTTGGAGTTCTTTAACTAGAGAATTTTAAAATAGAATCAAAAGGGATAGCGCACCTTTCATTTAAACAAAGTCTTTCCAGACTAAAAATAGATTTATATATATATATTTTTATCCCACCCTTTTAACCCCCCCTTTCCCATCATCCCACCCCACCCCCCTCCCCCCACATTGTCACTATGGAGATCGTGTCCATGGAAACAGCCATTCCAACTTCTTGGGTCTTTCTTTCCTGTGGTGTCACGGTTTGGGTGTGATGTAAGGACTTAGGGAGGAGGTGCTGGCGGGGCAGGGCGGGCGGGGCGGGGCCGCACAGCAGGACGGTTCTGGTTCCATCGCGAGTGTCCACCACCTTCTCATCTCCACAGTCTCACCTGGAAGACAGAACCGACACTGGGTGCCGGGAACCTCCGTGCGGCCCTGCGGCCGACAGCCCCCACTCCGTGGGTCCAGTGGCTGCAGACCCCCCCACAACAGTGCCATCGAGGCAGGAGACCCCCCAAGACCGGTGGTGGTCAGGAACACGGTTAAAGACGGCAGTGACCCCACCGGCTGCTCTGTGACTAGACTCTGTGCCCCGAGGTGCGGCTGCCTCCCCAGCGAATGGAAGGAACTGAGGCCAGGAAAGGGCTCCCCAACTGTCCTGGTGGGGGCCGCCCCGGAGTCGGGCAGCTCTTGGGGTGACCCCTGCTCAGGATGCCACCACCAGGGGCCCGGAGTGGGGCTCGGCACTGTGGCGGCCCAGAGCGGTCCTCACAGAGGTGGCTGGGCACCCAGGCGATCTGTGGAAGAACCGCTCACAGCCACAGCTGCTCGCGGTTGACAAGAGTGATACTTCACATGACAAAAGAACACTCTCCGGCCGGTGGCTCTGACAGGGAGGGCAGAGCCAGCTCTGAGGCTCCCCAGGCGCCCCCTGCCACGGTTCCTCTTCCAGCCCAGGCTCCAGGCTCAGAAAGATGATCCAGACAACACCCGGGGGCCAGTGGGGCAGTGCCGGGGGCCTCCTCAGACTACCTCACGGGTCACTGTGCGGGCAGAGGTCTGAGAGAGATACGCAGCTTCCGAGGATCAGTGCCGAACAATCAGCGGAAGCCGAGAGTGGCGGAGGCCTCCCCCCGACCTGCTCCCTGCTACTCAGAGTGCCCCCCTCTCCCTCCGACCCCCTCTGGTGCCCCCCTCCAACAAATAACCCCCAGGAAAACCCAGGTGGTGCTGTCCCTTTTCTGTCCTCATACAACTAAGAGGCAGGACAGTTAAAAAGGCTATCTGTGTGCAGGAGCTAAGAACCTTCTATTTAGAAGCACCCGAACGTATACCTGCCCTTGCTGAAAAGAGATGCCTAACTGCTTGGCGTAAAACATGGTTACACGGGAAGCCCTTCTGCAGAGACAGTAGGACAACGTCATCCCACTCAGGTGAGGCAAACTCCAGGGCTCCAGCAGCCACTCAGGACGTCCACGGCGACAGCGTGGCTTCCCTAGTTCTGAAGGTGGCCCTGGGCCCCAGAGGTCGCCCCGGCCCTTCCGGCCCATGCTCTGATTGGCCCCCAGCACGGGGAGACTCTGCACTCCGCCCTCTGGTTTTCCTGAGGTGAAGGCCGCCCCAGGAGGGGAGAGAACCAAAGGTCCCATGTAAAGGTGATGACAAGGGTGGAGCTAATGGGATGACTCAAGCGACAGCCAGAGTGGGGAATCTTGCTGGGGACGCAGGACACCCGTCCAGGCACACCGCGTAAGGCCCTGCGTGTGGAGGGAGGGACAGGGTGGGGTCCCTTGGCACAGCGCTGGGCCTGCAGCCCCAGCCTGTTGGCTGCTCAGAAGAGCAGGCCCCACCCCGGCCCCCAACCTCAGAATGAAGCAGGCCCAGCACCTGGGGTCAGCCTGGCCGGGGTGGGGGGACTCGGCAGGGTGCTGACCTCGGGCTCTGGAGCGCCTGGTAGTCTAGGCAGCCGTGGCCTTTACAGCACCTCCTGCCTGGCTCTGTCTGCCAGCCTTGCTAACAGGGACCTTTCCTCAGGGTCTGATGTCAGACTGCCCTGAATACGTGACACCTTGAATGTCAGGGGACCCCAACTTCTCAGAGCTATTTCTAAAAAGCTGTTCCTTCGACAGGGAGCATAGGAAGAAAACTCGTGTGCCAGGTACTACGCCAGCACTTTTACCGGGGTCCTCATGAGGACACCAAGGCCTGACCCCCGTCTCACAGGGACCCAAAGCCACAGGGGCTGCTGAGAGGGGCTGCTGGGACTGGGGCTCCCACCCAGCAAAGCCCTTCTGTCTGGGCCCCCGGGACCCTGCCTCCGAGCCTCAGTCACCGCGTGGTCTTGTCCAACCACATGGGACGTGGCTGAGACAGCATGGTCCCGGGCGGGGAGCCAGGGGCAAACGCCGTGCCAGCTGCAGCCACTCGGTGGCGCGGGTTTTCAATACTCTCTGTAAAAGGCACCTTGGTGTCCGGCTGCCAGTGAACAGGATCTCACCCTAGGCTACAGCCTTCCAGGACTCCCGCTCTCCTGCGCTCCCACCTTCCTTCCCCTTCAGCGTCACCTCTGTGGCCTGGACAGGCCTCTGGCCGCACAGGCACAGCCTGCCTTCCCCAACCTTCTCTAACCGCAGCAAGAATCCATCACCCCAGCCCACCCTACCTGGCCAGTTTCCACCTGTCGGGGTGGGATTGTGTGCCGCTTTCTTCTCTGGGGTGCGTGCCCCCCTCTAACTGACTGCCTGCATTGCCCTGTGCGCGCGCTGGGCTAGGGCACAAGTGGGCAGATCCAAACACGGTTCCTGTCCTCAGTGGGAACACAGTTTACTGGAGAGGCACATAAGCAAGCAAACAAATGATTCCAAATTGGCCTAAGAAGGCTGCAGCCGGGGAAGGAGGTGGTTAGACAGGGGCTCAGGAGGGAAGCCCTCGTGAGCAAGTGACACGGAAGCAGAGACCCGAGATGAGAGGGAGCCTCTCACTGAAGATGGGGGTGGGGGGGGAGAGTACCCAGGCCCAGGGGGATGGCAAGTGCCAAGGCCCCTAGGGAGGAAGTCTGGCCTCTGAGGAGCTCACTGGACACTCCTATAGGCCTTTGGAGGCACGGTTAGGAGTTAGTACAGGGAGAGGGCGGGCACCCACCGGCCTGTCGCCCTGCCTCCTGACACTCACAAGTGGGGAAGAGGCGGCCCACTGGGTGACTGTCTGCCCAAGGAGCTTTCCTCCCCGGCCATGCTGGCCTGCTGAGGCACAAGTGCAGGTACCTTGTCCCGGAAGGACTAGAACTCCCACCTCCCAGCCCCCGGGCTTGGTGTTAGACAGGGAGGCACAGGGTCCCACCCAGCCGGGCACGGCAGGCCAGCACCCCACGCTACACTGCACAGACACGTTAAAGACATTTCTTGACCGAATCCTCACAAGGTGGGCCATCGTCATTCCTCTCTTTACAGAAGAAACAGAAGCAGAGGCATTTAGCGGCCTGCCCCTGGATACATAGCACTTTCTGTGTGAGAAAGAGGGGCACCAAGAAGCAAGACTCATGTACTCCTGTCCCTTCCCTGCCTTGTCAGGGTCACCCATTGATTGTGGCTCTCTGTCCCTAGAAAGGGCCCCAAGATGAAATGTTCTCTGTCTCCGATTACTGGGGTTCCCATACAATCTGTGGAGGGCCACTGCTCTCAACGAGATGGCTGAACTGAGAAAGCGGGACAAGGGTCCCGCCTTGTGGGGACAGCGTATGAAGAAAATCATTTCAGATGGACAAAGCTGGACCCCACACCGATGGGCCAGGCGGTCACCACTCAGAGCTGCAGTGTCTTTTGTGCACGTGGGAAGCATACACTGACACTGAGGTCTGAATGCTGAAGCTTCCTGCTCCACGCGGGGGCCGAGGGCTACTGGCTGGCAGGGCCCAAGGCTGGCTGGAGAGGAAGCAGTTGATGAACGAAATTAAAATTCCCAACTGGAGTTCTGCCCACCGGGCCCAGGGCTCAGACTTCCTTTTTTTGTTTTTATCCCTCTCCAAACATGAGCTGGGATTCTGGGACAAAAACAAAAGGCACTCAACACCAACTGGTTCTTTCCCTAACCTGGTCATCCAAGGGCACTTCCAGAATGTTCCTCGTGGCCCCTGTAGCACGTGGCTCTGCCCGGCAGCCAGGCAGTGGAGTTGACAGGAAGAAGGCAGAGCCCAGGCACAGGACAAAGGCCAACAGAAACAAGCTGGAAAAGCAACCAGCCTGCTGTCTTGCCCCAGGGGCTGCTCGGTGGGGAAGGAGGACAGGAACAGTGGCCTCGCTGCATTCCAGAAACCCGGGGCTGCTGCCAGCAGCAGTGTGCTCATTTGGTTCCTGAGACCAACCACCTGTTCTGCTCTGTCCCTTCCATTCCTCAGCCTCCTCCCTGGGAGAGGAAGACAGGCCTAACTGCAAAGGCCTCACTCGACAGCCCCCTCGAGAAAGCACCACAGGCCTCCACAGCCCTGCAGCCTCCACGGCGGAGCAGAGGGGGCTTCTCTGGAATTCTGCACCAGGACCCACCTGAAGAACGAGGACTTCTCAAAGGACAAAAACCGCCACTGTCTGAGACAAATTCTATTTTTCCCTCAAATTACTGTTGGGTATTCCAGAGAAAGGTGGAATCTGCCGGTTGTAACAGGGGGAGGAAACGTGCCACAGACTAAGCGCACCTGTGTGTGGGTCTCAGACGCCGGGAGTAAACACAGAAGCCCTTCATTTGAAAAGAAATAATCCCTTAATGAACGTTTCTGAGACAACTGGCTCCCCCCACCCCATCCTATAGGAGCAACCGCCTCAAGTTACATTTTGGCTTTTCTTTTTTTCTCTTTATGGTCTCTTTTCCTCAGTCCTCAGTGACTCCATGTGGGGGGGGGGGGGCAAGGAAGCCAGTTGGGGAGGAGGGGACGCCCGCTGCCTCTGGGGACGCTGGTCCTCTAATCCCGTTTTCACAGACGCACGCCGCCCTGACCACGAGCCCGGACACACTCACAAAAAGCATAACTCAATCTCTTGAGGTTTTTAGGAGTAAAATTAAATCGGATGCTAAAGTCTCCTAAATCTTTGAGGGGATATTCCTTCCCTTTGTACTTTTGCGCAAAGGAGTCCTTCACAGTACTTGGGGAAAGAGATTTCAAAGAACAAAACTGGGAATTTTTTTGTTTTTCAAAGGAAAAGCCACCATAAGCTTTACAGAGAGGGAATAAATAAAAAAGGACAGCCCCCTGGCTAGAAGCATTTCTGAGTCGGACACAGGGGGTGGGCTGCTGGCAGGGTCTGTCCCAGAAGCCTCCAGGAGCACCACACATGCACGCGCACGCGCGCGCACACACAGACACACGCACACGCGCACGGCCTGACTTCAGCTCGGTCACTGTGAGCTCCGACGGGCAATGGGACAGCCTCAGTCACCCCTCCTCGGGCTCCAGGGAAGCTAAGCGACGGACGGGGAGACGTTCTATCCAGCTGGTGTCGGCCGTCCACGTGATTAAAGACCTGGGTGCAGCCGGGCCTGGGGCGAGCAGGAGGGCAGAGGCCATGACACCCGCCGGGACGCTGGCAGGGGTGCCGGCCCCGACTCACCTGTGCTTGCTGTACTTTCCATTCCCACGAGCACTCTGCCCCCCTCACCCCCGCTCCGACTGCTCTGTGCTGAGGCTGCCTTTCGCTGTCTTGTTCTGCAAGGGGGGGAGGGGGAATGGGAGGGGAGGCTGACGCCGGCAAAGCCAAGGACACGAGACAGGAGGGACAGAAGAACAGTGTGGGGGTCAGGGAGGGCAGAGGCGAGGAGAGGAATGGCACATGGAAAAGGAAAGAAAAAGCAAAGAGTCAGTATTGAATGACAAACAGGAGATATTCAGACAGGGTTTTCTAAGACAAAATGTGACCATTAGAGAAGTTTAAAAAATAAAAAAAAATGCAAATTAACTCGAAGAGAATACTATAAGATCCTAGGATCCATCTCTGGAAGTAAACTTTTAAAGAAAAGCCGGAGTAAGCATCTTTCAGAAGTGTTTTGAAGGCAGACTGTCAGGATGGCTTCTTCGTTCGCTCTGGCCCCAGTCGGAGACTGAAGCCTGTGAGCGTCCAGTGACCACCAGGTGTCAGTGTGACCTCAGCCAGAGGACAGCACGGCAGCTGCAGGAGCTCCAGGAGGCGACAGACCTTGGCAGACAGACCTTGGCCGCAGCCCCCATCCTCTCCAGGGCTTCCCCGCACCCCCCTCTGCACCCTCCCTCCCTCCCTCCCTCCTCCCCCACACGTGCTGGCTCAGCAATGGCCCAGTCACCCCAGATCTTCCATCATTTCCTAAAGGGGCCACCAAGAGAGGAGAGACGCCTCTTGAATGATGTGGGAAATCAGGTGGCGGCGGCCCACCCACCACACCACAGGTCGCTTCCGCTGAGTGAGGTAAGATCTAGAAGAGACTGAGTTTCCCAGCAAAGCCCTGGAGTCAAGTCTTATTTCTTTCAGTCTGGGAAAATGCCTCTGATTATGCACCAAGGCCTACAACCAATCTTACCTCGTGCCAACCTGTGAACTGGGGTTCCATTAAACTAAAATGGAAGTCAGTGGTTTTATTGAGTTTCATCTTCGCATTTCTCTTAACAATCAGATACACACCTTCTGCTTCCACACATCTCTCCCAGCCTCCCACACCACATGGCGGGGGGGGGGGGGGGGGGGGCGCGTTGCCCCAGGGCACAGGTCTCCCTCCTGCAGGGAGAGACCTCCCCCAGAGAGCACAGGGCCTCTCTGCCCTCCCAGGGCCAGGAGCGGACCAGAGCCCGATCACAAGGGTTCTCCAAATTCTGGTCTGTAGCTCGTGCAGAACTCGCCCCCCGCCCCCCCCACCGCAGCCTGCCGGGGGCACTAGCTCTGACTCACCTTGTGCTTGGGGCACCTCACCGAGAAGTTCTCCTCATGTAGCAAACAATCTGCAAGACAGAAAGGGGCAGTCAGACAGCTGGCAGACAGCACAGCCCAAGGGGAGTGGGGCCACGCTAGCCAGGACTGACAGGGTCAGACATGGAGATAGGAGGCCCCCACACTGGCGTTTCTAAAACATCAGAAACACCCCCAAATAAACTACGGGACTGCAACGTGATGGAACATCAGTCACTTAAAGCATTAGTGTTTCAAAACAGCCAGTGGTACAGGGAAACACTCATGACACAAAATGGCTTGAAATGCCAGGATACATAAATATAGAAGTACAATCCTAATTTTAACAAAGTGTGTTATATATGCATTTTACAAAAGAAAGGAAATTTAGCAAAATCTAACAGTGCTTCTCTCTGGGCAGCAAGACTACATAGGTGATTTTATTTTATTTTTTTTTTACGTGTTTCCACGATTACACCATATTATTTTAATAATGAGAAACAACCTCCAATAAATCTTATTTTTAAGATCCCTGATTCTAGGCTAAGCCCCTCCCACAGGCCCAAGCTGAAGCTTCCCTGTGAAAACGCCCCAAATCCGGAGGCACCTTTCTCCTCTGTTGCAAGCCCTGCCATCTATCACCTTTGCTGTACAACCCACGGAGACACAGGAGAAGTTCCCGACACGAACCACATAATCCACACTAAATGCTTCAGGGGAAAACGAAATCCCACGAGGGGGTTACTAATCCTTGGAGGAAAATGATTCATTCCAACTTTTAACGTGGTGACAGCATCCTCGCTGACAGCAAGGACACGCATCCGCCTCCAGGTGAGTCGAGCTCCGTGGCACAGGGGTAGCGTGTGGAGCGGGGCGAAGAGATCTAATTAATGAATTCGCTCTGCACAGCACAGCTCCCGGAGACCGACAGCCAGGTCACCGGTGCAAGATGTGATGGCAGAATGTTAATAAATATTGATCGCACATTCTCAGAGAGCTCCCGGGCACCGTGGCGGGAGGCAGCCACGGTACTTAGCCTTGTTAAATGTATGATTTAACTCAGGTTTAAACTGAGGTCCAAATTCGCAGCCTGTGTACCCACAGATTTCAGACGAAATAGCAATGAGCAAGGGAACACACAAATGAAAACTTCTGAGGTCCTTTGTATCTTAAACAAACAGAAAAAGACCCTTTCATAATTGGGCCGGGCCTGTCCCATCACTGCCTCCCCCTGGAGCCTCTGAACACCCAGGGGTGGGCAGGCAGCCTCCCTGCTCCCGGGGCAAGCCTCAGGGCACAGGAGCTCCGCAAGTCCGCTAACCTCCTAGCCCTCCCCCTGCAAGCAAATAGCATGGCAGTAAATGAAATGTGTTAATTTAAAACCCACAAGTACATGGCGTGACCAAGGCTCCCGCTGCTCCAATCTGCCAGAGAGCTTATGAACAGCAGGACACAGACAACTGGAGCTCAAGGGAAGCACTTGCTCCTTACCTGGGCTTTAGCAGCGCCGCGTGCTGGCGGTCTCTAGGTTGGGCCACAGAGAAACAAACGGCAGAGCCCACGTGGGGCTCGGCCACCTTGACGCCATAGGGGTTTAGAGAAACGAGGAGGGGGACCACGCTGGCTGGAAACGGTGCCACCCGAGAGGCAGAGGCGGCTCCGTCCGCCTCCCAGCCACGAGGAGTCACCAGCTGTGAGAGACCATTAGTAAAATATGTCTGAAGCTAGGAAACACGTTCCCTCTAAGTTAAAAAGCAGAAAAGAAATAAAGTAACCTAAGTACACACTACAAGCAACTAGAGTTAATGTCAGGTACTTCTGCAAATGCAAGGCTCCTAACAAAATCTGCCAGAGACCACGTCCACCTGTGGCAACATCTCCCGCGCAGACAGACTGCAGACAAACGCTCTCATCTGTGCTTGGAATACCCACAGGCCACCAGGAACCGCCATCACGCTCCTGGCAGGCACAAGAACCAGGGCCAGAGAGCTTAGACACCCGCAAGGGTACGGGGAGCCTCTTCTTGGCTGCCCCGAACCAGCCCTTGCTGGGGGGAAGGGGCGCGGTGAGGCCTTTCCTGAGGTCTCTCAGCAGGCGCCCGCCCTACACAGCCAGCCAGCCTCTCGATTTGTTTTCCTTAAGCCCCTGGTGATATCCCGCACTGGCCTGAGGGCCTGGTCAGCACTTCCACACACTGAAGTCAAAGTAAATGGCTTGCCGGATCATCACACACGCTGGAAAAGACTCACAAGGTTGTCTCGTCAACAAGACGGCTTCCAGACACAAACACCGATGCCCCAGAAGAGGATTCCGCTTTCGTTTCTCTCTACGCTCGTCTTCACGGAGATCCTCATGACAAGCTCCTTGGAGCTTCGGATACTCACATGCAGCCATAGCCACCCTGGGTGTGGATGGTAAACTCGAGGAGGGAGGAAAGGAGAGGGGAGGGCTCATGTCCTTCACACGTGCCAGGCTCCGGAAGCTGTCACCAGCTCACCTGCAACCCACCTCAGAGCTAGTTAGTACTTAGATTGGCAAAATCCAGGCCGGGACACGGGGACCTGCCAGTCTCACCCGCCTTGCTGGGCCCAAGGAGGGGACTATCAGGGCAGGGCAAGCAAGGCCTTGGCACTGCTTCTAGGGTGCAGAGCGTGGCCCCTCCAGGGAAGGGCCAGACACCAGTCCGCTCATAATCGCCAAGGGCCCTGAACCCACTCTGCGGCAAGATCAAGATCAAAGTGCAGTGGAAGAGCGGCTTCTAAACGCTGCTGCAAGGGTGGCTGCAGAAAGCAAGTTTCCAGCTGGGCCTCCTCCTGAGGGGAAGAGGAAAATCCCCTCCAGGCTGGATTCTTTATGCACAGTAGTTATTAATGTGCTACCGCAGTCCTTTTTTTCTTTTGGTCTTAATTGCTGTGGCTCATTGCATTAATATGTCATTTCTCTTGAAACTAGTGCTCATGTTCTCCTCACCGCATCTCCCCGGAGCCCCAGGCTGCGCCTGTGACGGAACAAGTAGCACAGGACAGCCAACCATGATGTCACTAACGCAGGACCAACAACAGGTGGAGGGAAGCTGTGGCAGCTACAGACCCTCAGGAGAACAAGATTCTGTTTCCATGGAGATGTCCCCAGCAATAAAAGTTCTCTCCTAGACACGAACAGCTCTGTAAAGGTCTGGGTGGTTCACAGCCAGGCAAAGATGAAAGTGTTCAACTGTTCCTTACAACAAGTAGCAATGAGCGACTCTCCAACCCAGGGACGTATAACTAGGAAGGAAGTCAATCAATGAACGCCTTTCCTGGACACACAGATCCATCACATATGGAACAGAATTCCTCAGGAGACCCTGTGGGATAAACACAAGCATCTATCCCCACAGAGCAGTGTGGCCTTCTGGGCCACTGTGACTCAGGTCATCAAAAAAGACTGATAAATCCCAAGACACGGTCATCCTGTGATGCTGCTTCCTTGGTCCCAGATCTTCACGTGGAGCAGCGGTAAAGCCAGCAGCAGCTGGGGCAACAGCGTCAGGGCCTTGGCCCCACCTGGGCGCCCCCCTGACCCAGGCAGCCCCTCTCTCACCGGATACTCGGCCACCAATTTCTGCCAAATAGTCATGTTCTCAACTCACCTGGGAAGGCCACACAAGACAGGCTCAAACAGAGAGTGACAAATACCATTTTCTTACTAATCTTCAGCTGGTGAAGCAGCCCCTGCTTCCCTGCAGAGTGGCGGATTGAGCAAGCCTCCTTTGCAGAGGAAGAGGAGCCCAGCGCCACTTCCCAGACAACCCCAGTCCCGCCGCCGGAGCTTGGAGGAGGCAGTGAACTAAGCCCAGGCTTTCCAGCCGCTAGCCACACGGGGACATGCAAAGTTTAAGTTTAAATACAATGAAGTAAAATAAAAATTCAGTCCCTCGTTCCCAACTAGCCACATGTTAAGCACTTAGTAGTAACACAAGGCTTGTGGCTACTATGCTGGAGGGTGCAGATCTAGAACATTCCCATTATGGCAGAGTCCTACCGAGCACCCTGCTTAATCCCTAGAGAAACTGCCAGGAGGCAGGCTGTGAGCCTGGTCCCTAACCTGGCTGGCGCCCCAGGGTGCACACAGGGAGCGCACTCATGCGGGGGTGGGGGTTGTGTACGATGTTATCTGCCTGTGGCTCACTGGATGTTTCTGGGCAAAGCCTCAGTGCAGGAGATCACCTCTCACCTGGCCACTGACTGGGACAGCCAAATCTTACAGAATTCCCCGCACAAAATTATAAACTGCCACAAACTTAATATGTTTAAACATCTTCATTTAAAAACCACGAAGCTTAAACTAGAAAGAGAATGTAACCAGGGGCAATATCATGACAATGAGAAAAGGCAGTGGCTGGCTCTTGAGGGAGAGGAATGAATGGCTATACTCTGGAATATGCTGGACCACAACCCAGGGTGAATGACAGCTCCGACTCAACAAAGAAACATGGAGGGGAAAGGAAGAAAGAGAATGGAAAGGACGGACTAAAACCCAAGATCCCCGAATTGACATCTTAAGGCTGTCTTCTTACTCGCTCTGGCCAAGCAGCGTCCCAGCCACCAGCTGCCCTTCAACGTGCAAATGCATACTTTCATGAGAACTAACTTTGGCATAATAAGCATTATCTTTCTGGATCTTTCTGGTGTTCAGCTATGCCTCCTATGGAAACTTGGAAGGAAAATCAGAGAGGGAAAGGAGGAATAAGAGAAGGACTTGTGAGGCAGAGGGCCTGCAGCTCCAACAACCACAATGGAAGGAAGCAGCATCCAGATAACACACTTCTCCCCGCGTCTGTCGGATTCCACTCTGTGTGCCTCACGCTGCTGTACCTGTTCCGCCACCTGCTCAGCCATGCCCTCCCCTCTTCCCTGCCAATTCTAAATCAAACCTCACCTTCTGGGGAGAGCGGGGCTGCCTCCGTGGAAGGAGGCACTCCTTCCTCAAGCACTCAGGCATAAGAAGCATCCTGCCACTCGCTGCCCTCTCGTGGACCTTCCCCTTTTTCTCCCCCTCCTTCCTGAATGAAAGTACAGTAAAACCTTGGTTTGCGAGCATAATTCCTTCTGGAAACATGCTTATAATCCAAAGCACTTGTACATCAAAGTGAATTTCAAGAACCATTGGCTCAGTCGTGATGTGACATTCGGCGTCACGTACTACTTGTATTGCAAGACACTGCTCACTTATCAAGTTAAAATTTATTAGAAATGTTTGCACAGAACAAGTTACTCACAATTCATGGTTTTACTATATTATGAGGGCCGCTGAGGTGAAGCCCTTAGTCACATGCTCAACAAGTTACAGGTGAAAACGTCCACTGAAAAGGACAGGAGTCTAAAAGAAGAGGACTTTCCCAGGCTAAAGCTCGGAGTCAAAATTTAAGGCGTCATTGGGGCACTTGGGTGGCTCAGTCGGTTTAAGCATTCGACTCGTGATTTAGGCTCAGGTCATGATCTCACAATTCGTGAGATCACGCTCCGCACTGGGCTCTGTGCTGACAGCGCAGAACCTGCTTGGGATTCTCTCTCCCCCTCCCCTACTTGCACTCTCTTTCTCTCTCTCAAAAGTAAATAAATACACATTAAAAAAAAGTTTAAGGCTTCTGGGGCGCCTGGGTGGCTCAGTCGGTTAAGCGTCCGGCTTCGGCTCAGGTCATGATCTCACGATCCATGAGTTCGAGCCCCGCATCGGGCTCTGTGCTGACAGCTCAGAGCCTGGAGCCTGTTTCAGATTCTGTGTCTCCCTCTCTCTCTGCCCCTCCCCTGTTCATGTTCTGTCTCTCTCTGTCTCAAAAATAAATAAACGTTAAAAAAAAAAAAAAAAAAGTTTAAGGCTTCTGCATCACTCACTGGATGGAACTTTCTGGACGAAAGTTTCCCCTTCTTTCAACAGTTACGACACTGCAAAATACTATACTCTGATCACAGCAACAGACATGGAAAAAGGAAAAACTGCAGTATCCTTTCATGATAAAACCACTAAACAAACTAAGAATAGAAGGTAACTTCCTCAGCTGCATCAAGAACATCTATGAAAACCCCATAGCTATCATCACATTTAATGGGTCAGAAACAAGGCACGGATGTCAGCTCTTGCCATTGCTACCCAACATTATGCTAGATGTTCTAGCCAGGGCAATTAGGCAAGAAAAAGAAATAAAAGGCATCTGATTGGAAAGGAAGAAGTAAAACTACCCATTTGCAGATGACATATCTTGTATGTAGAAATCCATTAAAAAACTATTAGAACTAATCAACGAGCTGAGCAAAGTTGCAGGATACAAGATCAATAACAAAATCAAGTGTGTTTCTATATGCTCACAATGAACAATGTGAAAATTAAATCAGGGAAACAATTCCACTCACAATCACACCAAAAATAGTAAAATACTTAAGAATAAATTTAACAAGTGTAAAACTTAAACTGTGAAACTATCTCGTCTGGTCATGAGTTGGAAGACATACTACTGGTTAAGATGGGAAAACCCCCCAACTTTACCTGCAGATTCAGTGCAATCCCTAGAGCTCCAATGGCTTCTCTGTACAGAAACAGACCAGTTGATCTTAATTAAAATTCACAGGAAATAGTAAAGGACCCAGAATAGCCAAAACAATCTTGAAAAAAGGAATAAAACTAGAAGACTCCCACTTCCCAATTTCAAAATCTACTACAAAGTTACAGTAATCAAGACTGCGTGGGACTGGAGAAAGTCTAGAAATAAGCCCATCCATCTATGGTCAACTGGTTTTTGACAAAGTTGTGCCAAGATCATTCCACGAGGAAAAGAACAGTCTTTTCTACAAATGGCGCTAAGACAACTGAAATCCACATGGAAAGAATGAAGTGGACTCCTACTTCACACCATGTATAAAAATTAACTCAAAGTGGATCAAAGACCTGTGTAAGAGCTAAATTCTTAGAAGAAAACATAGGCATGAATCTTTGTGATTCTGGATTAGGCAACAGTTTCTTAGATATAAGAAAAGGCAGGGACGCCTGGGTGGCTCAGTTGGTTAAATGTCCGATTTGAGCTCAGGTCATGATCTCACGGTATGGATTCGAGCTCCGCATCAGGCTCTATGCTGACAGCTCGGAGCCTGGAGCCTGCTTCGGATTCTGTGTCTCCCTCTCTGTCCCTCCCCCGCTCACGCTCCGTCTCTTCCTTCCTTAAAAATAAACATTAAAAAAAAAAAAAAAAGTGAACAACCACCTAAACGTGCATCGACTGTTAAATGATAAATAAAATATGGCCTAAAATATGGTGTCCTTAAAATATGGTTTGGCAATAAAAATGAAGTAGTGACACACGTCACAACATGGATAAACCTGAAAAACATTATGCTAAGGGACAGAAGCCAGTCATAAAGAGTATGTACGGTATGATTCCACTTCCACAAAATGCCCCAGAACAGGCACATCCATCAAGACAAGAAGTAGATCAGTGGTTGCCAGGGGCTGGAGTGGGTGGAGGGCGAGTGACCGCTAACGGGTAGGAATTTACGAGGTGATGAAAATGTTCGAAAACTGATTGTGGTGATGGCTGCACAATTTTGTGGATCTACTAAAAACCACTGAATTGTACACTTAAATACTGAGTCATGTGAACTATATGAATAAAACTGTTATTATGACCCCATTTCACTCCTTTTTATTATCCTCTCTGCATTCCTTTAGAGTTGACAAACAGAACAGGGTCAGAAGTGACAAAAAGAACTATAAAGAGAGGAAAGAAGGCAGGGAAGGAACCAAAATGTACGTCCCGCCCTTCAGATGCTCTGGATAAGGGTACGTAGTCCCGTCTTACCTGCGTCAATGGCACACGGGTAATGGTATCGGAAGGAGCAGCCTTTGTTGTAGCAGCCCAAGGTGGCACCTGCCTCCTGGCAGTGGGAACATTTCTGGAAGGAAAGAAGTGCACCGCATCAGCATTCCAGAGTCACCCTCTCCTCCAGGCCTTCCCTAAACCCCATCTGTCATACCTCAGTACGTCTCTGTGGTTACAGGTCTGTGGTGGGGGGGGGGGGGGGGTGGGCTGGTCAATTGCTAACCTGCCACCCACTGACCACACGGTGGAAAGGATCCAGCAGGAATGTTTTAGGCCAGGCCTCACAAATGTCCACAAACAGATCAAACAGAACACCGCGGTGGGGAAGGGTCCCCAGACTCGCCTATGGTGCTCCTCCTGCCCACCCACCCACACACATGCTTGCCCATCCTTTCCTCGCTCCTGCCGCATCCTAAAATGCCAGCTCTTGCCTGTTTATTTCTGCTGTGAAAGTCTGGGGTAGGAGGAGAGGGTAAGATAGTAGAGTTATATATAAACCTTTTAGAATTAAAAGTGGAATTTGGTTTCTAGTTCTTGTATTTGTAAGATTTTATTTTTATTCTACTTTATCCCAAATGCCCAATACAAGTATATTTCCCTTTTCAAAAAAGATGGGCTCCTGTGTGCAAATGGTATTTTTATACACAAATCCTATTTTAAATGCACTAGGAAACCTGCCACAAATTTCTGGCTAAGTGAGACACTATTCTGTAATTGAGATGCTCCCCCTTACATGGGCAGGTTTCCTTAAAGCGGGGCACATCTCTATCATCCTGTGATGCGGCGGCTGTGAGCTCTCAATCCTGTCCGCATAGGAAATGTGACCTATCAAAAGTCATCGTTATTTGTAAAATTCAACCAACTTGGCCCTACCGAGAAGGATGCAGACTCTTCAGGTGGCTGAGGCACACCCCGATAAGGCTACCTGCATGGCCCAGACACTTGTTCCTGATTCTAGGAAAAGTACCATGAAAAAGTTCTCCCTCAGCAGTCATACTCGTGGAGAGGAATGGCTCCCCACACATGCCCTCGTGCTCCCTGAGACAAAGTGCCTCAACGGCACCCTTCTCCCTCTTGTCTCGTGCAAAGGCAGGGCCCAAGTGGCAGCCTCTCAGGGGACAGTGTGGTCCCCAGATCTGCAGCAGTTAGGACCGCCTCGCCAGTGGGAGGAAGCTCGCCTGGATGGGGCCGTGGAATGGGCGGGACGCCCGGGACACCCCAGCACAGAGTAGCAGGCCCAGGACCAGGGAGCCGGATCAAGCTTCCCCGGTGCTGACGCTACAACCACACTAGCGCCAGCGACCGCAGAGCCCGAGTGCCCCCTATGCAACGGGTGTCCCTGCGTGCCACTGACGCACACCCGCTCAGTCAGCCCCGTCACCTCCCCACTCTCCCTCCAGATGAGGTGCCTGAGGCACCAGAGAGAGTGCACTCGCTCCGGCTCAGAGCAGATCCGGGCTGACCACCCCTGGCATCCTCCAAAGACAAACTTGGCTGGAATAGGGTGGTAAGACAGGTCTTTCGGGGGCTCTGCCTTCCTCTCAGAAGACCAACATCTTTCTGAGTGCCGGCGATCAGTAAATGTTCGCCCTGTGCCCTCGCACCTTTGCCAAGGCACAAAAGATTACTCGGCCTGGAATAAACCAAGGGCAGCTGGCAGCATTGTGAGTGGCCCGGGACCGTACCCACCTTTGTCCGTGCCACAGAGCACCTTCAGGACAAAGGGAACACGGCTGATTGGTCAGGGGCCCTGCCCGCAGCAATTCCTGCTGCCTCACCTCAGACTCCAGGAGCCCCCAACAGTCAGGTACCCAGAGTGCTTGTGCTCCAGGCCCTCCCTACCCTGGAGAGTGAATCTCAATCAGTGGCGGTCAGTTACAGGTGGGTGCAGCAAGCATTTCCGGAAGGAAAGTCTGCAGTTTAAGGAACCTCTAAGGAAGTTTCAGCCCTCTTAAAAAGGGACAAGAGGCAGGAACAGGCTGTCTGCTCACTCGGCCTCTGTGAGGACAGGATGGTAAGATCTGCTGCCATCTTCGTATCACCACGAGGGGACAGCTGTGAAGATAAAGCCCAAGCTGCTGAGGACAGCAAAGTGACAGGGTGGAGGGAACCTGGACCTCTGAGACCCTGCTAAGGATTACATTAACTAGGTCAGGGACCATCCCATCTCCAGACTGTTAAGGGGGAGGACACTTAAAAAAAAATCACTTTTGGGGCACTTGGGTAGCTCAGTTGGTTAAGCGTCGGACTTTGGCTCAGGTCATGATCTCGCGGTTCGTGAGTTTGAGCCCCATGTTGGGCTCTGTGTTGACAGCTCAGAACCTGGAGCCTGCTTCTGATTCCGTGCCTCCCTCTCTCTCTGCTCCTCCCCTGTTTGCGCTCTCTCTTTCTCTCAAAAATAAATAAACATTAAAAACTCTTTAATAAAAAAAAACCCAGACATTCTACACAGACCCCCTATGAAAAGCAACCTGGAGAGCAGGATTTGTCATCACCCAAGTTCACAGACAGGAAGGGGAAGCGATCAAGCTTGGATGTGAACAAGGTCCATTTCCTTTCTACCTCAGCACATGACTCTGTCCCCTGCAGCCCCTGCAGGGCTTCTCAATGCTCCCTGCCCTGAATCAGCCCACAGACCACCGGTACTATCTTTTGCATAAAGAAAGCAAACTCACCACTCATCAATGATGATGCTTGTTTCTTTCAGTTAAAAAGCATAATTAATTTACTATATTGCATCCCGAGGAGAAAGATTCCGTTATGGTATACTTGGGTCTTGAAGAAAGGACATTAAAGAGTTTGTTTTGTATGTATGTATGTATGTATGTATGTATGTATTTCAGTGGTTCTCAAAGTGTAGTCCTTGGACCAGCAGCATCCAAGCATCACCTTGGAACTTGTCAGAAATGAAGATTTTGGGATTCCGGGAAGATGCTGGAGTAGGCAGGACCAGGAATCTGTCTCCCTACCTGGTTGACAACTGAACTGGCCGAATCTGTCTGATAGAACTATTTTGGAACTCTGGTGTCTGTTGTAGGCGTGCAACTTTCAGGGGAAGACTTGGGTGGTAAACTGCAGCTAATTTTGGTCAATTCCAGCTCCTGGCACAGTGGCTTCCATCTCCCGTTCACAGCCAAGCTCCAGGCAGCTGTGCACACGATCCTGGGAGCAGCTTGCACACAGCCTGGGGGAGCCAGGGTGGGCAAAAAGAAACCCATCCTCCAAGTATCAGTGTATTGGGGGGAATCTCTGTTCTGACTGATTATTGCTTCAGATCACAGAGGTGCAGACGGAGGTGGCCAACCACGCTGTACCTCCCCCTGACTGTTGTAAGCCCCTCCCCCTCAGGCTGAAGCGACTTCTAGGAGATTTAAAAGGCTGGCATCCTCTCCTCACCATTTTTTGCTTTTTTCCCTTCTGGGAGCTAGACATTAAAGAGTAGGATGTTAAAAGAACAGCTATATACTTGGGTGCAATTAGAAAGTGACCCATGTGTTCCCACGGAAAGGCTTAGTAAAGACCTGAGAAGGCTTGAGTGACACCTCAAGCTGATCCCACACACAGAAACAACATACAACAATGGAAAACAAGCAAACAAACAAAACCAAAACAATTAACAACCTCCCAAAAAGCAAAGTTTGGGGAAGGGGGAAGTATGATTTTCAGAGCGATCACAGTATTACATTCAAATTTCCAGTGTTCAACAAAGAAATCACAAGACATACATAGAGACAGGAAAGGTCAGTCTATTTGAAGGAAATAAATTAAACAACAGAAACCTTCCCTGAAAAAGACCTAACGGCAAGTACACCAACGACTTTAAAAGAACTGTCTTAAAAATGCTCAAAGAAAGAGAAAGTTAAGAACACAATGTGTGAACAAATAAAAATAGCAGTAAAGAAGTAAAGAAAACCTAAAAAGATACCAAAAGAAATTCTTAAAGCTGAAAAGTGTAACTGGAATTTAAAAATTCACTAGAGGGATTCAAATGCAGACTGGAGCAGGCAGGAGAAAGAATCAGTGAACTTGAAGATAGGACGATGGAAATGACTGAGTCTGAGAAACAGGAGGGGGAAAAAAAAAGACTGAAGAAAAGTGAACAGAGCCTAAGGGAAACCATTAAGTAGACCCAACATAGGCAGTGAGGGAGTCCCTGAAAGAGAAGAGAGTGGAAGGGGCAGAGACAATTTTGGAATGGCTGAACACTTCCTAACTCGGATGAAAGACATAAATATAAACATCCAAGAAGCTCAATGAACTCCAAGAAAGACGAACTCAGAGACCTACAGTGAGACACATTACAATCAAACTTTCAAAAGCCAAAGAGAGACTCTTGGGAGAAGTAAACCATCACAAGCAATCCTCTCTGTATGACTACTTGCAGATTCCTTATCAGAAACTTTGGAGACTGCAAACAGTGGGCTGATACATTCAAAAATCTAACGAAAAAAAAAAAAAAAAAAAAACTATCAACCAAGAATCCTATATCTGGCAATGCTGTCCTTCAAGAATGTAAGAGAAATTAAGACACTGCCAAATAAACAAAAACTGAGGGAGCTGATGGCTGCTAGACCTGCTCTGCAAGATATACTCCAGGGAGCCCTGCAGGGTGAAGCTGTACAGAGGAATAAAAAGCTTAATAAAGGTAAACACACTGGCAATTATAAATACAGGTGCTACGGGAGCAATGGCTTGTAACTGCATTTTTTGTTTTTCTACATGATTTAAGAGACTAATACAGCTAAAGAAAAAAAACCCAATTAGTGTAAAAGCTAATATTACTGTTAACTTTGGTTTGTGACTGCAAATCTTGTTTTCTACATAATTTAAGAGAACAATACATTTAAAAACTTATTAGTTTATGTTTTGGGGCACACAATGTATAAAGATGTAACTGGGGGACATCAACAACAGAAAGGACTGGAGCTGCAGAGGGGCAGAGTTTTTGCATGTTATGGAAATTAAACTGGTAAAAAAAAATAGCTATTAAATATATAGGAAAGGAAATGACAAAGGAATTTAAATTTTCCACCATTAAAAAAAATCAACAACACAGAAAAAGACAGTAATGCAGGAAATGAGGGACACAAAAACCGTAAGACATCTAGAAACAAAATAGCAAAATGACAGAAGGGGCTCATTATCATAATTACTTTAAATGTAAATGGATTAAACTTTCCAATCAAAAAACAGAGACTGGCAGAATGGATATAAACTTATGATTCAACTATATGCTATGCATAAGAGTCTTACTTTAGATACAAAGACAAAATTGACAAAGTAAAAGGATGGAGATACTCCATGCAAGTAGTAACCAAATGAGTGGAGTGGTATCCTATTATCAGACAAAACAGACTTGATGGATAGAAAAACCAGACAGAAGAAAGAAAATAGAGGACTTAACCTTATAAAGCAACCAGTCTAGCAGACATACACAGAACATACTACCCAACCACAGAACACACATTCTTTCAGTGCACACAGGACACCTTCCAGGACAGACCACATGTCAGGCCACAAAGTAAGTCTCAACAAATTTAAAAAGGTATCATACAAAGTATCTTCTCTGAGCACAAAGAAGTTCGAAATGAGTAACCAAAGGAAAACTGGGAAATTTAAAAAACTGTGGAAATTAACATACTTTTAAACAAAAAGTGGATCAAAAAAGAAATCACAAGGGAAATAAAGAATAGAGACGAATAAAAATAAAACCACAACATATTAAAACTTTTGGGATTCAGCAGAAGTGGTGCTAAGGGGGAAATTTATAGCTATAAACACATTAAAAATAAGATCTCAAAGCAACTATCTACCTTTATAACCTAAGGAACTACAGAAAGAAGAACAAACTAAACCCAAAACTAGCAGAAGGAAGGAAATAAAAAGGATTAGAATGGAGATAAATGAAACAGAGATCAACAGCAGAGAAAAATCAGTGAATCCAAAAGTTGGTTCTTTGCAACACTCAACAAAACCAACAAACCTTTAGTTAAATGGACTAAGAAAGAGATAGGAGACTCAAATTACTAGAATCAGAAATGAAAATGGGGGCAATACTATTGATTCTACAGAAATGAAAAGGATTATAAAACAGTACTATAAGCAACTGTATGCGAATAAATTGAATAACCTAGAAGAAATGGACTGATTTGCAGAAACACAAAACCTACCAAGATTAAATCATAAAGAAATAAAATACCTGCATACACATGTAACTAGTAAGGAGATTGAATCAGTAGTAAAAAATCTCCCCCCGAAAGAAAAGCCCTGGACCTGATGGCTTCACTGGTGAATTCCACCAAACCTTTGAACTATTTCAACACTGAACTATTTGAACTGATACCAATTCTTGTGAAACTTTCCCCCCAAACTAGAGGAGGGAACATTTTCAGAATTATTCCAAGGCCAGCATTACCTGATACCAAAGTCAGACAAAGACAGTATATATATAAACAACAACAACAACAACACAAAAAACAACAAATATCCTTTATGAATATGATATAAGAATCCTCAATCTAAATACTAGCAAACAGAATTTAGCAGCATATTAAAAGGATTATATGCATGACCAAGTGGGACTTAGTCCTGGAATGCAAGGCTGGTTCAACATAAGAAAACTGTTTGTTGTAATACATCACAACAGTATGAAGGAAATAACCACAGATCAACTCAATTGATGCAGAAAAAGCATCTGACAAAATTCAACACACTTTTATGATAAAAACACTCAACAGAATAGGAATAGAAGGAAATTACCTCAATATAAACAAAAGACATATATGAAAAACCCACAGGGAATATCATACCTAAAGGTAAAAAGATGAAAGCATTTCCTCTAAGATGAGGAACAAAGAGAGGATGCTGGCTTTCACCACTTCTATTCAACACAGTACTGGAGGTTCTAGCCAGAGCAATTAGGAAAGAAAAAGAAATAAGAGGTGTCCAAACTGGAAAGGAGAAGTAAAATGATCTGTTGGTAGATGTTATGACCTAATATGTAGAAAACAAACACTAAAGAGTCCACAAAAAACCTGCTAGAATAAATGAATTCAGCAATGTAGAAAGATACAAAATCAATACACAAAATATCAGTTGCATTTCTATACACAAACTGAATAACCTGAAAAAAATTACACACACTTTTGATTTTCAATAGCATCAACAGAATATTTAGGAATAACTAAAGAAGTGAAAGACTTGTACAATGAAAATTATAAAACATTGTTAAAAGAAATTAAAGAAGATATGAATAAATGGAAATCCATCCATTTTCATGGATTAGAAGACTTCATATTTAATTAAAGTGTCAATACTACCCAACGTGATCTGCATATTCAAAAAAAATCCCATTTTTTTTTTTTTTTTAAAGAAATACCTATCCTGAAATTCATTTGGACTCTCAAGGGACCACAAATTGCTAAAATAATCTTGGACAAGAAGATAACTGGAAGACTCCTACTTCCTGATTTCAAAACTTACTACAAAGCTACAGTAATCAACAGTGTGGTCCAGGCATAAAGACAGGGATATAGACCAAGACAACAGAGCAGAAAGCCCTGAAGTAAACTCTGGCATATAGAGTCAAATGATTTTTGACAAGGGTGCCAATACCATTCAGTGAGGAAAAGGACAGTCTTTTCAACAAATGGTGCCAGGAAAACTAGATATCCACATGCAGCAGAATGAAGTTGGACCCTTACCTAACACTATATTAAAATATTAACTTAAAATGGGTTAAGAACTTAAATGTAAAACCAAAACAATAGAACTCTTAGAAGAAAACATAGGGCAAATGCTTCATGACATCGGGTTTGTCAGTGATCTGTGGTTTATGACACCCAAGGCCCATATAACAAAAGAAAAAAGACAAATTGGACTTCATGAAAATTAAAAAAAATTTGTGCATTAAAAGACACCATCACCAGAGTAAGAATGGTGATTTACACAATGGGAGAAAATATTTGCAAATCATATACTGAATAAAGCATTAAAATTCAGAATATACAGAGAATGCCTAAAACTCAATGACAACAAAACCACCTATTTCAAAAATGGGCAGAGGCCCTGAACAGACAGTTCTCAAGGCAACATACAAATGGCCAATGAGCACATGAAAAGATGTTCAACATCACTCATCAATAGGGAAATGCAAATAATAAGATGTCGCCTCATACCCATCAGAATAACTACTATAAAAAAAAAAACCAAAAAAAAAACCAAGGGCACCTGGGTGGCTCAGTTGGTTGATCGTCTCTTGATTTCAATCAACTCAGGTCACGACCCCAGGGTCATGGGATTGGGCACCATGTAGGGCTCTGTGCAGTACACGGAGCCTGCTTAGGATTCTCTCCTTCTCTCTCCCTCTCTCTCTCCCCCTCTGCCTCTCTCTCAAATTAAAAACATACAAAACAAAACCCCAAAACCAACAAGTGTGGCAAGGATAGGAAGGATGTGGAGAAAAGTAGAACCCTTGGGCACTGCTGGTGTGAACGTAAAAGGAATAGCTACTGCAGAAAACAGTATGGCAATTCCTCAAAACATTCAAAATGGAATTATCGGG
The DNA here is from genome assembly GCF_018350155.1 of Leopardus geoffroyi. Lineage (NCBI taxonomy): Eukaryota > Metazoa > Chordata > Mammalia > Carnivora > Felidae > Leopardus > Leopardus geoffroyi. The sequence goes on from NC_059341.1 coordinate 135,841,633, forward strand.
GCACCTGGGTGGTGCATTTGGTTAAGCGTCTGACTCTAGATCTCGGCTCAGGCCATGATCTCACAATTTGTGAGTCTGAGTCCCTCATTGGGCTCTGTGCTGATGATGTGGAACCTGCATGGGATTCTGGCTCTCCTTCTCTCTGCCCCTCCCTGGCTTGTACTCGTGTGCGCGTGCTCTCTCTCGAAGTAAACTTAAAAAAATAAAAAATACAAATAGAATTACTGTATGATCCTACAATTCCACTTTTGGGCATATAGACTCAGAAATGAAAGCAGGGTCTCAAAGATATTTGTACACCCATGTTCACAGTGGCTCTACTCACAATAGCTAAGATGTGGAAGCAACTCAAGTGTCCACTGACAGATGAGTGGATAGGTAAAATGCGGTGTATACACACACCAGAGTATCATCCCGCCTTAAAAAGGAAGGAATTCTGATGCCCTGTTACAACAGAGAAACCTTGAGGGCACCATCCTCAGTGAATTACACCCGTCAGAAAAAGCCATATACCGTATGATTCTACTTACATGAGACAGCTAGAATAGTTAAGATCATAGACACAGAAAGCATAATGGTAGCTGCCATGATCTGGGGATAGGGAGGAGAGAATGGGAGTTAGTGTTTAATGGGCACAGAGTTTCAGTTTTGCAAGATGAAGAGTTCCAGAGAAGGAAAAGGAAAAAGAAATGTAAATTCTCAAGGTCCATCTCAGTCTGTGCCGTGACAAGTGTCCACGCAGTTCTGACGCACAGTACAATGTGAGAACCCTTGGTCCAATTTCAACTCTCCAACTTTTTAGCTGAGGAAAACAAAGACCCAGAGAGGTGCAAGAACTGGCTGAGCTAGGATTTCAGGTGTCCTGGGAGCCATTAGTGCTTCCCTCACTATACTTCTGTCCCCTACTGACCAATACCAATGTAGATTATGGGGGGGGGGGGGTGGTGATAGGCAGAACTACGCTCCAAAATGTCAAAGATGTCCAACCTCATTCCCAGAACCTGCCACCTTACATGGCAAAGGGACTTTGTAGATGTGACTCGGTCAAGGGCGCTGGGATGGGCAAGAGTATGCTGGAGTCTCCAGGTGGCCCCAATCTAGTCATGGGCCCACTCAAGCAAAGGAGCCCTCCCAGAGGTAGTGAGAGTTGAGGGTTTTCGGGAGATGCCAACACTGCTGGTTTCGAAGATGGAAGAAGGGGCCATGAGCCAAGAATGGGGGGGGGGGGGGCGGCGGCCTTAGAAGCTGGGTGAGACATGCAAACAAATGCTTCCTTAGAGCCTCGAGGAAGAACAGAGCCCTGCCGGCACCTAGTGTCACCGAGTGTGAGCCTAGTGAGACCTGTGCGGGACCTGAGACCTACAGAACTGTAAGATGACAAGTCTGTGCTTCCAGCCCCCAAGTTTACAGTAATGTGCTACAGCAGGGATAGGAGACTAGGAAGTGGGGATTTCCTGCGAAAATCTCCCAAGAAGGAAGTGACTCTTCATTTTCCTTTTACGTTCTTCAATGTAACAGATTTCTCCCTCATGGCAACACCCACAACTTTCCTCGCTTTTTATTAGACAAATTCTGGCATCATCAGTGACACTGGACCTGGAAGGGACACTGGCTCTGTCATCAGTGCCCTTGTTTCTGGTTTAAGAAACAGAGGCAAAGTGGCCCGCTGGAGATCACGTAACCAGAAGTACCAGCACTTCAAATTGCAGCCCTTTTTCTTCTGAACCCCAAGCTCGACATTCTTTATACCACATGGCCTTCCAGTCCCCTTCATCCACTCAACTCTCCAACCTTTGAAAAGTACTTCCTATGTGCCAGGTGCCAAAGACAGAACAGAAAGACCTCTCTCTACGGCGTCTTCAGTTTCCATCCCATACCCCAAATCAATACCCAGGCTAATACCATTTCCAATTGGATTTTTATTTGCCTTTTACTTAAAGAAGCTGTTTACACTATCATTCTCCTACAATGAAAATAATACAATAAAGTCACTGCACAGCTAAACGTCCTTTGTTTTGAACTACACTGTTGTTACAAATTCGAGGATATTCATTCCTAGGGGAGGTTGAGGCCACACAATACTGCTCTCCACACAAGTGAGATACACAGTGGGGCTTCAATCATCATCTCTAAACCAAGGAATGCTTTTCTTTTCTTTTCTTTTTTTTACGTTTATTTGTTTTGAGAGAGAGAGAGAGGCAGAGAGAGAATCCTAAGCAGGCTCCGCGTTGTCAGTACAGAGCCTGACCTGGGGCTCGATCCCATGAATTGTGGGATCATGACCTAAGCTGAAATCAAGAGTCAGAGACTCAACCGAGAGCCACCCAGGCACCCCAAGTCAAGGTATGTTTTTTTCCTTTCAGTGTTCATTTATCTTTGAGAGACAGTGAGACACAGAATCCGAAGCAGGCTCCAGGCTCTGAGCTGTCAGCACAGAGCCCAACGAGGGGCTCGAATCCACAAACCATGAGATCCTGACCCGAGCCAAAGTCAAACACTTAACCAACTGAGCCACCCAGGTGCCCCTCAAGGTAGGTTTTCAAACATACAACAGCCCAATCTTCCCAACAGCAAAATTTTCATTTATTATTGAAGAGAATGGGGCGCCTGGGTGGCTCAGTCGGTTGAGGGTCCGACTTCGGCTTGTGTCATGACCTCACGGTTTGTGAGTTTGAGCCCCGAGTCGGGCTCTTGTGCTGACAGCTCGGAGCCTGGAGCCTGCTTTGGAATCTGTGTCTCCCTCCCTCTCTGTTCCTCCCCTGCTCATGCACTGTCTCTATCTCGCAACAATAAATAAACATTTAGAAAATATGTTTATTATTGAAGGGAATAAAGGTTATTGTTAAGCAACTCTTGTCATTTCTGATGTTGTTATCTTGGCAAATGGATTGTAAAATGTATCCTTAGTTTTGGGGCACACTTAAACAACAGAAAGTGGCCAAACACCCACCCCGACCCTTTCACCAGCCCTTCTCGCTGTCCCAGAGGCAGGGCTCACTGACTGGAGGTGGCAAACTGCAGGAGCTGAATCGCTTAAGAGCGGTTTAATCCGTATCTGCCAGGGGCTCTGAGGAAAAGTTTTGCGTGCCTCTTCATTCACAGAAAGCCTCTTTCCTGGGAGATGTAACGGCGACCTGAATAATCACTCTGTTTAATGAGCATCTCGAAGCAGCCTCAGAGCACCGAAGCATTTGGGTCAGAGTATTATTAGTGTTGGTGATAACTGGTCCCGTTCAAGGTTTGAAGATCACACCGCCTCTACCGTGCCCGAGATGGCTTTTATCGGCACGCGCTTTTGTGCGTGCTCACGTTATCTACCCACTCCTCTTTGTCCACCTCCCCTCAACCGTGAGACTCATCTTGTGTCCCCAGGACAGCATGCCGCAGGAACCGTGAATATGAGCTGGCGGAGTGAGCGTGAGGTCTGACGAATTCCAGAGCTTGAGAAAAATGAATGAGGCTACTCTTCGAGAGGAGTTAAACAGCTGATGCTGGTAGCGCTTGGAGAATGTGGAGCAAGGTGTGTGCTCCTTCTTGGCTACCGGCAGGAGCTTTTTTTCCCCCCTCTTTTAATTATGCCTTCTAGATCTAGGACAGAAGCCTCTGCTGCCGGAGCAATCTACTCTAGCTACGTGGCAGCGACATGGCTGATACACAAGGAGCTGCCCTTTAAGGCCCTCGAAGCATCTTTCTTTGACGCAACTCTGCATCCTATCAATTTTCTTTCAAGAGCACTTCAAGGTGTCGGCCAAAGCAATCCATATAAAACCTTATATGTTTTGGGTCCTTGCTTCCTCAGAGCTAGATAATCTCCTTATGTTCCCTCACGAAAGCTCATGAGACCAGCTAGAGCATTTTCCTGCTGCTTGCCATTCTCAGACTCCAGAGACGGGCTTGGCGACAGCCTCTGGAACCCACACCATGGCCCAGAGCGCCACCAAGGCTTCAAAGCCAACCTTGGAGCGCCAGGGAGATGCCCAGGTCTTTTCCAGCTCTACAAGACACGCAGCACACGGGCTTGAAAGGTGTGCTTGTGTCCCACAGCTGTTCTAGCAAATGCATCAATTTTAGTAACTGAATCCATTAAATACACCTCTCAGTAAATTGGGACGACACCACTGTAAATGCCAGTCGGTCACATTAGCAGCACTCACTGGCTAAAGGGTGTGTGTACCTGAAAACAAAGTGTCAGGTTTGACCAGCTTTTCAGAAAACATGCGGACAGCCCAATGTCACTATCATCCAGGTGTGGAGCCGAGCAAGGGCCGGTGGAAAAAGAACCTGAGGGTGTCAGCTCTTGTACCAAAGCCAAAGTCAGCACACCAATTTTATCATCTGTAAGATGGGGATAACAGTATTTGCTTTAACTTCCTCATAAAGTTCTTATGTGAAGCAACTGTGAAATGTCTTATAAGTTAGAGTTATGTAATTACTAGGACTTATAAAAACATGGAAAACACACCTTCATCTATAACGTGTCATAATTTTTTTTTTTTAATTTTTTTTTTTCAACGTTTATTTATTTTTGGGACAGGGAGAGACAGAGCATGAACGGGGGAGGGGCAGAGAGAGAGGGAGACACAGAATCGGAAACAGGCTCCAGGCTCTGAGCCATCAGCCCAGAGCCCGACGCGGGGCTCGAACTCACGGACCGCGAGATCGTGACCTGGCTGAAGTCGGACGCTTAACCGACTGCGCCACCCAGGCGCCCCTAACGTGTCATATTTTTGACAGTTACTGATGTCAAAATTAGACCCACCACAAACCAAGTAGAGTCTATTAAGACAAACTAAGTCAAACAATTATTTTCTGAAACACTTCCCTTGCGAATCCTGCCTGAAACAAGCCGACCCTAGGTGGTCCTGAACACCCGCCACACAGTCGTACTGCCGCTTCGGGGGGTGTGTATGGTCAGCTTTTCTCTATAAATAACGGCAATTAGTTGTGGTGTTTTGTGCAGCACTTTCGCGATGGAAGGTACTAAGTAAACAAGGAGGAATAAAACTACACACAATCAAGTACAAATTAAACACTTGCAGGAGATCAAGAGCATCTTAACGTACCCAAAGCAGACACACTGAGCACAACCAGACGGAGGAAAAGTGCCCTGCAGGCTGGTCCCCTGCATCTGCAGATACTTACACCTTCCTGTTACGTGGACAGCAGGCCCAGGCTGCCTCTGCCAGTGTCACGAGCCGCACGCTCCTAGCCACAGTTCTCCCAGCCCACCCCCACCCTTGTTATGCAGCCCCACTCACTCGCAGTGGAATGATCTGGAATAATTTCTCCTGCTGCTTCTGGGTGTCCTGCCACAAGGGGCTGAGGGGCCGCAGGTGGGAATGCTCCTCCCAACACTTCTAGAGCCTAACGGCTCATCTCTGTCCCCTGGGAGAGTCATCTGCTTCCCACCAAAACCAAGAGAAAAAACATACACACGCACAATCTTCCTTAATCTGATCATTATCTTTCAGGTATAAAAATAATCTAGAAGTTGAAATGATACTTTTAGACCCCACCCCCCAAGTCCCCTCCCATGTCCCAATCAAAAAGTGGTTCTGCTGCTGGCCCTGAAATTATTAGTTTCTTTGGGAAAGCTTCTCAAACGACACGATAAACCTATAGTAATAAGGGTCTCTGTGGCCGAGTAGGGGTTGAGGGGTGGGTGGTCCTGGAGGTGGAGCAAAACACAAGACAGCATGATCAAGGTCAAAGTCAACATGCAGCTGTTCTAGCAGTCTCCTAGTTACATCCCTGATCCACGAGGACAGTCTGTTCCCTGAATCCCCTTCCTACTGTCTTTGTACTCACAGATGGATTTACAGTAAAGTTATGCTGCTTTGAATGAGGCCAGAGGGCTTGGGATTAAAGGACTCTTTTCTCTTCATTAACAGTGTCCTTCCTTGTCTTTCTGCACTTCATCTGCCAAACAGAGGAAGCCAGGATTTAGCTACAACCTTGAGCATACGAACAATATATTTAGAGTACACATGCCTTTATACAACAGATATGGTGATTTTACCATTCAGCAAACAAATAAGAAAAGATTAGGTGTAAGATGCAGCTGGGCAAGGGTGTCTTTTCTCTAGAAGACTCTATCACATACACCTTTTTGGTCGTTGCTGTTTTATAAATCTAGATTTTCACATGGCAGTGTGCCGAAGCAAGGTACACCTGTTTCCCTCCGTCAGACGGGAAGGGAAGTATTGGCTGACAGGTGAAAGTCAGGCTGGTGCTTCTTTACAGAATCACGGAATGCAAGTTATTCTACTGAATATGATGAAAGGATTTTGACTTCCTGATGAGCTCTTCTTGGGACTTTTAATTTGCCTCATTACCGTGTCCATTCTGAGTCAATGGCACAAAACTGCGAAGTCCAGAAACTGGGAACACGGGTTGGAGGAAAGTGAGTAGGAACTGGATCCCTTGGTCCCTAGGGGCTGCTTACTCCTTACCTTCCCTGGAAGGTACCTCACAGGTGTGGTCAAGGGGCCTTGGATCCTCAGGGGACTTCGCTTTGCTACTTAAGTTTGCTTAAATGGTGTCAACTTCAGAAATGTAAAAATCCTTCCTTTTTTATTATTCATTCAAAACATTTTTATTACATGCCTATGGGCAAGGCAAAGAGGCCCCCAAACTGAGGACCCAAAGTCAGGTAGTGTCTGCCCTCAGGAAACTTCCAGAAGAACTGGGATGTGTTACGATGTAAATAGGACTCTCCAGCTTAGAGGCAGGATGCCCACCTGGTTAAGGTCGGGAAAGCACTCTTGAGGGGGTGTTGCCTGAGCAGTCTAGCTGTGAAGGAGGAGCAGGAGCTACTGGGGCAAAGAAGGCAGGGAAGGCGTCCACCACAGGGGGAACAAACAGGAACAAGCAGTCAGGGTGTGGAAGGTGCATGTGGTGGAACAGGATTCTGAAGGGGTGGAGCCAGGTGAGCAGGAACGTGGGGCCAACGTCACTGCCAGGTTAGGGATATCATGGAAGTTTGTGTGGGAGGGTGAGGAAATGCATACAAGAGGCTGCACTTAGAGACACTGAAGATAAACCGGTAGGACTTGGTGACAAGCTACAGCCAGGAGTCTGTGAGTCGTGTCTTGGGAGCCCCGGTGCCTGGCGGTGCCTTCGCTTGGTGCACGAAGTGGAAGGGGAGCCCTTCGGGCATCAGCACAGCAAGATTCTGATGAGCAGAGGACTCTCAGAGCCCCAGCTCTACAAGCGACTTACCTTCAAAACATTCCGTTTACAGAGTAGAATGCTTTGGACCTAGAACAAAATCTTGACTGGAATAACCAGGAATGGGTTTAATTTCAAATGACATTTTCTGGGGTAACTGAAGATAAAGCTAGAAACCCTTTCCGGAACACATTACACTATTTTGAATTAAATTCATAATCTCTATTGCCTGAGAGTGATGATTCCATTATTAGGAATATTCTTGTAAGATACTAGGTAAAGACTAGGCATTATCAAAGTGACCCCAAGATAGAACTTAAAAACTTGCTTCTAAAAATGAATCTCAGGGCACCTGGGTGGCTCAGTCAGTTAAGCATCTGACTTCGGCTCAGGTCATGATCTCACAGCTCATGGGTTCGAGCCCTGCGTCGGGCTCTCCATTGACAGTTCAGAGCCTGGAGCCTGCTTTGGATTCTGTGTCTCCCTCTCTCTCACTGTACCTCTGGGACTTGTGCTCTCTCTCAAAAATAAATGAACATAAAAAAAAAAGAAGAACGCGTAATAGAAAACATTACAAAAAAGTAAATCTCTGCTGGGAAGCTTTTTTTCTTTATCATTTTCTTGTTTATTTTAAAGTGGAGGGGAGAAAAAGAATGCAGTGAAAGACATGTTCCAGTTAGTTAGCTGACATCTCCTATATTTGCCTTCCTTGCATTCAGTGGGGAATCTTGGTTCCTGCCTCAAATACTGGCGTCTAAAAAGACATGAAAACATGAAATGAGAAAAAAGGAGAGAAAGCCAGGTTGGAAAAAGACCTTCCTTGAGAAAGGAAACCAACCCCTGGCCCTGCCTCTCACCAGCCAGATGAGCATGGCCCAGTTAATCTATTTAAACCTCGATTCTCTCAACAGTAAATCGGGGATAAAATCCCACTGGGAAAAAAGGAAGGAGGTGGAGAATCTTTTAAGAAAACTGGTGAATGAGGTGGGGGGTGGGGGCGTCTGGGTGGCTCAGTCGGTTAAGTGTCTGACTCTTGGTTTCAGCTCAGGTCATGATCATGCAGCTTGTGGAATTGAGCCCCACATCGGCTCCATGCTGACAGCATGGAGCCTGCTACGGATTCTGTCTCTCTATGCCCCTCCCCCACTCGTTCGTTTTCTCTCTCTCTCTCCCCCTCTCTCTCAAAATAAATAAATAAACTTAAAAAAAAAAGAAAGAAAACTGATGAGAGGGAAAAAAACTCAAACCATATAAAACTCTAAATGTGTTTGACGAGGGAAGAGTGTTTTGTAAATGACATGTAATATATTCCTAAGACACCCTGCATAAAAACAGAGGGAAAAAGTTCCAGCAGTGATCCCAAAGGGAATGGACAGCCATTCCAGAACAACCAGAGCCCCCCCCCCCCCCCCGGGCTTATCTGCAAGGCCACGGGAAGCTGGAGATGGACAGCAGCACAGACTTCCAGGAAGATCTGGCTTTTAAAACAATCCACCACTGGGGCGCCTGGGTGGCTCAGTCGGTTAAGCGTCCGACTTCAGCTCAGGTCATGATCTCGTGGTCTGTGGGCCCCAGCCCCGTGTCAGGCTCTGTGCTGACAGCTTGGAGCCTGGAGCCTGCTTCGGATTCTGTGTCTCCCTCTCTCTGCCCCTCCCCTGCTCATGCCTCTGTCTCTCTCTCTTTCTCTCAAAAGTAAATAAACGTTAAAAAATTTTTTTTGACACAATCCACCACTAGCAATTAAACACAGCTATTACTACTTATGTGCGCTTGTTTTGAATATTTATCTTTTCACTGGAACATTTTTAACAGATCAGGAACAGTATTTACCCCCTCTCAATTATATGTCTTCATATAAACACTTTACTGATGACGGTGGTCTCTGAACACATACAGGTCCTAGTAACCATTTCTACCAAGGTGCCCGCAAAGCTGAAACAGTTTATAACGATCACGTCTGGAATGAACTTCAACAGTTGATGAGGTGGGCGCAGATACTGACTACCTGTTGTGCGTTTTAAATGTTCTAGAATTCCCTCTCCTGGACTTAGAGTCTTCAGGTTCAGCAATAATAAAGGTATAAAGGCAAGACAAAGCAATATAAAGCAATTTCCCTAACAAAATGCATCCACTTGCCAAATTTAAGTTAAAACCAATCTCTATACCCCCACTTTCTGGAATATTAAACTGTTAAAAAACTGTTAGCTTAATCGTTTTTCTTTTGCACAAAACGTACAGTTATGTTAATATACATTCTTCATAACTCCACCTATCAAAAACTCCACACAGGTTTCGCTAAGGATGATGTTTCTTTAAGCTAACCAGACCTTGGTTTTCTCCAGTTTGTAATTTTATCCTACACATAGTTTACATTTTAGCTTACCTACAAGTACATACATTCCATTAAAATAATTCTAATCAGAGGGCATCTTTTATAGCTGGGGAAGAAAGCTGTGGCTTTGATAAAACGTTATACATTTTGTTGAGGGGGATTTTTAAATATTACAAATAAAAGAGATTTGTGCCCTTTAGGAAGCTAGAAAGGAGGGGCTTGGGTCAGGGAGGTTTTTTAAAGCAGTAATTAGCATGTTTGCTCCCAGTGGCAGCTGAGAACCTGAGAAAAGGCTGCAACCAGCAGGAGCAGGAGCCCCAGCAGCCCAGGGAGAAGAAAGAGAATAGCCTTTTCTTGAAGTATAGAGATAAATGCTTATGGACAGAGTTGAAAACATTGAACTTAAAGTTGCACAAGACTACTTACTGGCGTAATTTTATTTTCCCCTTTGCTCAAACGGTGGATTGGATTTAAGGAGTAATAATTACCTTTTGTGTTTAGCAAGGCATCTTTTTAAAGAAACTGCCTGCCAGGAAAGGGACTCTCTGTATAATCCTCCTCCTCTCCACGGCTCATCCCAGGGGTTGAGTCTATGCTTCCAGAAAAACAATTACAGGGAGCCGCTCATTCACAAGACGCTCGCATCTAACTGTTGACGATTTCGGTAACAGGAATGACAAACGTGCTGCCACCACAGGCCTCCTTTAACAGGACTCTGAATCTGCACAGTCTACACGGGAGCTTCAATCTGCAAAGTTCCCAACCCTTGGAGGCCTTCTTCCGTATTTTTACTGCCTCTCTTCCCACTTGGCTTGTTTTATCCTTTCCTGCCGGATCCACCTCCACCTCACCATCCCTCTCACCCACGCATCTGTCTTGTCTGCAAAGCCACCCCACTTCCGAAGTGGCCTCAAGGTTCCTCAAGGGCAAGGCCAGCCTGAAAATGGACAGAGGAGGCACCTTCATCCAGAAAGAAGGCAGAAAGGAACCTGAGAAAACTAGGATGTCTTGGGTGTATTTAAACTAGTGCCAGTGTAACTCTCCACAGGGCTGCTGGTCCCCGCACCCTAAAGCCACGTGCCAGATCCCAACAACCCTCTCTGAGGGCTTTATGGGGCCACTTAATGAAGCGACAATGTGTGAGACACCTCACTTCAGGTCCAAAGCCTCATGCCCTCCTTCCCAGAAACCTTGCACTGGAAGGACAAATTGGTACGAACCTGGCATGGAAACTGTAACCAAAACTGGTTGACTGGCTCATGATCTAGCTTTCGTGAACTAGCTCAAACACACGGAGTGTTCAGAGTTGATTTTGGCCCGTCACCTGCAGATGTGTTAACAATACAGACTATGGCCACGACCCAGAAGGACTGAAGGTGCACCATCATCCCAAGGTGTTTCTTATCCCCAAGAAAGTTTAAGAACTATTGGCTCAGTCCATCTTCATGGGTATGTATGTATATTTTCTTCCTGATTTTCTACTTTAGAAGCTTAATCCCAGAATGGAAGATACTCAGCAAAAGGCCAATCTTAACTTCAACAGAGGAAGAAAATGGAAACTCAGATGTAATATGACTATGATTAGAAATACTGACTAAATTCAACAATTACCTCTTCCACCTCCAAGCTTTATTTTTTTTAATTCTGTTTTTAATGTTTATTTTATTTTGAGAGAGACAGGGAGAGCATGCAGGTGAGGGGAAGAGGGAGAGGAGAGAGAGAATCCTAAGCAGGCTTCATGATGTCAGCACAGAGCCTGATACAGGGCTCGATCTCATGAACTGTAAGATCAGAGTCAAAACCAAGAGTCAGACACTTAACTGACTGGGCCACCCAGGTGCCCCCACCTCCAATTTTTAAATGACAATTGACTGTTATGGCCAATCTCATCTTATTCCTTAAAACAACCTGATAGGGTGGTCCAGTTATTATCTCCATTTTTACTGGGTAAAAAATTAGGTGGGGAGAGGCTAAATGACTTGTCTACCATTACAATTTTGCAAGCAGCCAATCCTTATGAATAATTCAAGAATAAAATGAGACCTACAAGAGTCTGTAATCATTACCCCTTGCCAACAATCTCTTCTGGTGTCTTCAAAGACCTTCTGTTGGATAAATGCAAGAGTCCCTTTTTCTCTGGGCAGCCCGGTCAGCGCACAGTGGTTATGTGATAAAAAGGTGGCTCCATCACGTGGGTTCTCTTTCATGAGTAAGATTACAAGGGCAACAAATACATGATGGCGTTGGCAAAATTACTGAAACCGTTTGAAAATATATCAATGACTACGGCGCTTCAGAATTCCCAAGTCAAATTAAAGAGCTAAAGGCAACAATTGGTATTTGCTCGTGGTCTCAGAGCCTTTGAGGGCCCAAGGGGTGGGTGTGTGGGTGTGTGTGTGTGTGTGCACGCGCGCGTGTGTATCATTTCCTGGGGTTCCCTAGAGTTAATCTGGAAGCTAATTCTGAATGTGATCTTCTAAAACTCACCAACAAAATCTTGTTGGCATATTCACAGTAAATGGAATTCTCTTTTTTCCAAAGGAGGGGGAGGGATGCGTCTGGGAGAATGGAATTTCCTTGCTGGAGAGATTAATACCCCTGGAAGTGATTCACTTTACCGCAGAAAGGTGTCTAAGTCCCTGTAAAGCCTAGCCCTGCCAGGAGGCGAAGCTGAAGCAACAGCAGTTTCCAAAGACACCTACCACAACCCTATAGCCACCTTGCACAGTGCTTCTCCATCTCTACCGTGGGTGCTCAGCACACAACCCTGGTCTGACATGTCACAGTGGAGAGAAAGTCTCTTGGACAGTACCTGGCCCACAGTGAGTGTGCTAACTACTAATGACCATTTATGACCACCTGTGACAGATAAGGGGCAGGAGCACGTGGAGAGAGCCAGGTGAAGGGGTTGCTCGAAGTAGAGAATGAAGAGTGGTCCTGGTGGACTGTGGGTGTCAGAGGGCATGGGAGCAGGGCTTGGGAAAGCAGGGAGGTGTGGCTCTTAATATGTGCCTATTTCTCCCTCCACTCACTCTTCAAATCCCCCAAGTCACTCTGACCTATTGGCACGAGCCTTCCTGACTCAAGTTACGTGTGGCTTCTTGGTGCCTGCACAGACCCCACGCTCTCACTGCACTTTTCATAAGTGCTGATCTAAGCGAAGCTAGAGCTGCTCTTAGCCACAAGAAACCATCCATCAAAATTCCTTAGTTCTGAAAGGGTCGTACTTCCCTTGGATGGCTAAGAGGCACCTCAGACTCACCATGAACATAGTACACCTTTTGATTTCCCCACCAAACCGGTTCCTCCTCCAGGCTTTCCAGCGTCAAGAAACGGCATCGTGTCTGCCCCATTGTTCTGTGCCAGTCCTGCTCACACAGGCCACAGGAATTAGCTCCTGCCCACCTCTCCAACTTCATTACCCTCTCTCTGTATCCAGTACTGCCTCACCATACTGCCTTTTCTGTTTCTCAAATCCACCAAGCTCGGTTTCCCCCTACAGCCTCTGTATGCTCTGTCTACAGTGCCCTCTGATCTCATTATATAATGAGTGGCTCATTATACCACTCCCACCTCAGCCCGTCAGGGAAATTTACCTGGACCCCCAATCTGAAGCAGCTACCCAGTCACTGTCTATAACATCATCTCATTTTAACTATGTGCACTGATTTGTTCCTGGCACAGAACAGATGCCAACTAATACTGGCTGAATGGACAAGTGTAAGGTGCCAGTAAACGGGGGCTGGAAGCCTGCAGAGCATGGCTATGCTTGGGTTTTAGAAACATCGCTGCAGTGTAGGAGGCCTGGGTGGCTCAGCTGGTTAAGCATCCGACTCTTAATTTTGGCTCAGGTCATGCATGATCTTATACTTCACTGAGTTCAAGCCCCATGACTCTTGGTTTGGGCTCAGGTCATATTCTCACAGTTTGTGAGTTCAAGCCCTGCGTCGGGCTCTGTGTTGCACTGATGGTGCAGAGCCTGCCTAGGATTCTCTCTCCGTCCCTCCTCCCCTACTCTCTCTCTCTCAAAAATAAACAAACATTTAAAAACATAAGATAAAGTAAGTACTTTAAATGGCATCCAAAGGCCCACCTCCTACCACCAAACATCTGTTGCTCGTTAGAGGTCTCTTAGGACAGCCAGCTAGACACAGGTTCACCCTGCCCTGATCAGCCATGTGTCAGGCACTATGGTCGGTTCAGTCAGGAAAAGTCATGATACATGGTGCTGAGTGGCACAACAGGTATGACGGGAGTGCTGGGGACTTGCTGCCTGGAGGACCAGGTGACAGGTGAGCTGATTTTTTAAATGTGCTTTTCAAGAACAACAACAGTGGATTAAAATGCCCAGGCCTGCTGGGAGGTGCAAAGTCTCGTGTCTGCAAACACAAACTGTTTTTGAGGGGCTGCTTTTTCAAAGCACTAATATGTTTTGATTTCTTCCAGAGGGAACTCTACCTAGAAACAAGCAAAGAGAACCAACTGGCCAACTATCCTATTGCTTAACGAACTATCATCCCACCAACTCAGCTTTTTTCAACAACAGCAGCAAATACAACTTACAAGCACACCAAAGGCCTACACCTGACATCCAGCTCAACCAAGATTTAAACTTCACAGAGACAGTTTTCCAAGCCTGGAGCCACCTGGCATCTCTGTGGAGCCAGTTACCATGAGTACTCCTGCGAGTGAAATGAACAAAGACGTTTTACTAGAAACTCTTCCAAAGGCTGTGCAGTGAAACACGTAAGAAATGAAATGCCTCCAAAACTGATGTCACTGCAGCTGGGTCCCTCTCCCATCCTGAAGTTTGTTCTTTCAGACGGAAACGCGCCGTTGTGTTGACCTTGGTCTCACGCATCTGCTTGTGTGGCAGTTCTTCAGTTCTATTCTCTTAAGGCACATTTGACAGCAGTCTGCTGGCAACATATTCAAATTAAGTGTCAGCTCGTAAGCACAGCGGCCAAAATCACCCCACCGTACCTGGCTTACTGGGACAGGGTCATCCAGGGCTGACTTTCCTCTTCAGCTTAATTCTACCCAATAAGCTTACTGATAGGGACATACCTCCACTAAAAGGACACGTGAGGACACTTTCCAGGCCAGACACCAGCTCACAGTACTTGCTTCCTTTAAAACTACCTCGACGCCAAAGCTTCTAGGAATAGTTTAGTGTCCACCAACGAAGCTGCCTGATCTCCAACGAAGTTAATTGTACCAACAGTCCTCGGTCACCGTCCTATTTATAGATGAGAAAACTTTATCTAGGTGCTCTCCTAAATGCCTCCTTTAGGTGGCCCTCCTGAAGAAAGGGTTTCCATGGGTCCCCATTTCCCAGGTAACTGAAGTTATTCAGACTGGGGAAATGATGCACACAAAAATGACAAACTGAGGAGAAACATTAAAATTAATAGGGGACGACTGCAATATCACTAATCCAAGAAATAAAATTTAAAGGAAAAAATTAAAAATTTAAAAATACCCAATGTTGTTTGCCTCATAGTAAAATGTGGGCTCTACTGTATCTGTGGATGATCATAGCTCAATACGATCCTTTTTGGTTAAACCGCAAGATAATGCCTAGCAAAACGCTTAAAATATTCACACTTTTTGACTTAGCAGCTTAACATCTGGAGGTTTTCCCTCACATAAAACTCCATGAATAGAAATGTTTACCGCCGCATAAGAAATAGTAAATAAACTGGAATCCTCAATGTCTAACAGTGCAGGAATACTTGGCTAAATTACATTTATACACGTATTAAAACAAAATACCCTAAGTTACTATGCAAGCTAAAATTACAAAATTAAGTGAAAAAAGCAACACAGCTTTGTATCTATAGTTAATGGCAGAGCCTCTCTGGGTCTGGATCCTGGACTCAGTTTTGTCCAGGAGCACAAGGAGGCCCACCTCGGAGGGCTGCTGTGAGGTTTAAATGTGATAATTCACTCACAGCGCTTGGAAAGCACTCCATCCATGTCAACAATTGTTACTACACTATTATTATATCTAGTAAAATAAGCACATGGACAAAATCTGGAAAAGAGGCAAATCTACTGGGCTGTCAGGATTTTGCCTTTCTTTTACCTACTGTTCCATTAATTTTACGATATGAATAACACTGTTACTATTTATGCTTATGTAGAGAACACGTAATTCTGTCATAGAAGGTAGTCTGCCCTTTTATGACTCAGGAGTTAAGACGGAGCTTCCAGCCTGTGGACGCACCCAGCGCCCCCCGTAGAGCTCGTGTGGCCAGTCTGCTAAACCTGTTCTTCTTTAGTCCTTTCTCGGCTTTCCTGTTGCTTCCTAAATTTAGTCCTTTCTTGGCTTTCCTGTTGCTTCCTGTGAGTGGAACTTCTCAGACCCTCCAAAAATAAGTGTCCGTGCATAGTGACAACCTGAACCTCAGAACCCATGTGACCTCAAAGTAAAGTGCATGCACTTTGTCTCATCTCAGTTCAGCACATACAGGCCTTCAGCTACACCCTGGAACTCTGAGAAAATGGGGTGTTAGTTACACTGTGCACAACAGAGTCTTTTCCAGGCCCCCAAAAGTAATGTTTCATATCAGCTCTTTCTCACTATAATGAAATGCAATTTGGTATTCCACTGTGTTGTCAATAATGTCAGTGTCTTGGAAAATCATTAGAAAGCCAAAAATAGCAAATTACCTCTTCTGTTCCCCCCTCCCACCCCCAATCATATTGTAGCAATAATTAAAATGATAGCTTAATTTCTTTGATGGCTTTTCAGAGAATTCTCTATGAAGGATTTTTTTTTTTTTTAATGACACAGATCTCATGATTTCCTATTTCTTCCCACTTTCTTGCAACGTGGATTAAGTTTACTGGTTTTACACATATCCAAAAAGCTAAATAAAAACCAGCCAGTCCTTAGGAGAAAGTACCGTCCTGGAGACCCGGAGCACGGTCGCCCCGAACACGCAGACTCGGCTGGGCTTTCACGCCTAGTGTTCCCTCCTGCCCACAACACGTTAGCTACCAAACGAGGGTCTCCCTTCTCTTCCTCATCCCCTCTTTGCTGCTACTGGGGTCTTACCTACCCCATCCGCTGACTCGCTCGCTTGGATGGGAAGCCTCAGCATCATTCCTCACTTTCCTTTACCTGCCACACCTAGTTGGTTTTGGATTCTATCGACTTTAAATTCCAAAGTGATGGTCGTTATCTATCCACTCCTTCCGATTCCCTTCTCTGCCACTTCTTGGGCCCGTGTCATCTCTATGTAGACTAATGCCACAGCCCTTCAACCAGAGACCTGCCTCTTCATCTCTCCCTGTGTCTCTCCTGAGTTGCCCTCATAAGACCAAACCCAATTGTGTGATGTTACACACTCAGAAACTGCTAGTGGTTTTGCACTGCCCTTAAGTTACAGGCTCAATCCTCAGACTGCAGTACAGCCCTCTGCAGTCTTCATATACTATACGTGTTACCTTTTGGGGGGTGGGGGGGCGGGTGGTGGAGTGTGATGGTTCTGAATCATTCTGTGAATTCTTCATTATTCTGGATCTCTGGGTGCTGACCCATCAAAAATGTTTATTTAAAAAATAATTTCAAGGGTGCCTGGGTGGCTCAGTCGGTTGAGCATCCGACTTCGGCTCAGGTCATGATCTCACAGTTTGTGAGTTTGAGCCCCGCGTCGGGCTCTGTGCTGACAGCTCAGGGCCTGGATCCTGCTTCGGATTCTGTCTCCCTCTCTCTCTCTGCCCCTCCCCCACTCGCACTCTCTGTCTCTCAAAAATAAATTGGAAACTGTTAAAAAATTAAAAAAAAAATAACTTTACTACTGGGTAGACTCTTTACTTTGGCCTTAGGTAATCACTATCGAAAAATCACCAACTCACAAAAAAGAACATTAATGCTCTTATTTAATGTACAAGGCAGATTTTATTCCCTTCTTTCCATCTCCTCTCCTTTGAATAATCTAATTCCTGAGAATGTCCGCGTGGGCTGCTGCCATATCAGAAGACACTAACCAATACTGCACCTGAAATGCCACACACCCTGCTCTCCCCAAACAAGAGTAAAAATGAAAAGAAAATGGTTGTTTCACATGCAGGGCAGCCTCCCTTCCTGGAAGAAGCACTGACAGCCCACGGACTGCAGCTCCCGGGGTGAGCTCCCAGGAACGCATCTTCACGAGAGCACGAGAACGCCACTCTAGGGCAGACACTGGCCCACAGCCTCGCCAAACATTACTCCGTGCACCTTCCAAAGAGTCACTCGTGCTCCTGACAACCGTCTTCACAGCAGGCACTATCAGTCTCCACGTTTTATAGATGAAGAAGGTGAAGCACACGAGCTAAGTAAGTGCCTTGAGCAAGTGACTAGCTAGGAAATGCCAAGTCCTGGATTCACACGAGGCAACAGGACTCCAGGGCTCTCATGGGACCGCCACCTCCCCGGCCGCTGAGCAGAAGGCAACGGCACAAAGGCGAGGAGGATCTCTGAGGGTACCATTAGGCTGACTGGATTTTCCCTTAGCAGACTTCTTTTCAATAGGAAGATGGGAAGACACCAGCCTGCAGCTGGAGGCCTTCAGGTCCTACAAAACTGGCCTTGGCCTGGGGCAAGGGGTGGAGGACAGTATGGAATGAAGGAAGCCCCACGTCCTGGAAAATCCAAGCTCTCGTGCGGGGAACCGTGTGGCACGATGCGTGAATCACATAACCCTTCCTGACAGAGGCCGGGAGCCCTCCTGCCAAGTGCCGATTCCCATACACCAGTGTGGGACCTGGGGCCAAGGCTCCCCGACACTGAGGAGGGAGTGAGGGACGCTTCCAGCGTTCAAACTTCAGAGCTGTACCGGTTTTCTAGAGGGACCCAGACAGCTGCTGACGTGAAACGAATGCCTACTTCTGCGTGCTATCTCATCACCTTAGCTCTTTTAATTTTTTTCTTTTTCCAACGTTTATTTATTTTTGGGACAGAGAGAGACAGAGCATGAACGGGGGAGGGGCAGAAAGAGAGGGAGACACAGAATCGGAAACAGGCTCCAGGCTCTGAGCCATCAGCCCAGAGCCCGACGCGGGGCTCGAACTCACGGACCGCGAGATCGTGACCTGGCTGAAGTCGGACGCTTAACCGACTGCGCCACCCAGGCGCCCTCACCTTAGCTCTTTTAACACATCAGCAGTAACCAGCTCGACGGCTCAGGGATGACTTATCTGGCCTAGTATGGAGTAACCTGTCGATATTCTTGTTTATGGTCCTTTACCTTT
The DNA here is from genome assembly GCF_018350155.1 of Leopardus geoffroyi. Classification (NCBI taxonomy): domain Eukaryota; kingdom Metazoa; phylum Chordata; class Mammalia; order Carnivora; family Felidae; genus Leopardus; species Leopardus geoffroyi. Next base: position 135,860,378 of record NC_059341.1, read on the forward strand.
GGCATTTAGTCTATTCCTTATAGCTTTTATTTTATAATCAGGTGTAAAGTTTCTCTCATTATCCCTCCACCTCTAAAAGAAACAGATTTTAGGAAAATTCTTTCAATTTGTCACAATGTATTCTGTAACACAACATAAGCAACAAAATTCAAAACTGCAAATTTCATGATACTCCTTAGAATTTAGAAAAACCAAATCCTGAAAGAAAGTTAACCTTTCTCTGGAGGTTAGCGTCAAGGTCATCACAGGTCATGTTGAGAAAAACAGGTAATAAGATAATCACACAACTCTGTTATCTGCTGAAAGTCACAGGAATAGAGAGATGCATGAACCCCAGTGCCTGAATGGGTGATACAGACAGGCTGGGACAGAGGTGTGATTTGTGGCAACAATGATGAAGTGACAGCCAGAGAGAGGGGACCAGAGAGGAAGACAGTGTAAGGAAGCCAGGGCAGGGGGTAGGGAGGGGCCCAGGGGAGGGGGGGGCGGGGCATGCGTGTACAGTGAGTCAAGAGCAGAGACCAGGAACCTAGTGGAAAACCTTCAGCAGGACCTGGGCAGCCTCCTTGGGTGGGTGACAGTCCATTACTCACTCAGGGAACACAAACGGAAATTCAGGGAGCATAGGACAACGCCTTTATTTCACACATAACCAGAGAGGCAAACTGACCTGTTTTTGATCATTTAACATGCAGTTACGTTTTCATAATGTAATAGATATATTAATACTTTTACACTTGTGAAATTATGTTTTTTGTCACAATTTAAAAATTAAGGAGAATATTAGCCTGTTAGAGATGGTGGAAGGATCTATTTAAAGTTGTATTAAAAATAAACTTTAGGGGCGCCTGGCTGGCTCAGTCAGAAGAGCATTCAGCTCTTGATCTTGGGGTCATGAGTTCGAGCCACACGTTGGGTGTAGAGATTACTTAGGTAAAACTTAAAAAAGAAAAAACAAAACTTTAAATGGAACCTTTAATACATTGATTAAAAAAAAAATATTAACCCCAATCTAGTTAACACACACTGTGGGGTAAAAACTTTTTAAATTCCCATGGAGGTTGTTAAAAATCTGTTTGGAAGGGGAGTGGTCAGCCGGGGCGGGGCGGGGGGGGGGGGTGTGGAGGGGAAAGGAGGGAACAAGCAGGCCAGCTCTTCCCCAGAGCAGGGCACACCAGGGATCCCTGTCTGCTGCCACAACCCTGAACCCTGAAGGCCTTCACGTTCTAAAAGTATCAAACATGGTTTCTGTACACCGAGTTATGCGTATGTCTGTTTCGAGGCAATTGCCTCTGTCACAACATCGTGTCAGATCAGAGGTCACTGTGGGCTCACATATACAATCAGACCAAGGTAAATAAACAGAGGTAAGAGTCAGACAAAACCAGAGGACTGTGCAGAAATGAACGGATTAAGTCCCACACTCAGAAAAGGAAGGAGAGCAAAGGCCATCTGCTTGAACAGGAATGTTCTAGTTTTCAGCAATTTTCACAGTGTGACACTTCCAGGGAGGGAACTGCTGTCTCTCGAGGACTTCATATTATTTTGTTATAATATTATGCTTGTCAAAACACCTGATAAATGCATAGACCAAAATGGATCTCTAATGAAATATATATGGCCTTATCTCAACATGATAGGGTTGAGAGGATGCTTGTTAAGCGCACTGCAATTGAACGCATCTGCTAAAACCTAAGATAAAACTAGACTCAAAGTGGCCTTGACAAATTGAAACAGCATCTATCAAATTGAATAAGAGAAGGCGAGTTAGTGTAATTTTAATTTGTTCTCAAGTACATAAGGAAAAGGAGAATAAAAACCGGGCAAATAAAACAGAAAAAGAGCCTGTAGTCATAGTGGAACATCGGTCAGCTCAAAAAGCTAAAGAAGCATAATTTTTTAAACCATTTTTAAAATCAACACCTCCATCCGAGTGTGTTTCACTAAAGCCAAATCATTCTTTATTCTGAGGGTAATGGAATGGTGCTGTCTCCCTTCCTATCTCATTGGGTGGCTTGTGGGAATAAAACAGATATGCAAGTGTACAGAGAAATTAAATTCAATATACAAAGCTAGCATTCTACTCCAAAATGGATGTTAAATAAACAGAATGGAATTGAGGGAAGAAAAAGTTTAGTAATTTTTAAAGGGTGATGGCATTGAGAGTGCAACATAAGAAGATAAAGATTCAGCTGTAGTATGAGGTATATTTAAGATCTGTCATGAAACTACTATGTTCTATGTCAATTATACCTCAATTAAAAAAATAAGATTGGTCAGCTATTTGTCTGAACCCTGTTATTAATGGAGATGGTGGAATCTGCAGCCCTGATGGGGCCACCAGAGAACCCAAAAATCTAATTTAGAGCCTCTACTATATGGAAGAAGCATAGGGACAAAATTACTGCCTTTATGCCTTTTACCTTTAAATGGAGCATTCCAACTTTTTATCCCTTAGGACAGATGATTAATTTGAAGTACTTTTGAAACAGCTGAGGCTGAAATTAAGATTTTCTTTTTTAATGTTTATTTTTTTTTTATTTTTGAGAGAGAGAGAGCACAAGCAGGGGCGGGGCAGAGAGAGAGGGAGAGAATCCCAAGCAGGCTCCGGCTGTCAGCGCAAAGCCCGATGCAGGGCCTGAACACACGAACCTCGAGATCATGACCTGAGCCCAAGTCATATACTCAACTGACTGAGCCACTCGGGTGTCCCTGAAATTATTTCTAAAAAACAGAAACCACTTTCAATTTTCTCCATCTAAAGTGCTTCATGTTCTCCTAACCACCTAGTCCATGGCAGCGGTGGGATGGGGATGGGCCAGAGAGAATGATTTATCATATTCAGTCTATTTGTTCCAACTATATAACATGCCAGATTTTACTTTGGGATCAAAGCTGACAAGTAGTAAATAAGCTAAATTGTGACTTTCTGAAGGCACAGATTCCCAATTAGGAATTTTAAGAGGCAAGTTTGCTGGTCACCAACCTTTCTGGGGTGGAGGGACTTGTGATTTAGTGTGGTCACATTATTCTCGGGTGTCTTCTACTTTCTATAAACTAGATGTGGACTGAGACACAGGATTTAGGGATCTGCTGGGCAGGAGTCCACCTGCTGACAACCGGTTACCAATGACTGCCCCAGAATGTTCAACAGTTTAGACATAAAAGTTACTCTGAGAGGGGCACCTGGGTGGCTCAGTTGGTTAAATGTCCGACCTCGGCTCAGGTCATGATCTCATGGTTCATGAGTTCGAGATCATGAGATCTCATGGTTCATGAGCCGCGTGGGGCTGGCTGCTGTTAGCATAGAGCCCGCTTTGGATCTTCTGTCCCCCTCTCTCTCTGCCCCTACTCCACCGGTGCTATCTCAAAAATAAACATTTAAAAAAGTTACTCTGAGAGAGATTAATAATATTCTATGTTGTAATAAAGAAAACACTGGCAGGGGTGCCTGGGTGACTCAGTCAGTTAAGCTTCTGACTCTTGGTTTTGGCTCAGGTCATGATCTCATGGTTCTTGAGATCAAGACCTGCATTGGGCTCTGCACTGACAGTGCAGAGCCTGCTTGGAATTCTCTCTCTCCCTCTCTCTCTGCCCCTCCCCTGCTTGCCAGTGCAAGTGCACATGTGCTCTCTCTCAAAATAAACAAACATAGAAAGAAAGAAAGAAAGAAAGAAAGAAAGAAAGAAAGAAAGAAAGAAAGAAAGAAAAAGAAAAAAGGAAGGAAGGAAGGAAGGAAGAAAGAAAAATTAAGAAAGAAAGAAAGAAAGAAAGAAAGGAAGGAAGGAAGGAAGGAAGGAAGGAAGGAAGAAAACACTGACAGGTGGGCAGGGACACACACCTAAAATAACAAACACCACAAAACAAACCACCAAATATGGCAGGCAGGCCACCAGCAAGATGAGTACTGAGGCCACCAGCTGATAGAGTACTGAATACTCAGGATTGACTATTTACAGAATTTTGTACTTAAGGGTCTTAAATGTTAGGTCCCTTTAGGACTTGTGCATTGTAAAATGTCACATGTGTACGAAGTAAATGTGTTTCAAGCCTGGGGATTGGGAGCAACTCTGGTGATGGAGAGGAAAGGAGGGAGAAAAAACTCACGTGGGGGGAAAAGGTCTGAGAGGGAAAGGCAAGCCCCTCGTGTGACTGAGTCAGAATGTTCTAATTTAAATTATGTTATCAACTTCACAGGGCACCTGAGTGGCTCAGCTAGTTAAGCGTCTGACTTTGGCTCAGGTCATGATCTCACAGCTTGTGAGTTCAAGCCCTGTGTCGGGCTCTGTGCTAACAGCTCAGAGCCTGGAGTCTACTTCAAATTCTTTGTCTCCCTCTCTCTCTGCCCCTAACCCACTCATATTCTGTCTCAGTCTCTCTCAAAAATAAACATTAAAACATTTTTTTAATTAAAAAATATATAAACTTCCCATTAATTACATTCTTTACTACAGTTTACAGTTTTGATTTCCTTTTTATCAGAGACTGATAAATTCTGGAGACAATACAATGATAAAATATACTGCTTTGGGGAGAAACGTAGGGGGGGAGGAAAAGAATGTCCAAGAATACTATGATCCTGGCTGACACAATCCTTCTTCACGATGATTAAAAGTCATCAGTATATTTGTCCAGCATGGTAAAATTTAAATATATATGAATACAAAAACTCTTACGTGATTCAATATCGTAGACCCAACATACATTTCCCACACCTGTTCCCCTCCCAGAAAGATAAAGGGAATAGCTTCTATGACATGGACATGAAGGACAAGGACATGAAGAATGGGAGAGGACACAAACACACGAGAGATGTCCCAATTTCCAGACACTGGAAATCGAACAAAGCGGGTGCGAGCCAACGGTCTGAGAGGCACAGAGAGGAACGAGTGCAGCGGGGGAGCCACTAGAATGCCAGCCACTGTGGCACAGAGCCTGGAAAGGCACAGGCGTCTCAGAAAGTGGGGCCAGCAACCAGGTCGTTGGCTCAAAATTTTAAGAGGAGTTAGGTCTCTAACCCAACCCAATTCAAGCAGTCAATGGTCCACCTCCCAGAAGGATATTTGGAAAAGAGAAGTTTCTTGAGAGTATCAGAAATAAAGATAAATAAATCTTTATTTAGAGCTGAAGAGAGTGTGGAGAAATTAGAACAAAAAGGCAGAGAGAGAGAGGGAGGGAGGGAGAGAGAGAGAGAGAGAGAGAGAGAGGGAACCCAGTAGAGAAAAGGCAAAGCCAGAGGATTAACTCAGGAGGTACAATACCTAACTGACAGGATTCTGGAAAGAACAGAGAAAAGAGAAGGAAGGAAAGTATCCAAGAAACAACACACAACAAACTTCCTCAACTGGAAAGCAGGAGTTTACAGTCAGCAAGGGCTGACACAGTGAGTGAAGAGACCCACCCCAAGGGCAACTGAGAGGATCCTCAAACCTTCCAGAGGAGGAAGACAGCACACACACTGAAGACTGAATCATAACAGCTCCTGTCCCTCAACTGCAGCACTAGAAGCTAGAGGACAAGTCAGGAGTCAGGACTTGAAGGCAGTGAGAGAAAATTATTCCAAATCTAGAATTCTATACCCAGCCAAACCTCAATTAAGCAAGAGGATGGGATAAAGACATGTTTTCGCATAAGACAAGATCTCAGAGTATTTACCTCCCACCACCCTTCTCAGCAAACTCCTAAGGGATGATGATGTCCCGTGCGAGCTGAGGGCGCAGGCTAAGAAAGGCGAAGACATGGGGTTGAGGAAACAGCGTTCACTGGAGGAAAGAAGTGAGTGATAATGACGACGAATGCCCCAGGACAACAGTTACCAAACAGTCCTAAACAGTAAATACCCTGACTGTCAGGTTTGGGTCAGGGAGATGTGGTCCAAGGAAAGCCATAAAAACATGAATTAATAATTCTAGAGAAATGGAAGAGTTTTAGAAGAAAGGAAATATAACCGTGGTATACTTCATAAGCGTTACAGAGTCAGATGTTGAAAAACGGGGGAAAAGGATCCGTGAATAACACAGATAGCGGTAAAAGCTTATTGTTTAGAAACAGGAAACTGGCAGAGGAGTGGGCGGTCGGGTTCGAGGAGGGGTGTGTTCTGGTAAGCGGTGCCACACCGACGTGACTTTGTAACCCAGGGACCCTTCTTACCGATAAAACAGACGTTAAACAAATCTTCCAAATGACTTCATTTTCTGTCCATCGTTTGAGCCTAGGGGCTTTAACCTGGAGGAATTACCATGCGATACAGAACAACAGGGCTGGAACAGAGGAAGGCGGAAGGAACCGCGCAGAAGGGACAGAAAGAGCAAGCTGGGAAGGGGCTTTGCACTCACCATCTCTCTGGCTATTTCCAGCGCCTCCTGCAGGCCATAGAGCCTGCCGCACACCAGGTAGATTCCGTTGGCCCAGAGAATACAACCCTCATGGACCCAAAATTCATTGCTGTCAAGAGGTAGTTCAGGGATTTGTAACTCCAGCTCGGGGCCACCTTCGGAAGTGGTGGGCACGGAGGGCTTTGAGTCCAAAACGGTCTTTTCGCCGCCACCCTCGGTGGTTGCTTTCTTACAAGGGAGACCCCTGGACAGGGACCGAGGGCCCCCGCCACAGTCTTCCGAGCGGTGTCGCCGCTTAAACCTGGGGTGGGCGGCCAGGCTCCTCTGCTCCTTCTGCTGCTGCTCTTCCTCCTCCTCAGTGTCCGTCTTGGAGCCGTTGGACGCGCTTTTGTGCCGTACCTTAACCTTGCTCTGCATTTCCGTGGCCCTCTTGGGCGGTGGATTCTTCGGGAGAGTGGCTGCATAATCTTGGGGATAAAAGGGTCCAAAGAGGTCGCCCATGTTCCGGTAACTGGCCCACTTGCCACACAGACAGCAAACCAGGTGCCCCATAACAGAAGACTCTGTCACGACGGGGCCCTGCAGCATGAAGGACGAAGCCGGGAGCACCTTGCTTTCAGTGCTGCTGGGCGGCGGGGTCAGAGACCTCTGACCCTTCCGACCCCTCACCAATTTGGTCTGTTCTTCTTCTTCAGCATTGATGATTGTACACACGGCTCCAAGTTCACACTTATTTACTACATGGATGTAAGGGAAAAAAGACTTGTTCTTGGCGTCGGTTTTATCCAGTGGCTGGGTGGCATACTTTAGTTTGATCTCAGGTTCTTGGGGTTCCACGATGGGAACCGCCTGTTTGGTTTTCCGCTTCCTTGGCTGGGCCCCAGGCTTCCTTCTCTCCCGCCTTTGCCTCTGCTTTTTTGGCTTTGGCTCTCCATCTGCAGAAGCTTCTGGTATCTGAGGGGGCTGAGGGGGTGGAGGTGGTGGCTGCTGTTTCTTCTGCTTGTTCACACTACCGATGGGTCTCCCCTTCTTCTTTCCTGACGGGAAGTACCCCTTCGGGGGGAAACCCTCTTGTTTGGGGGAAATCGTCACTGTATCGCTCTCCTTGTCTTCAGCCTTGGGGTTTGCCTCAGGGGCCGACACGCCCGCTGGAGGTACATTCTTTGCGTCAGAAAAGATTAAAGGCGCAGTCCCACCAAGGGAACCGTCTGGTCTCCCCTGGTTACTCCCAGGCTTCTGTGAGGTGGTGGACGTCATGGTGCCAGGGGGTTCCTTTCCAGCGGTGATCGTGTCTGGGTGCGTTTCGGTCTTCACTTTGTCGTCCCCACTGCCACGCCACTCCTCGGAAGACCTCGCCAGGGGCTTTTCTACGTTCAAGTCCTGGCTTGTGGGACAGACTAGGTCAGATACCAGCTCACCTTTTCTCTTCTCCATCTCGGCGTCCGGAACAGCCACACTCCCACCTTCGGGAGGGCCACTCTTCAAAGACAGTATGTCATCGAGAGTAACCGTGTCTCCCCCGGCCTCCGCGCTGTTCGAGGATGCACTCCTCCTAATATTCGGGGACGTGATCTTCTGAACTATAGCCTCCAGTTTCAACCCCCGTCCTTTCCGAGGGGGCAGTATTTTGGTCTTAGCAGGGCTCGTGAGGGTGACGGCAGGGCAGTTCCTACTATCTGGACTCGGAAGGTCCTTGGAGGATTCTCTCTTAGGGACAGACTTGACATCCTGACTGTGAGAAAGATGCGCATAGGAATTGAATGCTCGATCGGCGCCTTCTTTTGGTGGGTGAAGGAGGCGCCCTTTATCTTCGGTGTTACTGTTTTTCACATCTTGTGACTGCCTCTTGCTGGGGATGGGAGAGATAAAGGAACGCACCCGCCTCCGCATGATTAAGGGGTTTTGAGAAGAATGATCCTCTTGGCCTGGAAGCCTGAGCATAACATTGCCAGGTTTGGATGACTGTGCGGTCTCGGCGAGCCCGTGCCCATCGGCCTCATGGGGGGGTCCGTACCTTTTCTGATTGGACATTCCCGGAGGGCCGCTGCTTTTGGCTGGAGAAGTCTGTCGGGAAAGATCCCAACAAGATTCTTGTTGTAGCTTCTGGGAGCCATGCTTCAATTCAATGCCTTTGTTAGACAGACCGTCACTAGACATGAGGCAGCGCCCGCCTTCCTGAGCGCTGGGGTCGTGGTAAGTCCCCATTGGTGGGCCATACATCATACCGTCTTTGTCGTTTTTCAGGGGGCTCCGCACCCTGTCGAGAAACTGCTGCTGCCTCGGGCTCTTCCGTGGTCCCTCCTGCCTGTGCTGTGCCGCAGAGATTACTCCCTGAGCAGAGCTGCTGCTCCAGTCTTTGTATTCCTCTTGTTGCTGTTGGTACATCTGTCTCTTATAATGGAGCTGAGAATTCAAGCCTGCGTTGGGGTCCCCATAAGCATGAGCCCGCGTATTTGTGTGGTAAGCGGAGGCCAGGCTTTCTGAGTTGGGAGAGAAGGGAGCGTGTAAAGAAGTCCGGTTGGCCCTCTCCGAGAAGGTCATGTGTGGGTTCATGTGATGAGGGTCTCCCCCTGGGCCTCTGCTCCTCCCAGGAGACATCTTCAGTTTTTCTGAGAAGTCATGATATTGCGAAGGGGACCGACCCCTCATGCCCTCCCGACCACCGACTCTGCCAGGGACCCGCCGCATTGGCGCGGGTCTGCTGTCCTGTGGGCCATAGTCTGAGATGGAATCGTGGGCTGCTCCAGGGCTGGCATTGCCGCGGTAAGACTCGTGCTTGATGCTAGCAGGATGGCAGTGGTCTCCGGATTTCTTGTTGTTGAAACTAGCTTGAGATTTGGGTGGTTCAAAGTCTTCTTCTTTTATCTGCCCGCTCTGGGATTTCAGCTTTGTTTCCATGGATACCAACCCACCCGGAAGAATGACCGACTGACTTAAACTTGGATTGAGCCGTTCACTCCTTGCAAGTCTGGCGTCAGCACCCATGTGTCCCAGTGAGTGAGCCCCCGGGTCCCTGACAATCTGTCTTAGTGGAGAAATATCACAGATCACTGATCTTCTTTCAGAGAGGGAACCCCCGGGCTCATGAGCCGATGACTGGGGCTCTATTTCAAACTTTCTGGGAATCGGATAGTCAGCCAAATTGATCTGTTTCATCTCAGGAGCCGTGCCGCTTGACTTCCTCTCCCAGGGGCCCCAGTGCGGGTTTTCTAGTAGGGACCCAATGCTTTTGTTCAAAAGGCCCCTGCTAGCCAATTCATTGGTTTGACTGACCAAGACGTTAGGCCTCGTGGCTCCTTCCAGGCCACCAGCCATGCCCTGATGCTCCTGAGTGCTCCTAGAATATCTCCTGTCAGGGTGGTGGTGGTAGCCCTGAAGCACTTCCTGCAGGAGGCTAGGGAACTTCTCATTTCTACCCTTTCGCTCCCCGTGGCCGGTGAAATCACCCTTATCTTGTCCCGTAGGATACTGAGGAAAGCTACTGACGTTTCTTGGCACGGCCGACCCGAAACTATCTTTGTAACTGTAGCGCAGGCTTCCAGGAGATTTGCTGGGCTCACTTCTGCCTATAAAACCAGGGCCCACCGTGGAGTGCCCGCTCTGGCCATTTCCCTCTCCATTGTGGTTCGAGTTATTATCTCCATTCTTGTTTCCTTTGCTCCCGCCCCCTGGGGGCTCTGGCTGTGGAACTGATGGGTGACTGGTCTCCTTTGCCCCACCAGTGCTGGGTGGCCTCTGAGTGACTACAGGATCATCCTCTTGGGAGCTTTTATCTTGCCCACCAGCCTTTTCTACCCGACTTGTCATAGCTTCCCGGGAGACAATCACCCCAACCGTCTTCTCATTGACTTTTGGGTTGCCCTCGGATGACAACGGTGTGTCCTTAGCGCCTGGCGAGGCAGCCTCTTCTCCGGCTGCAGGACTGGCATTGAGTCTGGGGGCTTCGTTCTGAGTGCCTTGCGCCGGGGAGGAGCCAGCTTTCTCGGAGGCTCCGCCCTTGTAGGTGGTGTCGGAGCTGGTGCTCTGGCCGCTTAACTGCCTCACACGCTCGCCTTGATCCTCAGAGCTGCTGGAGCAGCCTCCGTCCAGCGACTCTGCCATGGGGGACTTCAGTTGTTCTTCAGGCTGTGAGGAGCCTTCGGAGTTTGTGCAGCTGTCTGCTTTCTTAGAAGACGAGGAGGGCCTCTTGGAGGTCTTCTTCTGAGGTGTCAGGGCATCAGAAAGTAGCATGTGCTGAACGGTATTAGGAAGATTGGCCACTTGAGTACTCAGGGCGCTCAAACTACTCAGCCCAGGATCTGTCAGTCGCTTTTCTGGCACTCCTTCTAGTCCAAACCCTTTGAAGCCTGCAGCATGAGAATTAGGGCTGGGCATCATTGAGGGGGTCGGGCTGAGCTGGGGCATTAACTGTAAAATTCTGTTTCTGGAACCCATGGGCACACTGCCTTGCCCGCACTGGAGGCTCTCCCCACTCTGCATCAGAGGAGACGGGGTGGAGCTACAGCTCGGAGACTGAACCACCGAGGCCGCGGGGGAGGGGTTCGAGATGGGGCTGAAGTTCTGGTGGAACTGCATGGGGGACCTCACAGGAACCTCGGGCTGGCTGTACTGGCCCACCTGGCCCTGCAGGGGCAGCTTGGTGGCAGCGTTGGTGTACTGCATCACATGCTGAGGGGGGTGCTGCTGCGCCTGCTGCGCCTGCTGCTGCGGCTGCTGCTGCGGCTGCTGCGTCCCTGGTGGAATCTTTGCCTGTTCAAAATTCTTCATAGATTGAGGCTGATAGCTGTAATTTGATTGTGTCCCATAGGCCTGTGCATTAGAACCCACGCCGTGTCCTTCATACTGGGATCCAGCGTTCACGCTGTAACCGCCGTCGTAGCTCTGTCCCGACTGGCTGAAACGCTGTGGCGAAGGGAAGGAGGAGGAGGAGGAGGCGGCAGAAGACTGGTAGTGTTGGCCGAACTGACCCACTCGGAGCTGGTACCCGGCAGCAGAGGACGGCAGAGCTGAGGGCCGCTGCATCGGCTGCAGGTGGGACGAACCAGACGCTGGCTGGCCAGTGGCTTGCGGCAGAGGCTGATGGGACTGGTAAAGCTGTTGTCTCAACTGCTGTACCTGCTGCTGCTGCTGCTGCTGCTGCTGCTGGCTGGAGGCCTGCTGCTGGTACTGAGCGCTCCCTGGGGAGAAGGGCCCCGTGTAATCCTGCTGATAATGAGACACACCACCAAGGGCAGAGTGCTGTGCTTGAAACTGGCCCACGTGACCCTCGCTCCCATACTGATTGCCAAAGCTGCTCCCCTGGGGGGGTCCGTAGCTCTGCACAGGCCCCGAAGGCCTTCGCTGAGGCGGCTGTGGGGTTCCCGTCGTCACGGGGTCTTTGCTGCCCGCCATGTAGTAAAAGTCTCCAGCCTCCTTCCTGAAACCCTGGTAGCCCTGGTGGCCAGAGGTTTCGCTAGCCATCGCTGCCGCAGCCGCCGTTCCTCGTCGCCCACCGCCGCCGCCGCCGCTGCCACCACTGCCGCCACCTGCACCCCCAAAATTCTGGAACATCTGGGCCTGACGAGGGCTGAACTCTTCTATCCGGGATGAGCCGTGTACCTCCTGCGGGTAGCTCTGTTGGTCTCCGTGGTAACTGCTTTGCTCCCGGAAGGACTGCATACTGTTCAGCAGCACGGCAGCGGGCCAACAGCCCTCCTGGAAATGGAAGAGGAGACAGGAAAATATCAGACACGCATCTCCTCCGTACAAAGAAAATCAAGTCTAGATGATGGAGGGGATACAACCATTCAGACGCCCAGATGAAGGGGACTGGGCTGAATCTCATCTCCTTTGATTTCTTATCCTATCGCTTTCTGAAACTGCAAATAAGTGGGGAAATGGCCTCAGGAGTGAGGCAGAAGCCTGTGGCAGCATGAAAAGAAACATTCTGGGTAAATACAAATTTAATACAGAAAAAAACCTCATAATTAAATAAATGAGCCCCCAACATTCTATCGGGCTAAAATATGGGGCTGTGCTATTACTATTAATAAAAAAAAAAAAACAAAACAAAAAAAAAACAGCAATTTTTAAGTAAGTCTTCCAGTTACAGTGGGGGAGTATGAGGAAAAAAAACACTTTCATTTATTTGCTTTCGTTATTATTTGTCTGATCGCTGAACTGAGTCTCAAATAATGATGAGGCAGTCACTCCACTGGTTGTCCCACCCTCCCCAACTTTGAGCAACAGAACTCAGTCTCACGTCCAAATGCATGCTATTGCAGGTTTCCTGTAATTACTGACTGGTGACCCCAGGACACTCAACTCTGATCAGTGTATGGATCCCCTGATTGCTGCAGTCATTCCTCACAAACTTAGGGCTTAACCTCTTTCTTGACAAGCAATTGTGTGCAAGGCACTCCTCCTTTCAGCCATCTGTCCTTAACTCCCAGGGACAAAGGACTAGGCAGCATAAGCCAAAGCAGCAGTGACTTTTCTTCCAGATTCTTTTTGTAGGTCTGCAAGAAGTTCCAGCACCTCTAACACCCACACAGATTTTTATTTGCCAATCTAGTATTCACAGAGTTATAACTGGCCATTACTGTGAAGTAGGAAATTGAAACAGTCACTTTGGAAGACAGTACAAAATATAGAGGAAAATAAAAATTCATCAGCTAGGACCTAGACTCTTCTCAAAGTCATCCGATTGGGTCAACAGCTTGCATTACCTTTGCTGATGTAATTAGCATGTAATGTACTACTCTTCTTAGTCAATCAAGAGACGATCTTATTTTTTTGCCTTTTGCCTGGGCCTGTCTACTTCTCAGGGTTAGCTGAGTAAAACAAGGTCAAAGAGCTCCAAAACTCTTTAAAATCAGTTACTTAAAGAAGTTGTGAGGGGCACCTGGGTGGCTCAGTCAGTTAAGCGTCCGACTGGCTCAGGTCATTTGTGGGTCTGAGCCCCGCGTCGGGCTCTGTGCTGACAGCTCGGAGCCTGGAGGCTGCTTCAGATTCAGTGTCTCCCTCTCTACCCCTTCCCTGATCTTGTTCTGTCTGTCTCTCTCTCTCAGAAATAAACATTTTTTTTTAATTAAAAAAAGTTGTGAAACACATCTAAGTTAGGGTAAGTGAGGGCAAAGTTTTCTTACAATGGCTTATTAAGCTAGTTTCTTCTTCTTAGTTCCTGCTCAGGGAGCTGACAATAATGCTGCTAGCAGGTAAGTCAGCAATCCTTTTCAAAGTTAAGCTGGAGTTCGCATCTCCAAGCCCTACGGGGGGGTGGGGGGGGGGGGCTCGACTCGCCATCTCATTCAAGTGAAGCTGCTCTGGGGGGGGGGGTCCCTGTCTCCACCCCATTAACTCTCTGACCTCCTCCCCTGCCACTCTCTGCTCTGGTCCTGTGGTATCCTGCTTTGGGGACCATCAAAGGCATTTCTACAGAGGAATTTTGCTCTGCCTGCGATGCGCTCCCCCTGTAGACGCATGGCTTGCCCCTCTTAACTTCCTTCCAGTCTCGGGCAAAGGCCAACTGACCGGTAAGGCCTTCCCTGGCCATCCTATTAAGGACAGCTAACTCCACAGCCGAGGCTGGGCTTTCCCAATCTCCCTCCCCAGCACTTATTTCCCAGCAGACACAGATAAGCTACTTGGGTACTAGTCATCTCCCCCCACCACTAGAATGTAAACTTCCTAAAGGGCAGACTTGTCCCTTGCTGTAATCTTCATGTCATTAAAGAGCACACGGCAGGCGTTCCGTGAACCAGTAAACGGTAGAAGAACCAGGCTTTAGAGAACTAGGCTAGAACGTACCTACTCAGAGGTGGTAGCGTGGCAGGGAGATGAGAGAGTGGCAGGATGAGAAAATAGAACGTGATCAATCTAAAAGCAGAGCTGGAGGGTGCCGAACACCCTGCAATCCTGCAAAACCCTCCAGGCCCAGTCCCAAGGGGGGAACACCCAACTTGAGTCCACAAGAGAGCCGTGAGGAGGCTTTGGAGAGTAAACGTGGGTCAGAGCTGAAGATGGTCAGTAACTCCAAACTCAGAAAGCTGGCCCACTTCTTCCCGAAATATCTTAAGTCTAAAATAGCTAGACGAGTGTCTACTACTTTGATATTAAGCTTGATTATATAATCACATGACCCAAAGTCATCTTTAAACATTCAAGTACAAATAATCTCAGAATCTAAAGGAAACCGCTTCTCATCATCTTCAAACTCCTGCAACAGACTGCTCTTTTCTGTGTTCCTGTGAATCTGCTGCTGGGCAACAGACAATAGCTTACTGTAGTGTTCGCTACAGTACCAGCCCCTCACATGCACCGTCACTAACCCTCACAGCACGGACACCCTCATTTTACAGATGAGGACACCAAAGCACAGAGCTCACAAGGCTCCTGAGCAGCAGGCCCCCTCGGGCCACGTTCCTAATATTACACTACCCCGAGGATCCGTGATGCAGCCAGTGACAGGTGCCATCTGTCCTGTCAGAGATCACACATTCCAGTGTGTCCCTTCTCTGCCTCCCTCTCACAAGGACTTCCCCCATTATTTCCAGCACCACTGAAAACATTCTGTCCACACAGGTATTTCTCCTGTTTGTGATTGTGCCTCTACCCTGGCTCTCAATGCCAGTGGCCTTCTCCAAACGATCGAAGGTGGCCGAGATGGGTTCCACTGAACAAAAAGACTAAATCTGGTAGGTTAATGAAAAGTTCTCTCAAGAGATACTCTCTCCACAAATAAATATTTTACATGCGGTTTAATCAATCCTTCTGTAAATAAAATCAGGCTTCTGAAAATCTACATGTAAATCTAAATGTCACTTGCTCCAAAGTTTTCCTTAGCAGGAGCTCCTAAGAGCTGAAGACCAGCTTAACGCTGGCCAATCCCGCCCACCGCAGGCCGGTGGGTCCCTGAGAAAACCCTATCTCCAGAGGGAAAGAGATTTGGGTACAATTCCTCAGAGGTCTTTCTCAGCCCTTCCCTGGAGCTTCCCTGTCCTGTGGGATGCCCTCCTCCTCCCTATCGTTGTAGTTCTGGTTTATGAACCAGACGAAAAAAAAAAAAAAATTCCCAGCCAAATACCTCCTGCAGCGTACCAGTCAAGCTAAACATTCTTAATATATATGAAGTATCCAGTCCATAAGAAAGTGAACGCAAGTTCCTCTGTTTTGGGAGTTCCAAGTAAAACAAGAAGAAAACCAAATATACCAGCAACTAAAAACATCAGCCAGAGGGACTCCTGGGTGGCTCAGTCAGTTAAACGGCTGACTCTTGATTGCGGCTCAGGTCATGATCCCACGGTTTGTGAGTTCAAGCCCCACGTTGGGCTCTGAACTGACAGTGTAGAGCCTGCTTGGGATTCTGTCTCTCTCC
This sequence comes from Leopardus geoffroyi, assembly GCF_018350155.1. Classification (NCBI taxonomy): domain Eukaryota; kingdom Metazoa; phylum Chordata; class Mammalia; order Carnivora; family Felidae; genus Leopardus; species Leopardus geoffroyi. The sequence goes on from NC_059341.1 coordinate 135,876,068, forward strand.
CTCTCTCTCTGCTCCTCCCCCGCTTGTTCTTTCTCTCTCTCAAAATAAATAAACTTAAAAAAAAAATGTCAGCCAGAATATTTGTAACTTTAGTATCAGCCTTATAAAATAAGCTGCTAATAGAGATCTTTCAGATGGTATCTGAAAGACACCATCCTATCATTTTAAAAATGCAAATACAGTTTTGAACATCATGATTAATACTGACAAATGCCTGAATTTCCTTGTTTGAGTGAATACAGATGTGGTTAGAGAAAAACTGACACTCCAAAGGAAGCCAGTCACCCATGAGGAATTTGTAGACGCGCTCTGAAAAGAGGTTTGCCAATGCACCTCCCTCCCCAACTCTCCCTTTCCCTGACTTCCCCTTTTCTGGTTTTCTCCTATTTTCTAGCTTTCTGAATGGGTTCAGCAGGCCGTGGAGTGGCACTAGTGAGGTCCCAAACTCAGTGCCCTCACGTTCACAGCCCAGAGCCTGCATGCCGACCTCCACCGCAAGCACCGCTTCTGCCTGTGGCCGGCCCTCCAGCCTGTCGCAGGGCCACGAATTGCCACCTCACAGAAAAGAGCCGTGGCTTGTTTTGTCCTCCTTTCCTTGCACGTGCATCACCCCACTCCCCAATCCAGTCTTCCCCACAAAAGCCTCCAAACTGCCTTCAACACCATCTCCTCGGAGGTCTCTCCAGGCACCTGCTTCCTTTTTCAGTTCTGGCTTAACCACTGTGTTTCTGCCCCTTCTCCTCCCTTGCCTTGAAAAACTGCCTCAGTTCTCAGGACAAAATCACCACCTATGCTTCTAGTTATGGCCCCTGCCTGGCGGACCATTCTGTTTGCCCTGCAGCCTCCCTCCTCACCCATCTCCCCCCTACTCCAGGCCCGGAGAGGAGGCAGAGTAGGGACCCTAAGAGGTTCCGGTGCCCCCTGTGGCTTCTGGCCCAGTCTGGCTGGGACGAGGCAGGAAGAGAGTGAGGAGGGGGGATTTGTTCTCTGGGTTCTCACCCTGCAGTCACTGAGGCTGGCTGAGACGGTGCGCCAATGGCCACGCTCCATTTGGGCAACCTGAGCAGCCACTTTCTCCAGGCCTCAGGAACTGCTTCCTCTTCTTGCCTTTCAGGCCTGGGAGAGTAACAACTCCTGCTATTGCCGGCCCAGAGACTCCACTTTCTCCACTGGTGTCCCCAACCCTGCTCACTCACTGTGAACAGTCCCAATCCTGCACTGTGGTCAATTCCGTGTCATGATGACTCTCCCTAAGCCCTCCTCTGTAGATCAGAAGCTGGGAGCTACTTTCCATAACCCCCTTTCCAGCATGGTCGCAAAGAGAAGCACAAGACAGATTTGGAAGACAGAAGAGAAAGCAGAGACCGCTACCCCAGAGGAAGTGGTGACAACAGACACAGGTGCATAGTGGCTTCCCTGTGAGCTCATGAGAACCACTCACTGAGGTACCTCGGCCCTAGATGGGCAGGAGCAGCATCTCTGACCTTCTCAACCCCAGCTGTTCTGCCGGCAGTAGGATAAACCTTAATTCTTCTGTCAAAACTCTTCAGGAGCACCTGGGTGGCTCAGGCAGTTTCAGGTCACAGTCTCATGGTTTGTGAGTTCGAGCCCCACGTGGGGGTCTGTGCCAACCCAGCTCAGAGTCTGGAGCCTGCTTCGGATCTGTGTCTCCCTCTCTCTCTCTGCCCCTCCCCCATTCACACTCTGTCTCTGTCCCTCAAAAATAAATAAAAATTAAACACACACACACACACACACACACACACACACTCTTCATACCTGGAACAGAAAAGCTTCCCCTCTCCTGAATGATACAATTAAATGCTCCTCAAATTACCCAGTTTGAGTATGCCATCTGTTTCCTGCAGGACCCTGACTAATATAGTTCTTCTCTTATTCCTAGGATTTCAGAGTAGATTATTATCACTTGGGGAGTGAGAGACTTCTATTTCATGCAATATGGCATACCAGAGGAACTAAGAAATCTCCTCTCAACAAAACACCTAGAAATGTCAGAGAAAATGCACAGCCAAGCTACAAATAAGATATGTCCAGGGTTCAAAATTGGACGGAATACCAAAAACAGAGTGGCAAGCAGGTGCTGGGCTCTGACTGCCAGGGATGGGGTAGGAAGGCGTTTGCAGCATTTATCAACCGCACCGCCACAGTTCTGATGACCATGTGGGGGTAGAAGACAAGGCCTCCAGTGGCGGGGGGGTGGGGAAGAATAGTCACTTCTGCATGTAAAGACTCTGGGCAGCGTCACTTGTGGCTAAAATAATTTCTCTGAAGATGACAAAATAGATTTATTCTTAGGCCGTCACCAACTCATATTTTCAATGACAAAAACGTTCTTTCCTCATTGGACCCAACTTCCCATCCTCCGGGAAAACCACAATCAGCTCTCAGCTACCCTAAGCAAGAAGCTTTAGAATAACCCCAAACTCAACTCTTCCTTTAACCCTTTGTATTTAAGATGTCACCTAATCCTGCCACTTCTCCACTTCCTGTGTTTGTCCTTTACCTCTCCAGCCTTGTCACTGGCACTTTCACCTTTCTTGACGGACAAGAACACCTCCAGAAAGAAGTTCTCTTTCCCAGCACCCATCACCCGGAACAGCTTTGCCTCACCAACGTCTTGACGGTGTTCTCCTCCCCACATGCCCTGAAGCCCTCTGATGTCTTCCCAACTGCCTTTCTGCTCCTCTCCACCCAAACAAACCTGCTCAGTCCCGTCTAGGCCACCACGTGCTCTTCCTTTTCTGAAGCATCCCTAGGTCCAAAAATTCCTTCCTCCTTTGTCAGTCACATGGCTCTCAGAACCTAAAGAACTCCTGAAACGTGATCCTCTCTACAATTCTTCCTTAAAACAGAGAATTTGCTGGCTTTTCTCTGCTTTGTAACAACAAACATAGTGGAGTACGCTTGCCCTTAACCACTATCCAAGGCACGTGCTATTGATGTAATAACTACCATTTATTCTATGTGTCATACACTGTATGCTTTACATACATTTCAATTTACTGATGAGGAAACAAAAACAAATTATGTAATTTGCCAAAAGTCACCCTTCTAGGATAAGTTGGAGCTGATATTCTATAACTCAGTTCCAAAGTCCATGATCTTTCTGTCATTACATCACAAATTCTGTAAGGAGCACCCAAGTCCAGGTTTTTAAAAGTCCTGACCAACTTTTATGTCAGATTTATAATACCTGTAGCAATCTCCTATTTACTGCACGTCTAATACAAGTCCTGCACTGCACCAGGCGTTTTACGTAAATGTTAATGTATTTTCATCCTCACCATGCTCTAAGAAGTATTAGTGCTCCTTTTTGTAAACTGAGGCTCAGAAAAGTTCAACAAGCAAAACATTCATAGTAAACAGAGGTGAGATACGGAATGGCCACTCCCCAAACCCCACTGTACTTCTGGCAGAAGCCTGCCTTGAACCAGGAGCAAGACACTCACAAACCAGGAAGCATTTTAAAATTTGTTTATTTTTATCTTGACAGAGAGAGAGAGAGAGAGAGAGAGAGAGAGAGAGAGAGAGAGAAAGCGCATGTGCACAGCAGGGAAGGGGCAGAGAGAGAGGAGAGAGAATCCCAAACAGGCTCCTCACTGTCAGCACAGAGCCTGATGTGGGGCTCGAACTCACTAACTGTGAGATTGTGACCTGAGCTGAAATCAAGAGTCAGATGCTTAACCAGCTGAGCCACCCAGGAGCCCCTGGGAAGCATTTTAAAAAGAAATCTTGAAGGGCACCCTGGGTGGCTCAGTCAGTTGAGCATCCGACTTCAGCTCAGGTCATGATCTCACGGTTTGTGAGTTGGAGCCCCACACGGGGGTCTGTGCTGACAGCTCAGAGCCGGAAGCCTGCTTTAGATTCTGTGTGTGTGTGTGTGTGTGTGTGTGTGTGTGTTTCTCTCTCTCTCTCTCTCTACCCCTTCCCCGTTCACACACTATCTAAAAAAATAAACATTAAAAAAAATTTTTTTTTAAGAAATCTTGAAATTTGCTAGAACTGAGTTCTCTGCTTGTATCTGGATATATCCATGCTATTTGCTTTACACATGTGCAAATGAGGGATCTTCCTAAATAGATCAATCAGGCCCAAAGACCTGCCCAATGACTTGATAATTCAAATTCTATGTCCTATTTGCAGAGGTACAGTCTAGATTTTTCCAGTGACTGATAGGTCTCAGTACAATTAGGCCTTTAGAATAAGCCAACGTACTGACAGTGCTTGCTGACTGGCTCCCTGGCTGAGAAGCCCAGAAAGCAGCTTAAGAAACCAACTCAGATGTCTGTCATCTAGAGGAAAAGAAACCCACCCAGAATGCCTAAAAAGTTTACTCTCTGAGGGTCAAAAATCTGTATTCTAATTAGTCATGTAAACTATAAAAAATATCTACTTTCAACCACGATGAAATTAATGATGATAAAATCCAGGGGCACAAATTTATAGCTATTAATTTTTCAAAAAAAAAAAAAAATTAAGAGATGATACCCTGTCTGGTGAGGTTGGGGTGAACCTGGTACAAACAATTAACAAAAGCAGCATAAGTTTCCACAACTCTTTAAAAAAAGCAATTTGGGGGGCGCCTGGGTGGCGCAGTCGGTTAAGCGTCCGACTTCAGCCAGCTCATGATCTCACGGTCCGTGAGTTCGAGCCCCGCGTTGGGCTCTGGGCTGATGGCTCAGAGCCTGGAGCCTGTTTCCGATTCTGTGTCTCCCTCTCTCTCTGCCCCTCCCCCGTTCATGCTCTGTCTCTCTCTGTCCCAAAAATAAATAAACGTTGAAAAAAAAAAATAAAAAAAGCAATTTGGTATTAAAAATACTTATACTTTTGACCTAGTAATTCTATTTACTAGATTTTTATCTTAGGGAAATCTCAAAACAAACAATCAAACAGAAATCAAAGTACATATTCGCTCTAGCGATATCTATATGAAGAAAAGAGGCAGGGCAGGGGGAGAGTGAAGAGGAAAACTTTGTTCCAGGCTCCCACCCTGCAGTCACTGAGGCTGGCTGAGATGGCCTACCAATAAGAACCTAATTCTTTACCATTTCAAAATTATTACGCAAATTATGGTAAATCCACTTAACAAAACAGGACACACTAACTACAGTAATTGCAAAGATGCCAGCAGCACGGGTAATGCTCGTTATGTGCACAGTCCGGCGAAGAGCAGAATAATACAGGCATGTACCTCAGAGACAGTGAGGGTTCGGTTCCAATAAAGCAAGTCAAAAGAATGTTCTACCCAGTGCATTTTATAAAAGTCATGTTTAAAATTTTTTTTCTTCAACGTTTATTTATTTTTGGGACAGAGAGAGACAGAGCATGAACGGGGGAGGGGCAGAGAGAGAGGGAGACACAGAATCGGAAACAGGCTCCAGGCTCTGAGCCATCTGCCCAGAGCCTGATGCGGGGCTCGAACTCACGGACCGCGAGATCGTGACCTGGCTGAAGTCGGACGCTCAACCGTCTGCGCCACCCAGGCGCCCCTATAAAAGTCATGTTTAGGGGGCGCCTGGGTGGCTCAGTTGGTTAAGCAACCAACTCTTGATTTTGGCTCAGATCAAGATCTCACGGTTGGTGAGATCAAGCCCCGCGTGGGGCTCTGCACTGAAAGCGCAGAGTCTGCTTGGGATTCTCTCTCTCCCCCCCCCCCCGCCCTTCCCCCTGCATACACATTCCCTCTCTCTCTCAAAATAAATAAACTCAAAAAAAAGTTACGTTTATACTATAGTCTATTAAATATGCAATAGCATTATGTCTAAAAAAACAGTGCACATACCTTAATTTGAAAATACTCTATTGTTGGGGTGCTTGGATGGCTCAGTCGGTTAAGCATCCAACTTTGGCTCAGGTCATGATCTCATGGTTTGTAGGTTTGAGCCCCATGTCGGGCTCTGTGCTCACAGCTCAGAGCCTGGAGCCTGTTTCAGATTCTGTGTCTCCCCCTCTCTCTCTGCCCCTACCCTGCTTGCACTCTCTCCTTTTTTCTCTCAAATATAAACATAAAAAAAAAAAATACTTCGTTAAAAAATGCTAACCATTTTCTGAACTTTCAGTGAGTCATAATGGTGTTTTTTTTTTTTTTTTAAGTTTATTTATTTATTTTGAGAGAGACAGAGAGAGTATCCAAGTGGGAGAGGAGCAGAGAAAGGGGGACAGAGGATCCGAGGCAGGATCTGCACTGAGAGCAGACAGCCTGACGCGGGTCTCAAACTCACAAACCACAAGATCGTGACCTGAGCCAAAGGCAGATAGATGTTTAACTGATGAGCCACCCAGGCGCCCCTCAGCCAGTCATAATCTTGATCACCGATCACCATAACAAACATAATAATAATAATAATAATAATAAGAAGAAGAAGAAGAAGAAGAAGAATGAAAACGTATGAAATATTACAGAACTGCCAAAATGTAACACAGAAACACACTGTGAAGCAAACTGTTGGAAAATGGTGCCGATTAGCCTGCTTGATGCAGCATAGCCACAAACCTTCAATTTGTAAAAAAACCCTAACAACCCCCCTCCAAAAGTACACAGTATCTGCAAAGTACAATAAAATGAAGTGCAATAAAACATGGTATGCCCGTAAATTCGTTACCTGTGCTATGGTTACAGTGGTCTAGATATTAGATGTTCATTTGGCCCACAGCCAGAGAATAGTATGGCAAAATTAAAACCTTGTGACTGTTGAGGGTGGCAGAACTGTGGTTTGCATTTTCTTCCTTTTAATTTCTATTTACATTAATGCTTGTGTAGAAAATAATCACTTTAAAATTTAATTAACCTCATTTAAAAAATATACCCCTCACACTATCTCAAAAATATCTTTGCTCTATCTGCTCCTACTGACAGCAAAGCACTTCCCTGCTCATGGGGAAGAAAGGAAGGAACAGAAGACCCCACAAGTCCAGAGCAGGTTGGAGAGAGAGAGGCATTTGCCAGGCACAATCTCTGCTCTGGGAAACCTGGCACCAATACCACACATGCACCTTGGACACTGTGGAGCTCAGGCGAGTGTACATGCAAAAATAACCAGCTCTGAGCTATTTTTCTTTTCAGAATCAGGCCTAAAAACAGCCGATTTCCACTCCACAGTGGGCAGGCCTATTTTTAGACATAATCTCAAACAGCCATGAGGTTGTAGCATCCTATCAACTGCATGCTTCTAGAACTGCACAGAAATGCCATAAATTGGTTCCTGGCTTGGCCCAAAGAGGTTGGATCCCATCCCCGTTTGATGGCTACTTGTCATATTCACAGGGGCATCGCAAGATCAATTTAGATGGCCACAACTGTGGGCAGGATAGCCAACAGTTCTTAGAAAAGAAGCAGGAACAGGGTGAGGGGCCAGCTAGGGTACCCTGCAGGTTTTTCCTAACTGTTGAGCCTGAGGCCTTTTAAAGTTGTTACTGAAATTCTTTTCCCATTTAAAGGTTATATGAGTACATAATTTCTTTTTTTTTTTTTTGATTTATTAAAATGCTTTATTATCCTAGTCACCTACTTTTTTTTTTATAATATATGAAATTTATTGTCAAATTGGTTTCCATAAAACACCCATATGAGTACATAATTTCTAAACCTTCCCATACAAAAGGATCACATAAAGCAATTAGTATTGATACTTAACAGGCAAAAAGTGTTTCATTTTATAATAGCAACATAATTAAAAAGATACCAGTGGGCTAATCCAAAGAAGTGGGTAAAAGCTATGTGATGAAATTACAAACTTTACTGAAGGACCCAAAAGGAGAGCTCAAAACACAATAAAATAGACAAACCAGAAGAACACACAATGTATCTAAACAAAAAGACCCAGTATGGTTAAGAGATCAAGTCTCCAGACTAGTTTATAAAACTAAGAGTTCCAGTCAAAATCTCAATAGTGTATTAGAAAACAAGTTTGAAATAATTTCAAATGCACAGAAATGTACAAGAATAGTACAGTGCTCACATACTCCCTTCAACAAGATTCCCCAACTGACAATGGTTTATATCATTTGCTCTATTATCTACGCATATTCATTACCTATATATAGCCTGCACACACACACACACACACACACACACACACACACACACACACACACCAGCTTTTTCCTGACCTCTCTGGAAGCAGGTTGAAGATACGAAGCCCTATCGACCCTAAATAGTATGCATATTTCCAAAAACAAGGACACTCTTCCATGTAACCAGCACACAACCCTCCATATCAGAAAATCAACATTCATACTACACCACCAATCCAATCTACGGACTCCATTCAAATTTGATAAGCTGCCCAAACAGTATTTTTCTCCTTTCTGGCCCAGGATCCCATCCAGGAACACAAGCTGTCATTTCTCACTGTGTCTTGTTGACCTGGAATGGGTTCCTCAGGGTTTTCCTGACTTCCATGTCCCTGACAGAGTGAAGCCCTTGCATTCCGTGGGATGGACCTCAACCTGTATGTCTAGACCCAGCTCTCATGTTCTCAGCAGCACAGACATGGTGCTGTGCTCTTTCCAGTGTGTCAGGGCAGGTGAGACGCAGGGTGAGCTGACCTCAGTCACCTGGTCAAGTCCATCTATGCCAGGTTTCCCCACTGTAAAGCTACTACCTTATTCTTTGTGACCCGTAAGCACATTGTGGGAGAAATCCTGAGATTAGGCCAGTATCTTGTTCTTTGTCAAACATCCCCCTTTGATGACTCCCATGAATCAACCACTTCTATGATGGCTGCCAAACGGTGATTCTCTATTCATCATTAGTAGGCAGACCTTTCCCTCCTCACCCATTTATTCATTCATTGATGCTCAAACTGTCCCAGATCTGACCAGTGGAAACCTCCTCAAACAGGCCCTTACTTCCTTTTTGACATATTCCATTTTTTGAGCATTCCCTTATTCCCCGGCACAAGATGTTTCAGGCTCATCTTGTGTTTTCCCTTCTTCAAGCCCTGGAACTAGCCATTTCTCCAAGGACACCTGATCCCTTTTAGAGGAGAAAAGTACTTAGAAACAAAGATCTGAGTGTTAGCACTGTTCACTGCTACCGGGATGTCACTGTTTCTAGCTGGAAAATATTATGCACGTACACGAACACCCACACCTAGAACTACTTCTGTATGTGTAGTTTGTATGTTAAAGAAGTTCATCTTGATACCTCCAACTCTAATCCAACACCCTCAGGGTTCTTCCCAACCTTCCATCTTCCCATGTTTGTAACTCTCTCCTCAGACTGTAAGAAACCTGGCTCCCACTGTCCTCAAGATTCATTTACATACCTGCTGAATCAACTTACATTTTTTGCTCAACATAACCAATCTTCCAAGCTTTGCAGCCTCATCCTTCACCCCCTCACCATCACCTCCTCAGCAAGGGGATGTGCCACTGACTCTGCACTGCAACCACCCCCCCCCCAACAGGTTTTGATAAATTCTGAAGTTCATATAAAGAAAATGTGCAAAGCCAGGCAAGAAAATGTGGGAAACTATGAAAAATCAGGAGACATCTGCCCTGCCGTGCACCATAACTTTTTCTAAATTATAATTAAATTAAAGGGTGTTAGGATAACATGCTACCTTTCTGGAAGAAAAATAATTGTGAGACCTCTCATCTCGTAATATTCATAAAAACAACCTCCAGGTGAATGAAAAAGCCAAACATCTCTCTCTCTCTCTCTCTCTCTCTCTCACACACACACACACACACACACACACACACACACACACACAGTTGTTTTTGGAAGAAAACGCTAATACATCTTACGGAACCAAACTGACATTCAGTTTTGGATTTCCAAATGTCATTCCTTCACTAAATGGAATCAGGGCTTCTTGGAAAAATGGCTGGTTTTCCAAGGGGCAGGCAAAGTCCGAGGTGCACACCTGTAACACTTTGCTGTACCGTAAAGGTGAGACACGCTTTCAGCCTAAGGGAGACGTGTCAAACAAGCCTGAGGGGGTAACTTGAGATTTGGTAGGACCAAGCTCTTTTTTTACTATATTAGATGAATTAACAATGGAATTTTTCCAAGTTAGCTCCTAGGTCTGTGTGTGTCAATATGGATAAACTTCAGAAACAATATACACGAAACAGGCATGTCATTTGGAGGTTTGGGTCTAGTGGAGGTAGAGAAGTACTCAGAAGGATGTTAAATCTGGGCGATGGGTACACAGGCACCATTAGTCTGGGTGCTTTTCTGTATGTTTGACGTATCTTGCAAATAAACAAAATTGTGGTTCCCCATCTGACCAGCTTGAAAATGTGTGACAGTTCACAGCATGGAATTCAAGATCCTTCCGTGTTTCTGACACCAACAGAATTTCCATCTTCACCTCTCATGACCTCCCTTCACACTTCTTATTCCCAGTGACAATGGCCTTCTCTCCATTTCCCCACATGTGCTCTAGACCTCCAGGTCCTTGCCCAAGCTGTTACCATGACTAGAATGCCAGCACCCTACCCACTTTTACTACCTGATTAACCCGACTCTTCTGTGAAGACCAGCTTGAAAGTCCATTCTCCAGGCACTCCCTTCTCCTGGCAGCACAGAGAGTGGAAATGGCACGCAAGGACTCTGAACCCAGCCACGTCAGACTCTGAGTTGGGTTTTGTAGTTCACTGCTGGTGAGATCTTGAGCAAATTACTCACTTCTTTAAGCCTCAGTTTCCTCAACTGTCAAAAAGAAGTGGCCTTGGAGTTTGCCCCGAATAAAATGGACAATACGTTGCACGATTATTCTGCCAAGTAAGTGTTCCTCCAATACCAGAAGCAAGCTCCACTCCACCTTTTCTTTTGTTACTGATAAATTTCAAAACAATAAATGCGGAAAATAGCTAGAAAGGTCACATACCAAAATATTAACTAAGAAAGTTAATTAAAAAAAGAAAAGAAAAAAAAAAGACCACAGTCATGTGTTACTGAAGCTCTGAGGGTGAAGAAGGGTAGGAGGGGACCAGAGTGAGGACTCAGAGTGAGGTAAACACCTAAAATTCAAAACAAAGAAAACCATAAGGAAGGTCCCTCCTCTCAAAGAGACCCATTTATTTATCTATTTATTTATTTTTAAAGTTTATTTATTTTTGAGAGGGGGACTGTGAGCACACAGGGAAGAGGCAAAGAGAGAGGGAAAGAGAGAAAGGCAGAGACAGAGAGAGAATCCCAAGCAGACTCCGCACCACAAGTGTGGAGCCCGATGTGGAGCTCGGACTCACAAACCATGAGGTCATGACCCGAGCCGAAGTCGGACACCTAACCGACTGAGCCATCCAGGTGCCCCCTCAAAGAGCCCCTTTCTCACAGGGGGAAACATTTACACATACAAATATTCACCATTCAATACGCATTTGAGCAAATACCACATTCCAGGCACCAATTCTAAGTTCTGGGGATACAGATTTCAACAAAGACTCATAAAGTTCTGACCCTCCATGAAAACAGCATGCAAATAGGGTCAAAACAATAAACAAATAAATGCACGCATTCAAATAGGGACAAAACAATAAACAAATAGGGAGCAAGAGATACTGGGAAAGAAATAAGGGAGGCTGAGGGGACAGGGAAGGACAGAAGGGAAAGGACAGAATGTTAACAGGATGGCCAGGACCAGCCTCCTCCAGGAGGGGAAGTGTGGGCACAGACTTGAACGAGCTGGGGGAAAAAGACCATGCAGAGGCCCATGGAAAGGTGAGCACAAGGCCAGAGGCAGGAATTAGCTGGGGACAGGGATAACCAAGTGGCTGATGTGGCAAAAGCCAAACGCAGAGAGCAGAGGGCGGCACAGTCCGAGAAGGGGGCGTGCGGGCAGGAGACGCAGCGTTGCGGGCAGTGAGGGCCTGAGCAATTAGAATCCGCATGAACAAGCTCCCCAGTGAGGCTCACGCACACTACAGTTTGAGATGTCCTGACAAAGGGCCCTGTAAGCTATGAAAGAATTTTGGATTTTATTAGAAGGCTTTGGAGGGGTCTGAGCTAGAAAGCGACATACTCTGGTTTCAATTCTCAAATGGCCATTCTGTTCTGTGGAAAACAGACTCTGGGAGGGGCGAGGGCAGAAGCAGGGAGTTAGTTAAGAAGCTATTTTAGTCATCTGGGGAAGGGATGCTGGCTGCACAGACGAATGTGCTGTTGATGAAGGTGGTGATGTGTGGTCAAATAAAGGACATATTTTGATGTTGGAGCCAAAGGAAATTGCTAACGGATCAGAAGTGGATGCAAGGGACACAACAATGATGACAAACAGCAGCCGCCAACACTAGCCGAGCACCAGCCACATGCCAGCCACTGCTCTACGGCCTTTGCAGGTAAAAATTCAGTCAATCTTCACCGGAGTCCCACGAGGAAGGTACAGCCAACAAGCCCACTTTATTAAAACGAAGACAATGAGGCGGTGAGAGGCTCAGTAACTGCCCATGGCCTCCAAGCCTATCAGACAGAAGCCTGGGTCTGAGCCCAAGCAGAGGGCTCTGGAGCCTGTACTCCAGCACTGTCCTCCACCGAGCCGCTGAGAACCCAGCACCGTGTACGGAGGGGGAAGCGGTGGGGAGCGTAATGGGCGGAAGGGGATCAGGAGTGCTTTGCTGGACGGGTTAGCTTTGTGATTCCTAGTGGACATCCGAGTGGAGATGTCAGGTAGACATCGGGCATGTCTGGTGTCAGGGAAAGATGAGGACGGAGCTATAAATGGTCATCAGCAGAAAGACAGTACTTAAAGCCAAAGGACTAGATGAGATCATCCGGAGCAGTTTTTCAAACTGAAGGTTGTGAAATCAATTTAGTGGGTCATGAACAGCACTTAAAAAAAAGAAAAAAAGAAAAAAGAAAGAAAGGAAGGAAAGAAAAAAGAAAAGAAATAGAACAGAATGGAAAATAACAGAGTCCAGGGCCCAAAGTATGATGAAGAACTGTTTTGTGCAACTCCTGTTTCAGTTGTGTCTGTGCACAAGCGAGTGCAGTGTGTGTACCAGGCTGGCATCTGGTTTGGTCAAAGAAAGGTTTAAAGCCACGTACGGGTCTAGGGATTCCAGACAGGATCCATCTCTGAATCACTCCAGCATTTAGAGGACGGGAAAGAGGAAGAGCGGCTAGAGAACGAGAATCTAAAGGGAAAAAAACAACTAGAGAAGGCAAAAGAAAGGGAACATGGGTCCCCAGAGCCAGGTGAGTGTGACATGCTGGACAGGGATGTGCTGGTGAGATCATGCGGGATGATCCCAAACAGGTGCACAGAAGTAATTATGGGATGGAGAGGGAAACGACAGTGCTGTGGGAGCACAGGGGAGGGTGACCTGTTTAAGGTCTGTTAGTTGAAAACAGAATGAAAGGGGGAACGGACAGAGAGAAGATTAAGATTTTATTTTAGACTCTGAGTTTGAGGGGACAGCAGGATATCCAGTCTATCATTTCCATAAAGAGCAAATATGCAGCTGTTCAAGTTTTCTTTGTGTATACTATGGCCTGGGAATATAGGCATGACTAGGACACTGTGGCCGAGAAGGAAGACAAGTGCGATGCAGCGAGATCAGGGCTGAGAGGCAGACGGTGGGCTTGGTGAGGGCACTGCAATTTTCCCCTCGCACCATACTGCTCACGACTGGCCAACCCACATCCACCACCGTCCAGACCGTGCACTCAACCAATACCTATACTCTCCTGACTTGTGCTTTGCCCCTCCCAAAAATGTTTCCCAAATCTGAATCAATTTTTCAAGGCCTGGCTTGCAGCTGACCTCTTCAAGGAGGCCTTCAAGGGCCGCCTGGGTGGCTCGGTTGGTCGGGCATCCAACTTCAGCTCAGGTCATGATCTCGTGGTTTGTGAGTTCAAGCCCCGCATCGGGCTCTGTGCTGATGGCTCGGAGCCTGGAGCCTGCTTCGAATTCTGTGTCTCCCTCTCTCTCTGCCCCTCCCTCGCTTGTGTTCTGTCTCTCTCTCAAAAATAAATAAGATGTAAAAAAAAAAAAAAAAAAAAAAAAAGAGAGAGAAAGAGAGAGAAATGCTCAGATCAGTGATGATCTGGCCTTTCCTGAAGAGCTACAGCATTTCTTGTCCACCTAACACTCCCTAGTGCCTGGTCCGTGCCTTGTCCTTACTTCCCTCCCTCATTTCTCCAACTAGGACATGCATGTTGAAGGCTTGTAACAAACATGTCTGACATCTACAAGGCACTCTAACAGCTAAGCAAACACTTGCTTCCCCACTACAAGACTTCAATCCAACTTACATTTCAGCCCTGTTCCTGAAGCAGGTCTGATCAAGTCACTTTGACCTCTAAAACCTTCACTGGCTTCTAATTATGAGTAAATACATGTATAGCCCAGTCATGTCTTCAGGCACACCACACCCTTCCCTTTCCCTACCTCCCAAACACCAAACACCCTAAAGCTGAAACAATGGCAATCAAAACAAATATAGGTATACCTCATTTCATTACACTTCACAGATACTGAATTTTATTTTTTTTACCAAACTGAAAGTTGGTGGCAACTGTGTCAAGCTAGTTTACCAGTGCCACTTTTTCAACATTGACACTTCATGTCTGTCACATTTCAGCAATTCTCTCAATATTTCAAAAATTTCCAGGGCGCCTGGGTGGCTTGGTCGGTTGAGCGTCTGACTTCAGCTCAGGTCACGATCTCGCAGTCCCTGGGTTCAAACCCCGCCATCAGGCTCTGTGCTGACAACTCAAAGCCTGGAGCCTGTTTCAGATTCTGTGTCTCCCTCTCTCTGTGACCCTCCCCCGTCCATGCTCTGTCTCTCTCTGTCTCAAAAATAAATAAACGTTAAAAAAAAAAAAATTTCCATCTTGATTATATTTGTTATAGTGATCTTTGATGTCACTATTGTAAATGTTTCAGTGTACCACAAACCACACCCACATATGATGGCATATATGTGTTCTGACTACTCCACCAACCATTCCTTCTCTTTCTCTCTTCCTCTCCTCAGGTCTCCCTATTCCCCGGAACACAACAATACTGCAATTAGGCCAATTAATCACCCCACAATGGACTGTAAGTGGTCAAGTGAGAGGAAGAGTCACTCGCCTCTCACGTTAAATCAAAAGCTAGAAATGATTAAGCTCAATGAAGAAGGCATGTCAAAAGGCAAGACAGGCTGAAAGCTTGCTTCGCCAAACAGCCAAGTTATGAATGCAAAGGAAACGTTCTTGAAGGAAATGAAAAGTGCTACTACAGTGAACACAGGAATGATAAGTGAAACAGCCTTACTCCTGATACGGGGAAAGTTTTAGTGGTCTGGGCAGAAGATCAAACCAGCCACACCATTCCCTTAAGACAAAGCCTAACCTAGAGCAAAACTCTAACTCTCTCAATTTCTATGCAGGCTGAGAGAAGCCACAGAAGAAGAGTCTGAAGCTAGCAGAGATGGGTTCGTGGGGTTTAAGGAAAGAAGCTGGCTTCAAAACATCAAAGTGCAAGGTGAGGCAGCAAGTGCTGACGTAGAAGCTGCAGCAAGTTATCCAAAAGACTCAGCTAAGATAATGAAGGTGGCTACACTAAACAATAGGTTTTCAATATAGACGAAACAGCCTTATGTTGGAAGAAGATGCTATCTAGGACTTTCATAGCTAGAGAGGAGAAGTCAGTGCCTGGCTTCAAAGTTTCAAAGGACAGGCCAACTCTCTTGTTAGGGGATAATGCAGCTGGTGACTTTCAGTTGAAGCCAATGCTCATTTACCATTCTGAAAATCCTAGAACCCTCAAGAATTATGCTAAATCTGCTCTGCCTGTACTCTATAAATGAAACAACAAAGCCTGGATGATGGCACATCTGTTCACGTGGTCTGCTGAATATTTTAAGCTCACTGTTGAGAACTACTCAGAAAAAAAGAATTCTGGGGCACCTGGCTGGCTCTGTCAGTAGAGAGTGTGACTCCTGATCTCAGGGTTCTGGGTTCAAGCCCCACGTTGGGCATGGAGGCTACTTTAAGAAAAGAAAAGAAAATAAAAGAAAAGAAAAAGAAGAGAAAAAGAAGAGAAAAAGAAGAGAAAAAGAAAAAAGATAAGAAAGGATTCCGTTCAAAATATTACTGTTCATTGACAATACTTCTGGTCATCCAAGAACTCTGATGGAGGTATACAATGAGATTAATGTTGTTTTCATGCCTACTAACACAGCATCCATTCTGCAGCCCATGGGATCAAGGAGTAACTGTGACTTTCAAATCTCATTATTTAACAAATCTGTAGCATAAGGCTAGCTGCCATAGATAGTGATTCCTTTGATGGATCTGGGCAAAGTAAATGGAAAACCTTCTGGAAATAATTCACTATTCTAGATGCCATTAAGAACACTCATGTTTCATGGGAAGAGGTCAAAATATGAACACGAACAGGAGTTTGGAAGAAGCTGATTCCAACCCACGATCATGGATGACTCAGAGTGGTCGAAGACTTCCATGGAGAAGGAACTGCAGATGGGGTGGAAACAGCAAGAGAAGCAGAATTAGAAGTGGGGCCTGGAGACAGGACTGAATGGCTGCAGTCTCATAATAAAACTCTAATGGATGAGGAGCTGCTTCTCCAAGATGAGCAAAGAAAATGGTTTCTTGAGATGGAATCTACTGGCAAAGATGCTATGAAGACTGCTGAAATGACAACAAAGGATTTGGAACAGGACACACAGTTGATAAAGCAGGGGCAGAGTCTGAGAGGATGGACTCCCAATTCTGAAAAAGTTCCACTGTGAGTAAAATGCTGTCAAACAGCATCACGTGCTACAGAGAAATCATTTGTGGAAGAAGTGTCCATCAATGTGGCAAACTTCATTACTGCCTCATTCAAAGAAATCACCACAGCCACCCCAGCCCTCAGCAACCAGCACCCTGGTCAGTCAGCAGCCATCAATACGTAGGCAAGACTCTCCACCAGCAAAAAGATTACAACTGACCGAGAGCTCAGATGATGGTATTTTTTAGCAGTATTTTTTTTTTTTAATTTTTTTTTTCAACGTTTATTTATTTTTGGGACAGAGAGAGACAGAGCATGAACAGGGGAGGGGCAGAGAGAGAGGGAGACACAGAATTGGAAACAGGCTCCAGGCTCTGAGCCATCAGTCCAGAGCCTGACGCGGGGCTCGAACTCCCGGACCGCGAGATCGTGACCTGGCTGAAGTCGGACGCTTAACCGACTGCGCCACCCAGGCGCCCCTAGCAGTATTTTTTTAAATTAAGGTGTGTACAGTGTCCCTTTCAGACATAATGTTATTGTACACTTAAGAGACTATACAGTACAGTGTGAATGGAACCTTTATATGCACTGAGAAACCAAAAAATTCGTCTGACTCAGTTTATCATGACACTTTATTTGAGATGGTCCGGAACCAAACACACAATAACTCCAAGGTATGTGTGTACAAAAAAACAAAGATGAACAGAAATGAAAGTAAAAAGGAGACATTCACCAAACTGTTGACGATAGCTGTCCTTAGGGTGGGGTTGTGGGGGGATAGTCATCTTCTAGGAGCTGTTTTAATGAACATGTGAACTTAAAAATAAGAAATGCCATTTGGGGCATCTGGGTGGCTCGGTCAGTTAAGTGTCCAACTCTTGATTTCGGCTCAGGTCATGATCTCACGGTTTGTGGGAACGAGCCCACCATCAGGCTCTGTGCTGACAGTGCGGAGCCTGCTTGGGATTCTATTTCCCCCTCTCAAAACAAACAAACAAACAAACAAACAAACAAACAAACAAACTTTAAAAGGTAAGTAGAGTAAGAAATACCATTTAAAAAGCAAAGGAATTTAATATTTGCAGCTATTTTTATTGAGTGCTTACATTATGTGCCAGGCAATATATTAGTCTCGTTTAATCTTAACGAGCCTTTGAATGTAGTTACCAGCCATTCTGCAGATGGGGAAATGGGGGCTCAGAGAGCTGAACTCTCACAAGGTTACACAGCTACTTAGTGAAGAAATGCTGGGATTTAAGCCCAGGTCTAATAACGAATGTGCCCTTTACCTCTCCTATTCTTACACATATTCTGTGTATTCCCCAGTGCCCCCCGTGTGTACCTTCTACAGCCTTTCCTTTGTTCTAGCTGGTTCTTCTGCCTGAGTAATATTAGTTTTGCTGACATACCGCTCCCCTTTAAAGTCTAGTCCAAGTTCAGCTTTCCCCCTCACTCCTCCCTAGGCACATACCACGTGGGGTCAGCATTATCTGAGAGCCATTTACCCTCTGTTTCCCCCACCACAGCTTGGGACTTTGGCTGTCCTACTGGCACACACATAGCAAGCATGCAAATGCTGGGTGCATTAAGTTGACAATATAAATTCTCCTTCTGACAGAAGCAAAGATAACAGATAGAGACCAAAAGTTTTCATCTGTGAGGGAAGTTAATCCTGAGAACAGGTTTCTATAATCCCTCCCTCCCTCCCAGCTTTGAGCCTCACCTCTCACTGAAGCCTAAGGAGAGGCGGGTTGATCTACAGCTTTTCGGGTGACTGAACATAATAGCTACCATTTCTGATAAATAAAAACAACTTAACTTACTATTAAATAACATAAATTAAAAGGTTTTTCAAAACGTTGTGAAGGGTTTTCAAAATTTGGTGCCTCTTTCCAAAGGCTCTGACTTTGAAAGAAAGCACTTTTTTAAGTTCAACACAAAGATATGCAAAAATATGAAAAGATAACTCACATATACATGGAGACACATGAGCTAGTGAATCAGACATGTTTAAAATGCGAAATGACCTTTTAACACCAACTGACCACATCCTGAGTTTAGGAATAGAAGTTGAATCCAAACAAATAACACATAGACAAAAGCACTGCCCCAACAACCGAAGAAAGGAAACACAGGATGGGACAAACAGATTTCAATGCGTCCCTGGCCTTCTTGAGCAAAGCAATGAGAAATGCACTCAACCAAAGCATTAAGACTTGATTTTATTGGAGGTACCAACCCCATAGGTCAACCTGTCAAATGAAGCAAGAGGCCGGATTGAGTTCTATGGGTAGAGTCCACTCCAGATAAAAGCCAATGGACCTTTTTACAGTTTATGGGGTCCTCTCCGTATGGCTAGGGATGCAGGCATGGGAGGAATATTGTCTGGATGATGAATTCCTGTGGAAGAGCACAAGAGGAGCTGAGCTGACACACTTCACAATTTGCACTGTTGCCTCAAATTTACCACAACTCCAGAATCCCAAGGAATAGTGTTAGTTCTTGTTAAATGCATCTATAAACTAAGTGTCCTTCTAAGGATTACTGAACTTCCCACTTAAAAACAGAAAAACAAACAAAAAACCCCCCCACAAAATTCTACACCTATAAATAGCTCAACAGATTGTTTCAAACATGTTACAAACTTTGAAACTTCAACTCTGAACTAAAAGAGTCACCTCTAAATCTCCAAGAAGTGCTTCAAGAAATTAGCAAATTAACCTGGGGCTGGACAACTTAAAAAAAAAAAAATTTTTTTTTAATGTTTTATTTATTCTTGAGAGAGAGAGAGAGAGAGAGAGAGAGAGAGAGCGCACGGAGTGAGCAGGAGCAGGGGAGGGACAGAGCGAGAGAGGGACACATAATCCAAAGCAGGCTCCGGACTCTGAACTGTCAGCACAGAGCCCGACACGAGGCTCGAACTCACAAACCGTGAGATCATGACCTGAGCCGAAGTCCGACGCTTTACCGACTGAGCCACCCAGGCACCCCTGGGGCTGGATGACTTTAAAGAAATAAAAAGATCACTTCAGTAGCCTAAGATCTTTGTGAGTGGCTTTAGCAGTAGACGGTATTTCAGGTTTTCATTTCATTTCATAAAGAGGGGAGATGAGGGAGGAGCCGTAACTGTAACAAGGAGGATGCCAAATACATCCATAACAGGCACTAGAGACAAAAGAAACTACTGGCAACTGTTTGCTCTTTCCCAAGAAATCCGGGAAGCAGTAGCAATAAAACCCTCCTCCAGTGGGGCCTCCTTCCATGTGTGCAAGGTACTGGAGAGAAGAGCAAGAGACTGGGCTCAATCAGCACACAGCCATGCAGCCACCTCATCTCTCCACTTACGGGACCATGAGAGCATCGAGCACTTTCTTACCTACAGTCAAACTACATACATGTCTTGAAGAAAGACACCAAGAAAAACATGTTTCAAAAAATCATCTGAAAATAGAATTTTGTTTCAGCAGGCAAAATGGGCAAAAATACAACTTTATTTTAGCAAGGTACAATTGCTTCCCCTATTAAACTTGTTTTCAATAATTCTCCTGGGTGATGCACTGGAAAAATACTATATTTAGAACCAGGAAACCTATATTTAAATACTTACTGGTTTTGTCACTTATTCTGTGACTTGGGCAAGTTACTTAACCTGCTGCCTCGCAGAAATGTTCCACGATAAATGTGTAAGCTGCTAAGTACCACATAAATTAAAATGATCGTTATTAGTATTGCCATCCTCTCTGACTTTCCCAGGTAAATGTCTGAACCAGTGAAAAATCAGGCAAAAGATAAGCAACAAGGAAAAAAGCTGGAAGAGGCACTATCAGTCAATCAAACAAATGAAATACGACAAAACCCTAAAAAAAACAAGTCACTGCTACGACTGATAGAAAACCACTCTGTGGACAGCTAATTCCTATGTCATTCTCTAATTAAGAAAAGCTCCCACACTCTGGGATCTACAGTCCATTCATAAAAATCACAGCAGGGTTAAATCCTCACCAGCCCTCCTAATTCACAATCAAAATGCCAACAGAGCACATTCTCACTACATACGCGAGAGCCACAGCCATAGGACCAATCCCCACCCCTCCCCACAGAGGGACAGTGGCCTGACTGTTGGAGATGCACTGGGGGGTAGTTGGTCTCTGAAGGGCAGGAGAGAGTGTAACTCTTCCTCCCCTAACCACTGGCATGAAATCAGCAAACACTAACTTCAGTCACTCCAAAATAAGCCCGCAGAGAACAGGTGGCTGATGAGAAGGCATTGCTGCTTGCAATCCCAAATTTTGACAATAAAAGCCAAAAGGGCATGAACATTTTCTGAAAAATCAGATACTATCAAATTTTCCAGATGGTTTAATACTAGGTAAAATTTATCTAGTGATTACTAGGAGTCAGGCAATATCCTAAGTTTGAGCCATTAACTAATTTAAGCAGCACAACCACAGGTAAGTACAATTAATATTTCCATTTTTAGACGAGAAAACAGAGACACAGAAGTGATTGGATTAAGGTCATACTGCTAACGTGGTAAACTGGGATTTAAAAGTCAGGTAGTTTGCTTGCTCTAGATGCGGCTTCTTGAAGAACCCTCCAACAAATACTGCTTGGTTTACCCAACCATTCTGCGATCTCCTCCTCACTCAGCACCACAGAGTTGTAAAAAAGGCCACAGGGTAGCATCTCTCACCTTATGGTCACTTGTTTCCAGGTGAATGTTAGGATAACATGAGCCCATGAAAATAAGGTCTCATTTTCTGCATCCAATAATGATGGACTAAATAACCTGACACAAAAACCGGATGATATATACATACCTCTTTTTAAGATAGGTAACAAATTAACAGGATAGTGAGGAATTACCATGTTCCTACCCTGGAAAGAACAGATATCCAAAGAAGTGAGACCTGGGGCACTTGCTGATCTACCAGAGGTGGCCAAGAGGCCCAATGCCATGTCTGGCCCTTCCAGGACCCTTGTAGGGAGATCCACAGCTGCCCGCCACCAAATCAGTGGATTGGGGCCCTAAAGGGCAGCATCCTATGAGTAGGAGTGAAGTGGAAGTCAGCCTTCCCATGGACTCAGCTTCAAATCACCTGGTTAGTCCAGAAAATCTCAAACTCTCAACTTGGATTAAAGTGATCCTGGTTTGCTAGTACCCTCAGGCACCTGGAAAAAACAAATAAAAATCCTCCTTGGAAAAAGACATCTAAGGCCTCTAATCATTTCTATAAATAATGTTTCAAATACCACGTCCAGCACACAAACATACGAATAGACAAAACACCATGAGTAAGAACCATCAAAAACAGTCACAGACCCAAAGGGACTTCAGATAATGGAAGTGAGAAGATTATGAAACAACTATATTTACTCTGTTTTAGAAAATAAAAGCCAAGCTTGAAAAATTTAGCAGGGAACAGGAATCCATAAAAAGCAACTTAGCCGATTTGAAAAGAACCAAAACTGAAAAATACAACAAACTCATCCACTGAGTTCTTAATTTCAATTAAACGCAATTAGTCAAAGAGGGAATTGGTTAAAATGGACAACAGGTCACAATTAACTACCCAGAATGAAAAACTGAAAAGGACAAAAAATGCAGGAGAAAGGATAAGTGACAAAAAGGACAAAAAAGAAAGTCTAACACATCGGTGTCCCTGGAGTCTCAGAACGAGAAAAGAATGGGTACAAAGTCATATGGACGAGAACAGCTGGGCATTCTCCAGAACAGGGAAGAGACACAAAGACACAGACTCAAGAAACCTAGAAAGTCTTCTAAAAATGACACGACCTGTTCTCTAAGCATAGTGCCACAGCTAATCAAACAAGTACCTACTATGGTCCTACTAGGGGCTACACACAGGGAATACAAAAGCACGGCACAAAAGTCAAGCACTTAGAAGAGAGATGTTAAATCATAACAATCTAAAACACTTCACTTCATGTGCTACCAAAAAGAAGGGGAAAAAAAGGGAAAAGGCAAGAAGAAAATGCTAGAAAAGTATTTAAAAGGAAAATGGATTAAATTAAAAAACAATAAAACTAAAAGGCACTGGAGTAATAACAATAAGGAGGATCCAAAGTCCAGGCCTAGAAGCTATTTCCATTTCTTTTACAGTGCTAATTAATCACACCTCACTATCTGAACTGAAAATCCTTGGCATGAGAAACTCAAAGAATCTTTTCCTCATATTCCGCACCCCCCCAACCCTACCTAATAAATGATTTTAAAAAATGGTAAGTCTGAACAGACAGCTCTTACTTCGCTCTATTCACGGTGCCATAAACCACTCTAACAAGCGCTTTTTCCAAGGCAACATGGAGGAGCTGACTCTTGAAAGGTTAGGCAAAGGAAGAGTTCCACCAGGAGCCAGCTGAGCAAAGACCAGTCACTCACTGGGGAGTAGGGAATACCTATGGTCACTTAGCAGATAATCAGGAAACAAGTATGTATTTCATGGAATCCTTAAGTTACATGGAAATCAATTGTGTAAAAAGCCCAAGGATCTCTGCTTTCTATTAAGCTCAAACTGCTAGATGAACCCTCTCCGCCAAGAAGGTAAAATACAGGGCCACAACTTCTGTAACACAGTACATTCCCATATAGGGAATCAGGTAGGAGTGGAACTGGCTGAAAGACGGAAGTATAAAACCCTGTGCCCAAGCCAACCTGCAAAGAAGCAGGTGGTACATATACCACTGTGTTGATGAAATGAAATAAACCCTTTCTGAAGCAAAGTTCTAATGAAGTTTCTGGACAAGCTGTCAATTACTGGGAGGGCTCCTGTGATTCTGTATTTAGAGTATGACTGTCAATTAACATGACATGATTCAACACATAACTCTAAATGTCTCGGTCTTAGGAATAAAGTGGTTTACGATATTTTACGTATGTTGGGTTTTTCCAGATCTCATGGGTCTTGTGAGCTGTACAGGCTTCAAAGATACCAGGGAAAAAAATACAATGACTAAATAAAAATATAGGCATCAAATTTCAAAATTGTTCAAAATTGCTTCTATTTCTGGGATTCCACTATTGTTCAAACCTGCACATAGGCTTATTCATATCTAAGCTAATGTGTCTAAACTAACTTGTTCAATTGATACTAGCAGAAAAGAACTCCAAATTCCCAGACAATGAAAAGCACTATCTGATATCTGATAAGGGTCTAGTATCTAGTATATATAAAGAACTCTTACAACTCAACACTAAAGAGACGGTGCAATTAAAAAATAAACAAAGGACTTCAATGGATATTTCTCAAAAAATGATACTGAAATGGCTAATAAGCACATGAAAAGATGCTCAACATTATTAGGGAAATGCAAATCGAAACCACAGTGAGATCCCACCTCACACGCATTTGGATGGCTATAATCAAGAAACAGGAAATTACAAGCGTTGCCAGGATGTGGAGAAATCAGAACCCTCACACATTGCTGTGGTGAATGTAAAATGGTGCAGAGGCTTTGGAAGCCAACTTAGCACTTCCACAAAAATTTATACAGAGTTACTATGGGACCCAGCAATTCCACTCCAGGTGTATACCCCAAAGAACTGGAAACAGAGACGTAGACAGATACCCGGATGCCCATGTTGACTGCAGCACTATTCAAAGCAGCCAAGAGGTAAAAACAACACAAGTGTCCATCAGATGAATGGATGAATCAAAGGTGATATACACAGTGAAGTATTATTCAATCACAAAAAGGAAAGGAAGTTCTGGTATTTGCTACAACATGAATGAACCCTGAAAACATTAGTGAAATATGTCAGATGCAAAAGGACAAATATTGTATGATTTTACTTACAAGAGATACCTAGAACAGGCAAAATCAGATAGAGAAAATAGATTAGGGGTACTACAGCCTGGGGGCGGGGTGAAGCGGGAAGAGGTAGTTATTGCTTAATAGTTTCCTAGTTTCTGTTTGGGGGTGATAAAAAGGTTTTGGAGATAGTGGTGGTGGTTTCACAACACTGAGTAATCGATGCTAGTGAAATATACACTTAACAATGGTTAAAATGGAAATTTGTACTATAGTTTAAAAAAAAGAAGTTAATATACATCCATTGTGGAAGATCATTTGGCAATTTCTTACAAAGCTAAAATATTCTTACTAAACAATCCAGCAGCCGTGCTCCTAGACATTTACCCAAATGAGTTGAAACTTCTGTAAACATAAACACTTGCACATTAACGTTGACAGCTTTGTTTACAATTGCCAAAAACTGTAAACAATAGAAATGTCCTTCAACAGGTAAAATGGATATAAACTGGGGTACATCCATACAATGAAATATTATTCAGTGATAAAAAATACAAGCTATCAAGCCACAAGAAGACACAGAATAAACGTAAATGCACACTGCTGTGTGAAAAGATCAGAGTCTGAAAAGGCTACATAACTATATGATTCTAACTAAATATTCTGAAAAAGACGAAACTATAGAGACAGTAAAAATACTAGTGGTTGCCAGGGATGCAAGGGGAGGGGAGAAGGGATGAACAGGTGGGGCAGAGGGAACTTTTAAGACAGTGAAATTATTCTGGATGATACATGACACTATGTCTTTGTCAAAGTCTACAGAACGTACAACAAAGAGTGAGCTCAAATATGAACTGTGCATTTTAGTCAACAATGTGGTATCAATATTGGTTCATCAACTGTAGCAAATGTATCCCACTAACTTGAAATGTTAGTAGCAGGGGAAACACCTCCGTTAGTGTCCTATACTTGTTCTAACTGAACCGATACTGATACTTTATTATTAACTTATTATTAACAACTGAAAACAGGTATTCAAACAAAGTACTGACAAATGCTACAATGTGGATGAACCTCGAAAACATGCTCAGTGACAGAAGCCAGGCAAAAGGGGCCACATATTGTTTGATTCCATTTACACGAAATCATCACAATAGGTCAATCGACAGACAGAAAGCAGATTGGTAGCTGCCACGGGCTGGGGGACGTGGGGAGGAGATTAACCATTTACGGGGTATGGAGTCTCTTTGGGGTGTGACGAAAATCTTTTGGAACTAAACACAGGCTGCAGATGCACGTCATGAATGCACTAAATGCCACTGAACTCTCCTGTTCACTTTAAAATGGTTAATTTTGGTCAAAGGGTACAAACTTAACAGTGGTATGATGAATAAATTCTAGAGACTTAATACGGCATGGTTACTATGGTTAATAATGTATTGTATTAAAATGGCTACTTTTGTGTGAACTTCACATCAATTAAAAAAAGAAAACGAGGCGCCTGGGTGGCTCAGTCGAGGGGTACACGGGACTCTTCATTTTGGGGTTGTCAGTTTGAGTCCCATGTTGAGTACAGAGATTACTTAAAAATAAAATCTTAAAACCCAAAGGAGGCATCTCAGTCTAAAAGAACCCAGGACACCCAAGAGTGAGCAAGGTGTGACTTGATCTCCCCCCACTCCTCATCTGCACTGCTGCTGGCTCCTGTACTGAATAGCTGAATACTTTCAATCCCGAGCCGGCAAACCTGTGAAACACTGAACAAGCTGCTATGTAAGTTTCAAACACTAAATTCACTATTGTTTCTTTCAACCACGACCTACTTCCCCCCTCCATAAATCTAAGCTCACACACTAAAAGCTAACCTTTTATGACCGTCATCCTGAAATATCTTTGTGACACCTTCTGCAATGCTCATTTAAGAGGGACAGAACCACTGTCTTAACCCTAAGACTGCTTCCTACAGCATGATGCCAATCCTTCTGCCCACCTTCTCAGGACCTCGATCTTGCTAAGGTCACTGGCTGTTACCCCAAACACTTTTCTAGAATCAACCATTGTTTTCTAGCGCCTTCCCTTCTCTATGGCTACATTTTCATAATGTACTAATTTTGATCTAACATGTCTGTTTCCCTCACTGTACTGCGGAACACCCTGAGGACAAGTCCTGGGACTCACCTCAGAACTCTGAAAAACAAGTGCTGCTCCTATCTACTCATTTCTCCACCTGGCTTCCTGGCTTCTCCTCCAGATCAGACCCACTCACTATACACTTCATTCTTTACCCACCCCACCCCACGCTCAGCTTCTCTTCAAAAAGGTTCCTGACCACCAAAACAATCCTTGATGAAGAACAAGTCTTCCCTGTGCCAAAACTAAATGCCATTAATTCTGTCTTTTGTCTACCTTTGTTCTTCTCTACTTCAAAAACTATTCTCAGTCGGCTCACATATTCAATGCACCACAGAGAACATAAGGAGTGTTGACACTATAATCCGTGCCTTCAAAGAGGACTGGGGAAGGAGGGCGAGAACACGTTGAAGAATATAATAAAAAGCAAAGATTAAATGTACACAAGAAAATTATAAAATTCCATGAGAGAAACACCCAGTTAAGAGGCGGTTAGGTTTCCTGGAAGAAGGAGCATTAAAGAAAGGCCTTGAAAGACAGAGAACTCAACAGAGGCAGAAGGGGCAAAGAAGGCATGGGCACATGCATGGAATTGGGGACACAGAAGCCGCAGGAGAGGATACACACAGGGAAACCAGGAGATGGGGCTGGAAAGGCAGGACAGCATCCTACCTACCGTGAACCCTGAACAACAAGGAAGGCACCCACCTTTAATTCAGGACACAACTGAGAAGGACAGGGGAAGAGCTGACCCTGGCAATGGTTAGAGACTGGACCAAGAAGTGGGGAAGAGTTACCCTCAGGAGGCTCCGACAAGCAGCACCTCCTTCGTTCAAACTACCTCCAATCTCTATTTCCACGGCAGCCTGTCTCCTCCTCAGCTGGTTCCTCAGCATCTTCTCAAGGGACCCCTCTCTGAACCCCTTCGCCTAAATCACTAACTAAAAAGGAAAATAATAGTCTGTCCTACAAAAGTGATTAAAAGCAAATCTTATGGGCTGATCTATGGCACAGACTCCTTAAGACGAGTATGTGAGCTCCTACCGTGTACCAAGTACAGCTCTAGGCAGCAGACCTGCAAAGGTGAAGGAGACGCTTTCTATCCCATGGACTTTACATTTTAGTGGAAGAAAGAGATAAAAGACAAACATGTCAGACAAACGCTGTGATGAGAGCGAGGCAGAGAGCATGGGGGCTGCCTGAGCTCAGGTGGGTGAGGAAGGGAAGCAGCCAGGCAGTATGCATTTTCACAAGGTACACATTTTACATTAAATGGGAGAAACAGGTTTTGGAGCCACAAAGAGCTGGGTTCAAGCCTGGATTCTATCACTTAATGACTGAATGACCTCTTGAAAATGACCTAATCTCTCCTAAATATATTTCTTTACCCCCATTTCACAGATAAAGTACTAACCTTATAAAGCTCTTTTGTGAGAATAAAATAATGAATATAAATACTGTGCACTTGGTAAAGGATATATAAATGTTAGCCATTAGATCAGTGGCTTAATAGACATAGAAACTATTTTGCTGCTGTTATCTAAAAACTAGGTAATAATTTGGCATAAATGGTTGAATACAAGAAGTCTTTGGGATATGAACCAACTATAACAGAAACCTGGGAATATTTCATTAAACAGTCTTAAGAACTACCTTCATCTACACATAAGAAGACAGTTGTATTATTCAGTGATGAAAAGAAATGAGCTATCAAGCCACGAAAAAACATGGAGGAAACTTAAATGCATATAACTAAGTGAAAAAAGCCAATCTGACAAGACTACATGCTATGATTCCAACCATATGACATCTAGAAAAGGCAAAACCCAGAGACCGTAAAAACACTAGTGGCTGCCAGGGGTTGGGGAGAGGGAGGGATGAGGAGGCGGAGCATAGACGATTCTTAGAACAGTGAGACTACTCTGGATGATACTGTAACGGAGGACACATGTCATTACTCAATTGTCCAAAACCACAGAACAGCATAACACCAAGAGTGAACTGTAATGTAAACTATGGGCTTTGGGGGACAATGATGTGTCATTTGGGTTCACAGTTTTAACAAATGCACCACTCTGGTCGATGATGTTGATAATGGGGGAGGCTGTGGGAGGGGTAGGAAGGAGGTGTACAGGAAATCCCTGTACCTTGCTCTCAATTTTGCCGTGAACCTAAAAGCATTCTAAAAAATAAAGGCAATTTTTAAAAACAAGTGCAGAGGGGCGCCTGGGTAGCTCAGCTGGTTAAGCATCCGACTCCTGACTTTGGCTCAGATCATGATCTCACTGTTCAAGAGAGTGAGTCCTGTGTCTGGCTCTGTACTAACAGTGCAGAGCCTGCTTGGGATTCTCTCTCCCCCACCCCTGTACCACCCCATCCCCCCACGCTCTCTGTGTCAAAAATTAATAAACATTAGAAAAAATTTAATTTAAAAAATAAAAACAAATGTGGAAAAATACGCGCTAAACTGTAAGAACGGTGATCTCTGGAGAGTAAGGTTATACACCTCTGTATTGTTTTCATACCATAAGCACACACTAATTTCATAATAAAAAGATACATTTCAATAAAAGAAAGTTGTGGGGTTTTTTTGAAGTTTATTTATATTGACAGAAAGAGACAATGAGCGGGGGAGGGGCAAAGAGAGAAGAGCCAAACAGGCTTCGCTGACAGCACAAAGCCCCACCCCGGGCTCAATCCCACAAACCGTGAGATCATGACCTGAGCTATAATCAAGGGCTGATGCTCAACCAACTGAGCCACCCGTGCGCCCCAATAAAAGACAGTTCTAAAAGTTAAACTAAAATACGATGCTAACATTCTTGACATTTTTTTCTCTAACGTATATAATTATTTCCATGTATAACTATTTCAACAAAAGTAACGATTTTCATATGACCATTTCATCTCTAGGAAGAGCGGGATTTTTTTCAAATTTGTAATGTAGTAGAGTCAAATCTTATTCTTAAAATAAAATATTATGAGGTATGTATTTAAATAAAATGTTAATAAGCTGAATCAGGTCAGCAAGAGAAACAATACACTGGCTTACAGAACTAAGTCTGAATATTTATAGATGAAAAGAGACAATATTTCCCATTTTCCCATTCTCAAATGATTTAATTTAGAATGAACTAAAATAGAAAACATTAGTCTCCTCCTCCTTAGGAACTTATTATCACCTAGTAATTTGCTAATGAAATCAGATATATGACTTCTACATGGTTGATGCTGAAGCTTTACATTAGCAGAGACATCTCCAGAGTTGTATCACCACTGGACTCCTGGAAGAGTTTTCCTAACCACTCATTCACTGAGGGAACTTCTGTGGCAGATACAGGTAGACCAGTATCAAATATTAAGAACACTGGCAAAAAAACAAAACAAAGGGAAACAGAGATGATGCCTGGTCTGTTAAGAAGGATTCCATAAATATATAATTTCAACTACTATAGTTAGAAGTCATTTCCAATTCTCTTTTGTTTTTTAGATATTAGTGTTTTATTTTTTGTTTATTTTTTTAAGTTTTTATTTTATTTAAATGTTTATTTATTTTTGACAGAGAGAGACAGAGCATGAGCGGGGGAGGGGCAGAGAGACAGGGAGACACAGAATCTGAAGCAGGCTCCAGGCTCTGAGCTGTCAGCAAAGAGCCTGACGCCGAAGTCAGACACTCAACCGACTGAGCCACCCAGGCACCCCTTAAGTTTTTATTTTAAATCCAGTTAGTTAATGCACAGTGTCATACTAGTTTCAGGTATGCAATACAGTGAGTGATTCAGCACTTCTAATTCTCTTTTTTTTTTAATTTTTTTAATGTTTATTCATTTTTGAGAGACAGAGAGAGACAGACCATGTGAATGGGGAAGGGGCAGAGAGAGAAGGAGATATAGAATCTGAAGCAGGCTCCAGGCTCCGAGCTGTCAGCACAGAGCCCTACCTGGGGCTTGAACTCACAAACCATGAGATCATGACCTGAGCCGAAGTCGGATGCTCAACCAACTGAGCCACCCAGGTGCCCCCTAATTCTCTTTAATAATATTTCCAAGGTTTACATCTTCAACACAGGCATATGAAAAGCCAAATGCATCAACAAATCACATTTACATAAATAGATCGCTAAAATCTTAAAACCTAATATTTTGATTTTGAAAATAAGTTGCTGATTTTTTTTAAATCCCCAAAACAGCAGACTGAGCTGGCATCCTTTGAAAGCTGAGCAAGGTAAGTTCAATAAGAACAAGCAAGCAATAAATTCACGGAACTCATTAATTCAGAAAGGGATCGCGAACGGTGAGTCAAAGGGAGAAAAAAAACTGAAGTCTCCACGGTATATTCCCTTGAGGGCTGGCAGCAAAATTTATTTATTAATCTACACAAAGACTATTTGCTGAGCACTAACTACATACCAAGCACTGTTCTGGGCACTGGGGATATGATTCAGAGTAGAAAGTCCCTGCCTTCACACAAATGATGTTCTAACAAGCAGGTCCCCAGATGGCAATTCTTGGGTTCCATGCTGCTCTTTTTCTACAATCCAAACCCAAACTCCTCTTCAAAGGGGTCATAAACTTATTCTGCAAGAGTTTTCTTCCAGTTCATTTAAACACAGAATTGCACTGTGTACGGGTTAAGGGCACAGAGTCCAGAGACAGGATGCTCGGTTCCAAATCCTGGCTTTCCTACTTTTTATTTATTTACAAAAAATTTTTTATGTTTATTTTTGAGAGAGAGAGAGAGAGAGGGAGAAAGGGACAGAGGGTGTAGGGGACTGTGAGACAGGGAGACACAGAATCCAAAGCAGGCTCCAGGCTCTGAGATGTCAGCACAGAGCCCGACATGAGGCTTCAACCCACGAACCCTGAGATCATGACCTGAATTGAAGTCAAATGCTCAACTGACTGAGCCACCCAGGAGCCCCGTGGCTCTGCTACTTTTTAGATGAAACCTTGGAGGAAATAGCTCAACCTCTCTATTACAGTTTCCTCATCTAAACAACGGAGATAATAATACTACCTCAAAGAATTTTTGTAAGAATTAAGCAAGTTACTATTTTTCAAGTGTTTAGAACATCTGGCACTTAGAATTTATTAGTAATATAAAGTATTTATGTTAGTTTTTATTTAGTATTATTTATTCCAGTTTTTGGTAAATAGAATATCCTTGTCGATCTGTTCTAGAATCAAAGTGGACTGATGCCAAAATTTCCTGTAAATCCATTTATTTCAACCAGTTGCTAAATTTGACAGATCTTTCTCATGCATACTAGAGCCTTGGGAAAACCTGAACAGGAAGACGCACAGATGATCAATTCATTAGCCCTCCCATCTCCTTCCCACTTGTCTCTCAATAGCACACCTCTCTTCACGAAACCTTGTTCCATTTATGAGAATCCAGTGCCCTGGGCCAGATTCAAGTCCCATCACCAAGGGCCTCACTCTCAGCCCACAGCCCCTTCTGACATCCCTTCTCTGTAATCTCCAGGCTCCCTAAGATCCTGTGCTTTTCCATGTAATACGCCACATACTTGCAAGCCTTGGTTCTTGAAGGACCTCCCCTTGGAATGCTCCTCTCCATCCTTCTGGGTCCTGCTCATATGTCTGTCCCTTCCTCTATATCCTTCTCTGATATTCTTCCCATATTTAAGCAGAAGTAAAGCCTCCCACTAGTTCTCTCCTAGAACTTTGGCTACACCACTATTTTAGCTTTATAGATCCCACGTAGCTTTTATAAGTGGGAAGCTTCCATGTCTGACTCTTCTATAGACATGGCATTCCAGGGGAAAGGAAGAGGTCTTATTTGTTTTGCATTTCTGGTTCCTAGCATGGTACATATTTAGCAATCTTGGCTGAAGTGAAGTAGGAATTTTCTTTTTCTTGTATTTTCTCTGATGGGTCATTCCTATAGGCTTCATTTGACCTGTGTCTCTGTGTCCCTTATTTTTAGGGATAGTCAACTTTCAGCACTCTGCTAGCCAATGTAAAAAAAAAAAAAAAAAAGTTAATGTTTTTTTTAGAAAGAAACATTTAATAAATGCTGCAGGCTGCAATGTCCTTCTTTCCAACTCAAATTTCTCCTATTCAATATGTAAGAACTTAAATCTGTTCCCACAAAGACTTCTACTAAAAGATGAAAATTCTACTCCTATTATGTTTAATCTTATATACCCACCAGGAAAAAAACAAAACAAGAGGCACTGAAGTCGATGCAATGTGTACATTTGTGCTTATGTCTGTTCACTAATGTGCAGGTACCTGTACATCTGTTTAGGTTCATCTACCCTGAGTACGTTGAGTTTACAGGAACCATTTGGCAGAACTCTTGAGAGCATGTTCGCTACACCTCTGCCATCAAGTAGGGATTATTGGACACAAGTAAGTCTATTCCACTCGTTCTAAAACTCTCCAGGAGGAACTCCCAGGGTTCCTTACAAGGCCGGGAGTTATCCGGTCTGTTCACCTAAGCCACTCATACTCCATCTGACCTCATTTGCTATTGTTTGTTTTCCTTCTCAGAGTTGAGAAACAGTTGACCATCACTCTTTAACACACCCTAAAACCTTCATTAACTCACTGTTTAGAATACTTGATCAGGGGGCGCCTGGGTGGCTCAGTCGGTTAAGCGTCCCGCTTCGGCTTGGGTCATGATCTCGCTGTTCGTAGGTTCGAGCCCCGCATCAGGCTCTGTGCTGACAGCTCAGAGCCTGGAGCCTGCTTCCGATTCTGTGTCTCCCCCTCCCTTGCTCATGCTCTGTCTCTATCTCTCAAGAATAAATAAACTTAAAAAAAAAATTAAAAAAAAAAAAATACTTGATCAGGCTAAATTAACTCCGCTATTTGGATGATATATTCTCTGATTTTTCCCCATTATTTTTTCATTTTTTAATTGGAGAGAGAGTGTGCGCAAGTGTGCAGGGGGAAGAGAGGCAGATGGAGAGAAAGAATCTTAAGCAGACTCCTCACTCAGCACAGAGCCTGGTATGGGGCTTGATCCCACAACCCTAGGATCATGACGTGAGACGAAATCAAGAGGTGGTCACTCAACAAACTGAGCCACCCAGGCCCTCCTTCCCCATTCTTAAACCATTTGAGTTACTCTTAGGAATACTTTTCAAGTTTTCTACAAGGAATCCAAATTTAACACTACCTTAATACCTACTCTGCAAAAGAGATATGAAGAAATTAAGATTATCAAGGCATGGTGGCCACCTAAGAATACACAATTTTGTGGTGAAATAGACACATTCTGCATCAACTGTAAGTAGACATACATTAACTGTAACATATGGATAAAGACAGAGGAGGATAAAGACAGGGTGTTCCAGAGCACAGCCTCAAAGGCAAAGCTAGCACATTCACTCTCAATGCACTGACAAGGCAAAATGCCAGATGCTGGGGTTATAAAATAAAACAAAACACAGCCTTGACTGCAAGGATCTTACCACCTGGTACAGTGGTGTTCAAGAACATTTTGCAGTTTTTCCAGCAAAAATCTTGCACTGACACCCCAAAGTTAAGAGAGCTGAGACTCTCTGAGACTGAACTGGGGAGAGGTGAGTCTCACTCTTCTGCCCCAGCCAGGCCACCTGGGCCCCAGCCACCTCTGCAAACCTGGGGCAGCCCAGCTCCAAGGGATTCTGAGTGCCCCCACCTAACCCTGCTGCTTCAACAGAGCACTTAGAACACTGCCACCTACCTAACCATGAATGCTGCGTGAGTACTGGTTAAATAAAATATGAGAGGTCTGGAATAATTTACAAGTTACTGGTCTAGTGAATGGGAACGGCAGAGGCATAAGGGGAAGGAGTGGGATCACCAGACACAAGGCAGGAAAAGCTGAGTCCAAGTCATTGGAATGTAAAACTAGACAGAGAATTGGAAAGGTCTGATCAGTTTCTCTCAAATCCCAGGAGGTAGAAAGCTCATCTTAACTACTTTCTACTTCCCCCTGTGATTCCCGTTTCCTCTGTTACCTCTATCTGCCTGCCACAGCAGTTTCCTTAAATCTTTCCTGCGCTCTTTAAGCTTCCAACTCCCCACCTCACTCCTGTCCCTCAGCAGGATCTTCAGAGAACACACAGAAAAGTGCTCCTTACCTTCCAGCCTTCATGCCCATCAGTTTCCTGCCCACACACCTCTGCTCTCCTCCGGGAGGTACTATTCTTACCATCGAAACAATGCCCCAGGATCACAGTGGGCTCCGAGTTCTCCAGGAAGGTCCCCAGTCCAGCAAGCCCTCCTGCATCTTCAACACTGTCCAGTGATGCTCCTTCCCACCTCCATTTACGCTCGCTCAAGGTTCTCATACGTGTTAAAGAATGTCTTCTCTGGACCTCAGATTCCCTCTGCAGCTATTTTTCACTTTCCTGTAATAGCCAAATTTTAGGAAGATTTGACCCCAAACTTACTCTGCCCCTTCACCTCACTTTCTCATGAACACACAACAAGCTGGCTTCACTTATCCTCTCCCCTCCCAACTGACACTTGGTGACCTTGGCTACCACCTCTGATCTGAAACACTTTCTGTTTTCGTGCCATGCTCTTTGGGTTTTCCTCCAAACCAGTCCGGTGGCATCCTCTCTGCTCTTGAAACAGTGCTCTACTCCCTTAAATGTTCACATTCCTAGGTGTTTTGTTCTCTGAGCACTTGTCACTATTAGCAGTGATGAGAGGGTGGGGTGTGCTCCTAAAACTACAAAACCTCCTACATAAGGGCTGAGCCCTATAAAGTCCTCATTACTGGTGGGAGATGCTTACCACCCAGGCAGGGAAAAAGCAACCACTTCTCTGCCTCTACATACCCACACCCTTGACACTTGAGAGCAATCTCATCTATTCCTGGGCTGGACCACAAGTGCTAACCTCTGAGTCTTAGTCTATAGACCAGTTCCTTCTCCTAAATGTCAGATCCATGCCTCAAACACTTGATGCTCTCCTCAAACTTAAGACCAAAACGAAATTCATCACTTTATACCCTGGCCCAATCTTCTTTTCTCCATCATTTTTCATTTCAACGAATGGTGCCACCATCACCTAGTTTCCAAGGCCAAAGTCTTCACTCTCCTTGGCCCCTTTTTCTGCCTCACAGGCCGACCTCCTAAACAATCTTCTCTCATTACCACCACCCCAAAACCTTCTCTTAGTCAATACTTCTGGCCCACGTGGGCCAAATACCACTACAGACACAAAGAATACAGCAGTGAACAAATCAAGCTTAATCCCAGTGGGAGGAGACAGGCAAACAAATAAATAAAAGGCCAAAATAATTTCAGACTTGATCAAAGCTATGAATAAAATCAAGCTGGGTGATGTGATGGGACACAACTTTAGACAGAGACAGTCAGAGAAAATCTCCCAGAAAAGGAAACCTTTACACTGAACCTGAAAGACATACAAGTATCACACAGATCTGTGAGGTGGCGAGCTCCCAACAGACGGAGGAGCCAAGTGTAAAGGTCCTAAGGCAGAAATGAACTTCAGGTGTTCAGAATGGGGTGGGGGGGGGCGGTGGGGGGGAACAACGAGGCTGGAATTTAGAGAGTAAGGAGGTGGCCACAGCAGATGGGCTCACAGGGAGATAGGGGTCAGACAGGCCCTAGCTGGCCACCATGAAAGCAATGGAAAGCTACTGGAGGATTGTAGGAAGACAACTGACATAACCCAATTTGAATTTTTAAAGGTCACTTTAGCTGATAAGTGGAAAAAATGGTTTGGGAGGAGGCCAAAAATAGGGGGTTAGAACAGCAGTCAGGAGGCTAAAATACAGTCCAGACAAGAGGAGATAGTGCTTGAGATAGGAGGAAACAAATTCAGGATATTTTTTGGACATACAGTGAACAGAACTTGCTGGGACATTAAATGTTGAGAGTGGGGGACGGGGGAAGGAATCTAAGACAATTCCTAGGTTGTTTGTAGGTATAATTTACACACAGTAAAATTACATACAGTATATGGATTCAATCAGATTTGATGACTGCCTATCAAGACTCAGAATATTTCCATCACTCTACAAAGTTCTCTCCTATTCCCTCCCAGTCAATCCCCTTCCACTCAAGAAGCAACCACTGATCTGATTTCTAGTATCACAGACCACTTTTGCCTGTTCAAGAAGGTCTTATAAATGGAATCATCCATTATGTATTTTTTTGTGCCTGGTTTTTCACTCAGCATTAATACCTGTGAGACTCATCCTTACTACATGTCTCGGTAGTTTGTTCCTTTTTACTGCTGAGCGTCCACTGCATGAAAGTAACAGTTTGTTTATCCATTCTCCCACTGATGGACAGCTGGACTACTACAGTTTCTGGCTACCATGAATAAAGCTGCTTCACATTAACATTCTTGTATAAGGCTTATCTGTGAACATGTATTTGCATTTCTCTTGGATAAAGACCTAGAAATGGAACTGCTTGGTCACAGGGTAGACATACATTTAGCTTCTGAAGAAACTTCCAAAGAGTTTTCTAAAGTGGTGGCATCACTTTATATTCTCATCAGCATTAGATGTGCCTTGTGGCCGCCTGACTCCTAGTGTTCTGCTTGAATAGGTGGAGTTCTAGGCCACAACCAAACTCTCGGTCTGTCAGCTCTTCAAACACATTTCTGTATCTCTTTGCTAGACCTTTATAGATGGACTCTAAGGACACTTTTCCTCCTTATTCCATCATCCCCTTTGCTGCCTGTCTCATGCTATTTATTCATTCAACAAATATCCTGAAGGGTGAGAAAAAGGCTGGCCTGGCCAGAGTGTTCGAGGCAGAGCCAAGTGGCATATAAAGAAGTCCCTCAGGTGGTAAAGAGCTGGGTGCCTTCGGGAGACTTGAAAGTGACTGTGGCTGGGGGACAGCAAGGAGGGGAGGTCAGGGAGGTGGGCAGGGCCCAGGGTACCGAGGGCCTTGTGAGAAAGGGGAAGGAGCTGGGACTGTCTTCCGAGCGCTAGGAGAAACCGTGAAGCTTTTAAGTGGAGGAAAGACAGGCAACTCTTGGCCATTCCAGGCAAAGTAGAGGAGACACGAACAGGACTGGAAATGGAGAGGCCACGCTGAGAGGCAATCAGAGTGTGCCAGGTAGGAGATGATGGCGGCTCAGAGGCCAGTGGCAGGAGAGCAGACAGACTCCAGTCACGGTACAGAAACGGCACCGACTTGGCGATGGGGGGGGACACGTAGAGGGTGGTGAGAGAAAGGGAGGTCGCTAACCCGGGAAGATGGGGGGCCGGTAAAGCCACTTACTGAGAAGGGGACAGATGAAGGACAAAGAGCTTTCAAGGAATACGTGTTCAGTTTAGGACTTGGGAAGCTCAAGTTACCAGTAACATAGACAAGCAGTGGTGTCAAGCCAGAGCTGGAGGGTCCAGGAGAGACCTGGCTGAACTTATCAATTGGCTCACGGAATACCAGGAGCACCTGGGGATATCCAAGAGCACCCAGGGAGAAGGCACACCAAAATACGAGGCTGCAGAGAACACCGATGGTCAAGCAGAAGGAGGGAGCCGCAGAGTGGGAAGAACAGATGAGAGAAAAGCGGGTGGATGAGGAAGTAAGTGGTCCTCTTCCAAGAAGCTGCTTCTGACCTTTCAAGTTAGGGTTACACATCTTGGTAGAGCCCGTTGTACTCCCTTCATCAGAGCACGTCTGACACCCCTGCTTCCGTGCCTTCTCTGCCAGGCGGGTGTCTGTGACAGGGAAATGTACTCTAAACCGGACACACTCAGTAGGAACCAGCCCTGCTCTAGTCCAGCGCCTTGACACAGCACGACGTTGGTGTAATGGACCGCTACCATCCGCTGAGTAGCATCTATGGATCGTACACCCCACCGTACACTTTGTCTATTTTCATTCCTTTTCCCAATAGCTCCGAGAAAGTATATTTCCATTTTACAGATGAAGAAACTGTGGCTAGGGCAAAATGCCCAAAGTCACCGCTAGTAAGTGACGGAGCCAGAGGGAAGACACACATCCTGTCACGTGCTCTGCTGCCTCCATAAAGTGCCCATCGTGTGGACTCTTTACAGCAGGAGTGCCCTCTCACATTCCTGCCAAAGGTATACAAAAGCGGCCCCCAGGTCACTGGCCCACCAGAGTGCTAAGTCAGGGAGATGCCAGGGAAGAATCCCTGCTCGTCAGGCACACAGAATAATCTCCAGGCTCCCAGAGGGTGCTTCTGAATGTAGAAGCAAAATCTCCCATGACACCAGGGTCTCAAGGTGGGAAAAAAAAAAAAAAAAAAAAAAAAAAAAACAGGACTCCTAGGGCTTTTTAACTCTTTAATTTTAGAACTTAATTTAGCCATATTTCAGAAATTTCCCACTACTATTTTTTTCTATGGTTTTTTTTTTTTTTTTTTAATTTATTTTTGAAGGAGAGAGACAGAGCATGAGCAGGGGAGGGGCAGAGAGAGAGGGAGACACAGAATCCGAAGCAGGCTCCAGGCTCCGAGCTGTCAGCACAGAGCCCGACGCAGGGCTCGAACCCAGGTCACGCAGGTCACGAACCGCGAGATCATGACCTGAGCCCAAGTCGGACGCTCAACCTACTGAGCCACCCAGGCGCCCCTCACTACTTCTAAAGGGCCTTACTCTAACTTCACAACTAATGCAGAACGTGGTGGCATCCTTTCCAGACCAAGACATGATCAGGATGAGATTATGTCTCGGTGGAGCCTAAGAAACCAATACTATATATTTGTGTGAAAACTAACGAGGGTATGATATTCTTTACTTTCCATACTCTGCTTTTGAGATAAATGTACTATCTTTGCCCTGACTTCTTAAATTCGGAACTACACAGGTTTTTTCCTAAGTGGGTACAATAATACCCAGAGGCTTCCTTTCTTTATCCACTCAGGAGCAACTGTTAACTATCAATCCTCTGGTGAGGGCATGGGCACTAGCTTAGCTGGCAAAGAACAGGGTGGCAGCCTTGACTCTGTCCGTGTAAAGCATCAGCATCTCTCCAGAGCTATAAAGCCAAAGAGCTAGACTAGCTAATGTCTTAGGATTCTTTCAGGTCTCTATAGAATTCTACAATTAGAGAACACAGAAAGGTTGAGTGAAGGTACTAGGATGCGGCAGGCTAGCTGGGAAAGGCTGGCAGGACGAACCCTTCAGGCTACGATTAAGTTAACAGCCAGTCTGAACTGCACTCTTTCCTTCCCTGCCAGCGCTCCCCCCCACCCACCCCCTCAACTGTGAGCTATCCTTGTCACCCTCAACAGCCCCCAACCCAAGTTCCACTCAGTCACTTCGGATTTGATGCAATACCTAGCAAAGTACCCAGTATACAGATGTCACTAATATTTGCTGGCTTCATTGGAAGCTTTAACAAAATATGATGATTACAACACCCCCAATCCAATTTCCCAACAAAGAAACATAAACACAACTAAAGGATGTCTCTAATAATGCCTAGCACTCATCAATATAACACATCTCTACTTTTTTATTTTTTTAATCAGAACAACTACCCTTTACAAAGGGTGATCATTTCTTTCTTTCCTACCCCTTACAGGATACCACTAATGATCCATCCTAAGTTCTTTTGAGCCAAGTCCCCATTCACAAAGCATGAAGATATAAACAGAGGAAAGATTTCCACCAACCCACTTCTATTCTTTGGATTAACGTCTCAAGATGCTCAGGGCTAAAGCAAATTATTTACTTTGTTTAATGCCATTTTCATCCATCCCACAGATCAAGTCCGAATGCCCTGCTGGCAAAAAAGGCTTCAGAAGAGGGACATCTTCTATTCTCACTAGCATACCCTGAGTCACTATCATGTCTTTTTGTTCTCTTCGTAGCTATCACCTCCAGACATTCTTATTTAGTCAATGTTTACAGCCCAACTTCAGAGCAGTTTCCTTTTCTATTTTGCCCGCCACTGCATCTCCCATGCTTAGAAAAGTGTCTATAAATACCTGTTAATGAAAACTGGAACATACACAGAGGGCTTCAGTCCTCATTCAGGAATGTGATGTTCAAACATGGAAACCACCTTCCCATCAGGCTGGCATTCAAGTGTTCCAATGAACTTTCACTCTTTCCTACAGGACAGCTCTCATGTGCACATGACAATAAGGATATTTTTCCCTATCGCTAATGTTTTCTCTTTCTCAACTTCCCCCCAATGAAGCATCAGATAACAAGCCACAGATAAACCAATAAGTCACTTTTTAGTTGATCTTCCTGCTGGGTTTCACACATTACCTACAAAGCAAACACGGCTCTAACGCAGAAAGTACTGATTGTGTTTGTCACCATGAGAACCCTTTCACCCATACTGCAGGCATCCCAGGTATTAAGAGGACTTTAAGCAGCCTAACTAATAATAAAAAAGCCATCCAGTCTAAGTACAATGTAACCAAATTATGCTCTATGAAAGCCTTGACTTCCTTATATTTCAAATGTGTAACTTTGGTGTACGGTTATACTCCAACATAAATAGGGTTTTTACTGTTTTGCTTTATTTTGTTACTTTTACCTCCACAAAAAGAAAATGAACACACCAGAGTCAGAAACCCCAGACAGATCTAATGAGCACTAAGGTGCCTTGAATACAAGCACCCATGAGGAAGAGTGCTTAAGGCATATGGGGGACTGTCTTTTGTAACTGTATCTTTGAATTCCCATCTGGTCAAACAGAGCAGTCACCGCATAGTATGATTCCTGTGCGGTAGCACAGAAAAAGGGACAGCCCC
Organism: Leopardus geoffroyi; assembly: GCF_018350155.1. Taxonomy (NCBI): domain Eukaryota; kingdom Metazoa; phylum Chordata; class Mammalia; order Carnivora; family Felidae; genus Leopardus; species Leopardus geoffroyi. Next base: position 135,917,358 of record NC_059341.1, read on the forward strand.
TTACCTGTGATATCATTCTTTGAGCTGATACAAGAAGTTTCCAGCTCAACATAGAATGGCAGAATTGGGAATGAAAGAGAGACTTTTTTTTTTTTTAATGTTTGAGAAAGAGAGTGTGAGAGGGGGAGGTACAGCAAAAGAGGGGGACAGAGGATCTGAAGCGGGCTCTGAGCTGACAGCAGCCAACCAGACACAGGACTAGAACTCACGAACCACGAGATCATGACCTGAGCCGAAGTCAGAAGCTCAACCGAGTCACCCAGGTGCCCAGAAAAAGAAATTTTTTACATTATATCTCAGGTACACTAATAAAATTGACTAGGTATAGGGAAAGTGAAAGTTTACAAAACTCCCAGGGGGTCACTAAACCAGAGTCTGGTTTAGTGGCATGGTTGCAAAAATCATGCTTTCCACTACTCTGCCCAAGCTCAGATTTCCATTTTGTTATAACTTAAAAAAATAAATAAATAAAAAATAAATAGGGGTACCTGGGTGTCTCAGTCAACTGAGCATCTGACTTCAGCTCAGGTCGTGATCTTGTGGTTCGTGGGTTTGAGCCCCACGTTGGGCTCGCTGCTGTCAGCCTGTCAGCACTTGAGCCTGCTTTGGATCCTCTGTCCCCCTCCCTCTCTGCCCCTCCCCCGCTTGTGCTCTCTCGTGCTCTCTCTCAAAAAATAAATAAAACGTTAAACAAGCAAACAAACAAACAAAAGAATGGGCAAAGCATGAAGTATGGATTCCAAGGCCAATCCACCACCAGCTGATCTGTGCCTTGAGCAGGCAAGGAGCTGTAACAGATCTAGTAAAGGCTTTGGAGCCAAGGGGAGGACAGTCACATCCACTCTCTGACCCTCACTAGCCATGACCTCTCGGGGAAAAAAGAGAGCTCATTTACTTCTCAGGTCTGCTGGGTAGATTTTTACAAGACAAGTTGAAATACCTTGGACAGAACCTAGCACACTGGATTTAAAAAAACAACAAAAAAGCCCACTCAAATGTTAGCGTCCTTTCCTATCCATATGAAGAGCAAGCTACACTCACCAGAAGTCCAAGTTTAATTTCTTGGTCTAGATAGACATGATTTCAATTCCATTCCATTCCGTTTCATGAAATTAAAAAAGAAAAAAAAAAAAGTATACCATTAAAAGGTTATGGAACCCAAAACCCATGTCTCCTAACATCCTGCTCCCTTGGCAACCTCTCTCTCTCTCTCTCTCACACACACACACAAATTAACTCTACAGAGTAAGAATTTTATAATAATGTTTTCCTTGTTAAGTGTAAGTTATAATGCAGAAGTAAACACATGTGAGTACGAAAACTACTTATAACTTAAGTAGCCAGGATTTGTAAAATCCCACACCAAACACAAGGTCATATTTCAAATACCAACACAAAATAAATTATTTATTTTGAGAAACTCCAAATGATCTGTGTAGCCATATAAAAGTGTCTGCCTATCGTGTGACAGGCCTGGTGTTAACACACGAGAAAAATTCTACCAGTCCATCTCCAGAGTCAACATTAGGAGCACACCTCCGAATGCTGAGAAGACCATTCGTGAATCTGTACAGACTGAATAAAAAAGTGACCGAGGACATATCACACCACATTAGGCACATGTCCTTCCAGCATCACAGTACCAGAAATTTAAGACCAACAAGGCCAAGGCTGAGGATGGTCTAGAAGGGCTAAGGAGTCAAAAGCATGGCCTAAGGCTCTCACACACCATAAAATCAGTGAAACTAATTGGGGTTCTGCAGCATCTGAGAGGAAGCATCCGGCTACCATTAAGGAATAAATTGGGGATGCAAATAATTAGTGCACCCCGAGGTGACAGTTAATCCCACGAGCACGCCATCTCACAGGACGTATTAGGGAATTCCTCTTTATCCCTACTCGGAGGGTACTGAGGTTGGAAATTTCAGAAATTAGCCAAATGCCAAACATCCCATCAAAGAATTTCAAGTAAGGTCCCTCCACAATCCCCTGCAGAAACAGATCCTGGAATTCCTTCGAGCCAACCAACTTACACAGCCCCAAACACACCTGCATTCTCTACACTTCCAAGTAGTCAAACTTTCTCTGCAATCTTTCTCCTGATAACTTCTCTTTGCACAAAGACAAAAAAAAACATAAGGCATCTTCAGCACAGACTATAATACGACACACTTTGAGAAGCACAGAACAGAATCTGAGATTTGAAGAAAAATTATCATTGTAACCAAGTTTTATGCTCTGTTACAGAAGGAAGAGGCTGGAAACTAAAAAGTGGGACAGGATCTTAAAGGCCAAGTAAGAAACATCCTGCATTTCTCAAGAAGGCTGCCTGTGACTTAAACAAAAGCACAAGATAGGAAACCAAAAACAAACCATGAGGAAAAACAACAACAACAACAACCACCCAAAAACAACAACAATAAATAAAACCCTACCCAAAACCACTGTAGTGTTTGACCTGGAAGGGAGTCCTCATTTAACAGATAAGGAAATTGAAGGCTTGAGAGGATAGGTAACTCGGCCAGGGTTACAGTTTATTTGGGAGCAAAGCTGGAAGGAGATTCCTGGTCTCCCAGGTCGGACTTCTGAGCAGCTTCTTATTCCACCATGTAAGACGTTCCGCTGCCACCCTAAGTAAGATGTTTTATGAAAGTCTTCACTGAGGCTGTTAACATAAGGGTCCAATTATCATTCAAAGATCTGCCTGTTAGATAATAGCTCGAAAATTCCATCCATTTTACAGCAGTTACCAGAGTCATCTAATCTTGGAGAGGGAGAAAAAGCAAAGAGGAAAAGGGGGGGGGGGGGGGGAGAGTCCTAACGCTGATCTGTCCCCTAAGGGCAAACTCAAGGGACGCTTACAGACAGGCAGACAGCGCTAGCATCCACAACCACAAAAACAGACAATAATCCCCACCCACAGGCCCAGGAAAACGACCGCTCCTCGGCACCCCTCCCCACCCCCAACACACTGAATTCCACTCCCATCCCGGCGCAGGGGGGACATTCCACCTCCTGCCGCTGCCAGAGCGAGCTGGGCCGGATGGACCACTCTCCTTCCACCACCACTCCCCCGCTCCAAAAGAGACGAGGAGCTGCAGCCTCAGGCCCCCAAACGGGCGCTCGCTCGCACCCGGGACTACCGGATCAAACACCGGCCCCGCTCACCGCGGCGGGGGAGGCGGACAAAACCCCACGCAGGAAGTGTGTCCCGCGCTCCGCTCCCCGCCAACCCCCCCGCGCCGGGACCTTGCGCCCCGCCAGCCGGTACCTGTCCTCCGCCCCCAACAGGCGAGAAGCTGCTGCGTCCACATGGCTTCAGGTGTTCACATGGCAATAAACGGGCCCCCGTCCCTCCCGCGGCAGGGCGCGCTCCGACTCCCGGTGCCGCTCCCGTCCCAAGCCCAGCCCTCGCCCGCCGGCCTCGCCCCCAGCCGCCACCGAGAGGCGAGCGCCGCGGGACGCCGGGGGCTGCCAGGGGTCTCGGGGTGGGCGCCGCCCGCTCACACCCGCCGCCTTTGCACCCGAGGCCGCGACGAGCAGGTACCTTCCCGCGACACCCTCAGGCTAGGACTGGTGCCCAAGCCCTGCCGGACTCTCAGGCCAGACCGAGACCCCTCAGCGCCCAGATGCCAGGCCGGGCCCCTGCCCCTCCGCACCCCAAGGCCAGGCCAGGCCAGGCCGCTCCTCTCTGCGCTCCTCGGTCGGGCCAGGCAGGGACATTCCCCCCAGCACCCGGTGCCCTGGCCTCGGAGTCGAGGGGGCTCAGCACTCCCAGGTCGGCCGGGCCAGGACCTCTGCCCCCAGCCCGCGAGGCCGGACACCCCGGCCTGGCCCCAGCCCCTCAGCCCTGCCCCCTGCCCCTCCCCCTCAGGCCCGGGCGGCGGTTACCTGCGGGAGCCCCCCGCCCGGTCCCTCGGCCTCGGCCGGGGGCGGGAGGGGAGGGAGCGGCGGCGGCGGCGGGCGGCGCTGCGCGAGGTGGGGGTGGGGGAGCCTCCGCCGCCTCCAGCTCGGGCGCCCGGGCCGGCGGCGGGGCGGGCCGGGGCCGTGGCCCCTCGAGCCTCGCTCCGGCCCGCGCGCTCGCTCCCCGGTCAGGCACGCCTCAGGGCGGGCTCCCCCGGCGGAGGCCGCGGCCGCCTCGCAGGGGCCGAAAGCGGCTCGGCTCCGGGTTTTTTCTCTCCATTCTCCCAACACACAGGAAATAACAGAGCGTCAGGTGACGGCGCGCGGCCAATGGGGAGGCTCCGGGCCGCGGCGCGCGGGCGGGCGGGAGGGCGCGCGGCGGGGCGGTGCGCGCGGCGGGGGCGGGGCGGCAGGGGGCGGGGCCGGCGGGTGCGCGCGTGCCCACCCGCGTGCGGCGGCGCCGAGGCCTGCGCGCGTGGGGCCGGGGCCACGGAGACCCCAGCCTGGCGGCTGGGGTCACGCGGGGTCCCCCGGGGCAGCAGCCCGGCGCCGCGCGTGTAGCTCGCCGCTCGCACAGTGCCATCTTGGCCGGCGGCTCCGGGCCGTCCGGGGAGTGGCCGCGAGCCAACTTTCTGGGGAGTTGGTGGCCCGGAATCTCTCCCTGGGATTTCTGGAGTTCCCTAGAGCCTCCAACGCCTGAATCGCGCCTTTGGCATCCGAGGGAGCCCGCGGGCAAGGGCCTGGTCTCCTCCGGGCAACCTGCTTAGTGGGGCCGGGCACGGGGGCAGCTCCTGACCGCCAAGCGCCCTCGGCCCGGCAGGCCTGGTTCACTTGCCTCCTCCGCCCCTTAGCGCCGCGTGCCCTTGGATGAATGACTTAGGCTCTCTAGATAACAGATAACTTCCTCAGTTTCTTCCGCAAAAAAAGCGAGGCGCTGGGAGGCCCACCAACCTCGCATGTAAAATACATACTCACCGAGTGCCAGTTCCCCTTCGCCTGTGGCGGCATTAAAACGCTGCAACGCCTGGCTGCCTGGACCCAGGGTCCAGAATTAATTTGGAGATAAGGTGGAGGATTTGCGGTGCCAAGGCCTCAGGCCGTTCCCAGTCTTCCTTTACAAACCTCATGTATGTTTTATGGAGCAAAGCAACGGCTTGGCTTTTTTTTTTAAAGAAAATCTCAGTTGTAGAACCACCACTGAGATGTTTGTTCCCTGTGACCCACCGCTATCAAAAGAGAGGCGGCCAGTGGGGGTGAGATGTGTTTAGAGTGTTTGTGATCTTACTTCTGACTCACCCAGGGACCTGGCCAAATTCTCTTCTCACTCTGGGCCTCAGTTTCCCATTGGTATAATCAGAAGGAGGAGAGTTTGAACTAGATGTCCCTTATGTTGGCTGAAATTGCTGATTCTAAATTAAGCCCCCATCTGCCCTAGATGTTAGGGGAGTATGTGGCTTCCTTTCCTGAAGCAACCCAACTTGAAAGTAAATTGGAATTGGAAGAGCGCTTTGGGCAGCAGGTGGAGGCTGATAGGAACCAGGTGTGGCCTGGGACCCAGATTTCAGTATATCTGAGGTGCAAAGCTCCCCTGGGCCTGGACCTACCCTTTCGCCTCTAGCCTCACCTAGCCAGAAATGTAAAACGTTTTGCCTTGCCTTGGGCCACCCAAGGAGGGTCCCCGGCTGCAGCAACACCTGCCCCCCAGTGAAGGGATCAGAGGCAGGGCCTCAGTTGGTTCTGGCACCCCTAGGAGGATGTGGTCGGGGAAGGCAGTGATTTCTCCTGGCTTCTGTCCAATTTCACAAAGTGGGGGCTGGCTCCGATGTGGGTCAGGGCTATTCTTGGAGACTTGATTCCCCAACACCTCCTGCATGCCAAGCGGGGTGTCCGGCTCTTCTGGGACAGAGCTGAAGAGGCTGCTAGGCCCTGCCCTCTGGCTGTTCCATTGTTCTGCGAGTTTCATTTTCAAATTCTTTGGCACTAAGACTTACTTAGAAGACGAGTGCTGGCTTCTGCTTGGGTCAGGGCTGCAGAGGGAAAGGATGGGGGGACTCCCAGCACAGACCCATGTTTTCTGGACAACGTGGAAGGACGCAGGGGAGCTTTCTAAACACTGGGTGTTGGGGCACCCTCAGTTTCTTGAGAGAACTCATGAAGGGAAGCCCTTTTCCTTAGTCTCCTGCCCCATCACTCCTTCCTTCCCTTCCCCTCTTCCTCAGCTCACTCAGGTGCCCCCAGGGGACTAAAACATGAATGTATGGTGATGAACTGTGCAGAGAGCCTCATTCAGAAGGGAGGGAATGCAGATAGAGGACCTGAGTCCAGGATCTTGTTTGCTCCTGCCTCGAGTCCCATCCTGGGACGGACTCTCTAGCCCCCTCCCCACCCCCTTGGACCCTGCCAGAACACTGCCCAGCCAACCTCCACCTGGAAACTTCCCCAGTCCTAGGGCCAGGCCAGCCAGGACCTCTTCACCCTCGTGGCCTGTCACTTTTCCTTTTAGAACCATTTGGAAAAAGAACGTGCGGGCATTATGGCCCACAGACACATAAGGGTTATTGCTCTTGGGCTGCGTGGCCTTAGACAAGCCACTTCACCTCTCTGAGCTCTGGTTTCCTCAGCTGTAAAATGGGGATAGTATGACCTCACTTATAAGGTATCATGGGAACCTAAAGAGATCTGCGTAAAGAAGTCACTACAGGGCACCTGGGTGGCTCAGTCGGTTAACCATCCAACTCTTGGTTTTGGCTCAGGTCATGATCTCACGGTTTCTTGGGTTTGAGGCCTGCACCGGGCTCTGTGCTGACAGCATGGAGCCTGCTTGGGATTCTGCCTCCCATTCTCTCTGCCCTTCTCCCACTCGCCCTGTCTCTGTCTGTCTCAAAATAAATAAACTTAAAAAGAGAGAGAGAGACAATTCAGTACAATACCAGGCACATATTAACTACAGTTCTATGATATGGCCACAATATGACACATGAGCAGACTGAGGCTCAGAAAGGGCAAGTGACTGCCCAAGACCCCACAGTGGCCGGAGCCCAATAACTGGGGATCTCCTCTTTGATCACGTTAGAGTACGTCTATTGTTCTCTCCTGTCTCATCTAGAGAATCGTGTTTTTCCTACCACTGTAAGGAAAGGACAGTAGATCGTTTTGTTTTGTTTTTTTCTCTTCTCTCCTAGTCTACTCAAAAAATACTTATTGAACTGAATCAGTGGTTTCAATTCCAGAAGCAAAATTAATCCTTTCCCTCCTCCTCCAGCGCAGAGATGGCTTTTGGAAACCCTGTGTCACTCCCTTTATTACAAACTCTTCTGCCCTCCTCCAGGCGCCTGGGCCACTCCGGGATTACAAATGGAGCCTTCTGCCTCTAGGTCACTGATTCTGCTACCATCTGTCAGCACGGATTGATTGAGGAGACTGGCCTGCTCGGCAGATCAGTGACTTGTGCGAAGTGAGCCGGGCGTCAGTGCCTTCAGCGGCAGGCGGATGGCCTTTCCCTCCCTCTGGCTCTGAGGCACACGTGTACCGCCCTCACCTTTATCCTTCACCGGTCCCCAGCTCTCCTTCCTCTCTGGAGGTCCCTCCTGCTAACTCTAGCACACCAAGTGGGAAGCCTGGAATGCTGGCTCACGGACCTCCAGGAGACAGCAGTTTGCAAAAGCTTCGGGTTAACAGAGTGAGAAACCCCCCACAGCGTCCTGGTGGGGGGGGGGGGGCGGTCCCAAGCCAGGCACAGAACAGCAGGAGTGGACAGATCCTTTGTGGACATGCCTTCACTGCACACAGAGCAGTTGGCTGTGTGCTAGGCTGTTAAGTCCTGATGGAGGGAGGGAGGGGCTCAGAGCAAGTCCTTCTGGGACAAGGGCAGGGCAGGCTCTAAGGCTAAGGGGATAGGAAAAGCCCCAAACGGGGCCAGGGCATACGAACACACATCAGTGTGTGCGCGGCCACCTGCTGTTCCCAGGAGGGCCTTGCCCAGCGCAGACACAAGGGAAGGAGCAAGGAGGATGCAGAGGTGGGCGAGGGTGGATTCCTTGGCATGAATTTGTTTCACAGGGTCTCACGGTGACTGACCTCTGCTTAGGAGGTGCACTCCTCAATCCTCCCCTCCACCCCAGCCCTCCAGGATCAGAGCTGTGGCCCCCTCCTCAGCTCCCACTGGTCGCGTGGCGCCGTTTGTGACCGTATCCATCTCTCCCACAGGGCTGTGCGTATCTGCAGGGCAGGGACAGCCTATGCAGGGCAGGGCACCATACCCATAAAAATGGTAACGATAATCACAGCCCAGAGGGACCCAAGCTTACTGGGAACAGGCACTGTGAGTTCAGGTTGGAATTGTTGTCACCACCATTACAGAGAGGGCCAGAGAGATTCACTGGTCCCAAGTCACATAGCTTGGAAGAGGCCGAGCTGGGATAGGAACCCAGGTCTTTAGAGGCTGCACTCTTAACCACCAAGCTTCCCAGCATTTGAAAAACACTGGACGGGTGCAGACTCAGTCGTAGAGTCCCAAAGTCTACAGGCGGATAGGGAAAGAGATGTGAGAGGGTCTACCGGGTCAGCACCAGTCTTTCCCCATAGTGACACGCCAAAGCCCCGGAGATGGGACAGTCTGCAGGCGATGGGCTCTCAGACCCCACACCCAGAAGATCGCGGCCCGCCCAAGTAGCAGCTGCTGTGCAGCAACTCCCTCCTCCCACAGGTGAGCAGAGAGAAAACACCGGAGGAGACACAGCTGTGCCACTGGAGGCCCCCTGCAGCCTGGCCACAGGGGAGATCACCCCTCCCACTTGGCACTTCTTTCCCTAGTGGCTCCGCTCTCCCTGGGCAGCCCCTGGCATGACGGCCTAGCACAGGTCACTGACCTAGGGGCCCAGCCTGGTCTCAACAACGTACGTCCTTCAGTAAATCATCCAATGGCTCAGCGTCTCCATCTCCCCCTCTGGAAATCGGAATGGGTGGGAGGAGGGGCTGAGTGGTCTGCCTGCCTCCGGGGAGTCGGGTCCCTTTACCTGGGCAACCCCATTCACTCCTCCAAACAGCCTTATGAGGCAGGGACTGTTATCTTCATTGTACAGAGCAGGAAATGGACACGCAGAGATGCTAAGAGATTTGCCTGCGGTCACACAGCTAGCAAGCGACAGAGCTGGAATCTGAACTCAGCCTTCTGCCTCCCCTGAGTCACTTCCAGCACCACAGAGAGTTAAAGCAAGATGAAATGATCTAGCAACTTAGTGACACAAGTGTTCTAAGCACTGCACCTGCATTAACTTGCTTAACCCTTACAACAGCCCTACGGTGTGGATACTGTCACCTTGTTTGGCAGATGAGGAAACTGAGGCACACAGCAGCTAGGAAGGGGCAGGGCTGGAATCAACGCAGGCAGGTTGGGCCGCAGAGCCCCTGCAATCGCTTTATCACATGGTAACAAAAGGGAGGTTCCTTTCCGTTGGGATTATTTCTGCTTGAAAAGCTCAAGACTTTTAGCCTCATCACTGCTGGGCTCCACAGGAAGGCAGTGCCACATGCTGAGGCATGCTGGGAAAGGACTTTGTTCCATCCTGTTTTGTTGACATGCTCTTCATTTTAAGCCTGAAGCCCAAGCTTGCTGCAAAGAATTCAAACTGCGGAGAAAAACGCGGCCATGATACGGCCACGACTTCCTGAGCCCCCAGTGTTCGCTGTGCTTGGGGCTCTATGTGTGTCCTCACGTTTAACCTTCACCATGCCCGAACAGCCCCCACCTCACAGCTGAAGAAACTGAAGCCCAGAGTTGCTAGCAAGATGCTCAAAGGCACACAGCCTCCAAGCGGAAGATGTGGGACTTGAGAGTCCTGGCTCTTCTGACCACGTGGGCTGTGCCCCCATGGGAGCAAGGAGGTGCTGTCTTGTTTGCTGGGCTTTGACAGAAATGCTTCTATTCATCTTCTGGCACAGGCCAGTCCCCTCCGTGTCACAATCCCTTGGCCACTGGGAAGGCACCAGGACACAGGTGTAGGGAGACATAGCTAGGTGCTGCCTTCTGGGTTGGGGAAGCTGAGAAAACGTGGACACGGATGCACCCCTACCCTGCCCCGTCTCCATCTCTCCCTCCAGTGCCTCGGGAATGACTGGCCTGCAACCAGGAGGATTGTCTTCTGGAAGCAGTGATGTCGTGTGAGGTTCCCTGTCTCTGCCCTGCGCTCCCTGCTGGCTCTGGAGGACGAGGGACAAGGCACGTGTGTGGTTCCAGAGAAACGGAAAACAGCAGTCGATGGTTTCTCCCAACTCCCAACCGGTCCTTTTGACTGTAGCCTCTGTTCCCGGCCCCCCGCGCCCCCCCCCCCCGTCCCCATCCCTGCAGCAAACTCATTACAGTGACCCAAAGCCAGCTTCGACCCTCCTGCCCCTGGCTCAAAAAGTTTTCAAAGGGTCCCAAGTGGCTTCAGAATCCTAGTCGATTCTCATTCACCTCAAACGCAGAGCCCTTGTTTGGCCCCAGCTCACTTCTCCAACCCTCCCTCTCACATGTCCCGTTCTGCCTCTTTGCTAAACCAAGTGAGTTGTGTTCCTGCCACGTGCCTCTCTGCTCCCCAAAGCAGGAAGCCCTTCCTTCTTGCCTAGAGACCGAAAGTACGACCTCTTTCAAGACTCACTCAGGGGCCACCACCTCCACGAAGCCTTACCTTAATACTCATCAGAAATTCCCCCCAGAAACATTCACTGAGTCCAAGGGCCCCTGTTGTCATGGGGCTGAGTCCCACCATGGGGCCACTAGAGACAACGAGTCAACACATAAACAATCCTTTGGTAAAGGTGAGGTACCCGTTAGTAAGAATGCACGGCAGGTGCACAGAGAGTGTATAATGGGACCCTGGGCATTGGGGATCCAGGGTATTTGAGGTGAGACCTGAAAGATAAGAAGGAGCCATAGGCTGAGGTTGGAAGTGCGGTCCAGGCAGCAGGCACAGCACAGGCAAAGGTCCTGAGGCAGGAGGGAGCAAGTGGATGTTCAGGAAGGGGAAAAAGGCCAATGCAATTTAAGTGAAACGAGAAAGCTAGAGCTGCAGCTGGAAGAAGACTGTGCCGGCCACAAGAGGCACGGGGACTTTATCCCAAGGCAAAAGGGGGAGCCACTGAAAGATTCCGAACAGAGGAAACAGTCAATATTTCATTTATAAATGATCCTGCCAGAGGCCCCGTGGATGTGCATCTTCTGAAAAAATGCATACTTCTGCGTCCGGCCACCCCTGAACCTCAGGGCATCCGGTCAGGTGGGTATGGAGTCTTCAAATCCTTCCTCCCGGACTGAGCTCTCGAGGGTAGGGCAGACCTCTGGTTATCCCGCACTCATCCCCAGCACATGCAACTGCTCCAAAAACATTTGCGGAACAAACTAACAACAGACAGAACAAAACACTTACCAGCATTTCCCCTGGAAGGGGCCAGGCTGCCTGAGGGGCCTTCCACGTTCTCTGGAAATCACAAAATTCAAGGGGTTTAGTGAGGCCACTACTCAGGGAGCCCTTGAGAGCAGGGCCAGCATCCCACTGATGTCGGTCGGCATCCAGCATGCATGGCATGGCTCAGGCATCTGCCCATGACCGTCTCACGAAATGACCAGAAGCAGAACCGAAAGATCTCGACGGCCGTAAGGTGCTTTTGAGGTTACAAACTACATTTCACAGGAGCAGTCTCACAGGGGGTCAACCCTCTCCGGGAGGGTATATGGTTATTGCCCCCTTTTACAGATGAGGAAACTGAGGCCCAGGAAAGGAAGGGACCCTGGCAAATTGTGCCAAAGCCGAGTCTAGAACCTGACAACAATCAGGCTACTTATGGCCCCGTGGGGGTAAGGAAGCTCTCCAGAAATTTCTTTTACACATGTTTCAAAATGACATATTTCATCAGGATGTCTGTCACGCCAGCAGTGGGAGCCAACACACCAATTCTCGCAGGCCGCTCCGACTACACGTCAGATCCACACACTCAGCCCCAGGCCCTGAGGCTGGCAGCTTAGCCCAGAGCACAGGAGGGGCCTGTGTGATGAATCCTTGGCTCCCCGGGCTTGATGCTGGCACAGAGCAGGTGCTCAGCAAACTGAGCGTCTGAGGGGCATCTGCACCGGTTTGAGGGGATAACAATAGAGAACATTCCTACAGCTCTCCTGTGGGCACCGAGCTGCATTAGTTACTGCATTAACTCAGGTCACCCTCACAGAGTATGACAATTATCCCCATTTACAGGTAAGGAAACTCGAGGCTCAAAGCAATAAATAATTAGCCTGCGATCACACAGCCAGGGAGTGACACAGCCAGGATCTGAACCCACGCAGAGCCCTTAACCCCATGCCCTGAGTGGAGGTGGGCAGGACAGGAGGATGTGCATTCCTCAAGGGCTGGGACCATGTGGGGCGCCCCTCCCCCGCACCTGGGATGACCATTAGTCCCATCCCCATAGATCCTGTGTGGGCAAGAAATGACAAGCTGACAGGTAACCGCCTTGTCACAGGCTTCTTTGTCTCTCCAATCTCTCTCCCCTAGTGGTCTCTGGGCTCCCTTTACCTGTCCTGCCTCGTCCGGGCTCCCTGCCTTATAATCCGCCTCGGCTCCTTTTTGGTAGTAGGCGTGATGTAAAAAGAAAGGGGAAGCGGAAGACAATGCAAACTTGGGCAAGCTCCCTAAGCTCTTGGAGCCTCAGCTTTTCCACCTGCAGAACGGGGTCATGACATCGCCTGCCACGGAGGGCTGTCCACACGGTCCTCAATCAATGACCTTGCACCTGAGGGCTGTTTCCACCACTCTGGCCTCAGGTGCCCCCTGAGGAGAAACTGCTGGTCCAGGGAGCGAGCAGGCTCGGGTAGTAAGGTGCCCTCCAGCACCCAGCACCCAGCAAAGAGCACAGTGGAACAAGGGGTGAGCCGACGGTCCGACTCCAGAGCTCCCACCGAGGAGACAGTGTCGATGAACCCCTTGGGTGTTCCCTGGCAGCTCAGCCGCGCACAGCCAGGTGTGGGCCAGATGTGGTTTCCCAGCCCCGTATGCTCACACTCCGGGGGCATCCCCCCAACACAGCACATGTCGCATGGTGTCGGGGCCTGCCCCGCCGGATGTTCTCAGCCCCCTACCCCAGGCCGGGTGAGCTGTATGGGTGGGGGCAGGAGGAGCAACGGGAAAGGCTAGGCACCGTGGCTGACTGCAGAATAGAAGGGAAGATGGCACCCTTTCTGGAAAATTCAACGGGCAGCCGATGCTGCCGAAGTCCCAATCTGCATGGAGGCCATCCAAAAAAAGCCCGAGACAAGAGAATCAAAGCCCCTGATAGCAGGTGGGGACCTGAGAGGTGAGTAAGCCCAAGCCCGCATCATACAGATGGGGAAACTGAGGCCTGAGATGGGGCCATGGCTTGCTCGAGGCCCCACAGTGTGTTGGAGACTCTGCCATGTGTGAGGGGGCCCAGCCCCAGGTGGCTCATTGGCCGCGGCGAGTGGGCCCTTTGCTGGTCTTCACGCCCCAGCCATCCGGTCCCCTCTGGTCTTGCCCACACTGCCAAGCATGCCAGTTTAGCCTCACCCAGAAAACACCAACTCTCATGCTCCTCCCCGTAGGCTTTTGGCTTCTTGGGTGCCCCACCCCCCTCCCCACACTCCCCTCGCATGTTGGGCAGAGTTGGGGACACTTATTCAATAAGCCACCACATAGTTATGCAATTAAAACATCCCACCTAATTCCCAGTAAGTGCACATAAATGTTAACTATTAGTACCAGGCACGATTACCAGTCATTTTACAGCTAGGGAAACTGAGGTTCGGAGGGACTGAGTGGCCCATAGATACGAGGGGCTAGAGCCTTCACTCTCCTGGGTTGGCTTTTCTTTTAGCTAATGGTTACTGAGTGCCCCTGGGAGCCAGGCTCTGGGCTGACTGCTTTGTGAGATTTATCTTACACAATCCTCACCCTAGCCCTGTGATTTAAGAACTGTGATCACCCTGGGGCGCCTGGGTGGCTTGGTCGGTTAAGCGTCCGACTTTGGGTCAGGTCGTGATCTCACCGTTTGTGAGTTTGAGCCCCACATCTGGCTCTGTGATGACGGTTCAGAGCCTGGAGCCTGCTTCGGATTCTGTGTCTCCTTCTCTCTCTGTTCCTCCCCCACTCATGCTCTGTCTCTCTGTCTCTCAAAAACACATAAACGTTAAGAAGAAAAATTTTTTAGAAAGAACTGGGATCACTCTAAGAAACTGAGGCTCAGAGAGGGCAGTCGACTTGGCTGAGGCCACACAGCTGGTAAACGGCAGAGCCACAGTGATCTCAGACAGCCTGCCTCTGGTTGTACCGCCATCTCCCTTGGGGCAGATTGAAGGGAGTAGCCACCCTGGCCTCTTGCAGGGGCTTCCAGTCACCTCAGGGTCCCAGGCTGGACAGCCTGCTCCAGGAACTCTCACCCAAGTCAGGGACCAGGTGTCCATTCTACTTCCCCGGCAAGTGAGTCGGCCCTAACTCACAGCGGGGCCTGGGCCAGTCCTGGACCCCCGGAGCCCTGAAACTTCAAATCAGAAGAAGACCCAGGCCAGTCCTTAAATTCAAATATGGGACTGTCTGTGAATCCCAACACCACAAGACCAGCCTGAGAAGCCTGACTTGAGAGCAGCTAAAACAAAGCCTGCTTTCCAGGATCCTAGAGAACTGTCCGACGTCCTAAGCCACGAACGCCTCCAGGAAGTCAAGTTTGCGGTGATCCAGATGTCTGCGTCAAACCTGCCCACTCTGTCATCAACTCAGCTTCCTCCCTTCCTCTAGAACTGGCTCCCACTGCCAAAGGGAATGGGCCTTGTCTCCCCCTAACCTTCCCTGAGCTTCGGCCACACCAGGCGACCCCCCTTTTACCCCTGGAAGCTCTGTGCTGGCTCTTCCTCTGGTGACACCCCCTCCCCTGCCTCAGCTTGGCAAAGTCCCACTCATTCTTCAAGGCCTTCAAATACCACCTCCTCCTTGAAGCCCCTTTCAACTGTCCTGTGAGAATTCACCGGGGTACCCCACGGAGAACATTTCTCACTGCGCCTCTGGGTTGCTGGGACAGCCAGCTCCCTCATAACTACAGCTGCCACTAGTTGAACACCTGCTGTGGGCAGGTGCTGCGCCTGCAGTCTCTTAGTCCCCAGACAAGTGTGCAGGTAAAGGTTACGGCCCCCAGGGCACCGCCTTTTAAAACTGCAGCTCTGAGGGACTAAGTGACTTGCCCAAGGTCACACAGACAGGAAGCGGCCAGGGAAGACTGCCACTCAGAACCGTCTGACTCCAGGGACGCCTGCATGGCTCAGGCACTTAAACACCTAACTCGATCTCAACTCAAGTCTTGATCTCAGAGTCGTGAGTTCAAGCCCCGCGCTGGGCTCCGTGCTGGGTGTGGAACACTCAGAACTGTCTGACTCCAGAGCTCCCGGGATTCCTGAGACTGCAGGCATCCACAGCCGCCGCCCCCCCCCCCCTCCCGACCCCAGAGAGGGCCTGCTATGCTTCTCCCATCTCTACATGCCAGAAAGGTGCCGGCTTCGAGGGCAGTCTCCGTGAACCTGGGATGGGTGAAGGGAGCTGACCGGCCGGGTGGCCCTCGCTGTGGCTCCCCACCTGGTGCTCTCCACACCCCCTGGCCAGGGGAGGGTCTCAAGCCCAGACCTGGAACGGCCCCGGCATCTTGGCCTTGGGGAGAGCCTATCCACTCTTCCTGCCTTTTCCATCTGGCAAAGGAAGCTCCGTACGAAGGCCAGGCGGGCAGCTGCTCCATGGTCTCTGCAGCGCTTCCTGGCTCCCCTGTGGAGGTTGGCTCGTGCGCCCAGGACCTGAAGAAAATGCCAGGGTAGACAAACGAGCCCACCACCAGTTTTAGAAGGGACATTATTTAGCCACATGAGGCTCTGCAGCTCAGGGCAGACAGAGCTCACCGGCATGGCTGCGATTTGCCCTCACGTGTCAGGCTCCACGGGGAAAAATTCTCTTTGGGCGGGTTTGCCCGAAGGAAGTGAGCCCATCACCACTCCCAGGGTGTGAGGCAGGGTGCCTGTTCCTGGTGGCCTACTTTCCTGGGGTATTTGTGGGTCTGGATCTGCTCCCCTGGCCTCCAGGCAAAACTCTGTCTGTGCTCAGCTCTGGGCAGGTGCTGGGAACACTGGGAGCATGCCCTGAAAGTCCCCGTACCCAAGGGCCTCACAGTGACCACAGTGTGATCAGCGCTGGGAGCGGGGGCCTGGGGGGGGTGGGCACGGCACAGGCCCCCAGCCCATCCAAGTAGAGGGCAGGGGGAGGTAAAGGGAGTCCGGAAGGACTTAACCAGGCAGAAGAGGAGGAACCAGCTCCCAGGGAAGGAGGACTAGTACGAGGGGCACAGCCCGAGGCCTAGTGTGTGACAGGCTGGACCCAGCTGGCCACACAGCCTTTCCCTGACCCTCCATCTGAGAAGGGATCCTGCCTCCACTTCTCAGCTCCGAACCCTCTGTTCCTGCTGGGACCTGAGCGGTGGCCTGACCCTGTAGATCCCACCCTGTGTGCTCTCTGCAGATCTGCTCCAAAGACTGACCACCTGTATGCATGCTACTGTGCCTGCCTGAGCCCTGTTGCGGCCCAGGGCTTTAAAGCTTCCGGGCCAGGTCAAGTTCAAGCTCCCTGCCCTCATGGGCCCGTCAGAGGAGTCACGGTCCTGGGACACTTTGCCAATACCAGCCTGGCCACAGAACCCTTTGCCAGCCCGGCCTTGTATCTCTGAAGCCCCGTCTCAGCCTCGGTGCCAGGCCCCCGGTCTCCAGGCAGCCTCAGGAAGCAGCTGTGGGCAGAATTAGCCTTCTGAGACCTCGGGCTGCCCAGGCGAAGAGAATGATGGGACTGCGACCCTCGCCGGGGACAGAGACCTCGCAGGGAGAGGGCCAAGATGGGGCAATGGCTGGGGGTCGGAGGAGCAGCCTGGGCATCCCGCAGAGTGAGGAGGGGGCTGCCATGCCAGGGAGGAGGGAGGACCAGCCCCTCCCTGCCATGCTGGCCTGTCTGTCTCCAGCATTTCACTGTAAAAATAAATGGAAGAAGCACACGCCAGACAGAAAAAAGGGAAGGGAAAAAAAAAAAAAAAAAACCACCCCCAACCGCCCCACATGGGCTCCCTCGGCGGGTCTGGGCCAAGGCCTTGGCCTGGGTTACTTGCTGCTGCTTTTCCCGGGAAGCTGCTGGTGCCGAATTTGCATTTACCACAAACAGAGACAACACAATGTCATAATCCTTCTCCTGTCATTCTCCCCTCTCTTCCTCCTCCCACCTCAGACACACACACGCTAACACAAAATGACGGCTCCCTCGACAGCCTGAATGAGCAAAGCCCTCGATCTGCCTCTTAATTGTTGGCGTTTCTCTCTGGCCCGCGCGCTGCGCTCGGTGCCCATCGCCCAACTTGCAGCAGACCACCCACTGCCCCCTCCTTTGTCCCGAATCACCGCTGACAAATGGCCTGCTGGAGGTGGAAGAATATGCCTGGAAATAATGGGGGGGGGGGGGGGGAGAAGCCAGCCCCTGCGCCCCGCCGCCTCTGCACCCTCCCTGCTGGGGTCCTGGCTGCGGAGGCTGGCTGGACTCGAGGGGACAAGGGGCAGTGATGGTGACTCGGCCCCTGGGACTCTGACCCAGGGCCCTGCCCTTCACGCCCCTGCTGCTGCCCGGCCGCCCGCGCTCTCCCAGGGCAGCCCCCTCCCGCCCCTCCTCTCCCGGCCACCCTCCTGGGCACTGCTCCGAACATCCCCCGCGCTCCCCTCCCTCCATCGCTCTTTATGGCAGTTTCAAAGCTGCAGCCGCCACTCGAGCAGCTGCGGCCTTTGATGGGGACAAGGCAGGGAAGGCGGCCCGGGAGGCCCCTGCCCGCCCTGCCCTGGCCCGGCCCGGCCCTGCCCGCCCCCGCCCGCCCCCCGGGAGCCTTGGGCCGGGCCGCGCGGCGCGGCGGAGCGCCCAGCGGGCACGCCTCGCGCACCAGAGCAAACTTTCACGACCGGAGGGAGAGCACCGCGCACGCCCGCTACCTTTGCAGCAGCATCCTTCCTGGCACTTGCCCCAGACCCTCCGACAGACCGGCGGGGAGGAAAGCAACTCCCAAGCCCCAAGCCGAGGCTGGGGAGGAGGGGAGAGGGAAAAAGGAGAAGGAAAAGGAAAAGGGGGGCAGTTTCTCGTCTTTCAGCCTCCTCGCGGCTCCTCCTGCCCGAGCCGGCAAGTGAAGTCACAGGGCTGGGGCGGTGACATCAGCTGAGCCTCTGACATCACGGCCCCTGCCGGATCTCACCTCTGCAGGGTGGAGATGGAAGAGCAGCAGGGAGGAGGGGATGGATGGAGGAGGGAGGGGAGCACCGATCCTTCCTTCACCCTCAACTGCGGAGAGCGTGTGCCAGCGTGGGGGGGGGGGGGGGAGGGGAGGGGAGGGGAGGGGAGGGGAGGGGGGCGGCTCATCTCTGAAGAATATGTTTTATCTCTATAGATAGGGGCGATTATGTGTCTATTTATAATTGGCCCCAGAGTGAATGGCTTAAAAGGGGCAACCGCCCACCAAAGGCAAGAATTGCAGCTCTCTGCTCTTCTTGGAGCCACGGGGTAAAGGCCAGCGTGACCGCTCACAGGCCGGGGACTCAACAACCCCTCAGGCAGTGATCACGAAGACCAGGGGAGGCTCAGAGAGGGAAGGGTCTCCCTGAGGCTGCACAGCAGGAAAATGAGCTGGGATTTGAGCGGGCAAAGGCACTAGAAGGTGGGAAAGGGCTGGTCGGGGCCAGTAAAGGGGTCCAGAGCCTGAAGGGCCAGCCAGGCAGCTTCAGGGATTTTTGACGCCTTCACCAGCTGCAGGAATGAGGCTTTGGGTCTGATGATTCAACCCAGGCCACACCCCACAAAGGTGGGCTTCAGAAGGGGGAGGCAGGCAGGCTGGAGCAGTCCCAATCACCCAAGTCCCATTGCAGGGGGGCGGGGGGTGTGTGGCAGCAGCAGGGTTCTGCCCCCGGCTGAGCCAGCACCGGCCTTCATACTCCTCTTTTATTCCCTGGCGCCGCCTGAGAAGTAGGTACCCAAACCCCATCCACATCAGGATGGAGAAACCGAGGCCCAAGATGTGATACGACAAAACAGGGACCCAGGTGTCCAGTACCTGGACTCCAGACATGGCCAGAGCCCTGGCCCCGCAATGCCCTTGACCTGAGCCTCCTATGCTACAACTGCTTAGCCTATCCCCAGCCTGGCAGGATCTCCCTGGTCCTATGCCCACCGCCTTTGAGAAAACCACGGTTGCTCCAGCCTCTGCCCTCAGATGGGAGGGAGCATAGCCCGCTCTGCTGTGCTCCCTTCGGCCTGAGACCCTAGGCCAGCCCAGGGCCCCTCCAGGCCCCAGCGTGGACGGCACCCTCTTCCCGGCACCACGGGGTACGTGGGCTGCTGATCACTGACACACCGTCTGAGCTTCTAGACCTGGCACTTGGTGAGAGCCCACTAAGCACCAGGCTCTGGTTTCTCACTTCGTCTTTTCCACGTGCAGGATGTCAGGGTTACAGGGTTACAGGCCAGGACACAGGGCTCCTCCACTGTCTGCAAAGTACTTCCATTTCTCTCAGGCTTTCACCAAAGCCCAGAGCTGATGCTCCCATCTCAGGCCTCCTGCCACGCTTCTGCACCAAGCCCATTCCCCAACCAACACCCAACATGGTGCAGAATCCACACCAGGCACTCAGCAAGCCCTTGTAGTAAGAGGACTCTACTCACAAAAGACGGGTGTGCAACTCCCGACACCGACCAGGACGCCCAGAACAAACACCTTCCTTCCAGGCTCTCTCGTGCCTCCAGGCCTTTGCCCGTGCTGTTCCCTCTGCCTGGAATACCTTCTCGGCCCAGCCCCACCCCTTCCCTGGTAACACGGGCATCTCAGCTGACACATCACTTCCTCTGCGAAGCACTTCCTGACCCTCGAGTCCAAGTTCGATGCTGCTCTCCGCGTCCTTCCCCCACCGCCGCTCCCACTCACGGTGTCCGGGCCCGGCAAGAAGTGGTGGAAAGGGATGGGGGTTCTGACAGAACGGCTGGCCTCACACCCCAGCTCTCTGGCTGCCCACTGTGTGGCCTTGGACAAGTGACTTGACCCCCGTAAGTCTGTTTCCTCCTCCGTGACGTGGGGGGCAATCCCTACAGTGCTGTTACGGGGTCTCGGCACAGTCCAGACCCTCACCGGACCCCAGGAGAATTGTCCCTGCTCTTAGATCAGCCAAGGACATGGGTCGGTCTTGTCTTCTGAGCCCTGGCACAGTGCCCGCACTGAGGAACCTAGGCAAGGTTGGTCGAAACGGTGGATTGGAGAATTCTGATTCGGTTCAGCAGGCACCTACATCAGGCCGTCTGGTTTTAAATCTTGGCCCCACCACTTCCTTCCTGTGTGATCTTGGGCAAGTTACTTAACTTCTCTGAGCCTTATATGCCCCACCTGTAAAATGGGGATAAGAATAGAATCTACCTTATAAGGTCGTTGTAAGATTACACACAAGAGGGGATGTAAAACAGCACAGACTCTTAAAGCAGGAGCCAGGCTTGCGTTAGCTGCCATCATTATTTACCTGATCGGGGCCTGCAAGGTACCACAGGGGACAGAGAGAAGCTAGAGATGCGGTGGGACAGTGGGAAGGAAGTGGGCTTTAGAGGAGCAGAGGCTGGGCTCCCGCACAATCTCACTGAGCCTCAGCTTCCCACTCCTGAAGCAGGGTAGCTCTCCTTACTTTGCTGAGTGTTCCAGTGGGTACCTGCAAACAACGGATATGAAAGTGTGTAGCACAGGGTCGGGCACTTAGGAGAGAAGCAATAAACGTGGGTTCCCTTCAGTCTCCTCAAAGCATGGACACCCAAGCAGTTACTCAGTAACTGCTCACGAACATCCCGACACGGGTGAAGTGTGATCACAAGCCACAGAGCAGCTTACAAGGAAGGGCAGCTGGGAGGGGACAACAGGAAAGGCTCCCGGGAGGAGGAGGTGTGTGAGCCGGGTCAAGAAGCATCCCCAGGGAAGGGAAGAGGGAGCAAAGGCAAGGGCAGAAGAGTTGGGGCACACAACCCCCCAGAAGCAAGGCACATTTCTGAGGCAGCAGCCTGCACGCATCCTTGGGCGGAGGGGGCTCCTCTGCCTCCATTTGGAAGCACAGGTTTTTTGGTAGCATGACGGCTGAGCCGGAGGGCTCCGTGAGCGCCGAGCCGGGCCTGTTGTCAGGGATCAAGGCCAAGAGCACGGGGACCAGAACAACCAAGCTGGGAGGGATACGCTGGCATCATCTGGCCCAACCATTCTATACACATGGAAACTGAGGTCCAGAGAGATGAAGGGACTTGTCCAAGGTCACACGGAAGATCAGTGGCAGAGCTAAGGCCTATGCTCAGCACCATGACCCCTGGGTCAGAATTCTTTTAATGATACCAGTGATAACAACAGTTAATGATACTTAACGTTGTGCTTACCGAGGGCACCCCTGTCTTGGCTTGTTAGGAGGATGAACTAATTTGAGCCCCGCAACTAACCTCTGGTGAGGCACTACCATTACCCCCATTTTACAGATGAGCAAACTGAGGCCCAGAGAACTGAGTGGAGTTGTCCAAAGTCACACCGCTCATAAAGAACATACCCAGGATTCAATGCTAGGCTCGTGAGGCCCCAGAGCCTGGGCTTTTAATCAACATACCCTGGCTGCTGCTCATCACAGCACATATGCATCCCATCATGCATGCATGCACCCAGCTACCCAATCAAGCATGCATGCATTCATTCAAGCATGCATGCATTCATTCAAGCAGTGCTTTATTTGAACTCCTGCTGTTCCAGGCACTGAGGAGTTAGCAATGAATGAAGAGCCAACCCCACGGGGCTCCGCCCACCTGTCCGTGACCCCTGTAGCCCCGCACTGTGCTGAGCTGCTTCAGAGCTTACTAAAAACCTTCCCCCTGAAAAGCCCAGCTTCAAATTTAGCTGCTCAAGACCACAGACCACTCAGCTATTGGGAAACCACGAACCAGCCCCCTTTCAAAGGCCATTATGCCGTCTGCTCAGAAAAGGGGGAGAAAAGAACGGTTGGTCCACTATCAATTTCTGGACAGAATGGTGAGTTGCTTGGAGGTCTGGGGCCTCACTGGCAGAAATAATTCCTGCAAATCAGATCTGGAAATGTTCAGTCCATGGAGCTTGAAACAATCGAGCCAAAAAGTGCAATGGTTGAGTTCTGCCCCCACAAGAGCTTTCGATATGCCCAGCCTCCCCGGGCAGAGAGGAGGGAGCCCAATCACAGGTGCTGGGCAATCTTTCAGATAGCCTTCCGGGCTCCCAGAAGACCCAGACCTTTCCCTGCTCTGTTCCGGGCCCACTGCACTGTTCTACCGCAAAAGGCTGGCATGGCTGTGCCATTCCTCAGACGAGGAAACTGACACCCAGAGAAAGGAAGACTTGCCCAAGGACAACAGGGACCCAGCTGGTTTCGAAGACCGCGATCCCCTCTCGACGCTGCTACTTTAGTGCAGCCCCGCCCGGGCAGGCTCGTTCCTTCTCCAATCCATTTCCTCCTCCTTAAAGTGAAGAGACAGGGGAATAAGAGCAGGAAGCCCCCTTCTGGCCCTGGCATTCAGTGCTCCCATCTGGCGAGGCTGCAAGCCTGGGGCTGAGGACAGGAAGGACGGCCAGGCAGACGCCTCTCAGCCCGTACCACCACCACCTTCCTCTCCCCTCCACGAGTACCCTACACGTTAATCAAGCCCTAGGACCACAGATCTTAAAACAGGCATCTACTTCAGGGAGAGGAGGCATTTTTATACCCATTCTACAGATGGAGCTATCAATTCAAATCTCTAGGATCAGCGCTTTCTCCCTGCCACTGCACCTCCATCGCACTCCGGGAGGTTCCGAACATCATCCACTGTTGCCCAAAGGGTGGAGACAAAGCAAGGACTGGGTGGCTGCTGCAGTCAGGTTATTAGAATTATTAAGAATAATATCCCAAATCTGCATAGCGTGGTGCCACTTCTTGGCTGTGCAAATGCTCACAGCTTCAGTTTCCTCTTCCGTAAAATGGGAATACCACTACTTATCCTGCCCTGCGACGGCAGGACAGGGATCACGCCTCCTGTTTTACAGATGAGTAAACTGAGGCACAGAGAGGCGAGGCCTCAATTCGAACATGGGTCAGAACAGAGGAGGGTGAGAGGAGAGAAAAGGCTGGGGTGGGTGTCGGGTGAGCTGAGATTCTGAACCCAACACGCTCTCATCCACTGGCAGGCTGCCGATGGCCACAAATGAGGGGTGATCTGGCTGCCCGGGGGGGGGGGCCATCAGGGGCCTGCAGCCTGCCCTGGGCACAGCTGCCGCCCTGGCAGACCCCCAAAGAGCCCCCTGAAGAAATCACTGCACTCCCGAGCTTTTTTCCCATTCCAAACATGCCAGAGCCCCGTGGACCCCGGAGGCTGCTACTTAGCGCCAGATTAATCACACCGAATTCTCCATCCAGATATTGCGTGCAGGCCGAACTCCCACCGCTAATCGCCGTAATATTCTCCTCGGCGTGTGCAGGCGGCCGGGGCGATGTTCCAGGAATATTAATTCTCCACAGCCGGCTCACTCCCGCCGCACGCATGCGCCCCCTGCACCGCCCGCTGCTGCTCGGGGATCGGGGGGCCAGACTGGGGGACAGGGGGCCAGCAGGAGGCACAGCGCAGGCCAAAACCCTCCCCGGGGGCCGGGGCCCGCCTGGTGGGCAGCGGCGGCCCCAAGGCTCGGCTGACCTTTTAACATGAGCCACCGCAGGGCTGGAGATGGCTCGTGCCTGCGGCGAGGGTCCACCGCTCACCCTGCCAGTCCTGCCCCTGAGCCCCCTGCCCCAGGACCTGCGGGAGGCTGAGGGCCCCCAAGGAGCCATACAGCATGGGCCCTGTGCTGTCTTCTCCACACAACAGAGCTTTGAGCAAACGGGCAGCTAGGGACCAGCTAATCCCAGCCAAAGATGAAAAAAAGGAAAGAAAGAAAGAAAAGAAAACACACACAGAAAGGAATGAAAATCTTTCAACTGCTCAAAATATAAAAACGTGGGTGTTGGAGGAGACTCAGGTAAAGGAAGGTTGGGCTCTGCTGTGGGCCTGGCTGGGGCATTGAGGGGGCAGGCCGCCACTGCTGGCAACTCTTAACCCTATTAGCACAAGGAGGGGACCCTCTTCCTACAAGCGCGACCATTAATAAGGGGGGCCCAGGGCAGGATGGCTTTTAGTTTCTGAAGGATCCCTGAGGAGAGAGAGCACACCTCTATTGCAAGCCCACAGGTTCTGGCTGCAGCACGGGCTGCTGGGCCTGGGAATGAGCCCCTGGCCTGGCCTCGGGGAAGCCAGCCGCTCAAGTTAGATGCCGGCCTCCCTGAGCACAGGCCCCGGGAGCGAACCTGCTGCTCACTCTGACCCTGAGGCCTCTAGAGCGGCACTGGGAAGAGGCACATCTTCAAGGGCTTTTGCAAAGTGCACCCTCTTGCCTTGGTTCAAACTCAGTACAGCCACAGGAGGCAGCTTGAACCTGCCGTTTACAAATAAGGAAACTGAGGCACGGAGAAGCAAAGGAAATGGCCCAGCAGATCAGTCCCCAGGCTGTCAGAATTCGGAGCCGGTACCCTCCCCTCTCCACCGCACAGCCCGACTCCGTGCCCTGTCCCTCCCCTCTCTGGGACTCCAGCTCTTCTCTGAAATGACCTTTAAGGCCCTTCTTGCTCCCACCCACATCCTGTCTAACAACCAAAAGCATTTATTGAGCACCTACTGTGTGCCAGGCCCAGGGTTCCAGAAATGCATAAGGTTGCTCAAGCAGCTCATAGTCTGGTGGGAGGAAAGATAAACCAATGACCACAGTCCAGACTGAGCCCCAGGGGAAGGGGCCCTATCTCCCGTGGCCTTGGGGGATAGGGAGGGCTTGCTGGAGAAGGCAGGCATTGAGGAGACATGGAGAGGAGTGGTGATCTTTACACTGGACTCTGGCCTAGGGTGGCCAGATGAGGCCAAGGGCAGTTTTTGCAAGTGGTGCAGTGAAGGCGGCTTCCGGGGGGGGGGGGGGGGGATCAGATGAGAACAGGAAGGGTGTGGCTGACAGGGGTGCTGTTCTGGGCAGGACAGGGCTGGGTGTGGGTCCAGGTAGGCTGGGCTGTCTCCTGTGCGTGGCTCACCTGGGGGTGGGGAGGGCCCTCGGGCCATGGGACACTGAAGAGGGGGCCTCTTGAACCCAGGTCTCCCGATTCCAGGTCCAGTGCTCTAGGAGGCAGAAACTGTAAGAACACCAAAAAAAGTGGGTCCAGACTAACAAGTGAGAAGGGGGCTGCATGAGGGTTTGGGGCTCAACCCAATTACTTTCCGGCACAGAGAGGTTAAGAGAATGAAGATTTACATTTAAACCACAGAAGGAGGGGATGGAGTTCAAGCCTCTGGCATCCCCTACAGCAGCCGACACCTGTCTAGCCTCAGGGACACTGGTCATTCCCCTATGCCCCATGGACCTGAGGTGTGTGACCCGGGAGGGTGGCAGGCCCCTCTCGTACATTACCCCTCACACTCGAGTCTCACACCACTGGAAAACCAAAGGGTTCCTCACCCATTTCTCAGATAAGGAAACTGAGACTTGGAGGTAAAACAAGGCAGGAACCAATGCCCATGGGCCTCCTCCATGCTGTGGTCTCTGCCTACAATCTCACAGGGTGGGATTACAAGTAAGTCCCATAGGTAGCAGCAGGCGGCATTTTCTGGCTCCCGGGTCTGGGCCTGGGTGTCCAGTGTCCCGCCCTCCACATTCTGCCGCTTGTGCCTGATGAGAACATGTGCACAGGGGCCAGGAAAAATGGCCCTCCTCTTCCTCTCACAGTCCTCAAGCACCATGGGGTCCATGCCTTAGCCTCAATTTACGGATGAGAAATCCCAAGAACTGGGACTCGGTTGGGAGCCAGCAGATACCGAGAGACCAGGGGACAAGCCAGGGCCCAAAATCTGCCCTCAGGAGATAACATCCCAGCAGGTCAACTGACCACGGTGGGTCTTGAGACCCCAACAGAGTGGGCATCAAGCCAGCCTGGGCAAGTCCCAGAAGGCTTCCTGGAAGAGAAGAACCTAGAGGCTAAGAAGGCCTGCGTCAGCTGTAAAGGGCCATGCACATGAGACACAGGGCCCGTGTCTCAGGGAGGCACAACTCTCCACCACCCTCTCCCGCCAACCAGCCCCATTCCAGGCCAGTCCTATGCCTGTGGCCAGCGCCAGTGCAGGCCCGGTCCCAGGAAAGTCCTCCTAAATGACAACTGGTCTGATTGTGGTAGCGCAGAGGTGCTTGCTGTGTCCTGAGGCTCCAGATCCCACACTCCCTCCCATTCAGCACCACCTGCCCAGGAGTGGCGGGGTCTGGGTCTCAGCTGCTAAGCCTTGTAGGCAGGGCTGATGGACCAGCCAGTCAGGCCCTTGGGCTCTTCCTAGACTCCCTTCTGGAGCAAGGCAGGGGGCAGGGCACGAAGCAGGGATGAACCAAAGGCCTGTTCCCCCACAGGAAGCCTCCTGGTCAGGCCCACGTCCCTGAAGGAGGCTGACAAGTGTCCTTCCTGGGCACCTCCCTCCGAGAGATTCAATAGTTTCAGTGTTGGCTCCCAGCTCCTCCAGCAGGGGAAAGACCCTGATCTGGGCCCAACCTCCCCACTTCTTGCTGGGACTCTGAGCAAACCACTCCCTCTCCAAGCGTCAGTTTGCTCATCTGAAACAGGGACTGGCCACGCCTATCTTGCAAGGTTACCGCAGACTCTGAGTGATAGTGGTCTCCAGGTGAGGGACAAACAGAAGGGGTAAACGGCTCCTTCCACAGGGCTGGGCTTTTAAAAAAGACCCAGGGATATAAAACCAGGTCTTCTCCCGGACAAGAGAATTCACATTTACCTCCTTTATTGCTCATGACCGCCTGGAGAGGGAAGGACTATATTCTAATTTCACAGGTGAGGATCTGAAAGCAGGCAGATGAGGGGTCTTGCCCAAGGTCATAGAGCCCCATGTCCCAGGTGTCTTGCCTGACTCTGTAAGTAGGTATGTTTGGGCTTTCAAAGGGGTGGGCAGGGAGGAGGCCTGGGCACCGTGAACCAGCCCAACCTCAGGGCTTAGCCTGGCCCCACACCCCAGCTCGGGAAGAAGAGAGCCCCTCATCCCCAGCCTCCCGGAGCCTGCAGCCATCTTGGGCTCTGGCAGGGGCTTGTTTTGAAAGCCAGGAGCCCATCAGCCCATCAGCCCCAGGAAGGGGCTGGGAAGTGGGAACATCCCCTCAGGATGAGCCTCCTGGTGGGGAACCACCCCCTGCCAGCGTCCCGCCAGCCTCCTGCAGTGCAGTGCGTCAATGGAGCACAAATGCTGTGCAGGCACCTGCCAATCTCAGCCCACGGCCCCCGCCCCAGCCCCCCTCTCCCGGAGGACAGATAATTCTCTCGCTCTCCCAGCCTGACAAAATAACTAATGCTAACTCAATAAAGTCCCCCTTGAAGGTTTTTAATTACCAGACTGAGCTGAAGACTAAAGACTCCAGGAGCAGGAGGGAGGCCAGGGGAGGCTGATGGAGGTCGGCAAGGCAGAGGTAGGGCAGTGGGCGGGCGTCCCTTCCGACTCGGGAAGAGGGCACGGCCAGGCCGCTGCTGTCCAGGGTGCTGGGCCTGGCGGTCACAAGGATTTAGGATTCATATTTGCAACAGCGGCCACTGATGGAGGCCAGGCTAGGTTCCCAGCAGGAACCTGACAGAGATTCCCTCATTTGAGCCTTATGACCAATCCCAAGGCAGAAACTGATATCCCCACTGTACAGATGAGGACAATGAGGCTGGCGGGCGGGGGTGGGGGGGGGGGGCAGTGACATGCTGTGGTTACACAGCCAAGCCCAGATTGTCCAGTTACACTTGGCGTCAGGCAGAGTGCCTGGCTGTCTGCAGCAGGAAATATGAACCAGGGATGTGGTTGAATGGAGGGTCTGAGAGCACAGGGATGGCCCTCCGGAAGGGGGTCTCACGGTGTGCAGTGAGATGCGCTGGGCTGGGGAGGCAGACAGCACAGCCAGCAGCTGGCTGGATAGAGTTGCCCGGGGAGAACCAATCGCCTAAAGGCAGCAGCAGCCTGGCTAGGTCCTGCCTGGAACTGGAACACGGACAGTCACGGGGCAAGGGGGCTCAGAGACCCCCGTGAGGAATCCCCACTACCACCAAGGGAAATGACGAGGGAGGGGAAGCCACTGCAGGGGAGGTCTAGTGACCGAGCCAAGCCTCCTAACTCCCACGCAGACATTTCCTCTCCGACTGAGGGAAAAGGCAGTAACACCTGAAGTGCCTCCCTCCCGAACGACCCCCAAACTCCTCCCCACCCTCTGTGAGCTGGCCCTGCCCTCGTCAGCCCCACCCATTCCGCAGTCCCATCCAGGGGCCTGCCTTCTGCCCCATCCAGCTTGTCTTGCCTCTTCCTGCCTCAGGACCTTCGCCCTGGCCCTGGCTGTTCCCTCTCCCTGGGATGCTCTTACTCCAGCACATCTGGGCTGGTCCATGTCATTGAGGTCACAGCGCAGACAGCACACCTCCCTAGAGAAGCTTTCCTTGAACTGCCTCCTTACCAGGGCCTTCTCTGTCAAAGGCCCAGTGCCCACCAGCAGAAACGCTGTGCAGCCTTTGGTCCCAACCCACACAACCATCCCCTCCTCGGGGCAGCCTTCCCGTGCCCCAGACAGACTGACGTGCTCCCCAAACGGTACAGGTTGCCCTCAACGCTCGGACCCTAGGCGTCACTGAGGTGTGGACTCTGAAGGCAGCAGCCTGCTGGGGTTCAAATCCTGCCTCAGTCACTTCCCAGCTGTATGGGCTTCTGTGGACCCGTTTCTTCACCTAGAAAATGGGGGTAAACCCCCTATTTGTGGGGGACTTAGCACAGCGCCCGGTGTGTCTCCAGCATCCTCCCCCAGCACAAGCCCCGGACACACGGAGACTCAGTGAGCGCCGGCTGAATGTCTGACCCTGCGCAACTGGCCAGGGAGGTGTACCTGGCTCCATTTTCTAGATGAGGAAATGGAAGCTGCGGGAGGCTCAGCCTCCTGTGGACCTGCTGCCCCGGCTGTGCTCTGCTCTTTTCGCTGCTGCTTCTGCGAATCTGCTCTTCCCAGCTCTGCAGAGGCGCCAACCTGGGGAGGGGGTGGGGGTGGCACCGAGAGCCAGCACAGCTGTGCCTGGCTCCCGAGGGCCGCGTGGGGCGGCTGGAGGCCCCAACAGCCAGCCCCGCCTGGAGCCTCCTGGCTGGGATCACAGCCCTGCGGTGTTCGAGCTGCTGCCCACCAGCCGGCCCCCTGGCATCGGGCCCGGGATGCCAGCCAGCCGGGAGAGGAGGCAGCGTGGCTGTCAGCCAGCTCACAGTGCCCGAGCTGTCAGCCGGGAGGCAGGCCAGGCGGGGCAGAGACCCCCGCCCCTGAACGGGGCCCTGGCCAGGCCACCAGGACAGGGCCAAGCTTCTCACTGCCACACCTCTAAGGGGACCCTACGGGCGCCAGCCCCAAACAGGGCTCAGGGACATAATCTCACGGGGGGGGGGGGGGAGGGGGTGCCCAGGAGGCTTCGTCCCCATTTATTCAGCTCAGCTTTTCACTATAGTGGAAACAGCACATGGAGCAGGGGAATTTTCAAGTCAAATAATAATAAAAACAGCAACAACTACGGCTGACATTTAGCAAGTACTTCTTCTGTGCCAGGTGTTTTAAGTGCTGCTGCACTGACTCCTCCCAAAGGGAGATGCTGTTTTTATCCCTCCTCCACAGACTGGCAGCTGAGCTCAGAGAGGTGCAGTAACTCACTCCGAACCACACAGCAAGCGGGGCGGGGTGGGGGGAGATGGGGGCGGGGAGGACTCAGATTTTGAACTCAGGCTCCAGAACCTAGATTCCAACCTCTCGGCTCCACTGGCTCAGGCAGGCCTAGGTGCCCACGCTGGATGGCTTGGGCCAAGAGGTCACCCGTCTGTCAAATGGGCACTTGTCAGAGGGTCACACTGCAGAGCTGACCAGGGGCTAAAGACAAAAAAAAAAAAAAAACAGGCCTGAGCAAAGGACATGTTCCCTAAATACGGCTAGTGGTTGGTCGGATTCACTGGGCTTCCGGGAGTGATGAGGACGAAAAGGCCCATCTCATCGGAGCCTCTGCCAGCCTGTGCCGGCCCCCCCTGCCCCCACAGCTTTCTGGGCACCCTCCATGGGCATAGCTGGGCGAGGGGCACTGGGGAGGGGCACAGCTGGGTGGGTGCTGGGGAGGGGCGGTTCCTAAGGCTAACTGAAAGCCCATGATACAGGGCTTGGGTTCTGCAGCCCCCTATTGGCGGGGGCTCGCTGGAAAGGGCCCGCTATTTTTGATTCAAGGTCTCATAGAAAAGACTGGGGTCGCTGGCCCCTGCACAGAGGGAGCATTGGTGAGCATGTGCCAGGGTGCAAAGACAACCACTCAGCCCAGCTACTCACATCTGCACCAAGTACTGTTTATTTTTACCTCTTTCCTTTCAACTCAAAACAAGCCCAATGGGAGAGAAGGCACTGCCGTCCGTATTGCCGCTGACCCCATTTTCCGTATGCCCAGACAGGGACGGCGACTTACCCGAGGTGGCACAGGTCATTAGGATGCAGACAAGGGGGTCCTGAGGCCCCCAGCACTCCTATTACCAGATTTCTTTCTCCGGGGGCGGGCCAAGCCCTCGGGTTCAGAGCCACTCTGAGCTCCCAGAGCAGCAGAGGAGTGCAAGGGAGGGTGGAGGGCAGACAGGTTTGGGAGGTCTTCTAGAGAGAGGGCAGACGAGAGAGCCGGCACACTGGCAGTCACCCTGACGGGCGGGGCACCCCGTGAGCACGGCACATGAGGGCAGCTGCTGAGAAGGCAGCCAGAGAGATGGGAAGCAGCCTGAGCATCACTGACTGGGGCTTCGAGGAGGGAAACCGGCCAGATGCCAGGAGTGGGTGCTCCTCGTATTCCACAATGGGAAGGCTGGCAAGAAACTGCCAAAGCCCTCCTGGCATCGCTGAAGTCTGCCCCGTGCCCTCTTGCCCAGACACCCAGCCAGCAGATGGTGCCCTGAGCAGAGTGGGGTGGGGGCGGCAGAGCAGTCTGGGCTCCAGCCCAGCTGTCTGACCGTGTGAGTCTCGGCACCTCTCTGAACCTGGACTCCTCCTCTGCCAGTCATGGAGCAGGACAGGGCAGACCCTCCGTGCCCCTAGGAAGGGCTGGGCACCCAGTAGGACTACCAGCCTGCTGGCACAATTACAGCTTTGCCCTAATTGCTGCTGTCTCCGCTCGCCTTTCATGAACAAGCCTGCCAGATTTTTTTTTAAGCACAGAAAGTGGAGCAGGGACAGGGGCCTAGGGGCCAGGTGGGGGTGGGGGGACTCTCCCCACAAAGCACAGATCGCCCCCCTCAGGGAGTTCGGAACCTGCCAGCCCCACACCTTGCACTCCATCCCCATGGCCCCGATTAGTGTGTTCTCGACCTGATTGTGGACCAGCACCCTGGGCCGTGAATTACACGCGGCAGGGAATCGCTTCCCATACCCACGGCCTGCCCTCTGTGGGTGCGGAGGAAAGTGGGGGCTGGCCAGAGAGATAAATCCGACACAAGCCCTGCAGATTCAGCTTTTAGAAAGCTCGAGACGGACAGGAGAGGCTGGTGGACACACAGCAAGGGCTCCCAGGGCCACCAACTAGAGATCCCAGGGAACATTTACAGGGCAGGAGAGGGCAGGCAGCAGCAGCAGGTGAGGGAGGGAGGGTCCCACTGGGGGTCAGGGCCAAGGCCTTTCTCCACTTGCCTCTTACACACCAGCCACCCACTGGCACTACCCATTCCTACATTCCTGATCCTCCCGCCCCCACTCCCTCCTGCCAGGGGACCTCCAATGCCCCAGACCTCAGTTTCCCCCCAGGACAAAAGGGCTACAGCCCTGAACCAGGCAGCCTTGGCCTCAAGACCTCATGAATAAAAGAGGCCGACCGTGGGGCATCATCCAGGATCATCAGAGGACCGGGGCAGGGGGTAGAGGCCTGTCCCTCCTCCACAGTGGATGCAGCCCGGTGGTGAGTGACTCTTCCTCTCTCTCTCCAGCCAGCAACTCGCTACCCCCCACCCCGTTCCCCGCACAGCAGCCCTCTCCCCCAAACTTCAACCGCCCTGGGCTGACCCGGCCAGGTGTGTAAAACCCAGAGCGGAGGGCAATCAGCAGGTACCCTGGAGGAGGAGGAGGAGGAGGAGGAGGAGGGGGAAGAGAGAATAGCACAGGAGAGGAAGTGGAGGGGAAGGGGGAGGCGGGAGGAGAGGAGAAGAGGGGAGGGGAGAAAGGGGGGAGGAGGAAGTGGAAGGGAGGAGGGGGGAGGGGAGAAGAGGGAAAGGGGTGAGAGGGAAAAGTAGAGGGGGAGAGGAAGGGAGAGGGAATGGAGGGGAAAGAAGGGAGGGGAGGGGGAGAGAACGAGGAGGGGGGGAGGGGACGGGAGGGACTGGAGGGGGGAGGGGCAGAAGGGCGGTCTGAAATCTCCCGCAACATCAAAGCCTTCCCAGCCGCAGAGCAGAGTCACGTGCGTGCGGCCTCGTCGCTCTCATTCCTTCGTTGGGAGAAGCCGCTGGGCCTGGGGCTGCTGAAGGAATTTTAAAACGAGGCAGATTGCCTGGAATATTGGGGGTTGGGGGGTGCACTCAGAGAGCTTTATCTCCAGGCAGGTTTTGAAACCTTTCCCTCCAAGGAGAGTGTCAGGGCAGAAGGGGCCTCTGGTCAGCGACTGGGCAGGTGGCCAAGAGTGAGGACCACCCAGCTACTTGGAGCCCACTGGTGGGAGGCTTGGGCAAGGCCAGCCCTGTTATCAAGAGAAGCTGGAAATCTGGATTTTTTGTGAAAGCTTCCCCTTTTCAATACCGGCTCAAATGGAAAAAAAAAAAAAAAAAGAAAGAAAGAAAGAAAGAAAGAGAAAAAAAGAAAGGAAAGGAAAAAACACCACATGGGCCAAACAGAGAACGTCCTGATTTGCGTCTAGGACCTTGGTCTGTCACTTCTGATGGACTCCACCCCCTTGTCCCACAAGGGAAACTGGGGAAACTGACGCCCAGGGAGACAACGGGGCTTGCTCAAGGTCACCTGGTGGGCACTCAGGGGCAGGGGCTAGAAATTGGGGATCTCAGGACTCGCAGGCTGGAACCTCAGGGTCAGGCAGACAGGCCAGCCCAAGGGTCAGGAGCCCAAGGGGCGGGCAGGCCGTTGACTGATGAAAGAAAGGGTTCCTGGCGAGGGGGCGGGCGGGGGGATGTCTCAGAATGCTGCCACTTCTGTCCTGACCCATCCTGCCAAGTCCTCCGCGCCCGCAGGCCCCCAGCACGCCACCATGATGCCCTGTCACAGTCAGGTATTTGCTCAACCACAGTATTGTCCACTCCCACCAGGCCCTGGAGCAGCCTTGGCCCCACCCACAAGCAAGGCCAGGACAGGGAACAGGTGCTGGACCGTGGTGGGGGCAGAGACACAGGAGCTCCAAGGAGGCAGCAGCTGCCCCAGCGAGGTGGTGACAGAACGTTCCCCCAAAGGAAGGTTCCAGGGCCAGGCACAGAGGACTCTGGGCAAGACGCACAGCATCTGTGCTTGCCAGGGATCAGTGTAAAGGGCTGCTGGGGGCCAGGGGTGAGGCTGGGTGAGGTGTGAATGCGGGGAGACTCGCAGGCTCAAAAGCTTGGACCCCTTATCTTAAGGGCACCGGGGAGCCCCTGGACGTGGCTGAGCAGGAGAGAGGTGGGCTTTGATCTCCCCTTTGGGGTCGCGGTGTGGGGCTGGACGGGCTGCTCTGGAAATCACTCATTCTTTCCTGCTTTGGTTCAACTTCCTCGGGTATCTACTGAGGGCTTACTCTGTGCCTTGCCCCAGGCGGAGAGAGAGACAGAGGGATGCGGTGCGGCCCCCAGGTGGTGGCGGGGGAGCCAATGGGAACCCTGAGTGAGGAACCCACTACAGGGGGGGCTGTCCTGGGCCTCCAAGCAGAAGGCCACCTGTGGGATCAGTATGTGCACAGGCCCAACAACGAGCAGCGGTGGGGTTTCTCTCAAGGTGTAAAAGTGCTTCGCAGGCCAGGGTGAAAGGTGATGTAGCCTCTGCACAAGGGCCACGGGGTGGGGTGGGGGTGGGGGAACAAGGGAATTGATGCTGTGGGGGCTGGGCGGGGGGGGGGGGGCACTGGCACAGGCCTGGGCTCTCTGAAGTCATGGGGGAAGGGACCCCTCTCTTTTTATCAGCGGTACTGAGCAGACGGGCAGCTGTTCCTGCGAGCTGACTTCAGTTCTAGTCAAGGAAGAACTTTCCAGGCCCAGGGTCCCCAATGCAGCCGAAGACCTCAAGCAAGTCCCTCAGCCTGAGCCTCTGGAGGAAGGGCCCCTACAGAGGACCTGCCAGGGCACCTAGAGAGGACCCTGCAGCGGACCTAGCATGGCACTGATCCTGACCTTGGAGCAGGCCTCAGAGGGGTGGCTGAGGGTATGGGGGGAAAGGAGCCATCCTTGGGGGAGCTGGGGGGTACCCCTCACTGAGCAGGTGCCTTGGTGCCAACAATAACGCTGTAAGGTGTCATGAGCCCCATTCTCCAAGTGGGGAAACTGAGGCTGGGGCTCCCACAGGACAGCTGACGGTGGGGGTGGGGGATCGAGGGGACACCACCCATGTGGCCCCGCGTCGTCACTTGCACCTCCATCTGGGGCAGGATTTGAGGTGGGGTGAGTGGTCTCAGGTGACCCACCTCTATCCTCAAAGAGCTGCCACCACGCCCACCGGCCAGTAGTGACCCCCCTTTTACAGATGAAGAAACCAAGGCCAGAGAAAGATGCCTTGCCGAGGTCACTAGCCGGTGAGAGGCAAAAGCCAGCCAGGCCCTCCGCTCCCGGGGCTTTGACTGGTACAATTCCTGGGTGTCTCATGTCCGGGGTGGGGGCAGGTGGACAAGGAAAGGGACAGGAAGGGAACTGGCCTTGCCGCGGGCTCATCCAGGACGCGGCGCCTCCATGCTCAAACTGTGGTGTGCCCGGCACCCCCCTCCCCCTGCAGTCCTGGAATGACCGGTTCACCGGGTGCTCTGCTCACGTGGGTGGTCTTCCCCCACTACTGGCTTAACCTGGGTCTCAAGCCCCGCACACAGGAGGGAACTGAGGCCCAGAGAGGTCCAGCCACTCACTCTTGGTCACGCAGAAACAGCTAATCCTGGCAAACACCGCCTGCTCGGTGCAGGGCACAAATCCAAGCACTTTGCAGTATTTACTCATTTAACCTTCCCAACAACCCCTTAGGCAGCTATTACCCTATCCCCATTTTCCAGACGAGGGCTTGGCTACGTACCGAATTTAAGTAACTTGCCTGATAAGCCCAAGAACTGGGATTCGATCCCGGGGTATCTGGCCCCAGTCCACACCTTTAATCAGCTTCTCCCCGCAATCAGCGTCCTGGTTTCTGTGGTCTGTGCCCTTTCCACACATTCATTGAGGGGATCCGTTAGGGATGCTGGGGGGGTGGGGTGGGCTGCGGATGGGAGGTAAAGGGAGGAGGAAGGGGAGGGGAATGGAGGGAGGGAAATATGAGGGGGAAGGGAAAGAGAGGGGGAGAGGAGGGAAGAGGGGAACAAGGGTGAGGGAGGAGGAAGAGGAAAAGGGGGATGGAGGGAGAGGGAAGGGAGGAGGGGGCTACTCTCCCCCAGGGGCCTGGCAGGCCACATTCCAGGGAAGATCTGTGCCAGGGAAGATCTGCCCGGTCCCCCTGCTACAAGAACATCAAAGCTGGTTCCCAGCCAACCCCAAGGTAGTGTCCTTTGAGGTTTGGCAGAGATGGGGCCATATTTCAGGCTGATACAAAGCAGGCTGCACCCCACCCCCTCCCGCCCAAGATCCCCATCTGGGCTGTCTACTTAATACCCCATTACAGAAGAAAATATACAGCCAGCTCCCGCCCGGCCTCAGCTGCCCAGTCCTCCCTCCGAAAAGATCAAAGCTGCACTAGATTCCTGCCCAGAGAGTCTGTAACCAGAATGCAGACCGGGGGAGAGGCAGGTAGGGCCCAACACAGTGGTGACGATGGGAAAGGGAGGAGGCTGGGGGGGTGCAGGCGGGTCCAGGCTTCCAGATGGGAGCTACGGCGGCTGGGTCAGGAGCCTGGCAGGAGGGGGGCAGCCCTGGGCTCGGAGAGGGGAGTCACACACCTCACTCCGGTCCCTGGGTGCTTACCTGGCCTGTCCACCCCCGCCCCACCCAGGAGAGCCCTCCCAACTCCCCACCCCCTCGGCTCACAGAGCCTGTTGCACTTGATGTCCATACACAGCCCTCTGAGACTCTCCCTGGCTTCACAGCAAGTCCTGGGAGGTGAGTGATAGGAGTGGCTTAATCTGTATCGACTGTAATCAGCACACCTCAGCTTCAGGCCTGCTGCATGCCAGGTAGGCACTCTGGCGATCACTGGAGTCACAGCCATCCCTCGAGGGGGGCAGGAGGATCTGGGTTTGCAGCTGGGGAGGGGGCACGGGAGTTCAGAGGCGGTGAGCAGCCACGGGTTTGGGCGGCCCAGTGCCCGCTGCTCGCACAAAGAGTGAAACAACTGGGGCAAACATCAGCCCTGCTCCTTCGGGGCTGCCTCCTGGACCCTAAGGCTGTAGGTGAAAATTAGTTAATGAGGTGGCCCAATTCCCTAATTCATACTAGCTGGTGACTGACTCCTCCCTTTTAATAAGGACTATATCCCTCCTCCCCACCAAAGAACCACTCCTCTCCCTGTGTCTCCTTCCCTCCTTCCCAAGAAATGGCACCGTCAGCTACCTGGGGCCAGCAGCCTGGGGCCACCCCGGCCACTCAACTTCCGGCATTCTTCCTGGCCCTCCTATGCCCCTTCCCAAACACTCTCCACACTGGTTGCCCCACTGGCCTCTCTAAACTGCACACCTAACAACCAAGTCTCCCCCAGTCCCCAGGGGACACCAAACTCCCCGCTCTGGGTGGACACCTGGCTTGCCCTGCGATCCCGTGTTATCTCCGCACCACCGCTTAACCGTAACTGCCGGACGAATAGAGGGATGGATGAGGTCTCAGTTCCTTGGCACATGCCGTTCCAGGATCAGGGAATGCCTCTCCCGTCCTCCCCACCCCTGCATCTGTCCTTCCAGACCCTGGACCCCCCCCCCCCCCAGGCTTCCATCTTCTGGCCTCCACACCCTTTGGCCTGTCCAACAGTGGCCCTTGACCAGGCGTCATCACTGCTGTGCTATCTGCCTCCCCACGGCTACGAGCTCCCCGAAGCCGGGGCGGTGTCTGCCCCTCATCTACGTCATGCCCACTCCTGAGTGGGGACTTCCGAGGCACTCGACTCTGGAAGGCAGGAAAAACCCCTCGGGAGGGATGCTCAAGGCACTGGCAGCCCCGTGCCCATTCCATCAGGAATCAGACGCAGAGACAGGGGTGCCCCCGGGGAGCTCGGAGACTTCTGCCCCCTTCACTGTCCACTGAAGGTTGACCCCCGCCCCCACCGCCCCTCGCCACCAGGGACGGAACAGCAAGCACCGGACGAGCCAAGCAATTTTCCAGACCTGGTGTGCCCCCCGCAAGCCAATTCGAGCATAGAACGAACCTCTGGCCTCTGCGAGGGGGCACGGCAAACAGTGTGAGCAGAGCAGCCCCCACGGCCGCCCCCCCCCGCCCCGCCGCCACCTCGAGCTGAGAGCGCGGCTGCCGATTCCCCGGCTCAGCAGAAAAGCCTCCATTTTGCGGAGAGAAATTAACGAAAGGGAGAAGCCTGGGAAATTACGAGTTGCCACCTGCAATCTCTCCTTCCAAGGAAAGCGGTGCGCTGGCTGATTAAGGCTGCAGCCACCCTGCCAGGCTGGGCCAGCAGCTGAGGACCTTCTGCCCGCTAGAAAGAGACAGGTGGGAAGCCACTGGGGCGGGGGGCGGGGGTGGGGACAGCTAGGGGACTCGGCAGAACTGGGGAAGCCTCCAGCCAAAAAGAAACTTCCTCTCCCCTCCAGCGCTTTTCATCATCAGGCAGTCGGTGGCCCCGGCCCTGCCGTAACCTGCGCAGCCCCGTGGATTAAAGGGCACGAGGCACCCCCACCCCCACCCCAGGTGCTGGGCTCTCCGCAGGCTGGTGGGGGAACTGGGGAAATGGCACATACGGGGCTTCACTCATTCCTTGGCTGTGCTGGGTGCCCCCGAGATTCATTCGCCTAGTGACTCTTCAAAGCCACTGGGATAGGACCACTAGCCCATTTCACAGACCAGGAAATGGAGGCTCAGAGAGCAACACTTGTCCAAAGCTGTTGATGAGGGAGAGCAAGAGCTGGGTGCCAAGCCGTTTGGTGACAACAATGGGGCTCTGGTGACAGCACAGGGTTGCTCCTGAGATG
The DNA here is from genome assembly GCF_018350155.1 of Leopardus geoffroyi. Lineage (NCBI taxonomy): Eukaryota > Metazoa > Chordata > Mammalia > Carnivora > Felidae > Leopardus > Leopardus geoffroyi. The sequence continues at coordinate 135,955,699 of NC_059341.1, forward strand.
GGCAGAGGGAAGACAGTCACACAGGACATCCACTGCAGTAGCTAGGACATGCACACAACCAGCGGCACGGTCACTCCCTGCTGGACTATGAAGAAAGGCACTGGTCACCACCCCAAGCCTCTCCTTCTGAAATCAAGCCAAGTTCCCCGACTCCCAGACTGCCATCTGTACTCAGGGATAGGGCAGTAGACAGCCGGGAAAGGTGACTTTGGAGCCACTGCTCTGGGTCCCACTGCCCCACCTAATCTGACAGGAGCTGGACCATTTCTCTCTTCCAATAGCCCATAGATCTCTCGCTCCTTCAGATCTGAGCCCTCACCAGGAAGTGAATTCAGACTAAGGTGTGAATGGCTGATACCAGCTTCCTCTCGGGTTTATGTATTCTGAGGCGTTAAACTTGACTTCCCAGCTGTGAGGATGTTGATTCACAGGAGTGAGGAGCTGAGCGAAAAGCTCTCTGGGATGAGAATCTGGGAGCTCTGGTCCTGGCACCAAGATCAAAGACGAATGGAACGCAATCACCTGGGAGGAAGGCCAGCTCCTTCTCCTTCAGCTGTGCGTCTTAGGGTAAGCCCCATGCCCTCTCTGAGCCTCAGTCTCTTCTTTCTCAGTTCTCCCACTGAGTGACCCCAGGTAAGCCCTTACCCTCCCTCGGCTCTGGCGTGGAGAGTCGGGAGGCAGCCTGCTGTGGTATCCTCCGGAAGGCAAACTTTGAGGCACTGCTATCTCCCGCTCCACGGCCCTGGCCGTATATTATTATAATGGCCTTGGCCAATAGGGGCGCAGGCTATTAGAATGAGTTAAGACCAGATTAATCTGCTTAAAAAAATATGCCTGGTTTTTACGCTGTGCATTCCCTCCTAACAACTCAGGCTCCTTCCAGGCCATTATCTCGTTTTATCGTTAATTCAATTCCATAAACATGTATTAAGTGTCTATTATGTGCAGAGCCCTGGTCTGGTAGCTGGGGTGGGGTGAAGGGGCAATGGGGGGGGGGGAGCAGCCCCAGCCCCCAAGGTGCTTACAGTCAGGCAAGGGACCCACCTGACCCTCAGACCTCACCACTGGGACACAAAGCAGGTGAGCGGGAGCTCGGAGGAGGAAGGAGACGCTCGCCAGCCTGGAGGGTCTGGGGGTGTTTCCTGGAGGAGGGGGCCCATCAAAACATGGGATATGGAAAGAGGGCCTACTATGTGCCAGGTACCATTCCCAGCACTTTGCACTCAGGGACTCAATCCTACCAACGGTCCAGGGGGCAGGCACCGATGTCACCCCCACCTCCCGTTTTACAGAAACTGAGATTAAGATAGCTACTTAGAGGTCCCAAAGCTGGTTAAGGGTGAAGCCATGAAATCCAGCTCCAGAGCATGGACCTTATGTAGGGTCACCAGTGCCAAGAAGGGTGGCTAAGGTAGGGGGTGGGCACAAGGTATCTGGGAAGGAGGGAAAGGAGGGAGCACTAGCCTCTGCCATGGGCCAGAACTGAGTCTGGTCTCTCCAGGTGGAGCCCTGAAGGTTGGATTTTGGTAAGCAGAGATGAGGCAGGGGCCGGGAGAGGGGGATCCCTGCCGGGCAGGGCAGGACAGGACTGTGGAGTCGGCCAGACCCGGGTCCAAATCCTGGTTCCATATCACGGGCTGGGTAATCACAAGCGGTTATTTAATCTCTCTGAGGTTCAGTTTCCCTCCCTGTGAAATGGGGAGGGACACCTGCCTTGCTGGGCAGCGGTGAGGACAGAATGGGCCGGGGCTGTCCACTGAGCACGCAGGGTGGACATCAGTGCCTCCAGCCTGGTGTGGAGGGCTGGTGGGACACATTGGAGGGGCTGGCCGGCCCACACCACCGGCCTGGGAGGCCACGTGACAAGCAGGGACCATGGGCCTCAGAGAAGTGACCCCAGACGGCACCGGGAGGGGCAGGTGGCACATCTCTCCTGGAAACGAGAAGACAGGAACAGAGGGACCCCGCCCACCCCGTGTGACAGTCACTGGACTCCTTCTCACGTTCTTCCCGAAGGATGTATATGCCGCAAACACTCCCCGGGGACCCCCGCCCACCTTGTCAGCTGGGAAGAAACAGAGCGGAGGCTGGACAAGCAGAAACTACAAACAGGGACAAGCAGGGACCACGGAGCCTGGAAGCCGCCAGAAACCAGAGCCCGCAGTGGCCGCGTGCCAGGACCACAGGAACAGACCACATGCCAAGAGCCTCCATCCATCACCCAGGCCCCCGGCAGGCACCCGGGTCCTGGGCCTCCCCACACTTAAGAGCTCCCCACCCCTCCACCCCTGCATGCCCCCACACTACCCCCAGCCCCCCACTCCTCTAGACCCGTGCCCACACAGTCCTCAGAGTAAGCAGTGCCCTCCTGGCCCCCTCTTGGCCTGAAAGACTGTGTATGCTTCCTTCCAGTGTCATCTTTCTCCTCTGTGAACTTCAACTCCTGCCCCACAGACACGGCAGCGCGGGGGACCCCACCATATTCTAACAGCCCCTCACTGGCTGCAGAGAAGCAAACAACCCGGAATGCAGCTGGAGTTCAAGTCCAGCTTTTCATGAACTAGCGGCAAGCCATGCCACTTGAACCCTGCTGTCCTCATCCGTGAAGCTGGGCCACGCCAGCACCTCACAGTGTGAGGTTTTTTGGTTTTTGTATGTTTATTTATTCTTGAGAGAGAGAGAGAGAGAGAGTGAGCACGCCAGCAGGGGAGGGGCGGAGACAGAGGGAGACACAGAATCTGCAGCAGGCTGCAGGCTCGGAGCCGTCAGCACGGAGCCCGACGTGGGGCTCCAACTCAGGAACTGCGAGATCATGACCTGAGCCGGAGTCGGCCACTTAACGGACTGAGCCACCCAGGTGCCCCTTTAAGGTTTTAAGAAAAATGTAAGAAGACTGCTGGGGACAGTGCTTGGCTCTTGTCTCCATCATCACCATCTGGATGCTTTGAGGTTGCCGTCCGTAGGGCTGACTCCACCTTACTCCTACTCCCCACCCCTCCCTCCCCTGTCTCCCCAGTGTCCTGCCCGGGGCCTGGTGCCCGGCAGCTGCTGGGTGACCAGCAGAGGGCAGAACCCATCGGTGTGGCACAGCCAGAAGGCTTCATTAGAGAAGGTGGTACTTATTGAGGTTTTGAAGGGTGCGTAGGAGTTGACCAAGTAAAGAGAACAGACAAGGAGGAAACTCCAGGCAGAGGGAATTCTCTCAGCGGGACCCTGCAGGCCTCAGAAGCCACCCTGAGGCATTTGGACTTCATCCATGGTCAGATGTGGGTGAGCAGAGATGAGGCGGAGACTGGCAGAAGGCGGGGAGATACCCTGGGCAGGGCCACCGGGGCGGGAGCAGGAAGCGAAAACCTTTTCGTTAGGGCAACGACAGTCACGTGATACTGACTCACCCAACATTTCCTGAGGGCCTACTATGTCCCAGTCCTGGGGATACAGTGGGAAACAACATGAAGGTGGTTCCTGGGGTCACAGAGCCGATGTTCCAGTGAGGGAGACGGAGAGTGACAGAAAATCTCATAAATAATTCATCGAGTCCAGCTGTCTGGAGGGTTCAGCAGGAGAGGTAAGTGGTGCCATGAGACGTTCCACGATAACAGGAAGCCAGCCCGGTGCGTGTGGGAGCTCTGGGGAAGCGGTGTTTCAGACAGATCTTAACAACAAGGCGTGAGCAGAGAGAGGAGGGGACGGAGCATGAAGAGAACATTCCAGGCAGAGTGAACAGCATGGGCAGAGCCCCGAGTGGGATGCAGTGTGTGGCCCGTGGGAGGAGGTGGCAGGTGGCAGCCTGTGGCCAGAACAGGATGGTGATGGGGGGGGGGGGGGGGGACTGGTGTGGCAACGTGGTGGAGAGGGGCAGGGCGTGTGGACCGTGGGGAGCAGTTTGGTTTCATCCTCTAGGCGATGGGGAGCCAGGTAGGAGCCTGAGAAGGTTGCCGGGTCCTGGTTAGTTACCCTGCAAATTCTTGGACAGAGAGCAATGAGTCAGCCCCAATAGGTAGATTTGTGGTTGCAAAAGACCACACTGGCGGCCCGGAGAGGCCGGGACCCCTGCACAGCCCCGCCCACGTGCCGGGTGCCCCCCTGCCCGCCCTCCTCCCCAGCAGAGCGGCCACAGGCGGATGGATGAGGTGGGCGCCCGATCCATCTTGAGTTTAGCTCAGCTGCTGGCTGCATCTTGGGTCTGGCTCATCAATACCCGAGAAAATACCGTCCGGGGGGCGGAGGGTGGACAGTTCGGAGCTGCACAGCTGGGCAAGGGCCGGCCGCAGCAGCGCCCAGGGATCGCTCTTCTCGGGAAGACAGACACATAAGGGCAGGAAGGGGTGGGGTAGGGGGGCAGGCCACCACACTGCTGCTCGCGCGCTGTTTGCCCCAGGCCCGATTTCCTGTCCACAGGAGGCCCCAGGTGGGGGTCCCAGCAGGGCCTGCGGCTGGACACGCGATCAGAGATGCAGAAGAGGGGCTGCCTGAATGCTTCATCTCCTGGTGCCAAGACCAGACCCAAGCCCCTCACTCCACACGCCGGGGGACGGGGGGGAAGGGACACACTGGACGGTGAGCCTTACCAGCGGCTGCTCTGGCCCCAACGCATTCTCGCTGGAAGGCCATGAGTGAGGCCTCTTTGTGCCTCAGTTTCCTCATCAGAAGACAGGAGGGCCTTTCTGCCCGAGAGGGCGATGGCAAGGCCCCAACCAGATTCTGGCGTTGACTGCCTTTCGTCAAGTGCAGAAGGCGGTGAGGACCGAGCCCTCCTTTTTAGCAGCTGTGACCCCGAGGAGCTGCCCTTGGTGTCCTGTGGGGGCCACACCAGTGTCACACAACCACGTGTTGGACAGAAGTGAGGTGCGGTCAAAGGGCCTGGATGGGAGCCACACAGATGCCAGTCCTGGCCCCATCTCCTCCCAGCTGGGGAACCTGCTGAGGCCTCAGTCCCCTTCCTTGTCAAACAAATAAAAATACCTTCAGCCCAGGGCTGTGTGTCAGTCGGTCTAAGAATACTGTAATCCCAGGCACTCTGCGGGCACACAGGACCTGCCACTTTTCCATGTTTCTCCTGCAAGCACCTATACCAAAGCCCTGGGCTTGGTTCAGTCAGTCTCAGCCTCCAGTCCAGAAACTGAGACTTCTTGGAGACGGTATGAGATTCTAGGGGTTTGCATCTTAGAAGAGGAAGCTGGACAGGACAATAGTTATGCAAAAGCCATGAATCCCTAATGGTAAAATTTCTGCCAAGAGGCAAGGAAGGGAAAAAACACTGAGGATAGAGGAAAGTCCTTCCTAGAGTTCTGAAATCACCCCGCAGAGACGTGCAGTATTTGCAGGGTATGCATTACACGGCCGGCATCATACCAGGGACCAGAGAAAACGGCAGTCTCCGATGCCTGGGAGGTGCCCCTCAAGAATGAATGCATGAGCAAGGACTGAGGATTACAGCACCAAGGACTCGACCACTGGCTGTTTCCCAGCGGTCAGCAGGCCACCTACGTGGCACCAGGACAGCACGCACAGCTGTGGCCCAGCCCAGTCTCTCCTGGGAAGGGGATCTCCATGGGCACAGTGGATGGGATGGGTTCCCTGCGTGGACTCGACATCTTTAATGAGGACTGACAAAGCCATGCCAGGTGGGACCCCAGGCCTAGAAGACTCCGTGAAGGGAGCAGCGAAACAGCTTCAATCCTGGAATTTACACTCCCTGCCCTGATAAAAGAATCGCCACGACCAAAGCCTAAAGCGAGGGCCCACGTTCACAGCCACCAGCATCCTTTACTGTTCATTCCCCTGTGGATGTGTGTCCTGTGGGGACAGAAAGACCAACAGCTGCCCTGGGCCTGGTCACCCAATTGCTGTGAGGCCCCGGTCACCTTCGGCCCCTGCTCTGAACCGCGGGCACCTCATCTGAGAGAAGTGAATGGTCACCTCTGCCACGAAGAACCGGGAGGTGGCAGGTCCGTGGAAACTCACGGAGAGTCGCCCTCCCCTCCCCGGGGTCTGAGCCTCAGGTGAGGGGGTGGGGTGCCCAGCCCCCGGCCTCCCACCTCCCCAGGCCCCACACCCTGCATGCCGGACACCCAGGCCTCCGGCCCACATCCACAGAGCTCAAGGGAAGGAGGACAGCTGGATTCCTGCGCTGCCGGTGGGGGGCCGGGGGCGGTTCATCACCCTCCGACGGGTGGTGATCAGGACAACCAGGTGCCGGCAACCTTCCCAGCGCAGCCTCCCCTGCCTGGCTCACACCGCACGCGACCCCTGAACAAGCCTCTCAACTCGTCTGGGCCTCAGCTTCCCCACCTGGAAGTGCAGGTGAAAATGCCCACCTGTGAGTCGTTACATCCAGAGTCTCTTCAGCTCCTGGCACTTAGTAGGCGTCTTCTGGGATGTGGGCGGGACTCCCCGGCCCGGCACACCCCCGTCTCGCCCCTGCACACCTCATTCACACTGCGTCTGCCTCCCGGAAGGCTCCTCCCCGTATCTGACTCTCCCAGGCAACCCCCTGTTTCCCCTTCACGCCTTACACCCACTACCTCCTCCAGGGGTTTCCTCGGTCATCTGCCAGAATTCACCTTGCTTCCTCTAGATGCCTCCAGCGCTGGTAGGACCCTGGCTCTAATCCTGGATAACTCCCAGTTAACCAAGATTGACTGCAGTTAAAAAAAAAAATTTTTTTAAGGTTTATTTATTTTTGAGAGACAGAAAGAGACAAGAGTGTGAGCAGGGGAGGGCCAGAGAGAGAGGGAGACACAGAATCCGAAGCAGGCTCCAGGCTCCGAGCTGTCGGCACAGAGCTGAGCACGCGGGGCTCGAACCCACAAGCCGCAAGAACCCGAGAGCCGACCTGAGCCGAAGGTGGCCGTTTAACCAACTGAGCCACCCAGGCACCCCACCTCCAGTTTAAATAGAACGCTGTGCGTGAACACAGCAAGCTTACTCTCACCTCAGGAGTCTTGCACGGGGCTGTTCCCTCTGCCTAGGATGCTTTTCCCCAAGTCTTATACAAGGCAGTCTCCTTCCTGTCTTTTTCCTCTCAGGGCAATGGCAGGGGCTCTGTCTGCTGTGTTCAATGCTGTAACCTGTGTACCTAGGACACTGCCTGTGACAAATGGCCACGGGGACAGCACGGATATTCCGTGAGGGGTCCTAGGCTCCTGCTGGTGCTGCCCCATCCGAGGGCTCCGTGTGGTCACCCCAATACGAGTAGACACCTCCGCTGACCCACGGACCTAAAGATAAACTTGGAGGCGACGCAGTGCGTATCCGGAACGGGCCGGGACCCATCTCTTCTGGACGAATGCTCTGGGGCAGATACCTAACGCGAATCGTTTCTGTCATCAGGACACGGAGGGGCTTGACATGGACCAGCTGCCGCCGCCGAGGGACAGGCTGCTGGAGCGCCGATGGGCTCTCAGCAAAATTGATGGCCACTGTCAGAAAATGATTTCCCCACGGCCTGACGCCAGCCCTCGGAGGAGCTCAAATCCCAGGCAGCGACGTCTCCTGGGGCGGGCGGGCGGCCCGCACCTGGCCCAGCTGCTTCCCAAAGCCGGGAGCCCGCGATGCCCAAGAGACAAGAGAAGCCTACAGGGCCGGCACCCGGGAGGCCGCGCTGAGAGGCTGTGGGGCAGCAGGGGGCCCTGCCCTCTGGGGAAGAGTGGGGGCTCCTGCCTGTACCCCCTTAAATCAATCTGTACCTCCAAGCCCAGCGCCGAGCCGGGCACAGCGCAAGCACCCGGTGAATGTTGAATAAATGAGGTAATAAATAACGATTCTAGAAAGCGTCAGGGGACACCAGACCAGCGTCTGGAGAAGGGATTCAGCAAATGGACAAGGAGGGCGGAGGGCCCAGGACCCTGGCTGCCCAGTGCCCGCCCATCCACACACCTACCCAGTGAGGGAGGGAGCGCGTGGGGGGCGGGAGGGAGAACGGCCCAACCTGGGCCAGACCGCACCTCCTAGCCCTCCTCGCACAGTCTTCAGGTCATACCCCGGCAGAATATTTGCTTTTCAATTAGCTGGCCCTTCTTTTTTAAAATGACAGGAAATTGAATCTGATGCTGCAAAGCTGTTTCCATAGTTTTTTAGAAACATCCAGAACTGGGGAGTGCCTGAGGAGACCTGGGGACAGACGGGCAGCTGTAGCCCACCCACAGAGACTCCCACGGGACCCAGTCCTGTCCAGGAGGAAAGTTCTGGAAAGGGTCAGTTCGTCACTGATCACCGACCGCCTAACACTGGAAAGTGGAAGAAGCCCGCTGGCGTCTCGAGGTGCTGGCACCAAGCTCGGGGTCCAGAAGGACGGACCCCCATCCTGGTGGGCTCTACTGAGTCCCCGTGGAAGGGGCGCCAAGGCAAAAGCATAAGCTCAGGGAAGGACTCTGAGGGGCGGGGGGACGGGGAAGGGGGTGGCACCAGGCAGGTGGAATGGGTTGGCCAGGGGCAGGAAGAAAACATCCACTCGTTCATTCACTCAACAAACGTTCACGGACTCCACCTCCAGACAAGGTGCTGAGCTGGCCAGGGGGAGTCAAAGCTGAGTGTGACTCCCTCCATCCTAGAAGGGTCCTCTATGGGCTGGCGGTGGAGGCAGGCTCCCGGGCGGTGTCCTGGCCCGGGCAAACCATGCCTGCTCTGGCCTCGGTGCCTTTGCTGCTGCTGTGCCCTCTGCCCGGAATGCCATCTCGTTCCGTCTGGTCAACTCTTGCCTCGAGACTCAGCCCAAATGTCCTTTCCTCCAGCAAGGGCTGGGTGAGGGCCTCCTCAGTGCTGACCTCACCCCAGCAGTGCTCCACTGGGGAGCTCCTCCAGGGCAGGGCCACACCTGGCCATCGCAGGTGTCCGGGGCCCAACCCTGGCACCAAGCAGGGGCCACCACAACTGTGAACTGAGAGCCAACCAAGTCTGCGGAGAGGGACGGAAAGACAATGAGAACAGGGGCCCTCACCGGCCACCGGGAGCCTCCGGGGCGGCCCAGGCAAAATTCCCTGCCGCAAGATACACGAAGCCACGCCCGTGCCGAGGCAAGAACACAACCGGCGAAGCCCCCAGCCTCGGCAAGAAATCAGCACCGCTGCCCACTGCTGCTGTCCCCTCCTTCCAGAATACACGGGGCCGTAGCTCTTCTTCCCTCCTGCGGCTCCCCACTGCTCCTGGGGCCCAGGAGAACAAATGCTCATGTCTACTGGCTAATACAGACCCCACGACCTACCACGAGAATCGCTCCACTTGACAGAGAAGCAAACCGAGGCCCAAAGACAGAATGTCTTTCCTGATCCCGTGTCCACGGGAAGCGCCACTCTTGGCTACAGGGGCTCCCCAAAGGGACCGGGACTGGCACAGCTGTCCTTAACCCCATCCATGCCTACTTCTGCCTCCTCTGGGACGCCTCGTGCCCTCTCCGGCCTACCTTTTTTTTGTTTTCTGAAAACCAGGATCTGATCGCATCAGTCCCTTGCTCAAGTGCCGCTGATGGCTTCCACTGCCTCCTGGACCACATCCCGGCCCCTCTGGGGAACTTTCTGGTGTCCTCCCCATCACTACTCCAGTCACAGCTAAGTATCGCCCTTCCTCCAAATGCTGGGTGTCCTCTGAGCCTCGGTGCCCACCTGCTTCTCTCCCTGGAACATCCTTCCCAGACAAGTGGACTCTGACCTGGCCTTGAGGCCCCGCTCAAAGGTCCTTCGCCCTCGACAATCTTTCCAGACAGCCCAGGCCCCGGGCAGCGCTGGCCAAACTACCTGTGTGCCTCCTGAGGCGGCTGACAGAGCTCTCCTGGTGCCTGGCCCCGTCTGACTCATCCCCCACCTTCCCCACCCGCCCTCGCGCGGCACACCCTCAACATTTGCTGAAATGAATAAATTATCTCATTTAGCCACAGAGCACGCCCAGCTCGACTGCCGGCAGTTCAGCCAAGAGCCCTCGTGTGGAAATCACCACAATGAAGGTGGCAATATTTCACCTCGCCCAGAAATTTACTGCGAGTTCTCTAGTCTCACGAGTGTGTGCGTGCGTGCGTGTGTGTGTGTGTGTGTGTGTGTGTGTGTGTGGTGGGGCAGTGCTGGGTGACAAGAGCTGCGAATCTCCTCCTCCTCCAAATGGGTCTCTGGCCTGTCAGGTTCACCCAGGCCCTTCCCCAGGGCCACCTCGCTGTCCTGCAAGGTAGGTGACAGGGGGGGAAAAAAAAAATACCTCCATTTCACTGAGGTGGAAACTGAGGCTCAGGGGCCACGTGATCAGTGGGCAATATCAAGCTACAAACGAAGGGCTCTGTTCTTTCCTCCCTATTGGGTCTGGGCAGGAAAGGGGACACTGCACACAGCAGTGGAGACTAGTAGAGGGTCGGCTGCGGGCCCTTCCCATGGCCGGGGGGCGAAGGAGGGGACAGGATGACCTCTCCCCCTCACGGACCTGGAAAGAAAAATGGCAGTCAGCCAGCAAGGCCCAATTGGGTAGCTGGCTTCAAAGGCATCTATGAGCCAAGAGGAGCCAGATCCCACTCGAGCCCGGGCGGGGAACCATCCCTGCTCTGCTCACGTGCGCCTGCCCGTCCCCTGGCAGCGCCATTGGCCACGCTCCCAGAGCCCCACGGGGCAGGCAAGCCCAGGCAGCCTGGGCCCACACTGGAGGCCCCTACCAGCCCCAGTAGAGGGACATGTGCCAGGGGAGGCGTGGACTCTGACCCTGCCACCACCGCTGGCCCACTTACCTGCCAGAGGCCCCGGCCATGGCCAAGGGCCCTGCTGGGGCATCCCAGGCCCCAGTGGGCTCACCAGGCATGATTTGCATATGCTAATTGGCCACACATCCCTTGCTCCCCTTGCCAGCTTGTTTGGGGAACGGCTGGATCCGGCTATACCTGTACCGTGCTGATGTCACGCCGAGCTATTTCCAGCCTGGTTGCCATGGAAACCACAAGGCCTCAGCTCCAGTTAGGAGTTCAATATATAATTTACTTACTCCCCCATCCCCCCAGCCCCACCCCAAAGAGACTGGGGCGTATGGGGAACAATCGACTAAAATACACAACAACACCCTCCACTTCCCTCGGTGGCCTGTAAAGAGGAGGGGAGGAGGAGATGGCGGGGCGGGGGGGGGGGGGAGCATGGCGCAGCAGAATGGTAAATCCATTTGGGAAGAAGGGGAGACGACGGGGAGGAGAGAAGAGTTTTCCTCATGAAGAAGAAGAACAGAGGCTGGCATTTAGGGACGATTCCAGGGATCGGGCTCAGGCCTGCTAAGGCACCCTCTGCTCCCGGGCCCCCAGCCCCGCCTGGCCAAGCCTTCATCAGGGACCTCAAGTGGGGAACGACTCCAGGCCAAGAGTCCGAGGTGCAGGTGACAGCCTCGCTCTAGGAGACCACGAGGCTACTGTCTTGCCGGCACCAGGGTCTGCCATTCAGAAGTCGTCCCAAAGAAGGGGGCACTGGCCACCTCCAGACCCGAGTGGGCAGGATACCCCTGACCCGCTGCCTGGAGTCCTGCTGGCTCTGTCCCGCAGGCGTTCCTTGACAGCAGCTTCAGCGTGCCCTGTAAGCGGTGCTGGGGGCTGCAAGAGGGCTGGGACACGGCTCCACATGTGGGGAGCCCCCAGGCTGGGCTGGGGAGGACAGATCACGACACCAGGCCAAGTCCACGCCGAGTGACAGGAGCACAGGGCCTCAGGGGCACCAAACTGGTGTGTGATGTTTGGGGGCAAAATCAGAGGTGGCTTCCTGGAGGAGGTGCCGGCCTGAGCGGAGGCTTACCGGGTGAGGACTTGGCTAGAGCAGGAGGGCACTCCGGGCAGCAAGCAAGTAGGAGTGAAGACCGGCACAGTGCTCCTCCGGCCCTGCCCTGTGCCCACATGCAAGGAGACCAGAGGGCCAGGCACACCCACCGGTGCTCCAAGCTTGAGCTTCCCCAGCCCCACTCCCGCCTAGGCAGCGGTGGAAGGCTGTGGGGGCCTCACTGTGTGTGCCGAGCCGGGCAGGGGCCTCACCCCAGGTCTCTCTCCACCACGTGCCACAGCCTTCTGGGCCTGGCCATGCTAGGACCCGGAGGGGCTCTGGGCAAGTCATTTCCCTTCCTGACCTCCATTCCCTCCAGAGCCCAGAGACGCAAATGAGAACAAGCAGCCAATGAGCAGAGTTTTAACTTTCCACCGGTGCCAGAACATTACAACCATCATATGTAATTCTCATGAGCATCAGGACCCCTATTTCCCGGATGAAGAAACAGAGGCAAGGAGTGAACACCTAAATAAAGTATCAGGGCTGACATCTGAGCCGCCCCTTTGCATGTGCAGAGGCCTAGACAAACACCCCATGGGGGCAGCAAGGAAGCCAGCAGACAAGTCCTAGTGTTCTGATCCTCTAGGCAGGGCCCCAGAGCAATGAGGCTCCCCGCCCGGCCCCTGGGCTCTCCCAGGAGCTCCCTTCTCGCTCATCCTGCCCCCCAGGGGCCCCCAGGTCCTGCCCTACCACACAGTTCTGCCTGCCCCTGTTTACCACCCTGTCCCACCACTGCTGCCTCAGTTCAGCAACAGGACAACGGAGCACAGTGAGCACCAACCCCCCCCCCCCCGAATTCCTCGTCACAGTCCTCCAAACTGGGCCCTTCAACTTTTCCACCCCCACCCCCACCCCATCTTCCATTCTCACCCTTGCTCACTCTGCTCCAGCCACACTGGCTTTCCAGCAGTTCCTCAATCTCAGCAGATACATTCGGGCCTCTGGGCCTTTGCACGTCCTGTTCCACCCATTAGAAATGCCTTTTTCTCCAGAGAGCTCGGAAGAGAACACTGAGGACTTGGCTGATGAAGCCAGACAGCCTGGGTTTGATGCCAGCTTTGCCACTTAGCACCTGCTGAGCCTGGGCATCATCTGTGAAATGGGCACGATGACCCCCATGGCCTTGCTGTATGGCAGATGCAGAGCAGTGCCTGGGCCGGTCGCAGTCAGCTACTGTTCCTGGGACCACCTTACAGCTGCATGGCTGGCTCTCCACCTCCTGCAGGTCTCTGCCCCAACGTGCCCTCCCACCTTGGTCCCCCAACCTGACCACCGCCACCCACTCCCGTCCCCTTACCCACTTTCCTCCCAAGGCTATACTGGCCCCCGGCAACATCTGTCTGGCAGGCTGATGTCCGTCGGGCACAACATCCGGGGAAGACGAGATGGCCAGCGCTCGGTGCGTGTCCGGGGATGGAGGCAGGGACGGGTGCGCCAGGACACAGACGAAGGATGGACATGTGATCCACAGGCCTCCCCCGGGCTCCAGAGCCATCCCTAGTTGGGAGTCTGAGTTCCCCAGCCACACGGTGGCAACCACAAATTTGGGGGGACTCGGGCACTGTGAAGACCTAGAGCTGGCAGGAAACGCCTCTCACAGGGGGCCCACTGGAGGTGGGGGCCCCTGGTCAGCCCCCAGGGCCGGGCACATTCCCAGCGGGGTTTGTCCACGTGCACGGCCGTTCCCACTCCCCCAACTGCCCCAGTAACGTACACACAGCCTCCCAGGAAACTGCAAAAAATGAGTTAATAGAACATTATGGCTGAGAATTTAAATACACAGGAGTCAGGCAACGCAGACTTACAGTTCCCCAAGCAACTGTAAAAAGCGCACGAGCAATTCAGGAGCAAGGGCTGGGAATGGATTTAAGGCCTTCTTGTGCAGAGACAGACCCAGGGGCTGCGGCGGCCTGACCTGTCGATGACGGACAGAGGCTTCAGACAGATGGTCCCCGGGGCACCGGGGACACGCAACTCAGGCCACAGGGCTCCCTGGACACAGCCTGTTTGGGGATATGAGAGAGAGGCTCTGGCAGGGGCCTGTGGCCCTGTGAGCTGGGCACTCGGCCTCCCCCTCCCCCCCCAGCTCTGGCCACACCCACGCCCCAAATCTGGCTTCTACGGCCAGCCCACTCTGAGGGCTCCGGGGTCCACACGCAGCCTGCACTCCCGTCTACTCCATCCACAGAGGCGCGTCCCAGGCGACAGCTTCCCAGACCCTCCGGTCCCCTCTTCAGCAAAACTGATTCTTGTCTATAATTACCGATTCAAGAAAACAGGCTCTGGGGACACTGCTGGGTTTCTCCCAACCCCACCGCTTACGAGCCCTGTGACCTTGGCCAAGCTGCCAGCTCACTGTGCCTGTTTCCTCACAGAAAACGGGGGCACTTACACCGGCCTCACGGCACCGGGACAACTGGATGACTTCACACACGGGAAATATTTAGAACAGCGCCTAGCACATAGTAAGTGTTCGATAAACATGAGCAACGATTATTGCCATCGTTACTGTTTTCCCTTCTAATTCAAAAAGGATCTGAGGCAGCGGGAGACGCACACTGGATCCTCAGCAAGTGCAATAAAAAGAATTCTTTCCCTCCTTTCTTCCAGCTAGTAGACTTACCCACGGCTTCCTGTGTGTCAAGCCCTATGCTAAGCACTAGGGGCGGGGGCAACAGGGGCAGCCGTGAACCCTCAGGAGATTGATACAAGATGACCTTGGGGGAATGGAGTCCTAACTCGTACTTCAACACACACTGTAAGGTCCTTCAGAAGCTAGCTACAAATCTGCTGGGGGCACCTGGCCCCCATTCCACACGGAGACAGAGAGCAAAGGGTGGGCTCGAAGACATCGGAGCCGCAAGTAGCCCTTTCCTGATCACGACATTGAACGTCAGCAGGGAAGGCCCAGGGTCCCCCCTGGAGAGGTTGCAAGGAGGGACTTGTGTGCAACAGGCAGGGCCTGACGTGGGCCAGGGAAGGCTGGGGAGAGGTAGGGGCCGATGTTCATTCCTTCACTGGAGAAGCCTCCCTTCAGCGCGGACTACGGCCAGTGGGAAAATTCCTAGCACGTTGGAGCGAGCGAACGAACATGTGTTCTGGGAGCCCAGGTTCACACCACTCACCTGGCTCAGTTTTCTCTGGCCTCCAGTTCAGAGGCTGAGGTGCCCACTGCACAACCCGGCCAAAGATGCTGCAGCCCCAGGACGCCAGGGGAAGGCCGGGTGGCTGGAGAGAACAGGGCAACCTGTGCGGAGGCCATGAGACAGGAGCGGCTGGGCTGTGGAGACGCTGGAGCCGGAAGGCCCTCAGCTGTCACCTGCCTCAAGTGACCGGCAGCCCAGGGAGGAGCTGTGTGTCTCGGTGAGGGGACAGAATAATGGTGAGAGAGGTGGGGATGCCCTCTCTGGGGAGGTGACACTTGAAGTGAGCCCTGCACGGTTGTGGGGTGAGAGCATTCCAAGCAGGGATCCCACAAGTACAAAGGCTCTGGGGCAGAAATGAGCCTGACATGATGGAGGGACAGGAGAGAGGTAGGCGGGCTGAGCACTGAACAAGACCAGACTAGGCCCCGTGACGCCGGCCAGCTGGCAGAGGACGGCCACATTTCCTCACCGAGGCAGACACAGGAAAAGCCGAGAAGCAGCGGGCACTGTGCTTCCGAGCACAGACCCCACGACAAGGGGTTTGAAGCCAGCTCTGAGCCTCAGTTTCCCCATCCACAGAATGGAGATGACAGCTAGATCTACTCCAGGAGGCTGCTGTGAGCATTAACGAGCCACTGTGCCCCCGAGAAGGTGCCACTCCAGCGTGTTATTATTCTTGTTATCACTTCTATGGGACGGGGCAGGGACCGAGGACACGGGATGAAGGAGGCGCAAAGCAGCCACGGAAACAAGTAAACGTGAATTAATCTCACTAGGCCCGATGAAGATCTGGGAGGCATGGAAACTAAAAGACAAACAGAAGCGGTGATATCAGAAAATAATCTCCAATTTGAGAAATCATCCGCCCTATTGGTTCTGAATCATGCGGTTCACTAATGTCCTTTCACAGCCATTGTGATCTCCCGGCCACCTGGAGAGTATCATTGCCCCCATTTTACAGGTGAGGGCACTGAGGCTTACAGAGGCGAGATGGCTGGCTCAAGGTCACCAGTGCACCCACGGATGAGGGAAGACCAGAGGAATCCAGCACCTGGTTCTTTGTCCCTGGTCTGGTCCCCCTTTGGCTCATGCTCTGCACAGGGCTGGGGCTCAGAACACCACTGCTGAATGAATGAATGAATGAATGAATGAATGAACGAATGAACAAACGAATGAACAGACGTCAAGCATACGTAAACCAGGCCACACGCCAGCAGCTCTGACTTCTCGCAGCAATCAGGCCCCTTGGCCAGCCTCCCTGACCTTTGCTTCTCTTGGGCTCTTCCCCACAGGGCACACAGGTGCTCAGCGGAGCCACTGAAAGGTGCTGGGGACAGCAGCCATCTCTGCTGGGCACCCCGTGTTGTTCCAGGACCAGGGTCAGGCAAGGGGATGTTCCTCCCCCAGACGCCCAGGACAGCACCAGCTCCCTGGCCAGCTCTGGGACGGGAAAACCCCCAAGAGAAGTCCCCTGAGATGTCCCCTCTGCCTGCTGGCCCTTGGTCAGCCTCCCCCCTCTCACCTCGCCAGGCAGAACTCCCAGGGCCAGGCCCACCTGACCGTCCCAGCAACACCGTTCCCTGCCCGGCAAACCCTGATTTCCTCCTCCGTGAGCACCACCAAGAAGCAGGGGCTGCCCCCAGCCCAAACGGCGACTCGCTCGGCTGCGAGTGACACCAGTGGGTGGAAGGGGGGCCCTAAAAATTTAACCCAATTCTGCTGATGTCTGTGCGGCGCTATGGGCCCGGGCATCACACCAGGCCAAGGTGGGCAGGATGGTAAGGAGGGGCCACAGCCTTGCCTTGCCTTCAAGGAGCTCACGGTCCAGACCAGGGTCAAATCCAGGCACACACAACCCCAGGGAGGGCCTGCACCAGAGGAAAAGGCCCTGAGGACAGGACAGAATGTGCACAAGCCAGGGCTTGGAGAAGAGGTCTAGAGGAACCGAGACGGCCTTGGACGGAGAAAGAGGCCACTCCTGGCAGAGGGGACCTCAGGAGCAAAGGCCCAGAGTCTGAAAGCGCGCGGTGCGCTGGGAGGTGGAGGCCGTGGGGCGTGGGGCACCACGTCCGAGGCTCCAATTCTGCCACCCTGCTCGCTCTGAGGCCTGTGGGGCCCGTGCACCTCTGTGAGCCTCAGTTTCTCAGGCTGAAAGTGGCCCTACCTCAGAGGGTTGCTGGGGGGCGGGGAGGGGCTCAGAGGCACAGGAAGGCCAGGGGCTTCTGTTACTGTCATCCTCGCAGAGATGAGGCCGCGTGGCGCTTGGCTGTCGATGCCACAGGATGCCTGCAGCGGTGCCCCACCCGGACACCCTTCTGGGCCAAGGCAAGGGTTTCCCCGGCTGCTGGAGGTGTGGCTGCTGAGGACACATGGCTGCCCCGGTCATCAGGCAACACGCGGCACAACGGCCTCGATCTGGGGCAGCCTGGCGGGGCCGCCCCGGCCCCGGAGCACCGGTGGGGTCCCGGGGCCTCTGCTGTGACTCCATCGCAGCCCAGTCTCACCCCCTGGCCCCTACAGATGTTGTGCCGGGAGTGCTCCCCAGTGAACGTCCTGCACAGACGCCCGGGCGAAGCCAGCCTGTGACAACGTGGCGCCTTCTCTCTTAGTTGCGGCACGAGGCCACGGAGTAAATGCCCAGCAGACATGAAAACAGGGCACCTTCACTCGCTCTAGTGGGGGCGTGTGCTGGTGCCCAGATGGCTGGTGCCAGCCCTGAGCCAGGATGGGGGACGTCCCCAAGAGCGACCAGCACCGTGATGCGGCAATGCGCTCAGAGCCCCGTGGAGCTGGGCAGCATCCCCGGCCCGCCTGCCCCGGGCCGGCACTTTCCCACTGTGGGCTTCAGTTTCCTCATCTGTAAAACCACCACTGCGGTCTGGACGGGGCTTTTAAACTGGCGGAGTGGCCACCTCCACTCGCTTGGGGGTGGGCTGCGTCAGCCTTGCTCACCTTCAGAAGAGGAACCCAGAGAGGGCATACGACCCCCCGCCCCACCCCCGCCAACATCCCGCAGCCAGGCAACCCCAGAGCCGGAGCCCTGGGCAGTCTGCCTGGCTCTGCTAATGCCCACCTGGCCACTCAGTGTTTCAATGAGCACTTGCCAAGTGTCCTTTCTGGTGAGGAGAGTGCAAGTCTTTCTCCACGGCCTAAAATGAATCCCTGTGGCACTGGATCAGGAAGGGGAAGGGAATCTATATGCATTCAATGACTACTGTAGGCTGGGCCCGTCCCCAAGGGACTCTAACCCCCGCGACGGCCACATGAAGCCGGGGGTCCTCTCCCGACCTGGGGGGTGGGACTGAGGCACAGAGCGGTCACAGAGCCGAGCCAGGTTTCTCCTCTTGTTTGACCCCGAAGCTGGCACTGCAGCAGTGGGGCCGCGGGGAAGCCCCGAGCAGAATATCAGAGAACGCTGCTGGATGCAGCCCTTCCTGACAGTGTCTCTACGTAGGGACAGGCTCCGTGCTGAAGGAACAGAAGGAAGGAGTGGTGGAGCCATGGCCCTCAGAAGACCTGGCCTGATGGAAGGCCCCTCGAAGCTTGGCCGTGGACCTACCCTCCCCCAACCTGCTGATGCGATAACTGCCAAAGGTTGGGGGATAGGCCTCCTCACCAACCTAGCGAGGGTCAGTGGGAACCCCAGGAAACGAGGAGAGAGGAAGGCTCTCTAACTTTCTGACTGGGACCTTCAAGGCTTGAGGGGAGGCACCACACGCAGGCATTTCGTACACATCACCACAGTCCTTACATTCAGGCTTTGATGGGGGGCGGGTGGTGAGCCATTTTACAGGTAGGGAAACGGGCTCAGAGACAGCACTTTCCTTACCCAAGAGAACACAAAGAGGAGGAATGGGGCCAGGCCGTGAACCTGAGATTTCCACACCTGGGGCTATGAGGGCTCCACCGATTCCCAGAATCCCAACGTGCACGCGTGACATCTGATTTGCCAAGTCCCACTCCCTGAAGGTCCTGCCTCATCAGGCACCAGGCCTCTGCCCCCAGATCTGGCTCCCACCTATGTGCTGCCTTCCACTTCCTTGAATGTATGGCACTCCCTACCACAGGGCCTTTGCACAGGCTCTCCCCCAGACTGTCACTGTTCCCTGCATCTGTCCACTTAGTTCCTATCTATCCCTCCGATCACAGTGCTAGGCCCCCTCCCCCAGGAAGCCTCTCTGGTCTCCCTCCATCTCTGTAGCCCTTGTTTCAGTTCCACTGTTATGTTTACAACTGTGAGCATCCAATCTACCGTCACTGTGGTTGGGTCAGGACAGCACCTCTGTACCACTCTGGCTGCCCTGTCCCAATGTTCCCTTCAGCAAAACCGGACATACCTCCTGCAGAGTCCAGCTCTCCAGAACATATTCCTCAGTAAATAACCAGGGTGGCCTGGGAAGGCAGGTGGCCTGGGGTCCTGGCCGCCCTGAGGGGTGTCCTGGAGAACCTCCCCGAGGCAGGACAAGATGGGTGCCTTCAGGATCCAGGGGTCTGATGGTCCCGAGGTCCAGTCCTCACCAAGGGTGTGTATGGAGGCAGTTCAGCCCCAAGAACCCAGCAGCGCTCAACCCACAGGGCTCAGACCCCTTCTCCAGCACGGCCCCCACGCCACATCCCACGTTGAGTCTGGCCCAGCCCCTTTTCCCATCCCTATTCCCTTGGTTATAAGTCCAGTCCTTAGCTTCAGACTGTGCAGGGTCAAACCCCAGCTCACTCACTCCCCGGCCACGGGACCCTGGCCAAGTCACTTATCCTCTCCGCGCCTCCTCACCTGTAAAATGGGGAGAGGGACCGCTCTACCTCACAGGGTTGTGAGTGGAGTCAAGTGGATGGCATGTGTGGAATGTTTAACCTGAGCCCAGCACACGGCAAGGGCCTGACACACCCTCGGGAGTATCATTTACTCTCGCGGAATTCATTTGCTGTGGCCTGTCCTCCAGAGGAAGCCCATGGCACAGGCCTCGGCCAGGGAGGGCATTCTGGGTGGGGGAAGGGACACGAGCACGGATGGGGCAGGGGACCCAGGGGCACACTGCTGCTCTTGGGCCGGCCCTCACCGACGCCAGAGGCCAGCCCGTGCCTCCCAGCCCACCGCTCATGAGGCCTGGGACACCCATACCCCTGACCTCGGGCCTGCTCTGTCCACACCCACGTCCCCCCAGCCTCCTCCCCTGGCTCATTCCACCTCCCCGCATCCCTCTCTGATCCAGGGCGGAGAGCCGGTAGGGTCGCCCAGAAGCAAGGCAGGTGAATCTGATGAGCCGGTTCTCCTCTTCCCGGAGCCACCCGGCAGGCAGCAGCAAGCAAGTCGCAAGCATAGCAGTCACACCATGCAGCAGTGATAAGGAGGGAGCAGAGCAGTGGGAATGCCTCCCTTCCTGCCGGGAGGCCATAAACCTGTCCTTCATCCCAGCTCTCAGCCTGCCAAGGGCTGCTCACGTCCGCCCGGCAACGGCGGGGAGCGGCTGTCGAGTCTGGCACCCAGCCTGGACACACTCGCTTCGAAAGTGGCCGCAGGACAGATGGCTGTGCAGGACCCAGGAACCCACACTCCCCTCTCCAGGAGAAAGAGGGAGCACACTGAGGGGCAGAGCGAGGAGAGGAGAGGGGACGAGGCTGGGAAGCCACGAATGCTGGGCTCTGTGCTGGAACGGCAGGAAGCCTTGGACCGTATAGGGGGAGGCAGTGACGAGACCGAAGGGGTAAATGGGAACAGGATGGCCACAGTAGATACATGCTGGAAAGCCACCTAGGAGGCCGTTGTGGGCACGCAGAAGGGTGGAGATGGGGTCTGGCCTCAGAAGTGGCACGGAAAACTGGGAAGCAGCCAAGGGATGGCCTGTGGGGAGGCCAGTGCCCTCCCACACTCACCCTCCTTCCCCCCCATCCCCCATCCAAGCCAAGCCCTAGGGAAAGGGTAGCCTCAAGCTGGTTCGGAATGGTTCAGTGGAGGGGAGCCTGGGTGGCTCAGTCGGTTAAGCATCTGACTTGGGCTCAGGTCATGGAGTTCGAGCCCCATGCTGGGCTCTGTGCTGACAGCTCAGGGCCTGGAGCCTGCTTTGGATTCTGTGTCTCCGTCTCTCTCTGCCCCTCCCCTACTCATTGTGTGTGTGTGTGTGTGTGTGTGTGTGTGTGTGTCTCAAAAATAAACAAACATTTAAAAAAATGGCTCAGTGGGCCGTAGAGGGAGTGTGGGCTCAGGAGCTACAGGTCCTCACTGCCTGCTGGCCCCTTTCCCCGCCCTCCTCCACTGGGGAAGGGCTTAAGTCCTGGACAGGGCCCAGGGCCCAGGGCCCAGCCCACACCCCTCCTCATCTGAGTGTCCGTGTGGACTCGAACCCAAGCTAAGCAGACAGCTGCTGGTCCGGGGCCTCTTGGGAGCCACCGGGTAGATCTGAGGCCACAGAGGACTGTAGGACACCACCCTCCCATGCCATGAAACTGCTTCCCCATCTGCAGCATGGAGCAACGATCCTTCCTCCCAGGGCCGTAGAAAGATTGCACATGCACAGTGCAGGGCATGAAATTAGTTCCTTCCCCGGGAAGCACTGGCACCTTCAGTATGTCACCAGATGTCTCGCATGCCTACCCAACAGCATGCTCCCTCAGGGCATTTGCACATGCTGTTCTTCCTGCCCAGAACACTTTTCCTGGTTGTTCTGGGCTCAGCTGCCACCTCCTCCAGGAAGCCCTCTGTGGCTCCCCCGATTAAAGTCAAGGCCCCACGAGTCTCCCCCACCAGAATGTACACTCCACGAAGGCGGGATGGTGACTGGTTTGCCCGCTGCCGTATGTTCTCATAAATATTTGCTGAATGCACGAATGAGACACAGTGACAACCATCCAGACCTTCAGTGACAACACAGGGCCATCTGGGGTTGATGGGGCCTGGAGGGCTGTGGGTGCCTATGGAGGCCTCTGACCTAGCCTCCGGGGTCTGGGAAGGATTCCCAGAGGAGGTAACACCTCAGCCTGAAATCTGAGACTTAAAGCTGCAAGGCCCCCAACACCCACCTTCCAGATGGGGAAACTGAGGTCTACGGTCAGGGGCCTGCCCTGTGAGTGTCCTGAGAAGCTACCCTGTTCCACATTCGAGGCTCTGCCGAGTCCCCTCCCCACCCCGGGTGGCCCACCCCGCTCCCAGGGGCCACCCAGGGCCCACCCAGGGCCACCACCTCCTGTCCTGGTCATGCTGATGGCAGGGCCGCTCAGGGCTAGGGCAGCGCTGGCTGAACGGCTGCATGGCTGAGTCGGGCAGCTGGGAGCAGCGCAGCTCCGAACCAGCTGTTTGGATGACAAACTGCGTTCAAGCTTCATTAGGGTAATCACGGGCTCCCCTCCCGGCAGCGCCGCGGAGCGCGACTGTCAACCTGAACTAATCAAACCCGGCCCCGGGACACCCGCCCGCCTGGCTGACAAGCTGCGAAGCTGCTGAGCCACCTTGCGCGGCACAGCTCCGGGCCGAGGCCTGGTCGGGCTGGGCCCTGGAGAAGGCTGGCCTCGCAGAGACCCACCGCACGCTCCCCCCGGTCCCGTGAACCTCAGAGGCCCCGTAAGGGCGAGACCATCGCGACTATCACTCCCATTTTTTCACAGCTGGGGAAACTGAGCTCACGGGGGAAGCGATTTGGCCAAGGCCGCACGGCTATAAGGTGGGGGAAGGCAGACTGGACCCCAGGTCCACGGGGGCCCCCACCACTCTCACTCCCACTGCCTCCCACACCCAGGCACCCCTACTTTTTCCTTCCTCCCAAGGCCCAGCAGGCCAAGCCTGGGGCTCAGACGCTGCATCGGCTGCGTGGCCTGGGCGAGCCCCTCCGTGGATCTAGGCCTCGAGCCTTGCACCCCAACAGGGACATCAGGGGGAAAGCGTGCTGCCACACACTGGAGCTGATGCTCCAACAGGCATTGTCGTCTGGGGTAGAATCTGCCTTGTGCGGGGTCACCTCCTTGCTCAGCTGACCGCACCCCCCAGGCACCTGCTGGCCAAAGCCAGCCCCACACCCTCAGCATCAGAACCTGGCTCGAAGGGCCAGGTCTGGCTCCTTCCTTCAACAACTGGGGAAAATGAGGCTCAGAGAGGTAGTATCAGAGACAGTGGAATGTACGGGAAAGCGTAGGAGCTTTAGAGGCAGGGACACAGTCACCCGTGCACCCATCCACCCATCCACTCACTCAACAAACACCAGCTGAGAGGCAGCAACGTGGCAGGGCCCCGGTGTTTGCTGAAATGAGCAGATGACGAGAAGGATGGATGAATGAATCAATGAATGGCGCTGGGGCTGCAGCCGTAAACGCAACAGACACCACGCCTGCCTCCCGGAGTTTACGGTCTAGTGGGGGGAGGCAGATGCTTAACAGACAATTAATTCCAAATGACACGGGCAGTGAAGAAAAAACATGAACCAGCCTGATGACATCCACCAGGAGGGCCCAGCATGTCTGGGGAGGTCCAGACAGACAAGCTGGGGGAGGCGGCACTCCAGCCGAGCAGCGAAGGGAAGCTGAGGGCAGACGGGAGGAAGGAACTGCATGTGCAAAGGTCCTGAGACAGGAAGGAGCTTAGGGCTTTTGCGGATAAAAGGTCCATTCACCTATGTGGCCGGAGGGCAGCGACAGGAGCTGACACAGGCAAGACCAGGGGGAGGAGGGCAACGGGAGCCGCCGGTGGGGTGTCAGCAGGAGCGATTTCTGGTGCCAGGCGGAGAGTTAGCAGGAGGGTTCAAATCCCACTTCTGCCAACTTCTTCTAGAGCAATAATATGGACAACTCGCACAGACATCGTGCTGAGTGAAAGCCGCAGATGCGAAAGGAGACACGGGGGGGCTCCGTTCACGTGGAGTGCCCCGATGACAAAGCCAGCTTCCACTGTCAGATGCCAGGCGGTGGCAGGTGGGTGAGGACCGGACGGGGCATGAGGGAGCCTCCTGGGGCACCGGGGCTGTTCGAGGTCTGGACCTGGATGGGAACTAGAGAGTTCTATGTGGATGTGACACTTAGGATTTGTGCACTTTTCTGTATTGAGTTACACCTCAAAAAGAAAAAAAAAAAAAAAAAAATCAACAAGCACAAAATCCTGTCTCCATCATGAACGAAATGTGTTCCATTTCTGCATCTGCAAAATGGGGGCAGTGACAGGACCTGCCTCACTGCGCAGAGGGTTTGAGAGGATGATGCGTACCCAGACTGTGCACGGGCCTGGCCAGTGGCCCCTACACCGTGAACGCTGAGCACACCGGAACAGAAATGCGTCTGGCTTCCCTCACACTCGGCCCTCTGTGGGTCTCAGTCTCCCCATCTGCAAGGAGCCAGTGGTCTTCACCGCCTCGGGGACGGCAAAGGAAAAGGGGTACGAGCCCTCACACCCAACCCACCGTGAGCCTATCTGCTCCGAGCCATAAAAGAGGAATCCAGAGGGTGGGACCCATGGTTCTTTCTCCCTGCTCTACACATGGCGGGTGCTGATTCAGGCCTCCAGGTGCCTGCTTCTAAACTGGGCCCTTCCTGCACGCCACGTGCCAGACCCTGGGATGCAGGCCATAGGCACGGGGGCAGTGGGAACCCAGGCCAAGGCGCCCAGGCAGGGGCCTGGGCTGGAGCTCAGGGCAGACTCCTGTGAGATGGGTTCCACGAGACCCCGGATGAGCAAGCTGACAAAGCCGATTTGATGTACATGTCACCGGAGGGGCCGCACAGACAGGTGCTTGTCATACCACAGGCCGCTGGAAGGAGGGAGAGGCCTGGTTCCCTGGCTGGAGCCTGCACATCGCAGTGGCCTCCCGGAGACCCTGGACAGCCAGCGTCACTGCCGATATTTCTGCAGGCTCAGCTGTCCTCAGGGGCCCCTTAATATCATCTTCTCGTGAGTCTGCCAATGACCTGGGGACAGGTCAAGGGGTCAGGAGCACATGCAGCTCCATTTCACAGAGGGGAAAACTGAGGCTCGGAAAGGGTTAGTGTCCGAGGACTACCCTAAGTGGCTGGGATCTCCACAGTCAACCCACCGGGCACGCCCCAAGTTCCCGGAGGGTAAAGCCAGAGTGCCCTGTGCCCTGTCCTCCTCACCACCTGGGGGCCACCCACGCGCGCAGCCTGTTCACTCAGTCAGATGGTCAGTCAACAAACATCGACGGAGCACCCACGTGTGTTGCAGGCACCGTTCTGGGAGCTGAAGGTGGAACAGTGGACAAGCCTGCCGGGGTATAGACTCCAAATCAACAACAGCCCCGTCTGTTAACTCACTTGGCCGATGCCAAGAACCACCACGGCGGGGAGGGCAACACACCCAGCGCCCGTCCCGTGCCAGGTGCTGCCCTGAGTACCACTATCTCATTTAAGCCTCCGAGCAGCCTCAGGACGGAGGCACCGTCATGCCCACTTTACAGATCACAGATGCTCAAATTCAGTGACCTGTCTCACAGCCTCGAAGGGGGACGGGATCTAACCTTAAACACGCAGGCTCCTCAATCTCGTCCGCCTGTCGAACGGGTGTTAGCCCTTCACACGCGTGAGCTCACAGGACTCGGTGCCCATCCCAAAGTGTCAGGTCCAGGCCCTGCCTAAGTGTACCGCCCAGAGCTGCATACCCTCCGGCCCCGTAACCCAGCATGGCTGTGGTCTCTGCCTACACTCCCAGGATCTGGGGTCGGTGAGGCCACCGTAGACCATCCCTGCCCCTGGGGACCCTACCCAAACCAGCTTAGCCACAGCGAAGACCCTAGCTCTGTGCTGGTCGCCGTGACGCACGAGGAGTAAGACAAGAAAGCAGACAGCCCCATCTGGGATGCTCTCCCTGCTCCACCTCCCCTAACTGGCACTTTCTCTTCCCTCAGGTCTCAGATGAAAGCCTCCCTGACCACTCTGTCTCCGTCAGCATTCGCCCCCGTGCCCACTTGCCTAGCGCCCCACAGCTATCCTACCCAGCTCTGTCTACGGTCTGGTACTAGACATGTATTTGCATGTTTACTAGTTGACTGTCTTTCCTGTGATACCATGAAGGCTGGGACCTGGTCCGTTTTATTCACAAATGCATCCCTCCTAACCTCACACCCCCCCCCCCCCACCCAGCACTGGATCCGGTGCATTAGTAGGGCCTCAATATCGTTATTAACTGAAAAAATTTGCTGCACGAATGTCGAGTGGCAGAGGGAAAAGCCTAGAGGTTGTGGGGACACGGTGGGGGCATCTGTTACCCTCTGAGCTGGGCAGGGGGAGGGGAATGAGGAAGTGTTTCGGGCAGAAGGCACAGCAGTGGCAAAGCCTGGTGGCAAGAAAGCCCTGGGCTCTGGGGACCTCCAAGTGCAGTTACTGGGCATGGGGGTTGCAGAGGGTGAGACTGGGAGGCCAGCACGTCCCGGAGGCGGTGACAGGGAGCCCTTAGAGGGCTCCGGCTCCGGGGCAGGGGTCCCCCAGCATTCAGATCACCTTCCAGACCTGCCCAGATTAGTTTGGCCCCAGCACACCTTCACCTCGAGGCCCACCCATAATGAGCAACCCAGGTCTGTGGGCCAACCATCACGTCTGTTACCCACAGGCACTAGGGAGCATGGTCCTGGGCACCCGCCCATAGGTCAGGGATCCAGCCCACCACCCATGTGGACCGCAGCCTGTGACCTTGGCCCCGTTAGCGTGGCCTGCTCCAGCCAAGCAAACGAGCTGGCACCAAGAGACAAGCAGCTTGGGTGAGCCTTCTCGCTGCAGAGGCCAGCATGGCTGCAGGCAGCAGGCTATGTCACTCACGTGTGGCAGCCAGGACCAGCAGGGGGGACGGCCGTGGCGAGAACTGGCTGCATCCAAGGGAGCAAACAGCTCTCACGCCCCACGCCAGCCCCACCTGGCACAGCTGGGGTGGTCAGGTGGGGAAAACCACTCCAGATGTCCTCCCTCTCCCTAGGCCTTGGCTCCTACCTCCCCTCCCCTTGGACAACCTCAGCTTTAATCCCCAGTCTTAGCTGCCCCTGGGCCCCTCCACCCAGATGTCACCCGGCTTAAGCCTGTTCCAGGTATCTCATCTCCCTAAATGACAACTCCACTCCCTTGCCAAATGCTCGTTCCAGGAACTGGGGCCCTATCCAGGCCTCCTCTCCACCCCCCCACCCCGACTCTCCATGCCACTCTCCCAGCTCCAGCCCTACTGATCTCCCTCACACCCCTGTCTGTACCTCCAGACTTACTACTGAGACCCTCTAAACATTCTCTATCACAGGGAGAAAATCCAAGCCCTTCCAAGAACGATCTGGCCCCTGGCCCCCACCACACCTCGTGTCTACCAGGCTCCAGCCACACCGACCTCCCTTCTGCCCCTCAACGAGCCAAACTCAGACCTGACACAGGGCCTTCGCGCTGGCCTCTAGTTGGGATGCCCTTCCTCCCGATTGCCTCATGACCAGCCTTCCTCGTCCTTCAGCTGAAATGTCTCCTCTTGGGAGACGCCTCCCCAGAGCACCCTGGCCAGTGGTGGCCTCATGGCCAGTCACCATCAGATGACAGGTTCACAGTCTGTACCTTCTTCCTTGCTCATTCTCCGTCTCCCCAACAGCATGGGAGCTGTAGGGTGAAATGCCTAAATCTCAGCGGTGACTGCCATATCCTCAGGGCCTGGCACATAGTAGGTGCTCCATAAATCTGTTCAGTGAATGAGTGAACGAACTGCCGATCCCCGTGGTGCAGACGGATCCGACCACACCAGGGGCTCCTGGGACCCTCTGGATGCTGCTGCTTCACGTCCAAGGCCTTGAACTACGTCTCCAGGCTTGACTCTGGAGTTCTCCTCTCTCCTCCGATTCCCAGGCCCACGCTCTGTCGGGATGCCCTCCCTGCCCCCTCTCTCCCAGCAAACCCTACTCATGCCCTCACTTTTTCGGACCTGCTGAAACCCATACCTTCTCCTCCTGCCTGCCTCTCCCACGGTTCTCGGCCCTTTCAGCCTCTAGCCCTCCTCACCCTGCCATTGACAGCCTGGCATCGGCTCCCACCCCCTCTCTTATCACATATGCGTGTGAGCCCTGGTGCCGCTGCCGGTACTTGGGGTTCCCCCATCCTGCCCTTTCGTACCCCGCCAAGCCTTCGACCTCTGCTGTTCCCTCTGCCTGGGCGCTCTTCCTCCTCTCCTCTGCCGCACAACTCCTACGCATCCTTTAAGACCCAACTGGAAATGTCACCGCTGGTGTAGAATCCTGGCTGCTTCTTCCCATCGATCAGGACCCTACTGGTTGCAAGAAAAAGAAACCCAACTCCAGATGGCGTGAGCAAAGAAGGGAACGTTGTCTGTTTACGTAACAGATAATCCCAGGGGTGGTTTCAGGCATAGCTGGAACCAGGGGCCCAAAAGAAGTAGAAGATGTTTCCACCAACGCTCTGCCTCCCTCCGTGTGACGACTTTATGAGACTCCCTACCCTAGACGTGGCTGGCGGAAGAGCAGCTGGGAGCCCCACAGCCACACGCTCTGGGTTCAGCAGCCACAGCCAGGCCTCTCAAAGTTCCAGGGCAGCCTCTGACGGGCCCAGATAGGCCCCGTGCCCATTTCTCAGGCAATCGTCACGGCCAGGAGCACGGGGCGTTTGGGCCCACCTGGGTCTCACGCCGTGGGTCCCGGGACCTCGGCGTGCCAGGAAGGTAACGCTCTCGGGCCCCGACCCCATGCCCTACACACCCGCACCCCCCCCCCCGGTCTCCACGCATGCCCCACGCTGCGGGTGCCGTCCACCCCCACCCCCACCCCCACCCCCGGGGCCCTGGCTGCTCACGGCTCCACGGCACAAGAAACCCCATCTCCCTCACAGCCGGGTCCACCCGGCGACAGCCCCAGAAGAAACTTTTCGCCCGATTCGGTGGAGGTGGGCTGTGCCGAGGAGACTTCCATGTGCTGGGTGTGTAATAACGGGTTAACCGTCACCCCTGGCAGGCAGCAGATCTGCATTTTCACGGAGGCCTCAGGGGGACACAAAGCTTAAATGGCAACGCAGGCAGGCGGGAGGGGGGGTGCCCAGGGGGGCCCTCGGCAGAGCCCGGTCCCAGCAGCCCGGCCTGCGGGGGCCACTCGGCCAATAACGAAGAGCTCGCTAAGGGGCCGCGAGTGGAAGGGCTGGGAAAATAATTACCGAGGAGGCCGGGGCGGGAGGCGGGGAGGCTGGCGAGAGGCTTAATGAAACTGCTAACGCGTTAGTGATTCCTGCCTGCCTGCTCGGGAAAGGCGGAGGCAGACAGCCATGTTGCCAGCTCCTGCGACGGAGTCTGCCAGGCGGGACCGGCTGGGCACGGCGCGAGGCGGCAACAATAGGCACCTCTTCATCATCCGCCTCTCGGCACGTGACTTCCAAAGGGCGATCTTAATACATTAAAGTCCGGATGACGGTAGATTTCGACACGTCTCCCATTCGATCGGGCTGCAGTCCTTCGGATGCGTGCGAAACGGAACGGCTAGGATTCTGATCGGACGCGGAATCGCGGGGATCTAGGGACCAGGGGTAGCGGGGTGTCCGGTTCCATTTTCCGGTTGGGTAACTGGGGCCCCAGGAGGTTATCCACCTCTCCGGGGCCAGAGTTGTTCCAAGAGAGCATCCAGCCCTGTAATCCCTCCCACGAGCTGCCCCTCTCCCCGGCTCCGCATGTCTTTTCATTCTCCCAAGAGCTCTGTGAGGTAGGCAGCTGCCCCCTTTAGCAGATGCGCCCAAAGTCACAAGGCAAGGCCAAGGGGGCAGGAGCTCCACCCCCCACCCAGGGCACACAGTCCTGGCCCGATGCTCCATCATCCGCGCGACGACACATCAATGCAAACTGCTCTGTGGTTCTCAGTTTACAGACATCTCCTTTCAGCTCCAGATGAGACAACAGAGGCACAGAGAGGTTAAGTGTTGTGCCCAAGGCCACACTGCTGGTTGGCTACAGAGCAGTAACTCAGAGCTGGGTTTTCTGACTCCAGAACCATGCACTTTTTGTTCAAACACTCCAGGGGCACAGTGGGTGCACAGTACTCCCCGGTACGTTGATGGAGAGATCTGGGGCCACAGAGAAGCCCAAGGTTCTCTGCGCAGCAAGCAGGAGTCAGGGCGGCTGCCTGAGGCAGAAATGACCACAAAACAGTGCTCACTGTGCTCTATGCTGCATCAGGTGTGTGCCATGCAGTGAGCACAACCAAGGAAACTGAGGCTCGGAGAAGCAAAGTCACGTGCCTCACACAGTGACCCTCAGCCAGTGGGTGGTACAGCCCAAATAACTCAACCGTCCCATGGGGTGGTCCCGGCCCAGCTGCTGCCTACCCCCAGCCTTGAGCAGGCATCTGGCTAACCAGGTGCTCCTGGAACCCAATGTGAGGGGTGGGCTGGAGGCCAGGGATACCAGGTACCAAGTTGGACCCGCCCCCGCCCCTCCCCAGCCCTGGATGCACAGGAAAGGCTGGCAGTCTGAGGAGTGGGCATGGAGAAGGGACTATCAGTCCTCAAATACTCAGCAAAGCGTCCCCTAGCCACACCCCGGTCAACAGCCTGGTCCGAGGGACACAAGGGGCCAGCAATTTGGTGACTAGCTGGGTGCCCCTCACGTCAGAGTCTGGTGCAGACAAGATCTGCAACGAAAGGCTATAAGGAAAGGCTGACCTCATGGGTGTCCCTGTAGAGCCTTCCAGATATCCCCGGCCTTAGAAAAAGACTATTTCCTAGCGATCCCAGCAGCTCATGTGGCCCCGTCCCCATCTGCTCCTGGACTTACTTCCCCAGGGAGGCCACCAGGGGAAAAGGCCACCTCCGAACCTCTCTGTGGGTACAAGACCCCAGAATAGGAGGCGTGTCCTGGATGAATGAATGAGTGACCACATGAATGATGGAACAAGCCAATACCACCTGACCTGCTGCTGTAGTCATTTCCCACAGCAGCCTGCGCTCAGCAAGGAGGCTCTGCCTCTGCCTACTAAAAGGGACTCCCATCCCACAAGACCAGCCCTGGCCCCCAACCATCCCCAGACAAGGAAACGGGGGCTCAGAGGGCCCAGGGCCTCGTGAGAGGGGGCAGCACCAGGATTTGAACCCGAGTGGCTGGGCTTGAGCTCATTTCCAAAGATGAATCCGTACGCACTCCCTTATCCGATCCCCACTCACCCCGGGGGGCATGACCGTGCCCGTCCATGGACCAGGACGCTCAAGTGCAGCGCAACACAGGGCCCAACCCAAGGTCACATGGTCACCAGAAAGCATGAGGTCTTAAACCTCTCCCATCTCCCGATCCTCAGCGTCCCTTCCGCACACCAAAGCTGCCTCCTTCCCCATCATCAACGCAGTAAAGAGGAGGGGGAGGGGGAGAGGGAGGGGAGGGGGAGGGGAAGGAGAAAAGCCTCCCCACCAGCCCACAGCAGGCTCCTTTCTGGTCAGGGGAAAGGCCTCTAATGAAGGCCCAGCAGATGCTGGCGGTGTCAGCCTGGGAGCCCTGTGGAGCTGCGGGGCGCGCATCTCTGCTCCCAATTAGCACACAGGTCCTCCATCAAAGCGCACGCCTGCTGCCAGGAGCAGAGGCCAGAGGGACGGCCCTTCTAACAGTAGGAAGAGGCCACGGCTCTCTGGCAGGCCCTGGCCCCTACCCCTTGCCTTTCTGGGGGGAGTGCAACCCCCCTCAATCCCCTCACTCACTCACACCCTCTCCAATCAGCCAGCTCAGGGCAGCCGCCGTCACCCTGGGGGACGCGCTAATGAAGATGGCCGACATTAATCTCTTCCCTCTCCCGACAGGTCAATTTATAGTTCCATGGGGAGCCCTGGCGCTTGGCCAGAGGGCCTGACATAACTCTCCCTGTTCCCCGGGAGGACGTCGGGGGTGGGCTCCATGGGGCAGAGGGGGCTGGCGAACCCAGGGGACGGGGCAGGGAGGGCCCTTCCACCTGAACGCCCACCATCACTGCACCAGCAAATCCAGGAGGGACCTTGGCCCCTGAAGGCGATGGGCTGAGGGTCAAGGCCTGCAGGTATCTGGGAGCAAATTTGGTCCCCAGCTCCCCAATCTAGGGCACCCTGCTCACCGTAGCAGACCCCAAGGAGACAGGAGGCTTATGACTTTCCACTCCTCACTGACTCCCGTGGGGTTTTGAGAGCCCCTCTAAGGAGCTTCGGTTCATCTACCTCTGCCAGACTGGCCAATGTTCTTCTCTCAAAGATCACTGAGCTAGCCGCTCTGGGTCTGGCCCTGGGCATGCATCAGCCCAGGCCCCTACTGTCCCAGAGCTCCCAGTCTGGCGGGGGAGGCTGACTGACACAGAAGCACGTTTCACCATGCTGCACCATGCGAGAGCCATAATGGTGGGGCCTGGCAAGAGCAGGGGTGCCCGTGGGAAGGAGCAGTGAGTCCACCCGCCTGAGAGAGGTGAGGGTCTGGGAGGACTCCAGGGAGGAAAACCCAGCCGGGCCCTGAGGATGAGCAGTTCAACAGGCGAGAAGACCCAAGGGAAGGGATGTTTGGGGCAGAGATCGTCTCAGAGGAGACGCGGTGTTCAGGGGCTCTGTGATTAGGGGGCATCCTGCTGACAGTGGTAAGTGGGCAGGGCAGACCACATCGAAGGCCAACCTCAAGGGACAGCTCGGGAGTGTGGCCTAGTTTAGGTCTATGGACAGCTGAAGAGTTCAGAAGCCCAGAGCTGCCTTTAGAAAGGCCATCGTGTCCCAGACTGATGGTTGAGACCGGGGAGGAGAGGTGGGAATGTCCAGACCAGAGGGTAAAAGGAGGGACAGACATTGAAGGGGCAGGACCATCAGAACTCTGTGGTTGCTTTGGATAAATGGGCAGGTAGAGGTGTCTGGGAGGCCACCGGCCTGGGGTCTCCAATTTGGGTGCTGGTGGAGGTGATGTCATTGGTCTGGGATAAGAGAAGGAGTGGGAACCCAGAAGGTCCCAGCAGGACCCCAAACCGAGGCCCGGGCTTAGGAGAAGCCAGCCTCCAAGTGTTGACCCTGGGTGCAAAATTCTGAGCAGTGCTGGACTCCCCCTCCTAAAGCCAATTCACCTCCCGGAGGAGGTGAAGTCGGGGGTGCTGCTCCCCTCCCAGACACTCCGGGGAGGAAGCAGGAGGCTGGCAAAGGCAGGGTGTGAGGTGAGGCGGCTCCACTGTGCTGGACAGAGCCCTCCTGCTTGGAAGCATGTGGGCCAGGCTGCCCCCACCGCCCCCAGTGCCCAGCGCTGGTCTGCACTTACCAGGTGCTCCGCAAATCTCTGCTGAACCCACACCCCCGCCCCTCCCAGTCTCCCACTGTTCCTTCAGGGCTCCCCACCAGGTCTCATCGAATCCCCTCAGTAACCCTGGGAGTGTCCCCATTTTCCTAGGCTGGAAACCCGGGCCCAAAGAGCTAAGGGACTTGCTCAAAGCCTCTCTCGGTTTCTTGGTGCTATAGCCAGGATGGAACCAAATGGGTCCAAATGACCCCAAAGCACACACTCTTAAAGAAAGGGGGAAAAAGAACAAGGCCGAAATAAAGAACCTCGATGCTTACAGTGGCTGCATTATGGTGGTGGGACAATGGCTGATTTTTTTTTCTTCTTCTTTCCTACAATGAAATATTCATACCCTCGCTCTGTGGCTGTGTGTGCCCTCGTGGGGAGAGCTCTGGCTTTGGCGTCAAGCAGCCCAGGGCTCAAATCCTGGCTTGGCCACTTCCTAGCTGGGGGCCCTGAGCGAGCTCTTTGCCCTTTCTTAGCCTCTGTTTTCTCATCTGTACAATGGGGACAAAACCCCCCGCTCCGGAAGAGCCGGTCATACCTGGCGCACAGTAGGCACGCAGTAAGTGCCAGCCTTAGAGCATCACACCCCCGCGTTCTCGCCACCTGTCCGGCCTCCAGAGGGAACTTGAGACGCCCCCACGTGCCAGACGCTGGCGCTGGGCAGGCACCGGGTCCCCGGGGCGGGCGCCCACCCGCCCTCCCGCCTCACCCTGCCGCGCCCGCGCTGCCCCCTTACCCTGGCGGCCGGAGGGCCGGCATCGGTCCCGCAGGAGAGCCCGGGCAGCGGGGCCGGGCTCCGGAGCGCGGGGCGCGGGCGCGGGCAGGGCGCGCGGGGGCGCGGGCCGCGCGCTCCGGGCCGTGCGCCCCGCGGCCGCCGCGTCCTCGCCTCCAGCGCGGGCCCCGCGCGCCCCGGCCGGCCCGGGGGCAGGCCCTGCGCAGCGCCGCGCCGGGTGGGGGGCGGGCCTCGTGGGCCCTGGAGAGGCGCCCGGGCGGCGCGGGCTCCCGGCGGGCGCGGGCGGCGCCGCTGCGGTGGCCCCGCTGCTGAGTGGTGGGACGCGATTTACTGGCTGCAATTCCCGGCGCCCCTCGATGGCACTTAAGAGAGACCGGGAGGGAGCCGGGGAGAGCGGGCGGAGGGCGGGCGGGCGGGCGGAGGAGGGGCGGCGGGAGCCGTGCGCGCCGGCGGGGGAGGGGCGCGGGCGGGGGCGGGCGGGCGGGAGGTGGGGAGAGGCCCGGATGGAGGCGGCGGGCGGCCGCCGCGCGCGGGGCTGGGGTGGGGGGGGGGCCCTGCCTCCAGCTCCCGCCCACCCGCGCCCAACCCCCCCCCCCTTCCACGCAGTGGCGCCGCCGGTAGGGGTTAGGCCAACCCCCCCACCCAACGGGCCCACCCCACCCCTTCAAAAAAAAAAAAAACCCCTCCATCCAACTAACTGGCGCACCCTACCCCACCTCCCCCTTCACAACCCCCCCCCCATCCAACCGGCCCACCCGGCCCAGCCTCCTCCCCCTTCCCGGCCCCCCCATTCTAACCAGCCTGCTCCACCTCCACGCCTCCTCCCCATCACCTCTGTCACTGGAGATCAGAAACTTGGCCCACAGGCCCGATCCAGCCAAAGCCAGCTTGGTTTGACCCCGTAGTATTTTTTGGTTTTAATGAACATTAATCCCGAACATTTAAAAATCGGGAATTCTCACATAAAAATCCACATTTCCAGCTTAGTTTGGAAAAGAGGAAGCTCAGGCAGAAGCCTGCCCCCTCGGACTGGCAGCAGTCTTGACAGAACACCAGCCTGCAGTCTGCACCAGTCCCCACCAGGCCCACCTGCCTGGCCCCAGAGGC
This sequence comes from Leopardus geoffroyi, assembly GCF_018350155.1. Lineage (NCBI taxonomy): Eukaryota > Metazoa > Chordata > Mammalia > Carnivora > Felidae > Leopardus > Leopardus geoffroyi. The sequence goes on from NC_059341.1 coordinate 135,990,643, forward strand.
ATGTGCTTCCTCTTGTTTGGAGCCTTTCAGGCCCCCGTGCCTTTGCAGGTCCCTCTCCATGGGAGGCCCACCCCCGCCGCTTAAGGCCCCTCTTTTGGGAAATCTCCTGGCACTGATCCCCCGCAGGGGGCCACCCAGTCCCTCCCTGCCCCCACAGCCCCCAGGAGGTAGTGGCGCCTGCCCCGCCCCGTCTGAGTCCTTGCTGGCTGGCACCACAGGCCTCTGCGGCTGCGCTCTCGCCACAGGGCTGCTGCTCTCTGGCTGAATTCTCCCTCCTATCCTGGCTCGGGGCCTGGCCCACAGTAGGCGCTCAGTAAGTGTTGGCTGAGTGGCAACCAAAGAAAGGCCGGGATAGGGATTCTACTAGGCGGCCCGGGCCATGGCGGGCACAGGGCACCGGTCCCTGCAGCTGATGTTCATTTTAAAAGCCTCAAATGTTCGTTCAGGGTGGCTCTTGCCAACCAAGGAAGCTAATGATTTCCACGCTTCATTTTTCTCCACCTTAATCCCACTGCCAAGGCTTCGGGGCCTCTGCTGTCACTGCCCTCGGACTGGCATCAGATCCCTCCCAGAAGGTACAGTCCACCTGGGGAATGTCCAGGAAGCTCCAGGAGGGTCCAACTGTGCCTCCCTGGCACCTGTCAGGTCCCAACGGGCCTCAGGGCCACAGGGGGTGGAGGGCAGCAGCTGGCCAGTGCCCATGGGAGGGACAGAGGAGCCCAGACGGCCCTTGTTGGCCAAGGCAGCTGTGATGACTCCCCAGGGCAGGTTTCTCCAGTATCCCTTCATCCTACTGCTTCCTGAGCAGAGAAGGGGATGGCGGGGGGGGGGGGGGGGGGGGGGGGGGGGAGGTGGAAGGGGGAGGGCAGGCAAGAGCCACCCCTTTCCAGCCACCAGACACACCCCAGGTTTCATTAAAAACCTGTGTCACAAACCCAAACAGACACCAGGATCCATTTTACAAAGAAGAAACAAGTTCAGAGAAGATGACCTTGTTAAGGTCACGGGTTCATAGGACACTAAGCCAGAAGCCTTCATGGCCCTCCAGAGTGCCCCTGCCCTGCTGGGAAGTGAGACCTCCTCAGGGCGAGTTCCAGAGCTAAGTCTAAGAGGTAGGACCGGTAGGTGCTGGAGGAGATGCAGGGACCTGGATCCCTGAGCTGGCTTTGAGCAGTCCTCCCTCCCAGAGCCTTGCACACCTGGGCAAATGTCCAGGAACCTGTCATCCCCCTCCTGACCATCTCCTGGCCACAATGACCCAGCCAGGTGCCCCCTCAGAGAAGGGGCCGGAAGGCAGGCCTAGTTCAATAGCCAGCAACCATGGACAAATCACAGAACACCTTTCTAAGCCTCGATGTGCCCATCTGCGATATGGGAGAAGAGCTGAGCCTCGGTGGTTTTCAGGGGGCACAAACAAGACAGCAGACGAGGAAGCAAAGAGGAGAGAGCCGGGAGGTTAAGTGCCTGGGTTCTGGGGTGAGGTGGCCCGAGTTCCGGTCCTGAGTTCCCAGTCTTCCTGCTGTGACTCACCTGCTCAAAGCCTCAGTTTCCTTCTCTGTAAAAAGTGTAGGGCAGATCATAGGAAGACCACCTGACCTAAGAGACCGTAATGAGGCTGATGTGGGACGATGCCTGTAGAACCACTCAGCATAGCCTGGCAATCACAAGGTTCAAGGTGTGTGACCTTTATGAGGGAGACAGAAAGGAACAGTTAAGAGCGTGGGCCCTGAGGGCATACCAGCTGTATGGCTTTGGGCAAGCTACACGACCTCGCCGGGCCTCAGTTTCCCTGTGTGTAAAGTGAGAATATCGCTGACCGTTCCCACATCATCGAGTTGTGCTGGGGATCGGATTAGATAGCTCAGCTCTGGTAGGAGTAGCCTGGCACCAGCAACACTCCAATAGCCTTGGCTCACTTCTCATTACTCTCGAGATTGGTGAAGGCAACCAGCCCCAAACTCCAGGAGACTCTCTTGCTGTCCTTAGGAGCCCACGGGCATGATTCCCAGCGTAGTCGGTTTTAGAAAACAAGTAGATCTAAGTTCACATTCCCCTTCTGCCAGCTGGGGCCCTCTGGGCCTCAGTTTCCTCAGCTGGAAAATGGGGGCGGACGGTGCCACACGTGAAGCAGGCCACCTCTTCGAGCTGTGTCTGTGTCCTCGAGCTGTGCCTGCCGACTGCCTCCCACCAGCTCCAGGATGAAATGCAGACAGCCCGGCCGGGGACTCTGGCAGCCCCCCAACCTTGGCCAGATGGGGAACACCTGACCCCTGTCAGCCCCTTGACCGCAGGCCTGGAAGGTTGCCGAGCCTACTGAGCCTTGGTCTAGCGATTGGCAGGTCTTGGGAGGACCAGCTGAGCCCCTCAGGGTTCAAGATTGTCCAAGAGGCCATGGAGAGGGGCCCACCTGGAGAGAGACTCCTCAGCGAGGACTTCCCTGCCTCCTCCCCAGCGTCAGCAGTTCCCAGTCCTATTTTCCTGTCTCTGTGGTGACAACCAGCATTTAAAATCATCTTGATTCGGCTGTGTATTGTCTGTCTTCACTCTCCCTCCCCCACGAGGACCTAAGTCCTGGGAGAACCGGGATCTTTATTTGTCTTGATCCCTGCTGTACCCCCGGCATCTAGAGCAGTGCCGAGCGCACAGTAGGTGCTCAACAAACATTTGGCCCCGGAGAGAAATTCTCCACCGGTAACATTTAGCTGGAAGGGTAGGATGGCGGACCCCCTCTGCCTGTGGGCAGCTCCCCTTCCCAGAAGACAGCCCAGTGCAGCTGCTGTCCCCTTGTTAGCTCAGTCCCCCCCCCCCCCCCCCACAGCAGGGGTTGGGAGGCCTGAGTTCTCCCACACTGCAGCCTGGAAGCGTGTCACTGTCACTGCAGTGTAACCGGGCCTCTTGGGGTGAGGGAGGGACCTGGGCAATTTTCTGGCTCACAGCTCATTCCAGTGCTGCCTGGTGATACAGACAGACCCAGGAAGGTCCTGCTCCAGTAGATGCAGACTGGGACTCCTGCCCTGCAGCCCAGGAGGCCTTCTCCACCCCCGGGACTGGAGGGGCTTCCCAGCTGAGCCCCAGGATGTGATCTGGGGGCTGGGCTCCCACCCCCTCCCCTACCACAGCCCCTCACGTGTGCGTGGAACTCCCCCGTTACAGTTTACAAAGTGCGTTCACAGACATTATCACATCGGCTCCTAAACGCCCCCTAAAAAACCACAATAAATCTCTCACTCTGGCTCCGGAGCCCACCGGCTGCTGTGTAATCAGTGAGCAGAGGGGCCTCAGGGCCCAGAGCCTGCCAAAGCTGAAGGCGGCAGGGGCAGAGGGGGATCCATGTGGGCGGGTAGCAGGTGGCGGGTGGCGGGCCCAGCTGGGCCGCTGTGGGAGTGGGGAGCAGGTCCCGAGGCCCAATCCCGCGAAGGAGAGAAATGCTGTCTGGGAGAGCCAGCCAGTGAGGCTTGAGGGGAGAGGTTTACAGGACCCGGAGACCGGGCAAAGGTGAGGGAGAGGACCAGAGGGTTCCTTAGTACTTAGGAAAGCCATCAGGGAGGTAGGCTGGTGGCCAGGCACAGGGGCCCAGGGACACGCAGCCCCAGCTGCCCTCTCGCCTGCTTTTCTTTACCCCCTAGAAAACAGCCCTGAACCATCTCCCGTGTGTGCCAGGCCTCTGTGCATGCTGTCCTCTGTCTGAATGCCATTACTGCCTTTTAGAAATCCTAACCCTCCTTAAAGGATAGTTCAGAATCCCCCCAGTTGTAGGTCCCTCTCCAGCTCCCAGAGGCTATACCTCAGGCCCACAGCTCTGCCTGGTCTCGGTTCCCTAAATTGCCAGGCCCCTTCCCCTCTCTGTACCTTTTGTGCCCCCCAAGGACAGTGAATTCGCAGAGGCCGAGACCCCACCCTCACCCCCGCCCCACATCCCCACATATGGTCACAAGCAATGGCATGAGGCTGGGGGTCACTGGTTGGGCAAACGCCCCAGCCCAGACGGTTGTAGGAGGTACTGAGACCCCCACATGACAGGCCCAGGAAGCACTGCCCCTGTGTTTTCAGCCTAGTACCCAGCCCTGGGCAGCCACAGAGAAAGAAACCCCCAAATGTCTAAGCCAAATCAGCCAGCAGCCACGGTTGGTTGTTTTTTTTTTTTTTCTTTTTTTTTTTTTTTTACCATTTCCCTTGATTCTCAAAGTTATAGGAGCTCAACTTACAAACTGTGGAAAGTTCAGGAAAGTTTAAATAAGCAGGGTGAGGGAGGGCCTGGCCCGAGGGGGCTGCGGCTGGCCTGGCAGGCATCCCGCCCACAGCACAGCGCGCCGGGGGCTGTGTCCCCCCCTCTGCCGCCTGTCCATCGGGCAGGCGTCCGGGTAAGCTGTGGGCTCGACCTCTGGGCTGTGGAGGCGGCCGGCCGGTCGCAGCTGTGGTTGTGGCAGTGTTGCAGCTGTGGTTGTGGCAGTGTCACAGCGGGTGCGGAACAGGTGCTGACTTGTCTGTGGTCACCTCTGAGAGGATCGGCATTTTCCCTTTTCCTTGATATGAAAACCAGCTGCTGGGCCCGGGCCCTGATGGGTGGAGGCTCCACGGTCCCTGTGAAGTGTTCGTCATGTGGTGTCTGAAGCGGGTCAAGGCGGTGGACGCAAGGGAGCCAGAGGTGGAGGGTGACGCATGGGGGAGGTGCCCACCCTCCCGGGAATAAAGGAGTCCCCTCTGTGAGGCCTGGGACACAGACTCTGGGTCTAGGAGTGTGGACTCTGGGGAAGCCCCAGGGCCTGGCCCCTTGGCCTGGCTTTCCACAAGTACCCCAGGTTTTAAATGGGCCGGGATTATGAACAGACCTTCCTCCAAAGAAGATAAACAAACGGCCAATAAGCACGGGAAAAAGCGCTCAACTCAGTCGTCAGTCAAAACCACAATGCGATACCATTTCTCACCCACCGGCCCGGCTATAATGAAAAGTCAGGCAGTAACAAGTGTTGGTGAGGATGTGGAGAATCGGAACCCCGATTCTGGTGGGAATGTCAAGATGGTGAAAGCCACTGCGGAAAACATCTGGCCATCTGTCAAAGGCTAAGCGCGGTTACCCTACCACCCAGCAAGTCCACCCGTAGGCACGTGCCCAAGAGAAATAAAAAGACGCATCCACACAAAAATTTGGGCATGAATCTTTATAGCACCCTTTGCATAATCGCCCCAGGGTGGAAACAACCCATGATGCTCCCCAACTGAGGAATAGAGCAACAGAATGTGGAAATGGGGTCTACCCAAGCAGTGGAATATTATGTGGCCATGAGAAAGGAGTGAAGTACTGATCTGTGCTCTAACACGATCGAGTGAATCTTAAAAATGCACGAGGCCAAGTGGAAGAAGTCAGACGCCGAAGGTCTCATGTTTTCTGATCCCGTAATATGAAACGTCCAGAACTGGCAAATCCAGAGAGATGGAAAGTAGATGAAGGATCAAAAGAGGCCGGTAACGGGTACAGAGTTGCTCTGGGGGGTGATAAAAATGTTCTGGAATTAGTGGTGATGGTTGCACAACCCTATAAATATGCTGAAAACCACTGGATGGTACACTTTAAAAGGATGGATTTTATGGTACATGAATTATACCTCAATAAAGCTGCTTTTTTTTTTCTTTTCATGGCAAGGTCCCCACAGGGCAGTCTACCCCACAGGTCCCCAGAAGTTGGCCTCGGTGCCTATCCGGGCTCAGCCCTTGCCCCTTCCAAGCTGCCTTCCCGGGACAATGGCGGGGTGCCAGGCAGTGGACACCCTGATGTCCCTGATGGGCGCAGGACTCTGCTTCCTCCGGTTCAGTCCAGCCCGTGCCTGCCTCGGGCCTTTTGCTCCGGAGAGTCCTTCTTTACTGAAACACTCTGTCCTCCCCTCCTGCTCATCGCTTGGATCTCAGCTAGGATGCCTGGTCCTCACAGAGGCCTTACCTGATCCCAGCCCCCGTGACTGAGTCTCTTCTCTCCGGCGCAGTTTCCAACCTTCGATGCGAGCACAGTGCCAGCACAGAGCAGGCACGTGATAGACCTTAGCCACCCGAGTGAAGCAAGAATCTTCAGTCTGAGGCTGGACATACAGGGAGGGGTGGGGCTGCAGAGGGGAACAGGTAGGCTGAGGAGGCCCTGTGCTGGGTGGGCTTTCCTCAGGGTAACCCCGTGGGTAGCATCACCCCCGCGTCCAGACCCAACCAGTCACTCCTGTGAGACTTCCCCGATTCAACCCCCTTGACGCTCAGGGTTAGGTCTCTATACGCTGCCCTGGCCGGGACCACAGCCTCCTCACTGGTCTCCCCATCTCAAGCAACTTGCCTTTTCTCTTGGGGGCACGGCAAGGTGGGTCATTCCCCAGCTCAGAAACTGTCAGTGGTTCCCCTGCTGCCTTCAGAACAAAGGCCAGATGCTCCAGTGGGCCCCACCTGGCTTTTCAGGCTCCCCACATCCCACGCGCACTCAAAGGTCCTGCTCCACACACTCTCCCCGACCCTTGCCTGTAGGGGGCGCCCTGCTTCTACCCCCTCCCTGCCTCAGGGAGCACCCTTCCTCCCTGAGTCTTGGCAACATGGGGCTCTCAGCTCTGCCAGTCTTTTCTGGAACACAAATCAGGAGGCGTGACCTGAGCCGGGTTTTCAGCGCTTGTGACTTTATTTGAAATGACTTAGGAAATGGTTAACTTGGAAATCGCGTGTAGTCACAAACTTGTTGCGTGATCTTAAATGGGTAAGAATTCAGAGTCTCTATTGGTCTTATTCTGTCCTGTGAAGTTGCTTCAGGGCCGGACACGCTGCGTGGCAAGTCCGAGAGAGCAGGGGCCCCATCTGCCGAGTTGTTGGATGCGGCCGCAGTGCCTGGGGCAGTGCCTGGATAGTTTGGGGTGCTAAGGAGGGGCTGGATGGGTGTGAGGAGGGACGGTAGAAAGACAGAAAGGAGACAGGGAGGGATGGGGAGGAGGCCAGGTAGCTGTGGGGGTGAACGGATGGATGGATGGGAGCAGAGGATTCATATAGGCCCACGGACCACTTTAAGCCCAGCCCCTAGACCAGAGTACAGAGAGGACGGCTCTTCCCAGGGCTGGGCTGCCATCCACGTAGCACCTGTGGACACAGAAAGAACTGCCTGACCCCAGCCCACTCCCTAGTCTCCAGTCTCCCTGAGGGCCTCCACTGAGCCTCTAGGCCTGGCTGGCCGCTCCAGCAAATTGCCCAGAACTCACCGGAGCCATCCTTGACATCTCTGCTCATGCCTTCTCTCCTCCCCCTCCTCTCCTCCCCCCTCCTCTCCTCCCCTCCCTTCCCATCCCCTCTCTTCCCTTCCTCCTCCTCCTCTCTCTCTCCCCCAACCCCCAACCAATCCATCAGCAGATCCTGTTAGATTATTTTCAACGGCCTCCTATCTGGCTCCCTGGTCTGCCCTTGCCCCTCCCCCAGCCTACTCTCAACTCAGCAGCCAGAGGGATCCTTGTAAATGGTGAGTCTGGGAGGCCTCACCATCTGGCCCCCATTTCCTCACTGAGCTCCTCTGCCACCGCCTCCCCCTCCCTCACCACCCCCCCCCAAACACACTGGCCTCAGCCTCCTCGCTATTCCTTAACTGTGCCAGGCACGCTCCCACTCCAGACCTTTGCTCTGGCTCTTCCCTCTGCCTGGAATGCTCTTCCCCCAGAGAGCCCTCTGACTCACCTCCTCACCTCCTTGCCATCTTGGCTCCTGTGTCGTTTTCTCAATTAGACCTTCCTCGGACACCTTATTTATAAACGAACAGAAAAATCCACCCCTCGCTTCCTTTTCCTGTTCTATTTTTCTTCTCAGAGCTTATCACTCTGGACCACGATATATTTTACTTCCCGATTATGTTTTTTGTCTGTGTTCCTCCATTGGAACGCGATCTCCATGAGGATCTTGTCCATTGCTGTGTCCCCAGCACTGAGCACAAAGTCTGCAAGGCACAAATGAGGTGCTCAATAAACATTTACAGCCTGAATGAATGGAGGGGACTCTCTGGGGTCCAGGCTTGCTCTCACTGCTGCCCTAGGCCCAGCGCCCATGCAGGTTCTCGCTGCTCCGTCGCTGCCTTTCCTCTTGGCCACTGGCTGATTTAGCCCAGCAGGGGCCACTTAAAGAGTCCCCAAGCCCCTTGGGGACTGTGTCCCTCCACCCCTAAGAGGGCTGCCCACACTCTCTCAAGGGCTGATGGGGTGGCCGTAGCCCTGGGTGGCTCCCAGATTTGAGTTCAAGGGAAGGCAGTCTAGGGCAGACCCGTCCTCCACGTGGTTCAGAACCATTTTTGTGGCACCTTCCCCAGCGGACCCAGGGGGGCCTCAGCAGCCAGTGCTCCTATGAATGGCTCCCCTGCCTCCACCCCTTCACATTCTCCTGCTCCCCCATTCCTTTTCCCACTTGAGCCCCCAACCCAGCCTGGCTAGGTAGACCCAGTGGGCAGAGTGCAGCTGTAGGGTCACTAAGGACACTGGTTCAAGGAGGTCACATGAGCTGCCCAAGGCCCCCAGCAAGGTTCCAGGGGTGATCGGGCCTAATGAGACTGGGTGGAGGGTGCTGGCTCCTCCCTTACCTCTCCTACCGCACAGGGGACACTGAGCTGGGGGCGGGGAGTCTCCAAGCCCCGTCAGACCTCAGGAGCACGGAGCCAGCTCGAGCCCCAGTGCCGACGGCTGGGGACAGAGGCCAACCAGTAGATGAGTAGTGACAGCTTGACCTGCAGCGTCTCACAGGGACCTCTCACAGGTTTGCAGTTGCAGACATGTGACTCTGGAGACTAGGGGGACTTGGTGGCTGTGGAGGCGGCATGTATACGTGTGCACGTGTGTATATGTGTGCATTTGCATGTGTGTGTGCACCTGTGTGTGCATATACTACAGGGCACAGGGCGCATGAACAGGCCAATTGCCTCGAGGCCCCAATTCCTTGTTGCCTCACCCCACTGACTCCAAGAGGGTGGCCTGGAGATGGAGAAGGGCGCCCAGGAGAGAGAGAAGCGGGTCTCCGGACCATTCAGCCAGGGGCATCACGGGACAGCAGCATCTTAACCAACACACAGCACAGCAGAGTCAGCCAGACCCAGAGGCAAAACCCGACTCAACTACCCCTCACTGGTTCTCTAAACCTCAACTACATTATCTGCAAAATGGGTCTAATAAGTCCCACATCGCAGGGTGGTCAAGATTAGACGAGACGATATAGGTATTCAGAACGTGATGACTATTTAGGTTACGGGTAGTTTTATTAGAGCTCACATCTGAGATGGAGAACAGGCTTCCTATTTGTTCCAGAAGCTATCCTAGAGCCCCTTTTCTGCCTCGCTGTGAGCAGGGCACAGGACACAAGGCCCTGCCCTCAGGGGACTGACTTACAATAATAATGATGTGGGCGAACATGTGGGTCCCAGCTGGCTGACTTTTGGAGGCAGTGTGGTTTCCTGCTTTAGAAGCACAACCTCATTTAATCCCCTAGAGAATCCTGTGAGTTGGGGGCTGTTACTGTCACCCTGCAGATGAGAAAACAGAGAGGTGAAGTAATTTGTCCGGGGCCACCCAACAGATGAAGGGCAGAGCCAAGATTTGAGTCAAGGTTCTTACCCCCACACTCAGGCAGGACAGCATGAGCCCGGTCACTGTTCAAATCGAGACAGCACCTGACGCTGTGGGAGCACTGGGGAAGGAGGGTGCTGACAGGAGTAGCTCAAGAAGAGACTGACCAATGAGCAGGGATTTAAAGGTAGGAAGGGGAGGGGCGCCCGGGGGGCTCAGTCAGTGGAGCATCTGGCTTCGGCTCAGGTCAGGATCTCATGGTTTGTGGGTTCAAAACCCGCGTCGAGGGGCGCCTGGGTGGCTCAGTCGGTTAAGCGTCCGACTTCGGCTCAGGTCATGATCTCGTGGTCCGTGAGTTCAAGCCCCGCGTCAGGCTCTGTGCTGACAGCTCAGAGCCTGGAGCCTGTTTCGGATTCTGTGTCTCCCTCTCTCTCTGACCCTCCCCCCGTTCATGCTCTGTCTCTCTCTGTCTCAAAAATAAATAAACGTTAAAAAAAAATTTTTTTTAAAAACCCGCGTCGAGCTCTGTGCCCAGAGCTCAGAGCCTGGAGCCTGTTTTCGATTCTGTGTCTCCTTCTCTGCCCCTCCCCTGCTTGTGCTCTGTCTCTCCCTCCCTCTCAAAAATAAACATTAAGAAAAATTAAAACATAATAAAGGTACAAAGGGTTGAACAGGAGAAGGGGGAACTGCCAGGCGGAGAGGGAAGCCCGAGCAAAAGCCTGGAGTCAGGAAAGGGCAGCCCCACCCTCTCTGCCCCCCCAGATCCTGGCTCCACCCTCCTACCTGATGCAGCCACACTCACACCCTCTTGCCTTCGTCAACACGGTCCCCTGTCTGCATGCCACCTCCCTTCTACTTCCCTCCAGCTCCACTGGTGACAGGGCAGGATTTGAAAACAGGCTTGTGCATTCCCAGCAGTGTGCCTTTCCTGCTGCCCTGCTCTGCCTCATAGAGAGGGAGAGACTTAAGACTGAAGAGACTCAGGGTAGAGGGGAGTCTGTTTGGAAAAGCAAGTTGAACAGAGGGAACAGAATGTGCAAAGACCTGAGGGCAGAGTCAGGATTTTGCCCTGGTATACAGCTCAGAGTCTCCCCATCACACCCCAGGGCTCTGAAGTCAATGCTCCTTCCACCGCCCCGCCCAGGGGATGGCAGGGTATAGACAGAGGATGTTCATACCCTGGGATAGAACTCTGACTCTCATATTGCTCAGCCCAGTTTTTTCGTCTCCCTGAAATGTGGGGCCTTCTCATCTACCACATGAGATGGTAGTCCCCCCCCGCCTCAATAATTATCTTGTAGTCACCCCCCTCAAGAATTATTCAAGCAGACGTAAGGAAACTCCCCAGCCCAGAGTAGATGCTCAGCAAGTAAATACCGGCTGCCGGGAGCACCCTCTCTGGGTGAGATTCCCCCAGCCCTCTGGGTCCTGGCATTGAGCCATTTCCTAGCCAGGAACCAAGAAGCCCTGGAGGGTAGAGAGGCTCTCAGTGTAGCCTGGGTGGGTCTATGACTGAGCAGTGAAATTATCACAAAGACAAAATGTGAGCCCTGTCTCTCACGGGGGCCAGGAAGTCTGTGGTCGCAAGAGGTCCACCCTGTCCCCAAAGTCACTGTGGGGACCATTCCCACACCGTGTTGTTACTCCATCATGGCCCGGCCCATCTGACAGATGAGACTGGGAGGCAGATGTCCAGGGAAGTTCACTGTCTGCATGGACCCCTCAGGTCCCCATATGGGGAAGCAGCAGGGGTCTGTGGGGATGCTCCACAGAAGCGGGGCTGGTGACAGGGCCCCTTTCTCACCCTGCCCTCAGAGCCTGGCCATTACAGAAGAAATCTGGGAGTCTCAGGAGGGGACAGTGGCACTTACTGGGCATCTTCTGTGGGCCAGAAAAGGGCTGGGTGCTTTACAGCTAGGTATTAATACTCCCATTTCACAGGTAGGGAAACTGAACTTTGGAGAGGTCAGAGAAATTTGAACTCCTCGGTCCAACAGCCCCTCTGACTTTAATCTCCCTTCCTACCCAGTGCAGAGGTTGTTGGAATTTCAGTGGTGATGGGTAGCTCACTCCCACAAAGGCCTCATCGCGGGCATATCTGAGAGAACATTCTTCTCGGTGTGGGCTGAAACTGGCCCCCAGAAGCTCCCACCTGAGGCCCCAGCGCCAGCTGTCAGCGGCACCTAGACCCAGGCCCTCTCTCCCTGAGGCGGCCTTCAGAAACTGAGCAGAGCAGGACATCCCCCAATTAACCAGCATGCCTCCCTCGGACAGGTGCTTCTCTCTGAGCCTCAGTTTCCCAAGCTGGACAACGGGGATAACAGCAGCCCCCGCGTGAGGGGTAGTTGTGCGGCTTCGGGGAGGCAACAACCTGGGAATTTTCCAGGAGCACGCAGAATCTTCAGAGAAGCTCCAGCCAAGGAAAGAGGCTCAGAGGGGTGGTTTCCAGAGCCTGACTCACCTTCCCCAAAGGAGGGAGTGGCCATGATCAAGGCAGCCTCATGGTGGGCGAGCCGGGACTCAATGTCAGGCCCTGCCAGGAGCAGGGTTTCACCCATACAATTTTTTTTTTAAGGAAGCTCTACGCCCCACATGGGACTTGAACTCACAGCCCCAAGATCAAGAGTCACATGCTCTACCGACTGAGCCAGGCAGGGGCTCCTCACCTGTACGATTCTGGCTCCCCCCAGACCTCGCAAGAGCTCACCTGCCCCACCCAAAGGTGCTTGGCTTTGAAGGACAGCAGGGTGTGGGATCAAGTCCCTCATCTGCCATTACCAACTATTTGGTAATGTCCCTTCCGGTCACCTCGCTTCTCTGAGCCCTGGCTTCTTCAGCTCCAAGGAAGGGCCACAGTGCTCAAAAGAGTCTGAGGTCAAGGCTGGCCGGCTCCTTGAGCACAGAGACAGGTGTGCCCCAGGCCCCTGTTGGGGACAGCCGGGCCGCCCCCCTCGTTGCCTTCCCTGACTCTCCGCTCACCGAGGGAGAAGGGCAGCCCGGAGAAGGGCCCCATGTCTTCGCATGTTCTGTTCGCATATTCTGTTCCCCCTGCCTGCTCTTCTAGGCAGACTCCTCTCTACCCTGGGTCCCTCCAGGCTTAAGTCTCGCCCTCTCTGTGAAGTAGGAAAGGTACGTGGTCAGGAGTCCACCGACTGGAAACTGAGCCCAAGAGAGGAAAAGCCACGAGTCCAGGATCACACGGGTGCAGAGGGAGAGCCAGGATCCCAATGCGGGCTGGGCCGCTCCTCTTCACCTCTCCAGGCAGCACTTAAGGCCTTTCCCAATCTGTCCCCCGCCAGCCAAGTTGTGCACATACATGCCCTGTACGTTCCCGCCTCGGGAAACCCCAGGCGGGAAGACCAGCCCTTCTCTCCACCCACCAGGTTCTTATTGACCTTGAAGGCCCCACCGACTACTCTTCCCTGCCCACAGCCCTGTCCTCGGCCCCCAGGGCGTACTCCCCACCGGTCCACCCCACCCCCATCCCTCTGATTCCTCTTCCCCTTCCGGTCACCTCGTGTATGCCCTCTGGCCAGCTGGGCCCATGTCTCCACTGAGTTCATTCCCCGACACCACCCCCCTCCACCTGCTTTGCAATTCCTTGCTCAGTGTCGATCTTTCTAGATGAGGGTTCTGGGGGTGGGACGGGGTGGGAGCGGAGGGGCCTTGTTCACATGTTTCGCCTCAGCACCCAGCGCAGAACCTGGGCACAGGTGTTCAATGCTTGCTGTTCCCGCGCGGCGCCCATACGTCGATCCTTTCATTCAACAAATGCTTATTGAGAACCAGGGATACAGCAAGGAGAAGACAGGCAGGGCCCTGTATTACACACACATACAAGAGGGGATAAGTGCTAGGAGGAGCAACAGAGCAGGGGAAGGACAGCAGAGTAGGAAAAGGACAGGGGAAGGTGGCAAGGGAAAGTCTCTCTGAGCAGGTGACATTTGATCAGACCTCTGAAGCAAAATAGAAAGTGATATAAACCTCAGAAGAAAGAGTATACCAGGGAGAGGGACCAGCAACTGCAAAGGTCCTGAGGTGGAAATATGCATGGGATGGTGGAGGAAATGCAAGGAGGTGAATGAGTGGGATGGAGGTGGCAGGAATCGAGGTCGGAGAGGGATCCAGCAGGGGACATAGGCAGAACTCTGCTTTGACCCTGACCGAGCCGGGAGCCATTGCAGGGTTCTGGGCTAAGGAGTACAGAACTTGACCTAAGTTCTAACAGGATCACTCTGGCTACTGCACAGAGAATGGATTCCAGGGGCCCGAGGGGGAAGCAGGAGACCCATGAGGAGGCTGCTACACTCATGCACAGTGGCAGTGGGCATGGTCAAGTGGTTGATTTTTTTTTTTTAATGTTTATTTTTTAGACAGAGAGAGACGGAGCACGAATGGGGGGAGGGGCAGAGACAGAGAGGGAGACACAGAATCGGAAGCAGGCTCCAGGCTCCGAGCTGTCAGCACAGAGCCCGACGCAGGGCATGAACTCCAGCACCGTGAGATCATGACCTGAGCCGAACGAAGTCAGATGCTTAACTGACGGGGCCACCCAGGCGCCCCAAGTTGTATGTTTTGAAAATAGAGCCAGTGGTATTTGCTGATGGATTGAATGAGGGATGAGCAGGGAGAGAGAATGAGAGAAAGGGAGGGGAGGAGTTAAAAATGCTCACAAGGGTGGGGCACCTTGGGTGGCTCAGTCAGTTAAGCGTCCGACTCTTGATTTCGGCTCAGGTCATGATCTCACTCAGTTCATGAGTTCAAGCCCTGCATCCGGCTCTGCGCTGACAGTGCGGAACCTGCTTCGGATCCTCTCTCTACCCCTCCCCTGCTCACTCTCTCTCTCTCTCTCTCAAAATAAATAAAAAAAACGAAACTTAAAAAAAAAAAACAAAGCAAAACATTTGCAAGGTTCGGGGCCTGAGCAAGTCACGGAAAATGGAGGTGCCATTACCTGAGACGGGCAAGTTTTGGTAGTGGGGCGGATTTGGGGCTGACGTCCTGACGTAGAAAGCTCCGTGGCCATGCACGTGGAGCGCAGAAGGCACTGGCTGCGTGGGTCTGTGGTTTGGGAGAGGAGTCCAAGCTGGGTGTGGGCACCTGTTGTATGGGTCCCCGTGTCTTGCCCATAGTAGGTCCTTAGTAAATGGCGGCTCACCTGGCCTTCAGGGCCTTGTGGGGGACACAAAACTGGCCACAGCCCCACTCCTGGCCTCTAGGAGAGGTAGACAAGGGCCCCGGGGCCAACCACAGAGCCACACCGGGTGAGGGGCCCACGCACACCTGCCCGCATTCCTTGGATGACATCGCTGGAGGGTAATCTAGGAAGGCCTCTCGGTGGGGTAGTGGGAGACTCTTGGCAGAGATAGGGCAGGTGCTCCTGCTTTAGCAGGGAGGGGGGAACAAGCAGAGGAAACCTCAACAGAGCCAGTGGAGCAGGGGTGAAGTGGACGGGCGCAGGCACCCAGCCCTGGCTGCGATCTGGGCTCTGCGCCCTCAGGCAAGACCCTTGCCGTCTTTGTTTTGGCCTCTAAAATAAGAATAACTGTCCCCCCTGCGTAGATTGCTATGAAGATCAAATGAGTTAATCTAGGGAAAGTGCCCCAAATAAAATGATGGCAGGTGCTCAAAAATGTGACCTAAACCCATTAGTATTGCGTCCAAAGAAGGCAGCATCCTCCAGCCCTGGAGGACCGCCAAACAAGGGGAGAGAAGAACGTATAAGAGCCAAGCGTCAGGTACCCGCGGATCGGATCAAGAGGAGAGCTTTATTCCCTTCAGACAATGGGTGCCCGTGGAAAGTTCTGTGCAGAGCAATGAGGAATATTCCATTCAGTCCTCGCTTATCCTCCACCTGTGCTCGGCTGGACACATCCCCTCCCGTCCCGTGCCCGACAGTCCCGCCTGGCAACCCGCCTGCTGGGCTCAGGGGCACATCTCACAGTAACAGCTTATGCTGGGCAATCGCTTACAACGCGGTCCTCACAGCGGCCCCGGGTGTGAGGCTGGTCCTATTACTATGATGCAGACAGAAGCTGCCAGAGCCCAGGGTATAAAGTCCAGAATCTACACTGGCTTCCCTTGCCTCCGAGACTGACCCCAGAACCCTACAAAGTGGCCGGGCATCAGAGGGGTGTCTGATTCTCCCATCGGGTGGGGTGGGGTCCTTGGGTCAGTTCAAAGGAGCAGAGACAACAAGGTGATGTGATTTGTCCAGGGCCCCACAGCTTGTCCACGTTGGAGCTGGGACTCCACTCCAGATCTGTTAGACTCCAAATCCCCGCGCTGGAGACTTGGTGGGCACGGCACATAAGCTTCACGGAACCCTGAGCTTCCTCTAATCTGGGCCTGCGTCGGGGGTGAGTTCCCTCAGTCTGGAGCTCTTTCTGAGGTCTGAGATCCTTTTTGGAGGGACAGAGAAAAACAGTCGATTCCCCTACTCCCGGGTTGCCTGGACTGGTGTCACAGGCCCCTTTACTGTCTGTCCTTTCAGAGAGGTTTTCATCCCCCAAACCACCCTGTTGCACTGGTCCTGGCCCTGCCCTGCCCTGCCTGCCCTGCCCTGCCCTGCCCTGCCCTGCGAAGGGGAGACCGAAAAGCAGGCTGAACTGCATCCCCTTCACACTTTCCCAGCCAGAAAAACCAGCAGAGGGAAATACAATGTTTGCAGACCAGGTCAGGTCCACGGTCACTCTATAAAAATGGAATCCTGAAAAAAACATAAAGCAGCAATTTGCCTGATGAATTTTATTGGCCTCAAAACAAACAAACAAACAAACACCCCCCAAACGACCCCATCTGAATAACGAGGGGAGATAAACCATTCCCAGTTCCTCTTTTATTAGTGAAGAAGGACACACAAAAACTCAGCCAAAAGGGAATGTTCACAGGCAGCTTCAGGTCTGATTTATTAGCCGCTTTCATTTCATACACGCCAGCGTCTTTATTAAAATAGGATGATGTCCAAAAGGTCTGTTTGCTTAAAAAAAAAAAATTGTATCGAATACGGGACAGGGCTTAGTTTTATTTTTTTGTTTCTTAAACAAAGCTCACATTCTCCTGACTTCACGCCTGTTACCGCAGCCAGAGGGAAACTGATTTCAGAATCCATCCGATATGTCGGATTTCTTTGTGGCATCTGCTTCATCGCTCAGCAGCCATGATGTCATAAGCCCATCAGATTTCCGGTAGGGGGGAAACGCTGGGGAATTGGAAAGAATGGATGTTTCTTACCCATCAGGGAAGGGGAGGGGTGCGGGGAAGGGGCTGGGTGTGTTTGGGAGGTGAGGGACGGGAGGCAGCCTCCGTGTTTGTGATATTAAATGTCAGGCAGAAACCTGAAAAATCCAGCCACCCAGATGTTTTCTGAATATCCAGATGTCTGGCACTGAGCAGACCACGCTCCCCCCCCACCCCCCCAGCCCCCCACCCCCCCGCTCCTGTCCCCAGAGGCACTCGACATTTCAGCTTTGACCTCAGGTCTACAGCTCGTGCGTGCTGCTAGGAGCTGTACATCCTCAAGGCTGCCCACCCTCGGGTTTGGAATTTTCTTCTAAATCTTTACACATGGATGACAGGAGTAACTAGGTCCAGATTTTTAAAAGCTGTTGAAGCAGTGATTTGAAAAGTTCAGTCCCTGGAATTAGCTTCCACAGAACACACTCTATCCGCCAAAGAGGAGGAAAGAAATCCCCTCGCCAACACTCACACAAACATATGTGACTCTTAAGCCATAGGACTTAAAAACCCCAAACAAAAACCAGTGAGTCTGAGAATCAAGGACTCGAGACTGACACTGAGAAGCGATGTGCCCTCCCCCAGGAGCACGCTTCCCCCAAATCAGAAAACCACCAAACAGCTTTGTTCTTCCTGACAAAGCCCCTCGCTTCCAAGGAACAGACAGTGCCAACAAAGGCACAGGGTAGAACTAATTTACGCTGAGACTCGGGGCTTCAAGGAGTCATAAAGTACAGACATGGAACCGGCTTTGCCTGGGAAGCTGCCTCCCTACAACTGGTAGTGGGGACCCCCTGGCCTAGGGGAGTCCCGAAGGCCGCAGAGCGCCCCTCCAGGCTTCCAGGCACACACGCCCACGGAGGCCACCACGG
The DNA here is from genome assembly GCF_018350155.1 of Leopardus geoffroyi. Classification (NCBI taxonomy): domain Eukaryota; kingdom Metazoa; phylum Chordata; class Mammalia; order Carnivora; family Felidae; genus Leopardus; species Leopardus geoffroyi. The sequence continues at coordinate 136,008,296 of NC_059341.1, forward strand.
AGGCCTGTGACATCACGGCTAATTGCTCCTGAAAATGAGCCAAGAACTGCAGGCCCCCGGGGCCCAAACACTGCGGGGCTTCGCGGGGAGCCAGGAGGAGAGGCAGCTGGGGAGGGGAGCAATCTCCAATTAGAACTGCGTGCTTGGATAATGTAAAAGGGGGGTGGCCAAGGGGAGGGTGTCTAGCAGAGGGCCGGAGGAGGTGAGCAGGGGGCTCAGGGATGGAGGTGGGGAGGCTCTACGGCCTCATCTTCTAGAACAACCCCTGTGCTTTTCCGATGGGGAAATTGAGGGCCAGGAGTGGCTGAGTGGCCCATCCAAGGTCACCGGGCTAATTAGTGGGACAGCCTGTACTGGGGAACAGAAAACAGGCCTGGCATTGCACAGCTCTTCCCTGAACGTTATCTAATTTAATCCTCACAACACCCTGTGAGGGAAGGATTATCATTAACCTCAGTTACCAGAGGAGCCAATGGAGGCGCAGAGAGGTGAAGTAATTTGCCCAAGGTCACACAGCTTGTCATTAGCAGGACTTGGCCTGAACCTCTGCGTTTCACCAACTCCAAATCCAGTGGCCTTTCTGCTGGGTGGGGTGCGGGGAGGGGGGGGGCAGTTAAGGTTTAACCGGGAGCAGTGAATCTGATTTAAATACATATTTAAAATGCTGGTGATCCCCGCAGAACACAAGGACGTAAATCATTGCAAATTAATTTTTTAAAGCAATTCCAGTCGGGAGGGCTGGCTGGCTGGCTGGCTGGGGAGGCCGCTTTTATTCTGTCCCTGCCAGAGCCTAAATAAAGCATGTAGACACTCTCCCTAGCCGTGCATGGAGGCAGTTCAATCCCCTGAAGTGGAGAGGGGGGGAAGCTAAAAGCTTTGTTGGGCATCTGTGAGAGCATAATCTGCCACAGGAAAGGTGCCAGGCGCACAGGTCTGAGAGAGCCAGGGGAGGGAGAAATTCACTGCGTGTAGAAACTACGAAAAATAAAAAGTCGGTCCCTCTAAGCCCGAGTCCTATTTTCCAGGCAGGAGTTTAAACGAACTGCAGGTAACCTGGACAGCTAATTGTGGCCCAGAGGCCGGACTCTGGGTCAGACAGGTGCTGCCCCGGGTCCTGTCCACTCCAGATTGGGGGAGGGGCAGGGGAGGGCGGGCAGTTGCTGTGGCCCTGTCCCGTGGCCATCCTGGGGACCCTGCTGGCCACCACCTTCTCCAGAGTAGCATTTAAAGGAAACCAAGCCTCTGAGAGCTGGGACAGAAGAATGACTAGGTTGGTCCTGCCTGGTCTGAACAGGACAGGCGCCTGTCCTCAGGCCTCCCCTTCTGCAGGTTCCTTCCCTTCCAGTGGAACAGCCTCGGAGCTTCCGTGGGCCAACTGTACCAGGCCTCTCCCTGCTCTCTTCCTTTCCAGGCCTGCTGGTTTCTTTTACTTTGTTTCTGTGAACTGCAAATGGGGTGTGGAGCCCAGGACTCAGTCCAGGGAAGGGGAAAGAAAAGTTTCTGCCATCTGGATACTTGACCTGGCTGAGATTTTTTTTTTTTTTCTTGTGCTTTTCTGGGGAAATTCTACCCATCCTTTATTCACTCTGTCTACCATCTGCCCCCCAAAGAGGTTCAGGTCCTGCCTTCATGACACTTACATTTGATGGAGGGAAACAAACATTAACCCAATAATGACATAAAAATATCCGTGGAGGGAGTGGTCCCCAGGTTACGACAGCCTGTCAACAGGGAAAGGGTCAGGTCAGTGAGGTCAGGGAAGGCTTCCAGGAGGAGGTGACTGGGACCCAAAGTTTGAGGAGGCATTAATCCCTCTGATTCACTGTCACCTCTCCAGTGAACCGTTCCTTCGTGCCCACCCAAGTTTGCCTCCCATTCCTATGCCTCATTCCCTTCTGGACTATTGTTCATCATCTGTGTCCCTGCGCTGGTCTGGAAGTCCCAGACTGGGTCTGCCTTGCTCACCACTGAGTTGCCTATGCCTGGGATGTTTGATGATTACTTGTTGATCAATCAATAGACAAACAAACAACACGTGCAAAGGACCCGCAGTGGAAGGATCACAGAGACTGGGAGGGTGGAGGAGTAAGAAGGGGTGGGGGGCAAAAGTCCCAGGGAGTGGTGGGAGAGGGGACTGAGCCACCCCAAGAGCCACCCTGGGTGTACAGGTATCTCTTCCCTCCTCTGGGCTCCCTTCTGCCTTGCCTTTGTGGCAGAAACTGGGTTGGGGTGTCCTCCTTCCCCTACAGGGGAGTGTCACATAGGTACTCTGCCCCACTTGATCCGCCCCGGGCACAGCACCCCTGGGGACCAGGTAGGTGGGGGAATGGCATCACCTGCCCAGTACCCTTCCTTCCCATCCTTGCCTTCCCTCCTCCGTTCTTCCCTCCACTGGTGCTGAGGGACCACCCAGAGCCACAGAGAGGCAGTGGGAGGCAGATGCGGCAGTCCCAGTCCTCCTACACCCCACCCCCAAGTCCCAACTGCCCCCCTCCACTACCACGCCTTTCTCCTCGCTGAGACAGAAGTGGAAGGAGGGAAGGAGCTGGGCTCCGGGCTTGGACCAGACCGGGTTTGAGTCCCCTCAGCGTGTGTCGTGTCGGTAAGCTGGCCTCTGCCCCTCAGATTCCTCCCGGGTGAAATGGAGAGACCCCGGGCTCCGGCGGGCACAGCGCGGGCGCTTCGAAAACCTGTCTGAAAGGCTCCAAGTCAATCTCCTCTCGTTTCCCTCCAGCGCTCGGTTCAGTTAGTCCCCGCCCCCCACCGCCCCCTCCCACCCCGCCGCGGCGGCTGAGGCTGGGGAGTGGGGGGTCCCCCGCGGCGCCGGCGGCGGGGAGCCGCGGGGACCCGCCGGCAGCGCGCCCCAGCCCCAGCGCCCAGCCTCTGGCGCCCGCCCAGCGCACTCCAGCAAACTTTGCGCGGCGGCCCCCCGCGCGCGTCTACACCTGCACGCGGCCCGGTGGCGCCTCCTGCCCCCGGGGGACTGGGGGCTGCCCGGGGCACATTCCGCGCCTCCACGGTCTCACCGCCGCGACTTGCGCTGACTGCCCACCTCAGCCTTGACTACGTCTGGATTTCGGAGGCGCCCCAGCCGCACCGCCTGCGCCGGTCTACACCGCCACGGCAGCCCCCGGGTCACCGAGGACTCCTCGGCTCAGGGGCCGCGTCCACGCCGCCTCGGAGATGCCTCAGCGCCCGGGCCGCGTCTACACCGCTCAAGGCTCACGAAGCTCAGAGCGCGCCCTCGGGCGCAGACCCCGCGACAGCCGCTCAGTGAGCGCGGTGGTGCCGCGATTCCTCCCGGTGTCCCCAAGTCCCGCGAAGCCGGCCGGAGGCTTCTTACCTTGCCCGCGCGCTCACGCTCCTGTCCTGGCCGTGCGGTCCCTTCCATACATTTTGCAATACTGTCGACAGCGAAAGAAAATATTGTAAATCCTCCCCCGGTCACGTGGCTGTCCCCCAATCTCCCCGCTTTCGTCTCTTTTCGGCCTTTGGGACAATACTCGGCCCCAGCGGCCGGCCGCTGGCCAGGGGGCTCCAGGCAGGCGCGGCTGGCCGCGGCGGGGCGGGGCCTGGGCGGGGCCTGGGCGGGGCGGGGCGGGGCGGGGCGGGGCGGGGCGGGGCGTGCGGGCTCCAGCCGCCCTCCCGCGGGAAGCCCGGGCCCTGCTCCAAGCGCTCCTGTTCCAGCTCTGATTGGTCGGCCGGCCGGCGGTGCTGAGGCCTGATTGGCAGAGATGAAGAAGGGGCTCAGGCAGTGGGTGGGGGTTGCGGGTTTCATTCTTTGCCGTTTCTTTCCTGCGGCCGCCGCTGCTCTTTTGAGCCCTCCTGAGGTCCGCAGCCTTTTCATCGCTGCTTCCGTGCACCCCATCTAACACTTAACCACCCGAGTATAGCTGCATTTCTTTGCCCTTTTCTACCAAATAGGTAGCACCTTGAGGTCGGGACACTGGGTTTGTGGTGCTCACCACTGTGTCCCCAGGATACAGGATGTGCTCAAACGCATGTGTTGATTGAATTAACGGAAAAGGAGCATACAGGTTTTTAGAGCTGTCTGTAAGGTTGGTAACATCTTTAAGAAGATAGTAGTCTTCTTCTTCTTCAAGAATGGGGAGACTGACGTGCAGAGAAATGCTGTTACCTGGGAGTGATGGCTGAACTGATACTAGGACACGCTTACATCACTGGACCTCAGATCTCTACACAGCGATGCTCTGTGGAGTGTCAGGGCCTCAGTTTCCCCTCTGTCCAAGGATTGGAGTGATTAAACGGTGGTTTGGAAGATTATTTCAGTGCACGTGCTGTACGCAGCACTGTGGTTGGCAGCATGAATGAGATATCCCTAGCCTCCATGTTAAATTCTCGGTCCTCTCCCTTGCTGGGACTCCCTCCTCCCCAAATCACAGGGAAAGTTAAAAGCATTGTGTTCCAACCAGGCTACTATGCCCAGCACTGAGGCTCTGGGAGCATGTGGGAGGATTTTTCTGGGGGGAGCCACAGGGAAACTGACTTGAGCAGACATGCTATTCTGGGGGTAAAGCGAGTCCTTGGAAAACCCCACCCTGTCCCAAGCTGGTCCTTTTTTTTTTTTTTTTTTTAATTTTTTTAACGTTTATTTGTTATTGAAAGACAGAGAGAATCAGAGTGTGAGCAGGGGAGGGGCAGAGGGAGAGGGAGACACAGAATCTGAAGCAGGCTCCAGGCTCTAAGATGTCAGCACAGAGCCCCGCGCGGGGCTTGAACTCACAAACCGCGGGATCATGACCTGAGCCAAAGTCAGAGGCTTAACTGAGCCACCCAGGCGCCCCTAGGCTGGTCCTTTTGATTGAAGGGTGGTATCTGAGATGGGATTGGGGAAAAGGCTTCCTCTGATAAAAGCGGGTGTAGGAGCTGTTCCTGGAGTTGGGTGAGAGCATTAATCGGCCAGAGAAATGCTACCTGAGATCCTAGATGTTCAGATTCAGGCAGAGGAGCTGGCTTGGTGACACAGGGAGTTTCCTTGTGTCTCTGTCTTCACACGGCCGTCTTATTAGGGCACCGGTCATTTGTTGTAGGTCCTACCCTAATCCAGTATGATCTCATGTTAACTTCGTTACATCTGCAAAGACCCTGTTTCCAAATCAGGTTACATTCACAGGTTAGGATTTCAACATATGTTTTGGGGGGGGGGGCGCAATTCAGCCTGCAACAAGGCTCAATGAAGAAAGAACATTCTGGCCAGAGGGGAACGGCAACAGCAGATTACCCTCCTAGTGCCCACTGCTTTCTGGGGCCCTATCTCCAGCCTCTCTCTGGTCCTGATACCTGGCAACTGCTTAAATGGAGCCAGGAGCAAGCTGATCTTCTGGATATCAAGTCTTCTCAGGCCTCGCCTTCTAGCAGACTCTCCGCAGCCTGCCTGTCCCTCCTCTTTCTGCCTGCCTGGTCCCCACCCCCACCCACATCCCACATGCGAGATGGACAAGGACAATAAAAGCTGTTTCACAAGCAGGTGGTGATTAATCGCCAAGTTAATTAAAGAGGCAGTAATTACGCTCAGATTTCAGAGGAAGGAGCGATGTCTTGGGCAGGGATGGGTGGTCAGCCTCGGTCTCCCTGAAAAGGTGGGGCTGGAAGACAGAAAGGATTTGAAAAGACGGAAGAAAAAGCAAGTCACATTTTTACAAAGTGGGTACTCCAACCATAGATGTAACGTTTTATTTGACAGAGTCGGGTGGCAGGCTTAGACGTTTAAGCTCGTCCCCGTGCTTTCCCATGTCTTTGAAATATTTCATTAGCAATAGCAACAACAACATACCGCAGGGGGAGGTTAAGTTTGGGATGTATAAACAGCCTCGGATACCAGTGTGGCCACTTCACCCAATGGAGAGGGCCTTAAGATTATGTGTAAATCAAATCCCGTTTGCCCACCGAACATCTTAACGTCGGCAATGCTCGATCTTCATTTCTGATTGATTTTCCCCGGCAGAGGCGCAGAATTCTTGCCTTTAAGTGTCAGACTCTCTCTGTCAAGTAGTTAATGACCTATAAAGCACTTAAAATGTACTGGAGGAGATGCTATTTGGAGGCACCCCGTGGTGTACCCTCTTCTATTGTCGGTAATCACCCCTCATTTATTTGCTCTTATTGGCTTAGGATTCGCTGTCAGGTTTGCCTAAAGTGAAGCCCACCGGGAAAGGTCCAATTCCATATGGGCCCGCATGGGTGCTGGGGTTGGTGTCCCGAGGCAGCAGCGACAGATGAGGGAAAGGGCCTTTTCTTAAGAGTCCTTGACCATGGGTGCACTTGTCACTTCCTGGCACATCTTCCCTAACTACCTCATTCCTCCCACAGCTCCAGCCACCAGAGCCTTCCCGGTTTCTCCTCACCATGGGTCTGCTGCCTCAACCTGTCTCCTGAGTCCTGATCCATTCTCTTGGCTGCCTTCAGGACGCCTCCTCTTGGTTGCCACCTGGATTTCTCCCCAAGTTGGTGCTGCACTCTGGTACTTCTGGTTGCGTTTACTGAACCAGCCTCTGTCCACTGGATGGGGCGTGGACATCTGAGACCAGTAGATCACCAGGTCTTGTCGGCCTCTCCCTTCCAAAGTGGCTCTGGAGTCTGGTCCCCTGCCCTAGCCCACACCTCCTTGGCCTCGGTCCCAGTTCCAAACTTTTGCCGATCTCAGCAGCCTCCAAATGAAACAGGCCGGTCTCCCCAGAGCCATTCGCTCAAGTTGCCTCATGAAGAACAGCGTAGGGGGTTTTGCTCTCCTGCTACCCGACTTCTGTGTGCCCCTCAGGCCTCAGTCTGGTACCCAAGGCCCTTCACAACCTGGGACTGGTGTCATCTCCCCAGGCTCCCCCAAACACCTCACACATTCTGCCGTCTCACTCCTTCCACCTTCAGGCCTTAGCTCATGATATTCTCTGTGTGGAATGCCTTCATCTTTTAAAGTCCCCTCTTTCAGGAAGCCTTCCTTGGTTAGCTCAAGCTTGGTTTACTCTCCTTGAGGCTCCCACGGTCTTCCCACAATGTGTTTTCCTTGGGTTTCTGTGTCTTCCTGTCTTTCAGGAACACTTCATTGACTGTCACTCATTCAGGGGCATTTCTTGAGTGTCCGCTGAGAGGAGCGTCATTAGTAGCACCAGTAAGAATCAGCCAGGTCCAAGTTCAAACCTGGCTTTGCCTCTTGCCTGCTGAGTGACCTTGGGCACCTGCTGCCCCTCTCTGAGTCTCACTTTTCTCCTCTGCCATGCCCCAGAGCTGCCTACCCTTGGGCAACTGAAGGATGATGCCAGCCTGGCAATGTCAATGCCAGGAGTGAGGGAAGAGGTCAAGGTTGGGGTTAGCACAGCAGCTGTGGCAGCGGCGACCTCCAGGGTCAGAGCTGTGAGACGCAACCACGAGGAGCACAGGGTGAGCCACCTGACCAGGGGGCCTGGAAGGCTGAATAGACCTTTCCAGTAGGGAAAGTGTACTAATTTTCTTTCTTTTTTTTTAATTAAAATTTTTAAATTAAATTTTTATTAAAAAAATTTTTTTTAATGTTTATTCATTTTTGAAAGACAGAGAGAGACAGAGCACAAGCAGGGGTGGGGCAGAGAGAAAGAGGGACACAGAATCCAAAGCAGGCTCCAGGGTCTGAGCTGTCAACACAGAGCCCAACGCGGGGCTCAAACTTACAGACTGTGAGATCATGACCTGAGCCAAAGTTGGACGCTCAACCGACTGAGCCACCCAGGCACCACTTAATGTTTATTAAAATTTTTTTTAATGTTTATTTATTTTTAACAGACAGAGAGAGAGAGACAGAGTGTGAGTGGGGGAGGGGCAGAGAGAGAGAGGGAGACACGGAATCCGAAGCAAGTTCCAGACTCTGAGCTGTCAGCAGAGACCCCGATGCGGGGCTCGAACCCACGAACCGCGAGATCACGACCTGAGCCCGAGTAGGCCACTTAACCGACTGAGCCACTGGGGTGCCCCAAAAAGTGTATTAATTTTCTAGGGCTGCTGTAACAAATTGCCACAAACTCAGGTGTCTTAAAACAGTGCATGTTGATTCTCTGGCAGCCCCAGAAGCCAGAAATTCAAAATCAGTTTTACCAGGTGGGTACCAAGGGGTTGGCAGGGCCACGTTCCCTCCAGATCCTTGAGGACAATCTGCCTCGTCCCCCTTTCCAGCTTCTGGAGCTGCATTCCTTGGCTCCTGGGCCCTTCTTCCCTCCTCCCCCAAAGTGGGCAATGTAGCAACTTTACGTCTCTCTGCTCCCATCGTCGTATTGCTCTCTGCCTTCTGTCTGTCCTCTCCCCCGCGCCCTCGTATAAGAACGCTTGCGATTGTAATAACCAGGATAATTTCCCCATTTTAAAATCCTTAATCACACCCGCAGAGTCTTTGCCGTATAAAGTACCATTCGCGGGGTCCAGGGATTAGGGTGTGGACGTCTCCGCGAGGCCCAGTATTCAGGCGACAGCAGAAGGCAACGGAGCAAAGAGGTTCAGATCGTGGGCTCTGAGGTGACTTCCGGGCCCTGAATCTGAATCTCAGCTTCACCATTTGCCAGCTGTGAGCGCTTGGGCAAGGTGCTATTATCTCTCAGATACTCAGTTTCTTCATCTATAAAATGGGAACAGTGTCTAGCTCCGGATAGGAACACAGTAGGTATGCAAGTACATGGTAGGCAGAGGGCACTACACCTGCCAGAGCCTGGAAGGACCCTTGCGTAGGAGGGAGGGAGCGAGGGCAGGGCAGGCTGGGGTGGAGGGGTGGATGGTGGACTTGGGCCGGGTCCCAGGGAAGAAGTGTGTGTGTGTGTGTGTGTGTGTGTGTGTGCCCGGTCCTCTGTCCTGGGGGTCGTGGACAAGGGATACAGAAAGTGTTTAAACAAGGCAGTTTTTGTTTATTTTTGTTGTGGCTCCTTCAGATATAATTCACATACCATAAAATTCACCATTTTGAAGTGTACGATTCGGTGGCTTTTAGCATATTCACAAGGTTGTGCACCCATTACCATTATCGAATTCTAGAACATTTTCATCACCCCATAAAGAAGGCCTGTACCCATTAGCAGTTTTTTGGGGCATCTTAAAGCTCTCTGCAATCTCCCACTCCAGACTTGAACCCAGGGAGAAGACAGCGTGCCCTCTAGCACTGAGCTGTGGGGTTGGGGCACCGGCCACAGGGCCAGGCCGACCTGGGATCAGCTCTCTCCTCAGCCTCTCCCGGCTTCCTCACAGCATCCCGGGAGGCAGGGTAGCCCACTGCACAAGGCTGAGGAGGCCCAGGTGTGGGAGCTCAGGGCTCACTTTCCATCACCACAGTTATCATTTTTATTTCTGGGCCTGGTCACTTGGTCCCAGAGTCTCTCTCCCCCCCTAGGCCGCACCCACACAGACTTTTCCTAATAGGTCAAAAGGGCCGGCAGCTCTTCCGGCTTCAACCCCAATACACAGCACCTCAGGGCTCCTGCCCACCGGAGGCAGGTGGGGAGCATTTGAGGTTGGGTCCAGAGAGGCCGGAGTACGGGGCCCTTTTTTTTTTTTTTTTTTAATGTTTATTTATCTTTCAGAGAGAGAGAGAAAGACAGAGTGTGAACGGGGGAGGGCAGAGAGAGAGGGACACACAGAATCTGAAGCAGGCTCCAGCCTCTGAGCTGTCAGCACCGACCCCAACGTGGGGCTTAAGCTCACGAACCACGAGATCATGACCTGAGCTGAAGTCAGGCACCTAACCGACTGAGCCACCAGGCGCCCCAGGACAGGGCCTTTTTAAGGCCTGAGCATCCCTGACTCTCCCCTACCCATCCAGCCATTGTCGGTGGGGGGGGGGGGGGGGGGGGGGGCGGGCTCTGACCTGGCCGGAACATGAGGACACAGCAGGGGCGTCTTCTGTGCTCCCACCCCGCACGCTGCCATGGGATCAGTGCTGCTGGCTGCATGGAGGGGCCTAGGCCCTGCACGGTCAGGACTGTCTGGCCTAGCCTAGAGGCAGCTGAGGCAGGAGGGAAGGCCATCTGGTGAGGCGAGGGACAGCGGTCAGAACATTGCTGAGCCGGCTGAAGCATTCCCTGGCAGTGACAGGGGCTTCTGGGATCAATTAAGAGAACCACCCTAACAGGGCTCTCGGCCCCTGACGCACGTTCCACAGGCACGTGGCATCGATCGAGCCTCTGACAGCTTTGAGAGCCAAGAGGTGAAGCCAGGGGCCCGCTGCTCGCCTTTCTCACGTGCCCCGGCCTGGTCTCCCACAGCTCCACACAGAGCCCGCCCCCTCCCGTCTGGAGGGAGGGTGCTAGAGGCTTCCAGGGCCCGCGCTTTCAGTCTCCCCTCTCCTGGTGCCGATGGAGCAACATTGCCTGTCTCGATTTTCACCTACGTAAAATGGATCACCGACTAGGGCTCACTTCCTGGAAACTGGAAAATACAGTCGTCCTTCCTCTTGCAGTGAGAACTGGGGCACTAAATTGCCAGCAAGGGGAGAAGCTCATTTATTCTTCAAACAAGTGGTTCTTGGGCCCCGGCAATGCGTCAGGCGCAAAGAGAAACGCACAGCACATTCGCTGCGCTCAGAAGGTTCAGGGCCGGCCGGGGGTCGGGTCGGGGAGATGGATGTGGGTGAAGGGCTTCGACTCAAAGGGGTCAGAGCAGGTGAGAAACGAATAAGCTTTTTGGTGGGGGAGGGGTTTTGAAGGAGGTTTCACAGAGAAGGTACGGTTTGAGCGGGAATTCCTCGAGCAAAGAACGGGGTGCAGGGCCTTGGGGCGGAGAAAGTAGGAGAAGCACGGGCTCGGAGGTGGGAGAGCTTGGCATCTTGGGGAACAGCAGCTCTGGATGGCATCACGGCTGGGGCTTGGGGTGCCCGGGCCGGTGGGAGCTGGTCAGAAATGAGGCTGAAGCCGTCACGAGGACAGAACCATCCGTCTCTTGTCCCAGACTCCGCACACGCACTGGAGCTGGACAAATATTGTAAGAGCCCTGAGTACTGGCCTGAGGAGTCAAGGCTCCATCCCGTGGACGGAGGGAGCCACCGTGAGGTTTCGTAGGGGGTGTGAGGAAGGGGCCCAGCTTCCTCCTTCTGCAAGTGGACGTCCATCTCTCCCAGTACTATCTGCTGAAAGCCTGTTTTGTCCCCCCATTGAATTGTCTCGGCTCCTTTGTTGAAATGAATAAATGGGAGGTAATGCAGGGTTTTGAGAGAGGGGAGAGGTGTGGTCAGATCTGTGCGATTGGAAGATCAGTTTGGTGGTAGAGACTGGGAAGGGCTGGAAGGAGAAGGGATGTTCTTTAAGCTTCTTTATTTATTTTGAGAAAGAGAGAGAGAGAAGGGGAAGAGCCGAGAGACAGGGAGAGAGCGAGAATGCCAAGCAGTCTCTGCACTGTCAACACGGAGCCTGACGCGGGGCTCGAGCTCCCGAACTGTGAGATCATGACCTGAGCTGAAAACCAAGAGCCGGATGCTCAACTGACTGAGCCACCCAGGAGCCCCTGGAAGGAGAAAGGATTGAAGGGAGACAAGCTGGGTGGGCTGGACCCAGGAAGGAAGGGGAACTGGGGAGAAAAGCAGTCCCCTGATCAGGCTGGGGCTCCTGTGGGGAGGCTGTACCCTGAACCAAGGCCGCGAGGTCAGCCAGCCTGGGCCACCCAAGGCCTGTGGCACTCACTGGGGAATCTGAATGGGGGCGGGGGGTGGGCCAAGGGGCCCAGAGGAAAAGCTTGTGCTCCTCAGCCCCTCAAGGTCCACCAAGTGGTAAAATTAAACCCCCTCCAGATACAGCCATCGCAAGCAAGTTTTCAGGTAGCGAGAGGATTGTAAATGCAAAAACAATGCCAATTACAGCAGCATTATCCCGGATTATGAAGCTTCCAAGAGGCAGTTCACACCTCCAGGCGTGTTGTGCCCGGAAATTTCCAGGGGAGGCTAAGGGATCCAAATGTCTAGGCTGCCTGAAGCCAGGCCCCGCAGTGTGGGTGGGCTGCTGGGCAGCCCCGACTCCATCACCTCTACTGACCTGCCTTCATTTCCCCAAGAAGACAGACCACCCCAAAGAGGACCCCCCACCCCCCACCCCTACGATTCTGAGCGATATAAGCCTGGTCGTTGATCTCTGGCAGAAATTTGTCCCTTCAAGGACTTCCCCAGCCCTGGGGGCCGTGAGTCCATCTAAGACACTTTATGCAACGCCCCCCTCACCTGACCCGTGAAGTCAGGAGGGCCACACACAGTTGGAGGCAGCCCAGCGCTGCCCCTTCTGTGCTATGTAACCTCTAGCCAGTCAGCCTCTCTGAATTGTGGTTTCTGCTTTGCTAAAACGGGAAGACGCCCCCCCCCCCCTCACTTGGCAGGGTGTTTTCAGGATTCAACGAGCTCTTGTAGGTAGGCTTGAGGAACGGAAACCGGTACAAACTCCACGCGTGACCCCTCTGGCAGCCTCTGTTAAAACAGTGAATGTCCACACTCTGGGCCCTGGGGATTCCTTCTCGTCATTTCCCCAAGGAGAAAGTTTTTGCAAATGACGCCCAAGGATGTTTCCTGCGGCCCCTTCTGTGAGGTTGGAAATTGTAAACAACGGAAAAGGCCGTTTCTAGGGGCTTGGCTAAATTAGGATCCATCGGTCCTGTGGAATCCTTTGCTGTAATTAAAGAGTCTGGCAGCTTCTGCGTGGCTGTCACGGGCGGATCTCCACCACGTGGGGCTGTATGAACAAAGCAAGCACCTACAGAATCATTCCATGTAAGCTCTTCAGAGCCCCCCGCAAGCACCATACATTTTATATGTTCGTGTACATGCATATATGTACGTGGATGCAATAAAAACAGCCTGGAAGAAAACGCACACACACACACACACATACACACACACACACCCAAATGACCCAGTGGTCACCTCAGGGCGGGGGCACCGGGATGGAGGCTGTAACTGGCGGGAGCATCAGGGGAATTTTACAGCCTGCGTTATGCCTGTTACGCCTGCATCACCTGCTTGGATAAACACATCCTAAACGCAGAGTGCAGAGAGGAGGGTCGGCCCCATGCCCCGCCAATGCTCGCAGGCCGTGATTATGACCGCAGGTCAAGGGAGGAGCCTAGTAAGGGAAGTGTCCCAGGGCCCTGTGTTGCTGATGTCTCCAACTCTTGGAGTCTGAATCCAGGTCTGAGGAAGCCCCTCAGGCGGGTAAATGACGTCCGTTGGCACGAAGGAGGGACAGAGAGACGCCGCTGTGGCAGCCTGGCGGGGCTGGGGCCATGGCCCACCTCTCCTGGCTGAGCAGTCTGCCAAGGAACCTATTGAGCTACATAAAAATCCATCCTGGAAATCCCAGAGGCATCCTTAAGCATGGAGGGCGCCTTTAAATTAGAAGGGGAAAAAAAAAAAAAAAAAAAAAAGGCAGATTTGCCAGTAACTTGATTTCAGGTTGGCGAGGGCTGGTGGCCAAAGCGCAGTGGCTGTGCTTGGCCAAGGCCCCCAGGCCACACGGTCCTGCAGTATTGGGTGTGAGGGGAACCCCGGCCCCACCGAGGTTCTGTGTGGAACCGCACATGTTCCCATGGAAACTCTGCTTTGCAGAATCCTCTGGAAATTGTCGCTGAGGAGGGGCAGCCGCTTCCCACACCCATTTTTGTGTTCCTGGGTTTGGTTTCCAGGGACGATTCTCTCAGGCAAGCACCTGAGAGGAGCAGGAGCAGAAAGGGGGTTGGAGGCCGAAACCCGGAGGGAACGGGCAGCGGGGGCCATTTCTGAGTGGCTGCCCCGGAGGAGGTGGAGGGTGCCAGAAGTAAGCTGAACTGTTTCGGACGCCTGAGGCTCAGAAGAGGGTGTCAAGGCCCGACCTAGGAGGGCAGGGGGGGCTCCGCTGAGAGCTGGAAGGAAATCCCCGTCAGAGCCAGGCAGGCTAGACGGAGACTGTCCCCCTGAATTGGGGCAGGGTCTGGGTGGGAAGAGGCTGTGCCCAGGGCCTGGCCCTCAGGGGCCGCGGGGTGGGGGCAGGGGAGGGGGGGTCCACAGCGCTAGGCCAGGAATCCGCCCTCAGGATGTGGCCATCCACCCTTTGGGTCTAGGGCCCCCTAGGGCTCCACTCACCAAGGGTCTCACCTGTTCCCCTCCGATCCGACTCCTCCGGGGTGCTCCCAGCTGACCGTTCTTCCTCCGGCCACTCCAGTCCCGCCTGGGCCAGGAACAACCCTCCCCATGCCATCCCTCTCTGTTTGCCTTGCCCCCACCCCTGGGAGCTCCCTGTGGGGGCTACAGAGCCTGGGTCCCCATCTCCCCCAGGGAGTCCTAACCCCTCTTTTAGCAGACCCCCTCCACACTGCTCCGTGATAGCCTGTTTTTCCTGGAGGCTGAGTGCGGAAGAAAATGCACACCCGCTGAGCCTCTGGAGGAGCAGAGTTCCCCTCTGTCCTCTCTGAGCCACGCCCAGTGGTCTTGATTGTCACTGCAAGCAAGGCTCAGGGGGTCATGGCTGCTGGGAGGTGGAGTTGGGGTTCGAGAGAGGCCGGCAGCCACCCGGCCTCAAAGGGCTCCCAAGTGTGGTTGGTTCTTCCCCCCTGTGCCCATTCAGAGTCCAGAGGCCACACAAGCCTGTCTGCCCTCAAGGAGCGTCATTCGAAGCCCTCTCTGTCCCCTTCTCCTCTCTTACAGCCACCTGCACCCCCCTAAAGTAATCTGCCACCCCTCCACCTACACCAGCCCTTCGGGCTCAGGTGGGAACTGTTGAGCCCAGGAGGGACGAGATCCTATGTAGGTTTTATCCCTTTGTGGAGAAGAGACAGGGGGCGGGGCAGGGCAGCCTGGACCTGGGCAAGCAGGTGTACCCCCCGGGGCTGGCTGGAAAAGTCTGACTCCCAGCCTGAGGGGCTGGGGTCCTGGGGTCAGGAGAGAGAGGCCCAGGCCCAGCAGGTAGCCTCCTCCTGGTCTTACTGGCTTTGGTGTCTCTGGGGAGGCTTGCTGTCCCCTGAGCAGCATGCCTCCCCTCCCCCCCAGTATGCCTCCCCTCCCCCCAACTCCCAACCCTGGCCTCTGCCTCGGGCTGTTGGAGTCTGCCTGTTGGAGTCCGGAGCCTGGAAGGCACTTCTGCAGGCAGCTTCGCCCCCTGAACAGGCAAGGAATTCCTTCAACTCCAGCCTCCTGGTGAGCAGGGCCCTCTCCACTCAGCCTTATAATCCCACTAGAGCCTTCCTTGCGCTGTGCTCACAGACCAGGCTCAGAACCAAGCTTGGAGGCTGTGGGCTGCCCTGTCCTGTGGGCCCAAGGAGGCTGCGGGCCAGCCTAGCAGAGGGGCCGGGATTTCTTTGGAATGTCAGTCTACTGCTTCCCCTCCCCCAAGACCTCCCAGCCCATCTACCCTGAGGGAAGGGCCTGACCTGCAGACCCAGTGCTGCCTTCAAGCTGCCCAGTACGGCTCAGGGACCAGGGCCGGGGCTCATGCCTTGGGCCCCCCCCAGCGTCCCTAGACACGTTTGGGGTTTGTGTGCAAGGGCCCCCCCCTCAAGGACCTCTGGGAAGAGCGCTGGGGTGGGAGGGAGGATTTTACAAATGAGGTCGAGGAGAGCAGCAGGGGTGGAGGAGAGCAGGGGAGGGAAGGAGCAGAGCCCAACAGCCCAGGTGATCCCCACCCTTAGCCCCCTCCTGCCTGTGTAATGGGTTCCAGCAGGGCTGCTCAGCACTTGGAGCCCCAGAAACGGCTCTGTGCGAGCACTGAGGGCCACTGTCTGCACGGGGCCTGAGCTGCGGCCACATCGAGGGGGCCCTCCTGCAGCCCAGAGGAGCCCCAGGCACCAAACCACTGGGCTAGAGCGTGTGAGGAGGTGCCCCAAAGCACTGGGGCAGATGCACAAGGCAGACAGAGGGAGGAGGTGGGTGGGGTCCGCGTAGATCAGACGGTGAGGGCTCTGGGGGAAGGAGAAGTCGCTGAGGCCCTGAGGGTGGAGGAGGGCTGCAGGTGTTGGCAGAGCGTGTAGAGGGCCAGGCCGATGGGAGACGGCTTTGGGGTCCCCGTTGGGGGATGGAGAGCTTCGGGAGGTTCAGCCCGTTTGGCCAGCATCTGCCCCAAACGTGCCGGATCTGCTTCCTCAGCTGCCCTGCTCCAGGCCCCCAGCCTGACGACCGGCACTCAGCCACCTCCTTGGCCTCTGGCTCTGTCCCAGAGCCCAGCCCCGCCTCTGCACAGCTCCTTCGGGCCCACACCCCATTCCTCCTGTGCCAGCCCCCTCCTCTACTTTGTGCGGCCGCCGCCTTGTGCCTTTGACCTAGCCGGGCAGGGGCACGGAGGTGGGGTATTTGTGTAGTCGTTCCTTTATTCATCCCCGCGGATGCTCGCGCTCACGGCGGCACCGACAAGGGTCCTTTGCTGGGAACCTCCCCGAGGAGCTCACAGTTGGCCTCGCCGGCTCAGGCCGTGGTGCAGGCTGGCGCCCAGAGAGCCCATGAAAGGGTGCAGAGGGCTTGGGGAGGGGCTGTGTCGAGGAGAGCCTGTGAGGACTGAGGAAGGGCTCCCGGACAGAAGGGACAGTCTGGGCAAAGGCCAGATGTGAAACGCTGTGACCGGTGGGTCTGGCTGGGACACAGAAGGAGGGGGTAGGGGGCAGGCCAAGGCCGGAAGTGCCTTGAATGTAGGGGCAAGGTGATGGGATGCCCCTGGGGCCTCACTCCTGGGATAGGACAAGTCCTGTGGAAGGCGGAGCTGCTGTGGGGCATCTGATCCAGGGCGAGACCGAAGGGCCCGTGGAGCTCATCCTAGAGATTTTCATAGACCAGGTTAAATTCGCTGTCATTCGTAAATCTGTGCATTTTCTCCTGGGGAAAAAAAGGAAGGAAGGAAGGAAGGAAGGAAGGAAGGAAGGAAGGAAGGGTAGGACACAAGGAGAGAAGGAGTGGAGAAAGGAAGAGAGAGAAAGAATAGGTAGGAAGAGAACAAAGTTGTACGAATGCAGTTTTAGTCAGAGGCGCAGCTCTGACTGGGAGGCCTGTCCTTGTCCCCAAGGCCACCTCACCAGTCTCTTCCTCCACTCCACCCACCCTTGCTCTCTGCCCTCCAGCCCTTCCGCCTCCCCACATGCTCTTCCCTCTGCCTTGGGTGTTCCCCCACCCCACCAACTCCCCAACCACCACCTACTCCCCCTGCAGGGTTTGGTTCACACCCCCGAAAACCCCCTCCCCTGGCCGTAGTCTGATGCCTCCCCCCAGCACACCCCTCACAGGGGGCTGCAAATGCCTCTGTTTGTCAGTGACTGTTCCCGCAGACCCGAGGCTCCCGAAGGGGCCAGCCGTCCTGGCAACACCTCAGAGCCTGGCACAGGGCGGGCACTGCCTAGGATGGCCCAGACATCCTTGGGGGTCTCGGCAGGGGGAAGCCCTGCTTCCAGTCAGGGCCTAGTTCAGGGCTGAGTAGAGCACGGGCTTGGAGAAGAGGAGCCAACAATGCCAGCCTGGGCCTCCTGGGCTGGGGGGAGGCCAAGTTCCAGCTCCCTCGCTTCTGACGGCTCTTCCAAGATGCCCGTGGGCCCACCCACTACCCAAGGGCTCCTGTACTGGCTCGATGAACCCCCTGCACCTTATGATGCCCAAAGCTCGGGTGTCGACATTACTTAACCTGGAACTCATTTGAATTCAGGGCAGTTGGTTTTGTAGGAAAGGGTCACTCATCCAGTTTACAGATGAGCAAACAGGTTTCAGAGAAACCATGACCGGTGGCGCCTGGGTGGCTCAGTCGGTTGAGCATCCGACTTCGGCTCAGGTCATGATGTCCCTGTTCGTGGGTTCAAGCCCCGCGTCGGGCTCTGTGCTGACAGCTCAGAGCCTGGAGCCTGCTTCGGTTTCTGTCTCTCTATCTCTCTCTGCCCCTCCCCCGCTTGTGCTCTGCCTCTCTCAAAAATAAACATTAAAAAAAAAAAAAAAAACAACAGAGAGAGGGAGAGAAAGAATAATGATCAAGTGATATGCCTTGGCCTCCATCATGATGAACACGGACCCCTGACCGGGCCAGCTCAGGCTGGCACCAGCCCCGACACCAGCTTCCAACTTTAGCCAGTGTCAGCCTGGGGACAGCTGGAAACCTAATAACCCCTGCCCGATCGACCAGTGTAGACATTGCTCACACCGCAAAACCCTACGGGGCCCCAGTACCACGTTTGACCCTCATGGCAAGTCTGTGACTCAGTTTACAGAGGAGGGGACTCGGGCTCAGAGGTAAGCCCCTCGGCCAGGGCTGCGCAGCTGCCTGGGGACAGAGCAGGGGTTCAAACCCACTAGTCCCCTTAACCACTAGGCCGCCTGCCTAGGGGAGAGGGCTCTGATTCGACTGCAAGAGGTTCACTCCTGTGGTCCTATTTACCCCCATTTCACAGATGAGGAGAGAAGGTCCCATGGAGTGAGAAGGGGAGCCAGGCACGCTGCCCCACCCCCCTGCATACCTGGGAGACCGGATCTGGGTTGGGGGGCAGGCTGCTGGGCACGGTCTGGATGCAGGAGTAGATTTCAGTGTCTCTGCCCTGTAGAGACTGTGGGAAAGGGCAAGGGTCAGAGGAAGGTGACCTGGGGGGCAGGGACTGGGTCCCAGCAGCCAGGCCTCCCCGTTCTGATCACCTCTGCCTGCGGGCACCCAGGAAACAGGGCCCTTTGGGCCACAGCCTGTGAGGGGACAGTTACCTCGCCCAGCTACGTCACGCACGGCCATACCACTGTACCTTTGCACCTGCCCTCCTCTCTCTCGCGGAACCGCTTTGCCCTTTCCCACTTGTTCACGGACACTCTCCTCTCTGTGCCCCCTGTTATCTGCCTCACACCATCTCAAGCCGGGGTGGGCCCTCTACAGGCTCTGCCAGGGGCCCAGATCCACTCCCACAGTCCTTGCCGGTCCTTAGGCCCTCCAGAGCCTGGTTGCCAGCAGTCCCAGCCATGACACCCATGGCCGTGGTTCCAATAGGATGCCCTCCCGGCACCTGTCCTCACTCCCTGGGTCCAAAGCCACTGCACCCATGAGGGTCCTGGCCACCCATCCACCCCTATAGGATTCCTTTGACACCCCCACCGCGGCCCCTGCTCACAGATGCCTTAGGCAGCTGCCGGGTCATACACCTCTCCCATTAAGCTGTACCTGGTGCGTGTCTGGGTCACTGAACCTACAGTAACTGAGGCCACAGTTGCTCTTGGCCTAGCTATGAGCAGCCTGGCCAGAGGTGTCACGATGGTAGAAAGAGCTAGGCCTTGAAATCAGACAAGAGTAAGCATAGCTCTCAGCTCTGACCATGTGCCAGCCCTGGACAGCCCCTGGAACTCTCTGTGTCTGAGTTTCCTCACCTGTGAGATGGGAATAATCATATTTTGCCTTGCAGGCTCAAAGCACGATTAAATGAGATACTATGTTTGGCGCAGGGTTTGGCAAATAGTAGGTGCTGAACACCTACTGAATGACTATGAGTTGAACAATTGTCCGGGAGGCTTGGTGCCTCCCTCCCCTCTCTGCGGTCAGAGCCTGGACCCTCCTCCAGACTCTGCGGGGCACCCGGGTCCCATGCGAGGAGCAAACGCTGTTCTTCGGGGTTGGCACATCAGAGCCACCAACGGCCTCGGCGAGAGGCAGGAACCTTCCCTTCCCGCGCGCATACATGTCATATGGAAGCCGGCTGGTTGCCAAGGAGGTGGTTTCCCTGGCAACAGGCAAGCAGGGGTTGCCGAGGCAGGCTGGAGAGACAGGTGGTGCTCTGAGGCAAGGGAGGGGGGAGGTGGGGAGGAGAGGAGGGAGGGAGGCGCCGAGAGGTAGCAGTGCATGAAAACCCGAGTAATAAACCATTGGCACTCCGGAGACCCTCGCTTCAAGGGCATCACACACAGAGATGGCTAGGCAGCCCTGGGGATCAGTTCAAGGGGCCCTGAGTCAGGGGTCTTGAGGAGAGGGGCTTCTGACCCTCCTCCGGGGAGGGAAGGGGGCCAGACTGCCCCAAGGAGAAGCCCCGTCTCCAGTGGAAGGCGACCTCTAGGGCCCCTGCTCAGGCCTCTCTGGTCTTCAGGCCTGCCTGGCACACAGAATAGGCATCTGCTACTCAGCAGCCCTGTGCCCCCAGCCTCTGTCCGCCAGACCTGGATCTCCTCCGAGCTGGCAGCCCTTCCAAGCTGGACATTTCCGGTCACAGAGTGAAGGGAAAAAAGGGCCTCCCTGCTGACATCTCAGCAGGGGAGCCGGTCTGGGGTCCCACAGGTGGCTCCCTTCTCCCTCACGTCCAGCCCACGTGGGCTGCCTGTCACACATGAGCCCAGAGAGGCTCCAAGATGTCTCGGGTCACACAGCCCCCTTGGGCGGCAGAGCCAGGATTGAAACTCAGGCCTCCTGCCCCAGCTCCGCGCACTCCCCCTGGGCCAGGCAGCGGCTGGGGGACTTCTGAGACAGAGAAGAACACCCTGTCACGGGACCCCACCGGCCTCTGACCCTGCTGAGGGCAGGAGAGGCAGGGGGGCTGAGGGCAGGGCAGGCTGCAGGGGTCGCTGCCAGTTAGCAGCTGCTGAGTGAAGCCTTTGACAAGCCCTGACCTGCTGGGCTGCATTTGCATTCAGGGTGTGACCCGCTTGGCTGGGCTGTGAAATGCCTGGCGGCCTGGGGGGGGGGGGGGGGTGGGGGGTGGGCTCCGCACCTCCTGGGCTTCCTTTGTCGTGATGGAAACTGCCTCCCTCGGGGTGTGCCTGCTGGGAGAGGACTGCCCTGGCCTCTCAAAGGGCTGCACTGGGCTGGGCTAGAGCAGGGCTGTGCTGAGCTAGGCTGGCCTGAGCTGGGGCGGCTCGGGAACGTACTGTGCTCAGGCCGCGCTGGCCTGTGCTGCGCTGGGCCAGGGCTGTTTGTCTGGGACCCGGGCCCCCCCAGGTCCTTTGCTTCCTGCTGCTCTGTGGGCCACAGTGCTGACCCAAATGGCTGTCAGTGCTGAAGTGTGGAGTCAGTGGCAAAGCCTTCCTCCAGGTCAGCTGAAGCCAAAGCTGAAGTCAGCTGCCCCGGGGCCAGGACCTAGTACGAGGGTTCTAGACCTTGGTCCCCCTGTAAGACCTACCCCTCCCTGTGACCAGGAAAACGCAGGAGCTTCACTCTCGCGGGCACCGGCACTTAGGGACTTGCACAACGCACTCTGGGGGCAGCTGGGGGCCATTTGGGGGTGTTGTGCCAAAAGGGGCAGCGCTCATCGGAGAAGAAGGACCTCCGCTGTAGGTCAAGGTCCTGGCATGTCTGAAATGAATGGCCCACTGAGGGGACAGGAGTCCGGGGAGGCAGGGCTGGAAGAGCCCTCCAACGAAGGCTGCCAGGCTGAAGAGCTGGCAGTGGGGAGTCCCTGGAGGCTTCTGAGAGGGAAGCGACCGCATCGATGGCGTGTCAGCGAGGTCCCCCCGCTGCAGTGGGCAGGAAGGAGGGCAGCAGGCCAGGCTGAGGATGCAGCAGAGCTGAGGGAGGTGTTCCGCAGAGCAGATGCCCCACGTGTGCCCCGGGGTGCCCAGCACCGAGCCCCGTGGAAACCCAGGCATCTGGAGGGCAAGAACGGCCCTCCGCTTGTCCATATGGCACTTGACTGCTAGGCACCCACTGTGTGAGACAAACCACGGTCACGAAAGTAAGAGGTGGCCGTAAGGACCACAGAGGGACACGGAGAAGGAGGATAGGGAGGTGGGGGTCGTGGAGGGGGTGGGGAGCTTGTATTCTGAAAGGGAGGTCAGGAAAGACCTCATGGCCAACGTGCCATCTGAGCAGGGTGCCAGGGAGGGAGGGAGCAGCCCCCATGGACAGCTGCAGAAAGGACACTCCGGAACAGAGGGCACGGCCGACAGCAAGGCCCCGTGGCGAGGGAATGCCTGGTGTTTGGGAACAGCAAGGAAGCCAGTGTGACTGGAGACAGGGGGAGACCATGAGGGCAGAGCTCGTGGAGGCTCTGTCCGGGGCTCTGACATCAACTCTGAGTGAGGCAGGAACCTTGGGAGGTCGGTGGCAGTTGTGAGAACGTGCTCCCCAGACCTCCAGGCCCAGGGACCAGTACTGACCAGGGGCCCCGGCTGCGGGGCTCTGGAAGCCATCATCATGGGTACACGGAAGCCACGGAGGCCCTGGGGGCTCCTCCCAGCCGCTGGCCAAGCACAGTGGGGGTGCCCGCACAGCCTCCTACCCTGGCAAAGGACCTCCTCTCACACACGTGTGCACTCCCACCCTAGACCGTGCGGCCTCGGGACTTCCTCTCTGCCGTCCTTCCCACTTTCCTCACTCAGGACCAGCTCTGCATTGGTCTGATGGCTCGCCCAGACTTCCCCATTTTCTCCCACAGGTGGTTTCCTTACTAAGACCATTTCAGGTTCGCCCCAGCTCTGTGGCTGCTTCTCTGACTCCCCAAGGGCCCCGAGCAGAGCGAATGTGACCTGTGCTTGAGCAAGATCGCTCTGGCTGCTGCCCAAGGACAAGGATAACACTAGGCCAGCTGATCAGAAACCAACTGCAAGGCAGCAGACAAGAAACGGTGGTGGCTCCCACCAGCGTTAGCACCGGGTGGGGGGCGGGGATTCCGGACATGCTATGAAACGCGACGCGCTGACAGATCGGATATGAGCCGTGACAGAAACAAGGGAAGGACGACTTCCAGGGCTCAGCCTGGACAACTGGAAGGCTGGAGCAGTCCGTCCCTACAACGAGGACCATGAGTCGAGGCACCTCGGTGGGTAAAGACTTGGAGGCTGGTCTGAGGGAGAAGCCGGTGACTCAGATGGAGGGACTCTGGGGTTCAGAGGAGGTGTCTGGGCTGGACGTAGAAACGTGAGAGTTGTCAGAATATAGATGGTGTCAAACCTTGAGGCTGAGTGAGATCACGCAGGGGTTGAAGATGGGGAAGACGAGAGAAAGGGAAGAGAAAGGGTCCCAGGACTGGACTCTGATGTTGAGAAGTCAGGGTTCCACGAGGAACCAGTGAAAGAAGCTAAGGAGGCCCCGGCAGTGAGTCCGAGGAGGGGGCATCACGAGGGTGTAGAATGTTCTGGAAGCACGTAAAGAAAGTGTGTCAAGGAGGGAGGAGAGTTTGGTAGCGTCAGATGCTGCTGATTCATTAAGGAAGATGAGGACCAGGATTTAATCCAATGACATTTGGATGTAACAAAGTGGAGGCTGATGGTGACCTTGAAGAGGAAGATTTTGATGAATACCTGGGCAGGAAGCCCTCCTGAGGGGGGTCGGAAAAGGAGAGAGAGGAACTGAAGACAGAGAGTTTTGACATTTCTGTTATGAGTCGTGGAGAAAGGGCAGGGTCACTGGAGAGGGACGTGGGCTCGATGTAAGAAATCCAGGATGGAAGAAACCATAGCACGTTTGCGAGCTGTAAATGCAATATTCTACTGTTAAACCCTACTTTACAGATTATGGAACCAAGACTCAGAAAGTTTAACAGAACCTACGAGCAAAAGAAGTAGGCTTCGAACCCCAGTCTGCCTGACCCACTCCAAATCCGTGCCCCTGAATAGATTACTTTTAAAAAAACAAATTGGGGGGCGCCTGGGTGGCGCAGTCAGTTAAGCGTCCGACTTCAGCCAGGTCACGATCTCGCGGTCCGTGAGTTCGAGCCCCGCGTCGGGCTCTGGGCTGATGGCTCAGAGCCTGGAGCCTCTTTCCGATTCTGTGTCTCCCTCTCTCTCTGCCCCTCCCCCGTTCATGCTCTGTCTCTCTCTGTCCCAAAAATAAATAAACGTTGAAAAAAAAAATTAAAAAAACAAATTGGAGTGGTACAGCTTTTTTTTTTCCTCATGCCACAATATATCATGAGTATTTTCCCACATGCATAAAAAGGAAGACTTGACATAATTAAAAGGAGAAATATACAAAGAGATGGACAGATTTAACTCACTTCTCTCAACATCTGATAGACCAAAACCAAAAACTGATAAGGAAATGGAATATTTTATACAGCACGATCAACAGACTTGACCCAATTAACACACGTAGAACACCTAGTCAGCCGTGCACAATGCAAGTTCTTTGCAAGTGCACACAATACAGGCTGAGCCATAAAGTAAGTTTCGAGAGACTTCAAAGGATTAAAATCATACAGACTATATTCCCTGATCACAGTGGAATTGGCGAGAAATAAAAAATGGAACAATGACTAGAAAGTAACTAAACATTTGAAAATGAAGCAAAATACTTTTAAACAACCCATGGGGTGAGGAAGAAATCCCAACAGAAAATTTAAACTGAAAGATAATAAAAATATGACATATCAAAATTTGTGGGATACAGCTAAAGCTATAATTAAAGGGAAGTTCATAGCTTTTAGTGCATAGATTAGAAAAGAAGAAAGATTGGGACACCTGGGTGGCCCAGTCGGTTGAGTGTCCGACTTCCACTCAGGTCATGATCTCACGGTTCGTGAGTTCGAGCCCTGCATCACAGAGCCTGCTTTGGATCCTCTGTTCCCCGCCCCCCCCCCACCCCACCTCTCTGCCCCTCCCCTGCTCACTCTCTCTCTCTCTCTCAAAAATAAACGTTAAAAAAACCAGAATTAATGAATTCAACAAGGTCACTCTATATAAAGTCAATATGCAAAAGCCAATCATATTTCTACATACTTACGATAGACAATTAGGAAATAAAATTGAAATGGGGCTAGCACCTGTATCTGAAATCCCTAACGTGAGACTCAATGACATAACAGGTGTAGAATCCCACCACAGTGCCTGGCACATAGTAGGCACTCAACAAACGCTCCTGAAGTCATCACCCCTGTCGTTAATGTATGCCTACCTGCCCAGCTGGTAGGGACCGGCCTCAAGGGCTCCCAAAGTCTGTGGCCTCCCTTCACGTCTCCTTTCTTGTCCCGAAATCTCTTGAAACCACCCCTTAACCCCGCGGGGCCATTGGGCTTCTTCCGCACACCCTGGAGTAGTCTGCCTGAGCCTCGGAGAAATCTAAACACGGGCAGGAAAAAGATGTTCTGTGCAGAAGTGAGTCTCTTCCATTAAAACCACGCTGGTAGAAGGATATTTATTCATGTGGAAAGATGTTCATGAGATATTGCAACACGAACAAAAATAGCTGTACTACTCCAATAAAAAAAAAAAAAGTACGTGTGAGTGTGTATATGGGTCTCTTTGTATGTATTTATAGAAAAAAGACTGGAAGGTATAGAAGTCGATGTTACTAGTATTTATCCTGGAAGAAAATAGGCTTAGGATGATGGTTATTTTCTTCATAGACATACATACATATATAATAGAGAGAGAGAGAGAGAGAGAGAGACAGAAAGATCGTGTGTGTGTGTGTGTGTGTGTGTGTGTGTGTGTGTGTGTGTGGAGAGAGAGAGAAATGTTTTTATTCAAAAGCTGACACCAGAATCCCTCACAGGGAAAATACCCTGAGTCGTTGAGAGAGCAGAGGGGACATGGGGAAGTCTGGGACCACGTGGGAAAGTGGCTGGTGGAAATTCCCCAGAGTGGAGGGCTGGCCGTGTTCTGTTCCATTTGGAGCCGTTGGTGCTGGAGGGACATTGCCTTTGCCCCATCCCCATCTGTCCCCATCCTCAGGAAGTAGGGCCATACTCTGAATGCCCTCTGTGTGGCCCCGAGTCTCCTGCGTGTCCGGGTGGTGGGAACAGACCAGCGACAGCAGGTCCCGGCAGAAACGTGCAGGGGCAGCCCTCGAACACGCCCCTGGGGAGCCCGCAGGTCCCAGGTGTGGAGCCGAGATCCTGACCTGGCAGCTGTCGGTCTCATGGTGCCGAGAGCCCAGCTGACACTGGGTGGCATTTATTCACTTCCTCTACAGTGAGCATACGCTGCTTGCGGAACTAAACTAGACGTAGCTGAAAAGGCACGGTTGTCACCTTCCCGGCCGCTGGGCAGAGAGGGGCTGCGTGGGGACCGTGGGGACCGGTGGGCGGGCTCATTCACACCCCACGGGAGCGCCAGGCTGAGCCTCCCCCAGGTAGATACGAAGACAGGTACAGCACAGGAGATGCTTATGACACGACATCCCAGCTCATCCCAGCTCGTGTCTCTGCTTGATTTTAAGGAGAAGAAGCAATGCCTGCGTGTGGGGGAAGGGAGGTGTGAAAAACTGAAAAGCGTTGATGTGTTAAGGGCTTGCGACTGCACCTGACCTTTCCCTCTTTCTGCTGTTTGCTGTGATGCTGTTCGTGCAATAAAAACAGGAAAGAGCTGCTGAGCCGGTCAACGTCACTCATTCCTCCCCACCTCGTGCCCCGGCTGGCCCTTGTCCCAGAAGCGGAGGGGCGTGCCAGGGAGCGGGGCCCGGTGCCACCTCACAGCTCCCTGCCCGCCAGGGGCCAGGGGCCACATGCTTGCTCATCTCCACAGAAATCCCGCCAGGTTAGAATTCTTGTCCCCAGTTTGCGGGCTGGGAACTGGAGGCTCAGAGGTCACGCAGCCGGTACATGCCTGAGCCGGCCCCGGCCCCTGTGCCAGGCCTGAGAGAGGCAGAGGGAGCCCAGGCCCCAAGACTCACTGTGTAGATGGATTCGGCCACAGGCTTCTCCTGGCGGTGGGCAGTGCCGGGGTCCAGGCGCTTCGGGGGAGCCCGCATCTGTCCCTGCGAGGAAAGGAGTCGGGCGTCAGGGCGGGAGATGGGCAGCTCCCACCGCGCAGACCCCGACCCCCCCCCCCCGTGGGAAAAAATAGCAGATTGTCACCAGGCCGCTCAGAAATTGATCACTCAGCACCTCCTCCCACCCACCTTCCCCAAGGAAACGGGGCAAATGCCTCCAAGACCCACGTCGAGCCACCCATCTGCCTGCGCTTACGGAGCGGTCAAGACCCCCATGGGGCGCTGCCCACGGACCCAGTGCCTGGCTCAGGGGAGACAGGCAGTGCAGGACACGGTGACAGGGCCCCTGGCTACGGAGCTGACTGCTGTGGGTGGTCCGATGTCCAGCGCCACTCTGCCCCTCATTGGCCCTGTGGCCTCATTCATGCCACCTCCCCCTCCGGGCCTCACTTCCTCCAGCAAGAACCCTCCTTTGCGAGATTGTTGCAGAGAGGCGGGGAGGTGACCAGGGCATGAGTACTTGGCACTCAGTCCTCGGCCAACCAACACACGCCCGTCAGCCACCTCCTGTTGGCCGGGTGGTCCAAAGAGGTGGACGCCGTCCCCGCATTCCTGGAACCGAGGACCCCGTGGGGAGACGGACGATGAGCTCCCAGTTTTGCCAAAGCAGGGTTCATGCGCTGACCGACAGGACAGAGAGCCTCCGGTGCACTCTGGGGGGGGGGGGGGCACGCCCCTCACCTGGCAGAAAGGGGGTTTTAACCCTGAACGTTGAGGAACTATGTCGGGCAAGAGAGGGAGGGAAGGCAGGCAGAGGGAACGGCATGTGCCAAGGCCCTGAGGTCTCCAGGAACTTCAAGAGAGTCAACGTGGCCAGAGAGAGGCGAACCTGCCACAACGAGCAGGGCTGAGCTAACAGTGTGGTCTCCGTGGAAAGCATCTGAGTGCTTCCAGCGGGAGGACGGCCCTCCTCGTGGCAGGCACCACACCGCCACCAATGGAGCCACGGCGGCCTCGTCTCGGGGCAGGGGCTGATTAAAAATCCCGGCCACCTGCCCGTCCCCAGCCCGTTTACTCGGATTAGCTCTCCAGAGCTCCTCAACTGTCAGGCAGAAGCCGGCGCCACCCCGGTCGCAGCCTAATCATCGCCCAGGAGAGGAAGGCTCACCGGATGCCAGGTGGGGCCCTCTCTGCGCGCATCCCCCGCCCTACCTCATGTGTTTCTCAACACACCGGCAAGACAGGTTTTCACGTCACCTCCGTTCCCCACGTGAGGACGGGGAGGCTCAGAAAGGGCAGGCGACCCGCCTGAGCGACCCCCCCCCCCCCCGGAGCCGGAAGGGGCAGAGGTAGGACTTGAACCCGGGTCCGTGTGATTCACCAAGATGGCCGACCTGAGAGTATCAGTTTCGCCTCTCTGTTTTGTCCGAACGTGCGGGTCTCGTAGGCGGTTAGATAGGCGTTGGCACCCGCGTGGCACTTCACAGCTTACAAAACAGCCCTGAGACTTGCCCTCATTTGATTCTCTTTACTGCCTGCAGAAGTAGACCCTACAGGGGGGGAAACTGAGGCATGTCTAGCTAGTCAATGACTGCCTTTGCACGGAACCTAGACGTCCTGTTCCAAATCTAGTGTCCTTCCCCTGCACCATCTGTCACAGAGGCCGTGGCTCCCCTCAAGACAGCCGGGGGCCTGGTGCCTCTCCCCTCGCTGACCCTGCCAAGGCTGGTGGGTGCGAGCTCATGGGCAGGGGCTCTTCTGGGCCCTGGGGGGGGGGGGAGGGGCAAGACCCAAACCTGTCCTCGTGGTGCTTCTCCTGAGACCCGTGGGGCCACCAGGCAGGTAAGTACCATTGTGGGGGTGTGGGAGGGAGCCCCGAGACTGCCAGGGGGCCGGGGCAGACTTCGGAGGGCTTGCCGTGTCTTCCGAGGATGGGAGAAGAGTCTGAGAAAGTGTCACAGGCCACGGGGACAACGCACGGAATAGCACGAGGGCAGGAATATCAGGTGTCGGGGACACGCTCGAGGATGGACTGTCTGAAGGAAAATAGCTGATGGAAGTGAAAGATGAAGGCAGCAGATGAGCAGGAGGCTGGCGAGGGCGTTGCCACACGAGGCGGGGTCCACAGTGTCTTCCCTCGGAGGGCAGGGAAGCCACCAGATTTGGCGACATTTGCATTTTCTAAATTTTTTTTTTTTTCAACGTTTACTTATTTATTTTTGGGACAGAGAGAGACAGAGCATGAACGGGGGAGGGGCAGAGAGAGGGGGAGACACAGAATCGGAAACAGGCTCCAGGCTCTGAGCCATCAGCCCAGAGCCCGACGCGGGGCTCGAACTCACGGACCCTCACGGACCGCGAGATCGTGACCTGGCTGAAGTCGGACGCTTAACCGACTGCGCCACCCAGGCGCCCCTGACATTTGCATTTTCTAAGGCTTCTCCACTCCCGCCGGTTTGGGTGGGCTGCAAGTGGCGAGGGGCGGCAAGGGGAAGAGGCAAGAGATCTCCAGGAGTGGGGGGGTGGGGGGGTGGGGGTGAGTCCTGGGCTGTGGCGCAGAGGGGGTGCCCCCCTCGAAAAATCAGATGAGTGCATTTTGTTTCGGGGCTGGGGATGCTCCGCCCCTTGGAGCCAGCCTTGCCCTACCCAGGTGCCTTGTTCCCTGCCATCAACACGTGCCCTTCCAGTTGGGCTTTTCAAATGAATACACCAATCCGTGTGGCTGCCAGCAGCTCAGGAAACCTGTAGAGACCCAGCTTCCCCCTCTGCGAAATGGGAACAATCCCGCCGCCTTGCCTACCTCACAGCCTGGCCATCTTCGACTCACCTTCCAGATCTCAATGCTCACTTACTAAGCCGCTCCTCCCACAAGCACTGAGCATGTGTCAGGCTCCCCCTGGCAAGGGGGAGACGAAGTCCCTGCCCTCTAGGGCTTAAGTTATGGTGGCGGAAACAGTGGCAAGCACAAAGCACAGGTGTGGGGAGCAGGGCCGGAGGGGACAAGAGTGGAAGCAGGGAGACCGGTGAGGGGTGACGGCAGCCCCAGGCTGAGGGGCGGGGCAGGGGAGAAGGGGCTGGATGGCAGACAGATTGTGGGCAGGGCTTGCTGTGGGGGAGGGGGAGGAGCCCAGCGCAGCTCTAAGGCTTCGGGCTGAGCATCTGGGGGCATGGTGCCATTTGCAGAGACAGGGCAGATCTGGATGCTAAAAGAGTGATGTCAGGGGCAGGGGGTGCGGACGCCTGTGGGCCTCACACAGCGGGCCTGGTCTGGAGCCCGGGGAGGAGTCTGGGCGGCGTCAGGGGTGAGGAACATCACTTCAGGAGCAAAGCCATCACCAGGGAGTGTAGACCGAGCAGGGAGAGCGCTGAGGAAGGGGCCTGAGACGTGCAATGTTTAGATATGTGTGACCAGCCCAGGGCTGCTCAGGGGTCCTGGAACCCAGGGAAGAAGCCTGTGGCGGAGGAGGGAGACCTGCTGTGTCACATGCCCTCAAGGGCTGAGGACCGATCAGCCTGCTCCCGGAAGCCAACCTTCATCCCCAAGCCGGGTGGGAGCCCTCCAGCCTGCTCTCGTGGCAGGAAATCATCGGCCTTTTCTGGGCCAGTGGCTCCCGGCTTCGATTCATTTCTCCACAGCTGCCTGTGCTCCTGGGGTCCTCTGTGCCTCCCCCTCCCTTCTCCTCTTGCCTCTTGGCCCCCATGGCCGACTGCCTGGCCTGGTCACGGGCTGGGAGGGCCCCCTGCATGCTCGGTTCCTGCACTCGGTTCAAACCATGCTGGCCTGCGAGGGGACGGGCCACTGGCGGCCATCCAACTCTGGAGCGGCATCCATGGGGTCTGCACCCCAAATTTGGATCCAGTTCCAGGGAGCACTGGGGAGACAACACGAAGGCAGCAGTAACTTGTGGCCTTCCGAGTTCTCTCTCCTTCAAGGCCGGGTCTTGCACCAGCCCTTCCTTCCACACGTGCACGGAGGGAAGACAGGACGTGTCTAAGCACTTCGTTCCCCTGGGGGTCAGGCACCCAGCTGGTGCCTCACAGGCGCTGTCTTTTCCACCCTGGCCAGGTGAGGGGGAAAATCTATCCTTCTGATTTCTGGAGGAGGAAACCAAGGCTCAGAGAGGGCTATGACTCGAAGCGAGGGCAGGGACTGCATCTGTCTTGCTTTCCACTGTGTCTGGCACTCAGCCCAGTGCCTGGCATATACTAGATATTCGAGAGCTATTCCTGGAAGGAGGCAGGGAAGGTAGGAGTCATTGAAGCCAGGCAGCGGGGTGAGGGGCTGGGATTGGAAGTCAAACTGGGATCGGCTGAGTTGGACCCCGCCTCCCAAGACTTCCCTGAGCACCTACTCTGTGCCTGGTGCCTCCTTGGCCTTGCAGGACCCGAGACCCACTCATCACAATCCTGTTTTGCAGAACAGCGGCTGAAGCGGAGGCTCAGGGTCAAGGTCTCGCCCTGACCCGGCTCTGCCCTCCACCTGCTGTGCTTTGCGCCCACAGAAGCCGCTCGTGCAGTCACTCACGTGAGCCTGGCGTGGGGGTCCGCAGACGGAGTGTGGGTCCCTCACCACCCCCGCCTGAAGCACGGTTTCTGGGTCCACACCCCAGTTCCGGTAGATGTTCGCTGAGGGGCAAGCCAATCAAGAGCCGCCCTGCCCGTTGCCGTCATGGGAAGAGCAGAACTGGTGCAGGATGAGAGCCAAACTGGACACACAGTAGGTGCTCAGCACGTGTTGGTTGAGGGAGGGAGAGTGGGCCCAGTGGCGGGTGGGTCCCTGTCCTAATCCCGGGATTCCCGGCAGGCCCAGAGAAGCGTTTCCTGCCATCTTCTGCCTTCACTGCTCAGCTGTCCCTGTGGCCAGGCCAGGGGCAGGGGGTGGGGGGTGGAGGGCAAGGGCCCACGGAGCCGGCATGGCCCTCTCGGACCTCATGGCAGAGTCCGCACCTGGCCAGAGCAGAGTGGACCCCTTCTGCAGCTTGCCGGCAGGATGAGCCAAGTTAGGAACAGGTCATGCCAAGGCCACAGCCCCCATCTGTGGCATCCCAAAGCAGATCACAGGACAGGAGAGGAACTGGAGGGGCAGCTGAGGTCGTCACCAGGCTCTGGCCCACAGCTGACGGGAGAGGCAGCCTCTGGAAGTTAGTGGCAGATAAAGTGGCCGCGTCCACCTTTTTTGAGACCTTGGAGCCTTTTCTGGAAGAGCGATTGTGTCTCCAGCCTTGAAACGAGGTGGGAAACTGAGGCCCGGGTTCAAGTCCCAGGCCTGCCATCTCTCCCCCCACCTCCCTGCACTCAGGCCACACGACCCACGTGGGTCTCCCTGCAGCTCCTGCCTCAGAGCAGCCACGCCTGCTGTTCCCCTGCGGGACACACTCTTCCTGATGTCTGCCTGTCCCCCATCCTTCCGGGTGTGCTGTGGGGAGGTCCTCCCTGGCTATTGCTTAAAATAGCAAGCTCCCTCGTTCCACACTCACCACTCTCTTTGCTTTGCTATATTTTCCCCCAACACTGATCGCATCCGTTATGCTACTTATTTGTGTATTTGTTTATAGTCTGTCTCCCCTCAGCTGGAATACAAATTCGATGAAGGCAGGGATTTCCTGGGGATGAATTTTAGTCATTGCTGTAGCCCCAGGGCCTAAACAGGACCTGGAATTTAGTAGGTGCTCAATAAATAAGTGTTGAATGAATGAACACATGAATTCCCATCTCAGGGTTCGGTGAGGGGTGCTTCCCTGGGTGTAGATAGGGACCGGCACTTTGGGTGCAGCCGCTGAAACTTTCTTGACCCAAGGAGCCCGCATGGCTGTGCGAGAGCCCTCGCCCCACACTCAGGGCCTTAGCTGACTGAGCTGTTCCCCAGGCTCGGCCCCCAAGGCGAGGAGCAGAGAAGCTCTTGGTCCCTAGAGAGGGGAGCAGTGGCCTGAGCTGCTCTGATTAAAGGAGCCAGGACAGAGGGTCCAAACTGCAGCCCGGGGCCCTGATGGCCATCTTTGCACCCCAGAGCTGCACAGAACCTGGCACCCATTGGGTAACGCATTATTCTTTCACCCAGCATTTACCGAGCACCCACCACGCCTGGGCACGCGCGGAGCCACGGAAACAAGCTTGCCCTGGTGTCTGTCTTCATGGCACTTGCTGCCTGGCAGGGAGGGCGGGCAGGCGTAGAACGAGAAACCACAGGGCTGGGTGACAAGGACCGCGACAAGACCCCTGTGGGGAGGCACCCCGAGCAGGAGTCGGCCAGGCGTGGAGCTGGACCAAACCGCCCAATCCACCTGCCCTCCAGCCCTGACGGCCACGTGCTTTCTGCACGACCAGGGGAAAGTCACCCCCCTCTCTGGGTCTCACTTCCCAGGGCTGCACGGTGGGGAGACACCTCCCTCACAGAGTGACAGTGGGACACAGATGAGAGCAAATGCTTCTTCCTTCCTTCCTTCCTTCCTTCCTTCCTTCCTTCCTTCCTTCCTTCCGGGGAGCTGGGGATCCAGAAAACCCAGGACAGGGGCTCCTGATCTGGGGAGCTAGAAATGTTGGCATGTGGGCTTGAGGCTTCCACCAGATACCCAGAAGGGCCCATGACCTAGAAAAGGCTGAAGAGCCCTGGTTTGGAGCAACGAGATCGAAAGGCAAGGAAGGGGTCCCTAGTGCAAGAGGCCAAGGCCCACTGGGACACGGCGCCCCTGAAGCCGCAGGGAACGGGGTGGGGAAACAGCGCCGCTGGGTGCGTGCGTCCCCTACCTTCTTCCAGAGGAGCAGAGCCGTGACCAAGATGCTCAGCAGGGTCAGGAGGCCCGTGAAGCAAAAGAGCAGAAGCTTCTGGGCGCCCTGTGGGGGCTCTCGGTACCCTGTGTCTAGGAGGAGGGCAGGGAAGCAGAGGGTTAGTTCCCCCAGAAAGGCTGGGGCACACCCCACCCGGCCAACCCCCAGACCCCCAATTCCTATGTTCTCCTTTACCCAGGACTCCACTCACAACGCTCCCTGCTGAAGGACCCCCCCCCCCAAGCCCCCACCTCTACCAAGGTCCTCGCTTTTGGCTAAGCCCCTCTCTGTGTTTGCCGCCTTGATTCTGGTTAAGGGCAAAGACCACGTCTTTGCTTCTCAAGTGCCCCTGTCTCGGGGTGAACTGGTGTCACCGATTGCCGCTTGTGGGACCCTAGGTGAGTCATGTCATCTCCCAGGGCCTCCTGTTTGCCACAGGTGAGACGGGGCTCACGCGGGCAGGTGCGGTGAGGGTGAGGGGCCGGGTTTGTCCTGGGCCTAGCCGGTGGCTGGCCTGCACCAGGGGTGGGTGAAGGGCACAGTCCATCCTTTTATCCTTCCCTCCCACCCCCCTCCCTCCATCTGGCTGGCAGAAAACTGCAGAGTGCCAACCACGTGCCAGGCACATCAGTGTCTGTTATTTATCAAACACTTCCTGTTACCAGACACCAGCCCTTGCACACGGGATCTCATTCTTCCCCGTAAGAGCCCTTGACAGGCAGGGTTTTGCCATGAACGCCGGGTCCACAGCCGCACCCTGGCCAGCCCAGCTCCGTGGCGTTCCCAGCCCCCAGCCCCCGCTGGTGGGAGGCCCCGGGGCAGGTCAGAGAGTCGTGGCTTTGCTGATAGGCTGTTCTTAACTGTCTATAGTCATCGCTCCTTTGAGGATGTGATGAAACTAGGAAGCTTTCCCAGAAATACGCACATGAGCCCAGCGCTCAGTCACGGGCTGCCACAGACACACACGTGCAGCAGCCCAACTTGTGCCCAGCCCCCCCCCGCCCCCCCCACGTTGTGCCGGAGGGACACCGAGACCCAGGGCCCAGTGGTTTCTCTCGGGTACCCGTGGGGTGGCCAGAGGCATAGCTCCATCCCAGGCCTCTGTCCTTCCCGAACCGAGGTGGGTGTCGGCACGCCTGTGCGGCCAGGGGCTCCCCGAGGACACCCTGTTCTGTTTTGCCAAAGCTGGTAGAGGAGGTGTTCCCCGCTTTAGGTCCGGGGCCCCAAACCCTGCAGTGTGAACTCTCTGGGCCCTTCGCCCTGGGGAGAGCCCGGGAGGGAGCCTCACCTCGGACCAGGATGAAGATTCCTTTGCTGATTCTTATCAAGTTTGGCCAGTGCACGGAGCAGTAGTAGGTACCAGTGGCTGACGCATTGGGCAGCTGGGGCGTGACCCAGCATTGCAGGCTGTGCATCTGGTTCTCTTGGACCGGGTGGGATGAGCAGTTGATCTGCTTCTCAGAGCTCCGCTGACTCTGAAGGTCCACGTGAAAGTACCAGGCTGTGAAGTCCTTCAGTTCGGGGCTGTGCGGGTAGGAGATTTTGCAGCCGAAGGAGATGGCCTCGTTGGCCAGAGAGACCACGATGGGGGCGCCGACGTGGGTCACCAACTGTCCTCCTGCAGGGGAAGGAAAAGGAGAGAGCGGGAGCTTACTTACCCTCCGGGCCGCTTCAGTCCCTTCTCCCTCCTGAAGGCCTCAGCTCACACTCCTACCTTGCAACGCAGCCACGGCGTGCGGTAAAGCCAAGTGCTTTGTACGTACAACCCTGCATCTCTCAGCACACCCAAGGCAAAGTGTGTAAGAGCTCCAGTTCACAGAGGGGAAGAGTCCGAGGGTCAGGGAGGTCACCCTGCTAGCTTTCAATCTCTCAGCGGGTAGGGAGTGGAGCTGTAGGCCTGCCCAAGGCAGGCAGACTCCAGACCCCACATTCCTAACCGCATCCCTACTCAAAGGCCGGGAAGCCACGTTGGATAAGAGCACGGGTTGGAAAAGACCCAAAGCTGCCGAAGGTCAAGGAGTAAAAGAGGAAGGAGGCAGGAGACAAAATCAAGAAACCCTTCCTGGCAGGAAGAACTTCCTGGCAGAAGACACACAGAGGGGAGCCATGGCTCTCCCCGGCCTGAAGGAGGAGGCACGCCAGGCATCAGGAGGGACAAACCTTGCCCTGAATCTGTCGCGCCCAGCGGCGCTGCTTCCCCACCCCGTTCCCTGCGGCTTCAGGGGCGCCGTGTCCCAGTGGGCCTTGGCCTCTTGCACTAGGGACCCCTTCCTTGCCTTTCGATCTCGTTGCTCCAAACCAGGGCTCTTCAGCCTTTTCTAGGTCATGGGCCCTTCTGGGTATCTGGTGGAAGCCTCAAGCCCACATGCCAACATTTCTAGCTCCCCAGATCAGGAGCCCCTGTCCTGGGTTTTCTGGACCCCCAGCTCCCCAGAAGGAAGGATGGAAGGAAGGAAGGAAGGAAGGAAGGAAGGAAGGAAGAAGCATTTGCTCTCATCTGTGTCCCACTGTCACTCTGTGAGGGAGGTGTCATCTGTCGCACCCAGATTCTGTCGGGACATTCCTTGCCCTGCCTAGCAAGGTCACGCTGCGTCCAGCCCTGAGGCCCCTGGGCCTGGGACTCCCACCTCTTCATCTGGCCTCCTCCCACCCAGTCCCCAGACTCAGCGCGGGGATCCACCCTTTTAGCCACATTGTCCCGTTTGGCCCTCCAGGCAACGGCACCAGGCCAGTGCTGCCTCCTGGGGGCCGGGAGGTTGGAAGCGAACCCAAACCACCAGGAAAGTGGTCTCGCCAGGGCCGTTGAGGAGGCCTCTCCGCCTCCCCCCCCCCCCCCACCCGCCCACCCCGGGGCCTCCGCGTCTCTTCTCTGTGTGTCTAAGAGGCCTGGGGAGGCCAGACACGCTGTCACTACTCCAAGGCCACCTTCCTGTTTGTCCAAGCAGGAAGACGTTCATCCGATTGTCTTCAAAATTATTTCCCCGTTTGAGGTATCCTTCTAGAAAATGATCTAACGTGCTAGTGTGATTAGGCCGATCTTTACAATTCGGGGGACATCTATAAAAAGAGATGGCTTTTGTTCTGCATTCTGCCAGGGTTCGTTATTTTACGGTCAGAAGGTTAGGATCGCGACAGCGCGTGGCCCCGGGTCAAGTCTGCCTCGGACAGGAGAGCCCCAGACCTCAGAGAAACCACACTCTCCAGCAGCGAAGAAGGAGGCAAGTGTCTGTCGACCAGGAAGGACGGACAACCGGGGAACAGCGGGTAAAAAACGAGGAGGAGGGGGGCAGGCTTGTCACTGCCGAGAAGGAGTCTGGGTCCTGGCCGGATGGTGCAGCCCACCGCCTCCAAGGCCTCTTACGCTTATTGGGGTGTTAGCAACCCCGGAGCCCAGACCACAGCAGCCCGGCTGCCACCCAGGCCGTGCCAGCCCCTGCCCTGGCTGGGCACAGCTAAACACCACAACAACCCTTTGAGGCCACCACCGCAGCCCCATTTTGCAGACAAAGACCCCAGAAGGTCCTAGAGGCCCGGAGCCATGGAGTCCCTAAGTGGCCAAGCGGGATTTGAGCCCAGGCTTTGTCCGTGCTGAGGATGTGAAACCAGCCCCCGGACAAGGTGGGTAGTCGAGTCAGAGACACAGTCCAGTGTGGCCTGGCCTGGGGCTGGCTCACGGTGGCACCGACGCCCCGTGCAGATCCCTGGCCCAAGTCTCAGCTTCCCAGAGTCGGAGGCCAGGGGGCTGCGTGACAGAGAGCATGGGTGCCGAGAGGCTTGGAGAGGGCGCCCGCCTGCCCTTTGGGCACCTAGCCCTCACCCCAGACCCAGAGGGGCTTCAGTGGGACCCTCTCAAAGCTTGGAGTGTGTCCCCTGGGCGCCCACGCGGGTGGCATGGTGGCCGGTGTCCACCTCGCACCTGGTGATGGCCCTCGTTCAGGCAAAGGAAGTGTGTCCCCCGCCGGACGAAGTGGGTTGGGGCAGAGCGAGCTCCCTGGGGACCCTCTTGTATTTCATGGGCCGCCCAGAGGGGCACGCGGCCCAGGGAGGAGGACTTGAGGGTGGGACTTAAATTCCTGGGGCTGAGGAGGGAGGCAGAGCCGCAGGAGCACAGCCGGCGCACAAAAGTGCCCGAGGGGGCCCACTGCCAGCCCTGTGGGTACCCAGAGCACAGGGCCAGCTGTCACAGCACCCACCAGCAGGACTCCTCTGCCCTCTCCCTGCCCCTTCCCTGTCCCCCGTCTCGACCCAGCTGACATGCGGGGAAGGACGCTGAGGGGGCTCCAGGGGGGAGAAGAGAAGGGGACCCTCACCCCGCACTCTCACACAGGCCCCAGACGCTGCTTCAGCATGCACCGAGTTCAGCCTTTTGGCTGTTACCCTGGTTGGAGAGACGAAGAACTGGGGCTTCGAGTCGGCCTGCGAGTGACTGCTGGGCAGAGCGGCTGGAGCAGCCAGGCTGGCTTGGCTTCCCCTGCAACATCTCCCTGCGATGAAAGGTCTACGGGGCCTCGGGAGCCCCGCCAGGTCGCTCTTTGGATAATCCTCCGGGAGGCTGGTGGGTTCTTGGTGCAGCCCAGGCCAGGACTCAGGCAGGGAGGAGGGAGAAGCCCGGCTTGTTTTCTGTAGGGAGATGGGCTCGTCCAAGTCACAGAGCTCCCTGCCTGGTAGGGAGAAGGGCCTGGGGACGACGCTCGCGTGGAGCTGGGGCAGAGGTGGGGAGGTGGTGAGGAGAGGACGGCCAGAGATGGGATTGGAAAACAGTCGGATAGCGTGATGCCTGAGAGGACCCCGCTCCAAAGGGCCACCACCCCAGCCTGAGAGGACCCCGCTCCCTAGGGCCCCCAGCCCAGCCCAGCCCAGCCCCGGAGCTTGCTTACTTCCAAGGCATCTCCAAGATCTCCCCTCCCCACCCCCACACCATTACAAGCACAGCCGGTTTGCTGGGCAGCGTAGGCTCTACAGCTAAGCCCTCCGCCACCCCCCCCACACACACCTGCCCCACCACCAGCCCTTGGCAGGAGGGGTGTCCTCAGGGATGGCACACCCTCCACCCCTCACTTCTCTGTAGCTCCCAGGACTGCTAGGAAGTCTGGGGCCTGGCCAGAAATGTGGGTGGGGGCGCCTGGGAAAAGCTCAAGAGAGGTATCAGGCCTGGGTTTGGATCCTGGCTTTGCCGCCCGAGGGCTGTGCCAGCTCCGGCGGGTGGCTTTCTTTCTCCAAAGCTTGGTGTTGCCCCTGAAAATCGGGGAGAGCAGCAGAGGGTTGGCATGGGATTAAGTGGGGCCAGGAACATCAGAGGGGCCACCAGGCCGAGCTGCCTTTCTTCCCCGGGCACCAGAAAGAGGCGAGGAGGTCAGAGGAGTCCTCGCCGAGTCTGGAAGGCCAAATGCAGCCTGACCCTCTGCCTGTGTAAGCGACAGGCCCACAGCGGGGCGGCCTGCCTAGCTCCCCGGGCCCCGGCCTGGCCTGGACACAAGGGAGTGGGTGACACCCTGGGGTGCAGACCCTGGGCCTCGTTCCCAGGCTTCCCCGCCAGGTGTGTCGTGTTCAAGTGCAGGGGCTCAGAGCCCGGAGAGCCCTCCCTCCGGCAGTGTCCCTCTGTCCTCCCCCCATCCTGAGGATCTGTTGCCCCTGTTGGGAAAGAGTCTGTCTGCCACCCGCTGTCACCAGATCCTTCCTTCTCTGGTTCTTCTTTTGAGTCTGTGGCCGCTTGAGCCGCCGGCTGGAGAGCCAGCTGCAGGCGTCTCACTGCCACCCCGGCCCCGCGACCCTGTGCTGAGTCCCTTGGGGGAGGGGCTCGCGGTCAAAGAACTTGACTCGATGCAGGAAGGGTGCCCGCCCCATCGGCCCTCCCCACACCCCACACATTGCATGCCCCCGTTCACCCGACAGCTCCCCTCCCCTGGGCTCCTCTCCCCTGCAACCAGAGACCTGCCCTGCACTGCTCCCGAGGGAGCCACAAACCATCCTGCTCACCCTGCTGGGCTGCCCCACCAGGGGAGACCCAGGAAGGAGACTGAAACCAATTTACATGGTGAACACCAGCAGCTAAAAAAAAAAAAAAATAGAACACGAAGCATTTTGTGCATAACAAGGGCACTTTCTGTGACCTCCTGGTTTCAGTTAAATTCACGTAACTGGGTTCAGACGGGGTCATGCTATAACACGCGTCCCTTAGCTTTGGGCCACGTTTAAAAAATAAAACTTGCAACTCCCTTGATTGGAGGATCCAAGCCGTGCCTCCAGGCCCTGCGCGGCCCAGCTCAGCTGCCCTCTGCTCACTCGCCCCCAAAAACCAGGCCTGCCAGGCTCTTGAGTCTTTGCCCACGCTAGTCTCACTGCTCAGAATGCCCTCCTGTCCCCTTCCTCTCCCAGGACTGTGCCATCACCCTCTCAATCTGCAGGACTGCCTTCCTTCCTGAGCCACTCCTGGGTGCCCGACTCCCCCTGCTTGGCGCAGTTTCTCAGGCATTGCTGGTAAGCCCCGTGATGAGACGTGTTAATGTCCCCGGGGGCACCCTCCCCTTTTGCAGATGAGAAAACTGAGGCTCTGAGAAAGGAAGAGGTTTGCCCAGCATCACAGCTGGGAGTGGGGATGTGATTTTAAGCTGGTCCTTAACCCCACACCCTTTTTTTTTCTTTTGTCTTTTTTCTTGTTAATATTTACCCATTTGGTGGGCGAGCGCAAGTGGGGGAGGGGCAGAGAGGGGAGGACAGAGGATCCGAAGTGGGTTCTGCGCTGACAGGCTGACAGGCTGACAGCAGTGAGCCCGATGTGGGGCTCGAACTCAACAAACCCACGAGATCACGACCTGAGCCGAAGTTGGACTCTCAACTGACTGAGCCACCCAGGTGTCCCTTAATCCCACCCTCTTAACCACTGGTCTATGCTACAGTTTTAAAATCTGAGAGCAAGAAAAAGAAAACATTTCTCAAATGAAAGAGCTGTACCCCTATATTTACTTTTTTTAAGTTTATTTATTTTTTTGAGAGAGAGAGAGAGAGAGTGCGAGGGGGAGAGGTACAGAGAAGGCAGGGGGGCGGACAGAGGATCCGAAGGGGGGTCCACACTGACAGCAGTGAGCCCCGCTTTAGGGCTCGACCTCTTGAACTGTGAGATCATGACCTGAGCTGAAGTCAGACGCTCAACCCACTGAGCCACCCAGGTGCCCCAAGAGCTGCACCCCTTTAAAGGGAGTTAAAAATTCGGAGGCCATTTCCCTAGATCTGGGTCATCTAATAGGCAGACATGTCTGGCAGCCTATGGGATCTGGGGACGAAGGTACTCATCAGAAATGACCCTGCAGCTTACGGGGGACAGCGACTGCTGTCCAGCTCAAGGAGAGCTTATGGCTCCCAGAGCAGAAAGCAAGGGGCCCCAGGAGCCCTCCACAGACTGGTCCGGTGGCAGAGGCAGCCAGTGTCCCTCCTTCACTCCAGCAATGACATCCCTCCACCCCCAAAATCTGGTGCTCCCTCCTTCCCCACTCTTTCCATCTGCCCTGGCCTCGAGGCCCCTCTGACCCACCCACTCCTAGGCCAGGCCTTGGCCCCAGCTCCCCGCTCTGCCCGGAACTCAATCCCTTCCACAGCCCCCGAGCATCAGCATCGTCAACCAGGGGTGTGAGAGCCCAGACGTGCCGATCAAAGGTATCCATCCCGACTCAGGTCGATTTTACAGGAAAATACTTTGATTCCCCAGCTACAGAAGAAAGCCGTTCCCACGGTCTTTATTTTAGGCATGCAGTTTTGCCCTCCAATTTAATTCTGGCATCTCTCAGACCATGCCTTTTTTTTTTCAAGGCCCATCTGAAGGGCTCCCGGGAAGACACAGAAGTGGGGCTGCTGGTCTTATCACAGGGCTCCGGCCATTTGCCTGAGCACGCATCCCAGGATGCTGAAGAAAAACGGGTGAGTCCTTCAGGACACGGGCATCAAACACAACGGCGCGTGGCCAAGTGGCTGATTAGGGAGAAGCGTATAGCAGGCGTTGGAAGGCAACCTTTGAACAGAGAGCGTGTGTTATGAAGCTTTTAGTGCTGGTGCCCTCCAACACTGCCATCAGACTGGCTGTCACATCTTTCAACACCTCCGAATTACAAAGCTACATACGGATGTGGCTTGCCTCGGGGGCCCTTTCCACAGCCTGCCTGCGTTCTGTTCTAAAGCCTCCAATCTTTGGACCCCGGGGTGCGCCGCGGCCAGGAGGGGACACAGACCAAGTGCAGGATGTCAAATGTTTGGTCCCAGAAATGTAGAAGCTTCGTGGGTCTTAATTGGCATTTTTACGGCATCACCTCT
Source organism: Leopardus geoffroyi (assembly GCF_018350155.1). Classification (NCBI taxonomy): domain Eukaryota; kingdom Metazoa; phylum Chordata; class Mammalia; order Carnivora; family Felidae; genus Leopardus; species Leopardus geoffroyi. The sequence continues at coordinate 136,049,839 of NC_059341.1, forward strand.
CCTTCGGCTTTGTGAAGAGGCAAGTTGTTCAAACTTTGGAGCTCGTTTGGACTCCGTTTCTCCCTTTGTACCCTCCTCTGCCAGGAAAGACGGGCATCAGGACGGAGTGGACCAAAGAGGAAGGGTGAGAGGGTAGACCCCGCCACGGCACCCACCGCAGTATGCTCTCTCCAAGTCCTGCCAGGGAGGACCGGGCCCTGCGCCTGGGCAGAGCTGACGGGTGAAGCTGGAGAGTGGGGAGATAAAGAGACGTCTCAGAGCCTGCACAAACCCAGAGGGGGGGACCCAACCCAGCCGGGAGGCGGCAGAGACTTCCTGGAGGCATGACCCTTGGACGGGGTCCATTGTTTTTCAAACGATGCTTCTTTAGGCCCTCTTCCCCCCATTATAAAAGCAAGACATGCTCACTGTAGAAATTCTAGACACTGCAGCGAAAGATCAAGAACACTGAACCGGCCTGCGGTTCTGCCGCCGTGACATCACGGCTGTGGACCTCGCGACGATTCGTCCACATCCCTTTACGAGCTGGGCTTTGAAGGAGGAATCGGAGGCAGCTGGGTGGGGGAGGGGGGCGGAGAGGGGGTTTTCAGCGCAAAAACCTCTCGGATGAAGCTTCGAGAAATCTGGAAACCAGACACCCGTCCTGTTGGTAGTTGTGGGGCTCAACAAGGCGCAGTGGAGTCGTAAGGGTTGGGGGCTCAGGGAGGTGGGAGGTGGAAGGTGGCAAAACTCATCCTGGAAACCCCGGGGGAGCCTCTGTGGGCTTCTGGATTGGGAATTGACGCAGTCACGTTTTGTGTTAGAAAGACAACAAGAGAGGGGCGCCTGGGTGGCTCAGTCGGTTAAGCGGCCGACTTCGGCTCAGGTCATGATCTCGCGGTCCGTGAGTTCGAGCCCCGCGTCGGGCTCTGTGCTGACAGCTCAGAACCCTGGAGCCTGTTTCAGATTCTGTGTCTCCCTCTCTCTCTGACCCTCCCCCGTTCATGCTCTGTCTCTCTCTGTCTCAAAAATAAATACACATTAGAAAAAAAATTAAAAAAAAAAAAAGAAAAGAAAGGCAAGAGAAATACTACAGAGTTCCAGTCTTCCTCGGCTGCCTAAGCCCCTTGCATTAGTGATTCGGTCTGAGGGCTTGGGACCCCCTCCTCTTCCAGCCTCCTTTTAAAATATAAATGCTTCTAGCTGTCAACACACTAACTCCTTCCTGTAGACGCCTTCCCCAGATCACTTTTATCCTGACTTCTCTTAAATCTCTATCTCCCCAAAGACCCGGTACCCTCCAGGCACAAAATCACTCACTGCCCTCTGTCCTCCCCACCCTCTCCTTCCACTCGGCCAGCCCTGTCCCTGCCTCCTGTAGGCCTCCTCCCCTCCCACCACCAGCGGAGCTCAGCAAAGACCTTGGAGGCTAAGCTGTGGCTCCTGCACCTTCTGGCCTTGACCCTAACCTGCCGGTGCCTCCCTCTTTGACCTCTCCTCCTCCCCCCAGAGCTCCCCAGCCTGCACCGTCTCTCTTAGGCCTCCCTCCGGCTTTTTGTACACCGTTCACCTCTTAAGGTTGGGCAGGTGTTCCCTGGTGCCATCGGCACCCTCGCCTGCCCCGGTGAGCCCAGTCGTGCCCTGCAGACCTCGGAGCTCCCGAGGCTCAGAACCACAGGTGAACTGGTGGGGCAAGCTGGCCGTTGGGTTTGTCGGGGCCTGGCTGAGTGGGCCACAATGGGCACCACAGAGAAGGTAGCACAGTTCGACCTTGGCTGACAGGTTGGAGTCACCAGGTGGGGGAGCGAGAGGACCCCTCCCGGGAAAAGGGAGCAGAAGCAAAGGGTTAGCGGCAGGCAGTCCTCCAGCATGGCTCCAAAGTGGGTTGTGGGTGTGGGAGGCAGGAGCCGGAGGAAAGGACAGCTCAGGGCCAGGGGGTGGGAGAGGGTCTTATCCAAGCCCCACGCAGCAAGGGGCCAGCCGATGTCAGTGAGTTAGTCTCCGGCCGTGGTCCATGGACGCGGGAGCGACCATCCTCGTATATAAAGGTTTTCTGGTCCAAGAAGGGGAGTTGCTGATTCAAAGGGCACGTACGTACCCTTTTAAACTTTTAAGTTTTGCTTTGAGTTGCCGAGGGGCCTTCAGAAAGAGGCCTTGGGCCCTATGAGCAGAGCTGCAGGCGAGGCGTCTGCCGGCTGTGGGATACCAGCCTGTGGGTTGGCCTGGCTTGGTGTCCCCTTCCCCTGAGCCACCGACAGCAAGCACAAACCTGGTTCTGACCTCACCTTCTTCCGCACGGCCCGTGCGGCCCTGAGGGGAGCAGACACACATCAGGTTCACCACACCACCTCTTACAGGCACCCCGCCCCTCGGACCCTTCCTGAGGGGTCCCAGGTGGAGGTCCCAGGGCCACCGGTGGTCCTGGAGGTGTCTTCCTGCCACCCCAGCAAGAGGTCTGCACGGGAGGGTGCCGAGCGCCCTGCCGGGGAATTGGGGGGCTCAGCGTGGTCAGGTGACTTGGCCACATCTTCCATGACTGCAGTGAGTTCATCCAATGGGACGCTCCACAGCGGGGGCTGGCGGACGTGCTCCGTAAAGGGCCAGAGAGTAAACATCTTACACCTCGTGGGCCAGATGGTCTCTCTCGCAACTACTCAACGCTGCCGACGTAGGGTGACAGCGGTCACAGGCGATCTACGAATGAATGAGTGTGGTTTGTTCCAAGAAAACCTTATTTATGGACACTGGCACGTGACTATTGTATAATCTTCACGCGTCACGACATGGTCTTCTTTTGATTTTCTTCCAACCATTAAAAAACAGAAAGACCCCTCACGACTCGCAGGCCAAAAGGCAGCGGGGCTGGATTTAGCCCTGGGGCCTTTGCTTGTGATCCCTGCTCTGTGGCAATGAAAATAAACAAACCACAGCCACACCGTCAACTAGGTATATCTTAAAAAGCGTAACTTGGAGCGAAAGGAGAATAGACGGCGTCGTTCTGATCATACAAAGTTCAACACCAGGCAAGTCCAGTCTATACCATTCAGGAACACATACCGAAGGGCAAAACTATAAAGAGATGCCGGGACACGATTGCCCTAAAAGTCTGGGTGGGAGAGAGGGGTGTCTTGGTGGGGGGAGGAGGGGGACCAGGGGCTGCGGGGGCCTGCAGCGTTCTCCGAGTGGGAGCCGCACAGGTCTTTGTTTTAGAACACTGATTGTACTTTTCCGTGTACGTATTATAGCTCACGAGTTAAAAAGAGAAAGCAATGGCGACGGGGCCAACCGGAACCCCTACCTGACAGGCATTTAAAATCCACCCGAATAGAGCCCAGTGGGACTCGTAACCCACTGCTCCGCCGAGAGCCCCTCCTCTCCAGTCAAACTGAACCTCTCCCCATTCCCTCCCCCTCTGCCTCTGCCTTCTGGCCTCTCACGCTGTGCCTGCCATCCACCCACCTGCTCCGCCTCCTCCCCATCTCGGCTCCCTTGCCCCCTCCAGCCCTCCCCCTGCCCCACCTCAGGCGGTTCTCTCCGCCTGCCTCGCAAGCTCTTTATTGGGATTAGACAAAGATGAAAAGCAGAGGCCAATCCTGACAGAGGCTCGGAGCTGCGGAGCTGCGAGCAAGAAGGCAGGAGGCTCCTGAACCTCTTTAGGACAACAAAGCGAGCGGGGACACCTGTCTAGAGCCAAGGGGGAGAGGGGCGAGCCGGCATCGGTAACTCCCTCCTTGGGTCGTGTCCTGCCACGTCCTCTGGGCAGATCTCAGCGTTTCTGCCAGGCTGCGGGGTACGGGTTCTTCACCTCCGGGTCCCCCCCCCCCCCAGTGCCTAGAACCGGTCCTCCTCCAAGGACATTTGAGAAATCACTATAGCCCAGAGTTCTGGGAAGGCCGGGCAGAGAAAGGGGACTGACATTTGTTGAGGACACAGAGGCTCAGAAAGGTTAAGTCCCTTGCCTAAGGTCACAGAGCAGTCAATAGAAGAAGGTAGGACTTGAACCTGGCCTGTCTGGCCCCAAAGCCCCGGCAGGTGACTGACGAGCCACCCCTGCGGGAGAGCAGTTGCCCATGAGACCACAGTGGCTGCCAGACCCTTTGAGAAAAGCAGAACTGGCAGGGAGCTCAGAAGACCAGAGGAGAGCAAGTTTGAGTCCCGCCTCACGATGGGAGGAGGGTTGGGAACAATAGCGGTTCTGAGACACCATTCTATTGGGATGCTGTGCTAGAGGCCACTGGAAAAGTCAGAAACACCCCAAGGAGCCAGAGGGCTCGCCAAGATATCCAGCTGGCCAACTGAATCTTGAGTTTCGACGGGCTCTGCTAGGCTCAGCTAGGACATTCTCTGAGCCCCAACCAGATGCAGGTACTACCATCCCACCCATTTAACAGATGAGGCAGCGGAGGCAGAGAGACATTAGGAACCTGCCCAGGGTCCTGGGGCGAATTACAGAGCTCAGATCGAAACTCAGGCTGAACGCCCTCACACGCACTCAACCCTGCATCTTTCTGCAGTTCAGGAAAATGGCACGGTGACCCTGGGCGTCAGTAACAGAGAGAGCCAGGCACCCGCAGGGGCGGGACCAAGAGAATCGGGGTGCCGTCTGCTGCGGCAGGAGGTGCTGGAGGACCCCCAGGCTTTTCCACCTCTTGTGAAAGAGCAGAGTTTCTCTTTTGCACAAACTTCGCTGCAACGCTGGGGGGAAAGGTGCTGCGCGTTGACAGTGAAGACAGTTACAAAAGCGTTTCTCACAGCAGCATCCCGCAAAGTGTCATCCACTGTCACCCAGGCGTGCAGGGTCCCTTCGGGGGAGGAGGGGCCGCACAAAAAGAAATGACGGGGATTGGAAGGAAATTAAGTTAGAAATGACTAAGCGTGAGTCCCACCAGCAGGCTGCGTTTCCTCGGGCCATCTCCGAGCCGGCCGTCTCTGGGGGACGGGAGAGGTGCAAAGGGCACAAGGTTAAAGGGGATGATGTCGCAAGGGGCCCAGCCCAGGAAACCTACAGTAGGTACCACAGTCGGCTCTTGCATTTTCGGGGGGAGGGGAGAGCATTTTTTCTATGAGGAATGTTCTTTGCAAAGAAAGCGGAGAGGAGCCCCGCGAGCCCGCTGCCAAGGGTCCAGGCTTGGGCTTCAGGCTGACTCAGGTCTAACCTTGACCTGTCCTCACCTTCTAGGCCTCAGGAAAGCTACCTGGCCTCCCTGGGCCTCAGTTTCCCTGTTTTTGAGTGGCTGGCAGGGACAGTACCCCAAGGCAGGCCGGAGCGGGGCTGAGTGGGAGAGTAAAGCCCAGATTAAGTGTGCGAAGAGGCTAATTCACGACAATAAGGATAGCTGCCGTTGTTTACGGTATAAAGAAAAAGGTAGAGGACGAAGCAGAAAGGGGGGCCTAAAAGTCTAGACGAAGAGGAAGAAACATTCCTCGGCTGCACGGTGGGGCGGGGGGAGCCTGGGAATCCAAGAGGGACCCCGGTGTGGACAGCCCGGCGAGGCACACTCCTGGGGGTGGCTTGGATCCAGGCCACCCAGCTTCTGAGGGGATCTGGGGCCAGGAAAGGGGGCACAGCGCTGGTCCTGGGAACGGCATAAGCTCCCGTTGTGGCCTCTGGTTGGACTTGAGGAAGTGGAGAGTGCCACCCTTTCTGGCAACAGTGACAATTTTGTGGCCCGGAGCACAGTGTTCCTGGTGGCCAGCCCCTGGCTGCCCCTCGTCTCCCTGGCTAACACGGGGAACAAGGCTGAGGGTGGCTCTGCGGCTTTGCAGGGTCAACTCTGTGGCTCCACCGTAAGATTCCTTGGGGGTGAGCTGTCCCTCCCCACTGACCCTACGCCTATTCTGACGCCCCCTGGCCGCAGCATGCTTGTCCCCCACCTTGTTTAAGGCCCAAAGTTCAGGCTGTCGGAAGAAGGCTGTGAACACAGCAGTGGGGGCGGGGGGGTGGGGGAGAGCGCCCTCCCCACCCCTTCAAAAGCCACCTTGGCAAGGCATTAGCTAAACATCTCCTGGGTCCCTGAAGGCTTCCCCTGTGAAGTCTGCAATGTTCAAACGCAACCAGCAAATCTCCCGAGACAGGTCCCCAGGAATTAGCTGCTCGGGCAGATGAAAGTCACTCTGATGTGCGAGCCAGGGAGCGCGTGGGAAGAAGGAAGGTGGCCGTACCTGCGAGCTGCAGGGTCCAGGGAAACAGGAGCAAACCCAGGAGCTGGGGGCCCGAGAGCGGGTCTGGCGGGGCCCGACACCACGGAGGCCGCCTCTCCATCCGGGCCTCCTGGTCAGCGTTCCTCCTTCCTCTCTGGTTCACGGGAGGGGACGGCCTGCTGGCTGTCAGTTCCCCTTTGCGTCCCCACAAAGCTCCACCCTGGCTACCCTTCTGCTTCCTCGGGGCCTCCCTGGGCCTGCTCCTCTCAATAACCCTGGACTTTCTGGGGCGCCTGGGTGGCTCAGTCAGTTAAACATCCGACTCTTGGTTTCGGCTCAGGCCGTGATCTCACGATTCATGAGCTCGAGCCCCGAGTCGGGCTCTGTGCTGCCAGCACGGAGCCTGCTTGGGATTCTCTCTCCCTCTGCCTCTGCCCCTCCCTCACTTGCTCTCTGTCTCAAAATAAATGAGTAAACATTTTAAACAATAACCCTGGACTCTCTGGGCAAGTCGCGGGAACAGCCCCAGGCAGCGTGGCCTCTAGGTGAGGAGTCTGGGGCTCACACTCCCCCCCCCCCACAGGGCCTCCGAATCCACCCCATGTGGTGTGCTTCTCCCCTCCTCCGCCCCCTTCTAGCCGGTGGCCCAACCCGAAGACACTGGTGACACAGGATTCCCTCCCGCCAGTGACTCCAGGGTTCGGTTTAGCTGCTCACTCACGTCTGACGCTTAAAATGACTGTGTCCACACAGACTTCCCCTCGGAGATGGTCCAGGGGCCCCCTGATGGATGTGCTCATCCAAGGGCCGGTTCCGGGTGGAAAGGGCTGGGAGGGGCGGGGTGGGGCGGGCGCATGATGGAGGAGGGGCCGGCAGCGAGGGTGAGGGCAGGAACTACACGGTCCCAGCCCTGAATGGTGCCAGAAGGCAAGGCCGGCTGCCCGTCATCGTCATCGGCACAGCTAGGGCCACCGTGGGAACAGCGCAGAGGCCCAGCGGAGGCCTCCTCCCTGACTCACCTGAGATGTCTTTCCCTCCCCTCCCGCACCCCTGCTGAAGCGGCCCCTCGGCTTGAGCTCATTCCCTCCCCCACCAGGAGACAAATGAATTACTTCCCCATCTGGCCCGGAGCCACAGCCCCTTTCCTCACCTCCAGCAGGCACTGCCTCCGGGACAGTAACGTTTGCTGCCCGCACCCCTCTCCCCAGCAGGCTGGAGCCTCTACCCTTGGCGTTCAGGAGCCCGGCACTGGGCCAAGCTGGATGAGGTAGGGGGCTAGACGTCTGCCTGCATATCCGGAGAGGCAGAGGGAAAGGGGCTGGGGGCCGTGGGGAGGATCCCAGCATGCCCGCTGGCAGAGGAGGCTGGGGTAAACGCGGCCGAGTTTCGGCACCTGCTAGCCCTTCACCTCCTTTCTCCACCAGTGTCCACGAACCCTCAAGATAAATGTGATGCTCCCAGTTTTACAAAAGAGAAAACTACGCCCCCCAAGAGGCAACGCAGCTTGCTCAAGATCAGGGCAGGTACGCGGGACCAGCATTTAATGGCCAGCGGTGTGAAAGCTGAGCCTGCCCCCCACCCCCGCCCGGCCCCATGCAGCCCCCAGTGACGGCACACAAGGGGTCCGGTCTCCGTCCTTCTTCCAAACGCTCTCCCCTCGGCGGCTTTGCACATGAACAATGAAAGCCGGCAGAGGTTTCCCACCGACTCCGGCGGCACCGGGAGGGCGGCCCCCAGGAGCAGGGACTGCCCACCAGGTGAGGAAGACATATAAACGCAAGCCACTTCCTACTGGCTGGGGGACGGCGGGGACCCCGGCGGTATTGACTGTTGATCCATCACGGTGATACATGATCGCATATGTCACAGGGAGACACATAATCTGCTTCACGCTGTTTCCGACCTCCGGGGGGAGCAGGTTGTCTAAGCACCTCGATGCCATGGTGATAGACGTCATGTTAATGCCTCTGTGCACGGAGGGAGCATTATAAAGGCATCGGTCTGCGCCTCTAGGAGTCTCTTTACGACTTGGCACTGGGAGGCGGCCGAGCGCCAAGCCGCCTCGGAACGCGGACGCGGGCTCTGCCCCCGCACCTGTCTGTCCTGGCAGGTGCCGCTCTGCAGCCTGGGCCCCCAGACGGTGGAGGCCTTGATCTTCACCTCTTCACCTCTGACTCTTCTGTGCTCGGCACAGCGCAGGTGCCTAGTACGTGCTCAGTAAATATTGGTGTACGATGGACGGATGAATGAGCTTAGGATGGGATCCAGCACTTGAGGCACCGGGGTGGCTCAGTCGGTTAAGCGTCCGACTTCGGCTCAGGTCGTGATCTCACGGTTCGTGGGTTCGAGCCCCGCGTCGGGCTCTGTGACGACGGCACAGAGCCTGGAGCCTGCTTCGGATTCTGTGTCTCCTCCTCTCTCTGCCCCTCCCCCAATCGAGCTTTGTCTCCCTCTCTCTCTCTCTCTCAAAAATAAACAATAACACTTTTTTAAATTTTAAGACAGGGTACAGTGCCTTCTTCCCAAGCTTGCCGTGAGGGTGGGTGCCCAACCTCAACCCCGACACAGAGCAGGCTCCCAACAGGCCTCAGTGGGGCTCCTGGTGAGAGGCAGGGAGGGGCCCTGGGCAGGGAACCGGCGGGCCCAGGCTGTGCTGTCGTCAGGCCCTCAGGAACCGGGGGATGGAAATGAAACCACGGCTCATCCAGAAACCTCATTTTCACCAATACTTTCCACCTGCTCTCACCCACGTGGTCGCCGCGCAGTGACCCTGCCGGACTTGAATCTGATGGCATTCCCTCCCCTCTCAGTCCCCGCTCCCCACACTCAGTGGAAGCTTTGGGTAAGCAGGGACAGGAGGGGAGGGGACACGGGCCCGGGTGGCATCCCCGGTGGGTATCCGTGGGCCAGGCCCCCGCGGCTGAGTTTGCGGGCGAGGTCCCTGGAGCACTTGTGCTCATCCAGACATATGTCCCTGTGTCCGTCCCTCCGTCCGTCCCTCCGTCCCTTCACATTTTGCTGAGCGCCTGTTCCACACTGGGCGCTGACCTCAGCAGGAGGATGCAGAAGTGAAAGACCCAGGCTTCGAGAAGCCCACGTTTGGGTGAGGAGTAATCATCCCAGCATAACTGAGCGATAACATAGCGGTTCAGAGCAGGTCACTAAACAGCACTTTTCAAGACACTTTTAGTCTACGATTCAACTTAATCCTCACCACAGCCCCATAGGTAGGTACTATGATCAAGTCTATTTTACAGATGAGAACAGCGAGGCACCGGGAGGTTCAAATGAAATCTGCCTGAGGTCACACAGCTGAGAAAGGTATCCAGGGGGAGTGACTCTGAAGATAGCCCCAGGGTCTGGGGCCCTAACCCCTCTTCCAGCCTGCCTTAATGGCACAAGTGTGTACAGAGCGAAGAGGGAGGTGCGGGGGGTAGAGGGGAAGAGGTTATTTACTCAGGGCGTGGGAACGAAGGCGTACCAAGGAGGGCTTCGTGGAGGAAGTGGCAGGCCTGAAGAAGGAGGAAATGGGAGAGCACAGAAGTCCCCTGCAGCCCGGAGGTGCCTTGACCCCCCGAAGACTACAGCTTTCCGAACTGGACCACAATGGTTGCTCTTTCCTTTTCTGTGTAGTTCCCACGCACTTATCAAGTGCTTAGTGTGTGCCAGGCCGTGCAAAGCACAGAACATAAGCCACCGTTTTGCCCTCCAGTCGATTCCCCTCTAGAGAAGAGAACAGAACCCCCAGGCAGGATTTCCAGCCGCCCTGAGTGAGCAAAGGGGAGTGAGCGAGTGACAGTGAGGCCCCTGGGCAGGCTGCTGGGCAGGAGAGCGTCCACTCTCCGGGTCCTCTCCGTCCCCCTCCCCGCCTAACACCACCCAGCTGTGCCTTCGGGGTCCCCCTTTCTGTATCATGTAGCAGCCTGGGTGCCAACCTCCTGCCACGTCCTAGGAGTAGACCTGACCACTAACTAAGCCAGGGACATGATCCAGCCCGGAATCAGTTGAGGGGACCCATCTAATCGCGAGCTGGGCTGGCCCACAGGAGACCAGCCTCCTTTCTCGGGAGAAAATGAGCTGTTACTGGACGCGTGCACCCCCACCGGGAAGTCATTGCCCCTGCACGCTGCTAGGAGATTCCCGCCCTGGATGGAGGGTTCACAGGGCCCATTTCCAAAGTGCCTTCTCGGTTCAAGCCAGTATTTCTGCCTGTTTATTATTTGTTTCAAGCCAGACATGGTTCTAAAGGTTTTTCACGTATTGACTTCAGTCCTCACAGAAACCTCATGTGGGTAGGTATCATTAGGGCCCCTATTTTACAGGTGAAGAAACTGAAGATCAGAGAGTGTAAGCCACTTGCCCAAGGCCACACAGCGAGGAGGCAGCGGGACAGGGAGATGAGCTCCCATGATTGTGCTTTTAATCATTATGTTCTCCTGCAATTCGCTTTGATTCTCCCAGCAGGGCTGGTATTATAACTCTCATCTTACAGACTTAGTGATGGAGAAAAATCACGTAAATGGCCTGCTCAAGGTCACAGAGGGGATCAGAGGCGTACCTGGGACCAGCGGCCGGGGTTTTCCTAATGGACACGAGCCCACAGTTAGACAAGACCCTCCCCGCTAATTCTGTTGGGGGAAGGCGGCAAGGAGGTAATGGCCCCTCTTCAGCCCCTGCCATGCTGAAAACAGTCCTGAAGATCTGGGGGGGGGGGGGGGGGGCGCGGAATGAAAAACAAAGATGGCATCATTTTTCACTTGTTCCACGTTCACCATGTGCCAAGGCCTTGTTAGGCTCAGACCCTTGGAACAACTGTGTCCCTGGGAGACATAAGCACCGACTAGGAGGTTAATCATTGCAGGTCCTCAGGTGGCAAGCACCGCAGCCTTGAAGGTCTTGTGCTAATGGCACCACCCCTGTCCCGACCCGCCACCGGGGACAGCCCCGGGTTGTCCTGTGCCAATGGCGCCACCTGGTGGCACATGGGGGAATGCTCCATGCCCCTTCTTCCCCTTCCTAGGGTCTTGGGCTGCCAGAGGCCACTTCCCAGCAAGCTCAGGTTGGAGCTAGAGGCAACGGGATAGAGCGGAGGGAGCAGGACGGAGAAGGGGGGTCGTCAGGGGCCGCCAGGACCGGAAGTGTGCTGGGGGTGGTCTGTGGGAACGGAGTGCAGGGCACCCTGGCTGTAGACCCCCCAACCTGCCTCTGTGATCTAACAGGCTGCTGCTTTGCTGGGAGCACTTTGTAAAATCCACTTGGGGAAACTTGACTGGAGCCAGCTATTGGCCACCAGGCAAACCAGTCCCCCGGCTTTGCAGGGACAACTGGGCTCCCACAGTGAGATCAGCCAATTAAGGAAACAATTAGCCTCCCCTGAGGCTAATTCATGCATTGTCACCCCTCACAGTTGTCTGGTTTTAGGAGCCAGAGGGCCTCAGTGTCCTATGGGCAGAGGGGTGTGTGTGGCAACCGGTAATTATGTGCATTTCTGGCCCCACCCCAGAGAGGCCAGGGGATCAGTATTTTGACATCCTGTGGTTCTCACACTGGAGAAACTGCCTGAAGCATTTTTCAAGGCAGTTTCCCAAGGGGCTGTGGGCAGGGCCGTGGGCAGCCTTCCAGGAGGCCCGTTCTGAAGGGACCAGGGAGAGCCCCTCAAAGAGATCGGATCCCCCGCCTCCTCCCCTCTCCTCCTTCCCCCTCCCCTGGAAGGCCAGCAGGTGCCCTGGGAATGTAGAACAAGCCCCGGCCCCCTCCGAGCGCCTCTCCCCCCCCCCCCCATCTTCTAAGCCAACGGGCGTCGTGTCTTCATCTGCCATATGGGGGTGAACTAGCTGCCTTGAATGGACCTGATGACAAACAGTTGGGAGCGACAGAGGGGAAATCGCTTTGCAAAGAATAAGATGTTGGTTGAAAGGAGCTGCGTAGGTCTCTAGGTGGGGATGGGGAACCGGAAGAGAGCCACAAGGGTCCAGCAAGGGGTGATGGGGCACGCACAGACCTCGAGGGTGTGTGGTCATGGACGAGGAATCGGTGGAGGGTGGCAGGTCTGGGAGGGGCAGCAGGGAGACATTCGGGAAGGCAGGTGGGAACAGGAGGAGGGGCAGGAGAGGAGGTTCCCCCCCCTCTCCCTGCACCGAGTCTGGACTTACAGCTGGCCCGTGTTAGGGCTCCAGAGATGGGGGCAGGGGGCTGGGCAGGGGCAAAGGATTCTCCGGGGACTGTCCCACCGGCTTGGCCTGATTCCTCGGGAAAGCTGTCTGTCCCCTCTGCCCAATAGGTTCTCTTCTTCCCACTTCTTTTCAGTGCCCTGGGCTGGGCCATTTCCCTCAAATACTCCATGCCTGGGGAGACCTGGGTCATAGGTCAAGACCAGGCTGAGCCTGCCACTGAAGCCAAGGCCACAGCATTCACAAGGACTCAGTGAGAAGCTTCTCAGCATGAGCTGGCCAGAGGGACTGGGGTGTCACGTCCTGAGCAGGACCCAGGGGAGCCGGGCCGGGGAAGGCCTCGGTCGTCTCCACCCTTTGCTGAAAGAACCTTCGCTCTCCAATGACAACGGTCAGATGAATAAAAACCATTTATTTCTCTATTAAAAGATTACCGGTATTGCGACTGGTATCGATTTCTACTGTTTTCATTTCACGTGTACAGATTTTCAGCCACATCTGAGTCGAGCAGCTTTCTGGCCATTCCTGGAAGCCTGGCATCATTTACGATAGGCTTTCAGAGTAGAAAGACCTTCTCCACAAGACAGCTTGTCTGGAAGTTGAGACACTCCCGGCATTCACTGGGGTGAAAATCCCATTCTGGACAAAACGCCCTGCGACCCCAAAAGGACGTGGCAGTCTTTTTAGGACCAGAAGGCTCCAGAGGACAAGCCGATCAACAATAACCATGGTCTGTTCTTCGTCCGGAAAGAAGGAGGAAGGGAAAACATCAGCTGAGTGGAGATCTTGGGCTCGCTGGACCGTGATATTCCCGGTAGGTCACTGCAGATGTAGCAGGCCAATGGCCCAGAGATTTCTCTCACCCAGAAGCCTCCTCCCCAGGGGAATCCTCCCACCCACCCACCCCCGCCCAGGGCCAAAGGAAAGTATTTTCAGGCTTTTTGCCTCTGACTTGGGAGAAAGTCTTCCTAAGCTGTCCCCCCGCTTGCCTTTCCTCCCGCATCTGTCTACTGATCTTTGTGTCAGCACCATCTGGGGACGCGCAGAGGACATGGCCATCCCTGAGCTGCCCATGGGACGGGGCTGGGCTCCCTGCTGGGTGTGCAGCAGGAGGCCCTTTGTCGCCTGGACCCACACAGGGGTCCCCTCACTCCTCACCCCCAGCTTCGTGTGACACCACCACTCATGGGGCGTCCAGCCGTCAGTAGCTGGGCCCGGCCGGTGTCTGGAGGCGGGCAGGGCAGGAGGCGTAGGGGGGGAGTAGCCCAAGGAGGAAGTGGAAAGTCATCTTTGCCCAGATGCTGGGCAGTGCCACCCTCTCAGCTACCCTGCCGGCTCAGCTCTATGGCACTCACATCTTGCAGATGAGAAAACTGAAACTCAGAGACAGGAGGTCGCTCTTCTTTTCTTTTTTTTAAAATACATCTTAAAATGTGTATTTATTTATTTTGAGAGAGAGAGAGAGAGAGAGAGAGAGAACAAGCAGGGGGGGGTGGTGCAGAGAGAAGGAGAGACAGAATCCCAAGCAGGCTCCACAGCACCGAGCCAGACGTGGGGCTCTGTCTCACGACCCGGAGATCGTGACCTGAGCTGATATCGAGAGCCGGATGCTTAGCCGACTGAGATACCCAGGTGGCCCAGGAAGTCCCTTTTCTAAGGCCACACAGCCAGTGCGGGCAGAGCTGGGGTTTGAATCCAGTTTGCCAGCTGGTCCTGCCTTGTGACAACCTTGGGGGTGTGCGCTCCCTGGCTAGATTGTCAGCCCCCTGCAGCCTCCCTTCCCAGGTTGAGGACACCTCCATTTAGCAGGTGCTCAGGCCAAGCACATGTACCTCTTGAATGAATGAATGAATGAATGAGAAATTGGGGGGTGGGGCGGCCGGGTGGCTCAGTCAGTGAAGCGTCCGACTGTGGCTCAGGTCATGATCTCACGGTTTGTGGGTTGGAGCCCCGCATCAGGCTCTCTGCTGTCAGTGCAGAGCCCGCTTCGGATCCTCTGTCTCCCTCTCTCTCTCTCTGCCCCTCCCCGGCTTGCCCTCTGTCTCTCAAAAATAAATTTAAAAAATGGGAGGGAGGGAGCGAGGAAGGAAGGAAGGAAGGAAGGAAGGAAGGAAGGAAGGAATTGGGAAGAGTCCCTGTGTGAGGACCTTTCTCTAACACAGGTGAAACGGGCTCCACAGGGAATTCTCATCACATTAATAGTCAATAAATGACCTTGGTTTTGAACTTGCAGGAAGTGCACGTCAGAGAGTGGAAACAATTTGGGCCAACTTAGGAAAGAACTGGCTAACATGTAGAAATATGAAGTTAACAGGAAAGTCGGCCTCAGAATGAAGTTCTTCCTTCAATCCCGTCCTGCATGTGTTTGAAATGTTGCAGGGGAGGAGGTGACGGGGGTGTGGGGGGAGCTGAGCCTAGTGGTGAGAATACAGGAAAAATAAGATCCCCCCCAACCCTTCCCTCCTGTCACAGAGGCCACTCTCAGGGACACAGTGTGGAAGCTAAGGGGGAGGGTGGGCTCTAACGAACAGTCTGGGCACAGGGGCAGCCAAGGGGACAGGTGGGAAGGGGCAGGAGCAGGAGGCCTTGGCTGTTTGGCGAACATGGTGGAAGGAGGAGGGCGGGGATGGGCTCAGAGCGCTTCCTGGGGTCCTGACCTGGGGTTCCTGCCACTTCCCCTCTCTATCCCGTCCCTCTCTTGGCCCTCCCCCCACCACTCCTCTCTGCTCATGCCCCCAGTGACTGGAGGCTCGAACCTCCAGAGCAGCTCTCTCCCGGATGAAAGGTCTTCCCTTGGGGTTATGACCCTTTCCTTCCCACAGCTAAGGACAGGGATGTGTGGCCCCAGGCTCCCCTCGTGCAGGCCAAGACATCCTTTGTCTTGTCCATTCCCCCCAGGCTGGCTTCCAGACCCTTCCCTTCAGAAGGCTCCTCCAGCCGACATGGCCCTGGTGCCCAGGTCAGTAGGACCATGACCTTCCCTTCATTCTGGAGATGCCTCCTGAAAGTGCTTAGCTCCTTTTGGGTCCCCCATTTCCTCCAAGTTGCTGGTTGACCCTCTGTTGCATCCCCGGGAGGGAAGCCTTTCCTTCCACAAGGAATGTGGGAGCCACCAGGACATGGGTCCTCTTTCCCAGGAACCCATGACATGACTAACATGTGCTTCCCGCATGACAAAGCCCTGCCCTTTCTGGAAGAGGCCCATCAGGATGGCCTGTTGGGGCGGGACTGTTTCAGAAGACCCACCTCCCCACCCCCTCTGCCCCTCTCTCAGCCCAGTGCCTTGCATCAGTGGCTGAGATTGTCTGCTGGTGATTCTGATTTGGGAAAAAGGCTCTCTCAGGCTCTGGCACCCACTCTCTGCGGGAAAGCTCCGAGTGTAGGCAAGGACAGCACTCTCACACTTAGCACGACCCATGGGAGGAACTGAAAGCGTCTTTGTGGACATCAGGAAAAGACCAAGGGAAGGAGACCCAGAACTGGCATCTGTTAAGGATCCAGGACGACCATGAGCACTTTATACGTGTGATCTCATGGCCCCCTTGAGGGGGCCTGACTCACTGATAGGGAAGGAACTCGGGCTGAGAAAAGTAAGTCAGCCAGCGTCCCAGAGGGAGGAAGTGACAGGATCAAGCACCTCTCTTCTCTATAAACCACCTGCTTTCAGCAGAGAGAAAGTCGTGGTCTGAGGCTTACGCAGTTTTGAGGGGGGGTCTCATTGCAAAAAAAAAAAAAAAAAAAAAAGACCGATAATTACAAAGCCTACATTAGGTATGCCAGTGAATATTAGCGTCCCTTCTAACGAGCTAGAACTCACAAGTTACAGACTCTAAAAGGCTGACAAATACCATAAACAATCAAGCGACTCAGGATAACAGGATATTTCGTATTGACCCCCTACCACTGCTGATTTTGCCCACTCTGATCACCTCCTTTCCCGACAAGGATTCTACGATGCCCAATTCTGCGGAGAGAATATAAACTTCGGCCGAGTTTCCTTCATACGTGAGCTGTAAGAATTCAGGGCACGCCACATTTTCTCATGCTGGGACTAACTTTAAAGGCCCCTTGGATGGACAGCACCGGGCATGCAGCGTAGCTCTGACGCCCTCTTTGCAGGGACCTATAGTGACTTTTGTGTTATCCTTGTTTGATGTGGCTATTTCGTGTCAAATCAGCAAGAAATGTAAATCTTTCTCTGTGTTCACTGGATTCCCTTTTCTTGTATTCATCAGTGTCTGTGAGTATTTGTGGAGGCCCTCCATACCCTCGGCTGCCCAGTAACTGAACTGTGGGTGGAAGTGAACCACATAAAATATCCCACGAGCCCAAGCCGAACGCATTCCCAACTGAATGCCCACGGCCGGTCCCACGCCACCCGCCTGGAGGAGAGGTTTGGGAAGGGAGGGAGTCAGATGGAAAGAGGAAACCTACCTGAGGTTAAAATGGCTCAACATTTGCAAACTTGATAGAAACGTATGACCGTGTGAACACGTTGCAATTACACGTTGCGATGTGGTGGCAAAGAAAAAAAGATGGGGGGGATTTGTTTTAATCGAGTGGTACTGATTAAGCAGGTACATCCAGGCAGGTGGAACCAAGCCACTCCCTGGCTGTTCCAGAGAGTTCCAAAAGAGGATCCAGCAGCCAAACTCCAGCTAGTTTGTGGTCTCACTCATTAAGGCCCAGCCTTCGACACAACGCTTGCGGGTAGGTGTGGCCTCCGCCTTAGGGGAACCCGAGCCTGGACTTGGAGGCGGGAGATCTGAGGTCAAGGCCCGGGCCTGCCACTTCCTACCTGAGGGGGCTCGGGGCAGTCATGAGGGCCTCTGAGGCTCACCTTCTTCCTCGCCAGGCACTTCCTGAGAGCAGTTCGTATTCCCTTGCTGGGCCAGGCTAATGAGAGGAGGAAAGGCTATAGGGAGCAGAAAAGTAAGAGACTGTGGATATGTTTGGGGCTATGCTCCCTAGAGAGGCAGCCAACTCGGGCCTGGGGAATAATGCCTTGTAGGGGAAATAAGGCCTTGTAGGGGGAATAAGGCCTCGTAGGGGGAATAAGGCCTTGTAGGGCTCTGCTGGGTGGAGCTCATCCACCTCCCCAGGTACGGAGAAGGGATGGTGTTTCTGAAGCAGGATTCGGAGCCAAATCCCAAACTGGACTGTGGTTTACCAGCAAGCTAGGCCCCCAGAATCCCCATCGTGCTGGCCTTGAGTCTGCCCCGGCACAACCTGGCGGTGCTCGACCCAGCCAGCTTAGGCCACATTCGCAAGCCAGGCTCCAAGGAGAGACAGGGAGGCCCCATTTCATTTTCTCTTTCAGGCTTGACACATGACGGGAGACTCCTCCTCCAGCCAAAGAGAACTCCAGCCCACACTTTACCTCCAGCTGAATCACGCGGGGACTCGGCCCTTCATCCTGGCATCAAAGTCTGTTTGATCAGCTTTTCATCCATTTTCTGAAAATGTGGGATTTAGGGGTATTCTGAATCTCGCAGGACTACAAGTGTTGCGCCCTGAGAATATATCGGTGTGGCCCCAAATTGGACATTGGGTGGATTCCCTGCTCTGTGCCAGCCAGTGCTTGCCACCCCCCTCCACCTTTGCCTGAGCCTTTAGGAGGGAGTTAGAGAGGCGGGGACCTGCCCTCACTGGATGGAGATCTGGTGCCCCCTGGAGGTCAGAGAGGAAGGGGTAGGAGGGGGAGTTGGGTGACGAAGGATAAGGTGGCCTCTCTGTCCTGACCTCCTGGACCCAGAGCTGCCCTCCTCAGCCTTCCTGACAGTCAAGGACACCGACTGAGTGCTGGTTAAGTGTTGTGCGTCCTGTGTCTTTAATAATAAGCTTTCTCATTGGGTAGCAAATCCCCGTTTCACGGAGCATTTTTTCAACCATTTTCTCCCTTGCGCACAGAACCCCGTGGGGTGGCAGCTCCCTGCGTTTTCAGAGACGGGAACGGGGATGTGAGAAACTGCCAAGTTCCTGAGTCACTATCCAGGAGGGCCTTGGTCAGTCGGTCAAGCGACGGGAAAGGTCAGGGGCCCCTGGTGGGGGCCTGCGGAGCCAGGCGTCCTGGAAGGCAGGGCTGTGGGCGGCAGGACTCTGGACCGGGGCTCGGGACGACAGCCCTGAAATATTTCCCAAGGGTGAGGAAGGAGGCAGAACAGAGCGGAAAGGAAACCGAGGACCCAGCCAGGGTTGCTGGCGGGGCAGAGCGACATCAGAGCTCAGAGAGTGCAGTACACAAAGACCTATAAAGAAAAGCCCATCACCCCCATTCTCCCACTCCCAGTCCCTCTCCCCAAAAGCATCTACACCCTCAAACTCAGCTGCAGCCTTCCTCACTCTCCTGACTCTGCAAAGAAATAAAGCCACAGTTGGGGGCCAATCTTGCTCTTTTCACTTCAATGCATCCTGCTTGGGGCAGCGCTGGGCAGGTCGGCTAGTCTGGCGGGGAGGGCCAGGTAAGGCTATGGGAGAGCAACCCAGCAGTGGGGAAGGAGAGGGCAGGGAGCTGTAAAAAGCCAGAGGTAGGAGCTGAGGGTAGGGTCTGGCCCAGCCCAACCAAATGACCTTGGGAGGCCAAGAGTCCCCACCAGAAAATCTAGGCTGTTCCTGGGGGGTTGGGGGAGGACGCCAGGCAGGCAACAACTGGCAGAACCACTCCACTCCTAAAAGGATGTTGTGTCAGGCACTTTTCTAATCCATAATCATCTCCCTCCGTTTTCTCCGGGTCAGCTGGTTTCACCGCAGACGTCACTGGGGAGATTGCTGGCAGGAGGGAGAAGCAATGGGGTTTATTAGGAAAGGGGAATTTGTGATTCTCTGCCACTAAGTGGAGACTCTAGCTCACCTCCCCAGCCCCCCTCTCCCCACTCCAGGGTGGCAGCGGAGGACAGGAAGGGCTGCAGGCCCCCCAGTGAGCATCAGGGCTCCGGCTTGCCTCTGCCCTCATTGAGAAAGTCTCACTGAACACGGTTAAGTTCCCCAAAAGATGTGTTCAAGTACTAACCCCTGTTCCTGTGAATGTGTCCTGATTTGGAGAAAGGGTCTGTGCAGATAGATCTCGAGATGAAATCATCTTGGGTTTAGGGTGGGCCCTGAACCCAATGGCTGCTGTCCTTATAAGAAGAGGGGGACGCACAGAGAGGCAGGAAAGATAGACCCCACGTGAAGATGCGTGGCAGAGGCGGGAGGGACGCAGCCTCAGGCCAAGGAGCCCTTGGGGGCAGGATTCTTCCCCAGAACCTTCAGCAGGAGCACAAACCTGCTGACTCCTTGATCCTGGGCTACCAGACTCCAGAACCAACCTCCAGAACTGTGAGAGAAGGAATGTCTGTTGTTTTAATTTTTTTTTAATGCTTATGTATTTTTGAGGGAGAGGGAGAGAGAGAGAGAGAGAGAGAGAGAGAATGCGAGCGGAAGAGGGGCAGAGAGAGGGAGACACAGAATCCACGGCAGGCTCCAGGCTCCGAGCTGTCAGCACAGAGCCCGACTCGGGGCTCAAACTCAGAACTCAGAAGCTGTAAGATTATGACCTGAGCCAAAGTCAGAGGCTTAACCGACTGAGCCACCCAGGCGCCTCTGTTGTTTTCGACCACCCAGTCTGTGGTGCTTTGTTACTGTGGCCTCAGGGAACGAATACACTGCATAAAGAAACCAAGCAAGCACCAGCAGAAAAAATGGCGAATCTCCTTACCAGGAGGCAGGTGAACACTTTTAAGTACTTCTGAGGCCACGACAGGACGAGCTCTTTTACAAGCAATGAATTGGAGGAAGGAAATAAGTAACTTTTCACTGTAAAGCCACATAACCTTGTGCTAAGTCTGGAAAATAGAAGAGAGCAGGTACCCGTTATCCCCTAACACCCTCTCTGGACCCTGCAAGACCCAGGTTCAAATCCCTCCTCTGTCAACTTCCTTTTGGCTTGGGGCTAAGTCACTCCTCCGAGCCTCGGTTTATTCATCTGTAAAATGGGGATAGTTAGCTGCCGTCCCAAATTTGTTAGCATTCAATGAGAAAACACACACGAGTTCCCAGCATGCACCTGGTTACTCACCAAAGCATACGAAGATGCTCACTGATTCCTAGTTCCTTCCCCTCCCTGATTAAAAAACAAAACAAAACAAAAACAAAAAACTCCAAAATGACAAAGTTTGGTTCGTTTTAAAATCCCTAAATTTGGGGGGCGCCTGGGTGGCGCAGTCGGTTAAGCGTCCGACTTCAGCCAGGTCACGATCTCGCGGTCCGTGAGTTCGAGCCCCGCGTCAGGCTCTGGGTTGATGGCTCAGAGCCTGGAGCCTGTTTCCGATTCTGTGTCTCCCTCTCTCTCTGCCCCTCCCCTGTTCATGCTCTGTCTCTCTCTGTCCCAAAAATAAATAAACATTGAAAAAAAAATTTAAAAAAAAAAAATAAATAAAATCCCTAAATTTGGATGTATCACAACTCTCTTCTTCCTTTATTTGGAAACAATGATGGTTTTTCTTTTTTAACTTTTGACATTTTATTTTTGAATTCGCATGCAGTGGAGTGCACCTTCTTCGGTGTAGCTTTCTGGGTTTTGACAAATGCAGAGCCACTATCACGGTGGCTATAAAGAACCCTCTGTCACCCCCCCCCCCCGACGTCCTTTCTCTGTCCCCTAAGGTCAGCTCCTCCCCCAGCGCCTGGCGACCACCGGTCTGTTCTCCTCCTGCCTTTTCCACGGTGTCAGAGAAGCGGAATCACTCGGCATGTGGCCTTGGGGGTCTGGATGCTTTTTTCACCAAGCGTAATGCTCCCGAGGCTCCTCCGTGCTGTTGTGGGGACCCCCTCGTATCACATATGATCCCACCATCTTGCTGAGTAAACCGTGCGTCCCACCCGCTCTGTTCGTCCCTTCTCCAGGTGAAGGATGTGGGCCACGTCCCCAGATTCTGGTGACTATGAACAAAACTGCTAGAAACATTCATGTCTGGGTTTTCGTGTGAACCCAAGTTTCCGTTTCTCTGGGGTAAACCCCTGGCGGTGAGGTTCTGGGTCCCCGTCAGCTTTCAAATGACCTCCAAGTCAGGCTGGCTAAAAGGTTAGGTTGGGGAGAACACGACATGGTCAGCTCCGGGGCCCTGTCAGCAGCATGGGGGTGACAAAGGTCAATCACCACGTTAGCGGTCGCTTCAGCCTCCTCCGATTCTGTGCCCTTTCCCTCAGAACGTGACATCGTTGTTCTGGTTTTCTTTTAGTTCCACAAACGTGAAGAAACGCCTGAGAGCGGTGAAAGAATGCAAAAGTGGATCAAAACAGCCCAGAAAAGGGTCCATAGCCCCTGAACAAGATGGTCAAGTCCCAAGTAACTGGTCATCAACCTTAAAAGCCAAAAAAAAACCAAAACAAACAAACGAAACAAAGTCTTAAAGAAAATCGTCATTATATCCTGATTTTTTCTCCAGCACAACACATTAAGCACTTCCATCCTGCCCTGAACATGACAGCAGAGGGACTTTCTAGTGGTGAAGAGGCCGTGTCCCCACGTCAGATGAAGGCACAGCGTCATGACAGCAGGGGACCCGCAGGCTGGGTCGGGGTGACTCTGCGCAGGGCTCCCGGACGAGGAGACTCGGTCTGCTGGGCTCACTCCAAATCTCCCGCTTGGAGCCACAGCCATCTGCCCCGTGGCCCCCAAGTCCCGATTCTGCCCAGACGTGCCCTGGCACGGCTCGAGGTCGGGGGGGGGGGCATCTGGCCTCCCTGTCTGTCTCCACAGCTCTGGCCATTTTTCAAACCGTTCTTATTGCTAGAAGAGTCTTGGAAACTGCCTTAGTCTGGAGTCTCCAGAGAAATAGAACCGATAGGGTGTGTGTGTGTGTGTGTGTGTGTGTGTGTGTGTGTGTGTATAAGAGACAATACAAAATTGGCCCACATGACTACAGAGGCTGAGAAGCCCAAAAACCCGCAGGCGGCAAGCTGGAGGCCAGGAGAGCCGATGGTGTAAGTCCCAGCCTGAATCTTCGTCCAAAGGCGGGAGAAAAACCAATGTCCCCACTTGGAGACAGGCGGAGAGAGCAAATTCCCCCTTCCTTTGCCTTTTTGCTCTACTCAGGCCTTCGATAGATTGGAGGAGGCCCACCCACATCAGGGAGGCCCACATCCACTTTACTCAGTCAACTGATTCAAATATCTGAGCCCCCAGCCCCCCGCCCCGGCTCATGGCTCAATCGAGTCACGTGTGAAACGAACGATCGATCGCAGGAACCGGGGGCCCCCTACCTGCTAGGTAGGCCCGAAGCCCTCCCAGGCAGTGCGCCACCAGGTGCCACGTTCTCAGGCCTGGCTGCCGGCGCCGTGCCTGGGTCTCGCTGCTGGACAGCAGGCCAAGCTGGGGTCGAGGGTAGTGGGCAGCCGGCGACCGGCTCCTGTCGGCAGAAACCCTGCATCCAGCCCTGTCCCCTCGGGGAATAAACACGAGTTTTTCAGAGTCATTCCATCAGGGTTCTGCTGCAGCCTTCTTGAGGAGACCTGCTTCCTCCTAGTCCCGTGCTGCTACTGAGCCTGGAAATAGGGTCTGTGCCATCCTTGCTCCTCAATGCTGCTTCTGGAATATTCTCCCCCACCCTCCTCATGAAGGCTGACGTCTGAACCTCCTGTTGTCAGATCTTGTTAACCTGCTACCTCTCCTCACCCCGGCCACCTACAGACCTCCAGTCCACCTACTCTCAATCCTGGGAGATTTTATCTTATTTTTTACAAAAAAAAATTTGTTTCATGTTTTATCTATTTTTCAGAGACAGAGAGACAGAGCACGAGTGGGGGAGGGGCAGAGAGAGGTGGAGACACAGAATCCGAAGCAGGCTCCCGGCTCTGAGCTGTCAGCACAGAGCCTGACGCCGGGCTCGAACCCATGAACCGTGAGATCATGACCTGAGCCAAAGTCAGACACTCAACCTACTGAGCCACCCAGGTGCCCCTCAATCCTGGAAGATTTTAGTGCTGGGCCCCGCTCACTTCTTGGTGACTCCAGCATCCTTGCAGAGGGTCTTTCGGCCTCCGTCCTTCACCTCCTCTCCTCCAATGGCTTGGTCATCCTCACAGCTCAGTAACTGGTTCCTGAGTACACACTAGGCCTGGCAAGTGGACCCAGATCCTTCAGACCCCCAATTTCTGGCACTTTCAGGCCACTATCTCCGACTACCCATTTCTTGCTTCTAGATTCCTGCCTCCCAGCAATCCTCGACCACCTCAGCAGCTGTGAACCACAGTCCTAAGGTGGCCTCATCCGGTCCTCACTCCTGGACCCCTCTCTCTACTCTCATCCCACCCCCTGGGGGACCCCCCACCCTCCGCCCTGTGCTCCTGAAAGTGGCTGGAGACGCACACGTTCCCGCTGACCGGTCTCACTCGCAACCAAAAGTGCTCACCTGGGTGCCCCCCACCCCCAGGCCACCTTCCCTCCTGGGACCCACTGCCTCCTGGCCCAGTCCCTGCTCCGCTCCTCGGAGAGTATTCCTGTCTGCCCTTCTCTCCTGCCCCAGCCTGCTTCCATTGCACTGAAGAAAAGGGGGTCCGTCAGCAAAGAGCCCCCCGCAGGCTCTCCTGACCACATTTCTCTGTCTGTCCAGAGGGGCCTCAGAACCATCTCTCACATAGCCGCCTCTGCCTGCAAAATGTCACCAGGATACAGGCCCTCTGCACCCCTGCCTCCCACTGCCTGCGAGGCTCTCTGCTTCGGTGTCCTTCCCCAGCCTGTTCAACACAGCGGCCAGAGGGATGGAGTTAGACACAAGCCGGGTCACATCACCTCTGCCCACCCTAGCGGTGGCTTCTCTTCTCTTTGGGGATCAAACCTCCCTCGGCCACCCGCCGATGCTGGGAGCAGATTACCTTCTGCCCAGTCCCCAGTTCCCCCCTGCCCTTTCTCTCTCAGGTCGCCTGCTGGTCAGCCAGCCTGCTTACTGGTTCACCAGCCACACGCTCCCATCTGAGCCTTGCTGTTCCTTTGCCTGGAGCCCTGCCCCAACCTCAAACTCAAGAGTGTCCCTCCTGTCGCTGTTTGTGCAGCTTTAAAAAAATTTTTTTTAAATGTTAATTTATTTTTGAGAGAGAGAGAAATGGCATGGGCAGGAGGTGGGGGCAGGGGGAGTGGGGGAGGGTCAGAGAGAGAGGAAGACAGAGGATCTGAAGCGGGTGCTCTGTGCTGACAGCAGAGAGCCTGACGCGGGGCTCAAACTCACGAACCAAGAGATTATGACCTGAGCCAGTCAGGCGTCTAACCAACTGAGCCACCCAGGTGCCCCTGTTTGCCCAGCTTTTAGAAAGTATTACCGTCCTAGGGAGGCCTTTCCTGGCTGCTGCATCTAAAATGCGTCCCTCCCTGAACCCAGCATCTCCCTCCCTGCTGTGGGTTCCCCCTGGCATTTAGGGCACTGTCTTGTTTTAAATCTTTATTTACTTTGTGAACGTCCCCCCATACAGTAATGCAAGCTCCATGAGAACACACAGTTTTCGTTTCATTTATTCATACTCATGTATTCATTTACTTCGTTATTTTCATTGATTTAATGAACAAATGTATTATTTCATTTCCAGCTCCCCCACCCCCCACCCCGTCTACAACAATGTCTGGCGTGTGCCGGGAACCCAGTAAGACTCTGTGCTCCTCCGGTGTCCCTGCCCACCCCGCACCTCCACTTGGGTCCGGATCCCACCCCCTCCTGCTGACTCCAGCCCGATGCTTCAGCAGCTCCCCGATCCTGCACCATTTCCCCCTCGCCACCGGCTCCTTCCCGTCAGTATGCCAACACGCAGACGTCCTGTCGTTTCTCCCTGCCTAAAAAAACAAAACAAAAACCAACCCAAAACCCCACAGAAGCCTCTCTCGGCCCAGCATCGCTTTCCAAGAAGTGCGCCATTCCTCTGATCTAGAAAACTCCTTGAAAGAATGTCTGCATTGTCTGTGTTGCTCCGCCTCCTTCCGCTCTCTCCAGACCTCTCTCTGAGGGGCTTTCCCCCTCTCCTCTCTCCTAAACGCCCTTGGCAAGGTGCAGTGATCTTGGGGCTGTGATCCAGCAGCCCTGTCCCAGGCCACACCCTACGTGGCACAGGGGTCCCCTCCCGCCTGGTTTGCCCTCTCTTGGTGGCCGCTCCTTCTGGTCACCCCAACCTCCAAATGGGGGCAAGTCCGAGTGCGCTCTGCCCACACTCGCTCCCGTGATAAATCTCACTGGAGGGCTTGGACTCTCGGCCTCAGACTTCTGGCCAGGACCTTGCCCTGAGTCCGGACATGACTGCCCAGTGTCCTACTCAAAACCTCCACTTGGGGTCCAGTGGGCTCCTGAGACTTTCCACTTCCAAGCCCATCGCTGTGTCCCTCCCTCACCAACGTGCTCCTCTCTCAACCACCCCATGGCAACAAAGGACCAGGCCCTCCCTTCCGGCCAGGCCCAACACTTTCCTCCACATTTTCCAGCCACGCCCCCCTCCTCACTGGGTTGGAACAAGCCAGACATTGCTGCTTCGGGGCCTTTGCACGGGCCGTTCCCCATTTCTGGAATGTTCCCCCAACCCCCACCTGTATCTGCACAGCTTGCTCCCACCCCCTCCTTGATGTTTTTCCTCCATGGAAGCTGTCATCACCTTTTACACTATATATTTGATTGATTGATTGATTGATTGATTGTCTGTCTCCCCCCTACTAGAAAGTGCCAGAATCTCTTTTGTTCACTACCAGAACAGTATTTAGTACATAATAAGTCCCCGCAAAGATGTGCTAGATGAAGAAAAATGACTACAATTGCACTTGAGAATTTCATGCAAATGATCAAAAAGTTTAAACGCCATGCATCTCTGCAGGCACATGGGAAGGGCAGCGTTTTGCCTTCTCGGACTAACTCAGAAAGGAGAGCACCAGAAAACACCACCCGCTGTGATTCTCTGCATCCTTGGCAGGGATGATGGGGACCAATGATTCCTGATGGAAATCCAGAACCGCACGTAAATCACAGAAAAATGGAGACTTGAGCGGGAGCTCTGCCGAGTCAGATGCTCTGAGATACGTGGTCTGGGTCAAAATTCCAGGACGCTTTTATTGAAGTGGCTGGTGTACATGGCGGACCGGCACTGAGAGTGTCTGTGTGATCCTTGCTGATACTTTCCTGGGGCCAGGCTGCCGCTTAGACCCCGCTCCGCCCTCTCCTGGCTCTGGGACGCTGCATAAATTGCCTGTGCTCTCCATGCCTCATTTTTCTCACCCATCAAGTGGGGATAGTAATGCTTCCCTCATGAGGCTGCTGTGATTGTTGAAGACATAAAGCATGGGTAGTAGTCACCTTCTAAAAGGCTCTCGGAAACCCCCCTCCTCCTGCGTTCACAGCCTTGTGTAATTCCTCCCCTTGCGGGTGGGCTGGATTTACTGCCTACTTCTGACCAACAGAACGGGGCAGAACTGATAGGGTGTTACTTCCGAGATCAGGCCGTAAAAGACCTGCTGGTCCTCTCCATCTTCCCTTCCCTCCCCCTCCCCTTCTCCTGCTCACTTGGTTACTCTGATTCTGTATTGTGAGCTGTTCTACGGAGAGGTCCACACAGCAAATAACTGAGGACAGCCTCCGGCCACCAGTCTGCCAGGAACTGAATCCTGCCAACAACCACACGAGTGGGCTTGGCCTGGGTCCTTCTCCAGCCAAGCCTGAAGATGACCACAGCCTTGGCTGGCGACTCCTCAGTTGCAGTCTCACGGGACACCCAGAGCTAGGAGACCCAACCAACTAAACTATGCCCAGACTGCCATCCACAGAAACCATGAGATAATAAATGTCTGTTGCTTTAAACTAAGATGTTGGCTGTTGTGTGTTATACGGCTGAAGGTAACTGATACAGCATATAAAATGCTCAGTACGGGCATCTGACTGGCTAGTTGGTAGAGTATGAGACTCTTAACCTTGGGGTCGTGAGTTCGAGGCCCATGTTGGTTGTGGAGATTACTAAAACTAAACAATAAACTTAAAAATAAAATAAATAAAACATTTTTAAAAGAGCAAATAAACCATAAAGTGTTTTCAGTAATTATATTGTTAGCAATAATCTTGGTATTTTTCTGAAATAGATAGTATAAATTAAATACATTATATTTATAACACATATCATATAATGTATATTACACATAGTTATGCATGCGGATACAACAAATAAGTAACATGATTAATGTGTTTAAGAACCAAGATTTTTCGGGGCGCCTGGGTGGCGCAGTCGGTTAAGCGTCCGACTTCAGCCAGGTCACGATCTCGCGGTCTGTGAGTTCGAGCCCCGCGTCGGGCTCTGGGCTGATGGCTCGGAGCCTGGAGCCTGTTTCCGATTCTGTGTCTCCCTCTCTCTCTGCCCCTCCCCCGTTCATGCTCTGTCTCTCTCTGTCCCAAAAATAAATAAACGTTGAAAAAAAAATTTTTTTTTTAAAAAGAACCAAGATTTTTCATGAGAAAAAAATATATAAAATCAAAGAAGATAAGTAGAAACCTATAACCCTAAATTTAAGCTGGAAATATAAGCATAAATTCACTGTGCATTTTCCCTTTAAAATGAAAAGTATTTCTCAGCTCTATCCACTAAAAACACCTAGAAACTAATAACTAACCAGTAGCAAAGCACTCAGCTCCCAGACTGTGGTCTCTAAACACGATTTTCCACTAAAAGAAGTTAGAGCTTCTTGGTTGATTCCAAGTCTGGGCAAAACAGAGAGCTTGAGCCTGGAATATCTGGTCATTCTAGAAAGCAAGAAAGCTCTTCCAGACTACTGCAGCTGTCCCTCTTTCCTTCCCTGCTTTAGAAAATACTCATTGGCTTTTTCCTTTTTTTCTTCACCAAAAAGCCAGTAGGCAGATGTGAACAAGGTAGGCTGTGGGGGGCAACCCAAATCAGGTTGGGGGTGTGTATGAAGTCCCACACTCAAGGTGAATGGCAGCCCACAAGGTCTGGAGATAAATGTCAAACGGAGGGGTTGAAATAATTGGGGCCAAGTTTCCATCTGTCAGAGAAGGGAGATACAAACATGAGAAGAGGAAAAGCTAAAATAACTTCAGTAGTCCTGAACTGGGATTGTCAGTAGTAATGCTGAGACCGAAAGTGTTTTTAACAGATGGGAGGAGAGAAATGGAGGAACTATTGCAAGGTTCTTATACTTTCCACCAAGTGGTATGTTATCACTTAAAGGTAGACTCTGATTTTGTTTACTTATTTTTTAGTAATCTCTACACCAATCGTGGGGCTAGAACTCATGACCCCGAGACCAAGAGTCACATACTCCTCTGACTGAGCCAGCCAGGTGCCCCAGGGTAGACTGATTAATTGAAATTGTATTATAAACCTTGAAGCAACCATGACAATAACAAAAGTTATAATAAGTCAACAAATGAGATATTATAGAATCATTAAAACGTTCAATTATGCCAAAAGAAGACAGAAAAAGCGAAAAAAGGAAACAAAAAACAATAGGACAAATAAAAAATTAATAGCAAAATTAGATTTAAACCTAACGAGGGGTGCCTGGGTGGCTCAGTTGGTGAAGTGTCTGACTTTGGCTCAGGTTATGATCTCATGGTTTGTGAGTTTGAGCCCCATCAGGCTCTCTGCTGTCAGCATGGAGCCTGCTTCAGATCCTCTGTGCCCCCGTTTCTCTGCCCCTCCTCTGCTAACTCTCTCTCTCTCTCTTTCAAAATAAATAAACACTAAAAAAAACCCAAAAGAAACCATAATGATGGCCATATTAAATATAAATGGTTTAAATATTCAAATTTAAAGGCAGAGATTGTCAGACTGGATTAAAAAAGCAAGATTCAGCTGTATACTGTCTATAAGAAACATACTCCTGGGCACCTGGGTAGCTCAGTCAGTTAAGTGTCCAACTCTTTTTTTTTTAAACAAGTTTTTATTTCATTTATTTACTTTTCAATGTATATCTATATATCTATGTCTATATCTATCTATCTATATCTATATATATGTGTATATTTTTTTTTTGAGAGACAGAGAGAGAGAGAGCGTGAACGGGGGATGGTCAGAGAGAGAGGGAGACACAGAACCCAAAGCAGGCTCCGAGCTGCCAGCACAGAGCCCAATGTGGGGCTCAAACTCACAGATGGTGAGATCACAACCTGAGCCGAAGTTGGATGCTTAATCGATTGAGCCACCCAGGTGCCCCTCAAGTGTCCAACTCTTGATTTCAGCTCAGGTCATGATCTCACAGTTTGTGAGTTTAGGCCCTGCGTTGGGCTTCGTGCTAATGGCGTGGAGTCTGCTTAGGATTCTCTCTCTCTCCCCGCCCCCCCCCTTCTCTCTCTCTCTGCCCCTTCCTCACTTGCATGTGCTCTCTCTCTCAAATAAATAAAAAATATATAAGAAACACATTTCAAATATAAAGACACATATAGGTTAAAAGTAAGAGAATGGAAAAAGATATACCATGCTATCATTAATCAAAATAAAAAGCTGGAGTGACTATATTAATATCAGACAAAGTAGATTTTTTAGCAAACGATATTACCAATGATAAAAAGGGTATGTAATTATGATAAAGGGGTCAATCCATCAAGAGGACATAACAATTTCAAATGGTTACGCGCCTAATAACAGCTCCAAAACGCTTAAAGCAAAACCTGGGAGATCTGCAAAGGGAAATACACAAGTTGACAATTACAGTTGAAGATTTCAATACCCTTTTTTAAACAACTGATAAAACAAGTGGACAGAAAACCACTTAGATTTAGAAGCTTTGATATTATCAACGAACTTGACCTAATTGACATTTATAAAAACTTTACCCAACAACAGCAGCATGTACATCCTCTCAAGTACCCATAGAACATTTATCAAGACAGACACTATTCTGGGCCATTAAAAAGTCTCAGTACAGTTCAAAGCACTCAAGTCAGGGGTGCCTGGGTGGCTCAGTCTGTTGAGCGTCCGACTTCGGCTCAGGTCATGATCTCACGGTTTGTGAGTTTGAGCCCCACGTCAGATTCTGTGCTGACAACTCAGAGCCTGGAGCCTGCTTCGAATTCTGTGTGTGTCTCTCTCAGTGCCCCACCCTGGGCACCTTGGTAGCTCAGTCAGTTACGTGTCCAACATTTTTTTTTTAAACAAATTTTTATTTCATTTATTTACTTTTCAGTGTGTGTGTGTGTATATATATATATATATATATATGTATATATATATATATATATATATTTTTTTTTTTTTTAAGAGAGAGAGAGAAAGAGAGCATGAATGAGGGACGGTCAGACTTGTGCTCTATCTCTATCTCTCAAAAATGAATAAATGTTAAAAATTTGTTTTAAAAAAGGATTCAAGTCAGAGTATGCTCTCTAACCATAATGGAATTAAATTAGAAATTGAAAATGGAAAGATGTCTGAAAATTAAATAGCATACTTCTTTTTCTTTTTTTTAACATTTATTTATTTTTGAGAGACAGAGACAAGCATGAGCAGGGGAGGGACAGAGAGGGAGACAGAATCTCAAGCAGGCTCCAGGCTCTGAGCTGTCAGCACAGAGCCCGATGTGGGGGTCGAACCCACAAAATGTGAAATCAAGACCTGAGCCGAAGTCAGCCACTTAACCCAGGCACCCCTAAATAGCACACTTCTAAATAACTCATGGGTCAAAAAAGAAGTCAAAAGGAAATTTCAAAGTATCTTGTACTGACTGAAAAGGAAAACATGATATACCCAAATTCGTGGGAGTATTAGCCCTCAATTTTTTGCAGATGCTCTTTATCAAATTATCCCTCCTATTCCCAGTTTGCTGAGAGTTTGGGAGTATCTTAAATTATGAATAGGTGTTAGATTTTATCAAATGCTTTCTCTGTATTAATTAATATGATCATATGATTTTTCTTCTTCAGCCCGTTGATCTGGTAGTTTACATTAATTAATTTTTGATTATTGAGACAGCCTTGCACACATAAAATGTGACCCACTTGGTCGTGTTACGTGATTCTTTTTTTATATATTGCTGAATTTGATTTGTTAACGTTTTGTTGAGGATTTCCATAAGTTCATGAGAAATATTAGTCTGTAGTTTTCTTTATGCTATCTTTGTCTGATTTTGATATCAGGGTAATACTGGCCTCACAAAATGAGTCAAGAGGTATTATTTCTCCTATTTTCGGGAAGAGATTGTGTAATATTCATGCTAATTTTTCATTAAATGTTTGGTCTAATTCTCTGTTGAACTCACCTGGACATAGAGATTTTTTTAAGGAAGATCTACAATTATGAATTCAATTTCCTTTATGGTTATAGGACTTTTCAGATTATGTATTTCTCCTTGGTTGAGTTTGGTAGTCTGCGGTTATAAGGAGTTGGTCCATTTCATCTAAATGATCAAGTTACAGGGGCGCCTGGGTGGCTCAGTCGGTTGAGCGTCTGACTCTTGATTTCAGCTCAGGTGATGCTCCCAGGGTCTTGGGATCAAGCCCCAAGTTGGGCTCCGTGCTGAGCATGGAGCCTGCTTAAGATTCTCTCTCTCTCTCTCTCTCTCTCTCTCTGCCCTCCTCCCCCGCTTGCACTCTCTCTCTCTCTCTCAAATAAAAAAAAACATATAATAAATGATCAAGTTATAAGTGTAAAGTTGTTCACGGTATTCTTTTATTATCCTTTTAACGGCTGTAGGATCTGTAGTGATACTCTTTGTTTTATTCCTGATATTGGTGATTTGTGCTTTCCGTCCTTTTACCTTGTCAGTCATTCTGGAGGTTTATAACATGTTATTCTTTTTTTTCCTAAAGAACCAGTTTTTGTTTCACTGATGTTTCTCCCTTGTTTTCCTGTTTTCAATTTCATTGATTTCTACTCTTTATCATTCTTTCCTAGTGCTTGCTTTGGATTTATTTTAGTCTTTTTTTTTTTTCTAGTTTCTTGCAGTAGGAATTTAAGGTTATTGATTTGAGACTTTCCTCTTTTCAAACGTAAACACTTTGTGTGAGATATTTCCCTATCAGCTCTACCTTACCTACATCCCACCAGGTGCTGTATATTTCCATTTTCAGCACTGTGCAGAGGGTTATTTTTGAAAGTGATCGAGAGATGCTTGGAGGAGACAAAGACAGCTATCTACCAAAAGTCACGCTCCAACCTTCAATGGCACAGACGTGTTGCCAGGAAGTGGCTGTCCAATTATGTTTCCAAGTTGTCCTTGCCTTTGGTGAGAAAAGATGAACAGCTCTTGCCAATGGAGTTTGAGAAGTACTGTATGTTACTTCCAAGCCAATGTAGACAAGAAGTAAATTATTATTTTTTTAATGTTTATTCATTTTTTGAGAGACAGAGCACGAGCAGGGGAGGGGCAGAGAGAGACTTCAGACTCTGAGCAGGCTTCAGACTCTGAGCTTTCATCACAGAGCCCAACGCGGGGCTCGAACTCACGAACTACGATATCGTGACCTGAGCCAAAGTTGGGACGCTTAACCGACTGAGCCACCCAGGTGCCCGATATTCTTTTTTTTTTTTTTTTTTATGTTTATTGATTTATATTGAAGGAGAGAGAGCATACGTGTACAAGCACGGGAAGGGCAGAAAGAGAGAGGGAAAGAGAGAATCCCAAGCAGGCCCTGCACAGGGCCCAGTCTCCTGAACATGAGATCACGACCTGAGACAAAATCAAGTCTGACAATTAACCAAATGAGCCACCCAGGTGCCCCAAGAAGTAAATACTCTTTGTCCACCCTCTCCCTTTCCTCTAACAGAGGCAAGCAATGATGACAAAGCCTTCAGAGTTAGTGGAGTCCAAAGACGGAAGGTCCCTGAATTACTGTGGAGAAAAGCCTTCCGCTAACCGTGAACACTCATATGGGTCTCTTGAGTCAGTGAGATACATGTCTTTTGAATTAAGCCACCAGTAGTTTGGAATGTATGTGCTAACAACAGCTAGTGTTTCTTTGCCGTTAACCTCAAAATTCAGCAGCGGAACTTGAAAGATGCCTGCTAATAACACATTAAGGACATGCATCTGTGAACGTACTTGAACTTACTGATTTTATCCAGAATCAATTCTTCGGTATTAAAGGCCTTAAGTTTATTGCCTTGTTATAGCTACTATACTGAGAACATAAAAAAAAAAAAAAAAAAAACCATTTTGGACACGAGGCCTCATCAGAACTCCCAGTTCAAAACCATTTGGGAGTGATTCGGAAAAGCACAGCTCCGGAGCTATCATCTCTGACATCACCAGCCTGGACCGCTCCTTCCCCAGCCGCCCCACTAATGTCTGCGAAAGACAAACATTTGGAGAAATGAGAATCCCTGAAGTGTCTCACTAGATTGTTTCTGTTTCCCGTGTTGCCACACTGGGCATGGAGACGCCTGGGGAAGGAGCTAATGTTTCTAGGCACTGAGCCTGTTCTCGCGTCTTTATGCTCTATTTTTGAAGATCACAGAAGACGGGGTCCAGAACCCCATACAAAACACGCCCCTCCCCAATGGTCTCTCTGTGTGTTTGCAATTAAAACAACCTGCTCTGGGGGCGTCTGGGGGGCTCCGGGGATTAAGCATCCGACTTCCGCTCGGGTCCTGATCTCACGGTTCGCACGTTCGAGCCCTCTCTGAGCTGACAGTGTGGAACCTGCTTGGGATCCTCTCTCTCTCTCTCTCTCTCTCTCTCCCTCTCTCTCTCTGCTCCTCCCCCACTTGTGCTCTCTCTCAAAATAAATAAATAAACTTAACAACAACAGCGACCCTGTTGGGGTCTTAGATCTCTTTTGTATCACTTGCTGTATCTGTCTCCTTGGCCTCCTCTTTTTTAGCCAAGTGTATTGTATTTAAAATAGGAAGGGAAGGGTTGTATTTTCAAAAGAGAAATCTCTTCCTTACCAGGCCAAATGAGGGCGGTTCCCCCCGTCTTTTCTCTCTGCACTTCCTCTCATACGAAAGCTATGCAATTTGAGTTCTATTAACTCCTCTCTGGTTTGTAAGCTCTGATTTATAGGACAAATTACCTACGTGCGCTCAAGAAGGAACCTGTCTGTCGGATAACGCGGGACTTTGATTTCACCGCCCTGCCCCCACCCCCGTTTATTCATTCGTGGCATGGAGAGATCCAGAGGGCCAGAGCAATTTCATCAGCCCTTGGAATTCACGTACTGTGAGCCTCCTCTCCCCAGACCATACCGCTACCATAAATAGACATCACGTGGCTTCCTTTTATGATAAGGTCAGAGGAAACGAGTGCACAGGGAGAAGCCGTTAGGAGAGTCAGAGCTCTGAGTTTCGGTTTAAAACCTGAACAGTGCTAGTCCTCACGCCTGGGGGCTGGATCAGAGAGGAGGGGCAGGGAGCGAGAACGAGGTTCACCTCCCGAGGCGACTCCCCTGGATGCCCGAGCCGTTCCCTGACTCCCAGCAGCCCTCGGCCTTCTTTACCGCGCCTGGCGAGGCCTGCCCCCGGCTCCCCTCCCCACCTGCCTCGCCAGGCTCTGTGGCTCCCCTGGTTCATTTTCTGATAAAGCTGTCAGTTTTTATTGCTGATGGGAGAAATCATTTTCTCTCTTAGCTGAATGTTAATTGGCCTTTCCCCTCTCTCATTCAGTTAGCACATGCAATCCCCTGGTCCCCACCCCAAGCAGGGGAGCGTTCCAGAAAGACCAGGAAGGTGGTTCTTTGGAAACTGCTCAACCAGAGGTTTAGAAGAAGCGAAACGGGACTGCACAGGGGGAGTTTTACCCGCGCACTCAGTTCCTTACGGGCTCTTCCCTTTCCAGGCTAAGCTTATTCGTACTACAGAGGACTCAGACTTACTGGGGAGACCCGCGAAGCCTGCTGGGTCTAGGCGAAGCCTCGGCCGAGCGTATGGAAGGTGCCAGGCACCAACACACGTCCTAGAAAGCCAGCATGACTAAGGGGTTCCGGGAGACCGACTGATGTACTGGGGCCAACGGTTTGATGTGACCAGAGCGGTGGCAGAGGTGAGCCAGGATACCAGAGACTCACAGAGGGTCAGAGAGACTCCCTGGAGAAAGCCAGGCCACAGGCCCACCATACAGAATAACGTTCAGCGGGAGGGGTGTCCTGGGTGGAGGGGACAGTCTATGCAGTCACGGGCACACGGAGCAGGGTGGTGCACCGGAGGAGGGGTGGGGAGCTTGGTTTGGCAGAAGGTTAAGGTCATGTGGAGGACCAGATCACAGCAGGGCTTGGGTACCCAAGCAGGTGTCTTCCCCCCATATAATTTCATGCACTAAAAAAAAAAATATATATATATATATATAGCCCTTTTCATGAGTTCGAGCCCTGCGTCGGGCTCTGGGCTGACAGCTCAGAGCCCGGAGCCTGCTTCAGAGTCTGTGTCTCCCTCTCTCTCTCTGTCCCTCCCCTGCTCACGCTCTGTCTCCGTCTCTAAATGTTTGTTTATTTTTGAGAGACAGAGTACAAGCAGAGGAAGGCAGAGAGAGAGAGAGAGAGAGAAGGAGGCACGGAATCCGAGGCAGGCTCCAGGCTCTGAGCTGTCAACACAGAGCCCCACGCGGGGCTCGAACTCATGAACCGTGAGATCATGACCTGAGCCGAAGTCAGACGCTTAACTGACTGAGCCACCCAGGCACCCCCCAGTCACTATAACCTAATTTTATAATATTTTCATCATCCCCCAAAGAAAAACCTTCTGAGCAGGTTTTTTGATGGGGGCCTGGCCCGGCCAAATTATGCCACCCATCAGTCTGGCAGCAGAGTGGAGAGGGGTTTGGAGGGGCAAGCCTGGCCGCTTCGTGGAACCTAGGACATAAGTGATGGGCACAGTAGCAACTGCGCACAAGGGTTAAAGATTTGTGACAGCAACGGGGGGAAAATTCAGTCTATCTCTTAGGTTCTTATTCCTTGGCAGGAAGAGAACTGGGTTATGAACACGCGGGCCAGTTTTTGCCGGCTGGCTATTTAGTGGCAGTGATATAAATCAGTATTAGAGATAAATGTTACCCATTTACAAAGAAAAATGGACAGAGAGGCCATATCGCAGCAAAATCCAGAATTCTGAAGTTTCTGCAACATGGGAACAGCACAGAGCACGATCCATATGGTTTATGCAGCAAAACCCACAGCCAGTCTGTCCCAACAAAAGGGCAGGGGCTCTGTCCTCAGAGGCCCTGTAGGGTGACCAATGCGCGGTCACTGTGAACCAGGGCGATGAACGGGCCTGCCTCTGGGTAGCACCGGTGGCCCATTCAAACCCGGAGTCCTTAGCAAGGCAAGGCCCAGAGAGAATGAGGACTTCTCTGCAGTGGCTTTGGGGACAGTGAGTCTGATCCCAGGATGATGCTATGATAATTGAATAAGTTATCTTTATTATTATTTTTTTTTTAATTGCAAGTCAGAAACAAAAGCAAAAGCAAATGAAACCAGCTTTCACGATAAAGGGGACTCAATTCTGACAAAATCTTGACGAGGATAACCTGAAAAAACTCTCCCTACAAAAACAGAAATGCATGATAAACTATAACCACGCGAAGAAATTGTAATTACGTGGCTGAGCAAGAAAGGGATATCCCCAGGGTCCAGAACAGAGAAAGGAAAAACCAGAGCGATAATCCTGAGATTTGACTCATGGCTCCCTCGGGGAGGGATGCGAGAGAGGGGTGGAAGGGTATCAGAGCCAGTAACCCAGGACCCCGGCTTTGGCCTCCATGTTTGGGTGAACGTAGAGACGGGAAGGAAGATCTCCAGCTGACCGGAGGTAGAGAGTTGAAACCGCGACTTTTTGTAAAATCAGGCTCCTTAGAGATCCTCTAGGGGCTGATCGCTCAGTGAAAGGGGGGCTAGGCAAACCCTATCACGGGGCACAGGGGACAACAGGAGGCTTGTCTACCACAGAGCAGCGGGCGCCTTCCAAAAGGATCTTCTGCAAACTGCAAACTGCAAACTGCCTGTCTGCCTTGAGTGGGCTGGAGGTCCAGATCTAGATTGCATGCGTCGTCTGGGATTCTCAGGTCGAGAGAAAAGAAATGATCCCAAGCGGGTGATAATCCTAGAGCAGATGTGGAGTGGCTTTAGAGGGACCCTCTTACACCTCAGGTAGCAGTCTCCAAGTCCCACAGAAGAAACAAGCTCCGCCAAAGATGAGCTCACAACATCAAGTCGCAGGACGATGTGGGAAGAAAGAGAGGTCGTCCCGAACGTGTCATCAGGGGCCACAAACATGAGGATTAGAGCCCTAAGACGCGGAGACAGAGGAAGAGCTGGCAAATGAGAGCGTGTGTAGAGTGATTGGAGGCTGAAACAAAAGAGTCAAACTCCCAAGAAAATGAAGGCAACAAGAAATGAAGGCAAGAATAAACAGCGCTGAACACCATTTACAGATGGAATGATACGGTGTCTGAGATTTGCCCCCAGATAATCTCCTGGTGGGGAGCCGTGGGGAGGAGTAGGTCCACAGGAACGGCCACGGGCTGATACTTGTTGAAGGTGGATAGTAAGAAGTACGTAGGGGCTTTTTATTCAATTGTCTCTAATTTTAAATACACTTGAAAATGTCCACAACGAAAATTAAAAAAACAGCAAAATGCAAATCTCCAGGTAGAATTTCTAGAAATGAACAAGAGAAGTAAGGAAATGTAAAACTCAGGGCAGGTCTGGAAGGCAGAGTGTACACAGATAAAGAGAGAATTGAAGGGCACCTGGGGGGCTCAGACAGTTAGGCGTCCGACTCTTGGTTTCGGCTCAGGTCATGATCTCGTGGTTCGTGAGTTCGAGCCCTGCGTCGGGCTCTGCGCGGACAGCACGGAGCCTGCTTGGGATTCTCTCTCTCTCCCTCTCTGATGTGTGTGCGCTCTCCCTCGCAAAATAAATAAATAAATTTAGAAAAATACTTTAAAAAAATGATCAGGGGCGCCTGGGTGGCTTGGTCGGTTAAGCGTCCGACTTTGGCTCAGGTCATGATCTCGCGGTCCGTGAGTTCGAGCCCCGCGTCGGGCTCTGTGCTGACTGCTCAGAGCCTGGAGCCTGTTTCAGATTCTGTGTCTCCCTCTCTCTGCCCCTCCCCTGTTCATGCTCTGTCTCTCTCTGTCTCAAAAATAAATAAACGTTAAAAAAAAAATTAAAAAAAAAAAGATCAGTATTCCATCTTAAAAAAAGAGAGAGAGAGATTTTATGAACCAGAAGATATAAAAAATTATCCAGAATGCGGGGCACCTGGGTGGCTCAGTCGGTTGAGCATCCAGCTGTTGATTTCAGCTCAGGTCATGATCTCATGGTTTGTGAGTTCGAGCCCCAGGTCGGGCCCTGCACTGACAGTGTGGAGCCTGCTTGGGATTCTCTCTCTCTACCTCTCTCTGCCCCTCCCCACCTCTCTCAAAGTAAATAAATGAACTCAAAGAATATATATCCAGAATGTAGAGAGGTAAATATGTGAAAAGCTTCAAGAGAGATTAAAAGACACAGAAGAGAGATCGCCACGTTAGAGAGCAATTTGACATTATCGGGGCGCCCGGCTGGCTCGGTCAGTAGAGACTCCCAGTCCTGATCACAGGGTCGTGAGTTCAAGCCCCATGGCAGGTGTGGAGCCTACTTAAAAAAATTTTTTTGACATTATCTAGTAACATGCTATGGCCCATAAGTTTTACTTCTAGGCAAGTATCCTAAGGAAACTTATGTAGGAGCACAAGGCTGTGTGTAAGAACGTCCCCAGCAGCACTATGTGTAATCGAGAAAAGATGGGAATAAGTCAAATGTCCTTCGGTGGCAGAGAAGATAAATCGATTGCATTTTCTCCATATAACCAAGCACTACAGAGCAGTCACAATAAACCGCAGTTACATGTATCTACATGGATACACCTCAAAAAACGTAAATGGCAGAGGGATCCTTCAGAACGATAACTTTTACTTAAAGTTTAAAAAGTGTAAAACAACACACTACATATTGTTCAGGGATACGGACACTTCTAACAAAACGTACTATAAATAAACGGGCTTGCTGCGTATGGTAATCGAGCGTCAAGAAGACCTAAGCAGTCTGAACCCCTATGCACCCGACAGCATGTCACGAAGTGTCAGAAGTACACGGAGAGGTTGACAAGTCCATTGTGCTAGTTCGGCTCGCCCAAGAAACAGGCCCAGATGGAGTCAGTTGCGCAAGACATTTGTTGGGGGGCAACATCGGTGAAGGACCAAGGGGAGAAGGTACAGAAGCGGGCTTGCAAGGCTTAGCCCACTTAACGCAAGCGTGACATGGGAGAGGGAAGGAGGGAGCCGCGGACCGCGGTGACTGAGAGGAAGCTTTGTCCAGGCCAGGTGGGTGCTCCCCACGCAAAGACTGGGGTGGGAGTGGTGCCCGCTCAGGCTCTCGTACCCCCTGGTGATTAGCCACTGGCCAGGAGCAGCCCGGGGAGGTGGGAGGGGGGGATGTGGTTTGGGCTTCGGTGCCAGAGTAGGTGTGAAGGTGTCGTGGTTGGAAGCTCTCCGTGGACCCCACTCCCTGTGGCGGGTTCCTCTGACTCTGAGCGGCATTCGACCATGGCTGCCACAGACAGCATCACAGTAGAATGTCATACTCTACATAACATACGGCCCTCAGTCACTGATAGATCAAGCAGGCCAAAATAGAGATGTTCTCCTAAAGACGAATGGACAAGAATAGACCCCTATGTCCAGGAATTAGACAACAGACCTTACAGAGAGCACAGGGGACTTTTTAAAAAATCACGCATGTAGCAGGTCACTAAGCCACTTCCAACCCATACAAAGAACTGAGAGTTGGCCATGATGAAGTAAGATTAGAAAGGCATCCCAAACCCTTTTTTTAAACCCATATGTATTGAAATTTAAATTTATAGACCATCCAGTAGAAGGGTCAAAGATATCATGTGGGAAATCAGAACATATTTAGAACTGAAAGATAATTAGATCACCATGGGCTGAAAGTAGACAGACGCTGCTAAAGGAGTGTGCACAGGGAGATTTACAGCCCGACACACACACACACACACACACACACACACACAAGAAAAGAAGAAACATTCAAAATGAATAAGCTGAGTGTCCAGTCCCAGAAAAGAAAGAGAATAAAATAAAACAACCAAAACAGAAGTAGAAGGAAAGAAATAAGGCAATAATAAAGGACAGAAATTATTTTTTTATTTTATTTTTTTTTTCCAACGTTTATTTATTTTTGGGACAGAGAGAGACAAAGCATGAACGGGGGAGGGGCAGAGAGAGAGGGAGACACAGAATCGGAAACAGGCTCCAGGCTCTGAGCCATCAGCCCAGAGCCCGACGCGGGGCTCGAACTCACGGACCGCGAGATCGTGACCTGGCTGAAGTCGGACGCTTAACCGACTGCGCCACCCAGGCGCCCCAAAAGGACAGAAATTAAAGGGGGAAATGAAGGGAGGAAAACCACAGCCGGGTCTCAGAGAAGGCCGGTCAACCAGGCAGAGCTCTGACAAGAGAGGCTGAGGACATAAAGGAGAAGGCACCAGGCATGTTGGGAACAGACAAAAAGAACCTAACACAGCCAGAGCAGAGATTGAAAAATAAGGATAGCTCAGGGGCGCCTGGGTGGCTCAGTGGGTTAAGTGTCCGACTCTTGGTCTCAGCTCAGGTCATGATCTCACGGTTGGTGAGATCGAGCCCCGCATCAGGCTCTGTGCTGGGGGTGTGGAGTCTGCTTGGGATTCTCTCTCTCCTTCTCTTTCTGCTCCTCTCCCACTCGCTGTCTCTCTCTCTCTCTCTCTCTCAAAATAAATAAACTGAAAAATAAATGAGGACTGGGGTGCCTTCATGGCTCAGTCAGTTAAGCATCCAACTTAGGCTCAGGTCATGATCTCACGGGTTGTGAGTTCAAGCCCCATGTTGGGCTCTGTGCTGACAGCTCAGAGCCTGGAGCCTGCTTCGGATTCTGGGTCTCCCTCTCTCTCTGCCCCTCCCCCGCTCACACTCTGTCTCTCTCCTTCAAAAATAAATAAACATTAAAATTTTTTTTTAAAAAATAAGATGACCACGGCTAAGGGTGCCTGGGTAGCTCAGTCGGGTAAGTGTCTGACTCTTGGTTTTGGCTCAGGTCACGATCTCACGGTTCATGAGTTCGAGCCCTGCATTGGGCTCTGCACTGACAGCACAGAGCCTGCCTGGGATTCTCTCTCTGCCCCTCCTCTGCTCTCTCTGTCTCTCAAAATAAATAAACTTGGGGCGCCTGGGTGGCGCAGTCGGTTAGGCGTCCGACTTCAGCCAGGTCACGATCTCGCGGTCCGTGAGTTCGAGCCCCGCGTCGGGCTCTGGGCTGATGGCTCAGAGCCTGGAGCCTGTTTCCGATTCTGTGTCTCCCTCTCTCTCTGCCCCTCCCCCGTTCATGCTCTGTCTCTCTCTGTCCCAAAAATAAACGTTGAAAAAAAAAATTTAAAAATAAATAAACTTAAAAAAAATTTTTTTAATGACCACAACTACAATACTATATTTACAGGTTCCCCTGCATCTCAGGGTGGCATGTGACACAATTTTGGCCAATGAGTTATAAATAGACATTTGCTAGGATTATTTTTTTGAACATTTTTTTATTTATCCACCCATCCATCTATCCATCCACTCGTCCATCCATCCGTCCACCCGTCCATTCATCCGTCATTTCTGAGAGCCTATAAAGTGCCAGGCACAATATTTAGGTACTTGACATAGAAAATGAGTGATATTTGTCCCCTGCCTTTAAGTAGCTACACTATTTGGGAAGACAGATAAGGAAACAATTTCAATACATTTGTGGCAAGTAAGCGCTATGCTAGAGGTAAACGAGGAATCATTTTTTAATGTCTTAATATTTTCTCATTCTCTTATTCAACCAGCGGGATCTGTTTGCCTCAGGGAGGATTGTGATTTCCGTGGAAGGAATGTAACAAGACAAAAAAAAAAAAAAAATGACCTTTTTGCCTTTTGAGTGTTAGAGCAACTGTGAGCGCACAAGACAACAGTCTTGAAACTGAGCTTGTTTCAGAGAAGAAAGGGACTTTCTAAATTCCAAAGGCTCCCCTTTAAGAAATGGCAACCGAGTCTGGCTGACTTGGACATAATCAGGGTACAGGGCCAGAGGATGTGACTTGGGGAAGTTGCCGTCAGGTAGAAAGAGACAGCAGATCTGATAGGAAGATCGTGGGTCCCTCCTCCCAGTGCAAACAGCAGGGGGAAGGCCGAGCACAAATGTAGCACCAGAACACCGGGCTGCCGGGCAGTGGTTTTGAAGGATACTGGTGGGGAACCCGAGAACCAGGCAGGACGGTGGGCACAGGACAGGCAGCCAGGAACCATCTCAGCCACATGTCTTAGAGCCAGAAGCCTGGAAGAAGCAGTAGAAGGAGCCTAACAGGGGCAACTTGGTGGCTCAGGCAGTTAAGCGTCTGACTTTCGCTCAGGTCATGATCTCGCGGTTCGTGGGTTCAAGCCCCGCGTCGTGCTCTGTGCTGACAGCTCAGAGCCTGGAGCTGCTTTGGATTCTGTGTCTCCCTCTCTCTCTGCCCCTCCCCCACTCAGGTTCTGTCTGTCCAATCAATCAATCAATCAATACAGGGAACCTGAACCTGAATGTACTGGAACGATCATCTTGATGCATCTGAGTTAATGCAGGAGCTTTTGAAGCCTGAAAAGGCAGTTAGCTTTGATTAGCAAGCTCATGGTGTTTTAATTTTTTTGTTCGTTTTCTGCCCTTGGTGGGAATGGGGACTTGTGAGCCAGACAGAATCAGTTACACATCATTTTCAGTTATATGTCTGTGTACCTCTGCTTACAGCATGAAGATTTTTATCCCACGATGGAGGCGTGCACAGCATGCAAGGAGCCAGGGGGGCTGGGTGTCAGGGGGCCAGGTTCATGGGCGTTCAGCCATGCAGGGCCCCAGGCCCAGAAAGGCCTGTATTTAGAGTTTTATGCTCCATGGTGACTATCTTGAAATTCTTAATAATTTTACCTTTGAATCTGTGTTTTATACGTGAAGTCTAACGGGACAATGGAAGTGTGGGGACTTGGGGTCCTGGCTCACAGACAGTCCCACCTCCCATTGCCTCTCTGCACTAGACGGTTCTCAGCCACCTGCCTCCTGGCC
The DNA here is from genome assembly GCF_018350155.1 of Leopardus geoffroyi. Classification (NCBI taxonomy): domain Eukaryota; kingdom Metazoa; phylum Chordata; class Mammalia; order Carnivora; family Felidae; genus Leopardus; species Leopardus geoffroyi. The sequence continues at coordinate 136,093,154 of NC_059341.1, forward strand.
TTCCCCCTCTCCACTCCAGCTTGCTCTGCTCTCAGCCCAGGCCGGTGACTCAGTCATGTTGATGGAAGTTGGGGGGTAGGGCGTAGGGGAGCCCAGTGGATTGCTCTAGCCCTCTGTTCCTAGCAGAGGCCTCAGGACAGACGTGGTGGCAGCCGTCCTTGTCCTGGGGTGCCTCTGCTGTGGATTGACTCGGTGTGGACACATATCCGCCCAGCTCCTTATCCAGGCACCAAGTTGCATTCCCTTGAGGTTCCCCATCCACAAAAGCTGGAGTGGCAGGCTCATGGGAAGGGAGATTGACTTCCTGCCCCCAGCCAGGGCACCGTGGTCCCACTATGGCAAGAGGGGGATCCTAGCAGCCTCTGAGGGTGGGCACCGAGTACCCTCATGCCTGCGGGAGCACGACATTAACAAACAAAAAGCATCCTGGGGCACCTGGGTGGCTCAGTCGGTTGAGCTTCCGGCTTCGGCTCAGGTCATGACCTCACGATTGGTGAGTTCGAGCCCCGCGTCGGGCCCTGTGCTGACAGCTCAGAGCCTGGAGCCTGCTGTGGATTCTGTGTCTCTCTCTCTCTGCCCCTCCCCTGCTCGTGCTCTTCCCTATCTCTCGAAAGTAAATAAACATTAAAAAAAAAAAAAAAAAAAGCATCCTGTCCAGCCTCAGAGGAAAAGAAAAAGCTTTGTACGTTAGCGTCTTTCACGGCACATTTTCTTACTTTCTGAACAGGAGGCCTGCGTTTTCCAGCGCACCCTGGACCCCAAAATTCAAGCAGCCGGCTCTGGCAACCGGGAAGCTTTGCCAGGAAGGAAGCCTGCTGGGCCTTTAGCTGGGCTGGCCCATCACTAACTAGCAGGCCACCGCTTTGATGGCCAGAACACAAAAGGCACCGCCCTGTTTCCCAGGCTACCCCAGCGTCACAAAGTGGGGCTTTAGAAACGCCGAGGCCAGATTCAGGCACTGGCTAGTAACATCTCCAAGGCCTTCCTGGGAGGGTTACCCAGAGCTGCCCGCAGCCCGCGAGGCCCGAGAGAGTGTTGCACCACTGGGCGCCTCGATCCCCATCTGCACAGATTGGTATATCACTAGCTAAGACGTCTGCTGTGCCTACTGTGTGCCTGGTGCCCCACTAAGCACTGACTCACTTGAACCTCTCATCACCCCCAATGAAATTTGCACTTAGCTCTGCCATTCTGCATGAGGAGGGTGTGGATGAGTAAGGGGGTGGAGGCAGGATGTGAACCTCAGCAGGGAAAATGGCAATTTAAAAAAAAATTTTTTTTAATGTTTATTTTTGAGAGAGAGAGCGCGCACGCGAGCGAGCGCTAGTGGGGGGGGGGGCAGAAAGAGAGAGGAAGACACGGAATCTGAAGTGGGCTCCGGGCTCCATGCTATCAGCACAGAGCCCAACACGGGGCTCGAACCCACGAACGGTGAGATCGTGACCTGAGCTGAAGTCTGACGCCTCACCAACGGAGCCACCCAGGCGCCCTGAAAATGGCAATTTTAATAATAAAACACAGACACCTGAGAGGGCGTGCTGGAAACCCGAACGCAGGGGCTGAACACGGAGTTTCACCTGCCCCCCCAAAATTGTCCCAGCCAAAAGGAAACACTGAATCAATAACGTTATGGTGACAAAGCACCCACTTTGAAGAGCTTTGGTGAGGCTGGGCGCCCGCCTTGGGATGGAGAAGGGCAGGGAGGGCATCTGGGACAGAGGAACACAGGGGTGGTGTCAGAAGGCTGGTGGCACAGACACATCCCAAAGCATCAGATCGCTCACCTCGGTCCCAGGCCCTTAGGATTCCAACGCACGTTAAGCCCAGGCAGGAGCCCCCGTCTCCACTGCCTACCACGGCCGGACACTGACTCTAAGCAAATGATGCCCATCCCAGGAAGTCATTTGCTAAATCTGGTTGGCTTAGAGGCCAGAGTGAGAGTTTAGATTTTTTTTTTTTAATTTTTTTTTTCAACGTTTATTTATTTTTTTGGGGACAGAGAGAGACAGAGCATGAATGGAGGAGGGGCAGAGAGAGAGGGAGACACAGAATCGGAAACAGGCTCCATAGATTTTTTTTTTTTTTAAAGAGTTTGTTTTTGTTTGTTTTTCTTTTTTTTAATGTTTATTTATCTTTGAGACAGAGAGACAGAGTGTGAGCAGGGAAGGGGCAGAGAGAAAGGGAGACACAGAATCCGAAGCAGGCTCCAGGCTCTGAGCTGTCAGCACAGAGCCCGACGCGGGACTCGAACCCACAAACTGTGAGATCGTGACCTGATCTGAAGTCAGACGCTCAACCGACTGAGCCACCCAGGCGCCCCAGAGTTTAGATTTTTAATAAAAATGTTATGTACTTGGCTGTAGCTGACTTATTGGAAGGCTACCTCTATTTCCTTCAGTCACAGGGGCTCAATTCCATTTTCAAGGTTGACTAATTCCCCCCTCCCTCCCAGCAACTACCACCTCACCCAGTCTTCTCTTTCCCCATCTGACCCCATGTCCCTCTCTGTGTTTCTTTTTCCATAGTGCCTGGAGTTCTTGGGTTTTCTACCCACCTGTGGTTTGTCACAGCCCTTAAGCCTGCAGAGGAGGAGTGGAGGGGTGGGGTGGGGGTGGGGTTCAGCCCTCAGTTCACCCTCAAGCCAAGGGCCAGCCCCTCCCTCTTCGCCAGTCATTTGCAAACAAAGCAGAGACCACACTTTGATGATAACTCTGCAAAGTTAGAACCCTGACCTTTGGAGTACAATAGTTCCTGGGAAAGTGCCTGCGTTTTGTGTAGACACATTTTTACGGAGATCTTTGCCAAAGAATCCCGGAATTAAAATTCGGTCATTTGCAAATTAAACCGATGTTTATTACAAAATTTTTTTTTTAAGTTTATTTATTGTTGAAAGAGAGAGACAGATTGTGGGGTAGGGGCAGAGACAGAGAGGGAGACACAGAATCCAAACCAGGCTCCAGGCTCCGAGCTGTCAGCACAGAGTCCGATGCGGGGTTCAAACCCACGAACCGCAAGATCATGACCTGTCAGAACTGAAGTCGAACGCTTAACCGACTGCGCCACCCAGGCGCCCCCCAAAACTGACTTTTAAAGTAATATCTGGGGCGCCTGGGTGGCGCAGTCGGTTAAGCGTCTGACTTCAGCCAGGTCACGATTTCGCGGTCCACGAGTTCGAGCCCCGCGTCGGGCTCTGGGCTGATGGCTCAGAGCCTGGAGCCTGTTTCCGATTCTGTGTCTCCCTCTCTCTCTGCCCCTCCCCCGTTCATGCTCTGTCTCTCTCTGTCCCAAAAATAAAAAAAAAAATAAAAAAAAAAAATAAAAAGTAATATCTAACTCAGGGCTGCCTGTTTGTATGTGTGTGCGTATGCATTCACACATACACATTTCACGCACACGTGCGTGTGTACTTAAGCCTCATTACTCCTCTGTTAGCTGTGGAAATAAACAAAGACCAACCACATGGGAAAAGCAAAGGTCATTTCTCCTGAACTTGCTACAAAAGAGTGGGCCAGTGTCACTTGCATCTTGGCAAAGATTCAAAGGCAGGCAGCGTGGGGGGAGGTTTATAGTGGAAAAAAGGAAGGCTTTAGGAGTGACCTGATTGGAGGCTGTTGGCCCCGGGGAGGCTGTTAGCCTGGGAAGCGGCTAACTACAACGGGGTGTCCTATATGATTGGTTAGGGGTATATACTCGGCTTTCTCCGGTTGGTCCTAAATGGGAAGGGGGGGCAAAAATTAGGGAAGCTGTCAGTTATTAATCTAGATCTGGCCATTTGGGGTCAATTGCTATAGAGGCTGTTTAGCTTCCTGGATTGCCACTGGAGATAGGAATCCGGCTCCCTGCAAGTCTGATTTACAGCAGCCTGGCTTCCCCCGTTGTTTATTATAGGTAAGGGGGTTGGTTTCCCGGGCAGGCTGCTGCAGCCTGTGAATCAAAGCTCTATTTTTATATATGCTCTGGCCATTGCCCATTTTTATATTCAGTGTCTCAGGATAATTATGTAAGAATTGGTCAAATATGTCCATCCCTTCTCTCTGAGGCATAAATCTGTCCATTCAGCACGTTTAAAAGGTGACCTTCTCAGTGAGCAGCAGTCATTTGCTTAGGCACCTGGGTGGCTCATTCAGTTAAGCATCCGACTTCGGCTCAGGTCATGATCTCACGGTTCGTGGGTTCGAGCCCCGCATCGGGCTCTCTGCTGTCGGAGCAGAGCCTGCTTCAGATCCTCTGTCTCCCTCTCTCTCTGTCCCTCCCCTGCTTGCCCTCTGTATCAAAAAAAAGAAAAAAGAAAAAAAAAATACTGTCAGATCTCAAGCTTCATAGAGCAAATCCACAAAAATGACCCTTTCTTAAAGTGCAGCTGCCTCACACACAGAACCAAGCTCGTGTGTGGCAACAGGGTGGAGACCATACATGAACTAGACGGGGAGAGACCAGCGTGGCATCTCCTCCCAGAGCTGCGTGTGGCTCCTGACTTCCCACCCTCCCTGTCTGGGCTCCACGCAGCATCTCACCAGGCGGCACTACTGGATGAATCCCGATGGAGGACAGAGAATTAAGGAAAGGGAAACAGGAGCTGGTTAACACAATTCAGAAAAACTCATGCTTCCCTCCTAAACTATTAGGACAGATAACTTGGCCAGACTGCCCTTGTGCAATCGGGATGAAGTAGGTACTTTGGAAGACCCATCCCTCAGTCTCCCGCCCATCTCGATGCTCCTGGTGGAGGTCCCTCTCTCCCATCAGTTCTTAGAGCTTTGCTCTGTGAGATCAACTCCCCATCACTGGTGCCTCTGCTTTCTACCCCAGGCGCTCCCGAGGCCATGACTTCACTATGGCGCCAGATTAGAGACAAAGGCAAGGGACGGACCAAGGATGTGAGGCGCAGACGCCCCTGGCCAGGGGCTGCAGAGGTGAAATCGGGGCACCCAGACTGAGGCCCTGTTTTGCCCCTGAATCTATCATGACTTTGGGTAAACCATTTGTTGGACTCATTTCGTTTCACATTTCTTACTGGCACACTGACCATTAAAACACCAGTTCCTGGGGCGCCTGTGTGGCTCAGACGGTTGAGTGCCCCACTCTTGATTTCAGCTCAGGTCATGATCTCATGGTTGTGAGATCGAGCTCCACGTCGGGCTGAGCGTGGAGCCTGCTTAAGATTCTCTCTCTCTCTCTCTCTCTCTCTCAAGGGGCACCTGGGTGGCTCAGTTGGTTGAGCATCGGACTTCGGCTCGGGTCATAGTCTCAAGTGTGTGAGTTCGAGCTCCACGTTGAGTTCTGTGCTGACAGCTCGGAGCCTGGAGCCTGCTTCGGATTCTCTCTCTCTCTCTCTCTCTCTCTCTCCCTCTCACCCAGTCACTCTCTGTCTCTCTCAAAAAATCAATAAACATTTAAAAAAGTTAAAAAAAAAAAAAGGCAGTTGATGAGCAAATTTTACTCCCCGTGCAGCCATAATCCCCCCTTGTGTGGAACACGATATATTCACACAGGAACCGGATAGCGCAGACGTTCTGGATTTCTCTCCCAATCTAGGTCATGTACGATTCCCATGCTGGTGTCTTGGTTCTGTGTGTGAAGCGGCTGCACGTTAATAATGTGTGATTCTTGCGGGCTTGCTCTGCGAGGTCGTTTGTGATCCGACAGTCTACAGCAGGCAACTGTTCTTCATTGATAAGGTCACCTTTTAAATTTGCTGAATGGACGGACTTACCCTTCGAAGAGAAGGGGCGGATTTATTTGCAAACCCATCGGGCTGCGGGGAAACGAACGGAACAAGATCTGGGATGATGACGGGTATTTTACTGGGAAAATGTCCACGCAGCTCTTTACGAGGTAACGTTCACTTGCTCAGGACGAGAAGGTCTCTATCAGGCATCGACTTAAAAACGTGCCCTGGGGCGCCTGGGTGGCGCAGTCGGTTAAGTGTCCGACTTCAGCCAGGTCACGATCTCGCGGTCCGTGAGTTCGAGCCCCGCGTCGGGCTCTGGGCTGATGGCTCAGAGCCTGGAGCCTGTTTCTGATTCTGTGTCTCCCTCTCTCTCTGCCCCTCCCCCGTTCATGCTCTGTCTCTCTCTGTCCCAAAAATAAATAAACGTTGAAAAAAAAAAAAAAAAAAAACGTGCCCTGTCTGCTAGCTGCTGCCGCCCTTCTCGGTGAGCAGGTAGGGTTTGGGGACTTGTACCCGGAAAGCAGGTGAGGTCCTGTGTGTGAAGTCTGTGAGGGAGTCACCTCCCACCTGGGGACGGCAGTGGGGGGGGGGGGGCGGGTTGCAGTTGGATGGTCCATAGACCCTGGTGGAAGAGGACAGAGGAGGGAAAGGGACCTCTGCAGTGACCAGAGGCGGGGCGGAGGGGGGGGGGGGTTGGTGAGACACAGATGTGTGCTCCCCCCCACCCCCCCGCCCCAGCTTACTCTGAAGGCTCCTTTCCTCCTGTATTAGCTTCCTACAACAGCCTTGGTGACGGATGACCACAGACCGGGTGGTTGAAAACAACAGACATTTATTCTCTCATAGTTCTGGAAGTCAGAGTCCCGAATCAGGGTATCAGTAGGGCCACGCCCCCTCTCAGGCTCTGAATAATGTTTATTTATTTTTGAGAGAGACAGAGACAGAGCATGAGCAGGGGAAGAGCAGAGAGAGACAGAGAGAAGGAGACACAGAATCCGAAGCAGGCTCCAAGCTCCCAGCACAAGAGCCCAGATAGGGGCTCAAACTCACAAACCGTAAGATCATGACCTGAGCTGAAGTCTGACACTTAACCAACTGAGCCACCCAGGCTCCCCTAGATTAGTGCCCTCATAAGAAACGACAAGAGCCATGTTGAGGACATAACAAGAAGTCATCTGAACACCAGGAAGCAAGCCCTTACCACACACGGAACCTGCCAGCACCTTGATCTTGAACTTGCCGGCTTCCAGAACGGTGAGAGATAAATGTCTGTGTAAGCTGCTGGTCTGCAGTGTTTTATTACAGAGGCACAAGCAAACTAGATGCCAGCAATCCTTGACTTGTGGGAGCCTCAGTCCAATCTCTGCCTCCGTCTTCACACGGACTTCTTCCCTCTGTGTCAGTGTCTCTGTGTCCAAATTTCCTTCTTTTATAAAGACACCAGTCATTGGATTGGGAACCCCCGCAAACCCAGTGGGGCCTCATCATTAACTTGCAAAGATCCTATTCTAAATGAGGACACCTTTGCACCTTGAGGGTAACAAATGCATATTTGTTTTTTGTTTTTTTAATGTATTCTTTTTTTTTTTTTTTCAACGTTTATTCATTTATTTTTGGGACAGAGAGAGACAGAGCATGAACGGGGGAGGGGCAGAGAGAGAGGGAGACACAGAATCGGAAACAGGCTCCAGGCTCTGAGCCGTCAGCCCAGAGCCTGACGCGGGGCTCGAACTCACGGACCGCGAGATCGTGACCTGGCTGAAGTCGGACGCTTAACCGACTGCGCCACCCAGGCGCCCCTGTTTTTTGTTTTTAAAGTTAATTTATTTATTTTGAGAGAGAGAGAGAGAGAGCGAGAACGAGGGAGGAGCGATGAGAGAGGGAGAGACAGCATCCCAAGCAGGCTCCACACTGTCAGCCCCAACGCGGGGCTCACAAAATATGAGATCATGACCCGAGCCAAAATCAAGAGTTGGACGCTTAATCGACTGAGCCACCCGGGTACCCTGAGACACGCATATTTGAGGAACACTGTTCAAGCCAGGGCATTTTCTATTCCTTATGACCTCTCTTACTGGCCTCTCTGGTCCCCCCAAACCACTCTCCTGGAGCTGCCCTAGCCTGGAGCCACCTTCTCAGACCGACTTTTCTTGGTTGTGTGTCTGCACATAAGCTGTCCCTCCTCTTTGTCCCCATCACCCTTCCCCCAGACCGTGACTGCAGTCACAACTATTTTTATCAGTAAGTCTTTCTCTGACAGTTTCCCAGCAGACTGAATGCAGGTACCTCCTTTCAGGGTCATTCTCCCCGTAAAGTGCTTATCTTAGAAAATCTGGGTGGAATCGGAGTTTGATCTTTAACCAACTAATTAGTATACACACAAGCTCCCTCTACCAAATGGTTAGAGCTGCCCCAGGCTGCTGGCTGACTCAGGCTAAAGTGCACAGGAGGTTCCGGGAAGGAGGGGGACACTGAATGCTCGGAGTTGTCCTATGCCATCCCCCAGTGGACACTCACTGCTGTATCCTGTTAGTCAGAAAGCCCTAGAACCCAGGGAGGCCACTGGCCATCCTCCTCTGGAAAAGGAGGCAGTGGGGCCTTGGAAAGTTTTTTTTTTAAGATTTTGTTTTTGGGGCGCCTGGATGGCTCAGTTGGATAAGCGTCTGATTTCAGCTCAGGTCATGATCTCACAGCTTGTGGGTTTGAGCCCCATGTGGGGCTCTGGGCTGACAGCTCAGAGCCTGAGCCTGCTTCGGATTCTCTGTCTCCCTCTCTCTCTACCCCTCCCCTTCTCCCCTCTGTCTTTCTCTCTCAAAAATAAATAAACATTAAAAAAAAAAACAAAAAGAGATTCGGTTTTTAAGAAACTCTACCCCCAACATGAAACTAGAACCTACAATCCAGAGATCAAAAATCCCACGCCCTACCTATTGAGCCAGCCAAGTGCCCCAAGGGGACTTGGAAGTTCATAGGACTTCCTCAAGGCCATAACAAGTAGGTGACAAAAGGAAGGCTCTAGAATCACGCCTCTATTTGTCTTTCTAATCTCCCACCCTGCCTGAGGGAGGCTGTCTGCACCCAAGTCTTAGAAGGACTTCCCACCATTGGGTCTACATGGGCCTTGTAACAAGCAAGGGTCCCGCCTCCAAGTAGCTCAGGTCCTAGAAAATGTGCCAGTCCGTGGCCCAGGGGATGTGGGACATCATTGCCCCTGGGGTGGGCAGCAGACAGCGGGAGAGAAGAATTTCCCAAACGTTTAAATCATGTCGCATGCCTGCGAACCCTGCCAGCTTGGCCTCGTAGCTCAGTCATCAGTCAGTTCCTATCCTTCCGGCCTCCTGAACTTGCAAATGAACTGCGTGGCGCCAAGTTCCTCCACCGTCAAAGCCACGATTTCCTCAGCAGGTGGACGCACAGCGCGTGGAGAACCTATAATAACCAGCCCTTTGCAACAAGCACTTTTCCTTCTTACTTTTTCCTCTTACTCCTTACTGCTGCGCTTTAAGAGGGGAAGGGAGTGGCCGCTCCCCCATGGTTACAAAGAGACACTTGGAAACCTGCTGCGGTGCTGGGTGCTGCGGGAGGCCACTCTGTCACCAGGAAAGACAATGGAATACATTTTGAATGTCTTTCCCCGTGGTCTGCCGAGCAAAAGCACGGGAACCCTTTGGGGAATTTACTTTACGAGGAAAGAAAATGAGCCCAGGTCCCAGGCCGTGCAGCCCTTGGGCAACGCGTGCATTCTATTTGGTGTCCCCCCCCCCCCCTTTCCAGTGTCCCCTCCCCCGCTCATGCCCCTTCCTGTTTTGAAGTCGCCTCTGTTTATTCCCACTGAACTCGCCCTCCGCAGAGGAGGACCATGATTACAAAATCCCCAGAGCGCTGTTTGTCACTCTCCTTTCTTCCCCCGCTGGGCAGGCCCTTAAGGCTCCGGGTACCCTTGGCGTTCGGCAGAGGACCTCGCGCTGCGGCGACCCCTACTGATGCTTGACGGATGGCTCCCTACGGGGTCTCCAGCGTGAAGCCCCCAAGGGAACTTCCGTTTCTCATGCTTTAAGAATTCCTCTTGGAAGCGAGCAAAAAAATAAGCCGCCAAAGGTTCCAGCCAGCAGGAACTTTAGAAACCGAGAGCTTGAAATTACTCGCTCTGAACGGACTGCTAAACCAGCAAGGCTGTTCTGATCATTGATCTGCAAACCGGCTGGGTCAGGAATTAATGCCGGCCCTACACGCTGGTGCTGATGACCACGGTGTCCGATGATCTGGCAATTTGGCTCGGGAGAAGGGCTGAATCATGAAAAGTCTGAATTAAACAAAGTGTAATGAAATGTAACCATTTTATTTAAAAAAATTTGTTTAATGTTTATTCATTGGAGGGTGGGGGGAGGGGAGGGGGCAGACAGAGACGGGACACAGAATCCGAAGCAGGCTCCAGGCTCCGAGCTGCCAGCACAGAGCCTGACGCGGGGCTCGAACCCACACAACGTGGGATCATGACCTGAGCCGAAGTGGGATGCTTGACCGACTGAGCCACCCAGGGGCCCCAAAATGTAACCATTTAAAATGATCTCTTTACCATCTTATTCAAACTAGCGCATATTGCAAAGAAAAGCTTCGTTAGGGTAAATTTGAGGCCCCTGGTACCTATCTCTCAGAGTTGCATGAAATGTTTTGGCTCACGCTATAAATACAATTGAGGACCAAAGTAAATCATTTCAACTTCCGATCACTGCTATCACCCAGGAGAAATGAAGATGCATATTTACCATCAGGCACTCAGGTAAAGAAAGGTGTACTTTCATTCACTAAACTTACAAGGCAGCATAAAAAAACATCCGTGGAAACATGACCAAATGATGAATATATATATATATATATATATATATATATATATATATATATATATAATTTTAATTGGTATTTGGCTATTTAGAAGCCAAAGTATCCTTTCCTACCCAGAAGATAAAGTTCCCAACACCAGAAAAATCATTTTAACCATGATCTTTGACCATCTCTTACTAAATGCTCTTTGCAGGTAGGACTTTCTGAGAATGTCTACATCTGGATCTAACTTGTGTTATTCAGGCTTCTGCAGAAAAAGTTTACTAAGGCAAAAACCAATCCTGAGTGAACATCAGGACTCTTTCCAAGACTGAGCTGCCCGCTATGAGTTGCAAAATATTTATTAAACACCTTTAAGGGAAAACCATTAAGTCTGCTGACATGCATCACAGACAACCTATACGGGACGTATGTTTGTGTCTTTTAAAGTTCACTTATTATTATTATTATTATTATTATTATTATTATTATTTTAGTAATCTCTACACCCAACGTGGGACCCGAACCCATGACCCCAAGACCAAGAGTCGCCAAGCTCTTCTGACTGAGCCAGCCAGGTGTCCCTCTTTGTGGTTTTTAAATTTCAAAAATATTCCCATGCAAAAGAAACATTTCCCAGAATCTTTGTGCCTGATAATTGTGTAATTACAGAATATGGGGGCCAAACCCTGCTTAAAATTGTTATCTTCAGAAGGCATTTTGGGGAAAGATTATGGGATAATTCATATCTCAATACCTAACTAACCCCAAGTTGTGTTTTTGGTCTTTTTTGTTTTCTATTTGCAAAGTTCTCTGTCGGTACCCAATTTACAGAGAAAACAACTAGAGCACAGAGGCCATGCCCTGAGCCAGGAACAGAAGTGGTCAAGACCACATGAGCTGTCCTTTTCCTCTGTGAAGCCACAAGCCCTCGAGCGTTCCACACACACCCACTCGTCTGTCTGTAGGACTAAATTAGATACACGGAGAGCTGAACAATTCAGTAACTATATGCAAGCTTCTCTTAAAAGGCTAACTAAAGTTATCTAGTTTTTATTTTTATTTTTTATTTAAAAAGATTTTTTTTAACATTTCATTTATTTTTTTGAGACAGAGTGCAGCAGGGGAGGGGCAGAGAGAGGGGGAGACACAGAATCTGAAGCAGGCTCCAGGCTCTGAGCTGTCAGCACAGAGCCCGACGCGGGGCTTGAACCCACAAACTGACCTGAGCCAAAGTCAGACAGAATTTTTTTTAAATCAGGAATATATAGTAATATCTCATAGGACTAAAATTCCATGAAATGCACGTTGGGAAATGGCATTTTCACATAAATCCAATGAGTTTTAAGGGTATGAATTTTTTTTCCTTTTCCTTCAAAATTAAACAAAAAAAATTTTAATATTTATTTACTTTTTGAGAGAGAGAAAGAGAGAGAGAGAGAGAGAGAGAAACTGAGCAGGGGAGGGGCAGAGAAAGAGAGGAAGACACAGAATCCGAAGCAGTCTCCACACTGTCAACACAGAGCCCAACGCGGGGCTCGAACCCAAGAACAGCGAGATCGTGGCCCGAGCTGAAGTCAGACGCTTAACCAACTGAGCCACCCAGGCGCCCCTCCTCCAAGTTTTAAAAAGTTAAATCAAGAATTCAGCAGGCATAGTGTAAGAGAAAAACCTCCAGGCTAAAGTCAGGAGACCCTGGACAAATCATCTCATTTCTCGAGGCCTTAACTCCTTGTTCCCCGGGGTCCAGGGTTCAGCTCACACCAGGATCTACGACCTCACCTTTCTCTGAGCCTTTTTGTCCAAGCCCCAAGCCTCACTTGGGGAAGACCGTTCAAAATTACCTTCCTTTTCTGCTTAAGGTCAGCCTCATGCTATGCGCCTGCTCCACAGGAGCAAGCCTGCTCCACACGGACTCAAAGCACTTTTGCTAAATGAATCAGTGACCCTGGAAAGCACAGACAAATTACTCTGATGTGGCAGTTGTGGTATCGTGAGGAAAAAGGAACAGGCCTCTACTGTAAACCACTGCCATTAAAGAGAACACTTGCCAGACTTTTAAAGCAATTCACCCTTCCTCTCTTCTATCTACCCGTTAACGTATTTTGCAATCTCCTACTTGGGACTGACTTCGCTAGGAGCAAAGGAGAGAGGGATAGTGGGAGGTGAGAAACCCTAGAGCTACGCGTGTGCTTCTGCGGACACCAAAGGTTTCCTCTGGGACGGACACGGGAGCCCAATCTCAGCTTGCCACGAGCATGGTGAAGTGCACATGTGCTCGGGCTGTCTGAGAAAGGCACACGAGGAGCCGTCTTTAATAGGAAAACGGGGTGTACCAACCACTGATCGAGTCCTACATAAAAGTTGATTTCCCGCTGTTTCTGGTCTGTGTCTAATTTTGCAGGTATGTATTAGAAAAATATACCGGCGCTCACAAAATCCCCGTCTCGCCTTTTCAAAAGCTATAAAGGAGAAAAGGAATTAATTATGCTGAATGCAGAGCCATAAACCCTCAACGGGGATGGCAGGAAGGGCCCGGGATAATCTGTTAGGATCAAACACATGCCTTCAGCCTTCTTTCTAAAATCGTATGTGTAACAGCCACGATTTAAAAATATAGCAATAGGGGTGCCTGGGTGGCTCAGTCGGTTAAGTGCCAGACTCTTAGCTTCGACTCAGGTCACGATCTCATGGGTTCATGGGTTCTAGCCCCGTGTCGGGCTCTGCACTGGCAGCCGGGAGCCTGCATGGGATTCTCTCTCTCCCTCCCTCCCCGCCCCTCCCCCACTTGCACTGTCTCTGTCTCTCTCAAAGTAAATGAAAAAACTTTTAAAACGATTTTTAAATATAACAATATCCAGTGGGGCGCCTGGGTGGCTCAGTTGGTTGAGTGTCTGACTCCTTTTTAAAAAAAGGTTTTTTAATGTTCATTTAAATTTTTTTTAACGTTTATTTATTTTTGAGACAGGGAGAGACAGAGCATGAACGGGGGAGCGTCAGAGAGAGGGAGACACAGAATCTGAAACAGGCTCCAGGCTCTGAGCTGTCAGCACAGAGCCCGATGCGGGGCTCAAACTCACGTACCGTGAGATCATGACCTGGGCTGAAGTTGGCCGCCCAACCGACTGAGCCACCCAGGCACCCCTAATGTTCATTTATATTTGAGAGATAGAGACAGAGTATGAACAGGGAAGGGACAGAGAGAGAGAGGGAGACAGAACGTGAATCAGGCTGCAGGCTCTGAGCCATCAGCACAGAGCCCGACGCGGGGCTCGAACCCATGAACCGCGAGATCATGACTTGAGCCGAAGTCAGACACTTGACCGAGTGACCCAGGCGCCCCATTTTTCTACCTAGTTTTTAACAGCCTCCCAGGAACCAAATTTTCCAAGTCATATACTCACTGAAGTGCAAAGTCCTGGGGTTAGACACTGGCACAGTACAGTTCTCTGTAACGGTATGGATTCATTGTCAAGTTTCCAGAACTGAGGCCTGTGCATTCTGAGTGGGCCCTTCGCACTCGGTGCTATCGTGCAATATCCAATCACCTTTCGAGTTGAAACACAAGGTCTTTCTACAGGACATTTTGCCCCAAGTATCGTGTTATCGGTAAAGGAGGCCCTTAATGTACATGTTCGCCCTTCCCGCGTGTGCCATGGGACAGCCTGAATCCTCACGTGAATTAACTTGTGCACGTGACTCACCCCCACACTACGATGAAGGAACTGAGGCTCCCGGAGGTGAGGTCACTCGCTCAGAGGCACAGCACAGGCCCCACTGCACTAGAATCCAAACCCGGGCAGTCGAGCTCTTGGTCCTGAATGCGTATCCATGCTGCGCCCTCACAAAATAGCTGTCAATAAAGTTACTGAGCCGTTTCAATAAAGTTTCTGCGCGGCAGAAAGCGCCAACAGCAACGCTCCTGGGTGCCAAGGCGGCAGGTGGTCAGCGGCACTCAGTAGGCACGTTTCGGTCTGTCCTGACCCAGGCTCCTTACCTTCCGTGGGTGACGGGTCCTCTGACTTTAGTGAGGGCTCCGGAACACTCTGCAAAAGCACACACATAGAACTTCGCACAAGCCACGGATTGTCTAAAGTGCAGGGATCCTGATTAAGAGTATATCCTGCTCCCCTCCCCCACCCCAGCGGCAACTCTCCTTATCCAAAGTTTTAGAAATTTTTTTTTTTTTAAAGTTTATTTATTTTCAGGGCGTCACGAACCGAACCGTAAGATCATGACCTGAGCTGAAATCAAGAGTTAACGGACTTAAGCGACTGAGCCGCGCAGGCGCCCCCCCCCCCCTCCACACCCCGTCCCGGCCCCCAAGCTTTGGCATTCTCGATTCCCTGATTCCAATAACCAAAAAGTTTGGAAAAGGAAATCACCGTGTTCTTCAAGACCAAATGTCCTGTGCAAAATCCTGCCTCCTTCTATCCCACCAAACTCCACCCCAATAAAAACCTGGAAGTCTGAGGATGTATCTGTCTGAAACCCAAGGCTTGACCCCAGTAAGGAGCTGATGCTGAAAGCAGATGGGAGAGCCCGAGCTGATTGGCTGGGAGCCTCATTCATTTGTTCACTCAACTCATTAAGGGCCTACTAGGTGCCGGGTGCTTAGAGAACACTGGGAATGAAACAGACCCCTCCCCTTGCAGGGCTTCCGTTCCAGCAGAGGGAGACAAACAGCAAAGAATAGACATGAAAAGTCCTTAAAGTCGGATCTGCAGCGATGATCCAAAGTGATCATACGAAGAAGAAAGAAAAGCTCAAGGGGGAATGAGGGGGATCCAGACGTCGGGGCGCAGAGCAATTTTCAGTCAGGTAGTCAGGGTAGACCAGGTTGAGGAGGTGACCTTCAGGCAAATCCTCGAAGGAGGCGGTGGAGCTGGTCACTTGGGTAACTAGGAAGGACACGCTTCCCTTCGAGCGGTCTTCAGTGTAAGGGCAGAATAAGCCAGGCACGTTCCCAGAGACCAGTGTGACTGGAGACCAAGGAACAAGATCAAGGTCAGCAGAGGAGCTCAGGGAGGCACTGGGGCCTCAAGAGCCACTTGAGAAACCATTGTTTAAGAACACTGGTATCACCTGGGTGGCTCAGTCGGGCAAGCATCCAACTTTGGCTCGGGTCCCGATCTTGAGGGTCGTGAGTCTGATCCCTGCATCAGGCTCTGCGCTGACACTGCAGAGCCTGCTTGGGGCTCTCTCTCTCTCTCAAAATAAATAAATAAACCTAAAAGAGAGAGAGAGAGAGAGAGAGAGAGAGAGAGAGAGAGAGAGAAAACACTGGCATTATGGAAGGAAAGGAGGGGCTGCTGCAAGGTTTTGAACAGGGCATCACTCCAGCTGCTGTGTTGAGAATAGATCCTAGGAGACAAAGGAGAAGGAGGGTGACAGGTTGAGGCACCACGGCAGTGTTTCAGAGGGGAGGTGAGGGGGATGTCTGGCAGCACCGAGACGGCGGGGATCAGACAGACCGATCGGACTGCCTTGATTGTGACTCAGAGCCAACGTGTCTCGGGGCTCTGGGGTAAAAGAGAAGAAGGAAACTTGGATGACTGTGGGGTCTGGGCCCGAGGAGAGGCGCAGCCGACCGAGTGGGGAAGGCTGGGAGGTGAGCAGGCCTGCGGCCAAGAGGAGGCGCGGGGATGGGGACAGCGCGAGACGCACGTGCACGCAGCGATGCTGGGAGGGCACCGGAGCGCGCCAAGGCGTTCGGGGGAGAAGTTCCTGCCAGAGATAGAAAGAAAGGTGGGCGCTGTCGGGCGTAGGTGGCAAAGCAAGCCCTGAGAAAGCGGAGGGAAGAGGTGAAGTAAAAAATCAATTTCCGGGGGCGCCTGGGTGGCGCAGTCGGTTAAGCGTCCGACTTCAGCCAGGTCACGATCTCGCGGTCCGGGAGTTCGAGCCCCGCGTCGGGCTCTGGGCTGATGGCTCAGAGCCTGGAGCCTGTTTCCGATTCTGTGTCTCCCTCTCTCTCTGCCCCTCCCCCGTTCATGCTCTGTCTCTCTCTGTCCCAAAAATAAATAAACGTTGAAAAAAAAATTAAAAAAAAAAATCAATTTCTGCTTCCTGCAGAAATGTTTGTTCATTTCATCCAGAGAAGGAGAAGGCCAGAAAGCAGGTAATTAGGACTTTGAGGAAAATCCAGTTATCACGTACAAATTTGGTACGAGCTGTAATGGAGGAGGTGAAGCTTTCAGCTCTTTGCTGGGCCTCCTTCCCTTGATCCTATTCTTACCAGTATTTAGGAAGAGTAAAACTTTACGTAGCATCTGAGATTGGCTTGGCTGCCGGGATTATCTGTCCAATTTACGCAGTTGAGAATTACGCTGGCCTCTCCAAATAACTAAAAAGTTGGTGAAATTAAAAAAAAAATTTGTTTTAGTGTTTATTTGTTTTTGATAGAGAGAGAGAGAGAGACAGAGTGTGAATGGGGAAGGGGCAGAGAGAGAGGGAGACACAGAATCCAAAGCAGGCTCCAGGCTCTGAGCCATCAGCCCAGAGCCCGACGCGGGGTTGGAACTCACCAACCGCGAGTTCATGACCTGAGCCGAAGTTGGATGCTTAACTGACTGAGCCACCCAGGTGCCCCTTACAGTTTTTTAAAAGAAGGAAGGAACAAAGATTGGTGAGTGCCTGCTACGTATGATCCACCGTCCTTTTCTATGTTGTTGGTGGCGGTTTTTTTTTTTAATCAGCTCGTATGCTTCTGTAAGACCTTTTAATGTAATGTAACTTAATTTAATTTTACTTTAGAGAGAGAGAGTGAGGGAGAAAGAGAGAGAGAGAGAGAGGGAGAGGGAGAGAGAATCCCAAGCAGGCTCCACACTCAGTGCAGAGTCCAACACAGGGCTCGATCTCATGACCTGAGCTGAAATCAAGAGTCGGACACTCAATTGACTGAGCCACCCAGGCACCCCTGTAAGAAGGCTTTCGCTTGCTTCTGAAAAGTCAGAGCAGATGTTTAACTCTCTCCATTGAACTACCAAGTTTTGGAAAAAGGAGATGGTTTGCTGATCACCCCCGGTGGTGGTACATGCTTTTCCCCGCTTTTCTCTCCCTTGTTTTTCTTTCCACCATTAATTTCACCTATTATTTATAATAATTATAGGTTCAAAATTTCTCAAGTTCAATACATAAGCACCTCTCAAGCTGTATCCTTTTGATATGACCCCATGAATCCTCCTTGACTTCTGACATAAGATATCCCAGACTGCCCCAAACCTGAAATCTATAAATCTTATATTTTTCTTTTTCTTTTTTTTTTTTTTTTTGAATTTCATCTTTAATTTTTTGGTGAAGTATAATTAACAGACAGCATTATATTAGTTTCAGGGGTACAATATCACGTGACTGAACAATTCTTTTTTTTATTTTTAATTTACTTATTTTGAGAGAGAGCGAGTGAGCAGGGGAGGGGCAGAAAGAGAGGGAGACAGAGAGAATCCCAAGCAGGATCCGCGCCGTCAGCGCAGAGCCCAGCTGGGGGCTCGTCCTCAAGAGCCGAGAGATCATGACCTGGGCCGAAGTCAAGAGTTGGACGCTTGACCGACTGAGCCACCCAGGCGCCCCCACGATGGGATTGAACGACAGTTCTATACGTTGCTCTGAGCACATCACGAAAAGTGCACTCTTCCTGCCCTTCAACTATTTCACCCATGGCCCCCACCCTCCCGGCTCCCTTTGGTCTGTTCCTGTTCGCCCGCTGGATTCCAGCACTTTGGACAGAAGCTGACGCACGCTGTGTTCCATCACATCTAAGATGCCTTTGATTGTAAAATGCACCATTAATTTATGTACCACTAAGAAAGAGAAAACTCTGACGATTGAACTATGATATCCACTGACAGTGACATGCATCCCAATTTAAGAGATGCTAAATTATGAAAAAAAAAATGGGCATTTTACAATCGATGAAAAAAAAACGACACTCGAATATTTTCTTTGTTTAAAATGTTTTGGTTTTGTTTATTTTGAGAGGGAGAGCGCCCATGTGTGTGCGCATAAGCGAGGGGAGGGCAGTCGACAAGTATTTTCTGAACGAACACACAGTTTCACGTAAATCTCATTTTATCTATCGTGTGTTTCCGTCTGGCTAAAACTAAGCTACCTGAGGGCAGAGTGTGTCCTCTGCGTCTTGTGCACCTGCACCAGGCGTCGTGTGGACGGCACGCAAAACGTCTGCCTTTGGTGATACCGAAGGCGGACAGTACCGAAGGGGAAGGGAAAACGGGTCCAGGAAGCCGGGGGCCGGCTCTATTATTTGGACAAGACTGCGAGCAAAGGAGGGGCAGGAGCACGAGGAGCTGGTGTGTAACTGGGGACAGAGATTCAGTTTGGGAGGGTGAAACGTTCTGGAGATGGATGGTGGTGGCGGTTGCCCAAAAGCGGGAACGCACACGGTGCCACCGAAGTGTCCGTTTAAAATGGTTAAAGTTGGGGCGCCTGGGTGGCGCAGTTGGTTAAGCGTCCAACTTCAGCCAGGTCACGATCTCACGGTCCGTGAGTTCGAGCCCCGCGTCGGGCTCTGGGCTGATGGCTCAGAGCCTGGAGCCTGTTTCCGATTCTGTGTCTCCCTCTCTCTCTGCCCCTCCCCCGTTCATGCTCTGTCTCTCTCTGTCCCAAAAATAAATAAACGTTGAAAAAAAAAATTTAAAAAAAAAATAAATAAATAAAATAAAATGGTTAAAGCAGGGGCGCCGGGGCGGGGGGGGCTCAGTCAGTTAAACATCCGACCTTGGCTCAGGTCATGATCTCGTGGTTCGTGGGTTTGAACCCCACGATGCGCTGCCCCACATCAGGCTCTGTGCTGACAGCCTGGAGCCTGGAGCCTGCTTCGGATTCTGTGTCTCCCTCTCTCTCTCTCTGCCCCTCCCCCGCTTGCTCTCTCTGCCTCTCTCGAAACGAATAAACTTAAAAAAAGAAAAAGCAGGGGCACCTGGGTGGCTCAGTCGGTTAAACATCCGACTTCAGCTCAGGTCATGATCTCGTGGTCCGTGAGTTCGAGCCCCGCGTCGGGCTCTGTGCTGACATCTCAGAGCCTGGAGCCTGTTTCGGATTCTGTGTCTCCCTGTCTCTCTGACCCTCCCCCGTTCATGCTCCGTCTCTCTCTGTCTCAAAAATAAATAAATGTTAAAAAAAAATTAAAAAAAAAAAAGCAAATTGCATAAAAATATGCATGCCTTTCACTCTTATTTGAAAAGATGTGATATGTGTATTTGCACGGGCAGAGAACAGGGAGTCAGAAGGACACACGCCAAATGGTGGACAGGAAGTCCCCTTAGGAAGGGGAGGACAAAAGGCAGGCCTCTACAGAGCTATAGGTAGGTACGGTCCTATATCTTTTGCCCTGGGACCCCGGTTGCTGTTGCAGGTGCCGGGGAGCAGCTCTGCCCCCCTCCCCAGCCCTCCATCTCCTGCTCTGGATGTTGACAGTTCTGTGCCCCGTCCGGCCCCCACGGTGCCCTGCAGGCTATGTCTCTGGCTCCCAGCCTTTGGCTTCACTCCCTGGACTCCATCTGAAGCCTCGTTCGTTTCTGCAGTGCCCACAACCTCGTGTGGGGACGGCCCTCAGCCCGGTTCTCACGCTGCCAGCCCACCCGCCCACCCAGTGTTCCCGTGCCCGCTTCTCTAACCTGGCCTCCCCGCTCCAGGGCTGGGTAAAATCCGGAGCGGCTTTGAATCACTTCCCTGCTGGGAAACTTCTAAGGCTTCCGTTGCCTCCGAATGAAATCCACTCCGGCGCGGCAATAAAGGCCTTTCGCAAAACTTGGCTCAGGTTCCCTGCCCACTTGCCGCCGTTGCTGGGGCTGCACCAACTTCTCACAGGTTCCAAACACGCCATGCCCTTCAGGCCTGAGACTTTGTGCCTTTGCTCCAGTAGCCTCCAACCCGGCTGCCCTGTGGCTTGCCCTCATCTCCCCACCCCCTTAACTGGCCTCGTGCAAACAACGACTTAAGTCTCAAAACCTGAGTACAATTCGCCTCCTCCTGGAAGCATCCTCTGTGCCTAACTCGGTCCCGCAGGAACCGTGAACCTCTGCCTGTGTTCCTTGCCTGTTGTATCTCCGTCCGTTACAGTTCTTTCCAGGAGTCAACAGACACTGGCCCGCGGACCAAATCTGCTCTGCCAACTGGTTTGCTATTATTTTATTAGTTATTTTTTTTTAATGTTTATTTATTTTTGAGACAGAGAGAGACAGAGCATGAACGGGGGAGGGGCAGAGAGAGAGGAAGACACAGAATCGGAAGCAGGCTCCAGGCTCCGAGCTGTCGGCACAGAGCCCGACGTGGGGCCCGAATTCACAGACTGTGAGATCATGACCTGAGCTGAAGTCGGACGCTCAACCGACTGAGCCACTCGGGCAACCCTGCCAACCGGTTTTAATATGGCCTGTGAACGAGGGCTGGCTTTTATATTGCTAAATGGTTGAACAAAAATCAAAAGGAGAGTATTTTGTGACCCATGAGAATTGTATGAAATGTCTACGGAATTATGCGAAAGTTATACTGAAATGTCAGCGTCCATGAGTAAAGGCACACCCATGTATTTGCTTGGGTGTATTTGCACTGTCCACGGCTGCTTTGCACGCTACAGTGACGGAGCTGAACAGCCGTGACAGAGACCAGGTGACCACAAAGCCTAAAATATTCACTATCTGGCCTTCTACTACTTTTATACACAAAGTCTGCCTACCCCTGGCCTTCTCTATTTATGCATTTATAGGCCAGTTTTCCACTAGGCGTCAGGCCACAAAGACAAAAACGTATTGCAATTCCCTGTTTATCTGTTGCCCTTAATACTGCATCCAGCGCGGAGGAGAATTTCAACATTTATGGGGCAAACGCCTAGCTGCTGAGTAATGGCGATGGGTAATTGAAAGGGAAGACGCACTGGGTTCCTGATTCATGGAGGAGACTCAGCCATAAAAGAAAGGCCAATGTCAGATGTCACCGGAGTCGGGAGGTTAGCACTTTTTTCACGAAGAGGAGACTAAAACATGTCACAATCTCAATTTTACTCACGATTCCTCCTGACTGAGGACACAAACTGGGACCTCAGCAACACTTACAAGGAAATTTGCTTCTCATGAAAAATTCCCAGGCCCCCAGTGCCACGAATCTTATTTATTATCCTGATACAGGCGCTTGTGGTAGGAGGCTGTAATTATCCAGGACTTTGCTTAAGATACACAGGGGCTATTTCCTCTCTGGTCATTTTCTTTTTTTTAATATTTATTTTTGAAAGAGACAGAGCGAGTGAGCGGAGCGGGCAGAGAGAGGGAGACACAGAATCTGAAACAGGCTCCAGGCTCTGAGCTGTCAGCACAGAGTCCGACGTGGGGCTCGAACCCACAGACCGTGAGATCATGACCTGGGCAGAAGTTGGATGCCCAACCCACTGAGCCCCCCAGGTACCCCATCTCTTGTCATTTCCAAAGAGGCGTGTAGTTTCTAAAGTTCCACGTCATTTGGTTCCACCTTACCCCTCCGACCCCAAACAGGAATTCTCTCCCACAGGCGAATGTGGCTCCTCCTAATGGCAAGTCAGTGGGATTCTCGGGCAGTTTAGGGAACAGGTACGTTGGAAATCACCAGCGAATGTTGGTGAAAGATGAAACCGACGTGCAAAGGGGAAAGATATTCCAGACTGAAGTTAGGAAAGTGTGATGCTGCAGGGGCGCCCTGGCGGCTCAGTCGATGAAGCGTCCAAATTCTGCTCAGGTCATGATCACGGTTAGTGAGTTCAAGCCCTGTATCAGGCTCACTCCTCTCAGCGCAGAGCCCAGTTCAGATCCTCTGTCTCCCTCTCTCTCCATCCCTACCCCGCTTGTGTGTGCTCTCCCTCCCCAAAATATATAAACGTTAAAAAAAAAAAAAGTGCAACACGTCCATCCTTGAACCTACCTGACACTCTTCCAGGCCTGGGTGTGAGAGGTAAGGAAATTTTGGATTAAACTGGTGAACAATTATTAAGGGCTTGACGTGGATCAACTAACTTAATTTTCACAACAGCCTTATGACATCATTATCCCTTTTACAGATGTGGACATCTAGACACAGAGAGAGCGTAAGTATATGGCCAACTAATCTTTGACAAAGCAGGACAGAACATCCAATGGAATAAAGACAGTCTCTTCAGCAAGTGGTGCTGGGAAAACTGGACAGCGACATGCAGAAGAATGAGCCTGGACCACTTTCTTACACCATACACAAAAAGAAACTCAAAATGGATGAAAGACCTCAATGTAAGACAGGAAGCCATCAAAATCCTCGAGGAGAAAGCAGGCAAAAACCTCTTTGATCTTGGTGGCAGCAACATCTTACTCAACATGCCTCCAGAAGCAAGGGAAATAAAAGCAAAAATGAACTATTGGGACCTCATCAAAATAAAAAGCGTCTGCACAGCAAAGGAGACAATGAGCAAAACTAAAAGGCAACCGACAGAATGGGAGAAGATATTTGCAAATAAAATATCAGATAAAGGGTTAGTATCCAAAAATCTATCAAGAACTTATCAAACCCAGCACCCAAAAAACAGATAATCCAGTGAAGAAATGGGCAAAAGACATGAATAGACACTTCCCCAAAGAAGACATCCAGATGGCCAACTGACACATGAAAAAAATGCTCCACATCACTCATCATCAGGGAAATACAAATCAAAACCACAATGAGGTACCACCTCACACCTGTCAGAATGGCTAACATTCACAACTCGGACAACAACAGATGTTGGCCAGGGTGTGGAGAAAGAGATCTCTCTTGCCTGGCTGGCGGGAATGCAAACTGGTGCAGCCACTCTCTAAGTCAGTTAGAGAGAGACAAATATCATATGACTTCACTCATAAGTGGAATTTAAGGTACAAAACAGATGAACATAAAGGAAGGGAAGCAAAAATAATATAAAAAACGGGGAGGAAGATGAACCATAAGAGACTCTTAAATACAGAGAACAAGTTGAGGGTTGCTCAGGGGGAGGTGGGGGGGGGGATGGGTTAAATGGGTGACAGGCATTAAGGAGGGCACTTTTCAGGATGAGCACAGGGTGTCCTATATAAGAGATGAATCACTGGGTTCTACTCTTGAAGGCCAAGACTACACTGTATGTTAACTAACTTGAATTCATTCATTTATTTATTCTTTTAAATATTTTTATTTATTTTTGAGAGAGAGAGAGAGCGTGAGTGGGGAAGGGGCAGAGAGAGGGAGACACGGAATCCAAAACAGGCTCCAGGCTCTGAGCTGTCAGCACAGAGCCCGATGTGGGGCTCAAACTCGGGAACCTAGAGATCATGACCGGAGCCAAAGTCGGACGCTCCACCGACTGAGCCACCCAGGAGCCCTGAATGTAAATAATAAAATAAAATAATGATCCAAAAAAAAAAAAAAGGTTGATAGCACTTCAGTAAGTAAAGTGGATAATTTGATTTATGGTTTTGTAGTTCTCTAATTTTGGGATCTGTTTGAATCTTTATGAGCGATTTTTAACTACAACTGGATTGAGATCGTATTAAATGTTTATATGCAGTGAATTACTATATCCAGTGAATATAAAGTTTAGTGATGTTTCTAATGTAGAAAAATCAGAAGAAAAAATTTACAAGGAGTAAATTTACAAATCTACCTTTTTTTTCTGATACTTAATTCAATTTTGACTCATTGTTGGAGGTCAAAGTCAGATATAAACAGAAAATATTTTACACTTTAATATTTTTATGTGTCCAAGCATGTTACCTGAACTTAGAAATCAATATTAAATCAAATAAAAAAAAAAAGAGGGTATAGGTAGAAAGAGTTAGGGGTCCCCAGGGAAAAAGATAAGACATAGCTTTCTTGACATAAGAAAAGTCATCGCAGAGGCACTTGGATGGTCTTAAGTGTCTGACTTTGGTTCAGGTCATGATCTCACAGCTCACGAGTTCGAGCCCCACATCGCGCTCTGTGCTGACAGCTCAGAGCCTGGAGCCTGCTTCGAATTCTGTATCTCCCTCTCTCTCTGCCCCTCCCCTGCTCGCACTCTGTGTGTCTCTCTCTCTCAAAAATAAATAAACATTTAAAAAATTAAAAAAGAAAAGAAAAGTCATTGTAGGATCCTGGCCATCTTGTGAAAGAATGTAAGAACATTCTTTCAGGCCAGGGATAACCTCATCATATTCAGAAGTGAAGACTGGGGGTGCCGGGCTGGCTCAGTCGGTGGAGTGTGCCAAGACTTGATCTCGGGGTCGTGAGTTTGAGCCCCATACTGGGTACAGAGATTATTTAAAATTTTTTTTTAATGTTTATTTTTGAGAGAGAAAGAGAGGAGAGAGCGGGAACTGGGGAGGGGATGTGGGCTCGAACTCACAAGCCGTGGGATCATGACCTGAGCCGAAGTCGGATGCTTAACTGACTGAACCACCCAACCGCCCTAGAGATTACTTAAAAAAAGAATAATTTGGGGTGCCTGGGTGGCTCAGTCAGTTAAGCGTCCGACTTCGACTCAGGTCATGATCGCGCAGTTCTTGAGTTCGAGCCCTGCGTCGGGCTCTGTGCTGACAGCTCGGAGCCTGGAGCCTGCTTCAGATTCTGTGTCTCCCTCTCTCTGGCCCTCCCCTACTCACACTCTGTGTCTCTCTCTCAAAAATAAACAAACATTGGGGCGCCTGGGTGGCGCAGTCAGTTGGGCGTCCGACTTCAGCTAGGTCACGATCTCCCGGTCCGGGAGTTCGAGCCCCGCATCGGGCTCTGGCCTGATGGCTCAGAGCCTGGAGCCTGTTTCCGATTCTGTGTCTCCCTCTCTCTCTGCCCCTCCCCCGTTCATGCTCTGTCTCTCTCTGTCCCAAAAGTAAATAAACGTTGAAAAAAAAAAATTAAAAAAAAAATAAATAAACAAACATTAAAAGAAAAATTTTTTTAAATAATCATAAAGCGAAGACTTGAGCTACCTTTGCAGGATCTAAACCCCTCTGAGCACTCAGATGCTGGACTAAGGACTAACGAGAGCCAGAGAATTGGCGATGCTGACCCTTGCCAACCCTGGGGACTTCTGACCTAGACTCTGTCACTTTAGATGACTTTTACCCGCGTTCTTTGCTGTAGTCCCTGTTGCACAGGCCCCTTCAGGAATATGTTTGCATCCTCAACTTAAAATGTCCCCAGTTTGTTGTTGGAGGAGACACTGCTTTGGGAAATATCCCCAGGGTTCTCCACAGTTGTGAGTAAAACTCTCCCTTTTCTTATTCTTTGGCTCGGTGGTGTCTTTTGGCTGTCATCCACCAAGAGGCGACCCAGTGTCATGTAACAAGGGTCAGGGTAACTTGTCACAACCACACAGGTCGTCAGTGTCAGTGCCAGAATTTAGACCCAAGCAGAAGGGCACAGAGGGTGAGGTAATAACCAGTTCACGTGTTTCTGAGGTGAGTCCTAGATAGTTCCGGAGCCTTAAAGAGAATGCAGCCTCAAATTGATTATCATCCCGTTTCTTTACATGCTGCGTTAATCATTTTTGGAAACTCCTTGTCCGTCGAATATTTGTTTTCTTGAAAATAGCTGGGGTCGGGGCGCCTGGGTGGCGCAGTCGGTTAAGCGTCCGACTTCAGCCAGGTCACGATCTCGCGGTCCGTGAGTTCGAGCCCCGCGTCGGGCTCTGGGCTGACGGCTCGGAGCCTGGAGCCTGTTTCCGATTCTGTGTCTCCCTCTCTCTCTGCCCCTCCCCCGTTCGTGCTCTGTCTCTCTCTGTCCCAAAAATAAATAAACGTTGAAAAAAAAAAAAAAATAGCTGGGGTCTATAAAAGCTTCAACACGCCATACCCACGTGTCCATCAACAGGGGACCGGCGGCCATGAAAAGGACCGAGGTGGCTTTACTGGTTGCCGCAGAACGTGACTCTGGTCGGGCTCAGCTGACCCCTCTTCTCCGCCAGGCTTTGACCTTGGCCTGCAAGAACGGTAACTTTCAGCACAGTCTCTTTCACCCACCGCACACTAAAAGACTTGAACAAACACAGGCAGGGTTCCGAGCTGCCCAAGGCTGCCCTTGGCAGTGAGGACCTCAGCCCCCTTCACATGCCTGCCTGAGAAAGCTCAGGCCTTCCACCTGCAACAGGCACCTGAAGACAGACCTCCGAACCCCTCGAACCCCCGGAGAGCAGTTACTTGAGAAAGTTTACAATCGCAAGTCCTTCCTCTGTCCCTCTGAGACAATATGTACCTCCCACACCCCAGGAGTGTCACTCTCAAGGACTGAAGGCCATTCCGTTGAAATGTAATCATCAGGAGGGATAGGTCCCCTGTCTCCCAGTCTCTGTGGGAGGCTAATCACCAGTCAGCCAGCCTAATCGCCTTGGCGTTGAGCAACCTCGCACTTTGTAATTTTTCATGTCTGACTCTCTCCCTCTCCTGGCTCCCTCATTCTCCCTTTAAAACGTCGCCGTCACCCTTGAACTTGCCCATGCAGTGGTTACTGAATAAAACCTGTTTTTACCATATTAACTAACGTCTGGCTTTATCTCTGATGAGGCACACTGTGGCTGTGGACTGAAAACTGCAAGGTGGGGCACGGTGGCTGGGGACAGCGTGGGGGAGGCCACACGTCCCCAAGTGCCCCTTCATGCTTGTCAGTTTTAAAGCATGCTCAGCCATGCTTTCCAAAGTCACAGCACAAATATTGCAGTAATTGGAGGTAAAATTTATTGACTGCAAGGAACCGCCAGATTAACCCATTCCATCCTCATGGCTCCCGCAGACTGCTAACTCCATCAAACCCATTGTACAGATGAGAATCTAAGGCACAGAAAGGTGGGGTACCTTGCTCAAGATCACGGAGCTAGTGAGTGGCTGAGCCAGGCCTGAACCCCACATAGTCTCCAGCAGAGCAAGACTGTTCATAAGGACCTGGGGACAGCATCCACAGTCACTTGGTAACAAATTTGTTCTGTTTGAAAAAAGTAAAGTATGGAGTGCACAGTCATTTTAAACCAAATAAAGAACATCCATTGTGGGGCGCCTGGGTGGCTCAGTCGGTTGAGCGTCTTGAGTCTGACTCTTGATTTCGCCTCAGGTCATGAGCCCAGAGTCGTGGGATTGAGCCCCGCATCCAGCTCCGCCCTGCTGAGCGTGAAGCCTACCTAAGATTCTCCCTCTCCCTCTGCCCCTCTGCCCTGCTCCTGCTCTCTTTCTCTCTAAAATAAAAAAAATTTTTGGGGTGCCTGGGTGGCTCAGTCGGTTAAGCGTCCGACTTCCGCTCAGGTCACGATCTCGCGGTCCGCGAGTTCGAGCCCCGCGTCGGGCTCTGGGCTGATGGTTCAGAGCCTGGAGCCTGTTTCCGATTCTGTGTCTCCCTCTCTCTCTGCCCCTCCCCCGTTCATGCTCTGTCTCTCTCTGTCTCAAAAATAAATAAACGTTAAAAAAAATTTTTTTTAAATAAAAAAAGTTTTTAAATCCATTGCTTAAGCTTCTGTAGGTATGTTTCTACACAAAGAAAATGAAACAAAAAAAAAATATGTAAAGGGGAAGGAGGGTGGGGGAAGACAGAAAGGAGGGGGGGGAGAGGACTAGAGGAGGTGGAGGGAGATGAAAGGGGGAGGGCCGGACAAACCTCACAAAGGTGTCCCTCACAGGCTGCCTGTTGAAGATTTCAGTAATTTCTCTAACAAAAGCAAGTTAAACCAAAACCCAAATTCCTGGAAACAGGATACATTGGCATTTAAGTAAACATGCTTCCTTTGTCGTGATTAGATTTATCTTTAATTATGAAATTTGTTGATTAACAGAAGTAAAGCAGCCATAAAACCGGCTCACTCCGGCCTCCAAAATAAACTAACCTTTATTTCACAGATGTGAGACTTCTTGCCTTCGCAAAGTTTACAACCCTGCAAGCCTCACCCTGCGTTCTTGAGAGGAACAAATATTTTGAAGCGTTTCTGATTACTCATTTCAAAGCGTGTTTAAACACACAAAAAGCCATACCGAGATGAAACATGCCAACTTTCCCCAGGAGGGCCTGCATCCGGGGTATGAAACCACAGATGCAGTAAACCTCTTCCCAATTGTACAGATGAACATTACCGCCTTCATAGAGCAGCTAGATGCACCTCTTTTGGTACTGGGGTTGTTTGTTTGTTTGTTTAACATTTATTTTTGAGAGACAGAAAGAGACAGAGTACAAGCAGAGAAGGGGCAGAGAGAGACAGGGAGACACAGAATCCGAAGCAGGCTCCAGGCTCAGCCATCAGCACAGAGCCTGATGCGGGGCTCGAACCCACGAACCGCGAGATGGTGACCTGAGCCGAAGTTGGTTGTTTGACTGAGCCACCCAGACGCCCCAGTCCTGTCTTATATTGAATGCCAAGCAAGCTAGTGTTTCCTATTTCATGTTTCACAATTTACTTACTGGCCCTAACTAATTCAAGGATATTTTTAAAATTTTTTTTAATGCTTATTTATTTTTAAGACAGAGAGAGCATGAACGGGGGAGGGTCAGAGAGAGAGGGAGACACAGAATCTGAAGCAGGCTCCAGGCTCCGAGCTGTCAGCACAGAGCCCGACACGGGGCTCGAACTCACGGACCACGAGATCATGACCTGACCCGAAGTCGGACGCTTAACCGACTGAGCCACCCAGGCGCCCCAAGGATATTTTTAAATAAGTTGTATATCTCCTGAATATTTTTAGTTTGTTTACTTCAGAGGTCAAGCTAATAACGGTAATAATAATAATAATAACAGCTGCTACATAGTAAGCACGTACTATATCAAAACCGCTAAATACTGTATACATGTTAGAAAATTATTGCATATTAAAATAAATTAGTAAAAATTAAATTATTTGGTTTAATCCTACAGTAGCTTTTAGGTATTTAGCTTGATTTAGAAAATACCTATGCGTTATAAATTATGCCAAAACATAAATATTCACATGAAAGGTATACAGCTTACCATAAAAACAACATAGTCTTAAAATATATCACACCAAGAAGCTTCAAAAGCCATTAAAAATGCATTTTGAACATTATACATCAATTTGCAGCTACATAGGAATTGTAGTAAAACAGAAATGCTTTGCGTAAAAAAGTGCTACCACCAATCGGCTAATTATCAAGTTTTCCATCTATAATCTTTCTCGTTGAATAATTTTTTAAAAATCTATTTTTTACCATTTATTCTATGCTGGACCCTGAGCCAGGCGCCTTATTGGCATTATCGTATTGATTTAATGATTGAACACACACAAAGTTATACAAACCCTGCTGGACGGAGCAAGTGCTCAGTAGATGTTGGCTATTATGATCTCAATCTTCACACACCTAACAATTCCTAACGAGGGAAGGATTATTATGCCCCGGCACGAAGGACGACGTGGTGCTCTGTCCAGTGTGACCCAGATGGTCGATGGCAGAGCCCAGCCGAGGTCAGGTTTGTCTCTTACACTTGGTGGCTTGACAAAAAACACAGGGCCGAATCTAAGTCCAGTTCAGATAGATGGCATAATGTAGATTCCATGTGGTCTGGAGAACTCATTCCCTCTGGGAATTGGAGGTGATCCAGGGGAGAGGGGACACGGGGTGCAGAGAGCCAGGAAAACCGGTTGTACCTTGCACACAGCCTCTGAGAGGGCTCGTGCCTCCAACGCCCCGTTTGCTCAGACCCAGCTCTGCACCAGGCATGGCACCGAGCTGGAGAACGTTAGGGGTTGCTGACTGGCCCCAGAGAGCTGACAGCCAAGTGGCAAAATGGACAGAGACCAACAAAATACCTGCAAACTGGGACAAGAAAACAAACAGGGCGCTGAGCCAGGGACTAGGGTTACAACTTCAGATGTTCAGAAGGCAGTTTCTTACAGTTTTCCTATTTTCTTATTAAATGTTATATAATCAAATACTAAGGACAAGACAAGCGATGCACTCTCCTTTCCTATCTACCTGGTACTTTCCATAACGGTAAACTGGATGGATGAGACCAAGGAAATAGAAATCTGTTTCTATCTAGCGCTTTACCGACCAACCAATAAGTATGCTCTTCTAAATGACGCCGGTAAGGTGGGTCTTACCACTAAATGGGTTACATTCGGAAGCCCCTTTCTGTCTTACATGACTTTGATGAAGCGTAATTACCAACCATGTGTCCCACTTGGACATAGTTCCGGAAAAATCAGAGGTCCCAGGACCGGCAGGGGCTGCGGTCAGGCGGGGGACCAGCAGGAGTTGCTGCGGGTCCTCCCGGAAGGGGGTCATCGCCGGCGCCTTAGGTCCCCGCCGCCCGAGATCTGCGCGGTCCCGCGAGCCTGGGGGTCCCGCTGTGCCCCCGGCCGTCGCGGACTGTGCAGCGGCCCTTTGCAGCCTCCGTCTTTCCCCTTTCGGCTCGCATTCCCGCCTCCACCCTCGCACCCGGGAACCGCCTGCCTGTCCCGAGCCGCTTAATAGGGCTGAATTCGGAGTCCGCAGCGGCGGGATCTTCCTCTACCTACTTCCCATCCCCCAGGGCAACAAGCCACCAGCAGACACCACCCCGCGGTCCTCGTTTCAGGAAGCTCTCTTTCGCCAGAAAAGGGTGGCACAAATCTCGACCAGCACGGAGATGGGCCCCGCTCCCGAAGGAGTTCTAGAAGGAGGAAGACCGGGGAGGAGGCGGCGCAGTGAGGACGCGTACACACACACACACACACACACACACACACACACACACACACACCCAGCTCCCCTCAGTGACAGCCCCGCCGCGGCGCCCCGGAGCGCGTGCCCACCGCGCGCTCTCGCCACACCCCTACACCCACCCCCCGCCCGACCTTCACCCCTCCTTCCCCCGGGGCGCGTGCCTGCCTGCGCGCTCCCATTCCGCCACCACCCCCCCCCAACCTACCCCTGGGGCGCGTACCCGCCCTCCTGCTCTCCTCCCGCCACGCACTCCCCTCACCGAGGCGCGTGCCCGCCACCGCGCTCGGCACTAGCCACGCCCTCCCGACCCCCACCCGGGGCGCGTACCCGCCCGCGCGTTCTCCTCCGGCCCCGCCCCCGAGGGGCGCGTACCCGCTCGCACGCTCCCGCCACGCTTCCCCGCGCCCCTAGCTCACTTGGAGGCAAATCAGCGCCCCGAAACCGTCCAAAGGGCCAGGGGCGGGTGGCGAAGGGTGGCGGGAAAATCGAAACGAATTGAGTCAGACCTCAGCAGGTGGGAAGCCTTTCCCACCCCCCACCCCCCCCGCCCGCCCGGGGGCTGCGGGAGGGGTGAAAATACTCACCCCTGCTTCCTCAGTTGCTACGCGAGGGCCTTGGTTGACATTTTTTTTCTGGAGCCCACCTGAAGGGCCTCTGCGCGTCTACGCCGCCTTCAGCCTGGAGACTTGAGCCCGCACCTCGTGGGCCCGCCGCGCGTGTTGAATGAACCCAGCGGGACCGGGGAGGGGGGGGAGAGGGGGGCACGTCCGTCCGTCCCATCTGGGCTCCAGGGCAGCGGGGCGGCGTGAGGGAGGGTCCAATAAAGGAGGAGGTGCCAGGGCCAAACTTGACCTCCCGCACCTATGCCCGAGGCGGCCTGATCACCAACCCTGACCTCCGCCGACCTTTCATTTAGTAAACGTTAATTTAGCGAGGCCCATCGCTCGGGCTGGCAGGGAAGCCGAGAGGCGCAATGGGAATAATTGCTGGCGTCGTCATGGCAACCGTCAGTTGTTAGGCCACCAGCCCCTTTCAGCTGTACACCTCTCGTCTTTGGTTGGGTTCCCCGGGAAACCGGATCGGAGTCTCTGAGATGTGCAGCCAGCCAGCTCAGTGGGTAGTGCTCTCAGGAAGCAGCGCGGGAGCGGGTCGGAGAAGTGCAACCAACCTCCATGCAGATGGGAGCCTTAGCCAATTCCATAGGGAGCTCGGCAGCTGAGATGGCCCTTGGGGGTTGGTCCTGAATCAAAGTAAGGGGGTCAGCCCTCTGTAACCCTGCAGGGACCGGTCAGGGCCGAGGACTGCCCTGAGGAGGACATACTCCAAGGGCATGGCTGCTCCCTTGGGTGAAGGGCAAGTCTCAGGGAAGAACTCAGCTGAACTTGATCTGTCACAGGTGACGCTGGACCCTGCAAGCTGGAGGATGGTGCCTTGCCTTAGAAGGATTCTGGGTGGCACAGCACAGCACCCACTATGCTCCTTGAGAGCAGCCTGTTGCATTCTCCTCAGCTCTTTAAACACCTCTTTTGGGGGGCGCCTGGGTGGCTCAGTCGGTGAAGCGTCCAGCTTCGGCTCAGGTCATGATCTCATCATTCATGAGTTTGAGCCTCACTTCCGGCTCTGTGCCGACAGCTCAGAGCCCGGAGCCTGCTTCGGATTCTGTGTCTCCCTCTCTCTCTGCCCCTCCCCTGCTCATGCTCTGTCTCTCTCTGTCTCAAAAATAAAATTTAAAACAGTAAAAAAAAAATTTTTTTTAAGTAAAGAAAAAAAGAAAAGGAGGATCTCCTGCGACGAGTAGGAGTTTCTAGGCTGATGTCATAACGTCCGCAAGACTTGGGAGAGTGAAACTGTGACATTGTCAGAAAAGTCACAACTTTATTCATTCAACAAATATTTACTCAGCATCTGCTAGATGCCGGATGCAATTTCAGCCTGGAAATGCAACCGTGAAGACAGACACTGCATAAACATGCAGGTCTATCAGGTGGCAATAAGTTCCACAGAGAGGCACAAAGCCAGGAAGGGAGGAGTGGTCATGGCAGGTGAGGGTGGGGCTTGTTCTTCATATAGGGGTCGGGGAAGCTGTAACTTTTGAGCAAAGACCCAGGGGAGGTCAAGGTAATCAGGAAGAGCATGCTCAGTGCGCCTGACGTAGAGCCTGGAGGCTAGTGAGACTGGGAGGAATGGTGTCACCAAAGGGCAGGGCCAGGTCTCACAAGGCCTGGCTTTCTGTGGGATTGGAGGGCGGGCCACACCAGGAGTTGTTGCAGGAGAAGAGACTGGAGAAATATTCTGGGCCCCACCTGTGAAGGCTCTTTCATGCCAAGCTGGATAGTCAGTCTGGACTTTGTGATGGGAAAGCCCCAGAGGTTTGTGGGCCGAGGAATGACGTGGCAAGATTTTTGTTTTGCAGAAATCCCTCTGCTGGAAAGTAATGGTCCTCAGATTTAGGATTGCAGAGGCCAATACAAGAGCAACAGCAGTGAGAACACCAAAAACTCTTTAAGTGCTAAGCCATACCTCCTATGGCTTATCAATTCCACCCCTTGGTATTTACCCTACAGAAATCCATACATGTATTCACCAGAAGACATGAAAAGACTGTTCTTAGCAGTAAAATATGGTAACTCCAAATTGGAAACCACTTAGGTTTATCAGCAGTAGAATAAATACATTGTGCAACATTCACATTGTAACATATCACACAAGTCGCCAGAAT
Organism: Leopardus geoffroyi; assembly: GCF_018350155.1. Taxonomy (NCBI): domain Eukaryota; kingdom Metazoa; phylum Chordata; class Mammalia; order Carnivora; family Felidae; genus Leopardus; species Leopardus geoffroyi. The sequence goes on from NC_059341.1 coordinate 136,126,993, forward strand.
GATTGGCAGAAACTCACCAACATGATGAAGAATAAAAGAGGCCAGACACAAAAGAATCCCTACTCTGTGACTCCATTTATAAGAAGTAGAAAAACAGGTAAACCCAATCTATGCTGTCAGATGTCAGGTTGGTGGCAACTCTGGAAGGGAGGATGGTGGCCGGAAACACCAGCGGCCCCATGGGGGCCTTTTCTGGTTCCTTTTCTGGGACTTTTCTGGTTCCTGATCCACCTATCGCTTCCTGATGCGCTGAGTTTGTGACCACTCACCAAGCTGTACGCTGAGGAGTGAGAGCACTTTTCTGTATTATGTTCTACTTCAAAAAAAAACAAAACAAAACAAACAAACCTTAAAAATTCCTTTCCGGGGCGCCTGGGTGGCGCAGTCGGTTAAGCGTCCGACTTCAGCCAGGTCACGATCTCGCGGTCCGGGAGTTCGAGCCCCGTGTCAGGCTCTGGACTGATGGCTCAGAGCCTGGAGCCTGTTTCCGATTCTGTGTCTCCCTCTCTCTCTGCCCCTCCCCTGTTCATGCTCCGTCTCTGTCCCAAAAATAAATAAACGTTGAAAAAAAAAATTTAAAAAAAAAAATCCTTCCCATGTAGACCTCCCATAGCTAATTCATTATTGCAAGGTGGGGCTATTTTAACACCAGAAAGGGAAGGTAGTCATAATCTCAGGACACGTGGCCTTTCTTGAAATGTAATCAGTTCACCTTTTGAAAATCTTCCTGCATCGTCTTTATTGGCTGTGCACTGGTGTTTGGGGCTCACGAGGAAAGTAGTACATTTAATCATGGGCATGTTACGTTTTAAGTACTTGCTAAATCACACGGGAAAATTTATCTGGGAGGCAGTTGGCAAAATGGGTTTGAGGGACTCAAACACCGAAACTGAAGAGCTAAAACTAAAAAAGGCTTAGAAGACTGAGAAGAAAAAAAAATCATGACACTGGATGTGACATTTGCATGGACAGGATGCCAAAAACCCAGGTAACAAAATTGAAAATAAAATTGAGCTTCCTTAAAATTAAGAACTTTTGGGCATCAAAGGATATTATCAAGAAAGAGAAAAGACAACCTATTGACTACCCACTGCATTAACCTGGGGTTGGTATCCAGAACATTTAACTCCTAAGACTCAACAACAAAACACCAAACAACCCAATTCACAAACGCACAAATTGGGGCGCCTGGGTGGCTCAGTTGGCTAAACATCCGACTTCGGCTCAGGTCATGATCTCAGGGTCCAGCCTCGCGGGGGGCTCTGTGCTGACAGCTCAGAGCCTGGAGCCTGCTTCGAATTCTGTGTCTCCCTGTCTCTCTGCCCCTTCCCCACTCGCACTCTGTCTCTCAAAGATAATAAATAAACATTAAAAAGAATGTTTTTAAATGGACAAAGGACTTGACACTTCTCCAAAGAAGATATACAAGTGGCCCATGAAAGCCCATGAAAAGGTGCTCAACAGCATCAGTCCTTAGGGAAATCTGAGTTAAAACCACGGTGAGATTCCATTTCACACGTACTGGGATGGCTATACCAAAAATAGAGGAAATACCAAATATTGTCATAGATGTAGAGAAACTGGAACCGTTGGGCCTTGCTGGTGAAACGTAAAATGGTGTAGCCACTGTGGAAAACAGTTTGGCCCTTTCTCAAAAGGTTAAACACCTAACTACCATGTGACCCAGCAATCGAACTCCTAGCTGTATATCCAAAAGAGCTGGAAGCAAGAAGTTGAACAGATGAACTTCCACACCCATGTTCACAGCAGCACTATTCACAATAGCCACAGGTGAAAACAACCCAAGTGTCCATCAACAAACGAATGGATAAACAAAATGTGTGTGTGTTTGTGTGTGTGTGTGTGTATACACACACATATATATACATACATAGATATGTACGTATATACATATACACATACATATACATACATAGATATGTAATATACATATACATATATATATCTAAAAATATATACATGTATATTGAAAACCCATAAAAAGGAATGAAATTTTGATATATGCTACAACACGAATGGACCTTAAAAACATGCTTAGTGAAATAAGCCAGCCACAGAAGGTCAACTATTATATGATTCCACTTATATGAGATACCTAGAATTGGCAAATTCATAGAGACAGAAAGTAGATTCAAGGTTACCAGGGTTTGAGGAAGAAAAGGATTAGGGAGTTATTAATTAATGGAGAGAGTTTTTGTTGGGGATGATGAAAACGTTTGGATATAGTGATAATGGTTGTACAGTATTCTAAATGTTTGATGCCACTCGATTGTACATTTAAAATGATAAATGCGCTACATATATTTTAACGTACATACACACGCGTGCAGGCACACACACACACACAGCTGGCAAAAATATAAGGCTGGAACTCGGGGAGGGATCAGTGCTGGAGATGCTCATGTGAGGTTGAACACTGCTCCCTCTGAAGCTAGAGAAATGTCGAAGTTCACCCAGGCAGATCACACAGCAAGAAAACAAGACTGAGGACGAAACTCCAGCAAGTGTTTACTTGTAAGGACTACAGAGGAGCAGGAGGAAGGGAGGGAGCAGAAGAGATCGCAACAGATTTAAAATGACCAGCTGGAGAGGCAAGGGTAGAAAGAGGGGGAGGGGAGTCAGGAGAGGCATCACAGGACCACTAAGGAGAGTCCACAGGTGATGAGTGACGTCCAGGGCTTCTATGAAGCCAAGTTCATCAAGGAAGAAGTGATTGAAAGAAGACTTGCATGAGGTCCTTGGTCACTTTAGCGTGAGTCATTTTAGTGGGGGAGGTGATAGCAGCTCCGTGGCCAGAGTGACAAATGGACAGTGCGAAAGCAGAAAAATCAAGCAAGCTTGCATAATGGTAAAAACTATATGAGGATCAGGGGCGCCTGGGTGGCTCGGTCAGTTGAGCGTCCGACTCTTGAATTCAGCTCAGCTCATGATCCCAGGGTCGTGGGTTTGAGCTCCGCATGGGGCACAGCACTGACAGCATGGAGTCTGGCTTCAGATTCTCTCCATCTCTCTCTGGCCCTCCCCCCCTCAAAATAAATAAACTTTATTTAAAAATATATGAGGATCAAAGAGAAGAGAAAGAACAAATCATGGCTTGAGAGGGCGAGGAAGGTAGGTTTGTTTATTTAAGATATAGGTACTCTGGGGGCGCCTGGGTGGCTCAGTAGGTTGAGTGTCGGACTTCGGCTCGGGTCATGATCTCACGGTCCGTGAGTTCTAGCCCCGCGTTGGGCTCTGTGCTGACAGCTCGGAGCCTGGAGGCTGCTTCGGATTCTGTGTCTCCCTCTCTCTCTCTGAGCCTCCCCCATTCATGCTCTGTCTCTCTGTGTCTCAAAAATAAAGAAACGTTAAAAAAAATAAGATAAAGGTACTCTGAAGTGAAAGATGAGGTGGCCATGGAAAGAAGGGGAAAATGATGGTACAGAGTCTAAGGAGAGGCAGGAGACCAAGGCATGTCAAGAACCGCAAGGAAGGATCAACACTGGTGAGAAAAAGAATGTCCCTTTCTCTAAGGATGGAAATAGATGCCATTACAGGGGAAGCGGTCATGCTTTCAGAGTCAAAACTAAGGCGTGTGGTCTAAAAAATGCACGTACGCTTTCAGAGACAAACCCAACAGTAGTTCACCAATGCTTCCCAAATTTTAACATGCATGCAAATCACTTCAGCGTCTTGTTAAAGGGCAGATTCTGATTGAGTGGGTCTGCGAGTCTGCATTTCCAGCAAGCTTCCAGATGAGACAGATACTGTTTATCTGTGTACCACAACCAGAGGAGTAAGCACCGTCCAGTCTGGGAGCAGCTGGCCACATGTGGCTTTTAAGCTTTAAAAGGTGGCAAGTCTAGGGGCACCTGGGTGGATCAGTTGGTTGAGCGTCTGACTCTTGATCTTAGCTCAGGTCATGATCCCAGGATCGTGGGATTGAGCCCTGTGTTGGGCTCTGTGCTGAGTGCGAGCCTGCTTAAGATTCTCTCTCTCTCCCTCTGCCCCCTCCCCCCTCCCCCCTAAAATAAAAAGTAAAATAAAATGTGGCAAGTATGAATTGAGCTGTCTTAAGGGTAGTAGGTATAAAACACTCACCAGATTTTGAAGACTTAATATGAAAAGAAGAATGTAAAACATCTCAATAATGTATATATACTATATATAGATTTTATTTTTGTTTTGTTTCTATATTTTATTATGGAAAATTTCAAACATATACAGTAGCACAGAGGAGTACAACAAGTCCCCATGTACCCATCTTATGGGTTGAAATGTGTCCCCCCAAAAAAGATATGGTGGAGTCCTAGTCTTTGCTACCTGTGAACATGACCTTATTTGGAAACAGGGTCTTTATAAAGACAATGAAGTTAAAAGGAGGTCATTAATCCAATATGACAGGTGCCCTTATAAAAGAGGGAAATTTGGGACACCTGGGTGGCTCAGTCAGGTAAGTGTCTGACTCTTGGTTTCAGCTCAGGTCATGATCTCACAGTTCATGAGATCGAGCTTTATATCCAGCTCAGTGCTGACAGCGCATAGCCTGCTTAGGATTCTCTCTCTCTCCCTTCTCTCTCTCTCTCTCTCTCTCTCTCTCTCTCTGCCCCTCCTCTGCTCACGTGTGCATCTCTCTCTCAAAACAAATCAGACATTAAAAAAAAAAAAAAAGAGTGGGCTGCCTAGGTGGCTCAGTGGGTTAAGCATCTGACTTCGGTTCTGGTCACGATCTCACTGTTTGTGAGTTCGAGCCCCACGTTGGGCTCTGTGCTGACAGCTCAGAGCCTGGAAGCCTGCTTTGGATTCTGTGTCTCCCTTGCTGTCTGCTCCTCCCCCGCTCACATTCTGTCTCTCTGTCCCTCTCTCTCAAAAAATAAATAAACATTAAAAAAATTTTTTTTGAAAGAGGGAAATTTGAACACAGAGGCAGACATACACGGAGTACAGACAACACGAAGCCCCAGAAAACACTGTGTGTAGATGAAGGCAGAGATTGGAGTGATACATCTACAAGCCAACAAATGCCAAAGATTGCCAACAAACCATCAGAAGCTGGGATAGAGGCATGCCCAGATTCTCCCTCACAGACTTCGGAAAAGAACCAACCCCGCTGACATCTTGATCTTGGACATCCACCCTCTAGAACTGCCCAGCAAGAAATTTCTGTCGTTTGAAGTCCCCGGTTGTGGTTCTTTGTTCCAGGCAAACTCATACAGCCCATCACCAAACTTCATCTCCAACCATACCCACTTCTCAGATGATTTAAAAAGGAAAAGTAAGGAAGAGGAGACATTCCAAATAGAAAGCCATCCCAGGCCAATGTCTCTGCTGGGGTGAGCATGGGTGCCACAGTGGCCCTAGGACCCCTGGGGAAGATGGTGCAGAAGAACTAGAACGGTTCAGTTGTCTTACTAATGGCCAGTCGGGTTTGGACAAGCCTTTCCTTGACGGAGTGTGGTCCTCTCCACTGCAGGGGCCAGAATGAGCCTTATTAACTTCCCCTGAGCTTTCACACTCACTCCAGACCGTGGCCAGATCCTTGAAGGTACCCAATTACCACATGAGCACAAGAAGTAAAGGCACCTCTTTTGCTCCTCCAACCCAATCTTGAAATAAGCCCTAATCCGTTTAAACTGGGATAGAATCAACAGAGTACGGTAGAGAGTACAGAAGAGGTGACCTCATTTCAAGGTTTTGTTTTGCTTTTTCCGACCCTTCTCTTTCCTCTTCTACCCTTTTCGATTTAAAGTTTTATAGCACGTTTCTTCCAAATACTCTCAGGTGGCTACGTCCCCGGCCCCATCCTTGAGACTGAGCCCCTGGAAACCACAGCCTGGCCTCATTGCCTCCCCACCTCACCTCCCATTCACTTTTCAATTCTCCATGCCAGCATTCTGACGCCATCTTGCCACTGAAACGGGTGACCTTTTAGCCTCGCGCTCACATGGACGTGGTTCCGTCTTCCATTTTTGTTGTTCTCCCTGCGGCTCTTGACGCTGTTGACCGCTCCCTTCTCGACAGGTTCTCCTCTTTTCGGTTTCCCATGGACCACGCACGGCTGCTTCTCTTGCCACGGGTCTGCCCACGCTGCCTCAATTTCCCTTTGTCTGTCCAGGAAATCCCAAGGCTCCCCAGGATCTCCGGGACCTTTTCCCTTCTCGCGTGACACGCCCTCCCAGCAGACTCCGTTCAACTCCATGGCGTCATTTGCCGCCTGGATGCCCACAGTTCCAATTCTATATCTCCGTCCTTAAGAGCACTAAACATTGTCTTTTTATTACATGTCATATATAGAAGAGTGTAGAAGACACCTACGACATTATAAAGACTTGCAAAAATAATAAGGCAAACACCCAAATAACCACCACATGGGTTAAGATGAAATACTGCCATCATCTTAGAAGGAGTCTGTGTGTGTCTTCCTGATCACATTCCCAAGAGTAAGAATTAATAGGTTCCAGGGATTAGGACGTGCACATCTTTTGGAGGCTTTTTCCTACCTACTGCAATGTATTTTTAGCTTTGTCCTGTTTCTGAACCTCTTTTTTTTTTTTTTTTTTTTAAGATTCAATTGATTCATTTTTTTTTTGAGTAAACTATCCACCCAACGTGGGGCTCGAACTTACGACCGCAATCAAGAGTCTCGTGCTCTACTGACCCGACCTTCTTATAAAGTGCTTTGCCCTGTCATTCTCTTTCGCTTCTTTCGCTCAACATTATCTTTGTAACAGCATCTATGCTGGCGTGTAGAGCGTTCCTTCTTTTGTCGTTGTTGTATTCAAGTCCATCAAATCCATATACTACAACCTGCTTAGCCACGTCTTCGTTGACGGCACTTAGATCCTTTCAGCTCTTGGCTTTCGCAAGCAATACTATGTACACGTATCATCCTGATGCACACGTGCACCGGTTTCTTCAGGTTCTACACCTACGCATGGAACCGCTGGGTCACAGCGGTATCAACCTTCAACTTCAACAGTTGAAGCCAAACTGTTTCTCAGGGGGCCTCAAGTTAGACCTCCCACCAGCGGTTTCAACCGCTCTGTACCTTACCCAGTGCTTGATGTCGTCAGACTTTTTCTCTTTCGCCCATCTGGCAGGTACGTAAAGGTATCAGCCGGTGTCTAAGTAAGTGAGCAGGGGTTTTTCAACAGGAAGAATTTAACAGTGGAAATGAAATAAGGGCTCAGGGCAACATTGGCACGGAAGGGAGAGCACACTAAGAAAGACTGCAGGACTCGTAATCGCAGGAGGTCAACACAGTTCCTGGGCTACAGCAACAAAAGGGAGGAAGACTGATACATCCTCTGACACAAGCTGCTGGGGAAGGGGGCTCCCCAGAGCACCTCTTTGTAGCCTGCGGCTCAATGAATTTTACCTTGAGCCTCCTAGCCATTTCTTCTGTTGTCCTCATCTTGAGGGCACACACCAGTACCCACCAGTCACCCAGGGTCAGAATCCTGGCAGTCACCCTCCTCTTCCAGACTCGCCCTTCCTCTTCAGTGCCTCTTCTCCTTCCTGTCACGTAACCCTGCCCGACACCAGACACGCTTCTCTAGTCTAGCTCCCAGCACGTGATCTTTTTTTTTTTTTTTTTAATTTTTTTTTTTTCAACGTTTATTTATTTTTGGGACAGAGAGAGACAGAGCATGAACGGGGGAGGGGCAGAGAGAGAGGGAGACACAGAATCGGAAACAGGCTCCAGGCTCTGAGCCACCAGCCCAGAGCCCGACGCGGGGCTCGAACTCCCGGACCGCGAGATCGTGACCTGGCTGAAGTCGGACGCTTAACCGACTGCGCCACCCAGGCGCCCCCCCCCCCCCAGCACGTGATCTTATGCAAACTGCCTGCTCAGGAAATGTTTCGTTAATGAATCTGGAAACAAACATAAGGGTGTGGGGACAAGATGAACCCTAAGATCCCCCTCGAGTGGCAGGGTACCTGGCTGGCTCAGTCAGTTCAGCATGCCATTGTTGACCTCAGGGTTGTAAGTTCAAGCCCCACACTGGGTGTAGAGATTACTTAAAAATAAAATCTTAAAAAAAAAAAAAAAAAAAAAAAGGGAGGGAGAGAGAAAGTGGCTTCCCTTTCTAACCCGAGGCAACAGGAGGACAGGGTGGCTGGGCTGACAGCGTGGCTGTACCAGCTGCTGAACTCCTGAAATGTGCTCATACCTGATGGTACAGGGTCTCTCCACGCTCCTCCCAGGGACTCCCTGCGGACCTCCCTGGCAACAAGGGGCTAGAACCCTCTAGTCTGGTAGGTGGTTGCACGTTTTTTCGTTGTGTTTGTTGTTGTTGTTGTTATTGTTGTTGTTGTTGTTGTTTTGATGCTTGTTTATTTCTTTTGAGAGAGACAGAGCGAGCCAGCAGGGGAGGTATGGAGAGACAGAGAACCCCAAGCAGGCTCCACGCTGTCAGCACAGAGCCCCACATGGGGCTCAAACCCACAAACGGTGAGACCACAACCCAAGCCGAAATCAACAGTTGGACGCTTAAGTGACTGAGCCACCCAGGCACCCCACATTTTGACTATCACTCCAGAACGGTGAGTTTGCAGGGGGAGAGGGTTTCACTGAGTCAATATCTGTTGGTTTGAGTGAACCCTATTTTGTGACTTTTTAAAAAAATTTTTTTAATGTTTTTATTAATTTATTTTTGAGACAGAGAGAGACAAAGCATGAGCAAGGGAGGGACAGAGAGAGACGGAGACACAGAATCCAAAGCAGGCTCCAGGCTCTGAGCTGACAGCACAGAGCCCGACGTGGGGCTTGAACCCACAAGTGGTGAGACCATGACCTGAGCTGAAGTCAGACGCTCAACCGACTGAGCCACCCAGGCACCCCTCTATTTTGTGACTTTTTTTTTTTTTTCAACGTTTATTTATTTTTGGGACAGAGAGAGACAGAGCATGAACGGGGGAGGGGCAGAGAGAGAGGGAGACACAGAATCGGAAACAGGCTCCAGGCTCCGAGCCATCAGCCCAGAGCCCGACGTGGGGCTCGAACTCCCAGACCGCGAGATCGTGACCTGGCTGAAGTCGGACGCTTAACCGACTGCGCCACCCAGGCGCCCCTATTTTGTGACTTTTAAGCCCTAAATGAAATCAACTGAAAACCCACTGTCTCTGGACCAAAGAAGAGAAAAAGGAGAAGCTGTGGGTATTCTCAGGACGGGCTATTTGCTTTGCTTTGTTTGTTTGTTTGTTTGTTTGTTTAAAAGAGATATGGAGTCATCTCCCTCTCCCATATCAGTCCCTTTAGGGCTCTAAGGAAACAGGTCAGGGAAGGGCATGAAGGGAAGGGGCGGAGGGAACAGCTGACCTCGCAAAGGACACTTCAGCCACCGTGCCTGGTGAGGCCTACTGGCACAGGGCGGGCCAGCAGTCAGTTTAGCCTGCGGACAGTGGAGCTTGGAGAGCTCTTATGACTACAGACAGGGGCGTCAAAGCCTGAGTCACCAGCTCCAGGACTGCACGCCAGGACTTCGTGCCGGCAAAGAGTTTTTAACAGCTCCCGACTGCCAAGCTTCCCTGGAGGATGGCGCTCACTCTGAAGCCACTTGCACCAGGACGAGGCACACCACAGTGACCCGGCCTTTCTGCCCATCCCCGCTGGCAAGCATTGAAGCCCCCTCTGCACCCTCGGGCGGCTGAGATGCCCAGCTCACCGGCCCCTCCGCCATGGTAGGCTGGGCTACTACCCGGTCACCGTTTCAGTGCTCTGGCCGCACCCAGTCCCCTAACTCACCAGCAGCATTCCTGAATCTGTGCCCCAACCAAGGAGGGTCTGCTCCGTCCTGAAGCCTCAGGGGTGTACTGCGCTCACTGGCTCCCTCGCGTCCAGCGTGCAGGGCATTTGCCTGGAGCCCAGTCCAGTCTAGCGGTGGGGCGGGGGACAAGGGGGACTGTGTGGAGGCTGAGTCAATGCAGGTCACCCTTTGTCAGGGCCCCTGTGACCAGGTGTACATTTGTGTAGAAGAGTGACTTCTCTGTGTGATTCCCCGAGGAAGCAAGACCAGAGCGGCCACGGTGCTGTTGGTGGGGGAGGGAGGTTGGTGGCAGTAGGCATTGCTTCTGTCACCCCACGATCTCGGACCCCCAGCATAACGTGTCAAGGAAGCCAAAGCATTTCCGGAACTGAGGCACCACTGTGCACGTACCCATCATAGAAATGGACTCATCACTCCCAGCTCCAAGCCCCTCCCCCAGACTCCCACCATTCAATAAGGTGCAAATTCCTTAGGGCCGCACTGAGCCCCAGTGGCCCCCTTCCCCACATTTTCCAGCCACCACCAACGTTCCCTGCTTTGTGGCACACCCCCGCCTGCCCCCCTTCAGGGCCTGGATCTCCTATCATTTCCCAGGGAGAATTCACTCTCCAGCCCCCGTGTGCTGGATTATGGTTGACCATTTAGGGACTCTGCTGGACTGTGACCTCTGAGGGGTCAGACCTTCCAATTAGCAAACGGTGGTGGATGTTCAGGAGGCACTTCCCCTCACTTGTCCTAGACTTGCCTCTGACTCAGAGGATGGACTTCAGTGCCTTTATTATAGCATTTAGCACCCCAAACATCCCCTTCATGAGTTAGGGATCTCAATCCTTCCCAAGCTCAATGTTACTGTCCTTCCAAGCCCGGGGAGGTTCTCCATGTCCCCAATTTACATATCCATCCATTTGTGCATCAAATATTAAGGCTGGTTCGTGCCAGGCACTACTGGTGACCCCAGGACACAGTGAGAACAGGCTGGAGGCAGCCTTGCCTTCCAGGCAAACATTTAACCCTTAAAGAATCACTCCACCTTTAGTCCTACGGAGCGAGCCAGGGAGGACCCACCTGGCAGCCCCGCTCGCTGTGACTGCTCCCTGGGCCTCCGCCCGCTCCTGGTCCCGCACGGGAGCGAGCGAGGCCAGCCGTGGTGACTGCCCAGGGTCAGGGTCTGGCACCCACGTGTCAAGCAGAGACTTCACTCTCCTCGACATCATCCCGGGTGTAGCCCAAAAATTTGGAGGAGGTTGGGCCACCTCCCCAGGCCTCCCTAGCCGCTCTGCTCACAGCCTCTGCCCGGTGGGTGAGTCTCCGGGCTCTCAGGGCCCCCGGAAGGAGCCAGGCGGATCAGGAGCCCTGGCAGGCGGCGCCAGCAGGGTCCTTGCAGGCCATCGGGGGCGGGGCCTGGGCAGAGGGGCGGGGCCGGGCCGGGGCCGGCCCGCGGGGGCGGGGTCTGAAGCTCAGCGGTTCTCACTACCGCTGGCGACCTCGTGGCGGAGGGACGGCCCCGTGCGCCCCGCAGGACGACTGTAATGGGTGAAGACGCCGCGCCCCGGGCCCCTTATGCCGGAGTGGGATGGGGGAGGCCACGCGTGCCCTTCCACCTGCCCCAGCTACTTACGACTGACCACGCCGCGTTCCCGGGTGTGGCGACTCCACCATTGGCACCCTCGACCCCGGAGCGGAAGTGGGAGCAGGCCGGACCGACCCGCGGGAGGGGGTGGGGCAGGACAGGGCTACACGCGGCCTCTCAGGGGTCTGGGAGCCCAAGAAATAAGCGCGGGGGCGCGGGGAGTCCACGGGTCTCCAGCCCGGCGGGTGGGCTAACAGGGTGAAAAGGTCAGCGCCAGGCGGTGGAGAAGGCAGCCCGGCCCAGAGCAGAACAGAGACAGCGTGGGGCTGGGTGGTCGGGACTGGGGTCCTGGGGCTGTGCCGCCTGCGCCAGATCCTGGCCCTGCTTCAGTCTCCCTGGTGACCTTGGGCATGAACCGCACCTCCCCATGCCTCGGTTTACCGGTTTGCAAAGGGAATGTGATCATGATCAGATTTACTATGAGGAAGCGAGGAGAGGGGCCATCCCATCTGCCCTTCTGAAAGTTTAGAGTATGTTGTTGGTACTCTGTTGACGCCAGCTTTACGGAAAAGAAACCTGGGGCTCAGGAAATTAAAAAAAAAAAAATTTTTTTTTTTCAACGTTTATTTATTTTTGGGACAGAGAGAGACAGAGCATGAACGGGGGAGGGGCAGAGAGAGAGGGAGACACAGAATCGGAAACAGGCTCCAGGCTCTGAGCCATCAGCCCAGAGCCCGACGCGGGGCTCGAACTCACGGACCGCGAGATCGTGACCTGGCTGAAGTCGGACGCTTAACCGACTGCGCCACCCAGGCGCCCCTTTTTTTAAATTTTTTTTTTTCAACGTTTATTTATTTTTGGGACAGAGTGGAAATTTTTTTTAGTAACTGACCCACCTGCCACAGCCAGCAGGTGGCAGAGCCGGGGTCTAGCCAATTTCCCCAGCCAGTTCCATGAAGTTCTGTCGGTTTTCCTCATTCAGGGGACCCAGTTTACCTTTCCTTCCTCTGGGTATGCCCCAACCCACCTCACGCTCTCTCCTGGTAAGCCCCAGAGGGCAGGGTGGGAATCTGAGCCTCCCTGGGCTGTTCTGGTGCCCCCGACACGTTGGGACACTGACGAGGGGCTCAGAAAGTGCCGGCTTCATGGATGAGTGGGTGGATGGCTGTCTTCTAGGTCTGACATCAGAGATTAAGCTGGCTGTGCCCTGGGGACACATCGCTGCCAAACTCTGGGGCTCCCAGCAGGGCCCCCCGGTTCTTTGCCTGCACGGCTGGCTGGACAATGCCAACTCCTTTGACAGACTCATCCCTCTTCTCCCAAAAGGTAGGGCTGAAGGGAAGCTGAGGGGCAGCAGGGTATAGACTGCAGGAGAGTGAGAGGTGGGGGGAGACGTCTGACCTAGGTGCCTTCTCCTAACCCCTGTCTCTCGTCTCAGACTTTCATTACGTTGCCATGGATTTGGGGGGACATGGGCTCTCATCGCATTACAGCCCAGGTCTCCCGTATTACCAGCAAAACTTTGTGATTGAGGTCCAGAGAGTTGTAGCAGGTAAATAAGAGGCCGAGTGTGTGTGTGTGTGTGTGTGCGTGTGTGTGTGTGTAGGGGTGCACTGGGGACATCCCCTGTCCTCTCTGGAGTGGGGTGTGGTAACCAGGTAGCAATCCCGGCCTGGGAGTGACCTGGGGTCTGGCCCTAGTCCTGCCACGAATTCATGGGTGACTCTGGGAGAGCTGGAGAGGGCGGGCCAAAGAAGAGCTCTATTCCTCCTGTGGGTTCCGCTCCCGCAGGGAAGCTGGGGTCCCTCTGAGCTAGTTTCCTGAGTGGGGCACCCCAGATGCTGGGGAAGGACGTCGTGACCTCAGGGACTGCAGGACAGAGGTTTGCGGGAGGCTGGGCCCATCCAAAGCTGGCTCCGTATGTTTTCAGCTTTGAAATGGAATCGTTTTTCCATCATGGGCCACAGTTTTGGTGAGTACACGTTACACTTGGGCGGGCGGGGGGGCTGACTGGGCTGGGGGGCTGCGAGGGAGGGAGAAAATCGGTACACCTGTACCCTGCACTTCTGGGCACTGCAAGGAGAGGGGAAGGGGTGTGCGGGCACTATGGGCGCTCTGCCCTTTGGCCTGAGGCAACTCCCCCAAGGGACATACGGCCCCAGAGGTGGCTGTCTTCCAACGTGACAAGAGAAATGTGGCCTTTTGAGTGGTTAGGTCTGACGAAGGGGCCATAGGGCCCCAGGGAGGGAACCCCAAGTTTGACAGTGAATGAAGAGCCCCAGGGGGAGAGAGGAGCCAGGCCCCTAGCCTGGGGTGGGGCAGCCCTTGGGAGGAAGTTTTCGTAGGACTTCAAGAGCTGGGAGAATACCAGCCCACTCTTCTTTTGCCCCCCCAGGTGGTATGGTGGGCGGAATGGTGAGTAGATGGCTTTGCAGTGACCACCTCTGGCCACCTTGGGCGCTCTGACAGGTGGCGGGGGGCGGGGGGCGGGGGGAGTGGTGGTTGCGGGGGAGAGTGGAAGAAAGAAGGGGAAGGCGCCAAGAAAGGAAGTGTGTCCTCCTATCACAAATTTGAAGCCAGCATTCTATGACCTAGTGTCACTTTGCTCTGTCACTGGCAGTAATCATTATTGTGGGGAGGTTGGTGAAACTGGAGATTCCTGATGGAGTTCAGAGTTTCCACGTTCTTTATCTCCAGGGAGCCCTGGAATCTAGCCACAGCAGGAGGTGGACCTTGGTCTGAGTGTGGACCTTGTGGGGAGGGGAGAGGAGGCTATCCTGTCCCCAGGGAAAAGCTGGAGTCTCATTGCCTTCTTCCTCTCCTACTCACTGTTTCCTTTTTGGGTCCCCTCATAGTATTCCTGTACCTTCCCCGAGATGGTGGATAAACTTATCTTGCTGGACACGTTGCCATTTGCGCTGGACTATAAAGTAAGAATGAAGGCTTTCGTGCGTACCGTCATGGGGGAGACCCAGGCCCCCCGGTAGTGTCCTCAGCCCTGTCTCTTTGGTGGATACCAGGGAGATGGGAGAAGGTGGCAGAGGGTAGACAAGGGGGGATCAGAGAGGATCCCCACAGAGGACAGGGTTGTGCAGCCTATACCCCAAGGAGTGGGCAGAGAAAGGGGTTGCAGGGGTCTTTGTGATCCTTGGAAACCCTGTATGTGGCATGGCTACAGAATGCCAGATCAGTCACGAAGTGGCAGGGGACGGAGAGGGTAGGAACGGTGGATTGGGGAAGCTCTGGGGGCACACAGCTTGGCAAGGCCACCCGCACTCATGCTCAGTTGCATGCTTTTGCGCTGTGCACACACTGGACAACCGCACACAGCAGCCCTGAGTGCAGACCAATGGGAAAGTGCCGATCCCTCTCGCCACCGCCACCAGTGACAACAAACAGTGCCGTCCCTGCATCTGGGTCCTGGCCCTGCCATTGACCTGCTGGGTGACCCTGGGCAAGCGACTTGGCCTATCCGGACCAAAATGAGATGGTTGGGCTAGATGACCTCAGAGGTGCCTGCCCCCTCTCTCACATTCGGTCATCCTGCTTCCCGAGGGCTCAGTCTCTCGGTGAGGGCACAGCTTTGTCACCAATTCCAGTTTCTTATCTGTAAAATGGCCACAGATGCCAAAAGGGCATGAACCACGCTGTCTTTTTATTACCACACGCCCAATCCCAGCATGCAGTAAGCACTCAGTAAGTGCTGGTTTCATGAGTAGATGGCCTGTGGGTTAACGTGAGGATCCAGTGAGACTTGGGCTGCTCTTCCTTCTTTATCTGAGTTACCAAACACGGCGCCCCAGGATCTTCCTCCCGGGGGTCTGGGTATCTGGTCCTCTTTGTCCTGTGTTCTCAGGGGGTTGGATGGGAGCGTCACTTCCCACTGCTGCTCACGGAGCCGACCGTGGGCGGGGCGGGGCTGTTCTCAGAGGGAGCTGGGTTGGGAATGGGCACACTCGAAGGGGGGGCTGGAAGCCCCAAGTGCCCTGCTTGGAGTGGCAGTCTCCTCTCCACCATTTGGAGTGAGAGCATTAATTAAACCAGATGAACTTGCCCACCCTGGGTGGTGCTTGACTTCCGGGCCTACTGCTGCGCCTTTGCAAAGCTCTGGCGGTTGATCGAGGTTTCCTTTCTCTTCCATCCTCCTCCAACCTGATCCCTGCGGCTGTCCGACCCCAGGCGGGGCTGGCCTGGCTGTGACCGAGGCAGACAACTTGCCCTGATCACAGGACTAACTAGCAGCGGCGGATCCTGCGCCCCACCCCCTCACTGGGTCAGAAGGACTCCCGGCTAAAGGGGGTGCATGGGGGGGCGGGGGAGGAGCTGGCCCCTTTGTCTGCAGCCCGGAGTCCTGCCCACCCAGCAGAACCTGCAACCCCCCAGGAATCGGAGAACTTGCTGACCTATAAGCGGAGAATGATAGAGCACGTGCTACGGATAGAGGCCTCCCAGAAGCCCCAGCGAGTGCTCAGCCCGGCGGAGATGCTGCAGGGGTGAGTGCCATCCAGCGAGACGGGGCTGTGGTGAAGCTGGAGGAGCTATGGGATACCAAGGGAGGACATCTCTGGGGCACAGAGGGGGCATCTGTCTCCTCTCAGATGCCCAGCAAGCCTGTTTTCTCTCTGTGCTCCCCCTGGGCACCAGGCTGCCTGGCACTCTTCGGACACCCCAGCCGGGACTTGATCTGCCTCTTCTCCTCCCCGCTCGATAGCCACGCCCTTCATGTACCAGGACCCCTCTCCACACGTCCTCTGCCCCGCTTCTTCACCCTGTAATTCCTCCCTGGTCCTGTCTGCAGGCACCTTGCTAACTTCCCCACTCCTCCTTCCGGCCTCGGCTGGCTGCCTCTTCCGCTGGGACTCTGACTCTGCCAGGTCCAGATGCCCTGTAGGCAACTGAAGATCTGTGGCAGCGGCCGCGGGCGGGTTGCCTTTGTCCCTCCGGCACCTGGAAGTGTCGCTAGTAGTCAGGGATCTATAAATATTTGTGGTCTAAAGGGGTGAAAATACACACACTCACATACGCACCCTGCTGATGCGAACATCCCCACCGACACATGCCTGTGTCCTCCGTGGGGCGGCCCTCCTCTCCTTTCCATCTGACCTCCCCTGCCCCAAGACGTTGAGCGTCCCTCTGTCTTCCCCAGGTTCCTGAAGAACAACAGTCACGTGGGTGAGGAATGTGCACAGCTCCTCCTGCAGAGAGGAACCACCCAGGTGGCCACAGGTAGGGACTGTCACCCTCCGAGACCGCCGCTTGCTGGCGCTGTTCTTATTGAGGAGCGATAGCTAAGCCCCAGGGCCGCTTGCTCCGGACCTGGCATCACACTAAGTGCTCAGCAAACAGTATCTCACGGAACCCCCCTGCTGCCCTATACTCACCCCCTCCAGAGCCGGAGAAACTGAGGCTCGGAAAGGCCCAGTGACTCACGCCAGCTCAGGCAGCTGAGAGTCGTCAGGTGTCTTCGGACTGAACGTTGGGGAATGTTCCAGCCATGCTGTGCTGGCGGGTGTGGCGGGTGCTGGTGTCCGAGGCTAGGGTTTGAGGCAGCGTGACTCGAAAGAGGTTTTTCAAAATGGACAGGCGGACAGGGTACCTGGCAGGCTCAGTCAGTAGAGCACGTGACTCTTGATCTCAGGGTCGTGAGTGCCACCCCACGTTGGGAGTGGAAAAAAAAGAAGGCACGCCGGGGGGGGCTCAGTCGGGTAAGGGTCCGACTTTGGTTCAGGTCACGATCTCGCGGTTCATGGGTTCGAGCCTCGAGTCAGGCTCTGTGCTGACAGCTCAGAGCCTGGAGCCTGCTTCAGATTCTGTGTCTCCCTCTCTCTCTGCCCCTCCCCTGCTCTCACTCTGTCTCTCTCTCAAAAATAAATAAACATAAAAAAAATAAAATAAAAATAAAATAAAGACCCAATTTCCAACTATCCCCCTTTTACTAAAACAAATCTAATTGTAAGACAGCCTTATAGTTTATGGGTCTATGAATTAGTCATTTCCAATTAGAATACGGCCAGGTTTGTGCCAAGTTACCAGAACCTGCAACAACAAACCAAATGAAGCCCAGGGTGCTTCTGTTAGCGCTGGTTTTTCCCCAAAAGTCGGAGGCTTCCCTGATCGACCCAAACAGCTTCCTGGTTTCCGGTTTCTTAGTCTTAGGGCTTATGCTAAGCGAAATTAGTTAGTCAGAGAAAGACAAAAATCATATGACTTCACTCCTATGAGGACTTTAAGAGACAAAACCGATGAACGTAAGGGAAGGGAAACAAAAATAATATAAAAACAGGGAGGGGGACAAAACGTAAGAGACTCATACATATGGAAAACAAACTGAGGGTTACTGGAGGGGTTGTGGGAGGGGGGAGGGGCTCAATGGGGAAGGGGCACTAAGGAATCTACTCCTGAAATCATTGTTGCACCATATGCTAACTAATTTGGATGTAAATTAAAAAAAAAATTTTTTTTTAAAAACAAACAAAAAAATCTGGGGTTCCTTCCACCCACTCCTCAGTTTCAGAGGCTTACGGAACTTGGGAAACCCATTTACTCCCTAGGATACAGTTCATTATAAAGGATACACCTGAGGAACAGCCAGACGGGAGAGATCCAGAAGGCAGCGTGTGAGGGAGGGGTGCGGAGCGTCCACGCGTCCCCTGGGTGCACTGTCCTCCCAGCACCAATGTGTTCACCAGCCTGGGAAGCTCCCCGAACCCCCTAGTTGAGGGATTTTTTTAATGGAGGCTTCGCCGTGTAGACATGATCCATCACCACAGTTTCTGGCCCCTCTCCCCTTCCCAGAGGATGGGGAGGTAGACGTAAAATTTCAGGCTTCTAATCACAGGTTGACCCTGAAGCTATCTAGAGCCCACCAAGAGCCCCCTCATTAGGACCAAAGATGCTCCTATCACCTAGGAAATTGCAAGGGATTCCAAAGCTCTGTGTCAGGACCTGGCCTCAAAGGCCAGATATTAGAACAAAAGATGCTCCTAGCACCTTTATTACTTAGATTACACAGGCTTTAGGAGCTCTGGCCAGGAGCCAGTCCTGCAGACTAAAATATCTACTTCCTATTATATCACAACAGCACAGTCTTTATTGGCTGTGGCAGGAGACGGGTGGGGGGCGGTCTAGGGTTCTGATCGTACCTCCCGCATTCGAAAGTATTTTCTTATGAATTGTATGTTTCCCGCGACTTGTTGGGGATTCCAAAAGTCTTGGAGGAGGTGTCGGCTCACAAGTCGCTGGCCCGGCTAGCCCGAGGGGCCCCAGCAGGCTCTGGGCAGGCCGAGCCCAGTCTCTCCTCTTTCCGGGGCTCACACTGGCCTCATCCCTCTCAGTTCCTTCCCAATGAAACAGGTTGTTAAGGGAGTTAAGTCAGTGCAAAGCCCCGCTGAGCAGCTGCTGGCCCTGGTGTCGTGGGACCTGAAGGTCTGAGAAGAGCACCAAGCAGCCTTCCAAAAAAGCTAGGGCTGCTTGCTCTTGGATCTGTTCGTGGAACTCCTCTAAGGGATATCTGTGCTGGCCTGCTGGTCTGAGAAACACATTTCTGGCCTTCGAAAGTCTCACTGTCTCGTGGGGGGGCGGGGGGGAGCAACAGAAAAGCAGCCAGGCTGTGGGCCTGCTGGGGCCTGTTTAGGATGTGCCCAGTGGTAGCGAGTCTTGGAATAGGAGGAGGATGTGGCCAAAGAGAAGAGAAGCCCTGGCCCAGGGCAGAGAAAACAGCTCGGTAGGAACCCCCAGGTACCTTGGGGGCCACCCCACCCTTAAGGTAACCCCCTTTCAACGTTGTTTCACATCCTCTGAGCAGCTGGAGCCCAGGCCTGGAGGCAGGAGGAGGCAGCAAGCCCAGGTGGGGGCCCCGGGGTTGCCTGTGGTCCTGCACGGGCAGCGGGGGCTGGTTGTCTGTGCAGGGAGGTCACGGCCAGAGCCGAAGGTCACCCAGAGGCCTCAGCCTTGGTTTCATTAGGCCGAGATGATTACACGGTCCTCCCAAGTATTTTGAGTCCCAAATGCCTAAGAACCTCTAACAACAGTTAATCATCTATATTTAAAATTATGTCTAAAAGTTCCATAATCTCTAATTAGAGGGGGAAACCTAATAATTATGGAAAAGAGCTCTCCTTAATGTTCCCATAATTGTTTCTCGGAAAGCCATTTTGTATTCAAACATCAGGTTTTCAGCAGGGAGACCTCATGCCCTTCCCCTGGTGGACCCCCCCAACCCCTGCGTCCTGCCCAAGTACCCCTTCCTCCGGAGCTGATGGGGTGTACAAAGGGCTGGGCACGGATGCCAACCTAGTCGCCATTTTGGTTTTGCTTTTTACGTGAGTATTACTTTTTCGAACAGGTGCTACATGACGTAGTTTGAAACACAATGTACCATAAACAGCTGCGCGTGTCTCACCGTGACTTACCCCTTTCCCATCCTTGTGGCTCAGCTCACCCCCCAGGATAACCCGCTTTTTAAGCGTGCTCATATCCTTCCAGTCCACCGTCAGGCTGCGGCAGAGAACCGAGGCTTGGCCAGCAGGTGGGACCACGGGTCTCCCAACCCCCCCAACCTTCTTTTCTCTTTGACACTTGATGGCACTGGTGCTTAGCCACTGGGTACTTCCTGGGGTTTAAAGATCACGCGATCACCTTAAGGTTCTCAGAGATGACAGCCACCATCCATCACCGTCCTGCACCGCTCTCTGGGGTGGCCCGAGGGACGTGCCCGGGTGGGCCACACTGGCCCGTGTCCGGGTGGCCGTGGCCAAGCTCTGCTGCCCTGGCTCGGTCCCAAGAGGACACAAGTGCAGGCTGAGGAAGTGCACCCCGGCTGGAAGGGCCCCGGGTCCCCAGGGAAGCCGCGCCGAGTCCCTCACCCGGACAGGCAGCACTGAGGCCCCCGTCTTTGTGCTTCCGTTCCAGGTCTGGTGCTGAGCAGAGACCGGAGGATCTCTTTGGTGAGTGCGGCCGTCTCTCTTTCTCTTTTGTTATCACCGTCCAACAAGCGTGGCACAATAGTCATCGTTTTAAAATCACTCGTAAGTGTCCAGTTCAGTGGCACTAAATACATTCACAATGTCATACAACCATCATTGCCCCCAGAAAAACTCTGGCCCCACCGAACACCGGTTCTCCACCCTCCCCCCGTCCCTGGTGGCCACTGTTCTGTTTTCTCCGTATGAACTTGGCTGGTCTAGGGACCTCATCTAAGTGGAATCATGCAAAACGTGGCCTCCTGTGTCCGGCTTATTTCACTTACTGTTTCCAAAGCTCATCCGTGTTGTGGCAGGTGATGGGATTTCATTCCTCCCGTGACTGAGTAATATTCCGTTTGTCTGGATCGATCCACGCATCCGTCGATCGACACTTGTGTTGTGTCCCCCTTTCAGTGACTATGAACCATGCTGCTGTGAACACGGGTTATGAATATCGGTTCGAGCCCTTGCTTTCAATTTTTTTTGGATCTACACCTAGGAGTGGAATTGCTGGGTCCCATGACGATCCCGTGTTTCACCTTTTTGAGAAACCGCCAAACTGCTTTGCGCAGCGGCGACCGTCTTTGTTCTCACCAGCCACGGGCAGGGGTTCCAATTTCTGCGCCGCCTCACCAGCGCGCGTTACTTTCCTTTTCAAAAAATTTTCAGCCGTCCTGGCGGGTGTGAGGTGGTGCACAGCCTCTTTCGAATCGTTGGTCTCTTTGTGGCAAGGGCTGAGGTAGAGAGGGATCCCCAGGGGGGCCGGCACGAGTTGGGGCCGCACCGGGATTTGCCCTGCCCCTGGGAGACATGGAGGGACGCCGGCGGGAGGTGGCCACGGTGCAGCAGCCGCTCCTGGTCCTTCCAGGCACCTTGCACGTGTGCCCGGGTAGTCCTCACTGCAGCCCCAGAGGAGGGACCTGTCGGCCCCCGCAGGCGAGGACACGAAGGCAGCCTGACGACTTGCCTGCGATCAAGCAGCACCGTCGGTGGGGGCTGCACACCCACGAACGACTGAAAAACCGTTACTGACACACAGGTGCCCACAGAGCAAAACGTGAATATCAAGGCCCACCGTTGGCCAGGTTGAGGGCAGACTTTGCAGCCCCATCTGTGTTTTCATGACTATGAACGTAGACGCCGACCTATTTTAGGGCTCTTTGTTTTTGCTGTTCGTTTAGGCTTTCACATAAGTGGTTGCAAATGCTTCCGTGGATGTGGATTAACTGGAAGGGCAGCGGGAGTTCAGGAAAGGCACACTGGTGGGGGGGGGAGGGGCGGAGGGGGCGGTCAGAGGAGTTTCCTGGAGGAAGTGGGACATGAGCCAGGTCCAGAGTGGTGGGATCGACCTGGGTAAGAAGGGGAAGACTTTCCAGGTACCTGCTTACCATGTAGATAGGGGCTCAGAATAGGCTTAGCGCATGTGTTGAGATGGGGTTCCTGATGGAGGGTGTGAAGACCAGAAGGGGAGAGAGGGGCTGCATAACACGAGGCCTGGAAGCCAGCAGCCAGCCTGGAGCTGTGCGACAGGGGCATTTGCAGAAACTCCACCACAGAGGCTGTGTGACCTTGGGCAAGCCACCTACCCCCTCCGAACCTGTCTTGTGTGCAGAAAGGAAGTGCATTCATTCGTTTATTCATCCATGCAGCTGGTTAATGAAAAGCTAGGAGGTACCAGCCCCTATGCCCACCTTTGTGGGGTTGCTGTGTAGACTAGTTAAGGCCTGTGTGTTGAGTGCTCTAGCACATTGCTTTAGGTGTTCACAGACGGTGCTCTTAATGAGATTGTTTAAGAGAGTAACTTGTTTTGCACATGTGAGATGCTGTCATTAGAGGTGGGAGCCTCTGGCCTCAGGTGGTCTCAGGGAGACCACTGAGAGTCGTCACCCAGGCCTAGATGTGGACATGAGGCCAGGACCGGGGCATTAGCCAAAGGGGTGAGAATGTTTGACTTTTGGTTTTGATCCAACTGGGATCTGTTCTCAATATGGTGTGAGGTAGGGATCCATTTTCATTTTCCCCCCAGATGAATAGCCAGTTGGCCCATTACCAGTTATTGGGGGTCCTCCTAACCACTAAGACTCACTCACTGTGTTTTGTCTTCTGTGTGCTGGTCCTCAGGCTGGGAGCTAATTGCCAGATTCTAACCAGTGGGGTCCTGGAGGCCCCTGTTGGAAAGCTTCCCTCCAGAAAGAGTGATCCTGGCTGGACCCCTGACCTGAGCCAGGCAACCCTCTAGGCAGCCGGGCAGGGCGCCAACTCTCCATTGCTCCACAGTGTGGGTTGGGTTGGTTACTTTTTGTGGCATTTGGAAACACCCCTTCCCCCTCCTAGGAGCACACAGCTGTTCTGCAGCAGGGTCATGGTCAGTCACAGTGCCCAAAATGGGAAGAGTGCCCACCGATTTGAAGTTTACGTTTGGAACATAAACTGAATTACAAAAGATACAAATTCTAAAATTTCATTTTAGAATTCCATTTTTTGTTCCATTGATCTTGTCACCATCTGAGAAATACCATTCTATTTTAATTCCTATTTCCTTCTAATTGTTTTGATAGTTAGTAGAACCAGTGCTCTCTCCTTGTTCTTCTTTTACACATTTCCTTGGCTTTTATTGCATATTTTCACTCCCAAATGAAGTTTGGAATGATCATCTTCTGCTAAAAATTATATTGGGATGGGGCACGTGGCTGGCTCAGTTGGTAGATCATGCAGCTCTTGATCTTGAGGTCGTGAGTTCAAACCCCATGTTGGGCATAAAGCTTACTTAAAAAAAGATTATATGGGATAATACTGAGTTTGTAGAATACTTTGAGAATTTAGTTACTGTTAAAATTATGAATGGGTATCACTTATTCATAATAAAGGCACCACCTGAATTTAGTGGCTTTCAGGCAATGGGTTATCCATATGAAAAAGTACGATCCTAGATCATTGCCTCACACTACACACAAAAATAATTCAAGATGGATCACAGATCATAACATGAGAGCTAAAACAGTAAGGGTTCTAAAGAAAACAGGGAATACCTTCATGACCTTGACATAGACAATATATTTTAAATAAAACAACATACACATGTGAATCAATAAAAATATTGACAAACAGGTCTTTATTAAAATTTAGAATTTCTGTTCATCATGGGGGCACCTGGGTGGCTCAGTGGGTTGAGTGTCTGACTCTTGATTTTGGCTCAGGTCATGATCCCAGGGTTGTGGGACTGAGCCATGCATTTGGCTCCATGCTGAGTGGAGATTCTCTCTCCCTCCCTCTGCTCCTTCCCCCCACTTGTGCTCATGCACACTCTCTTTCTTCCTCAAAAAGAAAAAAATAATAACAATACTTTCTGTTCATCAAAAGACAATTTAAGAGAGTGAAAAGTCAAGCCACAGACTAAAAGAAGATATTTAAATGCATAGGTCTACTAGAGGACTCATACACATAATATACAAAGAGCTCTGACAAATCAATAAGGTAAAAACTAACAACCTCATTTTTAAAAACAGGCAAAAGATTTTAACAGGCACTTCAAGAAAAGGGCTATCCAAGTGGCCACTCAACACATGAAAGGTGCTCATCATCGTTAATTAGGGCAATGCAGATCAAAAGACCAATGAGACACCTCTATGTCACTGGAATAGCCAAAATCAAAAGGTCTGACATCACTAAGTCTTTTTTTTTTTTTTTTAAGTTTAGTTTTTGAGAGAGAGCGAGCAGTGGAGGGGCAGAGAGAGAGAGAGAATCCCAAGCAGGCTCTGCACTGTCAGCGCAGAGTCCGGTGTGGGGCTTGAACTCACTGACCGTGAGATCATGACCTGAGCTGAAATCAAGAGTCAGACACGGACTGAGCCACCCAGGCGCCCCCTGACAACACCAAGTCTTACTCGGGACATGGAGCAACCAGAATTCATCTACACTGCAGGAGGAAGTACAAATTGATGCAACCATTTGGAAAATTGTTGCAGAACTGCTAAAGCAAAATATAGGCAAATCCTGTGAGCCCGCAATTCCACTCCTAGGCGTAAACCTAGCAAAAATACGTGCCGTGTGCACAAAAGACACGCGTGAGGATGCTCATAACAGCTTCATTCGTAACAGTCCCAAGCTGGAACTCACCTACATGTCTTTGAACGACAGAATGCATAAGTTGTTATATATTCAGACGCCAGAGCACCACACAGGAATGAGAAAACCAACACACTCATAGAGCAAAAGAAGCCAGAAAGAAGAGAGCACTCTGTATGATTTCATTTACCTGAAGCTCAAGCAGAGGCAAATTGATCTCTGGGGCTAGAGGTCTGAATAGTGATGTCCTTGGAGAATACTCCGGGGGGGGGGGGGGGCGCCTGGGTGGCGCAGTCGGTTAAGCGTCCGACTTCAGCCAGGTCACGATCTCGCGGTCCGTGAGTTCGAGCCCCGCGTCAGGCTCTGGGCTGATGGCTCAGAGCCTGGAGCCTGTTTCCGATTCTTTGTCTCCCTCTCTCTCTGCCCCTCCCCCGTTCATGCTCTGTCTCTCTCTGTCCCAAAAATAAATAAACGTTGAAAAAAAAAAATTAAAAAAAAAAAAAAAGAAAAGAAAAAAGAATACTCCAGGGAGGAACCTGCTGGGTGCTGGTGATGTTCCAGACTTCGATCTGGGTCACATGGAGCATTTATATGTGAAGGGCCATCACGAACCGACACATAGATCTGGGGACTTTGCCGTAAGTTACACTTGAATTACAAGAGAAAATGTGGGGTGCCTTGGTGGCTCAGCTGGTTGGGCGACTTGATTTCAGCTTAGGTCACGGTCTCACGGTTCACGGATTTGCTCACAGCATGGAGCCTGCTTTGGATCCGTCTCCCTCTCTCTGCCCCTCTCCAGCTCATGTACTCGCTCTCAAAAACAAACAAAAAAAGTCAAAAAAAATTTTACAAAAGAAACATATACATTGGGAAGTGAAAGTAGACTAGGGAAAGAAGGTAAGAGGAGAGGGATGTAGATGCAGAGACAACCAAAAAAAAAAAGACAAGCACACCCAATAGCCTTTGCTCTTAAAGACTTCCTTGGAGAAATCTCCTCCTATCTTGGCCTTGGAAGAAACCACTGCAAAACCCCAGCCTTGTGTTGCGCTTTCACACCTGGAGACGTATGTGGAGGGAATATCCCTCAGTCTCTGCCTTGGGGACCAACATAGAATTGAGTCGAGGGCCTGAGCCCGCAAGCCGGAGAGCCCCAGTTTGGCCAGAGAAGCCTACGGAAGCAAGGCGAAGAGGATGGGGGCTGGGGGCAGACACCTGAGCCGAGTCCTGGCGCCATCTCCTGTTTGCTCTCGTGCATCTTTAGCCTGTGTGATCCTCCACCAAAGCACCGTTTTAATATGCCCATCAGCACGGGTCCCGGGGAGCCCCTCTGTGGGCAGGAGCCACCTTGGTGCTTTTCCTTGAGCTGGGCGCTCTGCCTGGAGGAGAGGGTGCAGCATGTCCGGGTCCTCGTAGACCGTTCATCTGGGAACGCCTGTTTCTGAAGAGCACCCAAGGTCATTTTCGCCCAAGGAGGGGAACTAGCTGGGAGGTCGGTGCAGAACAAGGGCAGTGTGCTCTCGTGGCTGTGACTGGAGGTGTGCTTGTGTGCACGTGTGTGGTCTCATGAGGATTTCATACTCGTCAAGGGGGTGGAGGAGTGTCGGGCACTTGACACAGTCAGTCCTCGTGGGAGCTTTGTGGAACTCATCCGCTCAGCACCCCTGTATCGAGCTCCTCCTATGGCACACCTCGAGTTCTGGGGCTGGGGCAGCACAGTCCAGTACAATCATAACGTGAGCCTCGTGTAATTTCACGTCTCGGAGTAGCCATTATTAGAGTAAAAAGAAACAGGTGAGACCAAGTTTCACATTTTTTAACTCCATGTATCCAAGATGTAGTCAATATAAACATTTCAGATATTGGGTATTTTGTCATGCTGTCTTTGAAATCCTCTGTCCAGTTTCCACCTACAGTGCATCTCAGCTTGGACTAGCCCCATTTCGAGCACTCATAGCCACGTATGTGTCCCTTGTGGGACAGCACAGATCTGACGCCTTCAATGGTCATAAGACAGGGTGGTCCGGGCTATGATGGAGGCCTGCAGGGGCGGTGGGGACATCGAGGTATATTCATTCTGCCCTGTGGCTTAAGCAGATTTCTTTCTCGTGGAAATGGCTGGTGCGGGCACGCGGGTCGCTGCCTGGCCGGGCAGCACTACAGGGCGGCCTGTGGATGGGGAAAGGGGTTTCGGGACGAGGGGCCACACCTAGTCCTCAAATCTAGGCCCAGAAGCAGCCCGGGTCACTTCTCTGCATTTAGTCGCACAAGCACACCAGGAGGTAAAGGGATTTGGAAACGTCTGGCTGGGCAGCCGTGAGCCCAGAAAGAGGGAGAACAGATTTAGGGGGAAAACCAGTCTGACCCGTGGGGTTTAGAGAGGCCTCTGTTGAGGTGATGTGTTTGGGTACTGGGGCAGATGGGCATGGTGACCCCATGAGGCCCCCGCTGCCCCCAAGAGAGATGGGCTTCGCACCCACAGCAGCACCCGCTAACCTGTGGGAGGACTCACTGTGGTTTTGTCTCTGCAGCCAGAGCACAGCATCGATTTCATCAGCAGGGACCTGCTTGTGCATTTCATGAGGAAGCTGCAGGCCCACGTCCTGCTCATCAAGTAAGTTGGAGCCATGTGCCCGAGAGGCTCGACTGTCAGGAATCTCCGCGGCTCTAGGGGGAGGTTCCCAGTTCTACCAGCGAGACCTGGCCGTCATTTTTCATGGGTGGCTGCTCCCACTGCCCCAAGCAGTGGAAGGCAAAGCAAGGGGAGGGCTCAGGCAGCGGGTGGGGCGGATTCAACGGCACCTCTCAACAGGGGTCTGTGAGGCAGGGGCCAGCAGGCCTGACAGTGGGACGCTCGCTCTACCAAATTCTCCAGCCACACCAGACCCCTTACGGCCCCAGATCCGGGCTGCTCACCTGCCTTCCTCCCCACTCCCGGCTGGAAGCAGTCCCACAGTGAACGTCCTCCCGTGTGGCTTGGATGCCGCTTTCTGCTCTGCTGCGGCCAGCCTAGACTGTGGCAAGCCCGAGGCAGGAACCCCGACTTCTGGGGACACGTGTGTCTCTGGTGCGGAGCACGGGGGTTTAGGAGGCAAAGCCACACCACAGGGAAATACGCCGCACGTCCTCACTAGGACGGCCAGACTAAAAGATAACCGGTGTCGGCAAGGATGTGAGACACCAGGACCCTCGTGCTGGGGGGCTGTAACACGGAGCAGCCACTTGGGAAGCAGTCTGATGGCTCGGAGCAGTGTTGTTCACAACGGCCCAGAGGTAGAGACGTCTGTCAGCCGGCGAGCAGATGAGCCAAGTATGGTACCTCCATACAGTGGGCTATGTTTTAGCCACAAAGGGGAACGGACTCGTACGGGCCACACGGGCGAGCCTTGGGAACATCATGTAAAGTGGAAGCCAGCCACACAAACCCACGTACCCACGTATGATTTGCTTCACATGCAAGTCCAGAGAGGAAAGTCTAGAGAGGGTTGATCAGTGGTTGCAGAAGACGGACTGGGCACTGTGTGTGTGTGTGTGTGTGTGTGTGTGTGTGTGTGTGTGTGTGTGTGAGAGAGAGAGAGAGAGAGAGAGAGAGAAAACTACGGGTTTGGGATGTTTGAGACAATAACAACATCCTAAAACTGACCGTAGTGATGGTTGTACAACTCAAATATACTAACAAACATGGAATGGTACATGTTAAATGGGTGAAGTTCTCTCAGTAAAGATGTCGGGAGAGAAAGCATCGACTTAAGAGCCTGTCATCGCCTCCTGGCCCTGCCATTCAGAGGCTGTGGCCACAGGCAGGTCCTGCAACCCGATGGGAGTTGAACCCACAGCACTTGGCTCACGTTGGCCAGTGAGCCCCGAGTGCCCGCAGGTGCCCAGGGCCTCGACCCTGATTTACACCTGGGCTCTGAGGGAAACTCGGAGGCAAGCCCGGGCCTGTCTCCTCTCGGCCTGGAACCCAGGGCAGGGGCGAGGCACCACAAGGTGGCCCTAAGGTGAGCCCTGATTTTTCTTTGGCTTTCCAGAGCAATGCAAGGGTTTTATAACGTGAGAAGAGAGAACGACGCTGACAAGGAGGTCCTAAATTTGGTGAAGGACATACTGAAATCTGTCCCAAAGGAGGTAGGTGTGCGGGGCTCAGCCAGGCTGGGGGTCAGCAGGGTCCTCACCCAGGCTCTGGTCTGGCCCCAGGTCTAATGGGTGACTGCCAGGAACTACCAGGCCTCACTCCCCACTGTGGCCAGTCCCTGGAGCCACGCGTGACTCAGCACAGGAAACACATTTAATTGGCAGAATCTCCCAGTTTTATTGTCCTCACATATCCTGTAGGCCAAGCCCAACTGGGCCAGAGGCCATCCCACAATTTCTAGGGTGAGCAGGTGACCAGTTACATCAGTGGGTGATGGCTGCAGGTGAGGGTGGGTCTCCCAGTTGGGGAGCTGAGACTCCTGCTTTGTCCCTGGGAGCACCTCGCACTTTCCGACCATCACCCACCATAAACACCTGACCCCGGGGGCCTCTGCTAACATCTCGGCATCGTCACCGGAGCGGCCGGCTGGATGGTCAGCGGGCAGGGCCTTCCTGCCTCCCAAGGGGGATCAAGTTTGAAAGGCTGCTCATTTTTCAAGCCAACCTTAAAGTGGCAGAATGAACAGCACCCCAGGTCCCTCCCCAGCCTCGCTCTACAACCTCACCGCTCAGAAGAAGCCCAGGGTTTGGACACTTACCCCCTCCCCAAACAGGCCTTTCTTGCTGGCTCTGAGCCAGGCCCTGACTTAACCAGAGGGTGCCCCTGGAGCTGCAGGTCAGTCACTGCCCCGAGGGTCACTGTGAGGGACCCTCCTGAGACACGGGGAGGCAGCAGGCCCTGGGAAGAGGGGCCCACGGAGCCCCCGCATCCAGGCCTCACCTCACCATGCATCCCTCCCTCTCCAGTGGTTCCAGTACACAGAAGTCCCGGGCAATCACTACGTCCACATGAACCAACCCGAGCGTGTGGCCGGGATCATCGGCTCCTTTTTGAAGAG
Source organism: Leopardus geoffroyi (assembly GCF_018350155.1). Classification (NCBI taxonomy): domain Eukaryota; kingdom Metazoa; phylum Chordata; class Mammalia; order Carnivora; family Felidae; genus Leopardus; species Leopardus geoffroyi. Next base: position 136,156,391 of record NC_059341.1, read on the forward strand.
CAGTACCCCGAAGCAGCTGTAGCCTGGGCCTGGGGCTTTGCCCCGCTCCCCCCACTCACCCCCCAGACTCCCTGCTCCCAATCCCCACAGCCAGGCCAGGTGCGGTGGGGACAGGCCTCGCGGGTCTTGGACACCAGCAGGGGCTGAGGCAGAGAAACCTGGGGCAGGGTTTGGAGGGATGGGGCCAAGATTCTGACTTTTGGTATCTGAGACTTCGAGGGGGAGACACTGTTTGGACCCGGAGGGTTGTCCGTTTTGTGGCTGATAATCGGCAGTGAGTGGGTAGCGGACGGAGGAAGGAAGGGCCAGGTTGCTGCCCAGCTGGATGAAAAATAAAATGTTGTGTATTCGCACTGTTTCCGAGGCCGTTTCGCTGCCAGCGGGGGCCCTTCCAACGGGGGAAGGGGAGGACACGGCAGACACTTAGCCTGAGAGGAGAGTCCAGGAACAGGCCGGGAACAGAGAGGAGAAGGGAGCAAGCACTCCCCAGGCTGGTGGCGTCCTGACAAGCCCTCACACCGGGCGGGCACCGCCAGCGTGGGGTCCCGAGACTGCAGAAGCACCAGGGCCCAGGGAGGAGCTGTCGTTCACCCCACCCGTGGGGACTCCGGCCTCGGGGGCTGGCTGACACGGTAGCCCCTCGGCCTGGGCAGCCTGGGACGAGCGTTCCAGGCCTCTGCGTCCTCACCAACCGCGCACCGTCACCGTTCACCGTTCTGCTCCGTGGGGCCCGTGGGCCAACTCAGCTCAGTAGGGTCGGAATTTGCGCTGGGCCCGCATCAGTTCAATCCTCTGCTTGTCCTCCTCAAACTTCTTGCGCAGCTGGGCTAGATCTAGGGCGGGAAGCACAAGGGGAAACGGGGCCGTATCGGTCAGTGTGGCCCGTGGGGGGGTGGGGGTGGGGCTGTGCCACGTGGCCCTCAAGCCTGCTGGCCTCTGCTCGGAGAAACGGTTGGGACCTTGCATGGAGACTGACTAGCACGCAGGCCCAGTCAGAGGGTGGAAGCTGAAGACAGGGCAGCACACCTGAGGTTTCAGAGGAACCTCCTCAGTGAAAGAAAAAGCACGGAGAAAGCAAGGCACCTGCTCCCTTCCCGCCCCTACCCCACAGACCCAAGGTGAAGGCAGGTGGCTTTGGGGGTGTCAGGAGCCCCCGGGGCACCTCTCCCAAACCCTCCCCGCTGCAGCAGTCAGATTGGGGACAAGGTCGGGAAGTAAAGGGACTCCGCCCTGAGAGTGCCACGGAACCCAGATGGCAGGTCTGTCACCAGGTGAGCAGCCGAGGAGCCCGGAGGGAGGGCTGGCAGAGGCCCGCCATTGGTGAATCTAGACAAAAGGGCAGGAGCGGGGCTGCAGGACACAGTGGGGAGCAGCAGTGAGGCCGGGGAGGGCACGGTGTGCCCAGTGGCAGGTTACCACCTGCTGCAGAGCTCGTCCCCCTGCCAAGGCCAGGGCCAGGGCCAGCACCCTCTCCCCCGGGCCCCCGGGCAGCTGCCCCGCAAGCAGGGGAATCGGGGGCCGCGGCAGCAAGCTCAGCATCATCATGGCCATGAGTCAACCACAGGCGATCGCTCACCCCAACACTCTCCTTGTGGGCCCCCCCCGCCCACACATGGCGCCCACGCGCACTCTTTATCTCTCTCTCACTCACACACGCACGGTACTCACTCGAGACCCCCCCCCCCCCAAATCACGTCCAGCAGCGGCCCTCTCTGCACCCAGTGAGCACTTGAGATCCACCCTCTGCCACGTGGCCCCTTGCTGGAGGCTGACAGATTCCGGCACCAACTGCTCAGGGCTCTGCAGCCTCTAAGCAACCCAAGGGGCCCCACAGCTGCCGTTGGGGAGCCACGAGGGGACCACCACGGGGGATGCTGCAGGCTGGGACCCCCGACTCCAGAGCCTATCGGGAAGTCTGTGCCCAAGGACACCCCCGCCCCGCACCCAGGTCTGGCCGCCCTCCAGATCTCTGAGTTCCGGCCGCGGCTGGCAGCAGTGGCCACGGGCCGGGCCGGGCCGGGCCCCGAGGGAAGCGGGGCTGAAGCACAGGGGCCTGGGGCGCTCCTTACGCTCCATCTTGGTCTCTCGGTGCTGCCAGGCGTAAAAGTTGAGCAGCTCTTTGCGGGCGCGCTTCCGTCTCTCCCTCTCCAGCACCCGCAGGCTCGCCGCCTCCGTCCGGGGTAGCACCGGCCGCCGGCCCCGGCGCGTCACCTTCACCCAGCCCTCCTCGTCCGGAATCCCTTCCTCCTCCTTGGCCTTGGCCTCCTCCTGCAAGGAACAGACCCCGTGATGGGCAGGCGCCTGGGACCCGCCCTCCTCTCGTGGCTCTCTCCCTCCTGCGCCCGGAACCTCCCCGGGCACACATCAGCACCTGCTGCGCCCTCTCCCTCCCAGGAGCTAAGTATGGGGGGACGGGGGAGCACAGGGGTGCCAACGCTGCCTCCTGCCTCAGACTGTTTTCCACAGACCACTTGGAGACTAGAGGTCACCCAGCTAGGTGACCCAGGACTCAGAAGGGAAAAGAGGAGTAACCGGGACAGGCTGCCACCGCCCCTCCTCCTCGGGAGCCCCACACAACACCCACGACACCTCCTTCCCTGTGGCCACGCAGCCGCCCCTCCCGAAGCCCCACCTCAGCTATCCTCTTGTCATACGCCTCCATGAACGTGTCCACTTCGACCCTCAAGGCCTCAGGGTCCGGCACCGAGTCTGTGTAGTTGCTGACCCACTCTGAGGGAGAAAGGAGTGAGGGACGGGGCCTCCTCAGGCCCGATCCCTCAGGGCCAGCCAGTCAGGATCTTTTTTTTTTTTTTAAGTGGGCTTCATACCCAGCGTGGGGCTTGAACTCACAACACTGAGATCAAGACCTGAGCCGAGATCAAGAGCCGGACGCTTAACCCATTGAGCCACCCGGGCGCCCCCCAGTCAGGATCTTCTTCCACAGGCCACGAGGATGGCGACGTGTGGCCCAAGCTTCAGGTGCTAAGAAGAGTCTAGTGGCGGCGAGCTGGGCCCTCACCTCCGGCCACCCTGAGTGCCAGGCCCAGGCCTCCCAGGCACACGCAGCAGGCACGGCCCCCACAGCGCCTCCCCGCCAACCCAGGGCCCGGGACGGAGGTGCCCGACATCGCCGCGGTACTGACTGTGAACGCCGCTCTTCACAGGGTGACTGTCTGTCGAGACCAGCAAAGGGCCCTTCAGGGCTAAGGCAGCCGACACCCCACCTGGCTTCTGGAACACCACGTAGGCTACCTGGAACCCCTGGGGGAAGAAGGAGAGAGGTCAGAATGCCAGGGCCCTTCCCGTCCTCCCAGTCACCCAGCACCAGGGATGCCACCTGCCCTCAGCTTGACTTGCTGCTGGACCAGGGGATGTGGGCTGGGCTGTTCCGCCATGAAGGTAACCAGAAAGTGATCTTAATCCTGGGGAGGGACGGCCACGCTCCTGATCTTCCCACTGGTGCTAGAAGCGACCCAGGCGAGGTGAGACACTCGGGACCTTCCTCCCAGTTATGGGAGGGACTCTGTGAAAGGCGAGCTCACCAAGCACCACGGGCGGACACCAGTTCACACGCGCTATGCCCGGAGCAGGTGCCTCACGTTTCCTCAAGGGGAAACGAGACCAGGCCATGGGGCCTAGGGAGGAATGGACCTCGGCGGACTTCGGGAGCTCAGAGAGGCTTTCCCCCAGGATGCTGGGAAGAGCCAGGCAAGAAGCTAAGGGATGTGGCAGATGCAGGGAAAGGAGCAGGGCGCCGTCTGCCCAACAGGCATCCTCAACCACACAAGCGAGGACTGGCCTAGGACCACGGGGACCGCTCAGCCGCCCTGCTGTCACCCTGCCACCACCGCCCCACGCACACCGCGGACGCTGTCCCAGCCCCACCTCGAGCCCCATGCGAGCAGACCGCAGAACTTGAATGCCTACCCGAACGGGCGTGGGGTGAAAAAACTTGGACTTTGGTTCCTCTGAGTGGTCAGCAAGGTCCGGCTTCTCCTGTAACTCCACAGACTGGACGGGGCCGCAGGGAGAGAGGAGGCGGGCCAGGCACTCCTGCCAAAGCGGGGGCAGGGGGTTGGGGAGGGGGGAAGCTCGGCATGAGAGGCAGCAGGGCCTTCTGGAACCCCCTCTGCCCAGGGCAGCACCACTGGGGGCGGGGTCTCAGCGTCCATGTCTGCCCAACGAGGGGGGGCGCACACACACAGGCCCGGGCAAACCACATCCTCCTCGGCACCGTCCCAATCCTGCCTCCCGTGGCCCAAGACGTCAATCTTGTGAATTTTCATGTTCAAAACTCTGAGCAGAAAACCACAGTGCCGCTGGCCAGGGGATGTGGGAGGAAGGAGGCAGAGTGCGAGACAGAATCCAGGTATAAGCCTTTTGGGGCTTTGCTGGAAGCACATGCCCAGGACGGGTTTGGTTTGTCCCTGAAAGGGCTTCCTCACTTTGAAAGGCCATCTCACTGAAAGATCAGTCCTTCCCTACCAATTTCTCTGGGTTAGTGATCCCCAAAGTAGGACCAGGTTCTATTACAAGAATAGGTGAGGACGTTTGGGGGTTATGTGAAACATTCTGATTTTAGGAGACAACCAGCTAACTTTTCCTCCCCGCAGCAGCCATTTAAAACTGAAGTTAAATCAATGTTGTAGTTGCTGGACTCAGGCTGGTGGTGACCCTCGTGGGGGGGGGGGGAGGGGCATGAAGGGATTTCTTGGGCTCAGGTCATGTTCGGTTTCTGGGTGCTGAGTACACGGGGTGTTCCGTCTGTGAAATGGAGCGAGCTGTGCGCCAGGGCCCAGGCCCTTCTCTGTATACACAATACGGTTCAGGAAAAGGTAAAAAATGACGCCCTCTCCTCTGCTTCTTTCTCTAGAACAATCTTTTAGAAATCAGTATTTCTTTTTTGAATCCCAATTCATCTAAAATCCAGCAACTCCCTTAGTTTCTCTTCTATAAAGTTATGGAAGGCAAAACTTCACTGCTTTTTGTGAAAGAAAGTTAATGTCTGGATAGACTGAGAAGTACTTTTATCTTCTTATATTTTTTCTTATGGAGATGTATCACTTTTATAATCAGGGGAAAACATGTAATTCAAACAATTCTGGGTAATAATAAGAAGCTTTGAGCTCCTCAGAACTATAGTTTTTAATTTTTTTTTAAGTTTATTTACTTATTTGGGGGGTGAGGGACAGAGGGAGGGAGGGAGAGAGAATCGCAAGCAGGCTCCACACTGCCAGTGTGGAGCCTGATGTGGGGCTTGAACCCATGCACCACGAGATCATGAGACCTGAGCCGAAACTCAGAGTCAGAAGCTCAACCGACTGAGCCACTCAGGTGCCCCATAAAACACAGCTTTAAAAAGCCATTTCCGGGGCACCTGGCTGGCTCGGTCCAGAGTGTGTGACTCTTGATCTCAGGGTGGTAAGTTTTTAAGACCCATGTTGGGTATAGAGATTCCTTAAAAAAAAATTTTTTTTAAAGCCACTCCCTATCAAGAGACAGAGGCAGACCTCTAGATTCTCCCTTGGGGCTTCAGTTAGATGCTTCCAACTCACCACCAAGGACTTGGTGAAGGCCAGTGGGAGCCTAGCCCTGCCTGGGACTCCTGGCCAGCCCTACAGGTTCCCTCCCAGACACCCACTCACCTCTGTGCAGTATGGGGGCACATTGAGGACAAAAAGGGTCCGCTTCTGAGGCCAGGAAGACTTGGTGCCTTCTCGAACTCTGTGCTCTCTCACATAGAGGTAGTGAGAAGCCTGCTGCTTTTCCGAGAACTTGATCGGGATGGCTGGACGGGAAATGAGGGCAGGGGTGGATGGCGTGAAAATCAAGTTCAGGCTGTCCCTTTCTAGTTCTGTCTATCCATTCCATCACTGAGCCCTTCCCCTAGGCAAGGCCTGTGCAGGAATTGTACAGGCTAGGAGAGTGAACGAACAGAGAACCTGCCCAGGAGGGGCTCCCAAGCTGGCGGGGGAGAGAATGTAAACGGGCAATTATTACAGGTGGGGAGCGAAATGAGAGGGGAGTTCAAACCCTGCTGCTCTTGGGGTCAACACTAAAATCCCGACAATGGCTGGAGCCCTTGCCAGATCCTGACCACCTTTCACCTCTTTCCATCCCCTCTTTCCCCAACCACTGTGTGGGCCCGCCACTCCACCTTCTCCCTATTCCTCAAGGAAGCCCAGACTTCACCTGTGCTCACACATTTCCCTTTACCTGAAACATCAACTCTCCTCCCTCCACCCGTGCTTCAGGTTTTCTTTTTAAGTTTATTTATTTTTAAGATTTAAAAAAGTGTTTATTTATTCTTTTTTATTTTTTTTAATGTTTATTTATTTTTGAGACAGAAAGAGACAGAGCATGAACAGGGGAGGGGCAGAGAGAGAGGGAGACACAGAATCCGAAGTAGGCTCCAGGCTCTGAGCTACCAGCACAGAGCCCGACGCGGGGCTCGAACTCATGGACCGTGAGATCATGACCTGAGCCAAAGTCGGACGCTTAACCGACCAAGCCACCCAGGCGCCCCAAAAATGTTTATTTATTCTTTAGAGAGAAAGCACGAGTGGGGGAGGGGCAGAGAGAGAAGGAGACACAGAATCCGAAGCAGGCTCCCAGCTCTGAGCTTGACAGCCCGACACAGGGCTCTAACTCACAGACCGTGAGATCATGACCTGAACCAAAGTCAGATGCTTAACCAACTGAGCCATCCAAGCACCCCTTAAGTTTATTTATTTTGAGAGAGAGAGAGAGAGAGAGAGAGAGAGAGAGAACGAATGGGGGAGAGACAGAGAGAGAGGGAAACAGAGGATCTGAAGCAGGCTCTGTGTTGACAGCAGAGATCCCAATGCGGGGTTCTAACTTACAAACTGTGAGATCATGACCTGAGCTGAAGTCAGACACTTAACCAACTGAGCCACCCTGGCATCCCCTATCCTTCAGGCTTTAACTTCCATGGAGAGCCTTTCATGCCAAGTTAGAACCACCTGCTCTGTGCCCTGCCAACACCTCTCATGGTCTCTAAGCCTCCATCTGTGTGATCATTTGGATAATCGCTGACATTCCTGTAATGCTAGGGACTGTGTTCTGTTTTTCTCACCACCTCCTTCGGAGCACAGTACCTGTGCTCAGGAAGCTCCCATGGGAGCGGGAGATGGCAATCAACAAGAAAGCACATAACAAGATTCTATCAAATATGAAAGAAAGGGGAAAACAGCGCAGGGTGGTCGGGTGGCAGAGGCCTTTAGACAGGCCATCAGAACGGCCTCCTTGAGGAACTGACATTAAAGCCAGAAGGCACAGCTGGGTGAGGTAGAGGAGGGCACAGCAGGTGCACAAATCCTGAGGATGTAAAGACTTTGTTGTCTCAGAGGAACAGAACAAGCTTTAGGTCAGCAGAGCCAGAACATGCAGGTGGGGGTGGGGGCCCACACAAATCAACGTAAGAAGTCTGGATTTTGTTTTAGGTGCCGACTCGTAAAACCACTGGAGTGAGTTCTGTGGGTATGGAAACACAAGTAAGCCTGTGAGGCAAAATACTACTTCTGTCTGACTTTAGAAAGAACATTCTGGCACCTGGGCGAACGGTACGCAGGGCAAGAACAGAAGCATGAGAACCGATTAGGAGGGCACAGCCAGGTGAGGGCTGATAGGGGCCAGACTAGGAATTGCAAAGAGATGATAGGAAGTGGCTGGGCTCACCTGCGGGGCGGTGGAGATGGAGGTGTGAAGACGGACACGGGTTTGTCCTGGGGAAGAGTGTGGACAGACATGGGTTTGTTTACCTAAGGGAAGCGTTGCCCCAAATGGGCTCATCCCTGGAGAACGCCGCCAGACGCAAGCAGGGCGCAGCATCGAGCTCGCGGACCTCGGGGCCTCCGGGTCTCACACCCAACAGCGCGGCCGCTCCCGGGGTCCCCTTGCCACCGCCGCCTCCCGAGCCAACTCCCGGAGAAGCCTGGCCATCCCCGGACCCGCAGCTCCTCACCTGAATACCCGGGCGGGCTCGGAATCCCCTGCTCGGAGCCCTGCGCCCCACGCTTCCTCCTGCGCGCCACCATCTTGCCAACCGGAAGCCGCGGGGGCCGCTGGGAGTTGCAGTTTGGCGCTCGGAGCCCGACCGTTTCCATGACGACGGCGCCGCGTGCGGGCCCGCCCCCTTGGCTCCAGGCCCGCCTTCCCGCCCTAGTACCTTGAGGGCTCAACCTTTGTTTGCTCTGAGTAAAGTCACCACGTAAACGTGCGAGTAAAGGTCCGGATGAGGATGGAACGCCACCATCCATCCATTCCGGAAATGGCAAAGGAAGCCCCATTGAAGTTGACCGTTTTAACTAACCATTTTTTAAGTGTACAATTCAGTGGCATTAAATACGTTCTCATTATTGTGCAAACCGTCCTCAATATCCATCTCCAGAATTTTTTATCCTCCCAAACTGAAACTCTACCCGTGTCCTCCTTCCCCCAGCCCCTGGTAACCACCCCTCTATTTTCTGGGTTGGTTTTTTTTTTTTTTTTTTTTTTTTTTTTAACGTTTATTTATTATTGAGAGACAGAGACACAGAGCATGAGCAGGAGAGGGGCAGAGCCGGGGGTGGGGGTGGGAAGGGGGGCCGGGAGGCACAGAATCTGAAGCGGGCTCCAGGCTCTGAGCTGTCAGCACAGAGCCCAATGTGGGGCCGAACTCACAAACCAGGAGATCACGACCTGAGCTGAAGTCGGACGCTAAACCGACTGAGCCACCCAGGCGCCCCTCTACTTTCTGTTTCTATGAACTCGACTATTCTAGCTAGGTACCTCATATAAATGGAATCATACAATATGTGTCCTTTTGTGTCTGGCTTATTTCACTTAGCATGTTTTCTTGATTAATCCACGTAGTGGCATGTCTCAGAATTTCCTTCCTTTTTAAGGCTGAATAATATTTCATGGTACGTATAGATCATATTTTGCTTATCCATCTGTCTATGGACATTTGGGTTTTTCTACTTTTGACTATTGTGAATAATGTTGCCGTGAAATGTTCTATACAACTTTGTGCAGACATATTTTAATTTCTCTTGGATATATATCTAGGAGTAGAATTTCTTGATCATATGGTAACTCTATGTTTAACTTTTTGAGGAACTTCCAGACTGTTTTCCAAAGGCTGCATCATTTTAAAATCTCACGAGCGGAGCATGAGGTTTCCAGATTCTCCACATCCTCACCATTATTTGTTATGCCTATATTTTGATCATAGCCATTCTAGGGGATGTAGAGTGACATCTTATTGGTGTTTTTTTTTTTTTTTAATGTTTATTTTTGAGAGAGAGAGAGAGAAAGAGAGAGAAAGAGCGAGCAGGGGAGGCACAGAGAGAGAATGGGAGCCAGAGAATCCTAAGCAGGCTCCACGCTGTCAGCATAGAGCCTGACTTGGGGCTCGAACTCACAAAATGTGAGATCCTGACTGACCTGAGCTGAAATCAAGAGTGAGATGCTTAACCAAGCCACCCAGGCACCCCTCTCATTGGGTTTTGATTTGCATTTCCCAAATGATTAATGATGTTAAGCACCTTTTCACGTGTTCATTGGCCATTTGTGTATCTTTTTTTACTTTGAGAAATGTCTACTCAAAGTCTTTGCTCATGTTTTATTGGGTTATTTGTACTTCCATTGTTGCATTGTAAGAGTTCTTTATCTCTCCTGGATGCAATTACCTCATAAAATATATGAATTGCAAAGATTCTCTCCTATTCTGTGGGTTCTCTTTTCACTTTCTTAAAGGTATTCCTTACAGCATGAAAGATTTTACCTCCGATGAAGTTAAACTTTTTTTTGAGAGTATCCGTTGTCTTCACCATTTGTTAAAAAGACTGTTCTTTCCCTGACTGAACTGTCTGGCATCCTTGTTGAAAATTTAATGGACAGATATATGAGGCTTTAATTTTGACTCTCCATTCTATTCCATTGGTCTGTGTGTCTATCCTTATGCTCGTACCATAGTGTCTTGATTACTGTAGCTTTATAGTTAAATTTTGAAATCAGGAAGTGTGAGTTCTTCAACTCTCCTCTTTTTCAAGACTGTTTTAGCTACTCAGAACCCCTCTAAATTCTTTCAACAATGCCTTGGAGTTTTCAGAATATATTTTACGCTTATTTTGTTAAATTTATCCCATTTTATTGTTTGATTCAATGCTAAGTGGAATTATTTTTCTTTATACGATTTTTTAAAATGGTATCCCTGTGTGATTTTATTTATGTATGTATTTGAGAGAGAGAGAGCTTGTGCTTAAGTGGGGGAAGGGTCGAGGGAAAGGGAGAGAATCTTAAGCAGGCACCACACTCAGTGAAGAGCCCAATGAGGAGCTTGATCTCAAGACCCTGAGATCATGACCTGAGCTGAAATCAAGAGTTGGATGCTTAACCAATGGAACCACCCAGACACCCCCACCCCATGTTAATAAGATTATTTACTCACTCATTTAAAAATTTTAAGTTTATTTATTTTGAGAGAGAGAGAGAGAGAGAGAGTGTGTGTGCGTGCACAGGGGAGGGGCACAGAGAAAGAGAGAGAATCCCAAGCAGGCTCCATGCTGTCAGGGCAGAGCCCAATGCAGGGTTTGATCCTACAAATTGTGAGATCATGACCTGAGTCAAAATCAAGAGTCGGACCTTTAACCGACTGAGCCACCCAAGTGCCCCTTAATGTGATTTTAAGATTTTTCATTGTAAGTATATTGATTGACCTCATATTCTGCAACATTGCTACGTTTGTTAGTTGTAGTAGTCTTTCAATGGATTCCTCAGCATTTTCTGTATAAAGACCATGTCATCTACCAAGAGAGATAATTTTACTTTTTTCTTTCCAATCTGCACGCTTTTCTCTGGAACTCCCCCACTCCTCCCCCCAACCCCCAAACTCCCTGGCTAGAACGTCTAGTGCAGTGTTAAACTGAACTGGTAAAAGCAAAAAAACAAAACAAATAAACAAGCAAGCAAACAAACAAACAAAAAACCACCCCAAAACAACCACAAAAAAGAAGGGGTAAAAGCAGACGCCCTTGTCTTGTCTCTGGTCTTAGAGGAAACACTTTCAATTTTTAACCCAGGGATTATGGGTTCCATTGTGACCAAAGAACACACTGTATGATCTCAATTCTTTTCCATCTGTTGAGATTTGTTTTATGGGCCAGGATATGGTCTACCTTGGTATATATCCCATGGTATTTGAAAAGAGTGTGTCGGGGCGCCTGGGTGGCGCAGTCGGTTAAGCGTCCGACTTCAGCCAGGTCACGATCTCGCGGTCCGGGAGTTCGAGCCCCGCGTCAGGCTCTGGGCTGATGGCTCAGAGCCTGGGGCCTGTTTCCGATTCTGTGTCTCCCTCTCTCTCTGCCCCTCCCCCGTTCATGCTCTGTCTCTCTCTGTCCCAAAAATAAATAAACGTTGAAAAAAAAAAAAATGAAAAGAGTGTGTCTTCTGCTGTTGGGTGGAATAGTCTTTGTTGATTGGATCCTGTTGGTTGATGGTGTTAAGTTCTACACCCTTGCTGATTTTCTGTCTAGTTGTTCTGTTGTTGCAAGGGGTGTTCAAGTCTTCAAGTGTGGACTTACTATTCTTTCAATACTACCAGATTAGCATCACACGTTTTGCAGCTCTGTTATTTGGTAAATACATATTTCAGATTATATCTTCTTGGTGGATTGACTCTTTTTCTCACCATATAATGTTCCCCTGTCTCTGGTCACTTTCTTTGCTCTGAAGTCTAATATATCTGATACTTATATAATTGCTTTTGGGGGACTACTTGTATGATATATACTTTTCAATCCTTTTACTTTCAACCTTATATTGTCACATTTAAAGTGAGTCTCTTGCGGAAGCATATAGTTAGGTCATGTTCTTTCATCCACTTCGCCAACCTTTCAATAGATATATTTAGACCATTTACATGTGATACACCATACTTAGTGATCTTAGTGATCTATGTAATCTCCCATTTTATTTTTTTTTCTGCCTTCCTGTGGGTTACTTGAACATTTTTAAAGAAATCCTTTTTATTTTTTTATTTTTAAAAATGTTTACTTATTTTTGAGAAGGAGGGAGGGGCAGAGAAGATTGGAGACCCAGAATCCGAAGCGGGCTCCGTCTTCTGAGCTGTCAGCACAGAGCCCGACGTAGGGCTTGAATTCACAAACTGTGAGATCACGACCTGAGCCAAAGGTCAGGATGCTTTTAACTGACTGAGCCACCCAGGCGCCCCAATCCTTTTAACTTATTATTTATTTATTTATTACATATTTACATCTGTAGTGTTTTGGTTGTATTATCTTTTTTGAGTGGTTGTTCTAAGAATCTCATCATATATACTGGTTACCACAGCATATTTTTGTTGACATTTTACCATTTTAAGTGTAGAAACCTCTCTATTCCCCTCTCGCCTTCCCGTTTATAAAGTAATTGCCTTAAATATTTCCTCTATGTACATCAATATTATAATTTTGGTTTCAACCATTAACCACAATTTAGAAAACTCATGGGAAAGATATTTTTATTTACCCATAGTTTTACTATTTCTGTTGTTCTAACTTCCTTTCTAGAGAGACAAAGTTTCCTTCTTTTACTTTTTAGTTTTTAATTTTTAATTTTATTTTTAATATTTACTTTGAGAGGAGGGCACAGAGAGAGAGAGAGAGAGAGAGAGGCAGAGAGGGGGGAGAGAAAGAGAATCTCAAGCAGGCTCTGCACTGTCAGCATAGAACCCGGTGCAGGTCTTGAACTCACGAACTGTGAGATTGTGACCTGAGCGGAAATCAAGTTGGACACTCAACTGACTGAGCCACCCAGGCCCTCCTCCTTTTTTAGTTTTTCCTTTAAGTTTCGAGAAATTTAAAGCCATTATTTTAGGGTAGGTCTGCAGGCAACCAATTCCCCTAGTTGCCCTTCATCTGAGAATGTCTAAATTCCCCCTAATCCCTGAGATTTTTCTTTGCTGGACACTGTGAAAGATACACCACATTCTTCTCATCTCATGGTTTTTGGTGAGAAACCTGTCACTCACATTGTTCTTCCTTTATAGATAAGGTGTCATTTTTCTTTTGCTGCTTAAAAAATTTAAAAAAAAAATTTTTTTAACGTTTATTTATTTTTGAGATAGAGAGAGACAGAGCATGAATGGCGGAGGGTCAGAGAGAGGGAGACACAGAATCCGAAACAGGCTCCAGGCTCCGAGCTGTCAGCACAGAGCCCGATGCGGGGCTCGAACTCACGCACCGCGAGATTGTGACCTGAGCCGAAGTCGGCCGCTCAACCGACTGAGCCACCCAGGCGCCCCCAAAATTTTTGGTTTTGGCTTTTCAGAAGTTTGGCTATGATGAATCTTGGTGTTAACTTCTTTAGACTTATTTTGTTTGGGATTTTCAGAGCGTCTTGAATCTATAGGTTTAAACCTTTCGCCATTTCTGGGGAGTATATGGCTATTATTTCAACTACTTTCCCAGCCCCGATTTTTTTTCTCTCCTTCTGGTACTGATGATGACACAGATTTTAGATTTTTTGTTATAGTACCATAGGTCCATTGTGCCCCCACCATCTTTTTTTTTTTTTTTATTAAAAAAAAAATTTTTTTTTTTAACGTTTATTTATTTTTGAGACAGAGACAGAGCATGAACAGGGGAGGAGCAGAGAGAGAGGGAGACACAGAATCTGAAGCAGGCTCCAGGCTCTGAGCCGTCAGCACAGAGCCCGACGCGGGGCTCGAACTCACGGACCGCGAGATCGTGACCTGAGCCGAAGTCGGACGCTTAACCGATCGAACCACCCAGGCGCCCCGCCACCATCTTTTTTTAAGTATATTTCCTCTCTGTTCAGAGTTCAGATTTGGTCATTTCTATTGTTTTATCTTCAAGTTCAAGGATTCTTTCTCCTCCATTGCTTCTTTTTTAGTAATTACATTTTTCAGCTCTAAACGATTTTGATTTTCTTCGCTGACCGATTTTTTTTTTCATTTATTTCAAGTGTGTTCACGATTACTTGTTGACACTTTCATGACGGCTGCTTTTGAATCTTTGCCAGAGAATTCTAACATCTCTGCCATCTCAGTGTTGTCCTTTCCCCTTTGAGATTCTCCTGACCTTTTCTAGGAGTGAGTTTTGACTGAAACATGGACACTTGGGCTTGCTACGAAGACTGAATCCCATTTCATCTTGTTAACGGCACACCCCCTCCGACAGGGATGGAAAGGCACCACTTAATTACTGCCAGGTTCAGGTTCCTTGCTCGATGTCTGCTGATGCCCAGGGTGGGAGCGCCTCCCAGTTGCTACTTTGCGGGGTGAGTCCCATCACCCATTACACCTCTGCTTACAACACCCTGGTTGGGAGGGGCTGGGGGGGGGGGGGCCTCATTTCTCAGGTGGCCTCCCGTGACACCGACTGCAAGTTCCAGCTCCCTGCCTGGCCTTCTCTGATACCACCCCAACAGGAATTTTGGGGTGTCCCCAGTACAGCCTAGCTAGGAGAGAAGCCTAGGTTCCCAGTTTGGCGTATGTTGGCAAAGTCAGGGTGGTTTCTTCTGTGGTTTGGCTGGAGTTTTTAGTCTTGCTAAGCCATCCCTATTCTGGCCCTTATTTGGGCTTTTGTCTGCTTCTCCAGCACTGGCCGGGAGATGTGAAGCAAAAAGAAATCCATGGAACTCGGTGCAGGTAATCTGCTTTCTCTCCACCTTTCAGGCTTATGCTTGTTTTATATAAAATTTCCAGGGCTGGGGCGCCTGGGTGGCTCCGTCGGTTAAGCGGCCGACTTCAGCCAGGTCACGATCTCGCGGTCCGTGGGTTCGAGCCCCGCGTCGGGCTCTGGGCTGATGGCTCAGAGCCTGCAGCCTGCTTCTGAGTGTGTCTCCCTCTCTCTCTGCCACTCCCCCGTTCATGCTCTGTCTCTGTCTCAAAAATAAATAAACGTTAAAAAAAATAAAATAACATTTCCAGGGCTGTATTTAGTGGAAAGGATAAAGGTAAGTTTTCCATCCCACCTTTCCAGAAGAGGAGCTGTTCCACTTTTAATACCGTAATAAAACCATGTGAAAATGTACATCGGTACAGCCACTGTGGTAACTGAAACAGCAGTTCCTTAAATTACAAATAGAATTACCACGTGATTCAGCAATTCCACTTCTGGGTATGGACCCCCAAAATTGAAAGTAGGGTCTTAAAGAGAAATTTGCATACCCATGTCCACAGCAACATTCTTCGCGTTACAAAATGGAAGCAATCCAGCTGTCGGTCCACAGATGAGTAAGAAAAATGTGGTATACGCGTACCATGTAGTATTCGTCAATTTAAAAAGAAAATTCTGATGTATGCTACCTGGAAGAAGCTTGAGGACATCTTGCTAAAGGAAATAAGCCAGTCATACTGCAGGATTCTACCTATGCGAGTAGTCAGAATCTCGGAAAGTATACAAATACTTGCCAGGGTTTGGGGCGGGGGGGGGGGGGGGTGGGGAACGGGCAGTTGCTGTTTCATGTGAATAGCATTTCAGTTCTACAAGATGAAGAGTTATGGGGAGGAGGGTGGTGACAGGTGCACAATGCGAATGTATCTACCACCACTGAAGCACACACTCACACATGGTTAAGATGGTAAATCTTATGTGTATTTTACCACACACACACACACACACACACACACACACACACAAACCATCAACGAATTACTTTCTTTCTAATGCGTAATTGGTCTGTCAATTTCGCTGAAGAGCTGAACTTCAAACCAAGGCCAAATTCGGGCTCTCTTGTTCGCCATGAACAGACCTGATTCTATGTTAGGGCTGACGATGCCGGATACCCAGTGAGGCATTTCAGGCCCAGGATGTACTGAGGCACCGTGCCTGGGCCTCACAGACTCATGCTCACGTCCCAGGCTGAGGAAACTGGGGTTCGGCTAGTCCTGTGAGGAGCTGCGCAAGGTCATAGCTGGTGAGGAGTAAAAAAGAGGCCGATTCCTGTTTTCTAGAGCCAAGTCCCACAAGGCCACTCATAATCTTTTAAGAAAGGACAGTCAAAAGTAGGAATAACAAATATTTATTCAGAAATGGGTAAGTAACATACAGTCTCCTCTATCCCTTCATGTCTCTTCCTCTCCTTCTGAACAAGAGATACACGTGAGGAATGTGGAGGGACACAAGGATGGGCCCATCACCTTCTCTTCCATTTCCCATGACGACACCTTACGAAGCAGGGGAGGCCAACAGGCTCCACCCTGCGAAGGACCACACGGCTGTCTGGAGGACAGGGCCCAGATGGCCAAGAGGCTGCAGCTGGGCTCCGTGAACTCTGTGATCACCGGAGCACCTGGCCCGGGACTGGCGGGGGGGGGGGGGGGGGGGGGGGGGGGGGGGGAGGGTGAAGCCATATGCAGGCAGGCGATTTACCATCCCTACTTGAAGCAGAGTCCAAGGAGTGATCCGACTGTCCCCAGTACCTGAAAAACCAGGTCCTACTGCCTTGTGGGTGCTCTCATGGATCAAGAAGGGGAAAGTGTAGGAGGAATGTCTTCCAGCTGCTGAGGAGAACTAAGTTTGCACCCGTGCAAAGTGGGGAGAAGGGAAGAAAGGAACAAAAGCAGCATCCTTTAGAGAACTGGAAGCTGGGGCACCGTCAGGTACATTCCTTGGACTCCTAAGGCCCAAGGAACCTCAGAGCTGGAGGGCTGCACAGTGTTCACAGCCTGAGTCCTTCCCGCTTACCGACACAACTCTGAAAACAGGAGTTTCCGATTCTCCTGAACTGGGCTGGCCCCAAGCAGGCCCTGAAAGACTCTTTAGTGCCTCAGGTCCCCTTTACTTCCTAGACTTGTGCCTTTCACAGCACTCGCCACGGATTTTGTAGCGCTCCAGAGCCCTGCTGCCCAGCTCGCTCCAGCTCTGCCAGCCTGGATTCCCTCAAAGTCCCAACAAAGCGGCAGCGGAGACGGAGAATGCCCCTGGAGCCATGCTGTCCTGGTATTCAGGGGCTGCCCCTGGGGGCTACAGTTCTGCCCCAACTGCCTGGAACCACGCCGAGGGAACAACCTACCAGCTTGCCTGGAAGGGCTGCTCTGCTCTCTCAACACCCCCCACCCCTCCCACCCCCCACCCCCCCGCCACCAAGGCCACCCACCACTCCCGTGCCCTTCACTGCCAAGGCAGGAAAAGACCCCTCTGGTCACGAATGGATGGGTCACTCCCAACAATGGGAACAGTGCCCCTTGGTGGTGGCTGGATCTGTGCCTCTCTCAGCATCCCCATTGTCCTGTAGGCATCTGAGGCCAGAAAAAGCCAGGAGCAAGACATTACTCCCATTCAAATAATCCCCCAGACCCTCAGTGCCACAGAACAATAGTAGCCAGACCTTTATATAAAAAAACAAGACAAACCCAACTAGTGGAGAGCTGGCGTTTGCACCCAAGGTATGAAGGGTGCCGTGCCAGGTGAGCACTGGGAAGGTGGCCAGCCCCTGCCCGCAACGATACTGAGAAGGCTGAGAGCTGGGGCGGGGCACTAGGCATAACCCAAAGAATGGGAACCGTGAACTCGAGAAGTTACCAAGTCACCTGAGACGGCACAGACCCTCGAAGCCAAGGGCCGGGAAGGCTCTTCCTAGTGGCGCAGCAGCACCCCCCACCGCCCTTGCCGCGTGGCCCCTCCCGACCACACGGGTCTAGAGCCAGTCGCGGTGAGAGCACCCAGGCCGCCTGCAGTGACCAGGCAGGTGAGCGGCCCAGCTCCGGAGCGGACCTGGCTTCCGCTAGGATGGCAGGGGCGCCCTTCCTCACTCCGCTTGAAAGTTTAAAAACAAGAAAGGGGAGGCAACTCCTCGCCTCCTGGAGAAAAAAAGTGTCCTTCAAAGAGGCCCTTCCCTGCACTCCATGGGGCCACACGAAAGCCACCCAGAGAATTTAGGGTATCATTTTCAGACAAGGAATCAGTTCAAATTAGGGGCTCAAATTAGGGGTAGAGACGCTCTGAGCCACACAAGCCTACCCTGGTGATGAGGTGGAGGGAGAAGAGACAGACTACAGGGAACATTAACGCACAGAGGAGCAGAGGGCAGAACACAACACAGAAAGGTGGGTTCCGTCCAGCGAGGAAGCTCTCTACCCCTGGCGGCCCTTCCCACGCTCAGGGGCCTCCAGTCCGACGGCCCATTGGTCACAAGCTTCGCTTTAGGAAACAGAGCCACCCTCCTCTGCCCCTGTTCCTGGCTGCCTCACTCCCCTGCTCAGAGTTTGATTTTGAATTCTGTGGGCTGTGTAGTCACAGAGGCCCCTGAGGACTTGAAGAGCGCTTTCAGGATGGTGTCAGGGTCCACTTCGGCAGGAGGGTTGGAGGCAGTAGAATTCACCCTGCGAGGCAACTCACTCTCCTTTTTCACTGAGGGGCTGTCACTCAGCCGTCTGTGGAGAGCAGAGAAGAGTCAAAATCCTTGTCAGTTCTCCCTCGGATGGGGAGGGAACCCACCATTTACCAAGCAGGTTACGAAAGCTGGGCGCTGAACATAACGCTCTCCACACCCCTTGATCTCATTACATTCTGTAGCCTGTTGTGATCAGGGGTTTTAGGTTTAGGAAACACTCCGTATGTCCTTGAGGGGTGGTCACACACGTCAGCTTAGTATGGATTTGGAGAAGTCTTGAAGTATAGAAACTGAATTCACTCCGTTTAGCGTAATGGTTCCCAAACTTATTAGGTCATTAAAACCCTCATTTTTCAGAATACAACTTATTCCTGGAATACAGCTTTAAAAACTTGTCCAAATCACACAATTCAATATCTAAGGTTCAAATCCTGGTCCTGCTAAATTTCAACGTCCGTCTGCCTGCCCCACCGACCTTGGCAAGTCTAATAGCCTCCTGAGGTTTTTGTCTCCTCATCTATAAAAGATGTCCTGCCAGGCTACATTTTATGCATCTCAGGCTCTGAAAAATCCTCAGTCCTGGGCCAGACATGTATGTGCAGGTGTAAAAAAAAAAAAAAACAAAACAGGGCTGGCACCGGGTACTGTCTCCATCAGGGTCAATGACAAGGAGGTGGGAGTTTTCCAGTCACTTGGGTGGTGCACACAGCTGTACAAAGGACACAACTGGCCTGCTCTCCACTTCCTTCTGAGGTTTTTCTAAATTATAAAGCTGAGGACAAGGTCTTAACACTAGCTCGTGGGGTCAACCCCTGCGGAAATGACAAGACGTCTCACTTTGTACAAAATTCAGCACTCCGACTGACCACCTGCCAGCAGAGCGGAGGAAACGGAACAGAGGGAAGCGGTTCTGCAGGCAAGTTACCCCAAGGAGAAGAGACAATCACACAGAGTAAACAAGGAGATAAGCTCCACTCTGTCCCCAGCACCACTGCCTTTGGAACTTACAGTAGAATGGGCTGGTCTGAGGTGATAACGTTCCCATTCATGTGAAGGTTGCACTTCATTGGTTGCCCTGAAAAAGAGCAAAAAAGAGAAAGCTCTGCCGTGAGATTTCGGCCTAGGACAAAAGGCCAAGGGCCGTGACCTCTGCACCCACCACTGGCAGCTCTGGCTCCGTGACCGTGACCGGGGATGGAGCGGCCAGGCTTTGGGGATCCCAGGCTGAGGGCTATGACACCTCAGCAATGACAGCACCAAAATGCAAAGTGGCCAACATTCCTTGCTTCTGGCAGAAGATGAGAACCGAAAGGAAGGGAGACACTGAACTCTGTGACGCAGTCTAAACTTCTTTGTGAAGCAGTAAAGGAAAATGTTTACGTGACGAAACTAAGTGAAAAAAGAATTCAAAAGTGAATATACACACTTCTACTTCGTCTATGAAGGATTAACTGTGACAAGTACTGCGCTGCTACTTTGCACGCTATGTGACTAGCACTGCAATAACAGCACAAGAAAGGGGGGAAGAACGAATACAGCCAAGTAGGAGTAACATTTTTATATCTCACTAGAATTCGGTATTTATCTGAAATAGACTCTGATACGTTACAACAAACACTATAAACCCTTGAGCAGTAAGATAGTGACTCAAAAAATATGGTAAAAAAAATTTTAAAGGAACTAAAATACCACACTAGAAAATATTCATATAATGTAAAAAAAAAAAAAAAAGCCACATTAAATGTGAATGGATTAATAATCCAATCAAAAGGCAGGGACGGTCAGACTGGATTTAAAAAAAAAAAAAATTCAACAATATGCTATCTATAGGAGACAGACCTCAGATTCAAAGATACAAAAAGGTTGAAAGTAAAAGGATGGAAATAAACATATTACCCAAATAGCAACCCTAGGAAGCTGAAGTGGCTATTCTAATATAAGACAAAACAGACTTGAGAACAAAAAATATTATCTAGAGACAAATAGGAACATTTTGTAATGATAAAAGGTCAATTCACCAGGAAGAAAACCATTAGAAACATAAATGCAACTAACAACAGACCTTCAAATACACAAAGCAAAACCAGCAGAATTTAAATAAGTGAACGATATAGCTGAAGATTTCAATACTTCACTTTCATTAATAGATACAACAACCAGGCAGAAGACCAAAAAGGAAACAGAAGATTATAAGTCACCTAGACCTAAGAGACATCTACCAGCAGCAAAGCACATATTCTCCTTGAACACTTATGGAACAGAAGGAAATTTGGCTAATTCACAAATATACGAAAATTAAACAAAACAGTTCTAAATAACCAACAGGTCAAAGAAGAAATCACACGGGAATTCAGAAAATACTCAAAGGTGAATGAAAATACACAATATACGAAAATATATGAGATGTAGCTAAGGCACTGCTTAGAGGAAAACATACACCTGTAAATGCATACATTGAATACAAGAGTGAAAAGACAACCTACAGAATGGGAGAAACTACTGGCAAATCACTTATCTGATAAGAGACATATTAAGAATATATAAAGAATTCTTTTAGGGGTGCCTGGGTGGCGCAGTTGGTTAAGCATCTGACTCCTGATTTCAGATCAGGTCGTGATCTCACGGCTCACGAGATCAAGCTCTGCACTGGGCTCCGTGTTGACAGCGCAGAGCCTGCTTGGGATTGTCTCTCTCTACCCCTCTATCCCCACCCTCTCAAAATAAAGAAACAAACATTAAAAAAAATTTATTTTAAACTCAAGAAGTATGCAAATAGCCCAAATACACATTTCTCTAAGATATACAAATGGTGAATATGCACATGAAAAGACACTCAACATCATTCACCATCAGGGAAACGCAAGTCAAAACCCCACCAGCTGTCTATTAGTCTCTGCATCGATGTACGCAATAAATACACAAATGAGTCAATAAACACAGAAAGAACAGAACAGTGGAGAAAAGTGGCATGGCAGACAGAGTTTCCCTCTACAGGCTAACCCGAGATAAACAATGTGACTCTGAACTCAGTAAAATCAGTAGCTTACTCCCTAGAAGCAGAGCTCACCCAGGTGCTAACAGTTAGACAAGGCTTCAGGCCTTTTAGGCAGCTGTTTCCTAGCAGTAATCAGACCAACATCTGGAAGGAGGCGGCTAGGACTCTTGGCTTCCCCGGCAAGACCTCTTAAGAGAACTATCCGTGGAGAAATGGCATTTCTCTGCTTGCTAGAGTTATGTACTAGAGCTGGATGAAAACCTGTAAAACAGGCAGCCCAGGGTACTGCATGTCCCTATGTTCCTGGTGCAGAGGAAATCCCAGAGGGATGAACGAACCAGGAGCCCCTCCCCGCCCCCCATCTCAGAGGAAGGCCTACTGATGGCCTGCTGCTTGACAGCAACGAGCAGCAGGACGGTAAGGTGGCTGCTTTCCCCGGACTCACCATCCAAACACCTGTTGTTGTACTTCTTATATGCCGTAATGGCATCATCCTTCTTCACAAAGACCACCTCTGCTACCCCAGGATGGACCAGCCGAGCCCTTTTGAGGGCTCCACACACACAGAAAAGCTCCTGCAAAGAACAAGAGGGGTTAGCATCATCATAGGAGAATTTGGGGCCATTATACTGCCTGCCTGCCATTCACACACTCCAGGGGGCTCTGGGTAGACTGGTGGCTACACTCCAGTTGAATATGCCCAAGGCCCAGGATTTCAGGGAGGTGCCATTTTAGGTGCCTCTCACTGTGGGACCAGATGAGGGGACAAGCTGAGCTGGCAGCAAGAAATGGGTCTGGGTTTATAAGCCTTGGAGTCCCTCCGCCCCCAGCAGGGCATCCCAAAGTCCTGCTTCGGCATCCACTGTCTCAACAGAGAATTTCTCTGAGAGCTCTGTCATGAAAAGGAACATGTAGGCTCATCACAGGTAGTGGTTGCTAGGTCACCTGGGAATGTGCAAGTTACTTCTCTGACAATGAGTTTTCTCTTCTGGGGGGGAAAAAAAAAGGAAGGTCTCACCTACTTCCCAGGGCTGCTGAAAGCCCAAGTGAAGTCATTTTTCAGGGCAGTGCTTTGTACACGTGTCACTGCCAGCACCATGTCCTCTGACGCCTCATCGTGTCTTGCAGAGCAGGAGGTGAGGCCAGAGAGGGAACGTGGAAATGGCCCATGGAGGCCGACTCCCACCCATGCCGTTTCTGCACTAGTAACTCCCTTCACAAGGTTGTTATGAGGACAACAAGGCTTACAAAAAAGTCACAGAATGATTTGGTTTATTTTATTAAAAAAAATTTTTTTTAAATGTTTGTTTATTTTTGAGACAGAGGGAGGCAGAGTGCGAGTGGGAGAGGGGCACAGAGAGAGGGAGACACAGAATCCGAAGCAGGCTCCAGGCTCTGAGCCGTCAGCACAGAGCCCGATGCGGGGCTCGAACTCATGGACCGTGAGATCGTGACCTGAGCCGAAGTCGGACGCTTAACCGACCGAGCCACCCAGGCGCCCCAAGGAATGATTTGTTTTTAATGATAAAGTGGAAAATGTTAAATTCCAAAACCAAAATGTGGAACTGAATACTAAGTGTGATCCCAACTTCATTACTGCTGTTCTCCACACACTACCTGTGTCGGTAAAGATGGGACGGTGGATACTACCAGCGGTCACTCTGCGTGGTGGTGAGCACAGGCAGTCAGTTTCCACGACCCTGCATACAAAGTACCTGCCACCTAGTAAGTGCTCAATAGGGGCGCCTGGGTGGCTCTGTCGGTTAGGCGTCTGGCTCTTGATTTCAGCTCAGGTCACGATCTCATGGTCCTGGGATGGAGCCCCGTGTCAGGCTCTGTGCTGACAATGAGGAGCCTGCTCTGGATTCCCCCCCCTCCCCCCCCCCCCCCCCCACCGGCCTTCCCCCGCGTGTGTGCGCCTATCTTTCTCTCTCTAATAAATTTAAGAAAAACAAAAACAAGTGTTCGATAAATGGTAGCTATTACTACTTCTGTAATCAGGAAAAAAAATGTTTTAATCCCTTATTAATTCGTGAAGTATTAGGCAAAGTAGGCTACAACCTCCACCGTGCGTACCATTCACTGGTGAGCCTGCTTCCTTCTCAAAGCCATCACATAGCAGTCACGTTTCACAACCGAGACCACTGTCAAGCGAGGCGGCCACTATGGGCTGTTACTGAATTTGGTGCGTTCATTCCGTGATCTGACAGTTCACAGCTAAAAGGCGACCTGGACTTTTAAACTAATGGTGGGGTTTTTTGGTGCCCAAATGAAAACGAGGCAGACAAGCAGTGCCGGCTGGACCCGGCCGCCTGCTTCCCAGGTTTAGGTTCTGTCCATGAACTAAGGGTGGGACAGGACAGACGAGGGCAATCTAGAAAAGCCAACCACCAAGCAACACCAATCCATCCCATTCCTTTTACTTTGGGATCATCGTGAAAACCCCTGGAGGAGGCAGAAGTTCCAAAGGCTCACAGGAAGATAGGAACCACCGGACTTTATGCCACGGAACAAGAGGATCTCATTCGAGACCCATCCAGCACGGTGCCCTGGCCCTGATTTAGAAGCTGTGAAGAAGAGAGTTGACACAGCCGGTCCGACTGCTATCTTCTCAAAGACCGGCTTCCAAGGCTGCGTCCTGGCTGGTGTCTGGGAACTTGGAATTTGGGACTCCCACCACCCTAATCGATAAGAGTGGTTCACTGAGCCTAAACTGTGCAAACGATGCGGTTTATGCTGAACACCTGCTTTCCTCCGGGGCATCTTGGAATGCTGGTACGCACTGGCAGAGGGTGCCTACGTAACTAGTTCCTGATAAAAACCTTGGCACTGAATCTGTAATGAGCTTCCCTGGTTTCACACGACACAACTTGCTGCTGGGAAATAGAGTGCATCCTGACTCCACGAGAAGAATCCAGAAATTTGCACCTGGACCCCCGGCCTTTGCCCCACGAGCCTTTCCCCTTGCTGATTTTGCTTTGGATCCTGTAATAAACCCTGCGCCTGACGTGACTCCACGCGGAGTCCCGTGAGCCCTCCTAAAGAACCAGCAAACCTGGCAGTGGTCTTGGGGGCCCCTGACACAGAAGCGGCTTGAGATGTAAGATTCTGGCAGGATACAGTACTCACCACGATGTCCTCCTCAGTGACTCGAGGGTGCAGATTGTTCACTGTCATCTTGGTGCCTTCCAAGGGGCTGAGGACAGGCTGCCAGACAAGACAGTTACCAGAAGTCACACAACAGCTATGCGCTCAACAGCAGCACGTGCTCTGGGCCAGCGGCCAGGAAGGCCCAGAGGAAACCCCCTAGAGGGCCCGTCACGATCAGGCCCCACCACCCCACGCTAAGGGCCGGAACCTCTCATCACCTCCCAGATATGCCAGACACTTTCAGGCCTCTGAGCCTCTCCACGGAATGCCACTCATGTTTCAAGACCCACCCGGCTCAGGTGGACCTTCTCCTTGAAGCCTTCCCCGCTTGCCCAGGGGACCAATGCTCTGTCCTCAGTGCTCCCGGCAGCTCTCCTCTGGACAGACCTCCGTTCTACCGCCACACAAAATTGCTCCGTCTGCACCTCTGTCCACCCCACTCGCCTGCAAGCAACCGAAGGGCAGGGGCCACCGGGTCTCGGTTTGCTCGCTTGTGAAACGGAGGTGGCCACGTCTGCCTACCTCACGGAGGTGCCGTGAGGATGCGACACGGTACGCACAACACACTGCCCACCCAGCACGGCCTGACTGTCCACTGGTATGCTCGCTTTCTCTCCTTCGCCTTCACCTCACCTCAGCAGGCGGCAGCTCTTTGGGAGGCTCCTCCTTGTTCACTAGCGTCCGAGACATGTTGGTCAAGGCTTTTGTTCGAACAGAGGAGGGGAGGGCAGGAGCTGTGTATGCATCATTCTGAACCACTTTGGTGAGAGGGAGGGCCTTGGACACGGAGAACTTGGAACTGCTCAGCCCGGCCTAAACAAGAGGCAGACAGGAATCTGAGGGGCTAGAGAAGAAGGGGAGAGAAAAGCCCTAAGGGGCTCACGACCGCCACCCCCGAGCCCTCCCGGCTCCGCAACTCCCTTAGAGGTCTGGAGCCAAAAAAGGTTGCCAGGGACTTCCCCCAAGGAATGGGCGGGAGGGGAGAAACACAGTTTGTGCTCACAGAAGCCACTCTCTAGTGCAGAAGTCCTTGGTGAGAAAGTTCCATGCAGGCCTGATCTGAAGCCACAGGCCGACCCATACCATGTAGACTTTATGAAAACCCTATGATTTGGGGTTAAGCAGAAGGCCGAAAAGTTTGGGGTCAAGTTCATTCCCAGACCTGCTTCTCACACAATGGGCTGATTATCAGTTCTGCACTGGCTAGGCACAGGAACCCACTCTTAAGAAGGCCCAGACTCCCAGCTTTTTGGTCCCCGTTTTGACCACACAGAGGCACCATGCAGAGCCCTGGCCCGATCAGCTCCCAGACCGTCAGGGACAGGCTGCCAGAGTTGGCAGGTGCAGACCAGCAGACGCAGTTCCCTCCCTCCCCTGCTGCCCCTGACTGGGGATGTGGTCCCTTGGATATATAAGCCAGTCAACTCCCGGGTGTTAGCGCGTCTGAGGAAAAAGACGTCGGAGGCAGAAGCGGCAGGGCTGATTCACCAGCTTCTCTGAATCAAATGACGTGTCCACTCCTCACGCTCGACTCCACGTTTCTCAAGCTGCTGAGTCTTGAGAGCCAGTGCAGTGAGTGTAGGGGTAATACGCAGGGCCTGGGAGCCAGACTGCTTGAGCTGGAATCTCAGATCCACTATTTATAAGCTGGGTGATACTGAGTGTATTTAACCTCTCTGTGCCTGATTCCTCATCTGTAAAACAGGAACGACAGTAGTACCCACCTCACCAGGTGGGCGGGAAGGGGAGTCTTAAATTGGTTCACACAAACCCTGCATTTTTTCAATCAGGGTGAGCCACGAACCGAGCCAGCTGACACCCCCCCTGGCAGCAGACCTCAGCAATGCAACCAGTGCAAAGGTCCAGTGCCTGTAACAAATCGGCAACCTTCAGCTTCACGTATCACTTTAAGAACTTCAGTGGCAACCAGGAAACTGGTCCACACATTTCAACGCAGTGACAAAGACACGGAGTCTTTGGGTCTCTGCAGGCCAAACAAAGGCCCTTGGCTCGGGTGGCCCCTGGCGGCCCTCCCCGTAACTGGCTAGACCCGCTGACGCCGGCCTCCCTGCCATTCCAGATACTGCTCTCTCTGCTTCTCTGCGTGGCATCTGACCAGCACCCAGTCTTGCCCTGCAAGTGGGCTGCACGTGGTGGAGAGCACAGGCAAGGTCGCTTACTCTTGCTCACACCGACTGAGGGAGTCCAGTTTCAAAACTGGAACTGGAGGGAAGGAGAACACACAGAACATTCTGCCGCAAAGGAAAGAAAACGGGATTCCCTCCCGTGTGATCTCACATTTCCCCCGAAGTGCCTCCAGCAGCAACTGGAGGGTGTAGCCCCACACTTCACTAGCTGCGGGCCCTTGAACACGATCACCGGCCACTCTGGTCTCAGCATTTATGAAACCAGCCACTGGATCAGTTCCAGTTCTGAAAACCTTAGGACCCAAAGGAAGAAAGATTTCGGAACTGAAAGGCCATACACTCGCCCACGTCTCCCACCTACCCGATCTGCTATGCATGGCGAGTGCAGGAAAAACATAAAATGCCTTACCACGTGGTGGAGAAAGCTGCTTGAGGCTGCAAATTTCATCTGTTTACTGGGAATGGGAGCTACAGCGTCATCATCGTCCTCCAGGTCGTATACATTCTGAAAAGAAAGAAAGAACAGCTAACGTGGCCTGCAGGCTCTCAACAGACCTTTGGAACCAGGACAGCAAGACGTGGAGCTGAATGACGGATGGAAAAGCAGGTGTGTGTGTGTGGGGGGGGGGGGGAGGGGTGCCTGGGGAGACTGGCCCGGGAGGCCACAGTTCAAATCCTGATAGGCTGGTTCCTCACCCACAAGGACCCCACGAAAGTGCTGCAACCTCCAGGTACATTAGAGTTTCCTCTCCACAAGTGGGCAACACCTAGAAACACCTACGATGTTTGTTGACAATCTTGGCTTAGAAAGTCCATCCCAGGCAGTCTGGCCTACAGAAATAAATACAACCCCTAGAAAGAGCTCCAGCCACAACCATGTTCACAGAAGGATTTCTAACAGTGGAAATTACAGGAAAATGGCTTAAGTAAACTGGAACATCAACTCAAAGGACTATGCAGTTATTAAAAACGTTCACAGTAAATGTGAATCAGAGAAGTGCTTGAGTTATAAAGTGCAAACAGAATGACAGAAAATCGAATAATAATATAACCACAACTACAGCTATGCATTAACTAAACAATAATGACACTTAAAAGGAACCAGGGCAGAATTTCAACAGCAGCTGGCTTTGGAGAGCAGGACCAAGAGGGACTTTTTTTTTTTCCTTTTTAATCTTTCTCTATTTTGCAGTCTTCTGTATTAAGCACATACTACTATTTTTAATGTTTATTTTTGAGAGAGATAAAGAAACAGAGTACAAGCTGGGGAGGGGCAGAGAGAGAGACAGACAGACACAGAATCCGAAGCAGGCCAACGCGGGGCCCAAACCCACGAACCGTGAGACCATGACCCAAGCTGAAGTCAGACGCTTCACCAACTGAGCCACCCGGACGCCCCCCGCACACACTACTTTTATAATCAAAAAGAGAAGACTTTCAATCTGCCTCTCTGCCCCTTAAATACTCACCCCCCCCACCCCCATAAGAAGTTTCTTTTTAAAAGTCATAAACCGCAAGAAGCTAAATGTAATTTCTCCAATTCTTCACACTGGGAACCTTGGCCAGGCCTCAGTTCATCCACTCAGAAGAGTCCATCAAAACACACACGTGTGCACATACACTCACGCGTGTGCACACACTCTCTCTCTCTCACCTGCTTGGCCGGGTGGTTATTGACAACATTGATCCTCATTCCAGCAGGATGGGTGTGAAGGGGTGCCATGGCCTTCTGCTGTGGAACCTAGAAAACCCAGAGACCAGAATTCATCCCCTGGGGTCCACACGTGTCCTCCATGCGTCAGGAATCACTGAACGTGAAGTAGGGTAGCGCTCAGTTTGGGTCTGTGGTAAAGCCCTAGAGTGCCTCATGTCCAAAGCAGGAGTGACAGAAAGCCTCGTCATCCTGCTCGACGAGCCTGGCTCGATACATCCGCAGCCGCTACTCCTGTCACCAAGGTTGCTGCGAAGGTTGAAGGATACTGTTTTCGCCCCCCTGGGCAGCTGTGCTAGCGGCCAGGGCACGGGACAAGGAGTCGGGTGTGACCAGGCTCCTACCCGGTCCTCCCATTCACCGGCTGTGCTAGCCCTGGGCACCATAATTCACAATTGAGACCTCGAGTCTTCTCTATAAAACTGGGGTAATGGGGCGCCTGGGTGGCTCAGTCGGTTGAGCGTCTGACTTCAGGCTGGGTCATGATCTCACGGCTTGTGGGTTCAAGCCCCGCGTCGGGCTCTGTGCCGACAGCTCAGAGCCTGGAGCCCACTTTGCATTCTGTGTCTCCCTTTCTCTCCGCCCCTCCCCAGCTCACGCCCTCTTTCAAAAATAAATTAAAAACAAAACAAAACAGACAACTGGGGTAATGATCCCAGAGTTGCAGGAGAAATAAGTAAGGTCATAGGTGTAGCGCCTGCCACACAGCACGTGCTCCACGGCGTCCGTCCTCTCCCTGCTCTTCCCGCCATCGCTAGCTCTCTTGAGAACGTCACTCACTTCTGCCGCAGCCCCCTTTCCTCTCCGCGAAACTCGCTGAAAACCCCGCCTCCCTCACAGGGTTACTATCCAAACACTCGGGAGAGCTGTCATTTTGCCCACACACTCCTGGCCCCCACCGCCTGCCCGAATCTAGTTGTTCCCACCTTCCCAGGAGAGCCACGCCTACCTGGATGGTTTTGGTGAGCTTCAGGGCAGGGGTCACTGTCCCAATGGGCGGACTCATGAAGGCGGCTGGGGAGTTCCGCTTCAAGCTGATCTTCTCCCGGGCATCAGCCACCTGGCGGGGCTTCTGGGGCCCCGCACTCTGCTGCTTGCGGGAGTTCAGCATCTCTCTGGCGTCCTGCACTTTCCCTTTGATCCGGAACCGAGCATCTTTCTGCAGAAGCTTTTCCCGGGCATCCTTGACTCCCAGCTTGAGCCGGGCGTCCGAGAGGCCGATCTTCTGCCGGGCATCAAACCTCTGCTGGAAGGTGGCTGTGCGTGCTGGCTGGCTGAGAAGGCTCTGCTGGGTCCCAACACGAGATCGAACACCTCCAATTCCTGGTCTGGCATTGAGACTGCAAGTACAAATTGCACATTCAGTGGATGTGGGTGTCGAGAGCGGCCCACGGAAGTAGAGCCATCGTAATACTGGGAAGAGAGGGAGTTTCTGGAGAAACCAAAAGTCTGCTCGCTGAGCAAACAGGCTGATGTTGAAACTTCTTTTCTGGTTCATGACTTTTAACTTTGCATTGCAAATAAAATTCGGAAGAGGGGCCTGGCGGTTTCAATTACTAGGTAACACACTGGTTTCCTCCCTAGACCAGCTGTTCTGAGACGTCATTAGGAACAATAACCTCCAAATGATGCTGGTCCCAAAGAAAGGCATATCCCCCAAATACTGTAACCCCACACAGGGGAAGAACAACTTCCGTTTCCAAAGTTCTTCACAGGCTTGCTCTCAGTCAGCCCTCTCAGCACCCTGTGGGGTGGGTCAGACAGGCTTGGAGAGATTCAATGATAAACCAAAGACACCAGCCTGCCTTCGGTGGTCCAGGTCTCCAGGGCCAGCACAAGATCCCCACTGGGCTGGGAGCAGGAGCCACCCGCTAACAGGTAGAAAAGAAAAACAGCCACTTTGTCTGAACCGTTTCCACTCACAACACTTCTGACACCAAAAGTGTGGGTGTTCTCCTGACATCAACCCTTCTCAAACCTTCTAGACATCACCGGGTGTCCTATGATTCAACTCTGACACAACATACCCACAGTCTGCGCAGACCCCACAGGTTACGGGCTCAGTCCCCCAAGACGGCCCTCGCTTCAGATGCCACTCCCAAGTCCTGGGCTTCCCATCCTTCTGACAGACTAAAACTGAGGGGACCCACGCCCGCCCCTCAAGTTCGGTAAGTTGCTAGAGTGGCTCACAGAATGCAGCAGAAACAGTTTACGCGCTACCATTAGTTTGTTATGAAGGATACAACTCAGAAACAGCCAAATGGAAGGGGTGCGGAGTTCCCATGCCCTCTTGGGGTGCACCACCCTCCCAGCACATACACGTGTTCACCAACCCAGAAACTCCCCCAAATTCCACTGTACAGGGGTTTTTATAGAGGTTCCATTATGTAAGCAAGGTTGAATGGCTGGCCATTGAGGACAGCCTCCGTCTCCCTGGAGGGCGGGGGGCGGGGAGGACTGCAAGTTCCCATGAACCATGCCTAGGTCTTCCTGGTGACCAGTCCCCATTCTGAAGCTAGCCAGGGACCCAGCAAAAGCTACCTCATTAGAACAAAAGATGCTCCTACCACCCTTATAACTCAGGGTTTTAGGACCTGTGGGCCAGGAACCAGGGATAAAACCAAGTACGTGTTTATCACACTCTGCAACAAGAAGAATGTCAAATCCAGAAACTGTGAAAATCGGAAATGAACCAAACTCCATTACACAGGCCTCATTTGCTTGCGGGGTTCCTCTGTTGGCCCTTCAGTGGCTCGTTGAGTAAAG
The DNA here is from genome assembly GCF_018350155.1 of Leopardus geoffroyi. Lineage (NCBI taxonomy): Eukaryota > Metazoa > Chordata > Mammalia > Carnivora > Felidae > Leopardus > Leopardus geoffroyi. The sequence continues at coordinate 136,187,523 of NC_059341.1, forward strand.
AGAAGGCTCTTCCAAGTACAATCCTGGAAGTCCTTCCTGGGGTCCGCAAGCTTCTCCCTCACCCCGCCCCTGCCCACCACACCACGAGGCCAGTCTCCTCCAGCCGCTGCCGCCACCACCGCTGCCCCCACCCTCGCGGCGGGTGCCCTGCCTGGGACTCTGGCTCCCAAGGCAACATCTCGTCTGAGGGAAACCCTCCTTCTCTGCTTGTTCCGGGACAGCCCTCCTCTGTGCCTCCAACTCCATCTGCTGGTTTTCTCTTCCCCACTGGACTGGGAGGGGAGATCGGGGCTCATTCTGTTTCAGGGCCCGGTGCTTTACAGGCGGTGCTGAAACCTGGCTGAGCTAAGTTAGAAACTCTGGTGGAGCTGCTTAAAAACACAGCTGTCTAGACTCTGTCCTCACAGCTCCTAAATCCAAAATCTGGGTGAAGGCCTGGGCATCTGCACTTTTGACTCCATAGGTGGTCCTGGATTAGACGGCAGTGTTCAGAATCTTGGACCTGGGGTCAGAAGGCAAAATTCTACTGAACAAACAAGTTCCCGTATGGCCTCCCACATCTGTGTCCAGGCCTCCCAGGAGGCCTCCTAGTACTCCCTCGGGCCTCCGCAGCCGCCTGGGGAGTGTCCCGCAGCTCCAGTGCTCACAGCAGGAGCGTACCCAACGAACCAGCCAAGGCAAGCCTGGACTTTCACCCGGTTACCCTTAGACTGGAGGAAACACACCTGCTGCCCCCTGCATGCCAGAACACTGCCCAAGACCGTGATGCGCGGACCAATTTTCTTTGGAAAACAGCAAATTATTTTAGGATTTAAATACTTTCCAGTGGGTCTATACAGGAACTGGGTGGAAGAGAGAGGGAAAGGATCATTTACAGAACTGATCCGATTAGGTTTAAGGTGGGGGTGGGGCTGCTGGTCCGTCCCTGTCCCGTTTTCTCCTGTAGAGGCAGGGGCTTAAAAAAAAAAAAAAAAAAAAAAAAAAGGCAAAGCCAAAGGGCTGGGGTGTTTAGGGAGGCCAGCAAGCACGACGAGGGAGAGAGGAACAGACAGCACCCCCCACCCCCCTGGAGTGGCCTGCCCTCAGTTTCATGGTCAGCGAGGTCTCGGCAATAGTGGAGCTGGGCTTTCTGGCGGCACGGAAACCCACAGCTACTGGAGGGGCCCCTGGTGTTTACGGAGGGAACAACACACGCTTCCTAATAAAGCCCTACCTGCAGGCCCAACAAGCTGGTGAGGTGACCCCACTGTTTTTGTTTGTTTGTTTTTTAATGCCTTCAGCTCCCTACATCTCCCTACACCCATCAAAGAAAAGCAACAGGCTGTCTGTGCAGACCAGGAGCTACGACTGAAGGCCTACTCATAAAATGGGGAAAAGGATTTTGATCAACCTTTACTGCCCAGATCCAGGAGAAACCAGTGTCAGTGGAAAGCACTCCAGATAAAACTGCTTATCACACAGGGGACCTCTCTGAAGCCACAGGCTTTGGGCTGGGGAATCAAGTCACCACAGAGAGCATGGTGAGGAGCACTCCCGCTCTAGGAGAGGAAGGCTCACGCCTGTGGGGACACCACGAGCTGCCAGACACACCTGTGGGGCAGCGGGAAGACTTAGATGCGGCCCCGGCCCCGGGTGTTTGGGAAGAGCAGAGGGTGTCAAAGGTCACACAAACAGCCCACCGTAGCCTGCAGCCTCTTTGCCCTCGCAGCTACGGTGGGTTCCCCGGTTCCTGCCCTCCTGAGCACTCCCTCCTCGCCTCTCCCTTACCGCCTCCCGGCTGGCCGGAAGCTTCCCTCCTTGGGGGAGGTCAAGTCCAAGCTGCCGGCGCTGACTCACAAGGACCTGTTCCCAAGCCCGCACCTCCTGCAGCACTAAGAGCCTCTGTAAACCCTGCCATCTCCTCACCTGGGTCAGCCCTGCACCAGGGGAATAAAAAAAGGCTCAAAGAGCTTTCCAGTTGTGAGCTCCCGCCAAGTGGTGTCAGGGACCCTCCAGCTGCCCCACCCCCGTATATTCTCCTTTCACGCTCACACCTGTGAGGATTAGGTTATTATCCACATTTCACAGAGGATGTCCTGGTGAAGGCTGGTCTTCACTGCATCTACTTAAAGCTCCAATAAATGAAGCATGGGTCAAGGATAAAGACCAGAGACTGAGGAGTGCTGTCCCAGGCTAAGGAAGATCTTAGGCCCCCAGACCCGTCCAGGACCACAGCACACTCCCTAGTGACCAGGGGGTGAGCACACACACACCGAGCGTGGCGCGGCGTGCTCACTCTGGCCCCACGCGCCACACTGCCTGTCTCGCAGGAAAGGCCACCGAGATGCCTCAGGTCTTTCTATCTCCGTGAACAGCACAAAAGGTCCATCGGGGAGGGAGGGCATGTAGTTGTGGATGTGGGAGCGCGAGTGAGCCGCTTCCCCGCAGTCCCCCGCACTCAATCCCCAGTCCTTTCAGCTCCTTTCCCAGCAGCTTTAGGGGCTTCAGTGTGCAGGCTTTTTATAATCGCCGCCCCTCCTCCTGCATGAAAGGACAGCCATTCATCCCGGCGGGCAGCAGCGCTGGGTACAAGGCAGGCATTAGTCATCAGGAATTTTTCAAATAAACACTCCCCGCAAGGTCCGGGTCTCCAAAACAGAGTCCGCGGTGTTACCCTCCGGTTCCAAGAACCGCCCGAGGGCTCCCTAACAAAGCCCAGCCCCTCAGCGGAGCCTCCGGTCTGGCCCGGCTTCCGCCTGCAGCCTCACTGCAGACTCGCCCCGAGGTCCCCGAACCACGTTCTTGCCTCAGCACTTGTTGGGAAGGGGCGGGGGAGGTTTTGAGCAAGTCTCTGGACTCTGAACTGCCCCACCCGGCTCTGCCCTGGCTCCGGAGTCCCACGGGGTCCTGGGGAGAGCGCTGTGGGTGAGAGCCAATGCCCCCACCCCGGAATCTCAGCGCCTGCCCCGGACCCCACTGGAGCCCGGGTGCTCTCCCCCACACCCTGACCCGAGCCGGCTCTGGACAGATGTCTAGTCCAAGGATCAGGGCCCATTAGTGGGGCCCTGGGTTGTTATTATAAAGTGGATTTTAATCCACGGGCATCTCTGGGTCAGGGTTCATGTGTGTCGAGGTCATCTTTATGTGGAGGAAACACACTTTAGTTCTGTTACACGAGAGTCAGTTCTGAATCAGGGGCTTCACGGACACAAAGAAACAAGATACCATCCCCTTACCCTCCAAGAGACTCTTGTGCAGATGTTGTGTTTTAAATCACAATTCTTCCCCTCCAAGTTACATAACGACTAACTTTCCTCCTCTTTGCTTCAGGTCTACAATTCCTTTATCTTATTTCAACAAGGAAACAAACCCCAAGTACCAGGAACAGAGAGCCCTGGCCTGAAAAGTAGACCAACCTCCTTCCCCGTGGCTCCCAGGACTCCCCAGACAGGGCATCTGGCCCAGAGCTGCTCAACTCCAGCATACTCAAGGTCCAACCTTCCCACTAAGGCTGCCTGCCACCTTAGATGAACCTTCCCTAACCAGGAGGCGGCAGTGGACGGACAGCTGTCATCTGCGAGCTAAACTCAGAGCGGGCAACTTTGCTAACGTGACCAGCAGTATGCTCAGATCTTAAGGAAAAAAACGACGAGAACGGGCCCGCACTGCAGCTGGTGCCCAGTGCCCTCCTGGGGAGACTCATCCGTGGGCCCTGAGCAACTGAAGTCCCCTGGGAGTTCTGTGCAGGGGGAAGGACAGTGCCCCGCCATGGCTGAGTGAAGTATCATTCTCTCCCTTTCTCTATTTTCACATTAATCATGGAAATCTTTTGATTAATGGGGGGGTGGGGGAGGGGGGGCAGGTAGTAACAAGAATGACCCCTTTCTTGGCTCACAAGGTGTGATGAACACAAAACAGAAAACTGCTCTAAAGAACGAATACATTCCATGACCTGTGGGGAAAGAGGTGATTTACATCTCCACCGGTTCTTTTGCTATTTCCACTAAGAAGAAGAAAGTTTTCAGGGACAGTCACAGGTTCCACATAAACCATCAAGCACAAAGTTCTTCCTGGGACCTCCAGGCACCATCATTCCACAGTCCCAGGAAGGGGACAGTTCTTCCAGCAAGCATGTAGGACAGGATACAGTTACTGTAGGAAATGACATTTGTTCACTGAAATAAGCTCAGACCTTTCAGTTCTTGACAGGGACACCCTGGCTGTAGTTTCTGTTGGCTTTGCAAGTAAAATAAAAATGAAGTTTCCACCAGGTTTAATCCAAACACACCACGCATGCTAGTCTCTGTCTGCACGGTCCCCCCTCCAATGTTCACATGATAGCAAAGTAATACTGTCTCACGTATCGTGACACAAAATTGGATGTTGCTTCTTTACTTAAAAGCCTTTCATAATGATGACCATAACTAACATGTATCAAACACTTAGAACCATCAAATACTCTGAAAGTACTGTAGGCAGATTAATTCACTTAGTCCCGACAGTCACCCAAGAAAAGAATTATCCACATTTTATAAATAAGAGAGGTAAGGAATGGTTAAGTAACTTGCACAAGCTCATGTGGACAGTGAGAGAAGGGAACTCAAACTTCAGTTTGACTCCAGGGTTACCTATCCACACCACCCCCCCTCCCTCCCGCCCCGCATCGGGGGGAGGGGTTTGGGCATCTACTCCTTTAAGGAAAGATCCACGATAATTGCCAACATTTGCTGAACACTCACTACCTGGTACAAACTTTAAAATATACATTTTTGTATTCTATCTAATCTTCCCAGCAACCTGCCAGGAACCAGTCTTACAAACGAGGGAGCTGCCCAGCTCAGAAGTCATCTCGCCAGGGAGGCACAGAACCCAACAATGGGCCCAGAAGGGCACCGGGCCTGCCTGCTCGCAGACAGGTGTTCATCCCACGGATCCCCCACCCAGTGCCCAACATGAGACTCTGTGCACCTCCGCGCTAAAAAAAAAAAAAAAAAAAAAAAAAAGTACAGACCCAACAGACAGTACAGACCGCCCGCAGTCAGGGCCGTGGGGGAGCTGATGGCATATGCGCGTGTCCTGGGAAGCTGGTTCATTCAGCAACTGTCCAGCAAATCTATGAAACCCAGATGGATTCACAAGTGGCCAGAGGACCCAGCACCAATTCCACACCAGTTATTGGAGGGGAAGACCTAGGAGAGAACAGCTGCGCAAATTAATACTTCCTGTGCGCCTGTTGCAAAGGAGTAGCCAGGTGGAGTGCTGGCTGCTGAGTTCTGCAGAGGAGGCAGCAGGTGTAGTGGATATGTGGGTGGGGGTGGGGGCTGGGGGGGAACCTCCCTTTCAGTTAGCAACAGCAAGGATCTATTTTCTAGCCACAGGCACCAGGGGGATATTAATAAACATCTGTTGGGTGAATGACATGGGAGAAAACAATATCTACAGCCAGTTTAGGAAGACACCTGAATTAGTGCTGGAGAACTGTTGGCCACGTTCCCACTTACTTCTTCATACAGCTGAACTGGAGCCCATAAAGGCTGGAAAGGACTAACAATACTTAAGGGTCCAGAGGAAGTTTGGGGCACATCACTGCAAATCGTCTCCTCACTCAGATCCAGAACCGTCTACTCTGACAACTGGGAGTTACAAGCATCGAGAAGCTCTAACCTCCAGCCAGTTCCACCTGTTTTTTTTTTTTTTTTTTTTTTTTGCCCAGGCCTGAGGTCAACTCAGCCAGCTGCTAAAGGGCACTCAGCCCCGATTCTCAGCTCTTCGTGGCCTCGGGCAAGTCTCTCTAACCTCCCGGCCTCAAGCTCTTCATCTGCAAAATGGGGAAAATATCAGTACCTGGCCGGTACGGTTGCGAAAAGAGCAAATGGGACAAGAGATACTTGAAAGCGCTTGCAGAACTTGAAACGCCGCACCTCGGAGGCGAGTGTTAGAGGCAGCGGGGCCGGGAAGCGCACGCAAGATTTGGAAGTGAAGCTCTGGGTTTGAGACTCGGCTTCGGCGGTGGCGGTAACAGATCGGAGGAGTCCGAGCAACTCACTTCCCCGCTACACTTCAGTCGTCCTAACTCTAAGGCCGAGCAGAGATCGTGGAGCGGCGGGGCCCACGTGCCGGTCTTCCCACGGGAGGGGGCCGTGCGCGGAGACCCCCCCCCCGGACCCTTCCGTCGGGGACGGCTCCTCCCCCCCGCGCGACCTGCCCCAGCGCGACCCCCACCCCCCACCCCAACCCCCGGGGCCGCTCCCACGAACCGGGCGCCCCGGCCCCGCCGCGGCCAGCGGCTTCCCGGGCCCGCCAGGGCGACGGCGCCTCCAGCCAGTGGACGGTCGGGCGGCCGGGCCCGCAGCGGCGGCGGGGCCTAGCCAATGAGGAGCGCGGCTGCGGCAGGGGGCGGGCGCAGACGGCGCTCCGCGTCGCTCCCGGGCCGCTCCCTCCCCCGCCCCGAGCCCCGCTAGGCCGCGGGCCCTGAGCACCGAAGGGAGAAAAGGCTGCTCACCGCCCCTTCGTCGCAGCTCCGCGCTTCCGGATGAGCTCGTCCAGGGAGATGTCCGCCATCTTGCACCGCCGAGCGAGCCGCGAGCCGCTTACACTCCAGCCCTCGAGCCCGCCCCTTCGGCCGCTCAGGAGCAACTAGCTGCTTCCGGCGTTCGTCCGACGAACTCTCGCGACAACTCCAACAGGGCAAAAACCGGAAGGGGCGGAGAGCTCCCCGTGAGCCTTTGCGACGCCAGCTGCTTATCTGCATACGGCGGTCGGGGGGCCTACGGTTCCCTGTTCTCCTCAGACGAAGAAATAAAATGGAAAGCGACATAAAAACTTAACTAGTGAATGAGACGAACTGCAAAGGAATCGGGCTCTTAGTTCAATGCTCGACTCTGATACTCACCGTAGGGCAAATGAGAATGGAATTTATTACCCCGGGAGTAACATACGCTCCTCTTTATGCCTTAAACTTATGAGTAAGGAAAATAACGATTCGGGGTGACGCCCGAATCCTCACTGCTAATGTGAGACGAATTTTTGAGCGGGTAAAGGTTGCCCCTAAGGTGACCCGCCTACTTTGCGGGATGCCTGGGAGTCGCGATCTGCCCGTCCTCCTTCTAATCACTGAAAAAACAGACCGGTGTCTTCTGGTTAAATGTCAGCTTAAAAAGTAGGTGGTTTGTTGCGAAATAAGAGCTTGGGCTGCAGAAGAGTCTTTCTGTGCCAGTCAAACCCCGCACTTGTCATTTATTATTCCCCGTTTTTTTTTTCTTTGTCTTGCTAAATTGGCCCGGTTTTTCGATTTAGTGATTCACGGACTGCCTTCCCCTTGGCGACCGTAGCCAGTTTCTTGCCCCTGGAATCGTAGAATAAGGGCAGCTGCCTACTTGTGGGTTAGAGCGAAAGATGCCTGCGGCTACCGGCTGCATACAGTAGGCGCTCGCGTTGCAGCTCACGGGGTGACAGCTGGAGGACCCCTTGGGTCCCCTCGAGCCGCGCTTCTTGGCGGTATGGCTTTCACCAGCAAATCGCTTCTCCTCGTTATGCTGCGGTTTACTTGATCTATAAAATGGGGCAAATAGCAGGTCGTTGCGAGGGTTGCATGACAGACTGAAAATCTTGGACACGCGGAATTGCCTTTGCTATAGAAGAGGCTGCCCCAGGACCCAGCGCTAAGCCCGGCACGAGGTAAGTGTCCAGTATGTTTGTTGCTTGATCAGTAGAAAAAGAAAATAATAATAATACACGCAACGTCTTTAGAACAGCCAAGAGCACGTACTGTGCTGAGTTACTAATTTCTCAGTCCGGTGATGCCAGCGGAGTTACTGTACTGTCGACAGAACGCGCCACCATTCAGACTGGCATCAGAAGCTCTGCGGGCAAGGGCTGATAAAGCTGGAGGGCTGGGCACCAGACCGAGGAAGGGAATCCAAGTCCCATCAGCGCAGCCGCGGTGGGGTGCTGGCTGGCCTTCCCTTTCTTAGCTCTAGAGCGGGACCTCTAGCCTCTCCCTTCCTTCCTCCTTCCAGGAATTGCGGGGAGGGGGACCAGGTAGAGGAAGGGAGGGTCCCAGGCTCGCCTGCTGGGCAGGTGCAGAGGAACGAGGGAGGGGCCAGGGGACCGCGGGAGTTAAGGCCCCGACACGCCTTAAGGGCGATGTAAAACAGTGACCGAGGGGTTATTTTTTAAGCCAGTCCAGTAAGGTAATGAATCGAGACCAGCTGTCAGCGGGTGGCCCTCCCCGGAGCTCCGTAGGGTGGTGTCGGCTGGTCGGCGGGACAGGGATCCGGGAATCCTGTCACGTGGCGGTTGGGGACTAGGGTGTGGCAGTCCTGAGGCGTGGGCCCTCCCCACGCCTGCGGCATTCCAGGAGGGGTGAGGCCTGTTACGGTTCTCCCAGCCCGGGCTTCGCTCCATTTCGCTTAAGAGCACGCAGGACTTTTTGCCCAGTGTGAACAGGCACGGGGTTGCCGGGAATGCAGCCGCGCCATAGCCAGAGGAATTGGGTCCTGCTTTGTTTGGAAACCCACCAAGAACGTTGCCCCGCCTGGGAAATCCGGGCCCCTGTCAGCGGGGACTGGGGGGAGTCAGGTTGCACTTAGGGGCTGTGACAGTGTAGGGACTCCGCGCCTGGGCACACCCCTGCCCACCCTCCTTCTGGGGGACATGGGCCAGCATTTACACACTGAAATGTGCATCATTTTGTAAGTTCCTTTTCTTTCTTGCTCTTTTATAATATAGCTGGAGATTTGTGTTGATTTTTTAAAATTCTGTGTGTAGGCTGGTGATATTACCTGCGAATTCACTTCAGGAGGCTAAAAGGGTCTGTTATAAATGTCACTTTAATTTGTTTTTTAATGTTTCCTTATTTTTGAGAGAGACACAGAGACAGAGCACGAGTGGGGGAAGGGCAGAGAGAGGGAGACACAGAATCCGAAGCAGGCTCCAGGCTCCAAGCTGTCAGCACAGAGCCCAACGCGGGGCTCGAACCCATGAACTGTGAGATCATGACCTGAGCTGAAGTCAGACGCTTAACCGACTGAGCCCTCCAGGCGCCCCTGTAAATGTTACTCTGAAAGGGTGGGAGTCAAGAGAGGGTAGAGACTCATGGTCACTCACCCATTTTATGGGTGGGGAAACTGAGACCAGGTGAGAGGGTAGAGACCAGGTCCAACCCATGCCCTTCTCAGCTCCTGGGAACAGCCCTTCGTGAGCTCAGGCAGGTGTACATTCTGACCCTCAGGCCTGTTGTCTCATCCTCCAAAAGGGACCAGAATTGAGGAGACCTAACGCAAGTCCAGTGCTCTGCAGAGTCCCCAGCACACGGTAGGGGTGCAGAAGGGATTCCCAGGCCAAGCCCTTTGCTGCCCCAAGGAGCCCAGCCCTGCTCCAGGATGCGGGCCAGGGCCAGAACGGAGTTAAGAGAAGAGAGGAAAAAGGGGCTCCCGGGCCTGTGGCTAGGCTTCAGGCATTGCTTCCAGTGCACTTCCCCACCCCACCCCCACTCCCCTCCAGCCACACCGACCTTCACAATGTTCCTGAAGCCATCCAGCAGACCTCTGCCCCAGGGCCTTTGCACTTGCTGGTCACACCCTCTAGAGCACCGCTAGTTTGCCTCCTTTCCAGCTTCATTTCCGCTGTCCCCTCAGCCACCTGCTTTCTTCCATCTGTTTCTTGACGTTAATCCCACAAGCTTGCTCCAAACCCAACGCCTCTGCACTCCCCGTTCCTGCCACCTTGAACACCTATCCCTGCAGAGCCAGCTTCGTTGTCTCTTCAGAGAAACCAGCCCTCATCCCCACGTTGCCTTGTGGCCTAATTTGTCTTGGCATTTACCGTTTCACTCATGACACCATCTGGTAGTTGGCTTAGGACTTTCTCACCAGTGCCCCAGTAGTTGGGGAGGGTGTGTTGGGGCAGCCGCGGCCGAGTCCCCAGCACTTTGAACGGGACACAAAGGCACGAGGGGGCTAGTGGACCCCCTTGGAGCCCTCCACGGGGGGAGCAATACCTGCCTTACTCAGGACTCCCCTCCAACCCGAAGGCCATTCGTCGCCGAGCCTCAAATGAACCCTGCTTCTCAGGGCCGACCAGAGGGGAAAGCAAAAAGGGAAACAGTGCAGACACACGGAGTTGTACAACACAGGGCTGGAGAGGGCTTCTCGCATGGCTGAGATGACATGACTAAGGCTGGGCAAAAGCGGGGGCACTGAAAGGCTGGACCCCAGTGTCCCCGCGCCCTGGCCCAGCTTTCTATCTTCAGGAATCTATCCTCAAAAAACAAAACAAGTCATCTGACAGGAGGGTGAAGAGAGCTGCTGTCATTTTCAAAATCCACAGGTGGGAAACAATCCAGCTGTCCAAACCCAGGGGATCTGCTACATAATGAATCATGATCCATGGGGCTTATGGAGACCGTGTGACACGGGGCAACAGCAGTGGCCTCGGGTGGGCCAGTGGCTTCACCAGGGCGGTCGGTGTTTGCCTCTGCGTGTCCGGTGTCTTTTCTCCCGTGTATATTTTTCCGTACGGTCCAAACTTCACACAACAAACACAAACACACGTTTGAAATAAGTGCCGAGCCCCTTCTTGTCTCCTCCCCGCCCCCACAATGACACAAGTCACAGAGCCTCCAGGAGCCCCAGAAGGGTTAGTATTAGCAAAGTTTTATTTCAACGTCTTTTCTGCTCATAAATGATTCTGGAAAAGCCGATACGCAAGAGGCTCACCCACCCTCGTCTAAAGGCAACACTGAGGTCACTGAGAACGCTGCTCAGACAGACTCCCCTATGCTGGGGCGCAGGCAGCAGGACGGGCGGGTTTGGGGCAGAGGAATAAATAAACATCGTCTCAGCTCTGCCATCAGGGCTGGGGGCCCAGGGCCCAGAGGCAGCCCATGAGACTGCTGGGCCGACAGCTTGGAACTCCCAAAGCTGCCCGAACGTTAAGGTGTGTTGCAGAAGATGCCAAGGCTTCCGGAGGGCCCGCGTGTCCCCGGGAGGAGCCCTGGGCCGGTGGGCCAGTCTCCTCCTCCTGCTCCAGCCCCGGGAGAGCCCAGCTCCCTGCCGGCGGGGCCTGCCTGGGCGCTGGAGCGGGGGCAGACTCTCATCCCCACAGTCCCTGCCCAGAGCACTTTTTGGCATTACCTGTTATGTAGTGTCAGGTGGCTGTGACCCAGAGCAGGTAGTGAGGGGTGGCAGGTGAGGGTCCCGAGCCGGTGGCTGGGGGGGGGGGGGTCCCTGGCACCTGCAGCTCTGGGCTGCCCGTACACCTGTGTTTGCTTCCAGACTGCGGTCTGCTCTGGGAGGGGTGGGTGGATCGCAGTGCTGGGAGCCTCAGCCTAGTAGTGTGTGGGTGGGTGGGGTGGAGGCAGGGCGGGGCCAGGGCTGAGCATCACGGGTAAGAACTGAAGAGGGCCAGATGGTGGCTGGAGGTGGCCTGCCTGTAACAGCACCCTGCTCCCAAAGGGGTCCCTCGGGGGAACCAGCCCAGCGGGGTCACCACCGCAGCTCAGGCAGGGCGGGCTGCACCCAGGGCCGCAGCGGGAGATGTGGCAGGAAATGACGTTAAAGAACGACGGCGGGGAGGGCAGCTGTGGACGGGGCACGGTGAGTGTGCGGGGCAGGCGTGCGAGCAGCCAGGGCCTGGCCGTCAGAAGGCAAAGCAGCGCTCCTTGGGGTGGCCCACGCGGTCCAGGTTAGGCAGGCAGGCATACTGGATCATGGGCGGGGGGCCGCACATCAGTATCAGCGGCTCCTCCTCCGGGGGCGGAAGGTGGTCCCGGATCATTTCTTCATTTACGAAGCCCTGGCTGTAGTCCCAGGCTGCAGGCAGGAGACAAGGTGAGTCCCAGTGTGGCCGTGTGACTGACCAACGACTGCCCACCTACCCCAAACCGCCTCCCCCTGACCATTAAACTGCTGTGCTGTGAATTCCTCCCTTCTTTCAACAAACATTGAAGAATGAAGAGGTTGATCCGAAGCAAACGTTTGCCCTGATCCCCTGCCCCAGCCTGGCTGACCCAGAACAAAGCAGCCAGTAAATAATTAACAAAATGGCAGTAAGTGAGTATCTATCGATAATTACTCTAAGCGTAAATGGACTAAATTCTCCAATCAAAAGTGACTGAGTGGGGGCGCCTGGGTGGCTCAGTCGGTTAAGCGTCTGACTTCGGCTCAGGTCATGATCTCACGATTCGTGAGTTCGAGCCACTCATCGGGTTCTGTGCTGACAGCTCAGAGACTGGAGCTGGCTTCGGATTCTGTGTCTCATTCTCTCTCTGCCCCTCCCCCACTTGTGCTGTCTCCGTCTCTCAAAAATAAATAAATGTAAAAATAAAAAAATTAGAGGAAAAAAAAGTGAGTGGATAAAAAACAAGACCTATCTATACGAACATAAAAACAGACACATAGTTCAATGAAACAGAATAGAAGGCCCAGAAATAAACCCATGATTATATGGTCAATTAATCTTCAACAAAGGAGGCAAGAATGTACAATGGGAGTGATGTCAAATAAAGCCTCGACAGGGCACTGGGCTGCTGTTGGTCTGAGGGGGGAATATATATATACAATGGGAAAAAGACAGTCTCTTCTACAAACGGTGTTGGGAAAACGGGACAGCCACATGCAAAAGAATAAAACTGGACCACTTTCTTATGCTGTGTGCAAAAATAAACTCAAAATGGATTAAGAACCTAAATGTGAGACCTGAAACCATAACATTCCTAGAAGAGGGCACAGGCAGGAATTTCTCTTAACATCAGCCATACCAACGTTTTTCTAGATATGTCTCCTAAGGCAAGGGAAACAAAAGCAAAAATAAACTATTAGGACGACATCAAAATAAAAAGCTTCTGCACAGCAAAGGGAACAGCCCACAAAACTAAAAGACAACCCGCTGAATGGGAGAAGATACTTGCAAAGGACTTATCTGATAAAGGGTTAGTGTCTGAAGTATATAAAGACCTGATACAGCTCAACATCCAGAAAACAATCTAACTAAAAACTGGGCAGAAAACGTGAATATGCATTTTGCCAAAGAGGACATCCAGATGGCCAACAGACCTATGGAAAGATGCCCATCATCACTCATCATCAGGAAAATGCAAATCAAAACCGCAACGAGATATCGCCTCACACCTGTCAGAATGGCTAGTCTGAAAAAGATGATTAACAGGTGTTGGCGAGGATGTGGAGAAAAGGGAACCCTGCGTACTGCTGGTGGGAATGCAAAGTGGTGCACCTGCTGTGAAGACAGTATGGAGGTTCCTCAAAAAATTAGAAACAGAATTACCCTATGATCCAGAAATCGCACTACTGGGTATTTACACAAAGAATACAAAAACACTAATTCAAAGGGATACATGCACCCCAGTGTTTATAGCGGCGTTCTCTACAACAGCCAAGATACCTTGGGAAGCAGCCCAAGCATCCATTGATGGGATAAATGGATAAAGAAGATGTGGTACATATATACGAGGGAATATTATTCAGCCATGAGATGCCACGAAATCTTGCCATTTACAACAACATGGGTGGAGCTAGAGAGTATTATGCCAAGTGAAATCAGGCAGCCAGAGAAAGACAATCCCATACGAGTTCACTCATAGTGGAGTTTAGGGAAAAAACCAACAAAGAAAAAAAGAGAGACCAAAAACAGACTCTTTTAACTGTGGGAAACACAGTGATGGTGGCCAGAGGGGAGGGTGAGGGCCTGGGTGACACGGTGAAGGGATGGAGAGCACGCTTTTCGTGATGAGCGCTGAGTAACGTATAGAACTTCCGAATCACTACCCTGTACGCCTGAAACTAACAGAACACTGCGTTAACGACACTGAAATTGCACGAAAACAGACGAGCGGGACCTATCTATGTGCTGCCTACAAGAACGCACTTTAGACATTTGGGAGGACACACAGACCGAGAGTGAAGGGACGGAAACAGATGTTCTGTGCAAGTGGAAACGAAAAGAAAGCTGAAGTAAATAAGGGACAAAGATGGGAGAGACATAATGGTAAAGAGGTCAACCCCACGATGATGTAACATTGGTAAACACTTATGTGCCCAACATAGAAGTACCTGATCACATAAAGCAAATACTCACAGATCTAAAGGGAGAAAGAGAGAGCAATACAGTAAGAGTGAGGGATTTTAATACCCTGCTTATTATCAATGGCTAGGTCACCCAGACAGAAAATCAGTAAGGAAACATTGGCCTTCGGCGACACATTAGGCCAGACGGACCAAACAGACGTTTACAGAACATTCCATCCAAAAGCACACCTCACACCTGTCAGGATGCCACCATCAAAAAGACGAGAAACAGGTGTTGGCGAGGATGTGGAGAAAAGGAAACCCTTGTGTACCGTGAGTACAAACGAGTGCAGCTACTGTGGAAAACAGTACGGAGGGTCCTCAAAAAATTAGAAACAGAACTACCCTATGACCCAGCAATTCCACTTTGGGGGATTTATGCGAAGAAAATGAAAACACTGGGGTGCCTGGGTGGCTCAGGTGGTTGAGCGGCTGGCTTTGGCTCAGGTCATGATCTCAGGGTTCGTGGGTTCGAGCCCTGCACGGGGCTCTGCACCGACCGTGCTGAACCTGCTTCGGGTCCATTCTCTCTCTCCTCCTGCCCCTTCCCCCCCACCTCTCAAAAAGAAAAGAAAAGAAAATGAAAACACTAACTCGAAAAGATATCTGCACCCTGTGCTCACTGCAGCATTGTTTACAGTGGCCAAGATATGGAAGCAAACTAAATGTCCACTGATGGATGAATGGGTGAAGAAATTATGCTACAAATGCTTTCACAGAGCAAGGATTCCTTTCCCCTTGAAAGGTCCTTCTAGCTGGACTAAGAATCAAGTTGACATGAGAGGGCTTAATAGGCGAAAATCAAATTTAATAGCCTATATACAGGGAATCCACACAGACATGGAAATTCCAAAGGCAGTCAGGCAAAATGAGGTCCATATGTCATTCTGAACCCGGGAGAGGCGGGCAGGCATCTGAGACTTCAGAGGGAGGGAATGTACTCCATGGCAGGGTAAGAAGGGATGTTTCTTTATTAGATATTTGCCCTGCCATACAGATGAGTCACTCAGATAAAATTTACCTCTGATAATAGCCCTCATTCTGAGAAAGACCCCCTATTTATTTATTTATTTATTTACTTACTATTTTTAAGTTTAGTTTTATTTATTTTGAGACAGAGCAAGCAGGGGAGGGGCAGAGAGAACGGGAGAGAGAAAAATCCCAAGCAGGCTCCGTGCTGTCAGTGCAGAGCCCGATGTGGGGCTCAAACTCACAAACCAAGAAATCATAACCCGAGCTGATATCAAGAGTCAGACGCTTAACCGACGGAGCCACCAGGCGCCCCGGAAAGACCCTCAATTTAGATTCTTCTGTGTGGTTGAGGAAGGGACAAAAGTTTCTCTTGAGCCCAACAGGGTCTCAAGTGCCTTCAGCTCAAAATAACCCACGTGCCAAAGTGGCACATTCTGGAGGGGAGGGGTGTGGGTGAGACCTGAACCCCTTCAATACAATGGAATATTATTCGGCCATAAAAAGAATGACATCTTGCCATCTGTGACAACATAGATGGACCTCGAGGGTGTTATGCTAAATGAGTCAGACAGAAAGACAAACACCGAATGAGTCACTTACATGTGGAATCTTTAAAAAAAAAAGAAAGAAAGAAAAAACCCAAAAACAAAAAACCACAAGCTCACAGAGAGAACGGATTGCTGGTTGCCAGAGGCAGGGGAGGGGGCTGGCAGAGGTGGGTGGAGGAGGTAGAAGTTTCTTTTGACTTTATTTTTGGTATAAGTTTATTTTACTTTTTAATGTTTATTTTTGAGAGAGACAGAGTGCTGGCGAGCAGGGGAGGGGCAGCGAGAGAGGGAGACACAGAATCGGAAGCAGGCTTCGGGCTCTGAGCTGTCAGCACAGAGCCCCACGCGGGGCTCGAACCCACAAGTGGTGAGATCATGACCTGATCCCAAGTCTGACGCTCAACCGACTGAGCTACCCAGGCGCTCCGGTATAAGTTTATTTTTTATTTTTAAAAAAATTTTTTTTTTAACGTTTATTTATTTTTGAGACAGAGAGAGACACAGCATGAACGGGGGAGGGGCAGAGAGAGAGGGAGACACAGAATCGGAAGCAAGCTCCAGGCTCTGAGCCATCAGCCCAGAGCCCGACGCGGGGCTCGAACTCGCGGACTGCGAGATCGTGACCTGAGCTGAAGTCGGACGCTCAACCAACTGAGCCACCCAGGCGCCCCTAAGTTTATTTTTTAAAAATATGCACGGGACTAAGCTGTGTTTGCTAGTATGTAAAGTGTGCGGCTATAGAAGACCTCGCAAACTGACAAGGATTTTGTTTAAATAGCGCGTTTTTCTTTACACGTGTACCGCACAGGTCAGCTGCATTTGCGTGTGAGCTGGCCCCAGGCCCCATTCCTTCACTCAGTTCCACAACGGCCCTTGCCCACCTGTTACGCCATGTTTCTCGTGGCACCTAGAATTTCAGCTTCTACCTGACGTTGTGGCAACACCTCGACTCCTCCTGAACTGTGGCTCAGGGTAACAATAAATGTAAGTGTGAAGTGCCAGGAGACGACCCAGCCCAGCTCCTCCGTTGGCGGGTGGCGGGTGCCCCTTACAACAGCCCCCGGGAGGCCGCGCTCTGGTGCGTGCCACCAGCAGGGGTCAGCGCCGGCCCCTCCTCCGCACGCAGCGGGGACAAGGAGGCCCCGCCACGTGTGGAGCCTACCCTCCCACGCTACTAGAAACTGTAACCAGAAGGGAGTAAACCTCTCCCATTCCTCTCATTCCCGCCCCCCCCCACGCCCCCGACTTCCAGTGAGACACAAATACAAGCTAAATGTTCCTTTCTTTACTGTAAAAAAAAAAAAAGCAACTCCAGGAACCAGTGCTCCTGCCACCCCTCCCTGCCGGACTCTACAGTTTGCCCGTGAACAGCACGGGTCCACTTACATGTACACTTTTTCCGGTTTGTGCAGTACAGTAAATATATTTTCTTTACAGTTTTCTTAATACCACTTTCTCTGGCTTACTTTATCGTAAGAATACGGTGTGTAAAAATACACACGATATGTGTTAATCGGCTGTTATCGACAAGGCTTCTGGTCAACAGTAGGCTATTTTAGTAGTTAAGTGTTTGTGGAGTCAAAACTTATATGCTGGGGCACCTGGGTGTCTCAGTCGGTTAAGCGTCCGACTTCGGCTCGGGTCATGATCTCACAGTTCATGGGTTCGAGCCCCGCGTCGGGCTCTGTGCTGACAGCTCAACCTGGAGCCTGCTTCGGATTCTGTGCCTCCCTCTCTCTCTCTGCCCCTCCTCCACTCACTCACACTCTGTCTCTCTTTCTCTCAAAAATGAATAAACATCAAAAAAAAAGTTATATGCAGATTTTTCGACGGCACGGTCAGCGCCCCTAATCCTGCTTGTCCTCTGCTCTATAACGTGCTAATAAACCTATTTCGTGTTCATCTTCCTCCACGAGAGCGTCAGCTCACGGGGCCAAGCTGGCTTCCTGAACAGAGCGAGGGCTCCACCAGGAGCCTGGATGGGCTGGTCCAGGACGGCCGGCCAGCGAGGGGCTTCAGGGCACTGCCGTCCGGTCCACAATTCACCTACATCCCAGCCTAGGTCTCAGCCAGGAGGCCCAGGACCCGATCTGTCAACCCTGAAGGGTGGCTCCTCCCACTCATGAGATGGGCACCTGCCCCTAGAGCCCGTCTGCCCGATTCCAGGGGAGGCGGATGCGAATGACATCACATGCCGGTGCCCTAAGGATGCTTCAAAAATGTCCATTTCCCACCACTTAGAAGTTTCCCATGAAAATGCAGGGCCCTGCTTCTCTTGAAAAGCGGAAAGGCCCGGCCCGTGGGGCTGCAGCCTGACACGAAGGAAGGACACGGAAGGACGGCTGGCTGAGGGGCCTCTGGAGGGAGTGGGGGTCTCCGAGGCTGCACCACCTCCCCGCAGGCTCCCAACCCTGCAGCCAGACGCCATCAGGACCACCGGCCAAGAAGCCCGATCTGCTGCTTTTCTCACAGCAAAGAAGAGACTCAGGTATTTCCCGTACCCACGTCTCTGCCTAAAGCGGGAGAATGAAGCAGAATTTAACTCCCAGGGGGCAGCCTCGGTTTGGGTTTTGGAGGTGGCCCTCATCCACTGCCTCCTACATGACCTTGGCAAACAGCCTACCCGGACAGGTCGAATGAGGGTAAGGGTACGTCGGCCCGGCCCCCAGCCGCTGCCCAGGGAAAAAATGGGCGTAACGTGCCTTACAGGGTGCAAAGTGCAAAGCGGGGGCAGTTGCCCCCAACCCCAGCAGTGACCCTGAAGACCTGCCCCAGAGTGAGCCCCCCACCAAGGGGAGAAAGGCCAACTTTCTTTGTCCGGTGGGAGGCGGGGCAGCCAGGGAGGGCCTTGGGCTCTGGGGGAGGAGGATGTGGGTTCAAGCCCCGGCTCTGGTGCTTTCTAGCTGTGTGCTGTGGGACACTTACCTCCCCTCTCTGATCCCTCCTTCCTCATTTTTGTGAGAGGGCATCATACTACCTCCCTCGCACATGGCCACCCTGAGCACCACTGGAGACGAAGGGTGCAGAAGGCTCAACCCTGGAAAGGGTCCAGCGCCACCCCCCCACCCCCGGCCCCCTCAGTGCTCCCTCCCCTCACCTTCGGGGGCTTTGTCCACCGTGTACCAGAGCTTGAAGCGAGCAGAATGTTCATTCCTCAGTTCCTCCAGCTCGGGCCGCAGCAGGATGTCCTTCTCAGTCTGCGGGGGACAGGGCCCAGCGGTCAGCAGGGACGGCTCGTCATCCCACCCGCTGGGGGCCACGCACTTGGCGGCACTTGCTGGGGAGCGGCCCGGCGGAGCCGAGCCAGACTCCCAGAAACTCCCAGAAACCCCCGCCCCGCTCTGCCCACCTCGCCGGAGGAGCGGATCAAAGCTGCAGACCAGACGTTCATTACAAACGGCGTCTGCGGAAGGCGCCCAGCGCTGTGGGAGACGTGCCCCCTGTAAGCGGGAGCGGGGAGAGCGAGCAAACGAGGCCGGGCACACGCAACCGCAGAGCAGGGACGGACCGTCCTGACCGTCCACTTAAAAGAGCCAACGGTCCCGCCACCCTCATCCCTCGGCCAAGCCTCTTTGTGCTCTGGCGTCTCGGGCTGTATATCCGTAAACTGGGACACGGAGACACTGCTCCCCAGGTCACACCCGCTCCTTCCACAGCCTCGCCCTTGCTGACCCTCTGCTTGACCTACAGCTCCCCACTCTCTGCTCACACCGGCCTCATCCGGCTGGCCTCACGTGACCCTGTCCTTCAGCCTGCTACCACCTCCTCCAGGAAGCCTTCCCGGACTCCCCAGGGGCATCGGCGTGCTCCTCACATGGGCCCGCTGACCACGGGCCTTTGCCTCATGCGTTCACAGATCACAGAAGATAGAAGGGGCTCCTCCAATCAGTGGGCAGCCTAACTGACCTCATGGGACTGTTATTAAACTGGGGGCCAAAGAGCTCTGTCAACCAGAAGGGATCGCCCACTCACAAAGCACTACTGAGCCCCTGGGCCGGGGCAGAATGGCCCTCCCCACGGAGGCAGACAGCGAGAGATGCAGAGATGTAGTTTCTCTGTCCCACGTGACCAACGGCACCCGGACAGGCTCCGCGAAAGGGACTATTGGGGGCGCTTGGTGGCATCGAGAGGTGGGCAGGAAAAGACAAATGATTCGAAGCCACAGCGATGAACATTTGCTGAGTACCCGCTGCGTGGAGGGCGTCTTGCTACAGGAGGGGCTGACCCAGCCGTACTTGTTCTCATAAGGACCCCGCAGTCCTGACCCCTCAGTGTTCCCCTCTGGGAAATGGGCTGCAGGCAGGAAGCACGAGCCTCTGAGTGTCTCGGGGAGGAGGGTGTTGATCGTTTCTCCCATTTCTAAGGGGGGCAGGGGGCCGTGCCTGTGCTGATGGGAGTGAGAACAGGGCCAGGGCTCAGGCTGGACAAGCTCTGTGTGAAAAACTATAGAAAATACAGAAGAAAAGAAAAATCACCCAATAGTCTTACCAGGTCAGTCTATTACCTGATAGAGATAACACGTTAGAATTTTTAGTGTATCTTTTAGACTTGGTTTTCTTTTTCTTTTCATGTTTGTTGGTTTGTTTATTTATTTATTTATTTATTTATTTATTTATTTATTTATTTTAAGAGAGAGAGAGTGAGCACGTGCATGTGAGAGAGCAGGGGAGGGGCAGGGAGAAGAGAATCCCAAGCAGCCTCCATTCTATCAGCACTGAGCCTGACGCAGGGCTCGATCTCACAAACCATGAGATCATGACCTGAGCTGAAATCAAGAGTCAGACACTTGACTGACGGAGCCACCCAGGCGCCCCTAGACTTTGTTTTCTAATAACTACATATACTTTCTTTTTAACAAAAATAGGACCAGGGCGTGCAGGCCACCTTGCCACCTGCTCTTTTTTTTTTTTTTTTTTTTTCATGTTTATTTATTTTTGAGAGAGACAGACAGAGCATGAGTGGGGAAGGGGCAGAGAGAGGGAAGGAGACACAGAATCTGAAACAGGCGTCAGGCTCTGAGGCTGGAACTCGGGAACAGCGAGATCGTGACCTAGGCTGGAGTCGGACACTTAGCCAACTGAGCCACCCAGGCGCCCCGCCACCTGCTCTCCTAAGGAAAGAACGCACCGCAGACCCCCCACGCGTCACCGGCCTCTGAGCACCAACGCTTCCCTTACCAGCTGCCCAGCTTGTGCTGGACCAACGGACTGTTCCCTGCTGAAGGACATTTAAATCGTTCTGAACACCCTCCTTCACAAACAATGTCTCCTCGACCATCCTCACTGCCCTGCCACGTTCTTAGATGAATCTGAGAAAGTGGAGTTTGGGGCAGAAAATTCCACGTGGGGAAGGCATTCGATACCCGCAGCCCCGGATTCCCTGGGTGGGCCTCTCTCACACCAGCAGCGACGACACTGTCTGTCTTCCTACAGCTTTGCCAGCACTGTGTAATGACCGTTTCACAGCTCTGCCCGTCAGAGGCACGGAGCGTCGATCTCACGTTTGTTTGTTTGTTGGCTTTTAAGCAATCTCTACACCCAGTGTGGGGCTTGAACCCATGGCCCCGAGATCGAGTCTCACGCTCTTCCAACTGAGCCAGCCAGGTGCCTGTATTTATTATCGTTTCAAAAAGAGAGCCATTGTATCCCTAGCTCTATCTTTTTAGTTTGAAAAGACTCTTTCTATAGTGGTGCTGCAGCAAGGGTTTCTTCCCCAGCTGTTTATCTACCTCATTTATAGGGTTTTTTTTTTTTTTTCCATTTTTAACCAGATGGGCTCTCCTTTGGTGTTTTGTTTAGACGGCCCATCCCCATTCATTCATTCAACACTCACAAAAAGGCTCACCTAGCGCCTCTAACGCACCACTTTTCTACACGTACATCTTTAACCTAAATCTCATTTTACTTTAAGGTTCAAGTAGGGTCTACTCAGCACTTTCCAAAGTCATAGCAGCTGACCCAACGCTCCCTTCCACCTCTCCCCTCGGGTTTGAGACGCCATCTGCACCAACTGGACAGTCTCGTGTATACTCGGCCCTGTCCCTCGGCCAGTGCTATTCAACCGAACTTTCTGCCACGGTGGATGTGGGAATGTTCCGGATCTGTGTTACCCGATACAGTAACCGCATGCCACGCGTGGCTACGGAACCCGTGAGAGAGAGTGTTTTCCATCTTAGTTAATCTTCGCTAACTTAAATGTAAACAGCCACGTGTTCTAGCATGTTCCGGCACAGTCTGGATTTTCCATCGTGTCACCTGGAAATGCTTAAGCCCCAGTAAGCCCAGTTCTCGTGTGTGGCTTTGGAGCCACTGTTTCCATCATGGATGTGTTAGTAGCACGATCAATTCTACCCTGTTATTCTCTCTTTTCAAACTTCCTTGGCTGTGCACGGACCCTCTGTCTTCCCAGAACACTAGCACCTTGTTCGCGTGTTTCACTCTCCTTCCATCACGGCGCCCACTGGGACTCCCGAAGGCTCTGTGACCTGCCACACTGTCCCAACGGAACGCAAAACCAGATACGGGATTCAGCGGCTTCCACGAAGCCAGACATCACAAAGGCTTGCAAAAACGTAAAACAAGACAGTATTTCCTAAAAGACAGTTACTCTCGTACACTACGCTCTGCCTCGAGTCCTGGTCGCGCTCCTTCCTGTGCGACTGGCAGGTCCAGCACCTCTCCGGGTCTCTGAGCCCAGAGCTATAAAGTGGAGATCATTCTACCGCCCAGCCCAGTGGGCCGACAGGCGTGAGGATGTCCTGTTCAGGTGACAGAGGACTGACGGCCTCCAGAGACTAACCCAGCAGCACCAAGTGGAACCAGCGTCCCCCCATCCCACCTCACCCCATCCCCACCACCTCAGAACACTGGCCCTTCCCACCCACCCCCGGGCCCCTTGGCAGCCCCCTCGGTGGGCCTCAGAGCTGTGTCCTGCAGCTGTGCGGGTCCAAGGACTCAGGCAGGCCCCTCCCCCTCTGAGCTCAGTTCCTCAAAGATGGGCCCTGGGGCAAGCTGACCTGAACCACATCCGAGAGCCGCAGGGGGCTGGGCATGGCCCCCCCACTGTTGGGGGATGGGTGTCTCACCTTGGCTTTGCCCCAAAGGGGTATCACTCTGCAAAACCCACACATTCAGTCATAAAACAGTGAATCTAGAAAGACCCTTGGGATGACCTGGCTTCATCAGTTCATTCCACAATGAAGGAGCAGAGCCCAGAGACGGCAAGTGGCTTGCCCAAGGCCACACGGCAGGCCTGGGCAGGGGGACACGCACTCAGGAGCCAGAGAGATGGGGTCCAAACCCCGCCCCAACACCCCCAGCTCAGGGACGGCATGCACGTGTGCTCTCGGCCCCTCTGGCTCCAGGCCAGCCCCCACCCAACCCAGTGTTCTTCCCCGTCACTGCCGGATTCCTCACTGTTTGTGGAGTGAGCTCTAAGATTCAGAGGAAGCAGCCAGGGAGCAAACCCCAGGGTGGGGGGTGCTCCAGGAGCATCACCCCCTCCGCCCTCCCCCCCGCACGGAGCAGCCCCACTCAGGTCAGACCCTGGGCTCTGGACTGTAAAGCCTGACGCCCACCAGCTACAGCGAAAGCTACCCATGCACAGGACGCTCAGAGGACCCTCACGTTTCAGCCACAGAGCCGTGCAGACCCCCCGATGGGTGCCCCACAGGGGCCTGCGCCCCCTCTGGGGGAGCCGGGCCCGCGTATCTGTGTCGGGAACACTCACTGACCTGGTTGGCAAAGAGCAGGTGGCACACGGTGTGGTCATCTGGGTCTTTCATGATGGCGCGGATCACCTGTAGCATCGGAGTGATGCCTGCAAGACAGCAGCCCCCCCCGCGCTGTGAGTACCAGCTGTGTGTGGACACACAGGCCCAGCAGCGCCAGACAGGCACGGGGTGGGGTGGAGGGGAGGTGCCAGGACAACCAGGCCCGGGCTCCTGACCTTGGGGAGCTCACGACTGCTTCTATCTGTGCCCTGACCCTGACCCGTGACATCTGCCTGCTGGGGGCTCAGCGAAGGGCTCTGGGTCCACATACCGGTGCCTCCTGCAATCATGCCGACAGACTTCGCCGTCTTGATGACGGGGTTGGATTTCTTGTCTGGACGGATGGCAAACTTTCCTGGGGAGAGGAGAAGGTAGAAGGAGACGGGGAGACCCCAGCTCTCAAGCAGGCGGTACTTGGGGCTGGACGGGCTGGGGAACCCGCTCCCGCTTCGGGGGCCTGAGGTGTGGGCAGCCAGCTGGGGGCAGGGAGACGATGGGAAGGCGGAGCTACAGGCCAAGGGGAGTGCAGGGGTGAGCCCCTCACTCCCACCGCAGACTGTACTGGGGGGCAGCGGGGGGGGGCTGCGGAGCGGGACGTGCTCCAGCTCGAAGCTTTCACTTGTTTTCAGACAAGCCAAGCTGGTCTGGGAGCCACATCTGGCCTCCGAGGGCAGCCCGTGTGCAGGCCCTGTGCTGGCCAATCTCCCTCCTCTATGGCCGAATAAACCGAGGCCCCAGAGAGGAGACGGCCTGCCCAATAAGAGTCACCCACCCAGACAGCGGCAGAATCGGGGCCCTGCACCCAACCTTCACCGCGCCCGCGGGGCCCCGGGATTCCAACCCAAATCACCTTTGCCCTGGTAGACCAGCAGCCCGTTCGGGCCCCGGAACTCAATGGTGTCCCCAATCTTCATGCTTTCCAGGTACTGGGACATCTTGCCCCCGGCAGGAAACTTGGGATGGGTGTCTTTGAAGTAAACCTGCAAGACATTCCCACAGTCCGCAGGGTCACCAGGGTAAGCTCTGGGCCACAGAGGGACGAGAGGAACCTCTTCTGGGTTTCTTCTGCAGCCTGTGTGTGGCTTTCTCACGCAGTGTCCCGGCCAGCCGTCTGCGTGCCAGCCCCCCCCCCCCCGGAGTCCCCCCTTCCCCAACATCCCCCGAGAACACAGAGCCTCGGCCTGCTGCACAAGGCGACCAACCCGAGGGCCTGCTGCATCAACGTTCTGCGGAGAACTGTCTCCGTGCCCCCTCCCTGCAGGAGATTCCCATGCGGTCAGCGCAGAAAAGCCTCTGGGGAGATGGGCTGGGCCCCACCCCTCCTGTGTATCCTCAGTTCTTTCCATTCTGTGCTGTCATAGAGACAGCGCTCCTGGAACAATTCCCCACCGCCACCCCCCACCCCGCCGTGCCCTTTGGGACTTCCCCTCTGGAAGAAGGGAAGGGCTACAAGAAAGACACGGGGAGACCGAGGGTGAGCAGCTCGCCCTGGCCAGGGCTGAGGGTGCTGGGCCTCGAGGGGCAAGCAGGAGTGATGGGCAGGGAGGGGGCGGCTGGGGACGGTGCAGGGACAGGGAGAGGCATGTGGGCCAGGACTCTGGCCAACGGGGAGCAGGGAGCAAGGTCTCTGAGGCAGGAGGGTCTGGTCTTCCTGAGTCTCCCATCCTCTACTTGGATCCCCCCCACCGACACCTTCTCCACATCCGGCTAGAGTGATTCCAACAAGAACAGAGGTCCGAACCAGACCACCTTCCCTCTCCTTCTGGATAAAGGCCCAAACCTTACCAGCCCCCAAGGCCCTGCCTGCCCCCCAACCTCCCCCTTCTTGTCCTCTGAAGCCCCCGCCCTTTGCGTCAGTCTAAAAGCCTCCTTCTGACTTCAGGGCCTTTGCACCGGGAAGGTCCTTTTCCTTCCTGTCTGGGCAACGCGTCCTCGGCCCCCACATCTCACCCCCCTGTTGCCTGCCCAGGGGAGCAGCGCCCATCACCCCACCTGCCTCAGCACTGGTGCCATTCCAGGTGCCCAGTCTCACATGTTTGTCCCCTGGAGCAAGGGGGTCCGCTCTCCAGGCAAAGACAGGCTCCCGAGGCTAGGCCTGGGCACCCAGCACGATCAAAATGACCCCGAGCTAAGGAGGGACCCAGGCCACAGCCTGGACTGACAGACCCTGCTCCCTTCCTGCCCTCACAGCCCCTGGGCCTCAGCTCTGGCCCAGAGGGGGTCTCTGCCGGTCCCTCCACCATGAAGCGCCTAGTGAGGGGACCCACGCAGCGGAGGTAGGACAGTAAGCCTGGTCCACAGGAACGCTGAGCCAGGGCGGCCATGGGGGTTGGGGCCCATACTGGGAGGGCCTCCGACAGCCCACATCCAGGCCTGGGCTGGTTCACAGTAGTTGGACGTGTAATCCAAGAACATGGATCATTCTGGAAAGCCTGTGCTGCTAACTTTCACAAAAGTGTACTGTGCTGTGGTTGGCATTGCTTTTTGCACTCAATACGATGATTTTTAAGAT
Organism: Leopardus geoffroyi; assembly: GCF_018350155.1. Lineage (NCBI taxonomy): Eukaryota > Metazoa > Chordata > Mammalia > Carnivora > Felidae > Leopardus > Leopardus geoffroyi. Next base: position 136,213,389 of record NC_059341.1, read on the forward strand.
CCTTGCTGGTTATTCTGTGCCTCTCTGGTTCTGAAGGCTGCGTCTCCACAGTGTGTGCTCAGCCCTGACCCACGATGGATCCCAGGGCTCCAGACAACAGCCCCCAGCTCCTCACACTGCTCCTGAGGGGCCCGTGGGCCGTTTCCTCAGGAAAGTGTGCTCAGGAAAGGACCTGCTGGTCACAGAGACCGCGTGACCAAGTGCAGTGAAGCGAGCACCCCGGGGCCACCACCAGGGACCCAGCGCCCCAGGCTTTGCCCGTCCAAGAGCGGGAAGGTGAGCCCTGCACGAGCTGCTCGACCTTCCTGGTTTCTCTTCTGCAGACGATCTGTCCTGAGCTGAAGACACTCATCCTGAGCCCCAGCGCCTGCCCTCTGCCAAGACCTCCATATTGGCTTTTGCCGGGGAGCCAGAGTTTGCCAATCATTCAGAAACCAGGTGCAAGGGGGCACTGGGCCTTCAGAGACCAGGTCACCCCTGCCCCCACGCGGTCATGGCCCTGAGACCTCACCTTGATGACCAGGTCCACAAAACCCTTGTCGTCATCGCTGGAGACGGGAGTGTAGGGCCGGATGACCAGGTTTCCATCGATTCGAGCCGAGAGGTAGATGTGCTGGCCTGCAGGACGAGGAGGGGTGATTCCGGGAGTTCTGGAGGGGCCGCCAACTGCCTCTGCAGGGTCCACTGAGGCCAGTCAACTCACCGCCCTTTGCCCCACCCCGTACTGAAACCTGGCCTGGCTTCGGCTCCACGACCCCCTTCCCGCCCCCACGGGGATTCCCACCACGTCCCAGTTCCTGCAGCCACACCTTTGCTCACGCTGGTACCGCTGCCGGGGACAGCAGCGACTTCCCCTCTCCGGCTGACGCTCATCCCTGGAGGCCCCCATGGCTGTCACCTTCTCCTTGAAGCCTTCCCCACTCTCCCTAGTTCAAGGGCAAAGCTCCCACCCCTGCGGCCCAGCACCCGGTTCCACTCGGGCTGGGTCAGGGCTGCGCTCACCGACGGGGAGGCCCAGGATGTGCTGGGGCGACGGCAGGGCAAAGCGGAACCGCCGGGTGTCATGGTTGATGACCTGCAGAGAGGCCCGAGCTGTTAGACGGCCCCCGGGGCAGGGGGACCCCCGACCGCCGAGCTCCCAGCGCCCAGTGTGAGAAGCGATGCTGATTCACGTGGACTCACAAGCTGCACACACGTGTGCCAACGCTGGGTGTGCCTCTGCTCTCACTGGCCCAGAGAAGGGCAGGGACCCAACCGGGGCCACACAGCAAGGTGGTCGGGGTAAGGAATGAACTCGGATCCCAAAGGAAGGCCGCCAGATGGCTCAGGAAATTGTGGGGGCAAGAGAGAGGACCCAAGCCTGCCATCAGCCTGGACAGTGTCCTGGGGTGGCAGGAAGAGCTCGGGCCCCGGGCTGGCAAACTAGGGGCAGGGCCGAGACAAGGCCTCTGTGGGGTCTCCCCTGCACCCGGTGCAGCCAGGAGCATGGGTGTGGAGGGGCCGTCCGGACGGCAGGCAGCTGTCGGGCACACGTTCATGCCCACGTGAGACTAGGCGATGTGGCAACGTGCACTCGTGGACACGGTGTCATCACTGGGGACAACAGACTTCTCCGAAGGCACGGAGCATCACTCTGAGCGTCCCTGAAGTGTGCAAGCAGAGCCCGGGGGTCTGATCTCAGGAAGCCAGAGCCCAGCCACCTCTCAGGACACTGGGCTCGGCAGCCTGCGGTCTCCCCGCCCCAGCAGCCCAGGTCCGAAGCCGCATCCCCCGGAAACCTTGCACTCCATGCAAACTGAGCCCCAGGCCTCCTGAGAACGGAGCCCAGGATTCTCACCTGGTCCTGGGGCTCCAGGTCAGAAACCCACATGCCAGTTTTTGGAAGAAGAACAGAAACGAGGGGAAAACACCGATAATTATTGTGCCGGCCAACGCTAGCAAGGCACGGCAAAAGTCACGCGTGAACATCGGTGCAGAGCTCCGCACGGTGCCGGCATTCGGCTGCTGGCCATGATGAGCTGAGCAGTAGAGCCCCAGAGGTTCAAGGGGACCTTGCAAGTCAGTGAGCCCAGGACGGGCAGGCGGTGGGGGCCCCCTGTGCCTGTGGGGGAGCTCGGCGAAAGTTTCCCAAAGTCGACCCACCTGCTGACCCCAAAAAGCCACCACTAGGCTATAACGGGCGTGGGGGCAGATTTAACGGCTAGGACATTTGCCACAGGCCCGGACAAAGGGAACTGGGGGGGTCCACTGTGTGACGTCCCTATGAGGAAATACGAGACAGTCATCAATGAACTAGGGGTGCGCCTGGGCGGCTCTGTCAGTTGAGCGCCCAACTTCGGCTCAGGTCACCGTCTCACAGTTCGTGGGTTCGAGCCCCACATCAGCCTCTCCACTCTCAGTACAGAGCCCGCTTCAGATCCTCTCTGCCCCTTCCCCGCTCACGTGCTTTCTCTCTCTCTCGAAAATAATAAAAAAAATTTTTTTAATCAAGCTATTAAAAGAAAGAGAAAGTAAGTACACACCTAAAACTCCATACATCATATATACGCGAATGTGATGCCCAGAAGAAGGCTCACACTGGCCCATGAATGGGACCCTCTGCTCAGGGGTGGTGTGGGGGGGATGGGAAGGATGGGGCATTCATACTTTATAAACAGGATTTTTAGAGTGAACACATATAAATCATACATTACTTCTGGAATTAAAATTGTTAAAACGATGGGGCGCCTGGGTGGCTCAGTCGGTTAAGCGTCCGACTTCGGCTCAGGTCATGATCTCGCGGTCCGTGAGTTCGAGCCCCCCGTCGGGCTCTGTGCTGACAGCTCAGAGCCTGGAGCCTGTTTCAGATTCTGTGTCTCCCTCTCTCTGACCCTCCCCTGTTCATGCTCTGTCTCTGTCTCAAAAAAATAAATAAACGTTAAAAAAAAAAAATTTGTTAAAATGTCTACAAAACTTATTGAAAGGGTAAGTCTGGTCTCATCTGGGAAGTGGCGGGTTTTTTTCCTCTTTGGTTTTTGACTTTTCAATGAACTCCTGGTACGAAAGCGGCTCAGGAAGCCCCAATTCTGCGCCTCAGGGACTTGGGACTGATGTGGAGCCGGGGCCCAGGGTTCAGGGCCTTGCAGGTGACTTTCTCTGCTCCATGACTCAGTTTTCCCTGTCACACCCCTTCCGAGGCAGCTGCGGGTGGCCAGAAATAGCACAAGGGAGGGGTTCTGATGAGGGAGAGAAGAGCAGCCACTAAAGGGAGGCAGGGCAAGGGAGGGAGAGGGTGGTTTTAAATCATGATCAGAAGTTTGGAACGGAAAAGCGTCCAACAGGGAGGGCGGGAGCAAGCCCTCCAGAGAGGCAGGGGGAGCCACACAGAGGGATCATGAGGTCACGCAGGGAATCTGCACAGAGGCAAAAGATATCTGAGTCCAAGAAGCACCAGGCCCCGAGTCGATGGCCGTGGGGGTGAGGAGGAGTCATTAGCTTTAAGGAAAGGGGCACCGGGACGGGAAGCACGTGGGACCAAGGCAAGGGGCAGGCCTGAGTCCTGGTCCTTCCCCTAACACACAGTGTGACCTCCGATACCCCCCTACTCCTCTTTTGCCCTCTGTTTTCCCATCTGTTCAATGGGTGCTTAGACCCAAAAGTCCTGAGGGGTCCCTCTTGCTCTGACCTTCTGTGGGATAGAGAGTGTGGTTCAGAGAACAGGCTCTGTGGTCAGAGACATAGGTTCAAATCCCTTTGCCGCTTACTAGTAGCCTTAGAAAGGGACATCACTTCGGGGCACCTGGGTGGCTCAGTCAGTTAAGTGTCCAACTTCAGCTCTGGTCATGATCTCATGGTTCGTGGGTTTGAGCCCCACATCCGGCTCTGTGCTGACAGCTCGGAGCCTGGAGCCTGCTTCGGATTCTGTGTCCCCCTCTCTCTCTGCCCCACCCCTGCTTGTGCTCTGTCTCTCTGTCTTTCAAAAATGAATAAACATTAGGGGCGCCTGGGTGGCGCAGTCGGTTAAGCGTCCGACTTCAGCCAGGTCACGATCTCGCGGTCCTTGAGTTCGAGCCCCGCGTCGGGCTCTGGGCTGATGGCTCAGAGCCTGGAGCCTGTTTCCGATTCTGTGTCTCCCTCTCTCTCTGCCCCTCCCCCGTTCATGCTCTGTCTCTCTCTGTCCCAAAAATAAATAAATGTTGAAAAAAAAAAAATTAAAAAAAAAAAAAAATGAATAAACATTAAAAAAAATAACATTTAAAAGAAAGGGACATCACTTCAATTTTCCCATCTGTGAAATGGGCAGACAATAGGACCTACTTCGGCGGGGGGGAGGGGGGGGGAGGGGGGCATGCCCTGGGCACACAGCAGGTGCCAACAAACACTGTGATGAAGGCAGGGAGACAGAGGAGCCTCCGGGGGCCCATACCCTGCCCCCATGGTGACTGGCACTCACCTCCTTGTCGATGAGCCTCAGTGGGTACTTGATGTCCGGGCTCTCAAGGGTGATGGCCGGGGTGGAGCGATGGAACAGCTTCATGAGCAGGTTGTAGAGGAACCAGACTGGGGAGAGGACCACGTGGCCCAACTGAAATGACAGTGACAGACCCACGAGGTCAGCGTGGGCACAGGGAGGGGCCTGCCACCTGCCTTTCCCGCAAACACACCAGTTGTTTCACACCTCCAGGCCTCTCTCTGCTCGTGCTGTCCCCTCTTCCAGGAGCACCCTCTCCCCCACCATCCTCATCCAGGGAACCCCATCACCTACTCTGGTGCCGGCTGGGAGAAGTTACAAAAACAAGACACGTGAAACCTATCAGTTATTCCTAAGTCACTGGAAAAGCTCCATTTCCCAGACGAACCAGGACAAAGAAAGCTACATAACTGGGCATGTATCCCTTTTCACTTTGGCTGCTAGGAAGCTCAGAGTAAAGGTCACAAGTAATTATGCTTAACCTTGAGCACTGTGTGCCTGTGCTCCCTCCCTCCTTCCCTTCCTTTAGTCAGTTTCCCTGGTCCTATTAAGTGACCTCAAGTGCTAGCTCTGTTTAGACAGACAAACCCCTGAGCCCCAGGATTCCGCCTTCAGGTGTGGGGGACAGCTGGGGCACCGAACTGGACACTGGGAAGCTCTGCTCCTTGTTGGCTGTGTGATCCTAGGTAAGTCCCTTCCCCTCTCTGAACTGGACCAGGTGACCTGCAAGGTCCCCTGAAGCTCTGAGAGTCTACTGCTCAGCACCATGCTGAGCCCCACACAGGTGTTCATCTCAGGACAACCCTCATAGGGTTGCAGATGAGCACTCAGCTCAGAGGGGTGAAGCAACTTGCCCACACTCACACAGCTGGTGGGCGGGGAACCTGAGTCCACCCGCTTCCCCAGTCACACTCTTCAACTACCGGCCCATGCTCACCGTGCGGTGTGACCCTGAGAGGCTCCTCCTTGCCACCGCCCTGCCCCCCCCCCCCATCTCAACCTCACAAAGACCCTAAGAGGTGGTTTCGATTTTTGAAAAACAGACAGCACCCAAATCTCATGGCAGATGGCTCACTGCTTAGGTTCATGTGGAGAGAACAACCTTGCAAAGAAAGACAACTGGCCACCTCTACTTTCTAGCTGTTTTTTGTCCCTGGGCAAATCACTTAGCCTCTCCGAGCTGCTTCTCCATCTGTGAAACGGGATCATTTCATCTGTCTACAGCCATGAGGAAACAGTGAGGGCTATTCTCCAGAGTAACTGGCCAGGGCTCCTCAAAAATGTCAATGGCACACACACAAAAAAAAACAAAAACAAAGAAAGAGTGGAGAACCGGTCCAGATTACAGAAAGCTCTTGTGGGTTGCACGGTGGCCCCCAAAAGATAAATCCATCCAGATCCTGGGAATGTGTCCTCACCTGGAAGAAGGGTCTTTGTAGATGCAACTCAACTAAGGGTCTTGAGATGAGATCATCTTGGAATACCCTGGTGGGCCCTAAACTCCGTGACAAGTGTCACCGACAGCCACCAGAAGCAAGAAGAGACAAGAAGGACCCTCCCCTAGATTGCCAGACAGGTGATATGCCAATACCTTGATTTCAGACTTCTGGCCTCCAGAATCGTAAGGGAGTCATTTCTTTTACGCTAGTTTGTGGTGATTTTTTACACAGTCCTAGGGAACCAACACAGAGGCCAGAGAGACAGAACAACGGAATGTGACGTGTGGCTTTGGATTGAATCCTGGGCCAAAAATAAAATAGTTATAAACGTCAATACTGAGGCAATTGGCAAAATAGGAATTAAGGCCCACAGATTAGACACGAGCATTGGATCAACATTACTTTCCTGATTTGGTCACTGCCCTGTAATTAGGCAACAGAACATCCTTGCTCTTAGGAGGCACCCACTGAAGTACTTAGGGACACTGTGTCTGTAACTTACTCTCAGATAATTAAAAAAAATAAAATATGCACACACACCTAACAAAGCAAATACAATAAACGTTTACAGTTGGGCCGTCTGGGCAAAAAGTTTACAAGAATTCTCCGTGCGTTCTTGCAACTTCACTGTAAGTTTGAAATAACTTCAAAATAAAACTAGGGCTGGGGTGGGGAGAAGGCCACGATGGTGGTTCAAACGGTGAGGCTGGGAGCACAAAACACTGCTTCTCCAGAAAGCTGCCTTAGGTTTTGCTCGGCACCCCTGACCAGTACACCTCCCTGACTTCGGTTCTCTCACCAAACGACCATGTGTTCTTCTTATCATAGTCCTACTAGATCCCTTTTTTGCCTTGGTTGCCAGGAAGCTCAGAGCCAAGTTCTCTGCTGGCACGGAGGCCTCTCTGCTTCCTTTGTGGGCTTCCTGAGGTAGTGAATAGACTTGGAGGTGGTCCTTGCCCTACTCAGGGCTGGGTGAGAGGACCCTGCTCTCTCAAGGCCCACCCTACTGCTCCCTGGCTTCCTGGAAGCCTTGCCACGATTCCCACTTTGTGTCAACCCAGGGAGGGTGCTCTGGCCGAGTACCTGAGCCTCAGTGTCTCATCTGTAGAAGGAAGGTAAGAGCTACCGCTCGGCCCACCTCCTGGGGGAGTCAAGATAGGGGATGAGATAAGGGTACCCAGGCCACAGAGGGATGTGGGCGCACACACAGGAGCTTCTCTTGACACCCTCGGTGGGCCTCTACCACTGGGGACACGGAATACCCAAGTGAAGGAAGGGCAGAAGCACCAAGATCCCGCGCCAGGCCTGGCCCCTGCTCCCCAAACCGGCCCGGCGGCTTCAAGTTACCCTGTTGCGGCTGTGGGCTGTGGATACAGGCGCGCTTTGTCGGGCTTAGAACAAGGTGCCTCTCTCCCAGGCAGGGCCTCCAGGCTGAGTGCGGTCCAGGCCTCACCCCACAGAGCCCCTGGTCTGTGATTGATGGGTCCGAAGGAACGGGCTGTGGGAGCCAGCCAAGGCTCCCCTCTCCAGCCCCACCCACCACGCGGCAGGGGTCTCTGGCGGCCGCACATTTAACCAGCACCTACCGCGTCCCAGGCACCGCTCAGCGTTCTGCCCATCCGGGGTCTCGTTAAAGGCCCTCGTTAAAGCCCCAGCTCAGGACCTCAGGAGAGAATCGTGGCCTCTCCAGGCCCCACCCCCCTCAAGTGCAAGAGGACAGTCTCCTCCAGGGCTGGGGAGGACAGGAAGACGGAGAGGGCCGTGCACAGAGCAGACGCAGCAAACATTCCCAAGCTGGCACGGCTCCAGGAGTGGGACGTGAGCTCCCTGAGATAATCCTCGTTTTCACCTTGGCTATAGGTGCTGTGATTATCACCAGGTTACAGATAAGGAAACTGAGGCCCAGAGAAGGTCAGTGTCTTGCCCCGGGTGCACCACAGCCGATCCTTGGAGGACCACACTCACAAGTGATACTACTGTCCCTGTTTCTCAGGGACGTTAAGTGACTTGCACGTGGTCCTACAGCAAGTCAAGGGTGGGGCCAGGACTCAACCCCAGGCCCGTCTAGCCCTTCCCGAGCCACCTCCCAGCACAGGTGCCCTCTCTGTGCCCCAGCCACAGAGCCCAAGGCCCGAATCCCACAGCCTCATACCCTGCCTCTCGTGATGAAGCCCCAACTGCCAAACCAACAGGCCACCCGTCCCCTCCTCAAACACCCACGATGGCTCCCCGCTGCCTGCCTCCACTCGAGGCCCCCGCTATGTGGCTATAACACTGGCCAAAAGCCTTTCCTCAGGCCTTTGCACACTCTTCTTTCTGCCCCAGATGCCCTTCCTCTTCCCTCATCCAGCCAGGAAACTCCTACTCATCCTTCAGACCCCAGTCTAAATGTCAAATCTTCCCTGACTGGCCCCTCCCTAGCTCATCAGGCCCTCAGCAGACTCCCATAGCCCCTGCTCCCCTCTCTAAACTCCCCTGGGACTGAGGACTATTCTGCAGATTCCTCTGCTACGGGCCCTGCCATGTCAAGCGGAGACGCCATATCCATGGGGAACACTGGTTAGGGAGAAAGTGGAGTGAAGTTAGGTTTGCATCGTAGGGAGCCCTGGAGATGAACTTGAAGGACAGGGAGAGCCAACTGGAGTTGTGTTTGGTGCTCCCTGGAGTTTTGATTTCCCCCAACACAGCCGCTTGGCCTGCAGCTCATTGTACAATCCGCAGAGAACCTTCCCCTGTATTTCCTCACTGACCCACAGCGGTAGGAAATAGGCCAACTGCATTCTTCATTTAACAAATGAGGAAACCGAGGCGCAGGGAGGCCCTGGGTGGAGGCCGCAGCCCTAGCCCAGACCTTCCAGCTTCCAAGTACCAGCCTCGCGTACCCGGGATGCCAGCCGTGGCTCCAACGGCTGGGCCAGAGCCTACGTGTGGTCACAGCCGCCGTGAAACAGCAGATCCTAGATCAGAAGCCCCAGAAGGGGCAGGGGTGGGGGGGTGGGGGAATCTGTGGTCTCATCACCATTGCATCCCCAGAGCTCAGAGCAGGGACACTCAATAAACATGTGTGGATAAATTCGTGGAGGGACAGCAACAAGCACCTGCCCCCCCCCCCCCCCCCAAGGTCTCTGTCTGACTTTTATATTTTGCCTGGAAGTTTCAGGAGTCAGGGCAAGAGGCCTCCCGGGTGAGGGCGGGGCACCAGCTCATCTTGTCCCTTTGAAGATCCACAGTCCTCCACAGAGCACAGGCCGGGGTGGCTACGATCCTAGCCTCGATCCTGGCTTCCTGGCGGCTCCACATCTGTGAGGCACGCCTACCGCGTGGAGGGATGCTAGGATCAGAGCCATGGCCGGAAGGAGCCGCCCGTGTGGGCAGCTGATAAATGTCAGCAGCAGCCTTCCTTCCAGCCTCCGGTCCCCAAAACTGGGCTATGCAGAGCGAGGTACAGCTGCTTTGCTCCTATTATCTCACATAATCCTCAAGCCTAGGAGACGGGAGCTGATACCACCCCCATTTCGGGCGAGGAAACAGAGGCCTGGGTGAAAGACCTGGCCCGAGGGCCAGGATGTGAACCCAGGCACGTGACCGAGTCCACGCACTGAGTCACCGTACCGCCCTGCCTCTCTGCGCCTGTGGACTCTGCATATGTACGAACTCCTACCTGGGGAGGCAGCTGTGGGCAGACCCTCGCTGTCAGTCAGTCCTTCGGGCCATAAACCCCAGTGAGCATACCTATCGGGACTCACGGGGGATTCAGGGAACACCAGCCAGGGCACCCGGCCCCCGAGGAGCTCGAGCCAGTGGGGAAGACAGACACAGTCCGGGGAAAGGGAGCAATGGAAGGTTAAAGGTGGAGGCTCTACCAGACTCACAAGGGGTAGGGATGCCCTGTTCCTACAACCTGGGGGCAGAATGAACTCTGCAGCCCCTCCTAGTCGACGGTACCACCCCCACCCCTGCAAGTCGTGGACAGAGTAAACAGGAGGCGGATGCTGGAAGCCAAGGCCCCACCCCAGCTCCTCCTCAGCCGTGCTGCTCAGACACACACACGTACACATGTGTATGCACACATGCGCGCACACACGCACACACAGTCACCACAGCCCCTCGGGGGGGTCTAGGGGACGGCTGCCCCCCAGGCCTTGACCTGGTGCCCCGCAGGCCGTGCTCGGCCCACCGGGGAACCCACCACCTGCTTTTCCTCACCTCTGCTGACACAGAAAGAGAGAGGGAAAGGGGCAGCCAGAGTCCCAGGATGTCTCCAGGGCGCCCCAGCTCACCCACCATTGCTGAGGGGATGGGCAGCCTTGCTGCCCCCCACACAGCACCCTGCCCAGCTGCCCCACTCCGTGGAGTTCCCTACTGGGACCCGGGCACCCGCTCTACCCAGGTGGGGTCTGAGCACAGGCCTAGCCCTCCCAGGGGGCCGGCTCCCGGTGCTGAGGCTTACCTGCCTGCCGCCTGCCAGCCGCCCCGCTGGGATCTGAGTGTCCACCTCCCTCTGGGTCCCCTTCTCAGGAAGTGGAAGGAAGTGGGAGGGAGTGGAGGAAGTTCTGCAGCGGGGGGCTCCTGGCTCGGAACCGTGGGGGAAGTGCACCCAGGAGGAGGGGCAGGTGGACAGCAGAGTCACTTTCCGTGGAGGAGACACAGTCCCGCTCCCCTGGAGCTAGGGGCAAGGGCCACGGAAGAGCCACAGAGCTGCGGGGGCAGCGAGCGAGCCCGGGACTCTACCTGTCGTGGCGGCGTATCGGGGCCCACTGAGCACTCACGGATATGCCGGGGGCAGGGGAGCCACGGTCCCGGCTGGCAGGCCAAACCCCCGATGTTCCCCCAAGTGCCAGTCCCTGAGCTGGGGCCCCCTGGAGTATAGGAGGAGGCCTCCTGCAGAGCCTGTACACCCCAGATAAGAGTCTGGTGCCCAGAGCCTGAGCCGGCCTCCCGCAGACCCTGTGGAGCTGGCTGTGGGCGTTTTGGGCTACGTGGGGACCCCAGCAGGTCAATCCCTGCCCACCTCTTGGACAGAGGGGGCCGTGGAGCTGGTGAGTCTCCTAACTCACAAGGGGGTTGCAAGGGGGCCTTGGCAAAATGTACGGAACGGCCACATGCTGGGGGCACAGTGACAAATCCAACCAGCACCAGCTAGAAAGTGAGAAGCACTGTGGGAAAATAGCAGGGGTGGGGGCCCGGGGGGCGGGGTTGAGTAACGAAGGAGGAGGGTCAGGAGGAGGGTCAGGACGTAACCCTCAGTAATGCCCACAGGTTTGCCCTGGGCAAGGCTGCTCCTAGGTCTGGATGTCCCCCAGAGTCCTGGGCTGGGCCACAACTGCAGGAACAAATACCCGGAGGCCAAGAGAACCATTTGCCTCATCCTGAGCAGGAGCCTCACAGAGCCAGAGGGAAGAGGCAGGCGCCGTCCAGGTCCCAGGCGCCTGGGGTGGAGGTGGCTGCGGACGCAAGTAGCTCTGGGCCTAATCCTCTTGATGCTGGCCCTGCCACTGCTCCCCGTGCCCAGCCAGCTCCTGGGACCAGAGCACGTCCGGCGGTGGGGGGCGGGAGGGAGGCTGGAGCACCCGTCCCCAGGCCCTCCACTGTGGATTTTGAGAAATCCCAGAGAGGAGGCGGGCAGGGGAGGTGGGGGAGGGAGGCACGGGAGTCCCAAAAGTGACAGCATGATGGTGGACTTTGGAGCCCCACAAGTTCAGCACCACCACCCCCAGCATGGGAAGGCGGCCAAGTGTGAGTCGAGTTTCTTCATCTGTGAAACCGGGCTCCTCGCGAGGGCCTCACAAGTCTTGCAGCCCCGCAGCAGCAGGTAGGGGTGCAGCGTGGTCACCGGTGCCCGGAGAAGCCACGAACCCTGCCATGCAGCCACATCGCCCGCACGCGCCCCCTCCCACATTCACGCGCTCGCAGAAACTCTCACACACGTGCACTCGGCCACACACCCTCTCACTCATACTCTCCTGTACTCGCACCTCACACCACACCCACTCCGTATGCTCACACTCAGCCACACATCTGCACACACACACACACACACACACCCGTGGGCGCTCGCGCACTCTCGTGCACGCTCACAGTTCACAGCACACCCCGCCGTGCCATGTTCACACTCGGCCACACACGTGCACTCACCGACTCGCGTGCACTCGCATTCTCACACGCACTCTCGTGCACACTCGCACACTCGGGCACACGCCAACTTTCCCAGCCACACCCTCTCTCCCACCCTCGCTCGCAGGGCTCACGCGCAGCCCGCTCCGCCCTCCACGGGGCGGGACCCGGAGGGATGCGGGCGGCGGCGGGGCGCCCCAGTGCCCGTCAGCCGGGTGCCCGCCGCCCGCACGCCCCTCGGGAGGAGGGCTGGGTCCCGGCCATGGAGGGCCGGGGCGTGAGTCACGGCGCCCACCGGGCACGCGCGGGGCGGATGGGGGGGCCCCGTGCTCCCGACCCCGCGGCCCCGTCCCTGCCCCCCGCGCTCCCCGCGCCCTCCGCGCCCCCTCCCCGCCTACCGTGCTCAGCTGGGCCCCCATGGTGACGCCGCTCCTCGCTCGCTCCGCCGCCGCCGAGACAGTCGGGCCGCCGCGCCCAGGGCCCGCCCCCTGGCGGCGTCACCCCCGGAGGGGGGGCGGGGCCGAGCGGGCGGCCCCGCCCCTCACGCCGCCGCGAGGAAGGGGCGGCGGGGGGACCCCGCGCACGGCACGTGGCCCGCGGTGGGGTCGCCCCGCTAGCGCTCGGCCGGGTTCGGGCCCGCTGGGCGGCCTCGGGTGGGACGTCGGCCTTCCCAGGATCCCCCCCCTCCCCCCTCCGCTCGTCGCTAGAGAGGGGGAAGGTGGCGCCCTCCCGCGATGGGATCCGGAACTTAAAATCCGGAAACCACCAGGCCACGCCTGGCCTAACCTCGCAGGGTGGCCCTGAGCGCGGTGCTGGGCCTCACAGGCCTCCATATTCCCGACTCGGTTTAGCTCGGGCCCCCTCCAGGCCTGTGAACGTGCTGTTCTCTCTCTCCGGGACACTATCCCCAGCTGCCCCAGGGCCAGCCCTGGCTTACTGTTAGGCTGTCAGGTCAGCTGTTCCCTACTCAAGTCCTGCCCTGCCCCCCCCCCCCCCCCCCAGGCTGACCCTGTGTCTTCGTAGCACTTCGCTTGGAGCTGAAGTCATCCCGTGTGTTGTATCGGGGATGCTCTGCCCCCAGCCCCACCGCATCCCAGTGGACTGTGGACTCCCTCGGGGCAGGACTCTGCTCTGAAGTCCCCTGCATGCCCGGAGCCTAGCACAGAGCCTAGCATACAGTAGGTGCTCAATACTTGTTGAATGAGTGAATTTAACAGTATCTCCTCTGTGTAGGCCCACGATGGTCCCTGGGGGGCTCTCTGGCCCTAGCCTCCTGGAATGGTCTTGGACCCGGATGTGAGCTCCTGATAATCTGACTTGGTCAGGCTGCCAGGTGATGTGTTCCTGCAGCATGGTTCTGGCCAGGCAGAGAACTGGGCCTTCCAGGCAGAAGGAACTGGGCAGAGCCTGGAGGTAGGAACAAGGTGGACAGACACAAGGTCACAAAAGCCAGAGGGACTGGAACAGCGGAGCTGGGGGCACAGTGGTGTGATGTGAAGTCGGGATGAGGCAGTATGGGGGCCTGGGTGGAGAGAACTGGAATGTGGGGGACTGTGGGGAAGATTTAGGCCTGTGGGGGAGTGAACAGCTGGTTTTAAAAGAGGACTGGGGACAGTGGAGAGACTGTGCTGACAGCAGTGACCCGGCCGTGGGGCTGAAACTCACAAACCGTCAGATGTCATGACCTGAGCCAAAGTCAGATGCTTAACTGACTGAGCCACCCAGGAGCCCCAAGACCACTTCTAATTCTGATATTTTATTTCTGGGTGTGCCCTCAGGCTTGGAAAAATACCCAATGGACAGAGAAATTGCAAGAATAGTACAATGAACTATCAGATTCCCCAGCTGTTACCATTTGACCTCTCTCTCTCCCATCCTCCCTATATGTTTGCTTTTGCTGAGCCATAGAGAATTGCAGATATGTGACCTTCACCTCTGAATACTTCACCACATTTCTCCTAAGAACAAGGCTGTTCTCTGACATGCCACTGTTCAGTGATCAAGTTCAGGAACTTTAACATTGATACAATACTGTTACCTAGTCCCGGGTCCACGTTCCATTGCCCCAGATGCCCCTGTAATGTCCTTTCTGGCTGTTATTATTTTTTTTTTCTGGTTCAGGGTTTAATCCCAGGTTAAGCGTGGAGTTTACCTGGCAGGTGTCCTTCGGATCAGAGGGCAGGTGATGGACTGTTCCCTGTTGTTGCCCAGCCCGGTCTACCTACAATAAGGTAACTTCTCCTTGGATGCTATGTGAATGCCCTGATCCCCAACAAATTTTGATCCAGTGGTATTGGCATTTGCGGATGCTGCTTGCCTGAACCAATTATCACTGAGGTGGTTTAACTGGTGTACAAGGTGCTTTGGGTTGGGGGAAGACCTTCATCCTAATCATTCCTCAAGGTCCTTCCAGGAGCCAAAGAACAGAAACTCCCCCCAAGCCTGTTTGCCTTCTGGGCACGCCCTGCCAGCTGGGAATCCCCTCCCCTAGTGAGGTGTTTGATCCTTGGGAGAGACTGAGAGGATGGAGAAACCATTAGTTTCATTTGCTAGAAGAGGCAGCTGAGGCCCAGGGAGAGGAGAGAAGTGGCCAGTAGTGGAATAGCTCCTCCCGAGGAGTCTCTGGGCTCCATGGACGAGGGTGGGCGTTTGGGAAGGAGACTTTCAGGCAGAATAGTGGGCAGGGTTTCTGGGTCCAGGTTGGGGCTCTCTGACCCCTTGACAGCCCCCCTCCCCGGTCCCTGTTATCTGTGTAAGTTCTAGGTTGCCAGATTTCGCAGATAAAAATATAGGGTGCCCAGTTAAATTTGAATTTTAGTTAAACAATGAACTTTTTTTTAGTAGTTAAGTATGTCCCAGTTGCTGCACCAAAAATTACACTAAAACCTCATGATGTCTAGGATGTTTGGACTGACACTCGGGTTGCCAAGTAAGATATAGGACATCCAGTTCAATTTTAATTTCAGGGTACCGATGAATAATTTTTAAACTCAGATGTAGGGAGTAAAAGCATGTGTGGCAGGTGTTATCAGATGCAAGAAATGAGGCAGGTGACATTGGTGGGCCTTGAATGCTGGGATGAGCTGCCCTTCTGTCAGAGTAGTTGACAGCCCTGGAAGAAGGGACTTGAGCTTGGAAGGCCCTTGCCAGACAGTTCTAGAAAGCTCCCTCTGGGGGCATCTGGCTGGCTCCGTCGGTAGAGCATGCGACTGTCGATCTCGGGTCGTGAGTCCAAGCCCCAAAGAGAAAGCTTCCTCTGGCTGTGGGAGGCGGGGAGTGTGGGCAGAGGCAAGCAAGACTGAAGGTCAGGGACCAATCAGGGGGCAGCTGCAGTGACCAGTGACATGCCATAAGGTTCAGACTAATGCTCAGGGGATGTAAAGAGTGTTCAGGGGGCAGGACCTATGGGGCCTGAGGTCCACCAGCTCAGGAAGGTGGGCAGGAGGCCTCTGGCCTGGCATGAGTGGGGTAAGTTTAAGGGGCTGTGGGAGAGGGGGCGGGGAAGGCCTGAGAGTCAATGGGGTCCGGCATCTGGAGTTCAGAAGGGGCCAGGCCCGAGGAGAGAATGGCTCCGGGGCGGGGAAAGAGGGACACAGGGCTCTGCCTAGTGGGGCAGGGGGCTGTGCAGCGGGGACCCGGGAGGCATTTCTGCCCAAATTACTTCCTGCCGTAGGAGGAACTAGGGGAACATAGGAGCAGCAGCTGCAGGGCTGGCGTGGCCGCCTAGCCAGAGGCCGAAGCATTAATGGTGGAATCCAGCTGCCTGCTCCGTGTGTGACAGTGCTGGGACAGGGAGGGTGTGCTGGGACAGGAGGTCAGCCCCAGGGTCACCAGACCTGTTCTGCCGAGGCCTCTTTGGAAGCCAAGCAGCCTGCTCTGGCACAGTCTTCGTGTGGGCACCTGGGAAGCTGAAGAAACAGGAATCGGGGCGGTGTGCATTCTATGTGGCAACCTCGTCAGTTCTCCTCGGAAGTACTCGAAGCACAGTCCCAGCCGAGCTCGGGAGCCAGTCATTTCTTACCCAGGGTATCGTGTGCCCAGCTCATGGAGGAGAGGCGTGGCTCAGAGAGGGAAGAACCTTGCCCGAGGCCACATGTCACAACAGCTGATGGGGGTTTGGGTTGGAGTTTGAACCCGGGTCTATTTGCTTCTGAAACTCAGCTCTCCCCAGGGCCACCTGACCCTGGAATTAGGCATCTGTTTTCCCTCTTCCTTGTTGGCCTGGGCTGCCTTACAGCGAATGGCAGGGACTGACTCCGAGGTGGGGAGCTCCGGGTCACTCCCCGTAAAATACTGCCTTCTCTAGACCAGAAATTTTCTTTCCTTTTTTGTTTTTAAAGCGTATTTATTTTGAGAGAGAGAAAGAGCACAAGCAGAGAGGGGCAGAGAGAGAGGGAGAGAGAGAGAATCCCAAGCAGGCTCTGCACAGTGTGGAACCTGACGTGGGGCTCGAACTCATGAGCTATGAGATCATGACCTGAGCCGAAACCAAGAGCCGGATGCTTAACCGACTGAGCCACCCAGGCGCCCCTAGACCAGAAATTTTCAAAATCTTGGCTCTTGCCATGTGACCTTGGGCAAATCACTCCCCTCTCTAGGCCTGTTTTCTTGCCTACAAAATAGACGACCATCTAGAATCTAGATAGAACCTTGCCAGAACTTGCAGGCAAGTTCTAGAATCTAGATAGAATTTGCCAGGTCGCAAAGTGCTGGCCAAAGGGTGGCATCCGGCCCACGGGAGAATCTGTTCTGGGTTTTGGCTTCATTTGAATTAATTGCCAACTTAGGATTTCTGGCTTCTTATGATAAATCTGAGGCTCCTGCCGTATCAGCTTCCAGCCTGGGGGCCCTTCAGGTTCTGATGAGGCTGAGGTTCAGGTCCTCCCGAGGTGCTCCGACAGTGTGTAATTCTCATGCGCTCTGCTCCCTGGAAAGCAGGAGTCGAGGGTTCTAGGCTTGGCTCTGCCCAAACCAGCCGTCGAGGGCCAGTGACCATTCCTCTCCGGGACATGTCCACAAACAGGGGTGATCCGCATATCTCAGAAGGCCATGTTGAGGGTTAACTGAGATGCCACATGTAAACTGCTTCCCAAATCTGGGTCGCCGCCTTCTGTCTGCGTCTGTGTCCTCCCCTCTTCTCATAAGGACACCAGCCATTCGATTTAGGGCCCACCCTAAATCCAGGATGATTTAATCTCGAAATCTTTAAATAATTACATCTGCAAAGACCTATTTCCAAACGAGGTCACAGGCCGAGGTTCCGGGGGGGACACATCTTTTTTTTTTTTTTTTTAAACATTTATTTATTTTTGAGACAGAGAGAGCATGAACGGGGGAGGGTCAGAGAGAGAGGGAGACACAGAATCTGAAACAGGCTCCAGGCTCTGAGCTCTCAGCAGAGAGCCCGACTCGGGGCTCCAACTCACAGACCGCGAGATCATGACCTGAGCTGAAGTCAGCCGCTTAACCGACTGAGTCACCCAGGTGCCCCCCGGGGGACACATCCTTTTGGAGGACACTATTCAACCCACGACAGAGCTGTTTCGTTGCTCCTTGGCACAGCCGGGTTGGGCACAGGATATTCCCGGCCCGAGTCCAAGCTGGGGGCACCCCGGGGCTCAGGCAGATCTGGGCGGATCTGTCCAACCCTGTGGCTAATGGCTGTTTGTTTGTGTGAGCAGCCAGAGGCCCTGGGAGGGAGCTACCCTTGGGAGCAGGAGCTGGGCACCCGGGCATGACAGCCTTCACCCTTCCAGAGCACCTTCCAGCACCACTGTGCTGGGTCCCATATGTGGTGAGCTGCACCCCAAAACAAAGTTAGCCACTGAGAGAGGGGGCAATTCTGAGTCTATCTCACAGTGTCCATCGCGGGCTGTCGGCGGGGGGGGGCTGGCCTTCCGGGTGTGGCCAGGTGCTATTGTAACTCCGCTAACCCCCGCGGTAAGTGTGGGCTGCAGTGGGGGAAACTGAGGTCCTGAGCTATTCAGGAACACACCCAAGGTTAAGTGCTGGCTGGCTTCAGAGTCCATGACCTTAGCACGTGTGATGCGCTACCTACCGCCCGAGCAGAAACCCGATTCAAACTTCGCTAACCAGGGAGGGCTTTACTAACGGCTCTTTGAAGGAGCTCAACAAGTCAAAGGAGGCGCCCTGGGAGAGGCTGGGAATGGCCTGGATGCTGCCAGGACTTGGCTCCTGCACATCTTTGCCTCTCTCGTCCGGGGAGCTTCCTCTCTCCAGTCCTTCTGGGCCGCTTCCCGCAGGGATGCGCCTCCCGCCACCCACCAGACTGGTTTGAGGAAAGAAATCTTAGGGAAGGGTCCTGATTGGTCCGTTTTCTCATATGTCCTTCTTTGGGGACTGGCGCTCTCCGATTGGCCCATCTTGGGTCAGGTGCCTCCCCTTAGCCACCATTCTGGTGAGGGAGGTGGAGTCAAGCAGGGGTGGGGTGGGTGGGGGCGGGCTTGGAGGCGGGGTAACTCCCACTGAAAGCGCAGGGCTGGTGAGCCAGTGACCACAGGGCAGTTGAAGTGAGCTGACTGCCACCCGCTGGGAGTCACCACTGGGTCCTAGATCTGGAAAAGACTCTGACTTTGAGGTTCCTGACTTACTGTGTGACCTGGGCAAGGGGAGGATGGCAAGGTGCTCAGAGAACCTCAGAAGGCTGGGCGACTATGCAAAGGAGGAAGGGAGCCACCGGGTGCCAGGCGCTTTGCCTTTGTGGAGAGATAGGATCAGAGATGGTGATCTGGGCTCTGTCTTCCCCTGTATTTTCCTCCTTCCCTTTCCCTGCGCTGGCTGCCCCGGGGGAAGGGCTGGGCGGGGGCAGAAAGCCGGCAGCCTGTCTGTGAGAGGAAGAGGGCTTCCAGCATGGTCAGGGCTCCTTGAGAACACACGGAGGAATAAAGGCTCCCAGCCCTGACCAGAGAGGTGGACCCAGGGCTGGGGCAAGGCGCGGGAGGCCTAGGGAGGTCTGCCTCTGGGACATGGCCCTTCTCTGCCCCACGCTGGGATCCAGGGCTTGGTGGGCAGCTGCACCGGGTTTCAAGCTGGGTTTCCACTCCCACCTCTGCTTGGTTCTTGGACAACGGGACAAGACGTTTCTAATGGCATCTGCTTCCTGAGCGGGCCACACTGCCAGAGGACAGACCCAGGTGGGTCTAGAAAAGCCCCTGGGCCCCACAGGGATGAGGAGGCAGCAGGGAGCTGCTCACTTTCAGCCACCTTATGCCGATTTCTGAAGATGGGCGTCTTGGCCACAACCTGTGGACCAGCCCCACCCAGCCCCCCACTTGTAACTCCTGAAGACTCTAGAGCTGAGGTTGTGTTTCCTCTAGAGTCTTGAATGAGGTTCATATGAGGACACACCAGTGACCTCACTTTATTCTCACAGCAACCTCTGAGGCAGGAAAGCCTATCACCTTCTTATAGATGAGGATCCCAAGACAGACTCAGAGAGGTCCAGGAGCTGCCTGGGATCACACAGCCCCACAGCAGCGGCTTCAGGAGCACCCAATCTCTACTGTGATCTCTCAGTCTCCTCTCCTGTCCTCTGCTTTCACTCATTTGACAATTTTTTTTAATGTTTGTTTGTTTGTTTGTTTGTTTGTTTGTTTGTTTTGACAGCAGGGGGAGGGGCAGAGAAAGAGGGAGAGAGAGAATCCCAAGGCTCTGCACTGTCAGCGCAGAACCCAATGCGGGGCTCAAACCCAAGAACTGGGAGATCATGACCTGAGCCGAAATCAAGAGTCAGAAGCTTAAGCAACTGAGCCACCCAGGCGCCCCTCACTTGACAATTTCTTTGAGTGCCAATCACACCCCTAGTCCCTGTGAGATCCGAGGGCATGTGGCGGGGAACAGGCTAGGACTCCCTCAAGGAGCTGCAAAGTTCCCTGTTTACTACTTGGGTGACCTAGAGCTTGGCCTCTCCGAGTCTCCGTTTCGTCATCGGTAAAATGGCTACAATAACGACGTGCTCCTAACGGCGTTCTTGAAAGGATCCAATCAGATCATCTACACTCTGGGAAGAAGCCTCTATGCACCTGTACACTCGAGCGAGAGTTATGCCCCACCTGCCCAAGTTCAGGGCAGCTGCATAAGTTATTTGGAATTCTTCTATCTGCGAGATTTGTCTCCTCTTCCCTTTTCATTTATTTATTCAATCATTGATTTATAACAGTATGGACTTGTGGCTATATTTTTATTTAAAAAAAAGTTTTTCATGTTTATTTATCTCTGAGAGAGGGAGCAGGGAAGAGGCGGAAAGAGAGGGAGACACAGAATCTGAAGCAGGTTCCAGGCTCTGAGCTGTCAGCAGAGAGCCCAATGCGGGGCTCGAACCCACAAAACACGAGATCATGACCTGAGCCGAAGTCAGGCGCTTCACCGACGGAGCCACCCAGGCGACCCTCATGGCTATATTTTTAAAGAAATTTTCCTACTTTGGGTTATCGTCCAATTCTCTCCTTCTTTCTTTGGCCGTTGGTAACTCTTTCAGTTGGCCCGCGTCCCTTTAGCACAGCGTTGTGTGTGTTTAAACATTTCCTTGGTTCCTGGTGCTACAAGGGGCCCCAGGCTTATTTCCTATAAATCCTTCCCCAGGCTTAGAATCAGCCATTTCTCCAAGGAGCTTTGGTTCCTCTTTCTGAAGAATGGCATTAGAAACCAAGGTCTGGCTGAAGAACATTCTGTTGCTTGGATATATGGTCTATTTATCCATTCATCTGTATATGGATATTTAGGTCATTCACACTTTTTTTTTTTTAATTCTTATTTTGTTATTTTTGAGAGAGAGAGAGAGAGACGGAGCGTGAGTGGGGGAGGGGCAGAGTGCAAGAGGGAGACCCAGAATCTGAAACAGGCTCCAGGCTCTGAGCTGTCAGCACAGAGCCCGATGCGGGGCTCGAACTCACGGAGCGTGAGATCATGACCTGAGCTGAAGGCGGACGCTCAACCAACTGAGCCACCCAGGCGCCCCCTTGCTTCTCTTTTTGATTGCAGCCATCCGGTGGCTGCGAGGTGTTACCTCAGCGTGGTTTTGATTTGCATTTGCCTAATGATTAGTGACGTTGAGCGTCTTTTCCTGTGCTTGTTGGCCATTTGCATATCTTCTTTGACGAAATGTCTATTCAGACCCTGTGCCCCCTGTTCATTGGGTTATTTGTCCTAATGACTGCTTTGGGGCACCCCTTCAATTTGGGGCCTGATGACTCTGCCTCTCTCGCTTTACCCAAGTCCCAGCCTTGACTGAAAGAAAAGAATGGGGCCCCGTGAGGCTTAGTAATGGGGTGCCTCATCAATCCCCAGAGGCTTTCGGTGACCAGGTGCAGGATGACAGTGGGGCGACAAGGAGAAGGGGCCCTAACTCTGGGTGGGTGGGTGTCCTGGTGTTGGGGAGGGGAAGGGGCCAGAGGCTGGGCCGTCACCCACAGGACACGAGGAGTGGGGACCACCAGCGACACCTGTTTATGCACTGGCCCTTGGGAGATGCATCCCACTCTGGCTGCGAAGGTGCTCCCAGAGTCCCTGCAGCTGACACAAAACAGGGGGAGAAGGTGCCCCCCTGGTGGGCACCCCATCTCTCCGTGCCCACAGGGTGCCTGGAGTACCAATCTGGCTTCTCTCGAGGCCACTCCCACCCGAGTGAGATCCAGGAATTAAGTGTTATGTAAGGTGTTGAAACTTGGGCAAAACGGAAAAAGCGTGGTGGTTTCCATGAGAATAAACTTGAATCCCACGGGAAGGCTTGATACAAGCAAGTTGCTTAAACCACTTCTACAAAGTAGGCGGATGAGGTGGCTACGAAATACGGGGAGGAAATCAGCAAAACCCAGGAGGGGCCTGTGTGCCCGTGGCTGGCGAACCTCTGGAGGTTCTCGCTGCGCTGTGGGGGCCACGCCTGGAAGTCACAGAGGCCGCTTGATGGGGGTGGGCTAGGCGAGAAGCACGATCCCGTCTCCAGCGGCAGCCCCAGGCTCCAGGAGGGTCTGGGGTCCTCATCAGCAGATCCCGAGGGGATGTCCGCTTACGCATGTTAAAGTCAACCAACCGTTGAAGGTACGGTGCTCCATTTGACTTGGGTCTGCTAACTCAGTGAACTTCCTCAGTAACTGACCCGTCTGTGGTCCTGATTGCAGAGGTCAAGGCACCTCGACCGTGTGAGGCTTCCTGTTCTGCAGGTACAGCGTGGGGAGACAGAGACTCAGGGTCAAGGAGAGGAGGGAGCACAGTGAGGGCCCGGGGACGCACACAGCAGCCCTGCGTGGGATATGGGCAGGGTTTCCCAGAGGCCACAACTGAGGCTCACGGGAAAGCCGGAGACGCCCCACGGCTGGCTGCCAGACTAGCAGTCCCGGCCTCTTCCCACGCTTCTGGCCGTGGCCCCAACAAAAAGCATCATGGGAACAAGAAATGAGTCCAGAGAGAGTCCCGGGGTGGGTTCCCAAGGTGCCGGCCTCCCAGATTCAGGAGAATTCAGACTCTCGATGCGGCGGAAGCTGGGCAGAGGACAGAACACAGGCTCCACTGTCGGATGGCGTTGGGTTCGACGCCCAGACCGTCCACCCGCCTCCTGGCTGTGTGACCTTGGACGCGTCACCAGTCTGTTTTCCCCATTAGCAGTGTGGAGACGGTGACACCTGTGTGCCTCACACACCACATCTGTGGGGCCACGCTCCCTCCTCCGGGAGGGGGTACCTCGCAGAGCCACGTGGGTCAGTGGTGAGTGCTCTGGAGACGGAGCTGTTGGTCAAGCCCCTGACGCTCAAGAGCCTTACGTCCTGGCTCTCGAGGCCCAGGCTGCCAGCCAAGGTACGGGCTCCTGGCCGCAGATGAAGGGGCCCAGGCCCTGTGGGCATGGGGGTGTGTGGGATGGCCATGGCAGGTTCCCACCTGGTCCAGGGGCTTTCTCTGTCATGGTCATTTCCCCTCTCAAGACCTCTGTTTCCTCAGCTGTACAAAGGTGACAAACCCCCAGCTCTGGTCACCTCCTGGGTAGTTGAGAGGGTCAGAGGAATGCATCCTCCATTCCCCCAACTCCAAGCATTCCAGGGCATTCTGACCGATTTGGCCCATCTGAGCCCCACCTCTTCTGTTATGTCCTCAAACGGATTTACTATTCTCCTTAAAAAACAAAAACAAAGGGGCGCCTGGGTGGCGCAGTCGGTTAAGCGTCCGACATCAGCCAGGTCACGATCTCGCGGTCCGTGAGTTCGAGCCCCGCGTCGGGCTCTGGGCTGATGGCTCAGAGCCTGGAGCCTGTTTCCCATTCTGTGTCTCCCTCTCTCTCTGCCCCTCCCCCGTTCATGCTCTCTCCCTGTCCCAAAAATAAATAAACGTTGAAAAAACAAAACAAAACAACAAAAACAAAAACAAAAAACTTTGTGTCGGGGCCCTGGGTGACTCATTCGGTTAAGCGTCCGACTCTTGGTTTCAGCTCAGGTCATGATCTCACTGGTTCGTGGGTTCAAGCCCCATGTCAGGCTCTGCACTGACAGCACAGAGCCTGCTTGGGATTCTCTCGCTCTCGCTCTCGCTCTCTCTCTGCAAAAATAAATAAAACTTAAAAAAGAAAAAAGAAAAAAAAGCAACCATAAAGATAGGCACCATGGAAATCATGTGATTCATTTCTAGCTGGATGCTGTTGCCCTGGAGGCCTGGCGTGGGGCTGGGGGTAGGGGTGTTCATGTCTGGATGAAAAGAGTGCTCTGCCAGGGTCGTAAAGGCCATCCACCCAATCGAGGCTTTCTTTTGCCCTAATGAGAAGGCTGGAAAGAGACTTGAAAAGGCAAGAACTTTCTCTCCGTGGGAGTCCACATCAGTTAACGTAGCGTGTCCACATAGCGCTAAATAACCCCGTTTCCCCAGTCCCAGTGGGTCACGGGTGCGCCAGGTGGAGTGGCAAAGGGCTTGCTTGATGAACCTGAAAGTACCTTGCGCAGAATGGTGTTGGGCTTGTGGCTGAAGGCCTCCCGCTCCCCTCAGCAGCTCCCCGGGGCAGGCCACCCCACACACGTGACCACCTCTGTGAATCAGCACCTGGCTACTCTGGGTTCTTGCTCAGCTTCTTGGAGTCTGGTTAGCAGAAAGTCAAGTCCCATATGGTCCACTTCCGGCCGTTCTGGGAACAGCAGGGGCAGAGGCCCAACCACGCGGTAGGGTCCCACCCCTAAGGAAAGAAAAAAAAAAAACCTCAAGGCAACCTGGCTAGACCCTACGTGACAACATCCCTCACGACCTTGTAACGGGAGACCATTTCCTCAGACTGCCTGTTTGCGTGTTACCATAGATGGGAGACAAAGAGGTAGAAAATACATAAAAAACTACGACGCCACGTGGCGCTCAGGGCTCAGTTCTTCCGGTATGAAGCCAACAGAGCGGTGCGGGCACGACTAAAGTTGCTTCCTGGAAAGAAAAGCCGCAGAGGCACGACTCTCTGTGCGCGAATCCTGCTACAACCGCAGATCCCCGGATGTCCGGTCCCCCAGAGGCCCTGTCCTGTCTGGACGCACCACCCACAAGGGACCTCGTGCTGTTTGTGCACTCGGCACACCGCCCGGAGGCCTCCGCGGGCCTGCCCTTGAGACGCTGTAGGTCTGGGGGTCTCAGGCCCAGAAGCAGGTTGTTATAGAATGACCAGCCCCCACTCTGGGTCCCTGCTTTAGAGTGGAGTTGAAGAAGGAAACGAAAACATTCTGGAGCTGGAAGAGGTGGCAGGGACATGGCCGAGGGCGCAGCTGGCCAGGCGAGAGGCCAGCAAGGTCGGGGAGTCAGACTGCCCAGGCCCTGATCTGGGCCAGAAGTGTCACCTTGATCAGCGCAGGCCTGGCCTCCCACACTCTGGCGAGGGGGGGGGGGGCGGTTGTGAGCCAAAGGTGACACCTGGAGGTCTGTCCAGGCTCCTGGGGGGGGGGAGGCAGGGGGTGAGGAGGAGCCCCACGTGAGCAAGCAGGAGAAGAGCATCCCTGGGGCCCAGGAGGGAGATGTCCTAGGCAGCTGGGAAAGAGATCTCTGCAAAGCTCCTGTCCCGGCTTGGTATCCAGCGCCCCCAGGTGGACAATTCAGGCCACCCGAATTCTCGGTTTTGTCATAAGTAAACATGGATTTCAGTCTCAGGAGGCCCTGGGCTAATTGCAGTTTCCTCCCCCTGCCCCACACGACCTGTTTTCACTGGTGTGGCCAGCTGGGAACAGGGTGACCTCAGAGGGCTCAGAAAATCTACAGGAGGCTGAAATATTAACACTGCAGTCAAAGGCAGGGGCCCTGGCTCTGATTGACCTCCCTGCCACCGCCGCCCCCCCACCCCCAACAACCCTGGGTACATTATTTTCCCTCCCTCACCTCAACTTCCTCATCTGTAAAATGGGGTAAATGAGATGGTCTGCAAAGCCCTCAACACTGAGAAGACCGTGTCTCTTCCAGGTGGGATTACTCGGAGGATTTAATTACAGTACGTTAATTTAAATTAAATGGGATAATGAACACAGCGTGTGGCCACCGCAGCGTCTCTACCAAATGCTGGTCCTGCAGGGACTCCGAGCCACCTCCGGGCTCAGCTGTTCCACGTGCGGGCCAGAGAGGCAGCAGGCGCGGGTGGCAACCAGGGCGGAAGGCAGAGCGGCCAGCTCTTCCCCTGCTGCCTGCCTCGTGGGCCGGCCCGGAGCTCTGAGAGGCTTCCTCGTGGGGCTCTGTGCCTCAGCACTCACAGGCCTGGGCCTGTCCCGGTCACCCAGCACGGCAAGGGGCAGGGTCCTGGGATGGCCAGGATGGGCTTGAGCCAGAGCCCGAGGCTCTTCTTCTGAGCCCAGATGCTTTCTTTGTGCCTACTTTTATTTTATTTTATTTTATTTTATTTTATTTTATTTTATTTTATTTCATTTCATTTCATTTTTTTATTTTACTTTATTTTATTTCATTTCATTTTTTTATTTTATTTTATTTTATTTTATTTTATTTTACTTTATTTCATTTCATTTTTTAAATTTTATCTTATTTTATTTTGTTTTGTTTTGTTTTGTTTTACTTTATTTTATTTTATTTCATTTCATTTCATTTTTTTATTTTATCTTATTTTATCTTATTTTATTTTATTTTACTTTATTTCATTTCATTTCATTTCACTTCATCTTATTTATTTTATTTTATTTTATTTTATTTCATTTCATTTCATTTCATTTTTTTATTTTATCTTATTTTATTTTATTTTATTTTACTTTATGGTATTTCATTTCATTTCATTTCATTTTATCTTATCTTATTTTATTTTATTTTATTTACTTTATTTTATTTCATTTTATTTTGTTTTACTTTATTTTATTTTATTTCATTTCATTTCATTTCATTTTTTTATTTTACTTTATTTTATTTCATTTTTTTATTTTATCTTATTTTATTTTATTTTATTTTATTTCATTTCATTTTATCTTATTTTATTTTATTTTACTTTATTTCATTTCATTTCATTTTTTAATTTTATCTTATCTTATTTTATCTTATTTTATTTTATTTTATTTTACGTTATTTTATTTCATTTCGTTTCATTTCATTTTTTTATTTTATCTTATTTTATTTTATTTTACTTTATTTTATTTCATTTCATTTCATTTTATCTTATCTTATCTTATTTTGTTTTGTTTTACTTTATTTTATTTCATTTCATTTCATTTCATTTTTTTATGTTATCTTATTTTATTTTATTTTACTTTATTTTATTTCATTTCATTTCATTTTATCTTATCTTATCTTATTTTATTTTATTTTGTTTTGTTTCACTTTTTTATTTTATTTTATTTCATTTCATTTCATTTTTTTATTTTATCTTATTTTATTTTACTTTATTTTATTTCATTTCATTTCATTTTATCTTATCTTATTTTGTTTTGTTTTGTTTCCCTTTATTTTATTTTATTTTATTTCATTTCATTTCATTTTTTTATTTTATCTTATTTTATCTTATTTTATTTTATTTTACTTTATTTCATTTCATTTCATTTCACTTCATCTTATTTATTTTATTTTATTTTATTTCATTTCATTTCATTTCATTTTTTTATTTTATCTTATTTTATTTTATTTTATTTTACTTTATGGTATTTCATTTCATTTCATTTCATTTTATCTTATCTTATTTTATTTTATTTTATTTACTTTATTTTATTTCATTTTATTTTGTTTTACTTTATTTTATTTTATTTCATTTCATTTCATTTCATTTTTTTATCTTACTTTATTTTATTTCATTTTTTTATTTTATCTTATTTTATTTTATTTTATTTTATTTCATTTCATTTTATCTTATTTTATTTTATTTTACTTTATTTCATTTCATTTCATTTTTTAATTTTATCTTATCTTATTTTATCTTATTTTATTTTATTTTATTTTACGTTATTTTATTTCATTTTGTTTCATTTCATTTTTTTATTTTATCTTATTTTATTTTATTTTACTTTATTTTATTTCATTTCATTTCATTTTATCTTATCTTATCTTATTTTGTTTTGTTTTACTTTATTTTATTTCATTTCATTTCATTTCATTTTTTTATGTTATCTTATTTTATTTTATTTTACTTTATTTTATTTCATTTCATTTCATTTTATCTTATCTTATCTTATTTTATTTTATTTTGTTTTGTTTCACTTTTTTATTTTATTTTATTTCATTTCATTTCATTTTTTTATTTTATCTTATTTTATTTTACTTTATTTTATTTCATTTCATTTCATTTTATCTTATCTTATTTTGTTTTGTTTTGTTTTGTTTCACTTTATTTTATTTTATTTCATTTCATTTTTTTATTTTATCTTATTTTATTTTACTTTATTTTATTTCATTTCATTTTTTAAATTTTATCTTATTTTATTTTATTTTATTTTATTTTATTTTTAAGTTTATTTTGAGAGAGAGAGAGAGAGAGAGCAGGGGAGGGGTCAGAGAGAGAGAGAGAGAGAGTCCCAAGCAGCCTCTGTGCTGTCAGCATGGAGCCCAATGAGGGGCATGATCTCACAAACGTGGAGATCATGCCCTGAGCCGAAATCAAGAACCAACTGAGACACCCAGGTGCCCCTGTGTTTCTGCTTTAAAGTCAACACCGTGAGGGGCGCCTGGGCGGCTCAGTCAGTGGAGTGTCTGACTCTTGGTTTCGGCTCAGGTCATGATCTCACGATGCAAGTTCAAGCCCTGCATCCAGCCCTGCCCTGACAGTACAGAGCTTGCTTGGGATTCTCTCTCTCTCCCCTTCTTTCTCTGCCCCTCACGAGCTCACTCTCTCTCTTTCAAAAATAAATAAACAAACATTTAAAAAAAATAATTAAAAAAAATTAGACCCACCCCTGTGAAGCCATACCTCTGCCTGAGGGCAGCTATATGCCCTTTCCTCTTTTATCAAGCCTGGTGGAAAAACCTTTTTCTTCTACTTTCTGTGACTCTGGGACTGCTTAATACCCCCTGCTCTGCCCAGGCCTGTCTCCTGTGGCTTTAACCTGTGTTTATGGGTGAGACACGGGTGGCTGCTGACCTGGGCTGGCATCTCCTGCAGGAGAGCAGGGATGTGGGGGCCACAAAGGCTGTGAGGACTGTGGGTAAGGCCTGGCAGGGGACTAGGGGTGCAGGGTGGCCTCCTGGGAGCTGCAAGGTCACAAGCATTCAGAGCAGGCAGCTTTGGGGGGCAGGCAGGTGATAAAGAGCATGGGCTTCGAGGAGCCCTGTCACCTGCCCATTGTGTGACCCTGGGCAAATGACCTGACCTGCCTGAGCCTTGTTTCCTGAATTGTACAGAACCTGTCTTCCACCATGAATTGACTGTAGGAGAAACAGCAAATGAGTGTCTCAATAGATACTAAGGAGGTATTTCATAAAAGCCAACGTCCATTCCTAATTTTATTTTTTTAATAGATTTTTTCCCTTTTTTATTTTTAGAGGCGGGAGAGAGGGGCAGAGGGGGAGAGAGAGAGAGAGAGAGAGAGAGAGCATCTCAAGCAGGCTCCACACTCCACGCTCCACACTGCCCCCCGCCCCCCCCCCCCCCCCCCCCATGTGAGGCTCGATCCCACGACCCTGGGATCATGACCTGAGCCGAGATCAAGAGTCGGATGCCTCCCCGACTGAGCCACCCAGGCGCCCCTCCACTCTTTTTTTTTTAAATTTTTTTCACGTTTATTTATTTTTGATAGAGACAGAGCATGAGCAGGGGAGAAGTAGAGAGAGAGGGAGACACAGAATCTGAAGCAGCCCCCAGGCTCTGAGCTGTCAGCATAGAGTCCGACGTGGGGCTCGAACCCACGAACCATGAGATCATGATCTGAGCCGAAGTCGGACGCTCAACCGACTGAGCCACCCGGGCGCCCCCCTCCATTCTTAATTTTAGAAAAATATGTTATTAAAATAGGAATAGATTTTATGCTTCAGCATGATAAAATATGTATAAACGTATGACAGCAAAAGCCAGCATTATGTTCTCTGGCGAAACACTAGATGCATTCCCATTAACTTCTGGAACAAGGCAAGTATTTCCTGTCACCGCTATTTAATGCTGCTCTGGGGGAACTAAGCCATGCAATTAGACAGGGCACATAAATAAAAGGGATAAGTGTTGGAAATGCAGAGGCCAAATTCCTCCGTTTTTGCATTATTACTTGGAAAAGCTAAGAGAATCAATTAGAACCACTATTAGAACCTTTAAGGAGATTAGAAAAAAATGACTACTTAAAAATCAAGCGAAAACTAGTCTGTGTGATACTTGAATGGTGCACACACGTCATTATGCTTTTGTCCAAACCCATAGAAGGTACACCACCAAGAAGAAAGCCTAATGGACTGGGTGACGATGACATGTCAATGCAGGTTCATCAACTGTGACAAATGTCCCACTCCGGTGGGGAGCGCTGATAACAGGGAGTCTGTGCATGTGTGAGGGCTGGGGGTTTTAGAGAAATCTCTGTTATCTTCCACTCAATTTTGCTGTGAACCTAAAACTGTTCCAAATAATAAAGGCTATTTAAAAAAATCAATTGCCTATATATAGTAATCGATTAGGATATGTATCTGAAGAAAAGACTTGATTCATAATAGCATTTAAGAAAAAACAGGAAAGTACCAGGAAATAAATTTAGCAAGGATTGTGTAAGTTCTATGTGAAGAAAAGGGGCAAAAAGCAAGACCTAAATCAAAAGTCGAGCTTCATTCTTGGAGAGAAACCCAATGTCATTAAAATGTCTATTTTTTTCTAAATTCCTTATGCATATAATGAAATCCAAACAAATTACTTAAAACATTAGGGGTGCCTGGGTGGCGCAGTCGGTTAAGCGTCCGACTTCAGCCAGGTCACGATCTCGCGGTCCGTGAGTTCGAGCCCCGCGTCAGGCTCTGGACTGATGGCTCAGAGCCTGGAGCCTGTTTCTGATTCTGTGTCTCCCTCTCTCTCTGCCCCTTCACCGTTCATGCTCTGTCTCTCTTTGTCCGAAAAATAAATAAAAAACGTTGAAAAAAAATTAAAAAAAAAAAACATTAATTAAATAATTCATCCAGAAGAGTAAATGTATGAAAATAGCTAGGAAAAATTCTGGAAAGGAAGTGTGATGAGCAAAGACTGACTCCATTAGCTATCAAAAGATGTAGTACTTATTATAATTATCTAAGTTAATTGAGCACTTAATATGTTCCAGTAAAAACAACCATTTGATCCTCATTTAAACATTTGACATAATAGCTATTAGGGCTTTAGGGGCTCAAAACAGGTACTCTTTTCCCCCTGCCCAAACTCAAACCCACTGAGAGAAGGACAGAGAAGTCAGGGACACATCATTCTTACTGACAGAAGCTGGATTTGGGGTTGAGGCATAGGTGGTGGCAACAATGAGTTTCTCTTCCTCCTCCCTCTCCTCCTCCTCCTCCCCCTTCTCCTCCCCCCCAAATGTTTATTTATTTTTGAGAGAGAGAGAGAGAGAGAGATCACGTGAATGCGCAAGTGGGAAAGGGGCAGAAGGGGGGAACAGAGGATCTGAAACCAGAGATCCCAACATGGGACTCGAACTCATGAACTGACATCATGACCTGAGTCGAAGTTGGACACAACCCACTGAACCACTCAGGCTCCCCTTCTTCTTCTTTTTTTAAAGTAAGGTCTATGCTGGGGTGCCTGGGTGCCTCAGTCTGTTAAGCGTCCAACTTCAGCTCAGGTCATGGTCTCACTGTTCCTGGGTTTGAGCCCCACGTTGGGCTCTGTGCTGACAGCTTAGAGCCTGGAGCTTGTTTCAGGTTCTGTGTCTCCCTCTCTCTCTGCCCCTCCCCTGCTTGCTCTCTCTCTCTCAAAAATAAACATTTTACAAAATAAATAAAATAAGATTTATGCTCAACGTGGGGCTTGAACTCACAACCTGGAGCTCAAGAGTCACATGTTCTACTGACTGGGGGTGCCCCAATAATGAGCTTCTTAAAGCAGAACTCCATTAAGAGATTGAAAAGATAAGTCAGAGTCTGGGAAAAAGTATGTGCAAAATACATATTTGATAAAGAACTTGTATCCAAAATATACAAAGAACTCTTATAACTCCATAGTAAGAAAAATGAACAACCCACAAATGGGCAAAAGATCTAAAAAGACACCTCACCGAAGAAGACATACAGGTTGGCAAATAAGCGTAGGAAAAGATGACCAAAATCACATGTATTAGTCAATTGCAAATTAAAACAACAATAAGATACCACACACAACTATTAAAATCAAAATGGCCCAAAAAAAAAAAAAAAAAAAAAACTAAAATAAAAATACCCAAATGCTGGTGAGCATGTGCATCAATGGAACTCTCACTCATTGCTAGTGGAAATGCACAACAGTACAGCCACTTTGCAAGACAGTTTGGTAGTTTCTTAACAAAGCTAAAATGGCCTTCCCGTGTGATCCAGCCGTCACACTCCTTGGTATTTACCCAGCTGATCTGAAAACTTATTGGTCACACAAATCCCTGCACATTAATGTTTATAGCATTTCTATTCATAATTGCCCCAGACTGAAAGCAACTAAAGTGTCCTTTCGTAGATGAATAGATAATGGAATGTATATCCATTCGATGGGATATTCTTCAGGGCTAAAAAAAAAAACAAAAAACAAAAAACAAAAAACTTAGCCATTAAGCCATGAAAAGGCATGGACTAACTTTTTAAAAAAAAATTTTTTTTTAACGTTTATTTATTTTTGAGACAGAGAAAGACAGAGCATGAACGGGGGAGAGTCAGAGAGAGGGAGACACAGAATCCAAAACAGGCTCCAGGCTCCGAGCTGTCAGCACAGAGCCCGACGCAGGGCTCGAACTCATGGACCGCGAGATCATGACCCGAGCCGAAGTCGGCCGCTCAACCGATTGAGCCACCCAGGCGCCCCAGCATGGACTAACTTTAAACACATATTGCTGGGGCGCCTGGGTGGCTCAGTCGGTTAAGCATCCGACTTCAGCTCGGGTCATGATCTCGCGGTCCGTGAGTTCGAGCCCCGCGTCGGGCTCTGTGCTGACAGCTCAGAGCCTGGAGCCTGTTTCGGATTCTGTGTCTCCCTCTCTCTCTGACCCTCCCCCGTTCATGCTGTCTCTCCCTGTCTCAAAAATAAATGAACGTTAAAAATAAAACAAACACACAGTGCTTAGTCAAAGAGAGGCCAATCTGGCATTGTAATGATGGATACATGACATGATGCATTTATCTGAAACCACAGAACTGTGCAACTCAGACAGTGGGCCCCAGTGTAAATTGCGGACTTTAGTTAATAACCGTGTACCGGTATCGGTCCATCAGTTGTAACGAATGCATCGCCCTAATGTGAGATGTTAATAACAGGGGAGCAGTGGGCAAGGGAGGGGGGTATATGGGAACTCTCTACTATCTACTCAATTTTCTGTAAATCTAAGACTGCTCCAAAAACCAAACTCTATTCATTAAAAAAAGGAAAGGAAAACCAACCCAGAGAGGGACGGGCTTTCCCCATCCAGCCACAAGCAGCTGGGAATGCCACTAACCCCCCATATCTAGGAGTGGGAGGGGCTCTCCGGGGACTGGGGTGGTCGAGGGTGAGGGGAC
Organism: Leopardus geoffroyi; assembly: GCF_018350155.1. Taxonomy (NCBI): domain Eukaryota; kingdom Metazoa; phylum Chordata; class Mammalia; order Carnivora; family Felidae; genus Leopardus; species Leopardus geoffroyi. The sequence goes on from NC_059341.1 coordinate 136,246,458, forward strand.
AGATACTGGCAGCTTTGTACTCATCCCAGTTCACCGATCGTGGTCCCGTGCCTGGAGCCAGAGCTCTAAGTACTGGGGACAGGTTCAGAACAAGTTACACCAAAATATGCAGCTTTGGTATATTGACTACGTTGAGCTGAAGGCATTTAACATGCAGCAGCTGAAGCAAGGGCTCCCTGCCCACCCCCTTCCTACCTAAAAGCCCCTCCTAACATTTGCCAAGAGAAGCGGGCCCTCCCTGCACTGAGAAGAGAACATTCTTATCGCCGGAAACTAGGGGTCCAAGCCACATCGGATGTATAGAAACAAATCTAAAATAAGCCGCCTCTTCCAAGAGTTTCCCCATAGATTTCCTACTCACTGTCCCACAGCGTTACTGCCCCAGGCAAAACCCTTTGTCTTGTCGCACCCCTACACGGTACTTCATTCTTCTTCTTCTTCTTTAATGTTTATTTCTTTTTGAGAGGGGGGAGGGACAACGAGAGAGGGGAAACAGGATCTGAAGCAGGCTCTGTGCTGACAGCAGACAGCCAGATGTAGGGCTCGAACTCACAAACCTGTGAGATCATAACCTGAGCCGAAGTCCCATGCTTAACCAGCTGAGCGCCCCAGGCGCCCCAAGATATCTCGTTCTTTATGCAAAGAAAGGTGTACAAGCTTTGGGGCCCAATGGCTTCTTTGGATCTTTATTTTTTCTTCTAGAGATTCCTGTGTACACATAGGAACATTACATAAATCTGTATGCTTCCTTCGGGATAACCTGTCTCAGGTCAGTTAATTCTCAGGCCAGCCGCAGCACAAGAGAATGCCCTAGGCAGGCAGCAAGGTTCCCCTCTGCTGGGAAACAGAGGGGGTGGGGCCGAGGCTCCCTGGTTCTGTCCAATGCAGAATAGACATCAGGGGAACATTTGAAGTCCAGTGTCAAGGTGACATTTCAAATTAGGAAGGCAGTGATGAATTACTCAGTAAGTGGGCTTGGGACTCCCCTCCAGCCTGTCACTGGACCTAAAATTCCACCATCACAGCCACTCGCGCTGCGGTGTGGTGTGGTCACAGCAGCCCTTAACCCACCCCACTCTTACAGCAGTGCTAGCGAACCCCATCTTCTGTTAGCCCAGGGCTTGGCACACGAGGGGGCTCTGTGTGCCTTGGGATTTGAGTGGCCTGCCCCAGAAGGTGGCACCACCTTGGGATTCTGGGCAGCTCAGGAATACTAGCTCTGCCCTGCAGCTGACCTGAGCAGCAGGTGGGATTTGGGGGGCGGGGTCTGAGGGCCCAAGGCCTCGATCTTGGATCATGGGGGGCGGGCACCAGCAAGCCCGGTGATGAACCCGGTGGAGTGAGCAAAGGGTGAACCACACTTAACAGAAAGAGCGGCGAGTCAGCGTGTGCGCGCATGCACGTGTAGGTGGGTGAGCGCGCGCGTGTCGTGCGCACCTGTGAGTGCGTGTTTGCGGGAGTATGGTGGGGCGAGTGTGTGTCCCCGGCACGTGCGTGTGTGCCCACGGTGTGCGCGTGCCATCCAGCGTGGGGCGGGGGGTGGGGGTGGGGGGGGTGGGGATCGGGACGGAAAGGTCTGTCCGGTGGTGGTGGATTCAGATCTGCAGGACTTCGGCTCCCCCTGCCCGCTCCCTCCCTGCGACCCCGGTATTCCTGGAGGAGGCGCACGCTCTTCACAGACTCCCAGCCGGTCCTCCCAGACCAAGAGGACGCTGGGGAGAGGTGGGGTGGGGCAGACAAGGGACACCGGTCTAGGGGCCTCGGGAGGCTACCCGGCCCTGAGTTAGCGGTGTGGGGCGCGCAGTCAGGGTACGCGCCCGCGGGCAGGCCCCGGCCACCAGGGGGCGCCCAGGGCCAAGAAAAGGCTCCCTGCGCGGGTTTGCGGGCCTGCGGCCTCTTGCACCCCAAATAACCACCCCTGGCGGGGGCTGTCTCCCTACGAATTGTGCGTGTATCTCCGCTGTGTGTGTGTGTGTGTGTGTGTGTGTGTGTGTGCGCGCGCGCGCGCACTCGTGTCTCCACCGCTCTAGGAGATGTTCCCGTTAAGCCGGCGTCTGTCCCCCTTGCAGACCCCTCGGCGGGGAGGAGAGGCCGCGGCCCCTCTAAGAACCGTGCAGTACCCTCGGGCCGTGGGCTCCTGGGAAGCCGCAGGGCGGAGCAGAAACTCTGTCCTGGGGCGGGGTGGGCGGCCTGGGGAGGCTGCCCGGGAAGGCCTGGGAGGACCGGTAGGAGTTCAAGGGTTGGAGAATGTGTTCTGGCCGAGGGCGTGGCTCGAACACAGGCCGGGAGGTGGGAGAGCTGGGGGGCCTGGTGAGGGGCCGAATCAGCCTGCGGAGAGCTGCCTCCCTTGTCCCCCCCCCCCCCCCCCCCGCGCTCTCTGTCCGGAGAGCCTCAGACACCCGGAGGGGCTGCGGAGCGCCCTCTGGAGCCTCGGGGTCGCCATCTTGGTCCCCCGCGCAGCCTCGAGGCGGTGGCACCCGGCCACCAGCGCTCGAGATGAAATTCCCCTCCATCCCGCCCATCTCCTTCCATGGCCATCCCCTCCTCGGCTTATTCCCCCGCCGCGCTCAGCACTTCTAGCCCTGCCCCTTAGTTCTCCAGCGCCCCGGAGGCTCCCGGCATCCGCAGGATGAAACTCTAGAACTGGGGTCCGGATGGCATCCGCGGGGGCGCGCACGCAGGGCCCATCCCCTAGGCGTCCCCACCTGATGGGTTCAAGGAGGTCCTGCGGTCAGTGCTGAGGGCAGAGCCTGGCGCAAAGAAGGTGCTTAATAAACGTTAGCGCTTGGTAATAGCTGTCTTCCCCCAAACCTCCCATAGGTGCCCGTTAACTCCTCCACATTTCACACTCTGGAACTTTCTTCTGTCCCTTTCCACCTACCTCCTTTCAAAACAGACTCTGCTGCCTTTTACTAAAAATCGAGAAAGACACCTTAGCCCCTCCCTGGCTGTCTTCTAAAGTCTCCCCTCTGGGTAGCATGTCTATTTTATGAGAAAGTTCCGGCTACACAGCAACTTAAACCCAAAGGAAGTGATTATGACAGACTTTCAGGCACAGCGCCAGGCCCTCTAACCCAGCCAGGGGAGGATGGGGTCCTGGGGTGTTCTGGTCCAGACCCCGTCTCCTTCCACCCAGTCCGACACAGGTGCTGAGCCCAGAGGGAGAGCCAACATTTCCCAGGGGACTTTCTGCACAGCCCTGAGCAGGTGAGGCCTGAGCAGGGCAGCCTGGAGGAGGCAGGCTACTGTGGTGCCTACACCATCTTGGGCCACCTGTCCTCTGGGGCCACCTGTGCCCTGTGTGAAATCCTGCAGAATTCAAAACGGGGGATATTACTGAGGGCAGAGGTGAGGCCTAGGCCAGAGAGGTCTAGGCCTGGACCTGGCTTTGACATTGACTTTGACCCTAAGCCCATTACTTAGCTCCCTTGAGCCTCAGTTTTATAGTCTGTAAAATGAGAATAATTATACCCATTCTGTCTCGGGCAAACTTTTTAATGCTCCGAGCTTCAATTTTCTCATCTGTAAAATGGGGCTAATTATAGCCTCTCCTGTCTACCTTATAGCGTTGTAATTAAATCCATCCGTCTGTTCATCGAATAATAAGGAAAGGAGGGTGCTTGTTGTTTGCTATAAGGGACATTATAGACACACTGTAACACGTCCATTCCTCCCGACCGGTCTGGGCTGTCGGCTGTATTGCCACCATTCCAGAGAAAACACGTCACTGACTCGCTTCCCAGCATCACGTAGCTGGGATCCAGGCAGTCTGGCCTGGCAGGTGCCTCTCTGGACACAGCCCCCAGGGACTGCTGTACGGCCAAGTCAAATAGTGGCGGGGTGAAGGGCACCGCCCAAGTGCCCTTCAGAGAGAGGAGCCGGCCCAGCTATTCTGACACGCTTAAGTCAGACTGGGATCTGGGGTCCACACTGCAGCCTGCACACGGGCACAGATGAGCATTGCGGGTTTTTGCGCTGTAGCAAGCGAGGATGGGATTTGTCATATATTTTTATCCCCATCTGAGATCTGGGTCCCCTGGGTAGTCACAGGGCAGGGGCTTTGAGCGAAAGCCTGGGACCGTCTGGTGTGGTTGACCGAGCATGAGTTCTGTCCTCCGAGAGACAGTGATTCAAGCCTGGACCTCTCTGAGGCCTCAAGAGCCCCATCTCTAAAATGGGAATCTTTAGGGGCACCTGGGTGGCTCAGTCAGTTGAGCATCTGACTCTTGATCTCAGCTCAGGTCTTGATCTCAGGGTTCGTGAGTTCAAGCCCTGTATTGGGCTCCACACTGGATGTGGAGCCTACTTAAAATAAAATGGGAATCTTTATTACAACTTAGTAAGGTGGTTGTGTGAAATAAACAAGAAAGCTAGGTGAGAAATCCTGCAACGTGAAAGGAAACAGACCACTTTCTCTGGGGAATAATGCTGTGGCTGTTGCGGCAGGATCCTCCCCCCCCCCCAAAAAAAAAAAATTAACTTTGCCTGGAAAATAACTTCTTCTCCTTCTTTTTTAATGTTTATTTATTTTGGAGAGAGTACAAGTGGGGGAGGGGCAGAGAGCGAGGAAGACAGAATCCGAAGCAGGCTCCAGGCTCTGAGCTGTGGGCACAGAGCTGGACGCGGGGCTCCAACTCACGAAGTGTGAGATCGTGACCTGAGCCGACGTCGGACCCTAAACTGACTGAGCCCCCCCCCCCACCAGGCGCCCCCCTTAGACACCTTTCCTATGTTCTACAACAGCTGGGCTAAGTGCTGTGGCATAAAGACTAAAATTAAAGCCAATATTGCGTACCGCCTTGACTTCTGGCGAAATCAGAAGGCCCTCAAATGGCCTAACGGCAAGTCCCCCTAACCTCAGCTCTGCTCCTGTGGTTGGGTAAGGTCCCCTAGCCAGACAACCCTCCTTATCACCTGCACCAGGTACGGTTCCCACTTACGCGTGCGTAGCGGTTTTCAGTTCCCTGGCAGCCCCAGGGAGCTACACGAACAAGCCCATCACATCCCCCCGGGGGAGCCAGGGGCACTCCAGCCTCTCGATACTACAAAGCTCGCCTCCCACCGCCCCTGGTTGTCGCGCCGTGCCCGGGTCCAGCCCCAAGTGGCCCTGCCTGGCCTGCGGTGACTCATACGCTGCTGTCTGTCCCACCTGTCCGGTGGGGGGTGTCGTGTTTTCAGCCATCCCGTAATCCCCCGTCTCACCCATGAGATGAACGGGAGGAGACTAAAACAAGTGTGTGCTTGTAGTCAACTTGGGTTACGTCACCGGGGTCCCATTTTCCTCAGCAGCCACCCGCAAGCTCCTCACTATGCTTGCACAAGACCCTTCGTACCGTCTGGTCCCCAAACCAATGCCACACGTATAAAATGCTTGTTTCAGGGACAGGCACCTGGGTGGCTCCGTGGGTGAAGCATCTGACTGCGGCTCAGGTCATGATCTCGTGGTCCGTGAGTTCGAACCCCGTGTTGGAGCTGACAGCTCGGAGCCTGGAACCTGCTTTGGATTCTGTGTCTCCCTCTCCCTCTGCCCCTCCCCCGCTCACACTCTGTCCGTCTGTCTCTCTCTTCTCCTCTCTCTCAGAGATAAATAAACATGTTTAGAAAATGTTTATTTCAACAGCATCCTACTTCTACGTACAGGCTGTCTGCTGGTCACCCGTTGCTTCGTAACCCATCCCCTTCAAATTTAGTAGCTTGGAACAAAGATCCTTTATTTATTTGCTCACACCTTGCAATTCCGGGGGGTCGGCAGGATCACGTCTCAGCTCCACTGGGCATCAACTGGGATAGTTGACCGCCTGGAAGGTCCATTTCCCTGATGGCTCATTCACACAGCCGGGGCCTGTCCCTGCACCTGCTTGGGGTCCTCACCGCCTGGCATGCGGGTTCCGAGAGGGAGGGAGTGGAAGCTGCCTGTTCTCTTAAAGGTCAGGCCCAGAGTGGCACACTATCCCTTCTGCCGCCGCCCTCCGCCCAGCCCAGACTCAAGGGGTGACCAGTAAGCTCCCCATCTTGATAGGACATGTGGTGTGTGTGCCTTGAGTGGGAGAGACTGTTTGGAGCCATCTTCGGAGACTAGCCATCACACCCATGAGTTAAAAAAATGTTTTTTAATGTTTTATTTTATTTTATTTTATTTTATTTTATTTTATTTTGAGAGAGAGAGAGAGAGAGATTGCGAATAAGGGAGAGGCAGAGACACAGAATCTGAAGCAGGCTCCAGGCTCTGAGCTGTCAGCACAGAGCCCGATGAGGGGCTCAAGCCTACCAACGAGAGATCATGACCTGAGCCGAAGTCAGACACTTAACCGGCTGAGCCACCCAGGCGCCCCGCACACCCATGGTTTTATAGATGAGCAAAGTGAGACTGAGCAGTGGGACTGGAGGCTAAAGGGGCGGGGGGAGTAACAATGAAATAACAGCGTTTCCCGACCTTTTCCTACATGCCCAATACTGTGCCGGCCATGCACTCTCACAATCATACGAGGCAGGAACAATTACTATCCCCATTTTACAGATGAGAAAACGGAGTAACAAGCAGGTAAGGAATTTGCCCAAAGCCATATGGTTTACGGGAAGAAGGCCCAGAATCACACCTGAGTAGTTAAACCAGAGTCAAACTCCAGAACTCATCCTTGGAGCCAGTAGCAGAGTCCAAAAAACATTACATTTTTATCTTGGGACACGGTTTTGGCATTAACAACAAAGTGGGACCGTGCCCAAGATGCTAGCAAGTTCCAAAGAAAACAAACTTTGACATTCGTCATGCTTTAGCGTGGTACATTCTGGAAAACTGTGCCATAAAACGATCTGTATTTTCCCACAGGAACCCTCTGTGGCAGAAATGGCCAGTTTCTCCCAAATAACTATTTCCCTGTCTAATGTATAACAATAGACTTTTTAGTTGGGCACCTGGCACCCCGTCTAACAACTGTTTTTCCCAGCTCCCCTTGCAACTAACAGGAGTAGGGTGTAGCCAATGGGATAGAGCAGAAGTGATGGGAACAAGCTCTGGGTTGAGTCTGCTGGCTGAGTGTGGGTGCAATGGCAGGAGCTAGAGCAGCTGCTTTGGACCATGAGATGAAAGCTGGATGTGGAGGGACAGAGCAGGGTGGCAGGAGCGAAGCAGCTAAATCCTTGAGCCCTGACTGCCGCCCTTGGCTTCTTACTTTTAAAATAAAATGCTACTGGGGCGCCTGGGTGGCGCAGTCGGTTAAGCGTCCGACTTCAGCCAGGTCACGATCTCGCGGTCCGTGGGTTCGAGCCCTGCGTCAGGCTCTGGGCTGATGGCTCAGAGCCTGGAGCCTGTTTCCGATTCTGTGTCTCCCTCTCTCTCTGCCCCTCCCCCGTTCATGCTCTGTCTCTCTCTGTCCCAAAAATAAATAAACGTTGAAAAAAAAAAATAAAAAATAAATAAATAAAAATAAAATGCTACTTTTTAAAATAAAATGCTACTTTCTCTAAGCCATTGTCATTTTCAGTGTTTGTTTCTGCATTTGGAATCGTATCAAAACTTACAGGCTATCTTCAAATGGAAGGGTGAGTGTTTGTCCAGGGATGTCGCCGCTGGGCCTGTGGGTCTGCGGTCCCTCACAGTCCTGGAATTCTGTGGCTTTGTGATGGGAAAGGGTTGAGTTGGGTTGAGGACTTCCAGTAGTTTCTAGGCTCTGGACAAGATGCTGATCTTTTCCTCCCTTTCTTCATGTGAACTATTTTCCCGCAACCTTGCTTTGGCCTTCTGCGGTCGAACGGACGCGTTGGACTACATTTAAAGCCCAGTGGAAAGTAAGAAGCTGTTTGAGATAAATTTTCCTTTCGGGCTCTTTGGGAGGTTGAGACAATTTATGATCATTTTGCAATGGCCAGAAATCTACTTTGTAAAATGCTGTGTGTGTGTGTGTGTGTGTGTGTGTGTCTTTTTGCTCTACGAAAACATCACGGAGTCGTTTGGGATTTTTTTTTTTTCCTTTTACTCTGATTAGGAAAAAAAAAAAAAAAAACTTTGTTTCCCCATCATGGCTAGGATGTGGAGCTTTCTGGTGAAGAAATATTCAGTTGATTTGGCCTCTCTGGGCATGTGGGGACTTTCCTGGGGCAGGGAACAGGAGGCTCAGTAGGGGGGGGAGACAAAAGCGGCCCTGAGAAGGGGGAGGGGTTGCCAGGGGATAAGGCTTGGAGCCCCAGCCACAGGGAGAGGCTCGGGCAGAAACACAGATGCAGGAGAGGGGAACAGGGCAGTGCTGGTGACGACAGAGGCCTGAGGGCAGGGAGCCAGGTAGCTGGTTCCAGGGGCATAGTCCCCCACGTCTTGGGCCTCTCTTGGAAGGTGTGCTTCTGTCCAAGGGGACGTGCCTGATGTGTCTCACCAGAGGAGTCAGGAGTCAGACTGGCCAAACATGGGAGATGTAGCAATTCGTGAAAGGCCAACCTCAGAATGACCTTCACCACAAATGGCTCATCTTAACCCAGAAGAGCCTTCGAGATCTTGCAAAGTGGGTCAATATGCCCCTTCTTCAAAGGGTGAGTGTGAGGGTGAGTTACACATGTAACAGCTGGCTGACAGCAAGGGCTGGAAAACTGTCAGTGGCCATCCCCGCCATCATCGCCATCATCATCATTTCCCCTTTTAAATAGATAGTCGCTGGAGTCCGCTGTGGCCTTTCATGACCAAGAAAGGCTTTGTCGTAACCAAGTTTCATGTTGCTATTAAAACAGTGGGTTGCTAAAGGCAAATAAGGAAGCCACTTCAATTTCCCCGAGATTTGAGGAATTTTAGGTTTGGGGTTTTTGTCTCGTAAGCACAGTCAGCACTGACACATGTCTGTTGGATGGGTTTCAAGTTCAAGGCTTTGCCGTAGTGCTTCCTGATCTCATTGCATACTTTCCTATTGATTTTTTAAAAAACTGTTTATTTATTTATTTTGCAGGGAAGAGGGGGAGAGAGAGAGGGAGATAGCGAATCCCAAGCAGGCTCTGCACGGTCAGAGTGGAGCCCAGCTCCGGGCTCAGACTGATGAACCGTGAGATCATGACCTGAGCCACCCGGGGGGGCATCCCTGTTGGGCATCTTTTTGTGTGCTTATTGGCCATTTGCATATCTTCTTTGGAGAAACGACTTCATAATCCGTTGCCCATTTTTTTAATTGGGTTGTCTTTTTATTTTTGAGTTGTAACAGTCCTTTATATATTCCAGATATGCAAATATTTTCTGCCATTCTGTGGGTCCTCTTTTCACTTTCCCAATTGGGTGTCCTTTGAAACATCAACATTCTAGGGATGCCCCCCTGGCTTAGTCAGTGGAGCATGTGACTCTTGATCTCGGGGTTGTTTGAGCCCCACGTTGGGTGTAGAGACCACTTAAAAGCTTTTTAAGGGGCGCCTGGGTGGCGCAGTCGGTTAAGCGTCCGACTTCAGCCAGGTCACGATCTCGCGGTCCGTGAGTTCGAGCCCCGCGTCGGGCTCTGGGCTGATGGCTCAGAGCCTGGAGCCTGTTTCCGGTTCTGTGTCTCCCTCTCTCTCTGCCCCTCCCCCGTTCGTGCTCTGTCTCTCTCTGTCCCAAAAATAAATAAACGTTGAAAAAAAAAATTTAAAAAAAAAAAAAAAAAGCTTTTTAAAAGGGGGGGGGAGGGCACCTAGGTGGCTCAGTCAGTTGAGTGTCCGACTCTGATCAGCTCAGATCGTGATCTCACAGTTTTGTGAGCTCAAGCCCTGATTGGGCGCTGACAGCACAGAGCCTGCTTGGGGTTCTGTGTCTTCCTCTCTCCGCCCCTCCCCCACTCACACTCTCTCTGTCTCTGTCAAAGTAAATAAACTTACAAAAAAATAATTTAAAAAATTATTTTTAAAAAATTAATTAATTTAAAATGTGCGTCCATGGGGCGCCTGGGTGGCGCAGTCGGTTAAGCGTCCGACTTCAGCCAGGTCACGATCTCGCGGTCCGTGAGTTTGAGCCCCGCGTCGGGCTCTGGGCTGATGGCTCAGAGCCTGGAGCCTGTTTCCGATTCTGTGTCTCCCTCTCTCTGTGCCCCTCCCCCGTTCATGCTCTGTCTCTCTCTGTCCCAAAAATAAAAATAAACGTTGAAAAAAATAAAATAAAATGTGCGTCCAAGTTAGTTAGCATATAGTGTGCAACAATGAGTTCAGGAGTAGATTCCACAGTGCCCCTTCCCCATTTAGCCCATCCCCCCCGTCCCACAAACCCTCCAGCAACCCTCTGTTTCTTCTCCATATTTAAGAGTCTCTGATATTTTGTCCCCCTCCTTGTTTTTATATTATTTTTGCTTCCCTTCCCTTATGTTCATCTGGTTTTGTTTTGTTTTGTTTTGTTTTTAATTTTTTTTTCAATGTTTATTTTTGGGACAGAGAGAGACAGAGCATGAACGGGGGAGGGGCAGAGAGAGAGGGAGACACAGAATCGGAAACAGGCTCCAGGCTCTGAGCCATCAGCCCAGAGCCTGACGCGGGGCTCGAACTCACAGACCGCGAGATCGTGACCTGGCTGAAGTCGGACGCTTAACCGACTGCGCCACCCAGGCGCCCCTATGTTCATCTGTTTTGTCTCTTAAAGTCCTCATATGAGTGAAGTCATGATTTTTGTCTTTCTCTGACTGACTAATTTCACTTAGCATAATACCCTCCAGTTCCATCCACGTAGTTGCAAATGGCAAGATTTTATTCTTTTTGGTTGGCGAGTAATACTCCATTGTGTATATAGACCACATCTCTTTTCTCCATTCATCCATCGATGGGCATTTGGGCTCTTTCCATACTTTGGCTATTGTCGATAGTGCTGCTATAAACGTGGGGGTGCATGTGTCCCTTTGAAACAGCACACCCGTGTCCCTTGGATAAATGCCTAGTAGTGCAATTGCTGTGTCGTAGGGTAGTTCTGTTTTTAGTTTTTTGAGGAACCTCCATACCGTTCTCCAGAGTGGCTGCACCAGCTTGCATTCCCACCAACAGTGCGAAAGAGATCCTCTTTCTCTGCATCCTTGCCAACATCTGTTGTTGCCTGAGTTGTTGATGTTAGCCATTCTGACAGGTGTGAGGTGGTACCTCATTGTGGTTTTCATTTGTATTTCCCTGACGATGAGTGATGTGGAGCATTTTTTCATGTGTCAGCTGGCCATCTGGATGTCTTCTTTGGAGAAGTGTCTATTCATGTCTTTTGCCCATTTCTTCACTGAATTATTTGTGTTTTGGGTGTTGAGTTTGATAAGCTCTTTATAGATTTTGGATACTAACCCTTTATCTGACATGTCGTTTGCAAATATCTTCTCCCATTCTGTCGGTTGCCTTTTAGTTTTGCTGATTGTTTCCTTCGCTGTGCAGAAGCTTTTTATTTTGATGAGGTCCCAGTAGTTAATTTTGGCTAAAAAAAAATTCTTAAAAAAAATATATCAACATTAATTTATTTTTTTAAGTTTTTTTTTTAATGGTTATTTATTTTCAGAGAGAGAGACACAGCGTGAGCAGGGGAGGGGCAGAGAGAGAGGGAGACACAGAATCCGAAGCAGGCTCCAGGCTCTGAGCTGTCAGCACAGAGCCCGACGCGGGGCTCGAACTCACAGACCATGAGATCACGACCTGAGTGAGCCACCCGGGCGCCCCCCCCAACGTCCTAATTTTGATGAAGTCCTACGTGACTATTTTTTCTTTTGTCGTATGTGTTTGTAGTGTCATATTTAAGAAACGGTTGCCTAATCCCAAATCGGAAACATCAATACTTAATGTGTTCATCTAAGAGTTTTATAGTTTTAGCTCCTTGATCCATTGTGAACTGAGTTTTGTATGTGGTGTGAGGAAGGGAATCCAACTTCATTCGCTTGCCTGTGGATATCTGGTTTCCCAGCACCATTTCCCCCCCCCACTGACTTGTCCTGGTACCATTGCAAAAAAATAAATAATAATAATCATTGACCCAAACCATAAGGGTTTATCTCTGGCCTCGTCAGGTAGCAGTGGTGCTGAGTCCAGTTTCAAGTTCTTCTCCATACTCTGAGGACGGGCGGGGTCCCACCTCCTCAGAGAGGCACCAGCTGACTGGGGTCCTGTCCTCAGAGGCCCGGGGCTGCTGGGTGGGACCCGTCCCCCAAGCTCCTGAGGCAGCAGTTGTAGGTGAGCAGTGTCTCCTTGAAGGTGGACTTCCAGTACCGGGGGCACCTCCTCCGTGCCTCTAGGTGCCAGTCGCTGCCACCCTTTCCACGTGTCCCCCAGCTCTAGAGGCGGTGGCTGCTTCCGGGGGCTGGCCCTGTTTACCTCCGGGCTCCCCTTATGGCCTCTCGATCCCTGTTAACCCAATTCCCAATATGAATTATAAAAAAAATATTTAATGTGTATTTATTTTTGAGAGAGAGAGAGAGAGAGCACAAGTGTAGGAGGGGCAGAGAGAGAGAGGGAGACACAGAATCCGAAGCAGGCTCCAGGCTCCGAGCTGTCAGTGCAGAGCCCAAGGTGGGGCTCGAAACCATGAACTGGGAGATCATGACCGGAGCTGAAGTGGAGTGCTCAACCGACTGAGCCACCCAGGTGCCCCCCAATATAACATTTTTTATGAGTAAAATCACTGCTAAGATTTCCGTTTTCCTGACTTGACCCTCGCGGATACATGCTTCCATTCATTCATTCTTCATTCATTCATTCTCTCACTCAGTTCACGCTTCTGTGATGGGGCCCAGGCAGGGCAAAGCTGGGGGCTCGGGGATAAATCAGACGTGGTTCGGGGTGCCTGGGTGGCTTAGTTGGTTGAGCGTCTGACTTCGGCTTGGGTCATGATCTCTCATAGCTCGTGGGTTCGAACCCCGCGTCGGGCTCTGTGCTGACAGCTCAGAGCTTAGAACCTGCTTCGGATTCTGTGTCTCCCTCTCTCTCTCTGCCCCTCCCTGCTTGTTCTCTCTCTCTCTCTCTCAAAAATAAATAAACATTAAAAAAAATAAATCAGACATGGTTCTACCCTTGAGGAGCTCACAGGCCGATAGGAGAGGCATTCACGGACACAGAGAGAGTCCCGAGACCAGCTGCCAGGGAAAACCAGGACCACAATTTGAAGACCCATGTAAGCCTTTCATGCTTCCTGTCTCCTCCTTGTCCAGTTGTGGGAGACTTCTGGGGGTGGGGGCTCTCACCCCTGGGAGCTGCTGGGGGGAGTAGGGACAGATGTGAGTTGCATCAGCCCGGCTGGGGTCCCCCGGGGGCTGCTGAGATTCAAGCCAGCCCACAGCAGGCTAATGGGACCCAGATGCCACAGCACGTTCTGGCACATGCAGAGTCGGGCCTGAGGCCTCTCAGAGGAGCCGGGGGTGGGGGGGGTGGGCAGTGGCTGCCCACAGGGGAGGAAGCTTCGTTCTGCCTGGATTCCCCCATCAGAGATTCGGTCTCTTGGCACAGAGAGGCCTGAGCCTTACCTGATGGGATGGACCGGACAGTGGGCTGGATCTGAGGGTGGTCCTGTGACCCTCTCTGCACGCCCCCCACCCCAATAATGAGTGGGTCCTTCTTGGGTTTCCCTAGCGGACGGCCGAGCGGCATATTCCTGGGCTTGGGACAGGAATCCAGCTCAGACAGACCTGGGTCACGTCCGGCTCTGCCTCCCACCAGCTGTGGACTTTGGGCCCGGGCTTCTCAGGGCATGGGTGTCTCCGCAGTGAAGTAGGGCTCATACTTGCCTCACAGGAAGACGGGGCACTTTGTGAAACGTCAAATCCTGCACCCACGCAAAGGGTCGTGTGATGACCTTGTCCTTGAAGCTCTCAGAGCCTGCAGGTGAAATGAAAGTGCTGTGTGTGGGAACTGCCGGGAGGGACAGGGGGCAGAGAGGGGCCAGGGGGCCAGGCCGTGCTCCAGATGGATCTGTTCCGGGTGGCAGGAACCAGCTGGGAATCCCTGGCCCCCTGTGGTGCCCGACTCCTGGCAAAATGATGGTCGGTCGTGATACCCGCCCCAGAGAGTTGGGTGAGGTGGCATAAGGCAGACACTTTCCTGCAATCTGGGGACACGTTGTCTCAGGCCTTCGTTGCCTCCGGGCTTTGAGGCGTGTGATCTCCTGGCGTGGATGCCCTATAATGGCTCTGCAGGCTGTATCCAGAAACTTCCTCCCAGGTGCTGCTACAGGTACTCCCAGGGCAGCTGGGTCAGAGCCCCCTGTCCCATCCAGGCCTCACAAAGGTCCTGTGGCCACACACATCCCAACTTTAGCCCCTGAGGCCCCTTGAAGTTTTTCATCCATTTGGGGATTTTATTTATTTATTTATTTATTTATTTATTTATTTATTTTTGAGAGAGGGCACAAGTGAGCGAGGGGCAGAGAGAGAGGGAGGGAGAATCCCACAAGGGGCATAGAGGGAGAGAGAAAGAGGGAGGAAGAGAGAGAAGCGGGGTTCACCTGAAGCGGGACTCAAGCTCACCCAAAGTGGGGCTCGAACTCACGCACCGGGAGGGCATGACCTGAGCTGAAGTCCAACGCTTAACCGACTGAACCACCCGGGCGCCCCTGTTTGGGGATTTTAGAGCCAGAAACTGCTTAAGGGCTCCTTAGTACCTTGTCCCCACTTGAAGAAACTGAGGCCCAGAGAGGATGTGACTTTCTTCAGTCCCATGGGAGGTTTGTCGGCCCATGGAACACATTTCTTCCCACTGCCCTGCTAGGCAGCCCTCCAAGGGGTCTTTATCAAGTATGATTTGCACACCGCTAACTCTTTCGACTTCCTGAGGTAACATTTGGGCTGGATATCCCAAAGGCCCCGAATCCCAGGGCCCAGCCTAGCCCTCCCCCTCCTGGCTACGCTGGAGTCCTAGCCCAGCCCGGCTCTGTCCTCCATACCATGCAGCCCGGGCCGCTTCTGGCCCAGACTGCTTGGGCCCCCTGCTCATCCTCTGCTCCAAGAGCATGGGCTGGGCTGGCAAAGAGGGGCCAAGTCCCCATCAGCCCTGCCAGTGCCTCCTCTGCCTGGGATCCCTGCAAGGCCTCCCTGATTACTGCCGACCCTCTTCGTAAATGCTGACCACCCGTGCCTGGAGGGAGAGAGCCTGGAACTGCTGGCCTGGGGGCTCAGAGGCCCCGGCTGTTAGCACCAGGGGCCTCTCTGAGCCCCAGAAGGACTGACCCCCCCCTTCCCCACCCCGGCTCACTTCCGGGACACTGCTGGCTTCTGGCCTCGCTCCACCTCCTCCAGCTGCTTCTCCAGGACTCACTCTCTGAGGGGTAGGCATCCCCCTCCGGCGGGTCTTTGGCCTCCAAGGTCCTTATTTGACACTCTTGCCTGGGACCAGCTAGTCCTTTCTGAGCCATCCCTGGCCAGGGCCTTGGGTGAGCTCAGTCTGGGCTGTCGTGGAGCCCGAGCCGCATCTCCAGGGGCCGCTCACATTCAAGTCTCGTCTGAGTTTCTTGTCTGCTCACGCTCCCACCAGGCCAGCGGGCAGGCCGCAGCCCAGGTCCCCACGTCGTCCTGCGCTGCGGCATAACAGCCTCCCCAGCCCTCTCCCTCCGCCCTCAGAGCCTCCGTCCGGTTATTCCAGCGAAGCACATAATCCGTAAATGTAAGACCAGCGGATTTTCACAAAGGGACCCTTCTACGGAGCCGGCACCAGATCAAGAAATGGTAACCGGAGCCCCGAGCCCCCTCCCAGGGCGACCGTGATCCTGACTTCCAACACGATGGATTATTTTGCCTGTCTTTGAGCATCGCATGAGTAGAATCTCATAGTATTGGGGTGGGTGCTGTGATGAACTGCCCAGGTTCCCCTCCTGGAATGGAGAACTTCACTTGCTTCTGGGAGAGCAGCTGGAACATGGTCGTCAGTTCTTGGCCCTTTGGGGGCTACAAAAGCTGCCTTGCCCAAGGTCATGTCTTCTAGGGACTGCCTGCATCCAGTGACTCATCAGCATGGGCTGTAAAGACCCAGCCCCTTGCCCTAACTCGGGACCATCCTGCAGGGCCGTCCAGCCCCGTGGGTGCTGAGGCTGTAAAGGGAGGGCATCACGGTTCAACTCCTCCTTTGCAGCTAAGTTGTCCTAGGACTTAAGTTCTGGCAAATGATGTGAGGTGTAAATATCACATGCCACTTTGGGGGACTCCCTCTAAGGGGCAGAGAGTGCCCTGCTTCAGTCCTTCCTTATTCCTTCTGGCTGGAATGCATACGTGATGCTGGCGCTTGAGCAGCCATCTTGGACTGAAAGGTGGAAGCGGTGTGCTGAGGGTGGTACAATCCACAAGCCGATGGGAACCTGGCTCACTGACATTGTGGTGACCAGCCCTGGGCTGCCCTCCTTGGGCTTCTTCACAAGCGAAGAAAGTAACTTTTTTTAAGTTTATTTATTTATTTTGAGAGAGAGAGAAAATGCAGAATCCCAAGCAGGCTCCGCACCATCAGCGCAGAGCCCGACGCGGGGCCCGAACTCACGACCCATGAGATCGTGAGCCGAGCCAAAGTGGGATGCTCAACTGACTGAGCCACCCAGGCACCCCGGGAGAAAGTGACTTCTAACCTGTTTAAGCCACTCTTACCTTGTTGTTGCTATTTACCATTGAGATGAATCCTGACAGATTCATTTCATTCGTGATTAATGAACCCTCAAATGGTCTCAACACCAACCAGTCATGGACGAGTGAGAGGCCAAAAAGAGTAAAATTGTGCACTGCATCTAATGAAAACAGATACCTCCCCCCAAAAAAACGATTTTGCAAAGAGCCTTAGGATACTATAAAATGTGTCTTCAGTTTTGATGTGGAATAAAACCCATGTCTCTGCAAAAATACTCCGCCATTCCCTCTCTCTCTGCCCGTCCTCTACTTGGGCTCTATCTCTCTAAAATGAATAAATGTTAAAAAAAAAATACTCCGCCATTTACATCAGCATGAATATTGCTTAAGATTTGACGGGGCGCCTGGGTGGCGCAGTCGGTTGAGCGTCCGACTTCAGCCAGGTCACGATCTCGCGGTCCGTGAGTTCGAGCCCCGCGTCAGGCTCTGGGCTGATGGCTCGGAGCCTGGAGCCTGTTTCTGATTCTGTGTCTCCCTCTCTCTGCCCCTCCCCCGTTCATGCTCTGTCTCTCTCTGTCCCAAAAATAAATAAACGTTGAAAAAAAAAAAAATTTAAAAAAAAGATTTGATTTTGCCGGTCATAGAACTAAGAGGTTCCCGTCACCGGAAGGGCCTGGCTCTTGAGTTCGACACACCTGGGCTGCAACTTGAGCTCTTCCAGGTGTTGACTGTGTCGCCTCAGGCAAGTCACCTAACCTCTCTGAGTCTCCATTTCCTCATACAGGAAATGCAGCCGGTGTCGAGTGGGGCGAATGAAATCATGGGCAGGAAAAGTGTCTATTGCTGGGCTTGGGGCAGAGCAGGTGGGCGGGAAATGCCAGTTCCCTGGGAAGCTCCTTACCCACACCCACACCTACCCTTCTTTCTTGCTAAGGGAACCCTGATTGTGTTCAGCCCTCAGGTGGTCTAATGCTGGAAAGGAAGTAGGGCACCCTTCCCAGGCCCGGGGTGGGGTGGGGTGGGGGGTTTAAATCTCAATTGGTCTAAGCCAGTGTTTGTCATTCTACTCCCTTTGCTAGTAATTGGGGTAGGCAAAGGGCTCTGCAGCGACAGTGGGGAGTCTACCTGGGATTCTCCCTCTCTCCCTCTCTCTCTGGAGACTTTTGGATGCCCCATCCAGGCCCACGGGCCTTGCAGTGCTCAACCTAGGGCCATGATGTGAGAGAGGAACAATTTCTTGCCTTGTTTAAGCAACCCTACTTTTGGAGTCTTTTCATGACAGCAGTTTCCTGAGTACCTTATGGAAACACCCTGAGTTGTTGAGTCTCTGATCTTGGTTCTCTCCTTGGAAGGTGGTGGGGATTGGGGCGGGGTTCTGATTTGTGTGGGTGGTGGACCATGGCTGTGACGAATGTCTTCCTGTTTGGGGACCTCCCCCCCCCACCCAGTTCAGTCTCACCTACCACCTTGGTTCCCCCCTGCTGTGGCCCTTGGCCAGGAAAGTGGGGTCCCCTCCGCCACAGCCCAGATCACCCCTGAGTCCACGGCCGTCCCAAGCCCCGACCTCACGGCGGAATTCCCAGCATGCCTTGCACTGGGCTGGGCCACGTCAGGACTAGCAGAGGTTGAGGGATAAGTGAACCATGAAACCAGACTTCCAGGAACACACTTCTTAGTTAACTTACTCATCCTCCGCCTCTGTTAGGCACTTGGATGGAGGACGTCCCAATTTAATATTTAAACAAGAAGTTGAATTTTGATACAGGGGCGAGGGGACTTGTTCCCCTAGCCCAGAGCTGCTGGAAAAGCTACTGTCCTCCTTGCCTGGGCTTGGCCAGCCAGGAAGGTTCATTAGATTACTGACAATACACCTGCCTCAGGCCCTGCTGGGCCCCTCTTGACACCCCCCCCCACCCCCCATAAAGGGCTGGATCCTCATCTTCCTAGACTCCCAAACAAAAGCATCTGCAAACACACAGCCAGAAACCAACCGCAGGGTTCCTAGGATCTGATTACTGTCCCCAGGGCAGCCTTCCATGGGAGCCCGCCCCTCCCTTCCCCTTTCCGAGAACTGGAGAACTCAGTTGCCCAGCAAATGTTCCGGCTATTAAGAAGGGGGGTTAGCCCAAGGCTGTGAGCTTGGGATGGGGATGAGCGAAGCACCAAGGGGCGGGGGAATCAGGTGGAGGCTGAGGAGCCCGCAGGGGGTGGGTGGGGAGGCGAGAGCTCTGCTCTGTGGGTGTTGCCCTGGGAGGTCAGGAAGAGCCCTCTCCAAAAAAAAGGGAAGAGCCCGCTCCAGCGTCCCCAGCCTACCTCCTCCCTGCTTGGAGCTCAGGCCTCAGGCCAGCCCAGGGCTGGGTTCGAATCTCAATATTGCTGCCCACGTGCTAAGCCTCAGTTTCCCCAGCGAGCATTTTGGGGGAGGGGTGTAACATAGAAATGTACTCCGTGCCAGGCGCCGCGCTGGCCCATTTGATCGTCACAACCATGCAAGAACAGAGCACCAGGGAGGGTGGAGGAGGCTGGGGTCCTCCAGGCTGGGTGGCGAGGGTGGCATCTTCCGGTCTCACAGCCAGGGGATGAATCAGCCTTTTCCCCCTACCTCTGCCTGCCCACACCCATCCTCTCGGCCTCTTTTCTCCAGGCCGCGGCTGTTATTTCTGGCCAGCTGGATCCTGACTGGTTTATATCTGCCGCATTAAGAGGCTGGGCGTGGGTCAGGCTCAGTGAGGTCCAGTCCCCCAACTGCCAGGCTGATGGATGGAGGGTCCTTTGTAGGACGCGGAAGAGGAAAAATCGCCTGTGTGCCCCCTCCGCCTTCCCCTGCCCACTTTCTCAGAGAAAGGATGCCAGGAGCATCTGAGAGTTCTCCCGTTCTTGGCCCCGCCTGGCATGATGTGAGGAGAGTCTGGAAGCCAGGGCTGCCTCCTGGGCCCCATTTCCAGAATGGGGTCCTCTTAGGAGGTCTGTGAACATTTGGCCAGGCTGTGCTCCTGCAGAACTGGCTTCAGCTGCTCTGGCCTGGCCTGGCGGATTAGAAGGCGGCAAGGGTGGCCGAGGCCCCAACGATCTTACTGATGCACCCCTCCCCGGGGAGAGGGGACCCAGAGCTGGTCCCTCAGCTCCGCATGGACTTCTGGGAACCTCTTGAGGCACCCCCGTGCCCACCCCCGCTGAAAATTACATGGATGTGCCTCACTGGGAGCCTGAGCCCAAACCCAGCGATAGCCCTGAGAGGCTTTGACAAGCCGCTGCCCTTCAAGATCTTTGGGGACGGGCCAAGAATCCAATAGTAGTCAAAGATGCCTGGGAGCTGTGGGGCCGCAGGAAGAGCAGTCAGAGAAGGCTTCCCGGAGGGGACATCAACCTTATGGGAAGGAACATGAGGAGTCTGTTGGTGGGATGGGCAATACAGGCACAGAGTGGCCAATAGAGAGGGAGGGGAGTCAAGCATGTGCAGTTTGGCTGGAGTGGAGGGCCATGCTGAAGGCTGCAGAGGGAGGCAGGACCAGCGATCAGTAATGCCGGGCCCGAGTTAGGCCCACAGAGGCGCTGAGGGTGAGCAAGTGACGTTGTCTGTTCACCTCTGCGTGCTGGTACCCAGTAGGCACTCACACACGACGGCTAAATGGCTGATTAACCGATGCTTGATCCTAGGAGGGCACCTTACCTGCCTAAGTATATACAGTTATAGAATTTCCATTATTGAAGCAAAACCTGCTCGTTCTAAAAAAAAAAAAAAAATTAAAAGGTGAATGATGTTGTGGTTGGAGAAATTACTTACATAGAATCCATTGTTTTCACCAAAATATCTCCTGTTCTTGAGTACCCCTAGAGCCAGGGAGCTCACTTCCTAATAAGGCTGCCCAAGAGGGTCTGCAGACAGAATCCAGGGGTCTCTAAACACCTGCCCCTTGGCTGCCAGGGTGCAGCCTGCCGAGCCCGAGTCCCTGGCAGCATCGTGGCCCCGCAGGGGGAGTGCTTCTCCAGGCTGACCAGAATGCCCAGCTCTCACAGACGGCTTCCTCAACACCAACCAGCTGGGGCCTCACCTGGCAGAGAGCATTTTCCTCTGGCCCAGCCCTGGGGCTGCCAGCAGGGCACCTCTGGTCTCTCCCGGGATCTTGGCCAGGCATCCAAGATGAGGCAGGAGAGACCCCACAGGCCGGGGGCAGCATGGCCCTACTCTGGTAACGGGCTCTTGGGGGCATCTCATTTGGCCTCATTTAGGTTATGCACCGGGGGTAAAGGGTAGGAACGCAGGCTCCCCACGCCAACCCCACCCCCAGGCTGTCAGCTTATTGGCTGCTGGGTCCCTAGACTCTGCTCTCTGGGCAGGCTGAGTGACCTCAAGCTTGTCACCAACCCCCTCCAGCCCCAGATGCTTCCCCATCTGCAGGATGGGGCTAATGTGGGCTGTGCGAGCGGGTTCGTTTCATCAACCACCAAGCACTTGGTGTCAGGGCGTCACTTTTATTATATTTATTATTATCATGTGTTGATCGTGGGTGGGGGTGGGGTGTTTTCCTTAAAATGCTTTTCCTGAGCCCAAAGAACTCCACGCCCCCATGCCCTGGGGTGGCCAGCTGGCACATCTCACCCTTGCAACAACTCTGGAAAGAAGAAAGAATGGGGTGGGCAGGCAGGCCTCCCCCAAAGGGCTCCCCAGGCCAGCTCTGCATGTCTCAGTGCTGCTGAGAAAGAAACCAAAGGCAGAAAAGAGCCAGGCACCTACCTGGGTTCACGAGGCTCGGTTTGCACCCCCGGCTCTCCTACAGGCTGCCTCCCCCTGCCCCTCAGGAGCTCCCCTCTCCTTCCTATCCCCTTTCCTTGGGTTTTTCCAGGCCCCCGTGGTGGGCACCTCAGCCCCCACCAGCCTGGCTTCCCTGTGACGCCCCGGAAGACGGCTCTGGTGTGCCGTCCAGATGACCCAGATGTTCACCCGGCTCACTCCAGCTCATTCTGGCTGCCGCTCCCCCCTCCCCGCCCCCCGGGACCGGCTGCCTCCACCCTGAGATAGCACACTGGCCTGGGGGTGTCCCACCAGCCTCACACTGAAGGGAGTGTATCCAGGGGCCTACAGCACGGCCTCCAAGAACACCTCCTGGGCCAACAGTTCCCCGCCCTCCCCCCAGCCTGCCCCAAATCCTGGCCTGCAGCAACTCGGGCCTCCCTCTCCCAGGCCGCCCCCCCCACCCCCTTCCCGCCCCGTCTCGCCTCCCCCGGGGAAAGGTGACCGGGTGCCCCTCTCCATCAGGACGCCCGGGTGGGGCGCGGGGCCCGGCGGGGCCCTCACAAGTACATCTTCATGGCCTCGTGTGTCGTGGGGCAGTAGCGGGCATGGAGCTGGGCCAGCAGCGCCCTGGACGTGGCCTTGAAGCGGGTGCCCTGGCTCTTCCTGTTCCACACGTGGACGGCGTAGGTGGCGTTCAGCAGCCGGCGCAGCTCCTGGGGGCTGATGTCCTCGAAGTACTTCTTCCAGTTCTGCCAGGGGATGGGGTAGAAGGCCTCACAGGGCAGGGCGGTGACCCCGCGGCAGGCGTGGCTGTCACCCAGGCTGCGGACGGAGCACCACTTCTTGAAGACCCGCGTGAGCAGCTGCGGGCCCTGGTGGCCCCAGATCCAGCCGTTGTAGTGGGCCACGAAGTCTCGCATGCACAGCGCCATGAACTCGTGGTGGCGCTCGAAGGCCAGGAAGGCCCCGTTGAGGACGTAGCGGGACTGAGTGCCCAGCGTGTTGGTCAGATTCCGCAGGCTCTTGAGGACGATGAAGTCCGTGTCCAGGTAGATGCCCCCGAACTTCCACATGAGCGCGATCCTGGAGGCGTCGGAGAGCACGGGCAGCAGGTAAGGCTCCCACCGGCGTCGCCTGGCCGCGTACCAGGCTGCCAGCGGCGTGTCCCGGAACAGCTTTTCCAGGTCCAGCGGGAGCACGTGGACGTTGGGGAAGCAGCCCAGAAGCGAGAGCCCCAGGTGCCGGGGCAGGGAGGCGTTCCCGCCGGGCAGCCCCTTCATCAGGACCACCACCCGGGACTCGGGGTGAGCCCTGGCCGCCGACTCCACGGAGCACATGAAAAGGAAGCTGGGGTTGGTCCGGTCTGAGGTCTCCAGGAAGAAGATGTTGCCCGGAGGCGGGGTGCCGGAGATCGGCGTAGGGGGCACCAGTCGGGGGCAGGGGACGTCGGCAGGCAGGTTAGAGAACTCCCTCTGGCCGCCGGGCTCTCCCGCGATGTGCCAGTAGATCATGACGGAGACGAAAAACGTGAACTTGAAGCTGATGATAAACAGGGTGCAGACCCGCTGCCTCGGGGCTCCCCGGAGCAGCCGCAGCAGGCAGTCAGGGGGCCTGGACATGTTCTCCCCAGATGACCCCAGGAGCCTCCAGCGGGAACCGGCTGGTCTGCAAGAGATGAGCAGCACATCAGGGCAGGCTGCCACCTCCCTAAGCCCGAGAAAACGCTTCCCACAGACACCGGCCACGGCCGAGGCTGGCTTCCGAAGCCCTGGGGCCCGCCGGTCGCAGAGTCCCATCTCCTTCCTCACCTGGGAAAGCTGGAAAAGGTCTGGGCAGAGTCCCTTTCGCTCTCTGTGACACACCTTTGAGCTTCCCAAGGACGCAGCCAGCGCTATCTACGACACGTGGCCATCGCGGGCCCAGGCCGGGGTTCCGGCAGCCACGAGGGTTGTCAGAGGTGATGCTCCTGCACGCGGCACACGGGCCCCTTTGCCGGGTGAGGCCGGTCCCCCTCGGGCCGCTGGCAGCCTGTGATTCGAAGCCTAGCGCTTTACCCCTCAGCCCCATTCAGCTCCACAGACCGGCTGGAACTGCGCCGAGGAGGCAGACGGCCAAGCAGCCTTGGGGACTTTCTGCAGAGAAGCCTGGGGCTCCGGCGGCCTGGGCGCTGGCTGCTAAGGGGCTGGCTGGCAAGCTTGCAGGACGGGTGGGCTCCAGACACATGGGGATGCGTGCTGGGTCCTAAAGCCCTTGCCTCAGACGCAGTGGGGTCTCCTGGGCACCTGGCTTCCCCAGCCCCCGCCCTGGGCTGTGCAACTTACAGACGCAGGTCTGGAAGGACAGGGGCGGGGAGGTTGTGCCGTAGCCTGTAACCTTGCCCAGGACTATTGCCCTTGGACCCTCACCCTCTCCTGGTGATGTCCACTTGGCCAGCAGCTAAGAACATCCTGGGGGCCCGGCAGGTGGCTGGGGGGAACAAAACAGGCTTGGGCTCTGTCCCCAAGGGTAGGACTATAGGAGCATCTGGGAGGCACGGGACCTGACGTGTACCTGAACCAGCTAAGACCTGGGGCAACGCACTCAGCTCAGATTTGCCACCTTCAGGACGGGAACACTGGAACCCACTAAAGGGTTGGCCGTCACCACACACGTGCCAGGTGACCTGCTCAGCACTTCACACATAGTCAACTTCTTAAACCCTCACAACCACCCTTTGCAGAGGCGATCATCGCCCCCATCTTACAGGTGAAGAAACCGAGGCACTGAGAAGTCTGGTAAGCTCACACACGGTCCCACAGTAGGCAAGTGGCAGGGCAGGGCTTGGGAGCCAGGCCATCTGGCTCCAGAGTGCACTCTCTCACCACTGCACCATCCGGCCCGGGAGAGAACCGGCAGAGGGGACGTGGGAGCGTGCCTGGCACTTTGAGGACTCCGTGCACATTCGCCGGGGCTGTTCTCGCTATTCGCAGGATCCTGGCCACCGTGTACTCAGTGCCTTCTAAATTCTTGGTGCCCCACGCACACCCCCTCTGGCTCTCAGTAACCCCCGGGGTAGTTGTATCATTTCTCCTTCAGCGGCCAGGAAACTTGGACACAGAGGGGCGGGGGGACTGGGTGCGGCCCGCAGGCTAAGGGGAGCTGGAGTCACCCCTTCCCCAGGACAGACGGATCTCCTGGCCTGAGAGCGAGACTGAGCAACTGGCCGGCCCTCCTGGTGGAGGGCCGGGAACCGCGATGACGTCACTGGCTGGTAACTGACCAGCCTGGGCGGCCCATGGCGGCGAGGTGGGGATCTGGGCAGCCGGGCAGCCCTCCTGGAGACACGCCCTGGCTCAGCAGCCAACCTTCTCTGCCAACAGGAACACGGCCCTTCCACAAGCTCTCCGCGTCCACAAATCCATCTGTAAGACACAGCGAGACACAGAGTGAGGGGGGTGGCGGGCTCACGGAGTCGGCCCCCAGCCGCACAGGGGGGGGATGCTCATTGATTTGTTGACTGTCTCGGCCCCACAGGGAATGTACTTGGGAGAAAGGGAGAGCTGGGTGCGGCTCTGCCCTGGAGGAGCTCTCAGCGTGTGGGGGGACCATCTGGAAATGTACTAGTCACAGTTGAAATGGAGCAAAGGGCCCAGCGGGGCCAGGGAAGGTGGCTTCTGCAGAGGTCACACTGATGGAGGGGCCTTAGCCAGATGGGCCTCCATACCGCCAAGGGCGCCTGCACACCTGCCCTCCCCAGAGCCCAGCTCAGTCCTTGGCGCATAGTAGGGACACACAACCTGACTCATCCTCTCGTGGACCCGCTCACTCACTGACTCACTCCCCTGGCAGCCAGAGGGACACTTCAAAAACACAAGCCAGGTCACGTCATTCCTCTGTTCAGACCCTCGGTGACGTGGGAGGCCCCGGTCGCCCAGGTGCTCCCATCCCTGACCTCACACCCCACCTGCCCTACCCCAGCCACGCCTGGCCTCCTCACTCCTTCTCAACCCCACCGCCCACCCCCGTGCTGCCTGCACACTTGCCGTTCCCTCGGCTTGGAATGCTCTTCCCATGGCGTTCACCTGGCTCGTTCCCTCCCCTCCCTCTCGTCCTCAAAAATCATGCCTCCCCAGCCCTTCCATAGTCCCCTGTGGAGCTCGCGGCACCTGATCGAGCATCCTGGACATTTGGTACTCGTTTGTTTGGGTTACTTATTTGGAGCATAACCCCACGAGGACAGGTATTTTTTGCCTTTTGTTCAGCATCTAGAGGAGATGACTCTTGGAAGGTCGTTAACAAATACCAAGGGAGT
This sequence comes from Leopardus geoffroyi, assembly GCF_018350155.1. NCBI lineage: Eukaryota > Metazoa > Chordata > Mammalia > Carnivora > Felidae > Leopardus > Leopardus geoffroyi. The sequence continues at coordinate 136,271,962 of NC_059341.1, forward strand.
GAGTGACTCAGCGGGTGGGAATGAATGAATGAATGAATGAAGGTGGGAGCGAGTGAGTGAAGGAGCAGATCAGTGAATGATCAGCGAGTGAATGAACGAATGAGTGAATGAATGAGTGAATAAGTCAGTGAGCCAGCAAATCAGCACGTGACCGAATAAAGCAGTTGAGCGCCTGTGTGAGGGACCTGGGGGTCGGCGGCTGGGTCAGGAGTGGCAGGGCCAATATACATCAAGAACCTTGTGTTTCCCCCGCCCTGGTTTTCGCCTGCGAGGAGAGGCTATTTTGGTCTTGAGTATTTTTAACCCAGAGTGAACCACACCGAGCAGGGGACAGACAGTTGGATCGAGCAAGGTCCTGGCTGCTTGGGGGTCCCGAGGCGTCGGGGTGATCTGGGCCTTCTGTGGGGTGGGGTGGGGTCTGGGCCTGTTGGGGAGATGGGATTTGCCACCTGAGCCCACGCCGACCGCAGGGGACAGTACCGGCCCCGAGCAACACCGTATTTGGTGCTCGAGCCCAAGACCCAGGAATAGAAACGACGCGCGGGGCCAAGTTGGCCACAGCCAAATACCCGTGTGACCTCAGGCCCGAAGCATGCTCCTGGCCCCCCTGGATGGGCCTCGCAGCTGTGGCTCAAGTCCTGACCCTTGTCAGTGGAGCCTGGCACACTGCTCCTCCTCCTGCCTCCCTGCCTAACGCTTTCAGCCCTGCACCGGGGAGAGATTTCCAGTTAGGTGGTCAACTGTGGCCACTTCCCTGCCCTGAGCTCTTCTGTGGCTCCCCATCCTCAGGGACCCTCCCAGCCCCCCACGATCCATCTCAGGCAGGACGTGAGGGCGAGAAGCACACAGCCGGCAGGCCAAAGGGCCAAAGGCCTGACCGCTCCCTGTGGGTTTGGCCCTTGCATTAGTTTTGGGGGCCCCACGTCAGGAGCGTCAGCATCAGGGACCAGCCCAGGGCCTTGGAATGGCCCCACTACCTGAAGGTTGTCATTCATTCACGGCCCACAGTAGGGGCATCTCCCTCTGCCCTTCCCTCGGCTCCGAGGTCCAGCCCAGCTCAGCCCAGTGCTGGCTGACCGCGACCCAGACAGAACAGGGTCGCGGCGATGGTCAGACACAGTCCACACTTCCCGAACGACTTACTACCAGGATAGGTGCTCACTGTCCCTGGGGTTCCAGAGCTAGGCCCTTGGAGAGTCTGATACCCCAAGGGGGACACAGAGGCCCAGAGACGGTAAGGGATTTGGCCAGGGTCTCGCAGCAGCAGAGAGCGGAACTGGGACCCTTAGGGAGCTCTTCCTACCCCTCTGCAAGAAACGTCCCCTCCCCGGGCCTTCCTCGAGCTGCGGCAGGAGGCTGACAGCCCAGCAGAAGTCTCAAACCACAAAACCAAGGAGATGTGTGAGACTCTGATCAGCATCCTGTATCGGCTTCCTGTGGCTGCGGAAACTGATGACCACAGCTCTGAGGCTGAACGCAGATGCGTATCTTCTCACAGCTCTGCAGAGTGGAGGTCTAAATCCAAGGTGTCAGCGGGACCACGCCCCTTCTCGGGCTCCGGGGGAGAACCGTTCCTTGCTTCTCCCAGTTTCTGGTGGCTCCAGACATTCCTGGGCTTGTGGCCGCTTCCTCCAATCTCTGCCGCTGTCTTCACGCGGTCTTCCCCTCTGTCTCTTGCAAGGACACTCGTCATTGTACTTATGGCCCACCTCACTAACACGGGATCATTTCCTTAACTCAAGGTCCTTAACTTAGTAACGCCTGCAAAGACCCTTTTCCCAAAGGAGGTCACATTCATTTGTTGCAGGGTTAGGACGTGACAATCTTCTCTGAGGCCACTCTCCATCCCACTACACCTCCTTTCTATGTCTCTCTGTCCTGGAGACTCAGAGTCCCTCTCAGGTCACACACTGCCTGGAACATCCCTGAAACGGCAGCTCCGTGGAGAATGTGCCTGGGGGGGCCTCTCTGCGTGGCAGGACAGCACTGGGGAGTCCCAGTGGACATGGGGTGGCAGGCTTTGCCTGCCCAGCATCCGTCCCCCCTCTGCTGATAAGAGTATCCTGGTTGCCTTTGAGGGACCACCTCTGCCCCACAGACCCCACTCTCTAGCTCTTGGGGGTGGCACACATTCAGATCTGCCTAATGACAGTGTCACGTTCTCCAGCCACAGTGAGTAGCTGGGGGCAGGGCATGTAACCCAGTGCGGGCCAAGCAGAGTCAGGAGCTTTCCAGTGGGGTCTCTAAGATGAGGCCCGAGCCGGAGGGGAGAGCCTGGCTGAGGCTGAAGCCGGCCCAGAGGCAACAGAGCCAAGAGACGAGAGAGAGAGAGAGAGAGAGAGAGAGAGAGAGAGGCACGATGACATCATCTTTACATCTGGATCCCGCTGTGTTTGAAACTGGTACATCCTGCACTTTTTTAGTCATGTCAAGCAGGACACACACAGACACAGAGACGGGGTGGGGGGGACGTGGGAAGAGTCTGCCAAATTGAAAGCAGGGACCCTTCTGGAGACAGGACAGGATCAGGAACTCAGACCCTCTTTGATGGGAAAAATCAATACCTAGAGCTTGGAAACCCTGCTTGAAGGGTCCGCTGTCCTGTCCCTGCACACCCCCTCCCATCTTTCAGGGCATAAATAAATTCTTCTTTTTTTAAAAACTTTTTAAATGTTTATTTATTTTTGATAGAGACAGAGAGAGACAGAGAGACAGAGCACGCGCGTGCATGGGGAAGGGGCAGAGAGAGAGGGAGACACAGAATCCGAAGCAGGCTCCAGGCTCCGAGCTGTCAGCACAGAGCCCAACATGGGGCTCGAACTCACAGACCGCCAGATCATGACCTGAGCCGAAGTCAGAAGCTTAACCAACTGAGCCACCCGGGTGCCCCAGTAAATGAATATTTCTACTGAAGAAGAAGGAGTTGCAGTTATTAGAAAGTGATCCTCGTAAAAATGGCTGTTTTCAGAATGGAGGTTATAAAATGTTCCTCCTCCAGAGCCTATAAGATGTTCTTTTTTTTTTTTTTTCAACGTTTATTTATTTTTTTTGGGACAGAGAGAGAGCATGAACGGGGGAGGGGCAGAGAGAGAGGGAGACACAGAATCGGAAACAGGCTCCAGGCTCTGAGCCATCAGCCCGGAGCCCGACGCGGGGCTCGAACTCACGGACCGCGAGATCGTGACCTGGCTGAAGTCGGACGCTTAACTGACTGCGCCACCCAGGCGCCCCAAGATGTTCTAAACTCAGGGAGGTAGGGAGGTAGAGACTTCTTTTTCCAATAGGAATAAGGCAGATTCTGGGTTCTGGATCTTTCCCCCCTGCTGATGTCATACAGAGCAACACAGAAAAGAGAAAATAAGCCACAACCTACAGCTTTAGCAAAACCAAGGCATGAAAAACCCATAAACTGCAACTCACAAAGCTGGACCCGAGTCCAGCAGATACAGCGGTGAGGTGGGGAGGAACGGGGGGGGGGGGGGGGCGGAAGTGGAAGATCGTAGAGATCGCCACTTCTAAAAGGAAGACGAGTAAGTCAGAAGAGAGATGTAGCCTGGATGAACCAGGAGAGTTCAAGGATGGAGGCAGGTGTCCCCTTGAACCCGGTTGGGTTCTGTGAGGCAAAAGAGCACTGGGTCCTGAGAAGGGTTGTATTTTAAAGGAACAATCCATTTCCATAAAAGCAGAGGAGGGAGTCTTTCAACAGAGAAACTTAGAGAACAGCCTGGCCTGTCTCCCAATTTCTACCAAAACCTCCTGTTAAATGCTGATCCAGGAAAATTCAACCGATTTGAATATAAAAAACAATGGTTAAAGGAATAAACACAGCGTCCATATAAGGAAGCTACAAGAATGAAAAGGGGAAGGAACACTAATGTTCTCCTAGGTAGAGAAACTATTCACTATAGTTGAAGCATTCACTATAGTTGGGGGCACCTCGGTGGCTCAGTCAGTTAAGCGGCCGACTTCAGCTCAGGTCACGGTCTCACAGTTTGTGAGTTCGAGCCCCGCGTCAGGCTCTGGGCTGACAGCTCGGAGCCTGGAGTCTGCTTCGGATTCTGTGTCTCCCTCTCTCTCTGCCCCTGCCCCACTAGCACTCTGTCTCTCTCTTTCTCAAAAATAAATAAACTTTACAAAGAAATTCACTATAGTTAAGAAAATTCACTACAGTTAAGAAAATTCACGGTGAAAATATCACCACATGGGGCACCTGGGTGGCTCAGTCAGTTGATGATGATCTGGCTCAGCTCATGAACTCACGGTTGGTGAGATCGAGCCTCTACTGACTGTGGAGCCTGCTTGGGATTCCCTCTCTCCCTCTCTCTCTGCCCCTTCCCTGCTCGTGCTTTCTCTCTCTCTCTCAAAAATAAATAAATAAACTTTAAAAAAAAATCACAAAACATGTGGCATCTGGGTGGTGTTGACAGAGCAGAGCCTGCTTGGGATTTCTCTCTCCCTCCCTCTCTCTCTCTCTCTCTCTCTCTGCCCCTCCCCAGCTTGCTCTCTCTTGAAAAATAAATACACATTTTTTTAAAAAAAGCACCACAAAACAAATAAAAATTCTAATACAAAATTACAGCATGAATTCAAAACAATGAGAACAACAACAACTTTAAAAAGTAATTCTAGGGGCGCCTGGGTGGCGCAGTCGGCTAAGCGTCCGACTTCAGCCAGGTCACGATCTTGCGGTCCGTGAGTTCGAGCCCCGCGTCGGGCTCTGGGCTGATGGCTCAGAGCCTGGAGCCTGTTTCCGATTCTGTGTCTCCCTCTCTCTCTGCCCCTCCCCCGTTCATGCTCTGTCTCTCTCTGTCCCAAAAATAAATAAACGTTGAAAAAAAAAAAATAAAATAAATAAATAAATAAATAAATAAAAAGTAATTCTAGCCATGAAGGCAGACCAAAAAGCAGAAGGTACAAGAGCTGGAGAAGAAACAATTAGGCAAAGTGACAGCAAGAGAAGAGGATGATGTGTGAGGACTGACAGACCTCAGGAAAGAATTAGAAGGCGATAACAAAAACACTTCGGAAATGAAAACCAAACGGCCGGAGACACACGGGAGCACGGGCTCCATACAAAGTATCGAAAGAGATACAAACAGTAAAGGGAGAAGAAGTCAAGAAAATCCAACAGAAATCATCAAGGAGATGTTAGAACTGAACACACGAGGTGGAACAGGCAGCAGAGGGGAGCCAACAAACGTGCGGCCAGGGCTCCTGAGGAAGAAAATGACGCCAATGGCTAGAAGAAATATTTGCGATTATAATTCAGGAGAACTTACCTGAAATAGGGGGAGACTTGATCCCATGGATGGAAAGGCACACCGTGCATTAGACAGCGGTGACCCGGAACCGCGAATCCCGAGATGTGTAATAGTAAAATCTCTGGACTTTAATTTTTTTTTTTAAATGTTTTATTTTATTTTCGAGAGACAGAGACAGAACACGAACAGGGGAGGGGCAGAGAGAGAGAGCGAGACACAGAATCGGAAGCAGGCTGCAGACATCGAGCGTGTCTCCACAGAGCCCGATGCAGGGCTCGAACCCACGAACCGTGAGATTGTGACCTGAGCCGAAGTCGGACGTTCAACCAACTGAGCCACCCAGGTGCCCCCAAATCTCTGGACTTTAAAGGTACTTTAAAGGACTTTAAAGGCCCCTCCGAGGCTTTAGAACTGACAGAAGATATGCCTTAATCACTCAGTACAGTATCAGCTGAAATGGGGCAGCCACAAGAGAAAGGGAAACCCGTTAAGTTTATTGTCGTTCATAGAAGAGAAACAACAGAGACTCTCTAAAGAAAAAAGAAACTAAGAGTATTTTATATAAGGGTGTCAATATAAATGTAGCCACTAGAACAAAAATACAAGCTTTCCCGAATATCAGAGGGATTTTTTTTAAACACAGTGAAAGAATAAAGAATATAGCTCTCCCAAATGTGCAAAGACATATACATACATACACAACATGATGGAAAGAACACCAGACACCTGTCGCATCAATATATATAAACAGGCTTGCCTCGCTTACCTTTACTAAGAAAAAGATTTTTTTATTTAGATCCCAAACAAAACCCAACTCTAGCCTGTATTTAAGAGATATACATCAAAATGATTTCGAATGGTTAAAAGCAAAAGAAAGAGCAAAAATATAAACACAAGTATAAACAAAAAGAAAGCTGGGGCCATAATCTTAATATCAGACTGAGAATTCAAGCAACCATCAGTAAGTGAGCCAAAGAAGGGCCAATAATAATGCTAAAAGGTATAATTCACAACATACCAGCAGCAATTTTCAGGAATTAGAAATTACAGAATGCTACGATAAATAGATTGAAACACACTAATAAGAGATTTTAATTCACCACTCTTTTTAAAAAATGTTTTAAATGTTTATTTAATTTTGAGAGAGAGACAGAGACAGAGCAGGAGTAGGGGAGAGGCAGAGAGAGAGGGAGATACAGAATCCGAAGCAGGTTGTAGGCTCCGAGCTGTCAGCACAGAGCCCAACACGGGGCTCGAACCCATGAAGTGTGAGATCATGACCTGAGCCGAAGTCGAACGCTTAACCAACAGAGCTACCCAGGCACCCCTTAAGTCACCACTCTTTTTTATTTATTTATTTATTTTTCAACGTTTTTATTTTTATTTTTGGGACAGAGAAAGACAGAGCATGAACGGGGGAGGGGTAGAGAGAGGGAGACACAGAATCGGAAACAGGCTCCAGGCTCTGAGCTATCAGCCCAGAGCCCGACGCGGGGCTTGAACTCACGGACCGCGAGATCGTGACCTGGCTGAAGTCGGACGCTTAACCGACTGCGCCACCCAGGCGCCCCTTAAGTCACCACTCTTAACCCAAGAAATAAATATAAATAAGAATTCAGAAGATGTAAATAAATGATCAGTGAGGTTCTACACTATCAAACTCTATCTTCGTAATAGGCAACACACTTTGTTCTCAAGAGTTGATGAAGCATTCACCAAAATTGAGAACAAAACTGACAAACCTTTAGCTGGATTCACTGAGAAAAAAAGAGAGAGGACTCAAATAAACAAAACCGGAAATGAAAGAGAAGAAATAGCAACCAACACCACAGAAACACGAAGGATTATACGAAAATACTATGGAAAATGACATACCAACAAATTGGACAACCTGGAAAAAATGGATACATTCCTAGAAACATATAACCTTCCAAAACTGAATCAGGAAGAAATGGAAAATCTGAAAAGACTGATTACCAGCAATGAAACTGAATCAGTAATAAAAATAAATAAATAAATAAAAGACAAAAACCCAACAAACGGGATGGCTTCACAGGCAAAGTCTACCAAAGGTTTAAGAACGAGCTCATACCTATTCTTTAAATAGTTAAACTATTCCAAAAAAGAGAAGAGGGAGGAAAGTTTCCAAATTCATTTTATGAGGCCAGCCTTACCCTGACATCAAAATCAGATAAAGATACTACAAAAAAAAAGAAAACTATAGGCCAATATTTCTGATGAACATAGATGCAAAAATTGCCAACAAAATATTACCAAGCTGAATCCAACAATATATTTAAAAAATCCTTGGGAGGGGCAGGGGAAAAAAGCATTCAGCATGATCAACCGGGATTTATTCCTGGGAGGCCAGGGTGGCTCAATATCCAAAAATCAATCAACACGACACATCCTATTAACAAGGGAAAGGATGAAAACCATACAATCATCTCAACAGATGCAGAAAAGCACTTACAACATCCATTCATGATAAAAACCCTCAACACAACAGGTTGAGAGGGAACATATCTCAACATAATAAAGGCCATATATGAAAAACCCACAGCTAACATCACCGTCAACGGTAAGAAACAGCTTTTCTTCTAAGGTCAGTAACAAGACAAGAACGTTCACTCTCACTTTTATTCAACACAGTACTGGAAGTCCTAGCCACAGCAATCAGACAAGAAAAAGATACAAAAGGCATCCAAATTGGTAAGGAAGAAGAGAAACTCTCACTATTTGCACATGACACGATACTATAAAGAGAAAACCTAAAGTTTCAAAAACAAAAACAAAACAAAACAAAAAACTATTAGAACTAATCAACGAATTCAGTGAAGTCATAAGACATACGGAAATTAATATACAGAAATCTCTGTTGCATTTCCACACACAAATAATGAAGTAGCAGAAAGTGAAAGTAAGAAACCAATCCCATTTACAATTGTACCAAAAGGAATAAAATACCTAGTGATAAACTTCCCCAAGGACGTGAAAGATCGATACTCTGAGAACTATAAAACACTGGTGACAAAAATCAAAGATGACACAAAGAAATGGAAAGGTATTCTATGCTCGTGGATCAAAAGAACCAATATTGTTGAAATGTCCACACTACCCAAAGCAAGTTACAGATTTAATGCAATCCTTATCAGAATACCAACAGCATTTTTTTCACAGAGCTAGAACAAATAATGCCAAATTTTGTATGGAACCACAAAAGACCCCAAGTAGCCAAAGCAATCTTGAGAGAGAAGACCAAAGGTTGTGGTTTCCCAATCCCAAGATGCACTACAAAGCTGTCGTCATCAAAACAGCATGGCACTGGCACAAAATCAGACGCATAGATCAATGCAACAGAATAGCGAGCCCAGAAATAACCCCCCGCTCGTATGTCCACTTAATCTTCGACAAAGGAAGCAAGAATACATGATGGGGAAAAGAGTCTCTTCAAGAAATGGTGTTGGGCAAACGGGACAGCCACATGCAAAAGCATGAAACTGGGCCGCTTTCTTCACGCACACAAACTCAAAATGTATGAAAGACCTACATGTGAGACACAAAACCATAAAATTCCTAGAAGAGAGCACAGGCAGTAATTTCGTTGATCTCAGCTCTTGAAACCTTTTTCTAGATACCTCTCCACAAGCAAGGGAAACAAAACCAAAGACACATGTGTGAGTCTGGAATTTGCAAATTGAGTCTGAAGTTCATATACCAAAATAAACAAGTCAAGACCCATAGGAAAACTCTGAGAAGGAGGAAAAAATGAGGAAGGGCTGGAGTGCTTTAGATATTAAAACACACTCTAAAGTTTCTTTTTTTTTTTTCATGTTTATTTATTTTGAGAGAGAGAGCGAGTACAAGTGTGCATGCGCGAACTGGGGAGGGACAGAGAGAGAGGGAGAGAGAGACTCCTAAGCAGACTCTGCTGTCAGCACAGAGCCCCATGAGGGGCTTGATTTCATGAACTGTGAGATCATGACCTGAGCCAAATCAAGGGTCAGACGTGACTGTGCCCACGTGCTCCTATAAATTTTCAATAATTAAAACAATGCAGTCTTTGAAAAAAAATTAAGTTTATGTATTTATTTAGAAAGAGAGAAGGAGAGGGCAGAGAGAGAGAGAGAGAGAGAGAGAATCCCAAGCAGACTCCACACTGTCAGCACAGGGCCCTATGCGGGGCTCGAATTCACGAACCATGAGATGATGACCTGAGCTGAAACCAAGAGTCAGATGCTCAACAGACTAAGCCCGGTTCACCTCTCAGAACATGCCCCAGGATAAACTCCAAATGGAAAATAATAAACCCCATAAACATGCAGAACAAAACATGGGTGAATTCCTTTGTAACTTCAGAGTTGGGAAAGCTTTCTTAATTATGTAGGAAATCCATCCAGAAGCCATAAAAGAACAGATGAATAAACTTGACTCCTTGAAAATGCCAACTGATGTGTGTCCTCCTCCAAAACACCATCAGGGAAGTCAAAGTAGAAGGAACTACTTGGGAGAACTTTTGTGCCCCCCGGATCCCAAAGGTCCACTTTCCCTAACCTCTAAAGAGCTCCCAGAAGTCAAGGAGAAAACGACCAACAACACAGAGAAGAAAAAGAGGCCAAGGGCAGCTTTTGCACAGGCAAAACACGACCCTTAATCTGTCAGCGAGAGGGAGGATCTTTTTGTAAGTAAAAGAAATGCAAATTGAAACACTCAGATAGCATCTCTCACCTGTCAGATTGGCAAAAATCCAAAACTTCGACAACACGTTCTTCTGGCCAGGCTGTGAGCAAACAGGCATCTCGCACATGGCCGGGAGGCATGCCAGATGGTACCAGTCCAGTGGTGGAGGGCAACTGAATGACATCCAGCGAAACCCTTTCGCCACGCCATCCCAGTCTGTGAATTTATCCGTAGATAAGTGCCATTTGTACAGGTCACAGGTTGGTTCTCGATTGCAAAAGATGAAAAACAACCCAAGGTCTTTCTCGACGGCACTGATTACACATTGATGCCATGAAAAACAATGTCAGCTCCCAGAGGGCAGGGACCAAGTCTGCTGTGACTCATTGTTGCGTCTTTCGTGGCCAGCACGGACGCTAGCACAAAGCGGCGGCTTGATATATGGGTAGATAGATATAGACAGATAAATATATATATTCTGAACGAGTGAGTAAATGATCCCTAAATGGCCCACAAAGCCAAGATCAGATACGGTAACTGACCAGGGAAATGCCCTTTGCAAACTGTAAGCCATGTGTGGATGCAGATTACAGCTGGTAGAAAGCGTAATTGACACGTCCTGCCTCACCATCTGTGGGTACAAATTAAGGTCACACGCCTTTGACTTTTCGTATTAAAGTACCTGAGTGTTCACGGGTCCCAAGAGAGGAAAGGCCACCTTCCCAAAGCCTGGGAGACACGATTTCCACCTAGGGAGATCTGCCCCCAAGTCTTAGACCTCTCCTCTCTTCCCGAGGCCATCCCTCCCTGCCAGGGTCACTGCCCCTCCGCACTGGAGGCTGGACTGAAGATCAAGCTGCCTGGGGTTGGCTTCTCAGGAGCATAGGGTGAAGTCACCGTCCCCGAGCTTTCTGCTCAGTTCAGGCAGCACAAGCCACCACGAGTCTGGATTCCTACACCTTTGCTGTCTTGGCATGTCCACACATGCACTCGCCAGGACCCCCTGCAGTGCCCCGGTGGCAGGGCATGGTGAGCTTTCTGCGTCGGTCGCTTGCTCTGCCCAGAGATCACAGAGGAACGGATAGCAGAAAACTCTTCGTCGGATAAAATCATGCCCGGCTTTAAGCAAAACTGGTGCCTTTAGCGCTTAGGTCCAGGCTGCATTCTCGGTTAATTTTTGTGTGTGGTACGAGGCAAGACTGCGGCTCATTGTTTTCCGTAGGGATAGTTAGTTTTTCCAGCGCTAGTCCGGAAATGTCTGCTCCCACACTGAATTACCTTGGCACTCTGGTCAAAGATCAATCTGCTGTTTAAGCGGGAGTCTGATTCTGGACTCCAAATTCTGCTAATTGAACGACAGGTCTACCCTTGTGCTAAAACCACACGGACTTCATAACTGCAGCTTTATGATAAGTCTCGAAATCAGGTATCCCTCCCACCCTTTGTCCTTTTTTTAAGAATTGTTTTAGGGGCGCCTGGGTGGCGCAGTCGGTTAAGCGTCCGACTTCAGCCAGGTCATGATCTCGCGGTCCGGGAGTTCGAGCCCCGCGTCAGGCTCTGGGCTGATGGCTCAGAGCCTGGAGCCTGTTTCCGATTCTGTGTCTCCCTCTCTCTCTGCCCCTCCCCCGTTCATGCTCTGTCTCTCTCTGTCCCAAAAATAAATAAACGTTGAAAAAAAAAACATTTAAAAAAAAAAGAATTGTTTTGGCCACGATAGGTCCTTCATACTTCTGTGTCAATTTTAGAATCAGCTGATCAATCTCTACCAAAAACTGCTGGGATTTTGATGGGGATGGCACTGAATCCGTACGCCAATTTGGGGAGAATTGTTATCTTAACAATATTAAATCTTCCACTCTGTGAAAAAAAAAATAAATCACGCCTGCAAATGCAATGCCCATGGAAAAGGCATTTAGAAACTCTGGCCTGGGGGGCTCAGTTAGTTAAGCATCTGGCTCTTGATCTTGGCTCAGGTCCTGATCTCACGGTTTGTGGGATCGAGCCCCACATGGGGCTCTGTGCTGTCGGCGGAGTCTGTCTGAGATTCTCTCTCCCTCTCTCTCTGCTCCTCTCTCGCTCACACATACTCTCTCTCTCCTAGAGTAAATAAGTAAACTTAAAAAAAGAAAAAAAAAGAAAAAGAAAAGAAAGAAAGAAACGCTGGCCTGAGTTAAGAGTCCAGAGTTCACCCTACTTGGAAGAAAGTTTCCATGTTGCTTGACTTTTTCCTCTTTTACTGTATTCAAGATTAAAACTAATTGGCAGCAAAAGACAGTGCCCACCCTGCCCCACGCGGTTTGCACACACACACAGCACTGCCCACACTCGGTATTCTTTCAATTAGCAATAATCGTGCCTCCGATAAACCTCATTGGCTACGATACTGCCACTGAGCAAAGCTCACACTCGGTATTCTTAACAGCCTATGCTAACTGCATATTACCTGAGCAAGGGACCTGGTTTCTATCTTCTACACACTTGCTCTATGATCTTGGGGTATGGCCTCCCCCACCATTTCTGAGCCTCAATTTCTCCACCTGTAAAATAAAGAGCTTGGAAAAGACCATCTCTAAGGACCCTTCTAGAAAGACCTTCCAAATCTGGTTTCTCCAGCACCAGTTCTGTTCATGGCCAGCATCGGCCTCTCTAGACAGAGTATTTCAGGGCCACCTGCCCCTTGGTGTCAGGCCAAGAGGGCAGGCAGATAATAAGGCCAAGGGGCTGATAATTCACAGATAAGAGAGTTCCTGCTCAAGCTGATACCAAAAAGTCTTCTTGGAAAGAAACCCAGCCAGCCCTCGGCATCACACAGAGCACCCTGGTCCTTCATTCAACAAATGCTTGAACACCTACTATGTGCCACCCCCCACCCCAAGGTCTGGAAACACAGACAGCAGTGAACAAAGCAGATACTCTTCGGCTTCATGGAGCTAAAATCCTAGCGGAGAAAATTAACGGATAAAGAAATACAGTCAGCGATAACATGTGCTGGGTTGAGAAATATAGCAGGAACACTGGACTGGAGGACCGGGGCAGGGGTGCTACTTTACATAGACCAGCAAGGGGTGGCCTCTCTGAAAAGCCGACAGAGACCTGAAGGAAGTGAGGGGGCAAGCCTTAGGGCTACCTTGGGGGGGGGGGGCGGGTAGTGTGTCCAGGGAGGGAAATCAGTGAGTGCAAAGGCCCTGGGGCATGTGTGCCCGAGGTATTGGTGGAATAGCAGAGTAAGCAAGGTGGGAGGAAGGACAGGAAGTCAGAGAGATAATGAGGAGGTAGGGTCATGGGGGGCCTTGAGGGCCACTGGAAGGATTTGTCTCTCTGATTGGGAGACCTGCCTTTGGGAGATTTTGAGGAGGAAGGGGCTACAATGTACCTTATGCTTTAAAGAGATCTTTAGGATCTGGATGCTTTTTGAAACTAAACCAAGGGAGACGTGTGGCAACAAGAAAGCAGTTACGAGGCTCTTGGGGATAATCCAGAGGAGAGGGAGGCACAGGGCTGGGACACAGGGGGACAGCCGCTCTTGCAACACCTTTCTGACACATCTCTCCTGCCCATCTTCAGCCCTGTGACCACAGCCCAGCTCAGGACTCTGTCCTCTGCCTTGAACCCCAGCAGGTCTCCACACCCCACCCCACCCCGCAACACCCATGCCTTGTGGGCACTTCCCCAGCACCCCCCGCCCCTCTCCAGGCCCACGACCTCCAGACCAGCCAAGCTGACCTCTGCCACATTGCTCAAGGCAACAGGCTCTGGGAATTCCGGATTTCTGCAATACGCTCCCTCCTTTCCCTAAAACGCCCCTCCGCGCTCCCCTGTCCAGGAACCTCTTAACCGAAATATGTGGGAAGAGCTGCCATTTGCCAAGAATGTGCCATGTGTGAGGCGTCCTGCCAAGCACCGTTCACCCTCTACTGCGTCCTCATATCTACCACCACGGCCCCATTTTACACATGAGAAAACGGAGAGACCGACAGGAAAGGTGACCCACCCAATGCCGCGGGGCTAGTAAGCATGGGAGGGAGGATTTGCACCCAGGTTATTATGTCTGCCCCAAATTCTCAGACAGCCCTTCCTCCCTGAGTCTCTCCTGACCTAGACGAGCAGGGCAGGCCACCTCCAGGAAGCTGCCTGGATTTTGGCACAGCTCCCACCGTGGGCCGTGGGCTGGGGCCCCCGCGCCGCACACAGTAGGCCCTCGTGGCTCCCTTCCAGATGAGCAGCACTCACCCCAAGGCCTGGCCTCGCCCACAGCCTGGATCCCGGGCAGACCCTCAGGGCCCCGGGGGAGTCCCGCTGGGAATGGCCAGGGTGATTCGGCCTTGGGGCCTTCGGGGCACTGAGCCAGATGCCGCTCTCCCCAGGCTGTAGGTGACCCTGACGAACCTAGGGAGGGCCTGGCGACAGCAGGTGGACCATAAACTTGTGATGACCGAGGGATAAAGGAAAACCATCCTGATGCTCCAGGAGCCCTTGAAAATGACGGTAAAAACTTGAAAGGAAAATCAACTCCATTGCTCAAACCCGCCAGGCTCTGGGAACTCCGAGTTTCTGTAAACTGTGCCTCCTGCTTCCCAGAATGCCACCCCCCCATCCCCTCCCCTGCCCCAGCAGCCTCCAGCCACAGTAGGTAAGATGAGCTGCCGTTTGCTAAGAGTCCCAAATGCCATTCCTGGCGGCAAGGGTGACGGGCGACGTTAGCTGTGTCTTCGTGCCTGCGGCTACTGTCCCCACGTGTCCACAGAGAGGGGGACGTGTCCAGTCACCACCCTGCAGCGACACCTCCTGCTTTACTCTCTCTTGCGGACGGTAGTGTGACGTCACTAAAGGCCCGAGGCGAAAGCACGTGCCACGGTCAGCCTCCCCGTGACCTTGGCACCTCGAGTGCCTGCGTCAGCGTTCTGGTGGAGCCTTTTCGGTCCCTTTCCGCGCACCTGCCACACACAGGGCTGCCGTGGACAGACAGAGCCGCATACGCACGGAAGGGGACCCTATTCCCCGTGCTGTTCCATACCTTGTTTTATTTTTCACCCAGAGACACGCCGGGCCCCTGTATTTTCAAACCAGATAGTGGTGGTGCATACGGGGCCATATCCACGTCCTGAAACTCATCGAGCCGCGCGAACGGTTCTGGAACAAACCCGCTCGAGAGCACACGTGCCCTCTGCCCTCCTATCACGCCCACAAACGCAGACCCGTACCCTCAGTTCCCAGGGTCGCGCGTCACCTCGCGTGGTTAGTTGCATCCTTCGTCCCGCCTGCCGGAAGTGTGGTTTGCATCCTTCTGCTTTTACGGGCGACACCGCGGTGACTGTCTTCGCACTCCCGTCTCTGAGCACATCCTTAATTGCTTCGGGAGGACTGGTTCCTCGAAATGAGCCGCTTGGGCCGAAGGAAATGGAATTTGCACTCACAGATGCGGCACACTAACCGGCCTCCAGAAAGGTTTTCCAGAGCTCACGTTGTCATCCCCTCAGCATGGGGAGGGGTGAGCACGCTTGAGTTGACGTTTGTGACTGGCTCCCCCGTGACAGGCGCGGAGCTACGTGGTCAGTGTCCACTTCCTGAGGACTTCCTGTGCACAGCCACGGGGCAGAGTGGCTTTCACACGGTAACTCACTTAAGCCTCCCGCCAGCCCTCTTCGTATCCAGCGGGCACTCTTCGTATCCACCAGTTTTAAGAGTTGAGGGAACCGCTGGGGTTCAAACCCCCTCCCCTAGGTGAAAGGGGTCTGCCTGTGGCCAAGTTCACCTGGGAGTGCTGCGGCCCCGGAGCCTCAAACGTCCCCCACCCCCCGCAATAAAGAAAAGGCGCGTAACTCTGAGTCTTAGCTTCTTCACCTGTAAAATGGGCAGAGTGGCACAGGGTGACCGAGGGGGTTAAATAAGGTCAGGTAACAGCGTCTGACACCGGGTAAGGGCTCAATCGTGGAAGCCCGCCCCCCAAATCAGGAGGTTGCCTTGGAGACCCAATGGAAGGTGCAAATGAGGACTGCAGATGACCCCGGAGAGGTGGGGGCGGGGGGGGGGGGGCGGCCGTGGGGACCTTTCTGGGCTCTGTGTCTACACCCGGGACAACAGATTCTGCTCTTCCAAACCGAGTCTGTTGGGTGAGCGTGAAGATCACTTCTCCCGCTTCGCCCTCACGTGCCTGCCTCTTCACCCAGAGCCCCCCCACCCCCCATCTGTCCATTCAGACCCGGCGCTGGTGGGACTTCCAGGAAGTGCTCTGTGTCCTGCTGGAGTCAGCTCCTGGTGGGTGCGGGTGTGGGCACGGGGGACAGTGTGCAGGCACTAAGCAGAAGGGGAGGGGTTCTTCTAGTCCCGTGGCCAGCTCAGCTTCCACGGGGATCCGTCCAGAGGGAAAGCAAACAGGCAGACAGGAGAGGAAAGGACACTCGCTCGGACTAAGATGGGCACGGCTTCCTGATACCTACCAGAAATGGAGGCACCAAGAGGAGAGCGGTTCTCAAGGGCGCGCGGTTAATGTTGGAGGGCCAACGTTGAACCCATCCCCGCCGCTCATCAGCTGACTGAACCAGAACAAGGCACCTTCCCTCCCCCCAGTCTGTAAGTGGGGGGTGATAACACCTGCTACCTCCCAGGGAAGCAGGGAGGACCCCAGGGGATGAGGCTGGCAAACAGCATTGGGAGCTGGGACCTCAGGACCAGGATCTCTTCTCTCCACTGAGCTTTTCCGCCTCTCTCTACATGAAGATCAAAGCCGGTCCCTAAGGTGTCGGCCCAGCCCTTCCCTTTCGCCTCTTGTCCTCACCAGCTCAGAAGGTCCCTCAACCAGTGCCAGACACCCCTACCTCCTGCATCTCTGGGACCTCAACCTGCAGACCCGCCTCTCCTCCGGGACTCAGCCGCTCCGTCCTCTGGCTCCTTCCCATCAGCTCATAAATGCAGCCATCTCCGTCATCGAAAAGCACCACAGCAGATAAGGTAAAATAAAAATAAAAAACGTGCTCCTCAAAAACACACACCAGTGGCAGCAAAAGCAAAAGCCAAATGATAACCTGGGAGGAGGTCTTTGCCACCAAGAGACCAGACGAGGGGCAAAGACCTCACAGATGAGCTCCAGCAAATGAATGAGAAACACACATATGGTGATAACCATTTCGCAATTCACGCATGCCAGATCGTGCTGTATACCTTCAACAGACACAGTGCTGCCTGTCATTTATATCTCAGTAAAACCGGGGTGGAGGGGGCGCCTGGGTGGCTCGGTCGGTTGGGCATCCGACTTTGGCTCAGGGCGTGATCTCACAGTCCGTGAGTTCGAGCCTCGCATCGGGCTCTGTGCTGACAGCTCAGAGCCTGGAGCCTGCTTCGGATTCTGTGTCTCCTTCTCTCTCTCCCCCTCCTCCACGTGTACTCTGTCTCTTTGTCTCTCAAAAATAAATAAACATTAAAAATAAATTTACAAAAAAAAAAACTGGGGGAAAAAAACCACACAAAGATCCCAGACATTCATACTCTTTGACTCAGAGTAATTTCACCTCTAGGAAATAACGAGAAATGCATACTCACAGCCTGAGGAGGTACGAATGGTAAAGGCCCTCTACAGAGCCAGCTGGCTCTAGGTAGAGCCCTTCTAGAACTTCCTATACATCAGATGCAGTGACTACCAGGTAATTCTCTTTCCAGGAAAGATCTGGCAATGTATAAATGCGAAAGTTCCATGTAACGTCATCCCAAAGAGCCAAATATTGAAAAGCACCCAAATTTCAAATAAAGTCTATTAACTAACATGATGTAACATATCCAAGTGCTGAAAAATATTTTAAAAAGTGTTTGCGAGAGGTGAGGCATTTGAAGTTTTCATATAGACAAGGTATATTCAACTACGTTAAAAAAGTATTTTTGAAAGTTTGGTGAAATGGCGAATGTGAACGATTAGGTATCTCCAGGTGATGCAAATATGGAATCTTCCCCTATTTCTCACAGTTAATTCACTCAAGCAACATTTAGTGAGCACCTACTATGTGCTGGGCTGGGCACTGGGTTTCGGGCGAGGTTCCGTCCCTCCAGAAGTTTCCAATCTGGAAGAGGAGGGGCACAATGAAAATACGGGGGGGGGGGGGCGTTTAGCAGGAGCTGTGAGCTCACCTAAGGGGTAACCATTGGGAAGAAATGCATTCGGGAGAGCACAGCAGGCACAGACCTTGGTTGAGGCCAGGAGACTCATACCCCACCCACCCACCCGCCCGCCCGCCCGCCCTTCAGGGAGGGAGAGGAGGGAGAGGGAGAGGAGGGAGAGCCGGGAGGGGCAGCAGCCAGCGGGGAAGGAGAGATAGGGGAGGAAAGAGCTGTTTCCACATTTCAAGCTTCCCTTTCTCATCTGCCCTTTCTTCCAGTCTGGTCGCAAACGTCCCCAGCGGCCACTTGGTCTTACTCTGCCCTCGTTCCAATTTGGACCTTTCACCTAGACCTTTCTAGGCAGCTGAAAGGGCTTCGGTTGGTCCAAGGAAAGGAGGTGCATTTTTAAGAATTTCTGTTTTGGAGTTTGTCCTCCAATATAGAGCTGTCCTGGCAGACAAGCAGGGACGTGCATTCGAGACACTAGGAACAAGTTTGGGAGGGAGATGAACCCGGAGAAGATTCCACCTTTCAGCTCCTCCCTTTCTTTCCTTTTGTATTTGGACCTGACTGGGGGACACCCCTAGGGGATCCCTGTGGGAACAGGGTGTGCAGGCCTAGGTATGCAGGGTGTAGTCCTGGCCAACGTGGGTCCTGCTTTTGGGGACCCCCACGTGGCCAGCTGGAGCAATCCCTGAGGATCTGGGGGAGAAGGAAACGGTGTCCTCCAGAGAGAGGGGTGGGTGCGGGGGAAGATGGCTTTTAACCCTCTCGGTGCCAGGGGCTCGGCTGAGTCTGTCAAGGAGGTGGGAACTTCTGTTCCGCGGTGTCAGGTGAGGAAACTGAGGCAAGGGGGCTCCGCGAGCAGCGGAGGGGACTGGACCTCCCCGCCAGAGCCTCTCCCGAGCACAGAGCAGATCCCACTCAGTGTTTCCCGTCTGGAGAAGAGGGAGGGGGCGAAGCAAGCCGGAAAGACGGTTCGTCGCCGGCTCCGGATCCCCGGGGAAGAAGCGCTCGGGCCCTTCTCTCCACCTGCAGGGCCCTCCCCCGACCTGGGCGCTTCCGAAGCCTCAGCATCCTCCCCCCACCCCGCGCTCCCCGGGCCCCGGGCCGACGCCTCCCGCCCCGGGCGGTCTCCCCTCCAGCCGGCCGCTCCCGCCCCTCTCCCAGCCGCACCCCCTCCGGGGCCAGGGGCGAGCCCCGCCCGGCGGCGAGGCCTCCCGAGGGGATGCCGCGCCCCGCGCCCCAGGTCGCCGCGCAGCGGGGCTCGGCCCCGGGCCTCCCGCCTCCTCGGCCCCTCTCGGCGGGCGCAGGACCCGGGCCCGGGCCCGGGCGGCGCTGCTCCGAGGGCTCCCGGGCGCGGCGCGCCCTCCCCTCGCCGGCCAGGCTCCCGGTCCGGCCGCCGCGCTCAACTTCGGGGCGCAGTTGGCCGGGGACCGCCGCGCCCAGTCGGCGCGCACCCTGGCGTCCCTCCGGAACAGGTGGCCCGGGCGGCGGCCGGGCCCTCCCCGCCCCTCCGCAGCCCACCCTCCCCCCTCCACCCCGCGGCGCCCCCGCCCGCCGCCCCCTGCGCGCGGCCCCCGGTACCTCCGGCTCCCGCGGCGGCGGCGGCGGACGAGCTGGCCCCGCGGGGCGGCGTCGGGAGGCAGTGCCCGGAGTCCGGCGGCCGGAGCGCCGCCCCTCCGGCCCGGGCGTGGTCAGCGCCGCCCCGCCCGCCCGCCGCCCGCCGCCCCTGCTGGGTCCCGGCTCCCCGGGCCGCGCGTCCCTGCTGCTCCCGGCGCCGCGGCTGGACCGCCGGCCGACGGGTATGGGGAGCTCCCGGGCCTCCCGGCCGCCCGCTCTAGGGCTTTATAATCCGATTGCCCCATTTAACAGACGAGGAAGCCGAGGCTCACACGGTTGTCCCTTGAAGGTCATGCAGCCGAGTCGGGGCAGCGCCAGGACTGGAACCCCGGCCTGGAACATCTGCATTAACCTCCCCAGCCCCCGTCCCCAGCTGTGACCCGAGCTAAACGCCGTGCAGGCATTTCAGTGATGTGCTTGAACCTTCACAACTTCCGAGGGTCCTCGCGGCTGCTGCGCGCCGGCCCCCACCCCCCACCACCGGGCTCTCCTGCGGGTCCACCCCCCACTCGCCCTGTTGTCCCCCCTCCTCTGGGCCCAGCCTCCCCGTCAGCCCGTGACTGGCCCCCGGACCACCACCTTGAGACACGGGAAACTCTCCACCCCGGCCCCGGGACGGCCTGGCACTTAGTAGGTGCCTTTGAATGAATGAATCAGAAGGACATTCCTCGAGGCTCCCGCCACCCATCGCAGTCTCCGCCGACCTGGCACTTAGACGCCGCCTTTCCTCCCAGGACCCGCTGACCCCCTACGCCCCCTCCCCTTGTCCGCAGGCTCCCACCCTTCGCGCCCGCACTGACTCAGCAACTCTGCCCTCTCTCTCGGTCCACCTGCCGGTACTTCTATCATAAAACCAAAACAAGGCGAGGAAAACCCTTCCAGGCCCCCCGGAAACCGCCCCCACTGCTGCCTCACATTTGTGCTTCCCTTTCCAGAAAAAGTTCTCTCCTCCTGTCTCCAGTCTCTCTCCTCCTTTGTCCCTTATGCCCCGCCCCCCACCAGCCCACCAAAGCCGTCCTTTTGGGTCCCCAGCGACCTCGTGCGTGTCACTAGAGCCACACGGAGGCTGGTCCTTGTCTCTCGGTCCCTCCAGCAATTCCGTCAGTGCTGCGGACTTCCTGTTCTCTGAAGCACCTTCCTCTTTTGGCCTCCCAGACCCACACTTGACTGGGTCTTCTCCTCCTTTGCAGACTCCCTTTTCTCCCCAGCTTCTAGAAGTTCCCACAGGCTGCGCTCAGCTCTTGATCTTCTGCTCCTTTCCCCACTCTTTACCTCGATGCTGTCGTCCAGGCTCATGGCTTCCGGAGACATCTATCTGCTGATGACGCCCAGATGTGGCCCGCGGCCCAGACCTCTCCCCGCACGCACGTACCTAACTGCTCCCTTACAAGGCTCCAGCCAGCGGCCTGATCTCTGCCCATGCTGCCCTGCGACTTCCCCATCTCAGCTGAGGACGGTTCCATTTTCCAAATACTTGGGCCCCAAACCTTGACTCCTCTGTGCCCACCGCACACTTTCCCCACGCTCACTCCAACAGCAAGTCCTGATCCGATCTGCCCTGAAAATATGTCCAGAATCTGACACTCCTCATCCTCCCCCCCCCCACCGCCCCCACCCCCGATCCAAGCCACTAGCCCCCTCCTCCCCGCCCCCACCTCCTCTAGCTGGTATTCCTGCCTCCCCCACTCCCCTGTCCAAAGAGCAGCCTGAGCGATGATGGTAGAAGGAGGTCAGACCAGTTCCCTCCCCTCCGCCCCTCCCCCCCCAACCCCTCCAGTGGCTCCTCACAGAACTCAGAGGGAAAGCCCCCCTCCCCCCCCCTCCGCCCCTGCCTCACCCAGGCCCCATCCCTTCCATGGGGACCCTGCCCAGCCATGCTGGCCTCCTTGCTGGCACTCACCGCCTCCAGGGCCTTTGCTCTCACAGCTCCTCTGCTAGCAACAGCCTTGCAGGGATCTCCGTGGCTCTCTCCTCCTTCACGCTCAAGCTTCGATGTCAGCTTCTCAGTGAGGCTTCCCTGACCTCCCTATCTCAAACCAGACCCACACATCCTGCACTCGCCACGGCCTTCTCTCCTTGATTTTCCCCCAGACACTTACCACCATGCTTTATGTTTCACTCATGCATTTCTTTCTTTTTTAATTTTTAATGCTTTACATTTTATTTTTGAGAGAGAGAGAGAGAGCACGAGCAGGGGAGGGATAGAGAGAGGGGGATAGAGTATCCCAAGCGGGCTCTGCAACTGAGAGCAGGGAGTCCAGAGCGGGGCTCGGACTCATGAACCATGAGATCATGACCGGAGCCGGAGTCGGACGCTCAGCTGCTCAACCGACGGAGCCACCCAGTAGCCCCACGTATGTATTCATTTTAAAGCCAGTCCTGTGCCCTGGAATGTGAGTTCCACAGAGCAGGGGGTCCTGCTGACTTGATCACTGCTACGTCTCCCTCCTGGAACAGTGTCTGGAACAGAGTAACTGGACACTCAGCAAACGTGTGTAGAATGAATGAACGTGTATGATTTCACCACTGGTAATACAATCCTTTTTCTTTCTTTCTCTTTTTAATTGTTTTTTTTCATGGTAGTTTATTTATTTTGAGAGAAAGAGCTAGAGAACGAGCAGGGGAGGGGCAGACAGAGAGGGAGAGAGAGATTCCTAAGCAGGTTTCACACTGCCAAGCCCCCCCACCCCTGATGTGGGGCTTGAACTCACAAACCGAGAGCCATCCCCACCCCCCCTCCCCCAGCAGCTGGTTTAACCTCACGACCCTCTGAGATCATGCTGCCACGAACTCCCTTGTACAGATGAGGAAACTGAGGCTGAGATGGAACTCGCCCAGCTCACAGAGCATGTCAAGGTGGACAGAGATTGGAACTTGAGTTTGCCTCACGCTAAGCCCTGGGCAGACTCTGAGGTCAAACCCCTCTCGTCTGCCCTGGCCTGGCTGTTGGGGGCACTGAGGGCAAGGCATGGAGGAAGTGGGTGGGGATGGAACAGCCCGTATGTCAGCCCTGCTCTGGCCTCAGTTTACCCATCTGTAAAGTGCCGCCAGGGAGCGCGGGGCATCACTGGAGCCTCTCTGTCCCCCCCACCCCCACCTGACCCTCTTGACCCGCAGGCTTCCCCATTGTATAGTTTGGTGTTACCAGATCAGCTAGATTCTTTTTTCCTGGTATGTAGAAGAATCCTAATTGGTTCAGCTTTCACTACTGACACCTGCTTCACCCAGAAGCAAACTGGAGGCACCCCCATCGTCACAAAAAGGACAAGAAATCAAAAAGCAAAGCGACCCCCGCCTCCGTGACCTCCAATTCTCCCCTACCTCCAGCCTGGTTTCTCAAAAGACTCATCTCCGCCCTGTTGTGACCCTTCCCTTCCTGGCCCCCCCTCTCATCCGCCCCCCTCCCGCCCGTGCCTGTTCTCAGCTGCTTCCTGTCCCCATCTGTGGATGGGGGCTCTCTCGTCAGTGTCAGAGTTGCTTGTCAATACAGGATCAACAACAATACTGCTAACCTTCGTTAATAAAACCACAGACTGAAAGGATTTGCTGTATGACCTTAAAAATATAGAAGTATCGGGGCGCCTGGCTGGCTCAGTCGGTTGGGCGTCCGACATCGGCTCGGGTCACGATCTCACAGTCCGTGGGTTCGAGCCCCGCATCGGGCTCTGTGCTGACAGCTCAGAGCCCGGAGCCCGCTTCGGATTCTGGGTCTCCCTTTCTCTTTCTGTCCCTCCCCAACTTGTACTCTGACTCTCTCTCAAAAATAAATAAACATTAGGGGCGCCTGGGTGGCGCAGTCGGTTAAGCGTCCGACTTCAGCCAGGTCACGATCTCGCGGTCCGTGAGTTCGAGCCCCGCGTCAGGCTCTGGGCTGATGGCTCAGAGCCTGGAGCCTGTTTCTGGTTCTGTGTCTCCCTCTCTCTCTGCCCCTCCCCCGTTCATGCTCTGTCTCTCTCTGTCCCAAAAATAAATAAAAATTAAAAATAAATAAATAAATAAATAAATAAACATTGAAAATATATATACATAGAAGTATTCCCTGTTTTGTTTTTGACCAGAGTGTCCCAAAAGCCACAGGAGCCTCTGACCACCATCCCCACATCTCAAGGACACCTCAGCGCACAGACTTTGACCTCGAAGACCTTCTCCACTAAAGGAAACCAGGATTCTTTGGAACATAAAAAGAAAATGAGAATGGCCCAGGATGCCCTGTTGTGGCCAGAAAGGAAAGCCACCCTCGGAAGTACTCGGCAAGCAGAGGAAAGACAATGGAACGATCCAGTCTCCCCCAACACGAGCCAAGCTGTAAAAATACGACCTTCAAAAATTATTAATTGAAATGATTACAGTCAGCTTGAAAAAATCCACCCTGTGAAAGGTCAGGGCTATAATGATACCCAGAAGACAAAGGTCAAGATAAGCATTCCAAGAGACTTGGAAAGATGGCTGCCCTGTGACTTGTTTGGATTTTTTATTGAGCTTAGTAAGTTGGGATGTGTTGGTTTGTGCACCTTGTTGTTTTTACTGTTGTTAACAAACTAGAGAGATGTATGAGTTTTATCTGTGTAATCAGGAAAGAATAAATGGGGCGCCTGGGGGGCTCAGTCGGTTAAGCGTCCAGCTCTTGATCTGGCTCAGGTCAGGATCTCACGGTTTTGTGGGTTCGAGCCCCACATCGGGCTCTGTGCTGACAGTGTGGAGCCTGCTTGGGATTCTCTCTCTCTCTCTGTCTCTCTCTCTCTCTCTTTCTCCCTCTCTCTCTCTCTGCCCTTCTCATGCGTGCATGCATGTGGTTTCTCTCTCTCTCTCTTTCTCTCTCTTTCTCAAAATAAAGAAATAAACTTAAAAAAAAAAAAGAATAAACTTTTTCTGGCCCTGGGGAGCCCCGGGGACCACCCAGAACCACCAGGTTGGAAGAGGTTTCTTCAGGTGCACTGCACGGGGTCACCGTCAGTTGTCCAGGAGAAGGGGGCATCACAGAGCATGTCCACGGTGGTCAATTAGCCAAGTGTCATCCCAGGAGAGGCAGCTAAGGCCCGTGTCCCAGCCGAGGACACAGTTAAACATCCAGATCCAGTGACCTCAGCTTGTCCTGCGAGATTGTCACAAACATGAGATGGTATCCAAATTTCATCACCAAAGCCCCAAGAAGAAACAAAAGCAAGGATGGAAATGATGCCTATGGCCTTGACATTTTAGAAGTTTTTAAGGATAAATGTTATGGCAGAGTTGTTCTCGGACCTCGCCTCGGGACGTCTGTAATTGCGGCTCAAACAGTTGACAGGGATTTAATCAAGTTTGTAATCAAGGATGGAATACTCCAGAAGAATTGGATTTCTAAGTCTCGTTTATCATAGAGACGAGCTTTCGGGAAGGAAGTCCGCATAGCTGTGGCTGTCCCCTCCGGGGACTGAGGTCTCCTGACAGTTCCATCAGCAAAATTCGGTGGGCGGTTTCCAGGCCGCCTTTCTGACTTTCTGGTGCCATCTGGCTGTTGACCATAAACTCTCTGTGCTTCTTAGCCTCCTGCCCTCTGACTGTCATCCTCGGGAGGACTCTACGTTCTCCACCTGTCCCGTCCATTCTAGAGTCCCTGGCCCTTTTCCAGGCCCCCCTCAGGCGTCTCATGCGCATGTGGCCTGGCCTCCGGGTACCCTGGCCTTCTTCCAAAGCTGAGCCCTCATCCGGCCCACAAAGGGGCTGCGGGACCCAGAGACACCATCAACCTGCTCAGCCTCTGGAAACGGCAGCGTCAACCCTCCTGGGCCCTCACCTTCCCCTCTGCCACCTCCTTACACAGTCAACCACCAGATGTGGCCCATCTCCCACCCCCCCCCCCCACCCCACCCCAAGGCTCTCAAATACGCCTGCTCCTTCCACCCCCTACAGCAGCCCTCGGCCAGCCATCCGTCCAACCCTCGGTCCTTTCTGAGCACCCACAATGTTTGAGGTCCTAGAAATGCAAGATGGACGAAGGGCTGCCATGATGGGACTTAAGCCAGCACTGCGCGAGCTCTGCCTCGCGCACCGTTCCCGGGGGACTGGTTACGGCACAGGCTCTCGTGCTGCGGGTCTGGGCTGGAGCCGGTGAGTCTGCATCTCTAAGAGGCTCCCGGTGCCACTGCTGCTGCTGGTGGCCCCAGACCCGCTCTTTGAGTAGTGAGGTCCCAGATTACACGGGGGTTTTGGGTCTTGCCAAACAGGATTAGCAGACAGCATAGGGGGCTCAGAAGAAGGGTCCTTTGATGAAACTGAAGTTTAGGCTCCCCCCCCCCTTCCCAGCAAGTGCAATAGACCCTGGTTTCTTTCATCAAAGCCTCTTCCCCAAGATGGGCCCTCCCCCCACTCTTGGCTGCATCAGGAAATCTCCCATGATGCTTAATGAGCCTCTCGCCTCCTGAGCCTGATAACCAAGATCCCCAAGGCTGTCAACCCATCTCTGGGGAAGAAAACAAACGCCCCTGCCCCAACCCCCTCCTCTGTCATTACATCCAGCCCCAGACTCCAAAAGGGTTTTTCCCCAGCCAGCTTCATGCCCACTCCCAGCAGCCCTTGATGGGTCTCCTGCTTTTAGGAAACCTGGTCCAACTTTTCCTTCTGAACTTCCCAAAGCTCCCGGGGCTGAGGATGAGGTCCGGCCCTGTTAGATGGCGCTCCAAAGCCCACCTTCCCGGGCCTCCCCTCTGCCTTCGAGCCCTGGGTTTATAGGCTCCTCCAACCAAGGGCACACATCCTTTTTCCTTCCTGCTTCTCCTTTCGCCCCTGCTGGTCCTCAGCCTTAGAATGGACTTCCCCTCTCCTTGACTGACCCTTGAGTTTCCTAACAGGATTTTACACTGTTTACATCTATTTAATATCTATGCAAGCTTAGGGAGAACATATGATTTTGACCATTTTAGAGATGACAAATCAGGGGCACTGGGGTGGCTCAGTCGGTTGAGCATCCAACCCTTGATTTTGGCTCAGGGCATGATCCCGGGGTCGTGGGATTGAGCCCCTCGTGGGCTCCACACTGAGCGTGGATCCTGCTTAAGATTCTCTCTCTCTCTCTCTCTCTCTCTCTCTCTCTCTCCCCCTCTGCTTCTCTCCCCTGCTCACATTCTCTCTAAAATAATAAATAAATAAATAAATAAATAAATAGGGCACCTGGGTGGCTCAGTCGGTTGAGCATCTGACTCTTTTGGCTCAAGTCATGATCCCAGGGTCATGGGATCAAGCCCCATGTCAGGCTCTAAGCTAAGTGTAGAGCCTGCTTAAGATTCTCTCTCTCTCTGCACCTCTCCCCTGCATGTGCTCTCTCTCTCCCTCTAAAATTTTAACTCAGTAAATGTAAAATGTATAGATGACCAATCAGAGGCTTAATGAGGCTGGGTCACTTATTTCAGGTCACACCGGTGGGCCATCTAACCTAGCTAACCTAGCTTTGGGACGCAGGAGAAACGGTTTAGAGTTTATCCTGCACACACCTGGGGGCCTGGGGGCAGGCAGGGGTGGGACACAAGTGAATGTTTTAGGGGAATATCTCTCTTGTAGCAGCGGGAAGCTTGGAGGGTGCTGACGGGCTGATAAGGAGGCCACTGAGACAACCCAGAGGAGAGACACTGAGGCCACTCGAAGGCATCTCCCCTGGGACTGGGGGCTGGGGGGCCGGCCAGCTGCAAAATCCACAGGAGCCGGGGGCTGACAGGCTATGCGGGGCAAGAGGAGGCAGGCATCCGGAAGGAAGCTTAGGTTTCTGGCTTGGGCCCCTGGATGCCTGTCGTTGGTGATAGGAAGCCTGGGCTGTGGCTGGCTTTGGGGGGAATCGGGATGAATTCAAATTGGGGGTGTGCTTGAGATGCATCGAGGCACCGGTGACATCCAGGCGGATGGACGTTGGAGCTAGAGCTCCAAGGACAGATCTGGGCTGGAGACGTACCGTCGGAGTGCAGGGATGATGGGTGCCTGGACGGAGCCTTGAGCGGCACCAGGGTTCAAAGGACGAAAGAGCGTTGCCAAATATTTACCTTCAGAGTGGTGGGTTGGTTTTTTTTTTCCCCTCTTAAAGAAAATGAGAATGTTCAATTTCCGGCGCAGCCCGTAGAGAGCTGGGAGGTCATCACTCCCATCCTCACAACAAGAAAAAGGTGAGCAAACTGAAAATCAACAACCTTTCTCAGATCCATTAGAGAACTGGGGTCACAGGGCAAACCGGGGCCCAAAGACTGGAGAGAAAGGCAGGTCCGGAGCATCACAGCTGCTTCGGAGCAAAAGCCCCCAGCTGGAGCTGATAGTGGTAGGAACACTTCAATGGCAGTTGCCACTGGTCGGAGGCTCCGAGTAGGCAAACTCGAGAGAGAAAAGCTGAAGGAGACCCCCACACTGTCATGCAGAGCTTTGGGCAGGGAAAGGGGCGAACCAACTACAGTAAAACCTTGGATGGCGAGTAACTTGTCCTGCGAGGGTTCCCCAAGACGAGCAAACGTTTCTAGTAAATTTTAACTTGATAAACGAGCGATGCCTTGCAATACGAATAGTATGGGATGCCGAATGTCACCTGATCGCAACTGAGCCAGTGGTTTTCTCTCTCTCTGTGTCTCTGTGGGTGATTACGCTCGGATGCTTGGTCTCGGGCCGTGATGTTTGGCAGAAATCAGTGATTTTTCAGAACGTTGAAAGGTCCCCACAACTGGCACCAGTGTATTTTTTGTCACTTCCAAGCACCTATGGACAGTCCCTTGCTTTTCCATCCCAGAGTGAGCTTAGGAATGCTTTGCTTCATTCTAGGTCAGGCTGCCTGCGGATACAGACCCTTTCCTCCGCTCCCTTATTGCCAGTTACATTAAATATAGTCCATGACAAAAGTTTAGTAACGCTATGTTATATTACAGTATTGGAGTCATTTTTATACAAATAGTTTTTGGGTTGCGGAACGAATCATCAGAGTTTCCATTATTTCTTATGGGGAAATTCGCTTTGATATACAAGTGCTTTGGATTATAAGCATGTTTCCAGAACGAATTACGCTCGCAAACCAAGGTTTTACTGTATTTTGAAATATATCACAAGGGTTTTGTTCTTCTTTCTGCTCGCTGTAGTGCCCAGGTAGTAAAAATTTTCCTCTACCCTCTTCGGGTTTCCAGCTGAGACTGACATAAAACAGATTAACAGCAGAAAAGCATATTATATTTACATGTACTTGGATGCCCTCACAAGACAAATGAAGACCCCAAGAATGATAAGGCCCAAGAGCTTAGATACTAGGTTGAAGACGGAGTAGTGATTGTGGAAAAGTAACTAAAATACGTGGGGAGACTAAAGGAAGGTTAAGAGTTCTCCGAACAATGTGTGTTTGTGCAACTTTCTCTTGACATTAACTTCCTGTCTCGTGATAGGAGTGTTTCTTCCTCCTGGTACAGAGAAGGCACCTTTCACGTGGGCATTTTATCTCCTGGAACTAAAAAAGGGAAAAGGGAAGGTCACAGTGTACCCTGTGTGCATGCACTGTTTTTCAAATGCTTTTAATTCAACGTAATCAATATGCCAAAGCAGCACATTTGGGAGGAAGGAGGGGGGTGCTTTGAACTCCTTTAGTAGCAAAGTCGGCCCTTAAAGGATGGGACTTTACCAGAACCTTATCCCACCTGGGAAAGGGAAATTAGCCAACTCCACGTGCTCTGACCTTCCAGTCTTATATATGATAAGGAAAAAAAAAAAAAAAAAAACCAACTAAGAAACTCTTCTGAAGGTCATAGCCCAGGGACAGGACTCTGGCCTGCCAACAACAACAAAAACCAGGCAGATTTAACTATAAGATTATAGAACAATTCTCCCCATAACCTTCCCAAACAGAAAGCACCAGGCCCGGATGGTTTCACTGGTGAATTCTACCAGACATTTGAAAAAGGGACACCAATGATCTATGATCCCTTCCAGAGAAGAGAAGCAAAAGAAACACTTCCTAACATTCTATGAGGCCAGCGTTACCCTGAAACCAAAACCAGACAAAGACGTTACAAGAAAGGGAAACAATAGGTCGGTATCTCTCATGAACATAGATGCAAAAATCCTCAGCAGAATATTGGCAAATTCGATACAACAGTGCATGAAAAGAATTACACACCAGGACCAAGTGGAATTTATTCCAGGTATGCAAGGCTGGTCCAACATTTGAGAATCAATTAATGTATTCCATTACATCAACAGGCTAAAGAAAAAAATCATATGACCATATCAATAGTTGCCGAGAAAGCATTTCACAAAACCCGACACCTACTCAGCAAACTAGCATAGCAGGGAACCTCCTCAGCTTGATTGAGAACATCTACAATCTGCCCAAACTTCTGCAACTTTAACCTGCCCTAAAACATAAAGTCTGTCAATTTGAAAAATACTATAAAAAACAAGGGGCACCAGACTGGCTCAGTCAGTTGAGCATGTGATCTCGGGGGTGTGAGTTCAAACCTCACATTGGGTGGAGAGATGACTTAAAAATAAAACCTTAAAAATTTACCATAGGGGCGCCTGGTGGAACATGTGACTGTTGATCTTGGAGTTGTGGGTTTGGGCCCCGCATTAGGTGTAGAGATGGGTTAAAAATTTGTTTAAGAATCTTTAAAAAAACTATTAAAAAATTAAAAAAAACTATACACACACACACACACACACACACACACACACACACACACTGTAGTATTTTGGATGCCCGATTCTGCATCTTGCTTTTTCTCCTAACAACACACCTTGGAGGTTTTTTCGTGGCAGGACAATCAGCCAAGTCTCTCAACCAGGCTCCCTGAGAGATCTACAGAAAATGATTTGGAGGTCTATTTTCTCAACTGACCCAGCGATGGGACACAGCTGATACCTTCCTAGATGCATAGGAGAAAAGTGAATTCATGATTCTAGTTCCTTCTCTTTCTTCCTTTCTCCACTTCTCTCCTTGTGTCCTGCCCTTCCTTCCTTCCCTCCCTCCTTCCTTCCTTCCTTCCTTCCTTCCCTCCCTCCTTCCTTCCTTCCTTCCCTCCCTCCTTCCTTCCTTCCTTCCCTCCTTCCTTCCTTCCTTCCTTCCCTCCCTCCTTCCTTCCTTCCCTCCCTCCCTCCTTCCTTCCTTCCCTCCCTCCCTCCTTCCTTCCTTCCCTCCCTCCCTCCCTCCTTCCCTCCCTCCCTCCCTCCTTCCTTCCCTCCCTCCCTCCCTTCTTCCTTCCTTCCCTCCCTCCTTCCTTCCTTCCCTCCCTCCCTCCTTCCTTCCTTCCTTCCCTCCCTCCTTCCTTCCTTCTCTCCTTCCTTCCTCCTTCTTCCTTCCTTCCTTCCCTCCCTCCCTCCTTTCTTCCCTCCCTCCTTCCTTCCTTCCTTCCCTCCCTCCCTCCTTTCTTCCCTCCCTCCTTCCTTCCTTCCTTCCCTCCCTCCCTCCTTTCTTCCCTCCCTCCTTCCTTCCTTCCTTCCCTCCCTCCTTCCTTCCTTCTCTCCTTCCTTCCTCCCTCTTCCTTTCTTCCTTCCTCTCTTCTTTCTCCCTTTCTTCTTTTTCTTTCTTCCCCTCCACCCTCTTTTTTTTTTTTTTTTTTTTTTTTTTTGCAAGAAAGGGGTGGCTACTACAAACAGTGCTGCAATTTAGACATGTCTGTTCTGGGGCATGTTCAATAACCTCTCTGGGCCGTGATAGATTTTCATTCTTTCTTTCTTGTTTGTTAACATAAATAGGTCCTGTCCTTTAATACGTCGAGACCACTGCTCTATTCCTTATCCCAAAGGTTCTGACATGTGCTTTTATTGCAGACTTTTTCTAAATGTTCTGCAGTTTGGATTTTGATTTCCTCCCCACCCCCACCCAAGTGTTATTTAAGAGGCTTTGACATTTGCCGGATGGTAGGACCTTTGCCGGGAAGCGGGGTTGTTTCTTTTATAGTCTGGGCTGAATTGTGTCCCCCTCAAAATTCACGGGTTGAAGTCTTAATCCCCAGGACCTCAGAATGTGACTGTATTTGGAGATGGGGCCTTTGCAGAGGTAAGTAAGATAAAATGAGGTCATATGGGTGCGCCCTAATCCAACCGACTGGTGTCTTTATATAAAGAGATTGAGACAGAGGCACCTGGGTGGCTCAGTCGGTTAAGCGTCCAACTTCAGCTCTGGTCATGATCTCGTGGTTCATGAGTTCGAGCCCCGCATTGGGCTCCGTGCTGAGAGCTCGGAGCCTGGAGCGAGGGCATTTGTCAAGTTTTCCTTTGTTATCTGCCAGTGCGTATGTTAGGTTTTTGCGAATGTCCCGCTGGTGCCTGAAAGGAAGTGTGTTCCGTTTTCAGAGTCTAGAATTTAATCACCTCAATCTTTGTTAAGTTTATTTATTTATTTAAGTAATCTCTACACCCAGTGGGGGGGGCTCAACTCACCACCCCGAGACCAAGAGTCGCACGTTCCTCTGACAGAGCCAGCCGGGCGCCCCTCAATAAGCTCGGTGACATCACCCTTCTTGATCAAGTCATTTCTGTCTTCCATATCGTTACTCATTTAGTTTCATTTCTGATTTTGCTACTGGACCTGTCATGGGAGGTAATTAGTCCGAAGGCTAAGAGACAAGCGTCTGACTTCAGAACTTGCAGAGCACAAGAGTATGCAGTGAACAAGATCCTCATTCAGAGGGGAAGGGAATGAGGCATGGCCCGGGATCCCTGGCCGGCTCCTGCTGGACAGGAGTGACAAGGATCCTTGCTTTGGCAAAAGGCTAAGCTTCTTCATTACCCAATATGGCGGCCGATGTGGAGGCCCAGCCTCCCTTTCCCCGCCTACCCAACCTGTTCTCCGCTCCGCTGGTCAGAGGCTTCTGCCTGGCCTCTTCACTTACTGTCCTGTATGACTTCAGAAACCTACAGGTCTCAGGGGGAGGCAGGGGTCCTTCCTGTTGCCTTCCCTTCCCTCTGGGATCCTGGCTGTCGAGGCGCTAAAATTTGCTGCCGAGCTTCCCAAGAGGGTCGATAGCTCTGCTGCCTTGTCTCCAGAACTTCTGCCCCGGGCCGTACCCTCGGCTTCCCGCCCCACTCTCGGGGGAGCAGACGCTTTCGTGGTTTGGCTCGGGTCACCCGTGTGTGCACTCCGCCTGGCTTTCCCAGCTCTCGGCGGATCCTCACTCCGAGGCAAACCTTCTCCCGCAGAGCTGGAAGCAGAAATCCCGATCTACCCCCTTTCCAAGCACCATCACCCCTGCTTTCTGAGCAGAATCCTACTGGATTCTGCAGCTCCTGGGCTTGGCCACCACAACAGCCTGGCGTTCATCTTTTTTGGGGTCTGTTAGATGAGTTAGGCTCCTTCTCTGCCTTCCAGCTTCCAAAGTGTAACCACCGTCTCCTTCCCTGTTAGTTCTGCCCTCGAGGTGTTGTGCCTTTGTTTGCTTTTAATGTTTATTTTTTGAGAGAGACAGAGACAGAGAATACGAGTGAGGGTGGGATGTAGAGAGAGGGGGACAGAGGGTCTGAAGCAGGCTCTGTGCTGAGAGCAGCGAGCCCATCATGGGGCTGAAACTCCCGAACCCGTGAGATCGTGACCCGAGCTGAAGTCAGCCGCTTAACCGACTGAGCCACCCAGCTGCCCCGAGGTGTTGTGCCTTTAAAAGCGTCCTTTTTGTGTCACTTTGGTTAAGCTTTGGAAGAAAATAGAAGTGGCACTCCCATATATGATCTCAATCTCCCTGCCAGCTCCTGGGGAGGGATGATCATCCTGCTTTACAGATAAAGAAACTGAACCCCGGAAAGGTCCCTTGACCCGCCCAAGGTCACTATGCCAGATGTGGGACGTGGCCCCAAATCTGTCTGCCCTCCTCCTTCTTTCACTCGGCAGCCTCTGGCTGTGACTCACTGGTTGACCAATCCAGCGGCACAGAGAGCTGCTTTCTGGCCCAGAGCACTTGGAGAAGAGACACAGAACAGAAGAAGCAGGCAGGAGAAGGCCTTTGGCAGCCTGGCCAGGGCCATGTACGGGCTGGTTCCCGCCCAGAGTTTGGGCTGACGGTTAAAGCTCGGGCTTCCCGGGCACAGCAACCTGATTTGAGTGCTGATCCTGCCTGGGCTAACCTGTGACGTTGTCCCGCCTCGGGGGTCACGCTGGGCCTGCTGCATGGATCGTTGGAGCACCCAGCCCACACCGGACACCTGTTACCGTCCCCTTGGACGGTCTTCGGGACTCCAGGACAGTGGCTTTTGAACCCTCAGGTTCCTGGAAGCCGCAGATAGCCGGGCCCCATCCCTGGAGTTTCTGATTCGGTAGGTCTGGGGCGGGACTTTGAGCGGCTGCCTTTCCAGCAGTTTCCAGGGGCTGCTGCTGCTGCTCGACCGGGAACCCCACTCTGAGAAATGGACTCCTATTCTTCCCTAACCCCCAAGGCCCCGCAGCCTCCTGCACAATCTTGCCAGGGGTGCCCCTGGCCCCGGGAGGTGAATAGCAGTGTCCAGCTGTTCGGGGGAAGGCCCTGCCCGGACTCGGCAGGCAAGAGGAAACTCGGGATTGTGTTCCAGTTCTGCCTCCCAATGTGGGGACAGCAACGGTTCGGCCTCCGTGTCGGCCCTGCCTCGCCTCTCCCTGCCCCCATCCCGGCCTTGGTGACACAGCAGAGACATGGTCTGCTTTCTTCTCTCTCGGCCCCGCTGGCCAAGGGCTTCTGGAGGGAGGGCCTGGGTTCCATTCAAGCGCAGGGCCTGGAAGATACTGGATATCTGGCAATGTTGAATGAATGAATGAATGAATGAACTGAGGCTTTTCCCAAAAAGTCAGCTCAAAGTGCCTTTCTACCTGTAAGTTCTTTGGTTTCAATGCCCCTGCTGGTGTCTCGGAAGGACCACGCTAACCACAAGCCCCACTCGAAATGGTGACCTCCGGGCCAGCCCGGGGAGGCAGGTGAGTTGGAGGTTACTGTCCCCGTTCTGCAAATGAAGACACGGGCGCTGGAGGGCGGGGGGTGAAGCCACCCGCTCAGGCCTGCAGGGTTCCTGGCAGCACCCCTCTGGGCGCCTGGTCTTCCAGCCTGGACGGAGGCATCGTCAGAGGTGACTGATGTCAGCGATGCTGAAATCCAATCAGCTACAGGGGGGCAGTGACCCTCTCTGCTCTGGAGCTGAGTCGGGAAGCACGAAAGGCCTCTCGTCCACAGGTCGGTGTGGCGAGGGCGTCGCTGGCAGGGGGCACAGCCCGTACAAAGGGGCAGTGGCAGGAGCAGCTGCTCCGGGAAGGACGGTGAGTTCAGTTTTGTCGTGTTGCATCTGAGGTGTGACTTCTCTGGGGGACAGCCCAGGGGCACCTGTGAACCTGGATGTCAGGGGAGCCGGCTGGGCTGGTGGGGCGGGGATTTGGTGGCTCTGATTGTCCTGGGAGTGGTGAGAACGGCGACGAGAAGAAATAAGAGGGCTGGAAGGAGCCCCGCAACAGTCTGGGACTGGCCAGCGTGGAGGGAGAATGCCCTCGGGTGACCGAAGCAGGGCCAGGGGAGAGGCCTTGGGGAGGGAGGGTGTCGAGGCCTCAGACCCTGCAGGGGTCCACGAAGACAAGGGCTGACATCCCTGCAATGTGGGACTCTGGGAGGAGAGGCCAGAGGGACCAGGGGGGACAGCAAACATATATACCATTCTATCAGGAAGTTTGAATGCAGAAAGGAGACAAGGGATGGTCAGGAGCCAGAGGGCGAGGAACAAGGTTTTCGGGTTTTTTTTAGTGATTTAGTGATTCAACAACTCTACACATCACTCAGTGCTCCTAATGACAAGTGTCCTGTTCACCTCCTTCACCTGTTTCCCCCCCCCCCCCCCAACCTCCCCTCTGGTAACCATCAGTGTGTTCTCCGTAGCTAAGAGTCTGTATCTGGGTTTGTCTCTCTCTTTTTTTCCTTTGCTCGTCTGTTCTGTTTATTAAATTCCACATATGAGTGAGATCACATGGTGTTTGTCCTTCTCTGACTGCCTCATTTCACTTAGCACAATACTCTCTAGCTCTATCCATGTCGTTGCAAATGGCAAGATTTCATTCTTTTTTATGGCTGAGTGATATTCCATATATATATATATCTTTTTTTTCCAAAAAATTTTTAACATTTATTTATTTTTGAGAGACAGCGAGAGGCAGAGCAGGAGTGGGGGAAGGGCAGAGAGAGAGAGGGAGACGCAGAACCTGAAGCAGACGCCAGGCTCTGAGCTGTCAGCACAGAGCCCGACGCGGGGCTCGAACTCACGGACCACGAGATCATGACCTGGGCCGAGGTCGGACACTCAACCGACTGAGCCACCCAGGCGCCCCTATACCACATCTTCTTTATCCATTCATCGGTTGATGGACACTTGGGTTGCTTACATTTTGGTTATTATAAATTAATGTGACTATAAACATCAGGTGCATGTATCCCTTTGAATTTTTTGTATCCTTTGGGTAAATTCCCAGTAGTGCAATTATTGGATCGTAAAGTGGCCCTATTTTTAATTTTTTGCAGAACCCCCATATTGTTTTCCACAGCGGCCGCACCAGTTTGCATCCCCACCAACAGTGCATGAGGGTTCCTTTTCCTCCACATCCTCGCCAACACCTGTGGTTTCTGGTGTTGTTGATTTTAGCCATTCTGACAGGTGTGAGGTGATATCTATCTCATTGTAGTTTGATTTGCATTTCCCTGATGATGAGTGATGGGGAGCGTCTTTTCATGTGTCTGTTGGCCATCTGGGTGTCTTCTTTGGAGAAATGTCTGTTCGTGTCTTCTGCCCATTTTTTTAATTGGATCATTTGGTTTTGCGGTGTTGAATTGTATATGTTCTTTATATATTATGGATACTAACCCTTTATCAGAGATGTCATTTGCAAATATCTTCTCCCATCCAGGAGGTTGCCTTTTAGTTTTGTTAATGGTTTCCTTTGCTGCGCCCGGGTTTTCATGTTGATATATTCCTAGCAAGGTTTTTATTTGCTTCTTTTGTTTTAGGGTTGGGAGGCCTTGAGTCAGCAACCCAACTCATTCACTTAGACACAAAGGGGATTCAGTGGCCGGGAGCATCTGTGAAGGACTCCAAACTGTTGGGGAGGGAAAACTTCCTGCTCCCCTCAGATTCCGTGGTTGGCCTAAGAATTAGCTGACTTGAGGCAGGTTAGCAGGAGAGAAACGTACAAGTTTATGTAATGTTTCTGTCTGTACACAGGAGTCTTTGGAAGAAACAGAAGGCTCTAAGAGGCCCTTAGGCCCCAGAGCTTGGGGCAGTAGCTTGTGGGACAGTCACTAGGAAAAATATGGGGAGACACAGAGCCTTGTTTTAGTAGCTTTGCACACATCTGACTCCGCACCGACCCCAGCCTCTGCTGATAAGAACGTTCTCTTCCTGCTGCAGGGAGGGCACCTTTCTCTCTGGGGAAATGTCAGGACTGGCTTTTGGGTAGAAAGGGGGAGGGCAGAGGGCTTTGTTCTGTCTGCTGCTTCTCAAGCACCTTTGATAGAGAGCTCCGGGGGCGCCTGGTGGCTCAGTCAGTTGAGCCTCTGACTCTTGAGTTTGGCTCAGGTCACGATCCTGGGGTTGTGGGATCGAGCCCTGCATCGGGCTCGGCACTGACAGTGCAGAGCCTGCTTGGGAGTCTCTCTCACCCTCTTTCTCTGCCCTTCCCCCTGCCCTACGCCGTGCTATCTAAAAAAATTTTTTTTGGGGCGCCTGGGTGGCGCAGTCGGTTAAGCGTCCGACTTCAGCCAGGTCACGATCTCGCGGTCCGTGAGTTCGAGCCCCGCGTCGGGCTCTGGGCTGATGGCTCAGAGCCTGGAGCCTGTTTCCGATTCTGTGTCTCCCTCTCTCTGTGCCCCTCCCCCGTTCATGCTCTGTCTCTCTCTGTCCCAAAAATAAATAAACGTTGAAAAAAAAAATAAAAAAAAAATTTTTTTTTAATTTCAAAGGAAAAGGGTGGGGGGGGTTGCCTGAGTGGCTCAGTCAGTTGAACCTCTGGCTTCCGCTCAGGTCGTGATCTCTCGGTTCGTGAGTTCAAGCCCGCGTCGGGCTCTGTGCTGACGGCTCGGAGCCTGGAGCCCGCTTCGGATTCTGTGTCTCCTCTCTCTCTGCCCCTCCCCCACTCACACTCTGTCTCTCAAACATTGAATAAACGTTAAAAAAATTTTCTTAAAAATCTCCAAAAAAACCCAAAAAAACAAAAAACAAAAGAAGGCTTCACCTACCTCCATTTTCACCTCAAACTTTCCAGTTGATTGAGTTCTTCTTTCCAGTGTATCTCTTAACTTGGGCAAAAGGCTGGCGGGTAAAGCATCTGCGACAAAAACGAAAGTCCCCCCTCAAGCAGTAGGGACTGCCTGAGCCAGCATGTGACTGACCCCGTGGCAGTGACCGACCTGATCTGTCCAGCCCACCTGCACGCACCCGCCGACCTTTATCCCACACTCTCCCTCTATAAACCTGGAAGTAGGCTCAGCTCCTTAGAGCCAGTCTTTGGGACGTCAGTCCTCTGTCTTCCCGGTGTCAGCGTCACTGAAAAACACTCCTTTCTTGTTTTCCCACGGTTTGTTTCTCGGCCTTTGGATTTCGTCAGCAGCAGTGGCCGAACCTGGCCTGTTGGGGACCCCACAGCCAGGCGCTCTCACGCCCCCTGCCCCGGCTACACTTTCAGCTCAGAAGAAGCCATATGCAAAGCGGTGTATTTTGGGATGGTACGTTCTGAACTCCTTCAAAACCAAATCTTGGGGCAGGTGGAAAACCCCCCGAGCGTGGGCTCTTGACAGCTCCCCCGGTCAGGATAAAACAGAGCTCCTGTGTCTTTTCTCTCCCTGGGTGACATCTCATGTGGGGTCCGGCTTCTTCTACGTGGTCAGAAAGACACTGCCAGAGACTTCCAGGTTCCACCAGTGACATTCTCCGCCACCGGGAAAAATTAAAATCTCGTCCCCAGCTCCGTGTGCACAGCCCTGGGTCTGGGCTCTGATCGGCCTGCAGCTGGTGGGATGCGGTTCCCGTGGGACCAAGGTGCTTCGCGGGGCCCTGAGGCCGGTTCCCCGTCTGCGCCTCTGGGCCAGCGCACCCGTGATCTGGACACTCTGGGGCCTCTCCGAACAGCCTCCTCTCCCGCTGGGAAGGCCCTGCGGGCCCAGGCGTGGTCACTTGGTGTGGCGCGACGCCCAGCGTCTGTGAGGGTCTGGGGCGGGGACGCTCAGACTGAGGGGTGGGGGGCAGAGTGTCCTGTGTCCTGGGCTGCCCTGCTGACTCTCATATCACCCTCCAGGGGCTTTCACCCCTGCCCCCTGCCCCTATTCTTCTCCCCCTGGACATCTGTTCCCCAGGGAACAGAGAGGGCATCTGGGGCCCCATTGAAGTACATCCTCCCTGGGGCTTGGGGCAGGAAGCCCCTGATGGTGGGAGGGGACCCGGCGTTTGGAGCCAGGCTCAGGCTCAGGCTCAGCCCTGGGGACGCCCTGGCAGGGGGCCTGCTTGGCCTCCCCCTCTTGGGACCTCTGTTCTTTCCATTGTTTGGCCTCTGTTTGCCCCCAGTTTCCTAGGAAATTTGCTTTAGGGGAGATTCCAGCTGGTCTCAGCTGAACCGAGAGATCCACACTCCCATCTGCGCATCTCTCAGGCCTGGGGGGGTGGGGCGGGCGGGGGGGGGGGGTTGTGTGTGCTGGGAGCATCCCTGGAGGCTGGGTGGGGCCCTGGCTGGGTCCGGAGAGCACAGGGGAGCCAGGAGGGGGAGAGGGGGCCGGGCAGTGTGAGAGACAGAATGAGTGGGAGAGAGGCGGGAGGCGGGAAGAAATGCCGCTAAAGAGACACAGGGGCCCAGAGATGGGGGGAGAGCGAGGGTGCACAGGGAAAGGGTCGGATGCCAGGCCCACAGGGAGGGGGCCCCAGAGACGGACTCGGCCCCCCAGTCTACCCCCAGGTAAGAGCAGGCTGAGGACTTTCGCTGTTTGGGCCGGACCCTGAAGATCCGTGGGCGCCTCTCCTGGTCCCCAGAGCCCAGAAGGAAGGGAGGTTGAGAGTGGTAACTCGGGTTCAGGCCTCCTGGGATAGACACGTGTGGGAGCCACGCTCCCAGGGCGTTGCCACCTGATGGGAACACACGAGTTCCTGGACAGAGCCAGGCTGCACATCACACGGGCCATGACCACAGCACTCCCAGGCATTGGCTACCGGCTCCGGGGCTCCCTCAGGGTGACAGGGCACTCAGGAGCTGCTGAAGGGAGGGTTGGGGCCACAGGACGAGGCATTCGGTGGGTGGCAGCACAAGGTAGGATCATTAGCAGACTCACTCATTCCTTCAGCAAATCCTCTGAGCAGGCCCTGTACCGCCTCTTGGGGACCAGGCACACCAGAGTGAGGGGGACAGGCCAATCAACAGACAGGGGCGGCGGGGTGTGTCCAGGGGACACAGAAGACCAGAGGAGATGGCTGATCCAGCGAGGCATGTTGGGGAAGGCTTTCTGGTGGGAAAGAAGAGGAAAAGTGGCTGGAAAATGCGATCCGGGCAAAGGCCCAGAGGCGGGAAACAGCAAAGTACGTGCGGGAAACAATTGCCGGTCGGAATTCTCAAGTTGGGAGAGGAGCCAAGGCCAGAGCCAGGCACGGAACAGGATACAGTGGAGAGTGAGTGCGGAGGGACGGGAGAACACCTGGGAGAAACCTTGGGCCTTGAGCCACAGGGTGTGAAAGAAACAAGGCGACCCCATCCCCCCCAGGAAGCGTAGATCTTCCAAGGGCTCTAGACTCCCAAGTTAGTAAGGACCCAGGCTCCTGGCCCCCGGCAGAAACAAGAGCAAACTTTCTCTGCGGGAAAGCAAGCCTGGTTTGGGCCCCTCTGGATTCCCAGATGAAGTTCAACAACATAGTTTACAAAACACGCACACGCACGCACACAGAAGGCATTACGAATGTCAGTGGAAGTAAAACAGACTTTAGACGTAATTTATGTCATAATTATGTCAAATATTTAGACATAATTTAGACATAACTCTCCGCCCCCACCAAGGACTACAGATAGGCGACATCAGATACAGAATATAAAACAACCAAGTTCCAGATACTTAGAAGTAGAAAAGATGAAATAAAATAGTGATCAGGGAACAAGGGACCGGGGTGGTTTAAAATTAAGCCAAATAGGGGGCGCCTGGGTGGCTCAGTCGGTTGAGCGTCCAACTTCGGCTCGGGTCATGATCTCACGGTTCGTAAGTTCGAGCCCCGCGTGGGGCTCTGTGCTGACAGCTCAGAGCCTGGAGCCTGCTTCGGATTCTGTGTCTCCCTCTCTCTCTGCCCCTCCCTCGCTTGCACTGTCTCTCTCTCTCGCTGTCAAAAATAAATCAACATTAAAAAACTTTAAGTTAAATTAAACCAAATAGAACTGGTAGGTATTAAAAATATAATTTTTAAAATGAAATTCTCAGCGGAGAGGGTCTCCACGGCCACCAGAACGCGATGAAGAATGGGCTGGAAGGCAGAGATGAACAAACACGGGGAGAAGGAGATCGAATGAGTAAAGGAGGCTGAGACACCGAGAAGAGTAAGCTGTAGCAGAGGCCAGCCCGCGTCCCAGAAGGCAGGGTTGGAAGAGGGGTGGCAAATGAGGAGATAATGGCTGAGAATTTTCTAGAAATGGTGCAAGTCATGAATCTACAAATAAAGGATTCACGACATATATTGAGCAGAGTAACTAAGAATTGTCTAAACCTGCATATGTTTTCACAAAGCTGGGAGGGTCAGAGCTCTGCTCCGGGCTCCCGTGGCCCTGTGCATCCACGTGTAGCTCCCTGGGTCGTGGCCAGCTCCCGTGGCTTCAGAGCCTGGCAGCATGCAGGGATAGGGACCCGCAGGGACCACTCGGCTGCCCCCCCACCCCATCCTCTCCTGAGACCTGCCTGTGTGACCTCCCCAGCCCTGTGGGCCCGGTGGCCGGCTCTTACGCCAGCATCCCCTTGCATCACTGTCGGGCCCCATGGCCTGCTGGGCCTACTCTGTCCTCAACCCCAGGGGGCTTGGGTCCAAGTCCTGCTCCTGATCCTGTGTGGTCCTGGCCAAGCCCACTGCCTTCTCTGGACCTTAGCTTTCTCCTCCTGAGGATACAGTTTGGCTCCCCAGCTTCCTGCCTGCTAGAAAGGCCGTGGGGAGGATGAGCCTGGGTTCCGCCCAGCCCGGAGGGAGGTTGGGATTCTTTGATGGAGAAGGAGGGAGGAGCTTGGAGCGCTGACCTTGAGCCCTCCCTTAGAGTTTAAAATGAGTCCTTCCAGCCCCGGGGGGGTCTCAGGTCCGCTGGGGCAGCACGGGGAGAGGAATGTCCTGCCCGGGCTCTTCCCACGGGGCCGGCCCTCCACTGTGGGACCTCGGCCATCCCTTCACCTCTGCAAGCAGAAATAAGTTCAGCGGCTGCCACCCAGCACGTTCTGCGTGTGCGGGCGGCTCCTGGCCTGGGGTAGGAGCTCAGTACGCGAAGCTGGCGCCCGGCTTCCTCACGGTAGGGCCTCCGAGGCCTCCTAGTGCCGCTCTTAAGATCAAATGGGAGCTCCTCGCAAAGTTCAGGGGCGGTGCCGTTGGGCCTTTGGGCCGTGGGGGCTGCAGGAGCGTCCGCAAGGTCACGGTCTCGGGGCCCCGGGACGGAGGTGGCGTGGGCTCGAGAGCACTGAGTGTCCTGGGCACCGACGCTCCTGCCCGCGCACCATCCAGCCCCCTCCTCTCTCTTTGGAATGACGGTGTCTCCCCCAGCGTGTCCGTCACGCTGGGTGGTCTCTCCAGGTGCCTGGCTGCCTCTGTCCAAGGCCGGGCACAGACCCAGCCAGGCCTCTTGCGGGTGAAAGCACGCAGCCGGCCAATGACCTACGGCCTCCGCCTGGCGCCCGGAGAGCTGGTCCATCATCACTATAAACTATAATGTCATGAGTCCCGCTCTCCCGTCGGCCAGAGCTCTGGCTCCCGCCGTTCATTTATGGCTCTCGGCCAGGGAGCATCCGCTGGGGGGCTGGCTTGGCTCCAGTGTCTTCTGGGCATCTGCTCATCAAAAGGATGACTCTCCGGGAGGGGAAACCATGAACACGCACGGGAGGGAGCGTGACAGCCAGGTCGCTTTGCCCCTCGCCACAGGCTTGCAAGGTGGGAGGGGAAAACTGTCCCTTTCGCAGATGAGGGACAGAGACCCAGGCTGCAGCCAACGAGGGACCAGGCGCCAGGACCCCAGGGCTCAGTGAGAAAGCCAAGGGCCAGGCTTTTTTTCTCAACGCTGGGTTTGCGCAGGTGGGGCGGGACCCAGCAGGAAGCAGCAGGAGCCTCCCCACGCCCCTCCCATGGCCAACATTTTACATTAGGATATTCCTCCCAGGAAGTAGAGGCCTCCTCCACCCCAAAACAAGGGGGAAGGCCAGGGTGAGTGGAGAGTGGGGGGCCTGCCGGCCACGCCCACCAACCCCCATCAGTCCCCCTCAGCAGGGCTGTGGCCATCTCCCACCAATTGGCAGAGTGAAGCCGGCCCCCTGGGTGGTATGTGACTTTCTCCCGGAAAGCCCCAGTCCAAGCTGCTTTGACCTTGTATGTGAAACAAAACAATCAGGAGATAGGAATGTCCCCTAATCAACTTAAGAATTGTTCCCCAGGAAAGGAGGACAAAGGACAACGCTGCCCAGGGTGCATCAGTCATTTGGGAACCAAATTGTTTCCTGAGTCACGGACACACGTGGGAGGAGGTGACAGGCACCTCCCATATGCTGTCAGGCAGCATTGA
Organism: Leopardus geoffroyi; assembly: GCF_018350155.1. Lineage (NCBI taxonomy): Eukaryota > Metazoa > Chordata > Mammalia > Carnivora > Felidae > Leopardus > Leopardus geoffroyi. Next base: position 136,315,285 of record NC_059341.1, read on the forward strand.
GAGACTAACTCCCGGGACTTGACTCTGTCCCTGGGTCTCCTCCTGGGGGACAGGGAGAGACAGGAGGGGCAGAAACGCCAGGGCCCCTCAGTCCCTCTAGGCTGGAGGAGGAAGTAGGGGGGAAGGAGCTGGAGGCCAGACTCCCCACCCCCCACCCCATGGTCTTCCCCGCCTTGGGTATGCCTGGTTGCTCGTCCTCCAGGAGACAACGGCCATTCCCAGCCTCAGTTTCCTCATCCAGGAAGAATGAAGAACCAGGAAGGATGCCCATCCTTCCTTCGCAGGCTCAGCGTGCAACGCTGGTTACCTGGGGGGGGGGGGCCTGTCCAGGGGGCACCATGGAGGCGGACAGGGAGACCCCGTCAGCCACGAGGACTTGTGGTTCTGTAGCCGGTGGCCTCCCTCCCTGGGCCCTCCCAGGACACCTGTCAGGCTGTCTGTCTGCACAGCTTCGGCCCTAACCAAATTATCTGGGCATCTGGCTCCAGTTCTGGCAGATTCCCTTGCTGCTCTGCCCCTCTCCAAATGGATAAGACAAGCAGATTAAATACCAATTATGTCCCCGTGACCCATGGCTGGGTTTTCCTGGCCCGAGGTGGGATTTTTCTAAGTGAGAGGATGAAATCGAAGAGGCAGACTCCTGCCGTTTCCAAAGTGCCTTCGGTGTTCTGGGCGACCACGTTCCAGGAAGACTCATCCCGCAAGCCCCGTCCACGCCTCCTCCAGGAAACCCCCGGGATGTCACAGCTTCAATCACCGGGAGCATGTGCCCTACTCCGGTGGGTCCGCCTCCCGCTTTGGGCCCTGAGCGCCTATCTTCTTGGCCAGGGCCAGCCAGGGCCGGCGCACCAGAGCCACAGGGGACTTTCTGGACGCCGAGTGCTCTGAGAACTGCAACCTCCCCCCAAAGGCACAGGCTCATCATGATCATTCTCCTTCACAGCCGCCCTGGAGCTGCTGAGTACTGGCTGTGCGCCTTGGGCAAGTGGACGGACTTCTGAGGCTCAGTCTTCCTCCCCTGCAGAATGGGGATGGTGACAGACAGCAGGCAGGGTGAGCTGTTAACGGGAAGGTGAGTGCACGGCCCGGACAGTGCCGGGCACACGGGCCGGGGCTCAGCAGAGGGCTGGTCTCAGTGGTATCAGCTGCCCTGCTTGTCAATCTAGGGCACTGTGGCCCTTCAGTGGTAAGCAAAAAAACAAAAACAAAAAAAAATTTTTTTTTTTTGAGAGAGTACACGCATCCGCAGGGGAGAGGGGGTCAGGGGTAGAGGGAGAGAGAGAGAGAGAGAAGGAGGGACAGTCTTAAGCAGGCTCCATGTTCAGCCTGGAGCCTGACACTGGGCTCATTCCCACGACCCCGGGATCGTGACCTGAGCCAAAATCACCAGCGGCACGCCCAACTGACAGAGCCACCCAGGCGCCCCGGTGTTAAGTTTTTAAGAAGACTCACAATTGTTGAGATAAAAGAAATAAAGCGTAAAGGTTCAAAAACAAACGATAGCAACAGTAACACATATGTTTAATAAATGGTGTTGAGTCAATGGGATAAGCCGTAGGGACAGAAGTGAGTTTCGACACGTGTCCCCACACCATACGTAAAAATTAATTCCCAGTGGATTGAGAATCAACCCAAATGAGAAAGGTGGGGGCGCCTGGGTGGCCCCGTCGGTTGAGAGTCCGACTTCGGCTCAGGTCGTGATCTCGTGGTCCATGAGTTCGAGCCCCGAGTCGGGCTCTGTGCTGACGGCTCAGAGCCTGGAGCCTGCTTCGGATTCTGTGTCTCCTTCTCTCTCTGCCCCTCCCCTGCTCACGCTCTGTCTCTCTCTCTCTCAAAAATAAATAAAAACGTGTAAAAAATTTTCTAAAAATAAACTAAAGGCACCACACTCGGGTCATAGTGCCACACAACCACCAGCTGGGTTCAGGAGAAGAGACAGCCCCGTGAACCGTTGTGAGTGTGGGGAGTGACGGCAACACCCACACACTGCTGGTGAGTGTGCACTGGTTACTTCTGGAAGATTCACCAAAGACACACGCCCGCTGCCCTAGCCTATCCCGCTCCTGGGTACGTGCGACAGAAAGCGCACTGGCATTCCTCCCAAATCTCGGACCTGATAGTTCACAGCAGCTTCATTCCTAACGACCCCGAATCGGAAACACCCAAAATGGGTGCACAAATTGTGGTCCGTTCACACCATGGAACCACGAACGACACTGAGGGGGAGCAAGCCACAGTGACCCAGCAACGGCGCGGACAAACAAAATAGTGAGAAAAGCCAGGCACACGCAAAGGGCAAAGCAGACAGTGCTGATGGGGGTCTGAGGGGCCCATGGGGGGAGATGGTGACCGAGGGGCCCATGGCGGGGGGGGCTCCTGGTGCCGCTCATGGGGCAGTTGTGAAAATTCATCCTGTGGCTGTTGTTGTGGTCACGGAATACTTTAATTCAAAAACTTACTTTAAAAGAGGAACGGTGGGGCGCCTGGGGGGCTCAGCCAGTGAAGCGTCCGACTTTGGCTCGGGTGTTCGAGCCCCGCATCGGGCTCTCTGCTGTCAGCACAGAGCCCGCTTCAGATCTTCTGTCCCCTTCTCTCTCTGCCCCTCCCTCGCTTGCACTCTCTGTGTCTCTCAAAATAAATAAATAAACTTAAAAAAATAAAAAATACGATTAACAGTAATCATTTGGAAAACAACTCCAAATCCTTGTCCCCCAGTGAGGCGGGGGGGGGGGGGGGTTAAGGGGTGGACAGTCTTGTCCGAAATGCATCTGTATCGTCTGTAGGCTGCATGTTAAGTCTTACTTAGATCATATTATTCCCGGAATCTTGGAAAATCCCCCTAACCTGGAAAATCCCATAGGCCCTTGGGGTTGACTTGTGGTCTGTGATGGTCAGTTTTACGTCAACGTGGCAGGACTATCGTCCCAGTTATTTAATTAAACACTAATGCACCTGTTGCTGGGAAGGTAGTTTGTAGATGTGATTAACGCCAGCAATCAGTTGGCTTTATGTAAAGGAGATTATCCTGGATGAAGTGGGGATTCTTGATTCTATCAACTAAGAGGTGTTTTTTTTTTTTTAATTTTTTTTTAATGTTTATTCATTTTTGAGAGACAGAGAGAGACAGAGCATGAGCGGGGAAAGGGCAGAGAGAGAGGGAGACACAGAATCCGAAGCAGGCTCCAGGCTCCGAGCTGTCAGCACACAGCCAGACGCGGGGCTCGAACTCACAAACGGCGAGATCATGACCTGAGTGGAAGTCGGATGTTTAACCGACTGAGCCACCCAGGCGCCCCTCAACTGAGGGTCTTAAGAGCCAAAGTAAGGTTCCAGAAGGAAGAAGAAACCACCCCACGAGGGCTCCTGCTCGCCCTTCCTGGGGGCCTGCCCTATGGGTTCCAGACCTTGACACACACGGGGCCCTCTGGGGGTTTGGGTCACATCTGGGCTCAGAAGCTGGGGACGGTTCCCCAGGAGACTGCCTGCGGTGTGGCCCCAGATGCTATACTGACCACATGTCGCCCGCCTGACCTGTGGGTGTTTCAGGCCCGCAGACTCCTAAGGCTCTCTGGTGGGTTTCTTCACGCTCTGCTACAGTATTTAGATATAGCTAATAATTTGCATGGTTGATGTAATCCTCGGCCTGGTAAACAAAATGAAGGGTAGCGGTCATGTGGCCAGAAGTAGAGGGCCGGTGCTTCCGGAGTCCCGACTTCACAGCCGTGTGACTGTGGGCAAGTCACTTGACCTCATCTGGGAATCTGGATAAAACACCACCCCGAACACTCATTCTAAGCATCCCACGAGTCTGAACATATAAGGCGCTTAAAATAATGCACGACACACAGGAGTTGAGTCCCTGCCAAATGCTAGCGAAAATCATCATGATTTTGGTTGGATTGTAACAGATTATTCGGGAAAGAGCCAGACTGTCAGCGACCGAGCTGTTCGTACCACACTTCTATCTTCGAGACGTCTCCCTCGCTTGTCTTTCCGTGAAAATGGCGACACTTGGCCACAAAACAGACCCATGCAAAACGAAATACTATCAAGACACACCATGCTCTCAAATCAGTTGGCATCAGGGAAATGGCTTTTTACTGGAATTAACTGTGTCGGGAAGAAAAAAAAGAAAAAGGATCCCACCCCAAGTTCCCAGAGTTCCCGAGTGAGGCTCACACCTGCCCGTGGAAATCTAGTTCTATAATAGGCGCCGTTTCAGCCTGCTAAAAAGACGCATCGTGGCCGGCTACCGTTTGGTTCCTTGTCCTTCGCCACCTCCCTCCCCGCCGAAGCAAGGGGAGGAGGGCACCGTTGAGCCCCCAGAGGCCTCTGCGAGTAATGGAAACCCGGAAAGACATTTGTGCACAACCTCTCATTCCACGTGTGTTTGGTGCTTCCTCAAAGCTGGTGTTAATGAGGCTTTTCCTCTTTTGAAGCCGAGGGGGCAGTTCACACACACACACACACACACACCCCATCTCTTTTCCTGAGCCTGGGTTCTCAGTGACACACAGAAGCACCAAGCACTTCTCACTCATCTACAAACTGTCGGACAAAGGCCGAGAGTGGAGACGTCGGTGGTTTTGCCCAAACAACAAAAATGTCTACTCGTCTTTCTTATCATCCCCCCCCAGGATGTAGCTGATATTCTGTGACCTCCAACCATGTGTCTGGATCAGGGAATTCGTTCTTGCAGAACGGAATACCTGAGTCTGTCTTGGGCAGTGTACTTGTGTCCTGGGGCCGCCGTCACAGCACCACAGGCTGGGCACTTAAGCACCAGAAATTCATGCTCTTCCGGTTCTGGAGGCCAGAAGCCCGACATCAGGGTAGGTTTCTTCTGACGGCTTTGGCTTGTAGACGGCCATCTTCTCCCTGACCTCTGTGTGTGTCTGTGCCCTGATGTCTTCTAATGTCCCCAGTCATACTGATTAAGGCCCGCCCCCCACTGACCTTGTTTTAACGTGATTACCTCTTTGAAGACCCTATCTCCAAATACAATCGCCTTCTGAGGATTCCAACTTGTGAATCTGGGTGGAGGGGTCACAATTTAGCCCCAAGGTTTTCCTACCCTCTCAGATCTGTTTCTGGTGGAATATGCTGGAACGGGTCTCTATAGTTTGGACAGCTCTTCTGCTTTTAGCCATCAAAATTGATCCGTTCTGAAGTGGAAAGAATGATTTTTCTGCTAGTTCCAGAAATAGCACCCGGGGTGTACCTGGAGAAGCCATGGTGCCGTCTTCAAAAAACGAGCTGCCACCCGTCCTGGCAAAGCTTCATCAGCCACTGCGCTGGGAGGCAGGACCGGATGCGTCCAAGAAAATTGGAGTCTACTCCCCATTGTCAGCCCATCAGCCTCTGCCTTTACCAGCTGCTTTGTGGAAGCATCACAGCTGCGGATTTGCTGCCCAGAACACGCAGACGACTGGGTTTGCACGGTTCTGCTCCCGTGTTTACGGTTACCTCATTACTCGGAGTTCTAGAATTTATATGTCTCGTTGCACCCCCACGCTTAGGCCCGAGTGAGTCACTTTGAGCCATGGATTCCAGCTCTGAGTTGGAGGGATATAATGCAATACTATAGTAATAAAGAAAATGCAAACTTAACGCATGTAAACTCTAACAGGCAAATAATATGCAAATACATCAGGCTGAGGTGAACGGGCCAGGACGGTCCTTGTCGCTCACATGCAGCCTTTAGGACAATGATTTTTTTTTTAATTTTTTTAACGTTTTATTTATTTTTGAGACCGGGAGAGACAGAGCATGAACAGGGGAGGGGCAGAGAGAGGGAGACACAGAATCTGAAACAGGCTCCAGGCTCTGAGCTGTCAGCACAGAGCCCGACACGGGGATCGAACTCACAGACCGCAAGATTGTGACCTGAGCCGAAGTCAGCCGCTTAACTGACTGAGCCACCCAGGTGCCCCCAGGACAATGATTATTAAGAGCACCAGGGAGATTTCTGCAAAATCATCATTATCAACCTTGCATCACACATTGGTGAAATTTCTGTCACCAAATGTGTGTTGTTCTTTTCTCTACCGGCGCAAACTCCTCGGGGTCTCAGACAGACAACTGGGGATCTGCCCAGACTCAATTTGCAGAAACGCCTTGCTCTGGGGATGGGAGAAGCGATCCAGTGTGGTCTCCGCCTCCGAGGCCTTACCATCTCGCACAAAGGCTTGCGGCTCTGCACAAGAGAGTTTGTAAAGACGAAGGAGAGGCGCCACAGGGCCAGCCAGGCTTTGGCATGCGGGGACCGGGGCTCTGATCCCGGCTCCACCATTTACGGGCTATGCCATCCCATACCCCGTGCAAGCCTTGGTTTCTGCATCTGCGAATTGACGGTGAGAATATTTTATGGGGGTTAAAGTCTCTGCACAAAGTAGACGCTCAGGCAATGTGCCCCCTCCCTCAGGAGGGCACCCCCCAATCTGCTGCCCCGAACCCTCCCCCTTCTTCCCAAGGCACCCCTACCCACCCAACTGTGTGGTTCCCACAGCGCCCCAGTCCTTATAGTACACCACCCTCTGGCCACTCCTGATTGGTCGGGGGGCGGGTCCTGGCTGGAGCAAAGCCAATCAGAGCCCTTTCTTGGGAGTCTGCGCCAGCCTAGAGCCAGTAGGGCTCCTGGCCGAGGCGGAGGCCGGAAGTCACGTCCAAGGGCTGCTGGCCGTGCTGCTCTTGCCGCTGCGGGCAACAGTCTGCAGTGAGGGAACCAGGCCGGGCGCCCTTGCTGGCGCTCCTGCTTCCTGCCGTCTCTGAGGCCAGGTGCATCTCCGTCCTCCGCCAGCATCGGATTCACTCCCCAACCCCTCCATCGGTCCGCTGGAACCCCATGGCAGCCTCTGTTCTCATGCACCTCCACCTCCCAGGCCACCCTCGGCACCTGTCACAGTCTTCCTCCCCCAAGCTTTGCTGAATAATGGTTTTCCAGGAGATTCACCAGGTGAGGTGCCTCCCGTGCACGGTCTCCCGTTTGATCTTCCCTGTCTTTCCAGACCCTACCCCTGCCCCTGCCCACACACACCCGGGCTCTCCCCCCACCATGTCTAGACCCTCCTCTTTTTAAATTTTAACTTATTTTATTTTAGAGAGAGCGAGTGCGCACCACTGGGGAGAGGGGCAGAGAGAGACAGGGAGAGAGAGAGAGAGAGAGAGAGAGAGAGATCCTAAGCAGGCCCCATGTCGTGCAGAGCCCGACATAGGGCTGGATCCCACCACCCTGCGATCGTGACCTGAGCTGAAATTAAGAGTCAGGCACTCAACCAGCTGAGCCACCCAGGCACCCCCAGACCCTCCGCTTTGCACGTCTGCAAGTGGGAATCCAGCTGCACAAATACTGAAACCAGGCTGAGTTCCCCCCACGGTGACCGCCTGTGGCCTTGCAAACAGGAACCTGGCTTCTCTCTTCGCCAGATGCCCAACCCTGGAGGAATTTGGGACTCTCCACCCAGAGAGACCGTGCAGTGTGCTTGCGGGCACCAGAAACTTCTCTGATCTGAGGCCCAGCCCACACCCCCCCCCGCCCCCCAATAGCTGGGGCTGTGCTTTCTGCTGAACCTGTCTGTGCAGGTTGGTGGCAGGAAGGGGCCCAGCCTGGCAGCCCAGTCTCCGGGGAACCTCTAGGGACTGTGGCATTTGTTTCTGTTGGGGCCAGTCTCCCCAGAGTCTTTGACCCCCACACTCGGGACCCCTGGGCCCTCCCTTGGCTCCTGAAAGGCAGGTCGCAGGGTGAGGCCTCGTACGTCATGCCCAGCCTTGCACAATGAATGGACTAAGTCAGCGTGCCCTCCTCCAAGGCCTGGGAAGTCCTCTTTGTCCCTGAATTTGTCTTCCGCCTGCCAGGGCCCCGGAGCACTCGGCTGGTGGTGCCTGGGTGGGCCGTGGCCAAGCCTGCGCATGGGAAGAAGCTCAGGTTGAGAGTTCTGACGGCGGGGGCCAGTCCGCAGGGCCCGCCTCACTGCCACCCGGGGACCGCTCCCGCCACACCCCTGAAATGTGGGCTTGTTCTCCCACAATAGCCAGCTGCGTCTTGCTTCTTCTCCTAAGTTAGCCTCACTGACAAGGGAAGTTAGAAGGTGGGTAGCCTCTGGGTCTCTGAAAAAGTCCCCAGTTTCCTAGGGACGTTTCTCTCTAAACTGCTCTCCCCTGGCCACCTCCTCCCAGGGCCGATTCTCCACCCTGGCCCCCCACCCCCATCACACTTTGGGGCTAGCTGCAGCTTTCTCTGGTCTCAGAGAAATCCGTGATTCTCAGCAGTTGCCCCAACACTGGCCTGTCCCTATTGAGAACTGTTGGGCATTGGGCCCCTGGGACGTGACTTCCTGACTTTGAGTCCCCAATCCTTCCTGGTGATCTGTCACCAGTGTACCTCTGAGCCCTGTCATGTGGGGACATTTGGGGGGCTTAGTTCTAAAGGTGACCGAGGCCTCCCCTCCTGGCTCTGTTCTGCCTCTGAGACCCGTCTGAGGGCCAGTCAGAGGCTCCGAGGCTCAGCCGGGTGGGGCTGCCTTTCAGGGGCCTCGGTGAAGGCCTGAGTCATCGACCCAAGCATGTCTCCTGTCCACCTACCTACAGTCTGCCAGAGTTTGACTTAAGACGTGCGGTTATTCTGGCTTAAACTCAGCCCACGATTTTACAGGAAAGTTCCTTGAACTTCTTTGACCAAGTGATTTCACACAGCCCTGAGCCAGAGGAGCAATTATGCAAAATCCATGAAACTTGAACTTTGTGACCAAGCCCTCGGATGTGCCCCGAGAAGGCACGCACAACAATTCTTTTGTGAAATTTGAGGAAGTGACACATTCCTGTTGCAAGTGGTTCCGACCGCCATGTTTTTCCACCCTGACTGACCCCCCGCCCTTCCCCATCTCTCCCTGGGTGTGGGCACCGGGCTGGCTTTGGTGTGGGCACAGTGCTTTGATAGTCCAGCTACAGAGAAGTTGAGTCCAGGGTGTATAACGGTTTGGGTTGAGTGGAATACTTTCATGTGGTTTGCACTCGTCACTCTGTCCCCGCCACCCAAATAGGGTCCTGTGGGCGATAGGATGGTGTCCCCCAGGCCAAGCCCAGAGGACATACGGGTAACGGGGGGAAATGTACAACTGTCAGCAACATGCGACGTGCGGTGTTCAGCAAAGGTTGAAATGTACGGAGTCAGAAGCTAGTTGCCGGAACATTCTCCCAAACGCCAGGCAGGTCAAAGTGTATGCAGGGAATTAAATTGTCACCAATGCCTGGTCAAAACTATCTATAATTTATAAAGTCTTTTATTTATTGTTTAATATTTATTTATCTTTGAAAGAGAGGGAGGGACAGCGTGGGCAAGGGAGGGGCAGAGAGAGAGGGAGACACAGAATCCGAAGCAGGCTCCGGGCTCCGAGCTGTCGGCACAGAGCCCAACGCAGAGCTCAGACTCACGGATCGAGAGATCAAGACCTGAGCCGAAGTCGGACACTTACTTGACTGAGCCACCCAGGGGCCCCAATACCTCATTTTATAGTCACAGCTTTGCATCTTTTTTTCTCATAAAGAGGCATCCGAACAGTCCCCTCCTGTCCAGCTGCCCCCCCTCCTGCAGGGGCACTGCCGGTCTGGAGTAGCTGTCACCGTTGCCCTAGAGATGCAAGGGTGTGTGGGACCGTCCAGGGTCACGGCGGGGCGGGGGGGGGGGGGGGTCTCTGCCCATCTTGTTGACGGTCACAGGGCGGGTCTGCTTTTGGCTCACCGCCAAGGGGCTTGATTTAACACACGATCCAGCCGAGCACTGCCCGGGAGCTCAGGAGCCCCAAGGAGCCCCTGAATGTAACCAGGCTTAGCGAGGCCCAGGGTGGGCAACCTCACCCTCCGCCCTCCCCTGGCTTCCCCCCCCCCCCCCCAACCCGGCTGCATGACTCACTTCCTGCCAGAGACGCAGGGTGGGGACGTGGCGGGTAAGGCCCCAAATCACACTCCACGACTTGCCAGCGGCCTGGCCCGGGCACCTGCCTCCCCGTGCCTCAGTTTCCCTGTGTATAAAGGCAGGTGGTACTGTGCCTGCCACGCAGACCTCTAGAGGAGGGGCTGAATTAATAGTGTCTGGTGCCCGGCAAGCCCTCCCTGTCAAAGCTCGACGGAAAGTCCTGGACGCCTGCCAGCCACTCTTCCCGGCTCCTCCTGAGAGCACGCGTGCGCCGCGGTGGGACTTCTCCTGGGCAGATGCGGGGACGGGGCCTCCTGTCACACACCACCCTGCCAGGCCCTCCGGGTCTCTCTGCCCACCCCGATCTCCGGTGAAGCCTGTGTCCTGCCTTCCTCTCCCGCCTTCGCTCACGTCCTTCCTCGGTTTCCCTCTGAAGGCCGCTCTTGCCCCCACCCCCACTCTCTGACAGGGGGCTCAGGCCCCTAGGGGCCCTACTGCTGTCACATACAAGGAATCCAAGTTCCAGCCCTGCATTTCATGCCCCCGCCCCCCACCCCCCAGCCCCATGATCTGACCTAGCCACACAGCTGCTCGGCCGTGAGAGGCCACGGAAAACAGAAGTTTTCCTCGGAAAAACCGGGAGACCTGTGTTCGAGTCTTAAGCCTGGATGAGGCCTTGTTCTGTAGGCTTCCTTTTGGTTTGTGGAACAAGATGGGGTGGGGGCGGGGGAGACCCACATTTCTCCTGGGTCCTGACGGGTGGCGGGAGGGCGAACCTGGACAGGGTGGGAGGCTTTGAGGCTCCTGCTGTCTTGTTTCAGGCGTGGGTTCGGCCCAGTTATGGGAGGAAGTCCCGGGCACGATGGGTCCCGTCTAGGAGCCAGCGAGGCCGAGCCCGGTGCCCGGCAGGTGACCAGGAGGGGCAGGGAGGCCTCGGGGGCTCTGGCTGGGTCAAGGAGGAGGTCTGGGCACAGCGTGACTGAGCAAGCCCTTTCCTTAATATCTCTGAACCTTGGTCTCCTCCTCTATTAGACGCAAACGTCAACCCTGCCTCTTCTGAAGGACTGAGGTCAAACACCCTGATTCTGTGCGCAGAGCGTTGACACTGGGGCAGAGTTGTGTTGTTGGGTACCTCGTGTCCCTGGCCGTGTCCTTTTTTTCTTGGAAATGCCCTTGAATCGTTTCTGTGATGATTTCCTTCCCTCTGTTCTCTCTGTTCTCTCTTTCTGAACCCGCTTATTCGGAGGTCAGCCCCCAGCATGTTCCCTGATGTCCTGAGCTTCTTTAAAAAAATTAAAAAAAATTTTTTTTTCAATGTTTATTATTTTTGAGAGACAGCAAGCAGGGAAGGGGCTGAGAGAGAGGGAGACACAGAATCCGAAGCAGGCTCCAGGCTCTGAGCTGTCAGCACGGACGCGGGGCTCGAACTCACGAACCGGGAGATCGTGACCTGAGCCGTAGTCAGTCGCCTAACCAACTGAGCCACTCAGGCGCCCCTCACCAGTCTGCTTTTACGGCATCCCAGCCAGAGAGCCTAGGAGGGTAGAAGGAAAAAGAACCTCCTTCCCTCCACTTACTACACCGGAGCCAGAGAGGAGGTCTTTGGGCCATGCTTGGGCCTCTCAGACCTGCCCCTCAAAAGCCTGAGGAACGTGAGGGTGTGAGCAGGACAGAGGTCCGAATGGTGAATGCACTCGGGGGACAGAATCGGGCCCTGGGAGCCTGCTGGACCAACTATTGGTCACATGCTCTGAGGGCTCCTTCCTGGCGGAGGTGACAACCGCGGAAAGGCCCGGAGGAGACGGGGGCCGAGACCCACGGTCCCTGGACAACACCAAGGAGTATAGGACTCAGAGCGGAAAAGAGCGCCGGGTGGTCTTGGGTGGGAAGACGGGAGCCCTGAGTTGTTACAGGGCCAAGAGGGGGGTGGCTGGGGCCCGGCCGGAGGAGGGGCCCTTGGGCTGTGCAGTGCTCCTGGCCAGAGACGGCAGGAGCTCCTGTCAAGTGGGTCAAGCGGAGGCCGTGGGGCTGGGGACACTCAGGAAGTAGGCTCCACAGACCCACGGGCTGCTAGCACAAAGTGGGAGCAGCGGGCAGGTGCGGGCAGGTGCTGCCTCTCACGGGTGTCCTTGGAGGACCAGGTGGGGGGGAGGTGAGGGAGGAGGCTGCCTGCATTGTTGGGGTTCGAGGGAGGGGTGCCATAAGAACATCCAGAGCCAAACTGGAATGCCTCAGTATCGGCCTAAACTCAGACTGAGCCCCGGGTGCCGAGCAAACGCACGCCCTCCCTAAGCAGTGCCCTGGGCCATCTGCATCTGCTGGGGCACAGCCCCGGGGGACACGCCAGCACTCACACCCACTGTGTGTGCTGCAGACAAGGGTGCGGCTAACTGGGCGACGGTAAGGTCAGAGGGTGACAGGGAGGAACTGAGGGCGGAGGCGCCTGAGGTGGCGTCCCGTGGGAGCGGTGGGGAGGAGGCAGAATCAGGGCCTCAGGACACAGCTGGCAAACTCAGCAGGGCTCCCCTCCGCCCCAAACCCAGGTTCGGGGCGGGGGGCGGGGGTGGACAGGCGCAGGAGAGGGAGAAGCACCGACAGGGGGAGGGAGATCAGGCACCGGAAGCCTGTTTGCAAAACCAGCAAGTCCCCTGGCGTCTGCTCCCTCGCCATCCCTGTCTCCGTCCGTCTGTCCATCCATCTGTCCGTGCCAGGCCTACGGCTGGTGTTCCTGCCACGGTGCTCTTGTTTCAGGTGAGACAAATGACCCGGACAAGCAGAATGACAAGAACTACAAACAGGAAAATGGACCGGGAGTGGAAAGAAAGGGAGGAAGCCTGTGTGTGCCTTTGTAAACCGATCACAGGACACAGAGCAAACACGGGTACCTGAGCCTCGTAGCCACAGAGATGCGCAGTTTGCAGGGGGTGGGGGAGGGGGAGGAAGGCCAGTGACCCCACATCCCAAGGGCCGGAGTAGCTGGTTGGGGGGGGGGGGGCGGGTCCTCAGTGTCTGACCCTGGAGGTCACGGTCACCCGGGGTCCCGGACCTGATTCCTTATCTGGCCTCAACACCACTGGCCACCATGCGTTCTGGGGGTCGTCACCCCTCCGCACCTTAGCAGCTGGGCTCCTGGCGCTCTCTGTGGGCCTTGGGAGCCGGGTGTGGGCAGGGAAAGGGCTGGGAACAAACCAGAATGGGTGACGGAGGAAGAGCTGGCCTAACACAGTAGTGCCAGGGGTTAACAAGGGCAGCCTGTCACCCCCCCTGGGGGTGGGGCTGGCAGGACAAAATTCCCCCATTCAAACTGTGCGAGAGACACCGTTCTAGGCACCAGGGAATCAGCGAGCAGGCCCTCAGCAACCTGCCCTCAGGACGCTGATGTTTCTACAGAGCTAGGAAGGCAAATGGGCAGGAAACACACAGCAGAGGAGGGAGTGGCAAGAAGGCAAACGTTCCGGGAAGGAGTGGAAAGCAGGATGGGGGATGAGAAGTGCCCGGGCTTGGGCTGCAGTTTTTAAATGGGAGATCAGGGTCATGGAGAAGGTGACTTTTGAGCACAGACTGCACTTGGGGTAGAGATCTGGGGGTAAGGTCTTGGGGCGGGAGAAAGGGGCACAGTGGGTTGGCAGGGGGAGCGCAGGGAGGGGCCAGGGGAGAGGACCCGGGCTTGTGCTCTGGGATGGGCGGACGACCAGTGAGCAGACCCGGCCCGCAGCGCGTCAGGCTCTAGGTGCGCCTGGGGATGGGGCCGCGGAATTCCGGGCGGGAGGTCACCTCTGACCGCCGGGTTTGCAGGCTGAGCGCCTAGAAGGGCGAGGAGGACACGGCGGGCAGGGCAGGGGTGCCGAGCTCACTCGTGCGGGCGGGGGTTGGTGGGAGCCAAGCGGCCGAGGCCGGGCTCCCGGGCCCAGCAGGTGGAGCTCCGCGCCCGGCGCCTCCTCGCCCTCCCGGGAGCCCCTGGGTCTCCGCCCCGCCGGGGAGGGAAACCAATCGGGGCCCAATCGGGGCCGCACCCACAGCTCGGTTCACATCTAGTTCCCAGCCGCTCTCCAGGGTGATTAAATAATTCTGCATTTCCAAGGAGAATTTGTTCTGGTAAACGCTTTGTAAAACCAGCCCCGCCCTCTGGCTTTCTCAGTTTCTCAGAAATATCATCCGGTCCTTACCGGCTTTGCTCCCAAGAATGAAAGCGCAATAAACCCCTTTTCCAGAACACCGCGGCTTAACCCCCCAGCCCAGGCTGGGCCGGTTTCCACCAGACCCTTGGATCGGCCTATTTCCATTTTCTTTTTTAATCCATAGGTCCAAAACATGTTTTGTTAGAACAGTTATTAACAACATCCTTACTATATACGAAGCACTCACACTGATAATGAAACAAAACAAACACCGAGGCCCAAGGATAAACGGGCCAGGAACACAAACAAAATCCCCCACGCGCAGCAGGAGGCACACCCGCACACGCACGATGCACACTCACACGCGCTGGGGAAGGTGTCGGGCACTGAGATGTTTTCTCTGAATACCTCGGACAGGGGGTCCAGAAGGCCCTGAAAAGGTACCCAAGCCAGGCTGGGGGGTGGGGCTGCAGAGGCCCTTCCTTGCGAGGAAGTTCAAGGAAAAGCCACTTTCAGAGCTAGAGCAAGCAAACCACCTCGGGCAGGGCCCCCTCTGTAAAATGGGAGCATTTCCTGGATGTGGAATGAGCCCAGGCCCCAGCCTGGCTGGAGCAGGGCTAACCCAGTGTGGAAATTTCTTACGGACACTGTTAGGGACGGAATTGTGTCTTCCTGAAATTCGTGTGTGTAGGCCCTAACTCCCAATGTGACTCTACGTGGAGATGGGCCTTTAAGGAGGTAGTTAAGGTTAAGTGAGCACAGAAGGGTGGGGCCCAGATCCCACAGGAATGGTGCCCTTGTAAGGAGAGGAACAGAGCCCAGCCTCTGTATGAGGGCAGAGAAGAGAAGGTGGCCTTCCACAAGCCAGGGGGAGAGTTCTCTCCAGAAATCACCCCTGATGGCACCTTGATCTTGGACTTCTGGTCTCCAGAGCCGTTAAGCCCCCGGACTGTAGTATCTTGTTACAGCAACACATTGGGCTCGGGACATGCCACTGTGCACATCCTCGCTTTCAGCAAGGACACCCCACCTGCCACTGCCCTGGGGACAACACCTCAGTTAATGACAGCTGCACATCAGACCCCAAACGTACATGAAAAACAGATCCATCTCTAATTATATCATAGTTCAAATGCATGCCAATGTTATATCATGAGCCCTGATTTACAAGATTCATTACAAAGGCTTTTGTAAAAAAAAAAAAAAAAAAAAAAAAAAAAAAATAGGCAACACGATCTGCTGCAAGGGTTTATTATATTTAGAAGTCTACAAATTTGATCTTTTAAGAAAAATTCACAAAATATTCAGTTGAAACCACATTTCTGGTTCATCAGATTTCAAATATATTTTACTGTGCTGAACAATATATTCTAACGCTGTCTAAAACACAGCCAAATTATTTTTCTTTATTCATTTATACACATTCTGTAATTTTTTGAAAACCAAGATTAAGATAAAAAATATTAACAAAACTACCCAGTTACAACTACTGTTCTCCCATGTACTGAGATATTTCCCGTGGGTCTGTCTTCTTACCTTATTCATTTTAAATTCTGTCCACTATGTCGGTTCGTAAACACACTCAGGAGATTCGCAGCTGACATCTCCCATAAATTCAAACAGCAACACCGTGTCAGAAGATTAATTCCCTTGGCAATGCAGAAGCTTAGCCTTGTTAAAAGTGCTCACTGTAAATTATTTTTGAATTTATAGAATTTATAGATCATACAAAGGGACAGACAGCTTTAAACATTATTTTGAAATCACTGTAACATGTGGAAATACAAATGAAGCAACCTGCCAAATTAGACATTTTTGGTCTGTTGTTTTTATTCTTTGCTCCCTTTTGAATGAAACGTGTGTTGGTGAATTTGGTTTCTCCGGGCCTCTGGAGCATCACTGCTTGGGGTAGCCCTTAGCCCACAGGTCACACGGCACTGAGACCCCCTCCCCCAGTCCCGGAAGGAAGGCTGTCAGCCCTCAGAGGTGGGAGAAGCCCTTGTCTCCAGACCCCCAGCTGCTGGAACCAGATTCCACACAAATAAAGCAAGGCTACACACACATATGCCCAAAGGAGCGCATGGGCAGGAAGGAACGCAAAACAGAAATTACACAAAGCTTCTACTACATCAAAAATGAGAATTTCTCAAAGGAAATATTAGAAATCAGGAATGCATGTATACCATGTGAAAAAGCAGCAGAAAAATCTGCAAAACTGTCCGGTCTTCACTGCGGTCTGCGACGTGCTCACTGGTTCACGTCAAGAGGCCCTTCTGGAAACGCGCGACCCCGCGTGGGTGCTAAGAACCGTAGCGATCCTGGCGAGAGAGAAGCAAGACGCACGTTTGCTCGCGCTCAGCGCCGGTTTCTCCCTCTCACGCGCACCGAACGCTCAGCGTTCCCAAACTGACATCGCAGTGAACACAGAACACCGTCTGGCAGGCATCTGGAACGTACGCCGCCCCCCCCCCATCCCCCCACGCCAAGGAGCTCAAAGAGCCCAGTAACTGGAAGGGGCGTGGCCACAGCCGGGGCTTCCTGATGCCGAGGGACAGGAGGACATCCTGTCCCTGACCCCCGCGGCCACCTGCGGCTCCCGCGCTGTGGGAGGGTCTGTGGGGAGGGGCGCAAAGCATCTGGGGGGTGGGGGTGGGGAGCCAAGTGGGGAGCCTCTCTCTGGGAGGCCGGTGTAACACACGTGGAGTCTGAACCCTGAAATTCTGGCTCAGCTGAGCGACCCTGCAGAAGCAACTTAACCGCCGAACCTCCGATTCTGCGTCTATAAAATAAAGGTATAAAAGAGGGGTACCCTATAAAAGGGGGATGACCGTCCCTAAAATATGGATGTCACCTACGTGGAAGGACTGATGTGGGCTCAGCTGACCTCGGGGACATGAAAAGAGCCCCGTGAATTCCAACCAAAGGTTCTTCTCAACAGCAGCCAAAACAGCAGGAACCTCTGGGTGGAGGGGATTCTCTTCAGTGGGGGCCGCCCCACCCCCTCCCCAAGCGGGGAAGCCCCTTCAGGGGCACCAGAGGCCACACCGATTAGGTCCTACCGCCCGTGGCCACGTTTTCGCATTAGTAGCAGCATCCTCGAACAACAGGACCTACACCAGAAGGTTCACGAAATAAGCCTTAAGAGATGGCCTTCCGCTGTTGTACGTGAGGATGCCCCATCCTTGCCTTATTTCGGAGACCGAAATACCACGTAAATCCCCAAATTAGGGAAGAGTTAAATAAATGTTCTGCATTTTCGCTCAACAGAAGGTAGCTTCTGAAGAATTACACAGAAATGCTCACAGCAGAGCACCACGGAGAATGTCAAATCATCTATACAACCTAATCCTTTTGAGTTCTAAGAAGATGTGCATAGAAATCAAGAACTAAAATAAAGTATGCCGAAACAGTAACACAAGCTGTCCTTGGGATCATGGGCAGTTTTTATCTTCTTCTTCCCATTTCTCTGTTCCAACACAGGAAAGAAGCGGAGCATACAATCAATTCCTGTAACAATTCCTCTAGAGTCATCAACGAGAACATTTAAGCAAAAATAAAAGCCCAATTTCTGGTTTTCATGACGTCCTGGGTTACACCGTAGCAAACATATAAATCAACAACAGGAAATCTAATTTGCCAGCAGGTGAAGAGCGGTCCAAGTTGCATTTTCCAAGCCGGAGCCACCACCCCACTCCGTTCCTGTCCCCCCCGGGGCACTGACCTGAATGGAAGTCATGACGCCGTTAGCGAAGACCGAGAGCTTTCCAGCAACGGATCGCACTCCCTGCTTAAACTGGGCCATGTCAGGCGCAGTGGGCAGCACGCTCGTGAGGTTGTAGCTTCCTGCACACAGAACAGATGCCGTTTGTCACTGGACCGTGGCGACAGGCGGCACAACCGGTGCCCAGGGCACTCCATGACCTTAGAGGGCACAGAATCCCCTCCCCTCCCGCTTCCCGCAAGCAGCAGCTGGGGGGAAGGGAGAAGAACCTTGCGGTGGGGTCAGGACCCTGTTTCAGTGCCAGCCCCACCCTGAACTAGCTGTAAGACCCCGTACGAGAGCAGATGTCGTATTGGGTCTTGGGACCACCAGGGGTTCAAATACTGGCACTGTGTCTCCTAAGCTGTGTGTCTTTGGAGAGCTTTCTCACCCTCTCTGGGCTCCCGGTTCCTCCTCTGAACACAAGATCTGACAGGTAAATACTCGGTAAATGGCAGATGGGTGGACATCTATCTCTAGGTTTTGAGTGCTCAACATCCCCCCCCCCCCCCGCGCTTTTGGTACAAGCCCTCCTCCCTTCTCTTGGGGAGCCCCGTGGACTCCATCCAGAGGGGTGGGCGTGTGACCCAGGCCTGGCCGATCAGAGCCTTCCTGGGACTCCTGTATCTGTCAGGGAGAGGAGCCTTTGCTTGCTCTGGGGCTGCCGGTGGGGATAAGGCACCGCAGCGGCCGCTGTCTCTGTCACCCGCCACTCAGGGCAGGGGAAGCCTGCAGGACAGGAGAACGAGGTTCACTAGGGAGGGGAGCCAAACGTACAGGTGTCTCTCTGAGGCTTTTCTGACTCTGAGCCGGAGCCAAGCTCACCCCCCACCTTGCTTCCTGAGGCCGGAACCAGTGGGATTTCTTTGCTTCGGCTTTGGCGGCCGGCGGAAACATCAGCCTATTTCCACCAGTGCAAGTGAAGCGCATCGGTGGTATCGCACCTGAGCGGCGGCAGCTCCGGAGCAGACAGCCAGGGTTTCGGGCTGAGGCTCCGTCACAGAGGTGTGACAGAAAGCTGGAGGGGCCCCGTGACCGTGAGTGAGCCCAAACCCTGCAGGTCCTAGGGTGCCAAGCCCAGCCACCCCCGCACGACCCAGCCGCACCCACCTGCCCCTTAAGCCACAGAAGCCAGTTCCCTTTCCAAGAAAAAATGGAAGGGACGTGTGTATCTTTCCACACGGACGCCGCCCAGAAGGGACAGTGTGGATCCCCAGCACGGCTCCCGTGCCCACCATGCAGGGAGGGGCCGCCGGTGCGGGTTCCTCCCCTCTCTGCCTCCAGCTGACTTGCTATTCATTTTTAATTTTGTTTTTATTTCTTTCAAACATTTTATTTTTGAGAGACAGACCGTGAGCAGGGGAGGGGCAGAGAAAGAAGGAGACACAGAAGCCGAAGCAGGCTCCAGGCTCCGAGCCGTCAGCACAGAGCCCGACGCAGGGCTCGAACCCATGAGCTGAGACCACGACCTGAGCCGAAGTCGGATGCTCAACCGACTGAGCCACCCAGGCACCCCTCCAGCTGACTTTTTAAAGTTTTGCAGGCCTTGGCCAATAAAAGAGTGGAGGCCCAGCCTGGACGCTGGATCTGGGTTCAAATCCTAGCACAGCCGCTCACCAGTGTTGCTACTGGCCTGCAGATGGGTCGTCATAGCAAACAGGAAGCTAGTATGAGATCCTGAGTGTGCAGAGGCAGGGTCACGGCTGCGCCACTACCTGGAGAGGTCCACAGCGGCTGGGTAGGTCTGGACCAGAGGTCACAGGAGGGACCTTAGCAGAAGCACCTCCACTTACAAGTTTCCAACTTGGGAAATTTTAAAAATTTTTTTTAATGTTTATTTAGTTTTGAGAAGCAGAGAGAGACAGCATGAGCAGGGGAGGGGCAGAGAAAGAGAGAGACACAGAATCTGACACAAGAGTCAGGCTGTGAGCTGTCAGCACAGAGCCCGACACGGGGCTCGAACCCACGAACCGCAAGATCGTGACCTGAGCCGGAGCTGGACGCTGAACCGACAAAGCCACCCTGGCGCCCCTCCAACTTGAGAAGCGCTTAAAGAAGAGAGCACAGCTAAGGCGGGACAGCTCTGGGACCATGATCTCTCACCGACTAGGTACAGTCCCCAGGTGCCCTGAGATGGCGGCCCATCCCCTAG
This sequence comes from Leopardus geoffroyi, assembly GCF_018350155.1. NCBI lineage: Eukaryota > Metazoa > Chordata > Mammalia > Carnivora > Felidae > Leopardus > Leopardus geoffroyi. The sequence goes on from NC_059341.1 coordinate 136,335,225, forward strand.
AGTCCTCCCTCTCCTCTCCTCCCCTTCTCTGTACAGAGCTCCCAAATTCTAACCCTTGCAACAAGGTGTGTTCAGGTGACAGGGTTCTGGCCAATGGGATGTAAGCCGAAGTGCCATCCAGGGCTGAGGCCTGCCCTTTTCCCTGCCTCTTCCTGCTAGCCGGGATGCAGATGGGATGGCTAGGGCTGGAGCAACCATATTGGGCATGAGGTGAAGTATGGAGAGGAGGTCATGAGCAACAAGAGGAGAAGGGCCTAGGTCCTTGGCATCTGGGAACATAGCACATGTCCTGAACTGCCCCCCCAGAGTCCCATGTAAGGGGGAAACGAACTCAGATCTGATTTAGCCTCTGTTATCGTGCATCTTTACTCCTTACTTAATCCTCACTATCCATCTAAGTCCTGGGAGTGTAAGCAGCCTGCCAACTCCTGAGCGGGTGTCAGGTCTCTGGCAGGGAGGTGGCTTCCCACCCTCCGCCTGCAGGTGTGCTGCCTGCAAACCTGTGAAAGCTGATTGAAGGTCTCCCGTGTCTGTGAGGTCTCCCTCCTCCTCTCGTATCTGGGTGCCGTGTCTCCTTTGAGGGCCGCCCAGGGAAGCAGAGCCCCAGTGCGCTCAGACTACACAATGGGCTTCAGGAAATGACGGCTCAAGCTGCTTCCTCAGGAAGAGGCTCCCTGACCTATGGTCTAGGTCAGGTGCCCGGTCTCCCTGCTATCTATCTGTCCCCATTACACCCCCAGCGGGCTTGGTGCTGAGGACATCATCACAAACCTGCTTTTCCAGAGCTTACTGCCTACTGGGGAAGGCAGACAATCAACCGATAACAGCACCGGGAGAGCTCGGCCAGCAGTTAGAGGCCACCGAGGCAGTCCAGGCACGAGTGGCTGCGGCGGAGCCGAAGCCGGTGGCAGTGGGGTGGGTGAGTCTGAGTGTCCCGAGGAGGCTTAGGGACCAACTGGCAGCGGGGGGCTGGGAAAGAGAGAAATTAAGGCTGATTCCCAGGTTTCTGGCTCAGGCAACCGAAAAGGTGGCAAGACAGAGACAGAGGCCCCGGAGTGTCCAGGCCGGGGGACGGGGCCTGCCGAGCCACGCCGCGTTAAGTGGTTGGCGTGGAGGCCCTGTATCAGTCGGGAAGGCCAAGTGACACCGTGCTAGCACCTCACTGTGCCCGCCACGGGCCGGCAGGGGGTCCGCCTTGCACAGTCACCCGAGATGGGGACCCATGGGGCCGTCTCTCGGTGGAAGCCTCGGAGGCCACCTCCGCACAGAAGGAACCACGGCAATGTGCACACGGCGCCTGACACTGGCCACGTGACATCACAGCCGGGGCAGGGGACGTTCCTGTTTGTGCCGGAAGGGGCACGAGCACAGTGAGGACCGCGGCTCCCGCGCTCAGCTGGCTGAGGGACCCGCTGACCGGCACCCCTGCTTCCAGGGCTCCTTCATTACCCGTCCATTCGTTCACTCAAAAGACGCCTCCTGAGGGCTTTCCCTGTGCCAGGCATGCCAGCTGCCAGGGGACGGAGATGAAAACGGACAGGTCCTGTCCCCAAAGAGCTTAGGGTCCAGTCCGGCGGGGGGGGGGGGGGTTCATCAGATGGCCTCTACCCTGGTGACAGCAGAGGACGCCCGGAGCGTGCACCCAGGGCTGGAGCAGGAAAACGCTGGGAACGGAGCCTGGAAAGGCCCACAGGAGCTGAGAGCCAAGCGGCAGGGAGCAAGGGCAGGATGTGAAACCTGGGCCGACCAGAGACTTCTGGGTAGAATCAGCCCGGAGAAGGGAGAAGGGGTAGCTGCAGGAGGTGGGAGGGTGGCGCTGCGGAAGCCCGAGGAGCCCAGGACGGTGCCCTGGCTCCTCAAACAATCGATTTTCAGTAGACGATCACGTACCCGTTTCCCTGAAATGGGGACGAAGGGAGAGAAGAAAGGGTTTCCAACATGACACGAGTGACGAGTTTAATAACAAACAGAGCACGGCAGTGACCTCTCTGCCACCCGCACAGCAGCCCTGTGCCCGAGTGACGAGACTCCGGCCGACTCCGGGTCGGCGACGCCACGGCGCAGCTGTGACAAACACATTCACCGCCTGACCAAACAAAATCACGTGGCTGCGGACTGAGGCCGGTGCTTGGAGATCTGCAGGCCCCGAAGAGGTCGCATGCCTGGACCGCGGGCCTGAGTAAGGAGGAAAGAAGAGAGCAGCCAAGGTGCCCCAAGGGGACAAAGCACACGGGTGCACGGAGCAAACGAGCGAGTGGAGCCTAGGAGAGAAGGGCCTCAGCGTCTCTGGCCCTCCCGGTGGACACGCTCAGATTCAAATAACCGGAGTCATTTTCTCAAAAGAAAAACCCCGAGGGGACAGACTGGGCTTGGAGCTTCTGTTCTCCCAAAGCTGCCTCTGTTCTGTCATTCAGTGCCCTGAGTGGCTGCCTCCCGACACAGGACCCAGGTGATGGCAGTCCCACCTCCCCCAGCTGACCCTGCTCTGGGAGGGTGGCCACAGGGACCGGCGCTATGCCAGGCTGGTGGCAGGTGCTTATGTGTGTTTTTCATCTGGTCCTTCCGGTATCCTGAAAGGGAAGGGCCCTTGACAAATGTCCAGGCTGCTGGATTAAACACATCCCCAGGAAGCATTTTGTTTCACCAGGAGGCATTTCGAATCTGGAGTCATTCCCCAGTCCCCCCACCACAATGAAATTATAAAGTATACCATGATCTCCTCAATGACTGAGATTTCACAGATGGGAAAGCTTCTAAGATAAGAAACCAGCTTTTGCTGTTTGCCAAAATGCACTCTTGACAAAAAGTAAATATTTAATAAGAGTTGTTCAATGCACTTACACTTATGGTCATTACCGAAGGCAACTTTTATGATGTGCTTGATGGAAGATGCCGAACGAGGGTGACCACGGTATGAGCCGTGGGCTTGGATGGAGGAGGGAGCACGGAGACCGGCGGCGGGGGTGGGGGGTGGGGGTGGCACCCTTTCTGTGACCCTGAGTTTGGGACCCACACAGGGCCCAAACAATTAAAGAACCTTTGTTCTCTGAAAGGGGACAGGAAAGTGTACATGGGCCGGCCACAATTTTCCTTCAACAATTGGAAAGAGTTTTCATTTGATCTCCAAATGTTTTTTTTTCCTTTTTTAAACAAACAGGGTTTCAGAGTGAAACTTCCAATAACCTGAATTACAAAATCACACACAGCTGGTTGGGGCGGGGGACGACTTTCAACACCTGAGGTTCTGAGGGGCTGACCTGATACCCTTGGGGGGGGGGAGGCGGGGCTGTGGGGATGCTCCCCTGCTCCCCTCCGAAGGGCGCAGGGCCAGCACCCCTCCACCTGGGAAGGCGGCCACAAGAGGAAGTCCCGACAAGAGATAAGAATACAAGTCCAGGAGCCACCCTGCTCCCCCCGGACTCGGTGCAGAAGGCAGCCCAGGGAGCGGCCCGAGAGCCGCAGCCCCACCGAGCACCCCTGCCTGGTGGGCTCCCTACAGCAGCTGAGGCCCTGGCCCCCACCTGCCCCTGGGGCCCTGTATCCCCTGGGTGGAGAGCTCCTTCCCACGGCAGCAAGCAGCCTGGTGTGCTTACTGAACCTGAGGGCCACAGTGGATCTTCCAGCCTCCCCCACACCCCAGCACTGAAGGTTCCAGGCACTCGGGTCTGTCCCACGACCTTCTCTCTTGAGGCTGTTTCTCGCTGTACTCAGAAAACAGTTGTTCTCTGCGGCTGCCCATGCTGGTCACCTGTGCCCAGGCCTGGCTCCTCCAGGTTTGGGGACGAGGGGGAGCAGGTGGTCCTGGGCCTGGAGCATTTGGCTCTGGAGGTCCCCTCCCCCTGGGCTCTCCCGCCGAGTGGGTTCCTGAAGTGACTTCAGAGGACACCGCTCCTTTAATGCGAGCTGTGACGAAGGAAGAACACACAGCCTTCCCTTCGCCCTTGGCCAGGCTGAGGCCTGGGTAGGACTCAGTCGTGGCTCAGGGACCCAGAGGCACAAGCAGAGACCGGCTCGGCTCTGGACGTCCAGGATGGGCCCATGCTCCGAGGTGCACTCCCTGGGGCTCCCCGGCATCTCTCGTCCCTGGGGTCTGCACCCTAAGAGGGCTGGGGAGACAGGAGATTCCTCTGCACCTGCCTGTTTCCACAGCCACATTCTGCCTTCCCTCGAAGACTGAGCCTGGTGAAGTCCCCTGCTCTACCTGCCTCTGTCTCCCCTGGGTGTCAGGCACCCAGGTGGCACTTCACACATAGTACCTCACTTAAGCCTCAGTGCCATCTTGCGCGGGATGTAGTATCTCCCCGCTTCACAGAGCAGGAGTCTGGGAAGACTGGAAAATGACATGAAACACTCAAGGTCTCAGGCAGGGAGCGGTCAGTGACAGCTAGGAGCCCAGGGCCGTCCACCCGCGGGGCTGTGATACCACACAAATCGGACACAGCCTTTGCACTGGACCAGGAAACACGTTCCAGGAAGATGACTTCTCTGGCAACCCGGGGACGTCGCTTAAATGTCCTGACCCGGTCTCCTCACACGCCAGGCCTGAAACGGTAACTTCTGCTCTGTTCACAGAGGGGGTAAGAGCATCACGTGACGGTTGCGGATGATCTTGGAAAAGTAAAAAGTTCTATGCAGAGAAAACGTACTCATGCCGTAGACACGGCGGGCACCAACCTTGTTGGCAGCCCCGCCCCCCCATTACCTGCCGTCTGCTTCCTCTGCTCGTCAAACAGATCCGCTGAGCTTATGGAGGAACTCGCCGAAAGCCTCTCCAGCCGAGCCCTGGTTTCATACTAGAGAAGACAAGGAATAGGAAACATCAGGCTCCAAAGGCTGTGAGCAATTCTGCAAAAAGAATCAGCGAGGAGCTGTCAGTTCACAGCTGCTCAGGGCAGGGGAACCAGAGAGCAGCAGGGCACCTCTGTCGCGGCGCTGTGCCCACCAGCGGCCAGCAGAGGCCACTGCACGGCTGCCCACATCGGCTCTGCTCCGTGACTTTCAAAGTAGACTTAAATGTTGCCAGCTTTAAAATAAGGCAGCTTTTAGGGGGTGGTCAGAGCAAGCGGTAACTCTAAGCTCCTGAAGTGCCGGGCAAAGCTCTGTTGCTACGAAATAGACTCAGTGCCTTTAGGAAGCGGCCCCCTGTGTCGCCCAAGAAACCTGGCAGTGACGCGCGCCTCCGAGAGCTTTGGCAAAAGCACACCAGCACCCCGACATTAGAAAAAACCTTAGGCCTCTCCATTGCCGTATGGTCCTTCTGTGTAGCAAGACTCCTCTAAGGCGAGAGGCAACAACCTGAAAATAAATATATATACCCTCCCCGAACATATCTATATACGCCATTTAACTCATTAATAATCATTAAAAAGTTAAGTAAATGACAGCTGTATCAAAAATCGCCTGAAATTTTTTCCAAACATATTAAATAGATGTGTGTTCACAACACTGAGAAAGGAATCAGAGAAACGTGAGACACGGTCCCTACCTTCTAGCCTCTTCTCCAGCTGGGGCAGTGAGGGGGAGGAGTCAGGAGGACCTGGGTTTGAGTCCCGACTCCATCACCTTGGGCCCAGGGGCCTCTCACAGTCTGAGTCCCTCCCACTCTGCGCCTATCACCTCCTCCCCCGGCTCCCAGGTCCCTGCTAGCTTCCTGCTCAATAGGGCTCACACACAAACTCTCTGGACACTTACATCAGCTTGGGCTTGTCTTCCAAAGTACATATCTGATGAAATGGCTTTGACATTGCCAAACTTCTTCTGGGCTTCATCTGTGTTCTCAACTGGCTCATAGTCTGGCTTACGGCGGGCAGTAGGTCTATAATTAAACACAGGCAGAACCGGAGCGACGTCAGCAAGACGGCGAAGTAGGGAGTTTTCTACCATCGTCCCCCTACAGAACACTGATTTTGACAACTGTCCACAGACAGGACGCAGGGGTGCAGCAGAGAGATTCCAACACACTGTTGGGAGTAAAATGATCCAAGACTGGGCACAAGAAAGAGGGTAAGAGGCCCAGTTTCACCTTCCCTGAGTCACCCCTCTCCCCGGGCGGCACAGCTCAGTACCAAGAGAGAGCCCCCTGGCCTGCAATATCTCCCATGGGGGAAAGTGAGAGGCTGGTGGGCGGGAGCCCGATTTCCCCTGCTGGGTGGGACACTGCAGAAAATGCCCCTTCGTTCCCACCCCATCCGGAGTACTGAGGTGATCTGCGTGGCTTAGGGGCCGGGAGAGGCTGGAGCACAGCAGCCAGGGCTCAGAACTCAAAGGCACGTAGGTCCCACCGACCATTTCGTGGACGCCACGAGGAAGCCTGCTCACAAGCGGCTGGGTACGCTTTGCCCGTGGAGCTCCCCGCTGGCCCACGGATGCCTTCCAACGCTCTGTGCACCTCACCCACACGTCTCCCACCTTCATAGTCGGTTCCCTGCACAAGCCCCCACAGATGGCGAGGACAAGCCTTTGAGCACGTGCAGAAAGCCAGCCTGCTCTGGGACTGGGAGGAAGTACACAAAGGAGCATTTCCGGGCACCAAGGGAGAGTACACAGGAGGCTCGAGCACCTGGCCTGGCCTTGTGGGATTGAGAGATGGCATTCATCTTAAGAATCCAGCCCCAAAAGGGAACGAGTAGTATATTTCCATAGAAAAGGTCTGAGAAAGCTTCAGGATCCCTAGCAGGGCTGCTGGTGAAGGCATTTCTCACCCCAAGCCAGTCGGTAGAGACAGGAGGAGGTGACTCTCCTTCTAATGTGAAGACAGCAACACAAGAAGCCAAGCGGCATGAAAAATCAAGGAAACGCGACACCACAAAGGGAACACGGTCATTTTCCAATAACTGATCCCAAAGAATCGGCTGACAAAGATTTCAAAATAACTGTTTTAAAGAAGCTCAGCAACCTATGAGAACACACACAACTCAACGAAGTCAGGAAAATAACACACAAACAGAATAAGAAGTTCAACACAGAGACGGAAATCACAAAAAAGAACCAAACAGAGACTCTGGAGCTGAAGAATACAACAGAGGACATCAACAGCAGACTGAGTCAAGCAGAAGGATTTGTGAACTCGAAGACAGGTCATTTCAAATCATCCTGTCAGAGGAAAAAAAAAAAAGAAAAAAGAATAAAACAGAGTGAAGAAAGCCTACATGAATTATGGGACACCGTAAGAAACTAATTTACGCATTATAGGAGGCCCATCAAGAGAAGAGAGGGCAAAACGGGCAAAAAGCTTATTGCAAGAAATAACAGCTAAAAACTTCCCAGATCTGGAGAGAGATATGGACATTCGGGTACACGAAGCTCAAAAGTCCTCAAAGAGATTCAACCCAAAGAGATCTTTACCAAGACACATTATAATAAAACTGTTAAAAATCAAAGACAAAAAGAGAGAAAGATAAATACCATACGATTCAACTCATAAAAGAAATCTTAAAAAAAAAAACATGAATAAACAAACAAAAAAAGAGCAGAATCAGAAGTATAAATATAGACACAGACAAATGATGGCTGTCAGACAAAACGGGGGTGGGGGGGGTGGGAGAATGAGCCAAACGGGTGAAGGGGAGAGGGAGATACAGGCCCCCAGTTATGAAATGAGTAAGTCATGGGAATAAAGGTAAAGCATAAGGGGGAAAAAAAAAGAATGTTTAAATTTTTTTGTTTTTTGTTTTTGTTTTTCCCCCCGAAAAAGAATTTTTAAAGCAACAAGAGAAGAGAAACTCATCATGTACAGTGGAATCCCTGGGAGACCATCAGCAGATTTCTCAGCAGAAACCTAGCAGGGCCAGGAGACAGGGGAAGGATATATTCGAAGTGAAAAACAAACAAACAAGCAAACCCTGCCAACCAAGAGACGTGTGTCACTGAAATCCTAAAAGGAGTCTTGGAAGCTGAACTGATGAATGCTACTTAGTAACATAAAAACATGAAAGTATAAAACTCACTGATGGAGGTAAGTGTACAGTCAAATTCACAATACTTGAATGCTGCAATGGTGGTGTATAAATCGCTTACCTCTGTATAAAAGTTAAAAAACAAAAATGGTAAAAATAACTACAGCTACATTAATTTATTACTGGATATACAATATAAGAAGGAGTAAATTACGACATCAAAAACATAAAATGTAAAGGGGGTAGAGTAGAAGGGTAGAATTCTTGTATGTAATCTAGGTTAAGTTGTTATCCACTTAAAATAGACTGTTATAGGGGCGCCTGGGTGGCTCAGTTAGTTGAGCATCTGACTTGAGCTCAGGTCATGATCTCGCAGTTCGTGAGTTTGAGCCCTGCGTTGGGCTCTGTGCTGACAGCTATAGGCTGTTTATAGACTGCTATAATTACAAGATGTTTTATGTAAGCCTCACGGTAATCATAAAGCAAAAATCTATAGTATACACACAAAAGAGAAAGAGAAAGAAATCATAACATACCACTATGGAAAGTCATCAGTTCACAAAGGAAGACAGCAAGAGAGGAAGAAAGGAACAAGGGAAGCACCAAACAGCCAATGAACAATTACTAAGATGGCATTAGTAAATCCTTACCTATCGATAGTTGCTTTAAACATAAATGGACTAAATTCACCAACCAAAAGACACTGAGTGGCCAGATGGATTAAAAAACAAGGTCCAACGGCATGTTGCCTACAAGAGACTCTCTTCAGCTTGAAGAACACACATAGGCAGAAAGTAAAGGGACTGAAAAAGATACTCTACGCAAATGTAAACCAAGAGAGAACAGGGATAGCCACATTTATATCAGATGAAGTGCACTTTAAGCCAAAAACTGTAACAAGGAACAAAGGTCATTATATAACTATATAAATGTGTGTGTGTGTGTGTGTGTGTGTGTATGTATATATACATATACATATATATATATATATATATACGCACATATATGATCAATTATAAACATATATGTACCCAACATTGGAGCACCTAAATATATGATATAAATATTAACAGATCAGAAGGGAGAAATAGTACTGTAATCACATAGGAGACTTCAGTATCCCACTTTCAATAATGGACAGATCATCCTGAAAGAAAATCAAGACAAACTGGACTTCAACAGCATTTTAGACCAAATGGACAGACACATTCAAGACACTCCATCCAATAGCAGCAGAACACACATTCTCAAGCACACATAGAACATTCTCCAGGACAAATATATGTTAGGTCACAAAATAAATTTAAATCATACGTTATGTTTAAGAAAGTTGAAATCATATAAAGTGTCCTTTCCAACCATAATGGTTGCAAGTAGAAATCAGTGATTGGAGAGGAACACTGGAAAATTCACAAATATATGGAAATTAAACAACACATTCCTGAACAACCAGTGGGTCAAGGAAGAGATCAAAAGGGAAATAAAAAAATATCTTGAAACAAATGGAAATGGAAACACAACACACCCAAACTCATGAAACACAGCAAAAGCAGTTCTAAAAAGGAAGTTTATGGCCACCAGGTATCTGAAAAGATGCTCAACATCACTCATCATCAGGGAAATGCAAGTCAAAACCACAATGAGATGTCACCTCACACCCGTTTGGATGGCAAGTACCAAAAGAGATAAGTATGGAGGGGAATTGGGGAAAAGGGAACCCCTGTAGGCTGTTGGTGAGAACGCAAATTAGCAGAGCCATACAGAGAACAGTATGGAGGTCGGTCCCTCAAAAAATTAAGAATAGAGGGGCGCCTGGGTGGCTCAGTCGGTTAAGTGTCCGATTTCGGCTCAGGTCATGATCTCGTGGTTCGTGAGTTCGAGGCCCACATCGAACTCTGTGCTGACAGCTCGGAGCCTGGAGCCTGCTTTGGATTCTGTGTCTCCCTCTCTGTCTGCCCTTCCCCCGCTCGCTCTCTCTCTCTCTCTCTCTCTCAAAAATAAACATCAAAAAATTAAAAAAATACAAATAAAAAACAGAACTACTATTTGATCTGCAATCCCACTTCTGGATTTGTATCTGACACAAACAAATCAGTATCTCGAAGAAATCTCTGTGCTGCCATGTTCACAGCAGCATTGTTCACAGCAGCCAAGATACGTGTCCATTGATGGATGAATGGATAAAGAAAATATATATACAGTGGAACATTATTCAGCCATTAAAAAAAGGAGATCCGGGGGCGCCTGGGTGGCGCAGTCGGTTAAGCGTCCGACTTCAGCCAGGTCATGATCTCGCGGTCCGTGAGTTCGAGCCCCGCGTCGGGCTCTGGGCTGATGGCTCAGAGCCTGGAGCCTGTTTCCGATTCTGTGTCTCCCTCTGTCTCTGCCCCTCCCCCGTTCATGCTCTGTCTCTCTCTGTCCCAAAAATAAATAAAAACTTTGAAAAAAAAATTTTTTAAAAAAAAAAAAGGAGATCCGGCCATTTGTGACAACACGGATGAACTTGGAGGACATCATGCCAAGTGAAATAAACCAGACAAAGAAGAAAAATACCGCACGCTTTTGTTCCTATAGGTGGAATCTAAAATTAAAAAAACAAAAAACAAAGTGAAACTCATAGTGTAGAATGGTGTTTCTTTCCCACAGCCTTCAAGGTAGGGGGAAATGGGCAGATGTTCAGAGGGTACAAACTTCTATTTACAAGATGAGTAAGTTCTGGGGATGTAAAGCAGGCAGAGTGACCATAGAAAGTAATACCGTGTTATATACGTGAAATTCGCTAGGAGTACAGATCTTTTTTTTTTTTTTTTTTTTTTTTTTTTTAACGTTTATTTATTTTTGAGACAGAGAGAGACAGAGCATGAACTGGGGAGGGTCACAGAAAGGGGGAGACACAGAATCTGAAACAGGCTCCAGGCTCCGAGCTGTCAGCACAGAGCCCGACACGGGGCTCGAACCCACGGACCGTGAGATCATGACCTGAGCCGAAGTCGGGCACTTAACCGAACGAGCCACCCAGGCGCCCCAGGAGTACAGATCTTAGGTGTTGCCAGCACACAAAATGAAAACAAACAAACAAAAAAACCCCAGCCCCAATAGGTTAAACTAATTTGAGGTGAGGCAAATGCACTTCTCATTTATAATGTATACTAATGCCATTTTACTTTTTAAAAAGCTGACAGTAGTAATTTTGTAAAAGGATTTCAGGCCATTTAAAAAAGCCTGAAAATTCTAAAAAAACATGAGTAAATATCCAAAGCACCCGACATTTGAAGGAATTTTCCTATTTAAACAGACCCAGCATTTTGATCTTCAGCTCCCTGTGGAGGTAAGTTGGTGAACACTGAGGGCACTGTTTGCAATGCACGGAAGACACCGTTATGCATCACGCAGGATACAAAATGACTAAGCTGGCCATAGACTGCAGTCACCCAGCATAATCCCAGGCTGTGCCTGTTGTCCCAACGTATTACTAGGTCTCCCTGCACTTTTGTCCGGTTTGGACAGGAGATTGTGAAGTCTTTCATTCATAATCAACAACCGGAGGTAGTTGTTCGACAGGTGAACGGACAAACAACTCAACAACGAAGAGGAAGAAACATCATGACAAGCGTCTCACATGCACCACGAAAAGTCAAAGAAGCCGGTCTAAAAAGGCCAGTTGCCGTATGATTCCATTTATAGGACATTCTGGGAAAGGCAAGATTGTAAGGTCAGAAAACAGAGCAGGATGCAAAGAATATTCTTGAAACAGTAGAATAAAATCATTCGCTAGTCTTAGAGAATTTCCCTGGAGACCCATGGCCTCAATATTTACAATCCCACTGTTCTCTGTTCATACCTGTCTGAATAGCCCGTGGGTTTCAGGATAGTATCCGTATCTTTGATGGTCTCTTTTTTCCAATAGGAATCTGAACTGTCATCCCAGCTAGAAAAAGAACTGCTCCTTAACTCCATCGGCTCGTCAAAGTACCTGTATGAAAAAGAGGGACATGGTGACTTGGGAGACATTACTGATGTCCACTCACATGGGGTGCACGGCGGCTACACTTCCTGGGCCTTGCAGTTGGAGTGGCCATGTGACGAGAGCTGCAGAATGAAACAGAAGCAGGCGTGAGGAGAGTCATTCCCAAGGCCTTTAAAGTGCCTGTGCTCAACTCGCCCAGTCCCTTCTTCCTGTGCCACATGAAAGATAAGGTGGTTTTCCAGGTGCTCCAGCCTCAGGCAGGAGAAGCTTCCATCCATCTGGAAGATCAAGGTGTTACCCAAAGGACAGGTAATCTGGACAATCACCTGTACCCTCAGCTGAACAAGAAATAAACCGTTGTTGTGTTAAGCTTTTAAGATGGGGTTGGGGGCCGGGGCGGGGGGTGGATACTTGTCAGTGCAGTATAACCTAGCCCATCCGGATAGCACACGATGCCTCTGAGCGTCTTTACTCACCACAGGTGACGTATTTTGCTTTCTCTGGGTCTAGTTCTGCCTAATCAGGTAGTCGCAACAAAAACCCCACTCGAGGAGCTCCCTGTTGGCAGTCCCTGCCAGGTAAGCCTGGCGACAGCCCTGACCACTTAATGTAAATGGTGCTAATTAGCCTCTTGGCGGAGTCAGATACAAAGTTATGGATGGCTAATGGCTGGACCATTGTGCGGATGCTTTTCCAGCCTGGGGCTTGACGTGAACTTGATCTGTAGGCCTGTAGGTGGGTTTACTCTTTCACCAGCCGAGTACCCCTGAGCCGGGCCTTGCTCAGAGAGCAAAGCTCCACGGCAGCTTCCTGTCCTGCGTGGTGACAGAAAAATCTCTGACCACGAGCAGCAGGGTTTGCCTGGAACAGGACAGAGACTCAGAGGCGAGGTGGATGTGCCAGAGCCTTAAGAAGTGACCGTGCTTTGTCAGAATTCACAACAGCTTAGGATGGAAAAGAGCCCTGCCAGATACACACTCCTTTTATTTATTTATATTTTTAATGTTTATTTATTTATTTTGAAAGAGAGAGAGTGGGGGAGAGAGAGAATCCCAAGCAGGCTCTGTGCTGGCAGCACAGAGCCCCACATAGGGCTCGATCTAACAAATGGTGAGATCATGACCTGAGCCAAAATCAAGAATCAGATGCTTAACAGATTGAGCCACCCAGGCGCCCCCCACTCCTTAAATGTGGAGTTAAAGAAGTTCAGCAGAGGCAGATTCCAAGGCTTAGGTCTTGAGAAAGGAAGGATGATGGAAGATAATGTAGACGCTTTCTTTCAAAAATGTCACCTGGCTTTCTGCAGAGTAAGAAAAGACGTGCATGGGATACATGGTGAACACCGAGCTCGGATGTCATAAGAAGTCGCACAAAGACGGAGAGCCTGGGCAGTCAGAGGGGCCTGTAACCAAAGATGAATAGAAGAGGGCAGCAAGAACCTGTAGGAAAAAAATAGGCCAAGGGCCCCTATGAGCTAAGAGTTGGGGGGTTGGAAATGCTAAGAACAAACATACTTTTTCTGGGTTAAAAAAAAAAAAAAAGGCGAAAGGGATAAACCTGCTATTTGAAGGAGATGGTGTGGCTTTACGTGGATAATAGAGAGAAAGCAGAATTTCCAGAAGGGGCTCTGCCTTCTCTGGCGAGGAGGTCCTGAAGAACGAATCTCCTTCCGCTAGCCTTCTCTCCCATGTAAGGAAGACCCAGGTTCCGAGTAGATGCGTGTTTCAGCGAGAAACAGGCCAGGCTCTCTTGGTGGCTGATGGGCAGGTGGGCCCGAGCCCCGGCTCTGCCTGGAGGAGCAGGGACAACCGGTCCCTGTGGAGGAGAGACCTGGGCAAGCAGACTTTTGAGTGGCTCAGAGAAAGGGGGCTTGCCAGATGTGGGAGGCACACTGGCCTGAAAGTTATCTTCAATTATTCAAGAGATTTATTTGTAAAGGTCCAAGCGAGAGAGTTAAGACCAAGTCGAGGAGGAATTTAGAAACGACTTAACAAGCATCTACGAGGAGGAGCCGGTGCTCTGCTAGATGGGGACACAGGGCAAGGAGACACATCCAGCCCCTGCTCTCATGGGCCTGGCTGATCTGAGCTCAGAAACCCAGCAAGGGACCTAAGTAAAGGCATCATTCCTCACAGAGCTGCCCCAGGACAGAATGGCTGCCTGGAGGAGGAGGAGGAGGAGGAGGAGGAGGAGTGGGGTGGGGAGAGGGGCAGCATGGTCCCCTGGAGGATGCTCACCAAGAGGATGCTGGGGGCATGAGGGTGGGAAGGACCGGGCAGGGGGTGGTTGGAACTTCCAGGCTCTTCGCAACTCTGAGCTGCTGGGACTTAGGATTTTGCAGATTTAGTGTCACTCCAAGGAAATATTCTTCATTCTTGTAAGTCCAAGTGCTCATCTTGGAATATAAGCATGTCGGATTTTTTCAATGACTGGATTATTCAAAACTCAGGAGGGAGATGGGCGCCTGGGTGACTCAGTCGGTTGGGCGTCCGACTTCGGCTCAGGTCATGATCTCACAGTCTGTGAGTTCGAGCCCCTTGTGCTGACAGCTCAGAGCCTGGAGCCTGCTTCAGATTCTGTGTCTCCCTCTCTCTCTGCTCCTCCCCTGCTCATGCTCTGTCTCTCTCTGTCTCAAAATTAAATTAAAAAAAAACATTAAAAAAAATTAAAAAACAAAAAAACAAAAATCAGGAGAGAGAGAGCCATTCTGCTCGGATCCTACTGGTCAGCAGGAGCACTGGGCAGCATTCTAAGTGTGGGGCAGGTGGGCGTGGGGGTGGGCTCTCTGTGCTCTGACAGATGTGGGAGGTGAGCAGCAGCCCTGGGGGTGCAGACAGCTGTCCCATCGTTTGGAAGGATGGGCTAACTGATGCCTGATGGCTGTGGGGCACTTGCCTGACCTTAGAAACACAGCAGTCTTGATTTCCACATTTTTCCCGACTTTTTTTTTTTAATGCTTATTTTTGAGAGACAGAGAGAGAGCGCAAGTGGGGGAGGGGCAGAGAAAGGGAGACACAGAATCCGAAGCAGGCTCCAGGCTCCGAGCTGTCATCACAGAGCCTGACACGGGGCTCGAACTCATAAACCGTGAGATCGTGACCTGAGCTGAAGTCGGGAGGCTTAACCAACTGAGCCACCCAGGCGTCCCTTTACTGACTTTCTAATGTTCTGGTTTCTAGATCCTGGTTCTCAATGCTCTTCACTTGTATTTTTGCTCTCACTCTGTCTTCATCCAACCCTGAGGACATTCCTTGCAATCCCCTGGTACTCCAACAGTGCATATCTGATTTACAGCTGTAGACAACCGTCTACCCAGTGAAGGCCACGCTGACTGCTTATATAAGGCTGAGCAAATCACTCTGGTTTCATTATTTTGTACCCCGTATATAATTACACTGTTTATATCCTGAATATAATGGAATTCAATTTGAAAAATCCCAGATATGGTGGATTTTATTTTTCATAGAAACAGCACTATTTCATAATTTATAATGTTCAAGTTCTAAAGGGCTAACGAATAATTCGGAAGCAGTGCAGGCTGCTCATGGAGCTAATAGGCTGGCTCTCCTGGAGGCTGTGTTTACGATCCGTCAGTCGCCAGAGTACTAATAGCTCCCTTGTTCTCTACCAGCAGTGGTCACACCCAAGGAGGCTAGAAAAGGCACTCACGGGGCACCTGGGTGGCTCAGTTAGTGTCCAATTTCAGCTCAGGTCACGATCTCGCGGTTTGTGAGTTCGAGCCCCGCATCGGGCTCTGGGCTGACGGCTCAGAGCCTGGAGCCTGCTTCGGATTCTGTGCCTCCCTCTCTCTGCCCTCCCTTCCTTGCTCACGCTCTGTCTCTCACTCTCTTCTCTCTCAAAAATAAATAAACACTAAAAAAATTAATGAAAAAAATAAAGAGCAAATCAGAAACGATCTCACATGCATGAGCTTTTAAATCAAGTTAGAAATTTAATTTTATCCTGTAGAAAATATATGTAAATTTAAAAAGAAAAAAAATTTTTTTAACATTTATTTACTTTTGAGACAGAGCATGAACGGGGGAGGGGCAGAGAGAGAGGGAGACACAGAATCTGAAACAGGCTCCAGGCTCTGAGCTCTCAGCCCAGAGCCTGATGCGGGGCTCGAACTCATGGACCGCGATATCATGAGCTGAGCCGAAGTCGGACGCTTAACTGACTGAGCCACCCAGGCGCCCCTATGTAGATATTTTTATGTGGTTTTTTTTTTTTTTAGTTTATTAATTTATTTTGAGAGAGAAAGAGAGAAAGCACAAGTGGAGGAGGGTCAGAGAGAGGAAAGAGCGAGAATCCCAAGCAGGCTCTGTGCCGACAGCGCGGAGCCCGATGCGGGGCTTGAACCCGCAAACCGCGAGATCCCAACCTGAGCCAAAGTCGAACATTCACCCGACTGAGCCACCCGGGCGCCCCTAAATACTTTTGAAAGGCATGATTGGGGGGTTGCCTCTGTGTAAACCACACCTGGTGTGTTATACAAGTGACTCACAACAGGTGCCAAACCATCCCTGTATCTGGCGGCACTGACAGGGAACACCACTAACCTAGTAACTTTTTTTGGTCAAATATCCGGACTTGACAGAATGGGAAGCAGTGCGAGGAGAATTTTTTAGGCATAGTACTAAGCTATGAACTTTGGGAGGATGTGTGTCACAATCAGCTTCCAGTTAATAGTTAACATGCATGTGTATCTCGTATGTATATGAAACATATAGCCCGTGTAGATGTGAAACCGCTTCCAGCCTGCGTAAGTAACCGCCAGACAACAGTCATGGCCTTCCAGACGTGAGCCACGGAGCCTCCTTCAACGCACCGCCCATGACTGATGGACACACATTCGATTTTCCCGAGCTCCAAACTTGGAAGGTGGCCCTCGGCATAGTTAAGAATCTAACCACAGTGATTACACATTTAGACTGAGTCACGTCTCTTGAACTGAACTCCTATGTCATAAACGCAGCTAAACGTCACGCAAATAGTCAAGCGCTATTCCAAGTGCTCCACGTGCATCAACTCATTTGCCATCGCACAACACAGTGAGGCAGACCCCAGCATCTCTAACTTACAGAGGCGGAAGCTGCAGCACAGAGAGGTTGAGCGACTTGGCCAAGGTCACACAGTCATTAAGTGGCCCAGCCAAGATTCAAATCCAGACCGTCTGAACCGGGGTCTACACTCTCACCCCTGTGTTCTCAGCTGGTGCTCACCTCCAGTTCACAGCCCAGGTTTACATGGTGCCTTTTTAGCAGGACTCTCCTGTATGGGTCAGGTTCTTGGAAGAACCTCACACGGTGAGTCAGTTCAAGTCTCAACTTGTTCTCCCTGCCCTTCAGGCCCCTGGACCTGAACCGTGGTACTTGCCACGGTTGCCTTCACACCGAAGTTAGGCAACTGGTCCCAATCTGATGGTGGAGGCTGAAGGACCGGCACCTAGCTGACCCTGAGAGCCTTCAGAGTGTACTAGTGTTTTCCATGAATCGATAACACACACACCAATAGTGTTTGCTATTTGTTCTGAAACAAAAGGATATGGACCTTTGGGCTCTTGCCTTGTTCTCCAATTTCACACTTAGATAAACACGATTCCTACTTCTTATTTTTTTTAAGTTTATTTATTTTTGAGAGAGAGAGAGAAAGAGAGAGCACACGCAAGCAGGGGAAGGGCAAATGAGAGACGGAGACAGACAATCCCGGGCGGGCTCACAGGGCTTGAATTCAGGTCGTGACCTGAGCCAAAGTCAAGAACCAGATGCTCAACCCACTAAGCCACCCAGGCGCCCCGCAAGTTCCTACCCTACTTTCGACTCTTGGTCACTGATTTTATTATGAACATCTCACAGGCATTGTCCACTTATGAATCTTTGCCCCATAATTTTCCAAAGGATACCCTTGACTCCAGCCAAAGCTTGGAAAAGCGACGAAGTGAACTGATTTGTATTTGCTCTTAATGCAAATAAACGAGCAGGTCCACATTAGTGACCACTTTCTAAAACAACGCTTTAAGGCTGATTTGGGGCAGGTTACCTTGAGCTGGAAGTAAAATAAGGGTCGCCGCTGTCATCACTGTATTTCTTTCTTGATTTTGCCATGATCGGCGTCTCCTGCTCAATGGTCTGCATGTCTGAAGTCACGGAATGTGAAATACCACTGCAGAAACAGAATAAAACGGAGAGGAATTATATCAGTTCAGGAAGACACTTGTGCTCACCAAAGAATAAACGTTTTATACTTTCAACAAAAACGTTAGTGGGGTTAAAAACATGAGCAATAAAAACGGCATATATAGTTTTTGGCATAAGCACCGAAAAATACTGGGCCTTTGTGAGGACTGGAACTAATTACACAAGATGCAGTCACACATATTAGCTCTGTCTGCAGCATCCGCTTAACAATGAGTCAGGCCTATTTCCTTTTTGCTTTGACTCACTTTGGAACTTTTCATGCTAGGTTGAATACTAGAGAGGAGGAAAACAATTGAAGAAGGGAAGGAATCATGAGAAAATACTTTCCCGGTTGACGCCAATAAGGAAAATCCACGCGCCATTAGCAACGTTTAAATTCTGGAAGCCACGTACCTCCTGCAGTTTCCGAACCCCATGCCGAGTCTCTCTGACTCTATCTTTTTTTTGCCACTCATGTTCATCTTCTCGTCCTTCTTCATTTGAATCTCAAGATCCTTATAGGCTAATCGCAGTGATGAAACGCTGCCAGAAAACCAAAGGCTCCTTAATTTAGCTTTAATTCTGTGTTCTCAAGTTAAAACACTAAGTGAAATTAAACACGTCACGGATAATTCGAGCTTCGTGCTTCTTTCCATAATTAACAACTACGAAGGCAAATTGGCTTTTTTTTTCCTTAAAGGTCTTTTTTGAGTAGATGTTCAAGAAAATTTGAATGAGTTTACACCTGCTTTTTGGTTGCTGCTGACCCTACCTTACTGTTCTAGTTCATATCACCTATCATCATATATTAATCATCACATCATCATATACTACCTGCCGTGTAATGACATAATATATGCTAAGATTACGTCTACGTAGGACAGTAAAAAGCAGAATTTCTTACTTGAGCTAATATTTATACTTTTGCATTACATAGCAAAAGCATGAGGTTAGTTGCATTGGTTTGCACATATATTTGACTTTACAAGTAGTTAAATTAAGGGGCGCCTGGGTGGCTCAGTCGGTTTAAGTGTCTGATTTCAGCTCAGGTCATGATCTCACGGTCCGTGGGTTTGAGCCCCGCGTCGGGCTCTGTGCTGACAGCTCGGAGGCTGGAGCCTGCTTCGGATTCTGTGTCTCCCTCTCTCTCTGCCCCTCCCCTGCTTGAGCTCTCTCTCTCTCTCTCTCTCTCTCTCTCTCTCTCAAATATAAATAAGCATTTTAAAAAACCAAATATGTAAATTAAGACGGAGTTACTTAATTGCAAAAGATTCTTCAGAGGACCGCTATAGAATCAGGCTTCCAAGAGCACTCATTTCTTAGCCAACCTTCCTTCTGTGCTACTCGTCAGACACTAATCATCTGTTTATCAAATACCTGTTACAAATGACGTACCAAAGGGGTAAAAAGAGGTATCCAACACTGTCCCTTGCTCTCAGATTCCTAAAAACGTTACAAATACTTAATTTTTCATAAAGAAAACTATGCAATAACAAGAGTATTTTATATTAGTAAGACAGCAACAAAACTTGGGGGCCCTGAAAGGTGATACACCCATGTTATCAGGAATTCTAAGCTATTATCTGTTTCATAAAATTGTGCAAACTCTCATGAATTTCTCATAAGAAAGGCACCGTGTAAATTCCATAATAATATAAATACATTTCCCTGTAGTAACAGGGAATGACAACTAAATTTCTTACTAGAAAAAAAAAAAGAGTAAACAGAAAACAGAAAAAAAAATAACACTGCTGCTGTTTCCTTCCTTAGTCAGGATTTGTTTTGTTTTAATCTGGTAGTTTTGTTTTCTTTACCATTATTCCTACAGAGCAGGGTCTGACCACGTCCCCAGTTTTATCACTCAGAAAATAAATGATACTCTTGCGTCAACTTTTTGGAGGAAGACCACAGATCTGCCGAAAACCACGAACAGATAAAACCGGAGCGGCAGATTCTTCTGGAGAAGACGAACGGCCGGGAAGAAAACGTTCCACTGGGAAGACGTGAGACGGGAGAACTTTCCTCCTCAGCATCTGGCTGGGACCGAGGCTACCGCCACCAACAGCACCTGCTCTCCGACCCGGGCTTCCCGTTGACGCGGGGATGGCAACGCCCACAGGACGAAGGAGTCAGGGCTCCGTGTTCCCCAGGCCCTGCTCAGGGGAGGCTCCCAAGCCGCTCAGGCCAAGCAAGGGAGGGGGCTCCGGGGCTCTCCTCTCCCTCATCTTCCCACCCACTGTGCGCAGGCTCCTCTGAGGGTGGGCCCAGGAACCGCCAGCAGGTGAGGACTAGGACAGACAGCTAGGGTTTCACAGGCTGAAGACAGAGAAAAATGCCGTTCCTTGACAGTTTTACTCAACTGAAGATAACTCTATTTACAGCCGTTAAAAAATTAACTTGCAGAAAAATAAGGCCGTTGCGTCTTTAGGATAAGACACGTGTGCTTTCCCAGAGCTGGCGCAGCCCTGGCTTGGCGGGATGGGGCTGCGACGGGTCTGAGAGGGAGGACAGTGTCTTGGGCACAGTGGCGCGGCTGTCCTGAACACGGCCAGGAAGGCTGTCAAAGCAGGTTCCCAAATCAAATTCATAAACACCCATGGCCCGCATCTTTGCGTATACGCTGTACTGAACCGTCCTAGTGAAAGATTCGAGTTAAGGCTGGTGTTGCCTCGAACAATAATACACTAATCTCCATCCCCCCCCCCCCCCCCCCCACTGCAGGGAGGGAGCAGGTGCTTCGTGTTCCGTGTCTTCTGTTCTGATCAGGCTCTAGATTGTACACGCTCCAGGAAAACCACGCATGAACAATCTGCACAGAGCCCACTCCCAAACACCAAGAGAAGCAGTCTAAACCTCAGGTTGGACCTTCCCCCCATTTTCAGGGTCAAGATCCCAGCTTAGAGAAATTACAGTGAAGTCTGTGACCACAGCTCAAAGCAAATTTTACATAAAGCATTTCAAACCACATTTAGTCTAACTACAGTTTAGTGCTGCCCCCTGTGTTCTAGGAGTTAAATGACAATGAGAAACAACAACTTCCAATTCTCTGGGTTTACCAACTAGAACATCCCTTAGCAAGCTGCTAGCATGAATAACAAGAAATCACAGCGGGTTGAGCACTTACTCTGTACCAGGCACTGTTTGATGCACTTTAATAAACGTTAACTAAGTTAACCCTCAAAGCATTAAGCCTCATAAAATAAGCATTATTATTTTCTTCATTACGCCGTCCATAGTAACGCAAGCCATAATAATAGTAATAAATAAATAAAATAAGTACACATAAGAACTAGGAACCCAAGCTGCCTTTCCTTCAGGTGTTGTGCTCACTCTGCTTTCTTCTCTCCTTATGATTTTTTTTTATACCCAGCACATGCACTTTCCAGGCAGCCATACTGCTCCCCTGTTTCCAACACAAACAAAAACCTCTCAAGAGCCTGAAATGTCTACTTACAATTCTCTTGACTGGCTTCCTGGTTTCCAGTTTCTGCCCTAGTCTGTCTGTCCTAATCTCATCACCAAACTCACTTTCCAAAATACACCCCCTTCATCAAAACGATTGGCCTGACTTCAAGGTACCCCACATTATCATTCCAATTTCACCAATCCAGGCAACTCCCCCCTCCCAGCACCGAAAAAAATTAAATGGCATTTTGAAAGCAAATCTCAAGCGTTGTTTGATTAATAGCCTTATTCACTAAACACACACTACTATAACTAAATCAAACTTACATTGATTCTTCCTTAGGTGCCGCGCTGGCCAGAAGGTCTTCCTGTTCCTTCATTTTATCTACAGCTTGGGCTTGTTTTTCAATTTCATTAAAGCATGTATTTGCCAGTTTCTGGGCTCCCAAACTTCCTTTTTTGGCCCCAAGCTAGAAGATATAGAAGATTAGATTCGACCCACGCTGTTTGAAAGCTTCAGCTAACGGCTAACACTTCCTGAGGTCTACTACCCGCCAGGCACTGCAACCCACACTTCATATTTGTTCTCTCGCTTAGTCCTCACAACCCTGTGAAGTTGGCACTACTGTTATCCCCAGGTTAGATGAGGAACTCAAGTCTGGTGCAGGTTAACTGACTTGAACAAGATCACACAGCCAGTAAGATGACGGACATCAGGAATCAAACCCTGGTGACAGCATCCCTTATTAGAAACGCAAACACGACAGAAACTCCCACAGGGCCTCTCCTGATTTTTTAGAATTCTGTCATTAGCAAAAGAAATGCTGTCGAACACTCATTCTAGAAAATCTTCACTACGTGTAACATTCACCTCATGGAACAAAACCTAGGTTTTTATCAAAGCCACATTTATGGGGCACCGGGGTGGCTCTTCCGGTTAAGGGTCTGACTCTTGACTTCGGCTCAGGTCATGATCTCATAGTCCTGAGATCGAGCCCCTCGTTGGGCTCTGCACTGGGCATGGAGCCTGCTTGGGATTCTCTCTCTTCCTCTCCCTCTGCCCCTCCCCAGCTCGTGTGCATGCACTCTCTCTCTCTTCCCCACCCCCCCCCAAAAAAGTCACATTTATTATTACAGTATGGCTCAAAATAAATTTTAAAAAAATGACAGGGGCACCTGAGTGGCTCAGTCGGTTAAGCATCCGACTTCAGTTCAGGTTGTGATCTCATGGTTCGTGGGTTCAAGCCCCGTGTTGGGCTCTGTGATGACAGCTCAGAGCCTGGAGCGTGCTTTGAGCTCTGTGTCTCCCTCTCTCTCTGCCCCTCCCCCACTGACGCTCTGTCTCTCTTTCTCAAAAAAAATAAACATTAAAAAAATTTTTTTAACGACAAAGGTGGCTTTCTTGAGAACATAGGCTATTTTAAAGCCAAACTACCAGGTATTTATATGCAATACTTACTCCTCTTTTAGCTTGATTTGGTTTCTTTTTTATGATAGAGGACACCTCTGTCAGAAAATAAAAAGTGGAAAGTCAGACCAATAGGAATACGCAATTTTTCTAATTCTAGCGTATTTTTTTAAATTCTAACATATTGTACATATTATGTAAGAGACTGTAACATTTTCCACCTCAGTTGGTCACCCAGAACATTCAAGCACACGAGTGTATTGCAGATTAAGAGAGCTTTGTTAAAATCGAGTTTCTCGGCACTTCTAAGTAGGATCCGAGCTCACAGAAAACATTTTGTGCACACCACACTAGAGAGAAGTGAAGAGCCTGGCCTTGCCCACCCCACCCCACCCCACCCCACCCCACTCATTGCTTTCTTCGGAGCATTTCTTAAATACATTAGAACAAACTCTCCTCTTAAGCTCTGCTCTTCAAAAACTTTTAGAATTATTTTAAGATATAAAGTTAGCCAGGCATTATGCACACAACGGAAGCAGTGGTATGGTTTCTCACCCTGACTTGTATACAGATTTATCACGTCAATCAATGAGAATTACAAAGCATTCCATTATTTGAGTAGCAAGGCTTTCTAAATTGCACAAAAACAGATGAGGCTTTAAGATAAAGTTTCTTAAAAATCGTTTTCTGGGTAAACTTTAATCATAGATTACACATTCTGTTTCTACAATTATGTTTAAGAGACCCAGTAAGAATAAAATTTTAACTTTTTTCTTGCAAAGATGAGAATGTGCTTTAATAAGAAAAGACAGGGGTGCCTGGGTTGCGCAGTCGGTTAAGCGTCCGACTTCAGCCAGGTCACGATCTCGCGGTCCGTGAGTTCGAGCCCCGCGTCAGGCTCTGGGCTGATGGCTCAGAGCCTGGAGCCTGTTTCCGATTCTGTGTCTCCCTCTGTCTCTGCCCCTCCCCCGTTCATGCTCTGTCTCTCTCTGTCCCAAAAAAAAGTAAATAAACGTTGAAAAAAAAAATTAAAAAAAAAAAAAAAAGAAAAAAAAGAAAAGAAAAGACAGCATAGGGGCGCCTGGGTGGCTCAGTCGGTTGACCAACCAACTTTGGCTCAGGTCATGATCTCGCGGTCTGTGAGTTCAAGCCCCGCGTCGGGCTCTGTGCTGACAGCTCAGAGCCTGGAGCCTGCTTCGGATTCTGTGTCTCCCTCTCTCTCTGCCCCTTCCCCACGCATGCTCTGTCTCTGTCTCAGAAATAAACATTAAAAAAAATTTTTAAAAATAAGAAAAGACAGCATAAAACCACACACAACTAAAGATTCAAATTTAGCCCTACTGAGAGAATAACATCATTACGTGCCAAGTATGAAAATGATATCTATGGAAGTTTTTCTTTCCATCACTTTCTTTTGGATCCATGTTAAAGCACTCACATAATCTGCTCCCAACCTCCTACGAGGCTATTAACTCGGGATGAAAATATCTGGAACATTTCTAATAGTTCAGCTATTTTTTCACCAAAGTACTTGCTTTCCAATTAATGCCATGCAATGTGTGCTCATTTCAGAGTATAATTCCCTGATGCTGAAAAAGTAAAGATCCTGGTAAAATCAGAAAGACAAGAACACTCTAGGAGACGTCGCTCTGCCCTCTGCTCATGCTGGGAACATAACCCAGTTCAACACAAATGAGCAAATCAACAGTTTCAGCAGCTCAGCCAGGGACACCACACTGGTTGCCGCCACTCACGGGCCTCAGGCTGGTCCTAAAGGGGAACGGCATTTTTGCTCAATAAAAATCTTATTAATAGATTAGTAATCATGATGCCAGATTACTCTACGCATTCTAGGCAGAACGGAAAGCCAGGATTCATCGTTCTCTCTTAATGAATCTCACTGTCTGAATCAGAATATGGAGTCGTAGGCATATTACCTAAAGCAGCCTTTGTTGGTGCGTTAAGACCTTCCACACTTGGTCCTTGTTCTGGTCCACCTGAAAGGTAAACATATTGATATCAATGCAGAAAATATACTCATTAAATGTGCTTTTGAATATACGACACACTCAACTTGCTCGGTACCACGTGTTACCCAAGTTTGTCGATTATTGGTTTTCTTTTTAGCTCCCTATTCTATTTTACCATTACAAGAATTTTTTTTTAATTTTTTTACATTTATTTATTTATGTTTGAGAGACCGAGCACAAGCGGGGGATGGGCAGAGAGAGAAGGAGACACAGAATCTGAAGCAGGCTCCAGGCTCCAAGCTGTCAGCACAGAGCCCGACGCGGGGCTCGAACCCACGAACCACGAGATCGTGACCTGAGAGGGAATCAAGAGTCGCATGCTTAACTGACTGAGCCACCCAGGCGCCCCCAAGGGGAGGTGGAATTCTAAACAATAAAACCTTTGGGAGAAACTCTGCGGCTAAGGATGCAGGGTTTAAAATATTTACAAGAACAGAATCTTGTTCTGCATGCAGTTCTCTCAGTTTCCTGTCAGCAAATCAAAGGGAGACACCTGGACTCCAGAGGTCACAGGGACACCTCCAGGGCCCCGATGCTTCAACCTCCAAAGGCCTCTTATGCTAACTAGTTGTAACAGTAACAATGTTCAAATCGCCATCGGTACTTTCAGAAGGTACGACGCTCGCCTTGTCTCTGTGTTAGTCAGGAGAGCGTCGGGATTATTTTTTCTCCTCTGTCCTTTTGGACAATGACAAACCCGTCGATGGCTCAGGTAGATTCCTTCTCTTAAAAAACAATCCCCCTCTGGAGGGGCTCACAGCCCAGGGAAGGGACACACACGGACGTGGCAATTCCCAGAACCAGGCCGAGCTGCGCTAAGAGGGAGACCACACATAAATGTGGTCGTGACTGGGAGTGTCCGTGGGGTGGACACAGCCTCTCTGAGGACAGGCGTTCGCGCAGAGACTCCAGGAAGGAGGCGGCAACATGACAACCAGAGGACAGATTCCGACTGCAAGCAACAGGGCCGAAGGGCCAGTGCGGCTACAGGGCAGGGTGGGTCTAAGGAGTTGAATTGCTACGCGCCACTTAGAAAGGTGTCTGTCTTCTGGGAATGCAAGCTGGTGCAGCCACTCTGGAAAATGGTATGGAGGTTCCTCAAAAAGCTAAAAACAGAACTACCCTACGACCCAGCAATCGCACTACTAAGCATTTATCCACGGGATATGGGGGTGCTGTTTCGAAGGGGCACATGCACCCCAATGTTTATAGCAGCACTATCCACAACAGCCAAAGAATGGAAAGAGCCCAAATGGCCATCGATGGATGAATGGAGAAAGAAGATGTGGTGTACACACACACACACACACACACACACACACACACACACACACACATAATGGAGTATTACTCGGCTATCAAAAAGAATGAGATCTTGCCATTTGCAACTATGTGGATGGAACTGGAGGGTATTATGCTAAGTGAAATGAGTCAGAGAAAGACAAATATCATATGACTTCACTCCTATGAGGACTTAAGAGACAAAACAGATGAACATAAGGGAAGGGAAACAAAAATAATGAAAGAACAGGGAGGGGGACAAAACAGAAGAGACTCATAAATATGGAGAACAAACTGAGGGTTACGGGAGGCGCTGTGGAAGGGGGTAGGGGCTCAATGGGGAAGGGGCACTAAGGAACCTGCTCCTGAAATCATTGTTGCACTAGATGCTAACTAATTTGGATGTCAATTTTAAAAAATAAAAAATTAAATTAAAAAAAAGAAAGGTGTCTGTCTTCTTACCAGACACTTAGGGTCACAGGCACAAAGAATGAAATGTGCCAAAACATCACAGACTGCAAATCATACAAAACCCAGCCACGCCAGCGTCCTTTGCATATGAAGGGAACAAGCTTTTTGTCTATATATGAATTGCAAAACGCTTATCACCGGTCTTTAAAGCATCTCTTCAGAACAGAAATGTTGCATTTGTGATAGATTTGTTAATCTCTTCCTTTCACGAGGCTTGAACATGCACAGAAGGCTTCCCCGGTTCCGAGAGGACAGAAAACCTCCACCCGTTTTCTTGCAGCACCTTTATACTTTCATGATTTATATTTAAATCCTTGACCCGCCGGCATTTTGTTTGGTATAAGGAGTAAAGAAGGAATTCTGCTTTACTGTAATACTTTATCCAAAATGCTAGACGCTTGTCCCAACTCATCCACTGTTCCCCAGAATGCAAAGGGTTCCCATCCTGGTTCACTGACAGGCCTACTCCTAAGACCAGTAAAATGAAAAACCGGCATCCTAAAGTCTGCCGTTTGCTGCAATCTCAGACACTCCCATCCTTACACCCGCACTTGAGTGCAAATGAAGTGACTTTTCCTCACAGCAAGCTCCCTACCCCACTCACGGAGACCTGAGTGGCCACTCTCCCAGGACTCTCCTCTTGATAAGTATCAGTCACTCTCTCCAACCCTCCAGCAAAACCCTCGCCAGGAAGTTTCTCGAGTAAGCGTCTCAGTCATAAAGCTGGTGGAGTGTTTGGTCTTTGCTCCTTCACGAGGTTCTCTCAAGTTCCCCAAAGCAGCTCCGGGCTCAGCGTATGCGAGCCAGCCCTTCTGGCCACGCTCCAGGGTGCCCACGTAGCTGTCAAATGTCACCTTGTTGTTAATTTGCTCAAGCCTTCCGGCTAACAAAAGATGCTCAGTCTTAAACCAGAAAAGTTGACATCTTGATCCTTGTTATTCCTATCACATAAGTGATGTTTTTAAATGCCAGCAACGGACAGAAGTACCGGTAGAATAAATACAATCCTATAATCAAGTCACCAAAGGTAAATCATTAGATATCAACTATTCACAGAATCGGTTTTAAAATGGAAATCTTGTTTTCTGACCGTAGAAGTAACAGAGACACATTACAAAAGTTCAGTCACATCAAAACTATATCAAGTTGAAAGTAAAAGTAATTCATTCGGTAATTTTATTCTCTGGTTAACAATTTGGTATGTATCTTCCAGAATGTTTTCTGTGTGTATATGCTTTTGCTTCAGTGTTTTACAAAAATGAGATCATATTTCCTGTTTGGTAATATCTTCTCCCCCCACTATATAATGTACCATGGGCATCTTTCCTTCATTAAATACAAGGATCTTATTTTCTCTTTCCTTTTTTTTAAAAAAAGATTTTATTTTTAGGGGCACCTGGGTGGTTCAGTCAGTAGAGCAACCGACTTCGGCTCGGGTCATGATCTCACGGCTCACGGGTTCGAGCCCCGCGTCAGGCTCGGTGCCGACAGCTCGGAGCCTGGAGCCCGCTTCGGATTCTGTGTCTCCCCCTCTCTCTGCCCCTAACCTGCTCACATTCTGGGTCTCTCTCAAAAATAAATAAACATTAAAAAAAATTTTTTTTTTTGGGGGCGCCTGGGTGGCGCAGTCGGTTAAGCCTCCGACTTCAGCCAGGTCACGATCTCGCGGTCCGTGAGTTCAAGCCCCGCGTCGGGCTCTGGGCTGATGGCTCAGAGCCTGGAGCCTGTTTCCGATTCTGTGTCTCCCTCTCTCTCTGCCCCTCCCCCGTTCATGCTCTGTCTCTCTCTGTCCCAAAAATAAATAAACGTTGAAAAAAAAGAAAAAAATTTAAAAAAAAAATTTTTTTTTTTGAAGATAAAAAATGATTTTATTTTTAACTAACGTCTACACCCAACGTGGGGCTCAAACTCACAACCCTGAGATCAAAAGTCACGTGCTCCACCAAGTAAGCCAGCCGGGTGCCCCACAGGACCTTATTTTCTAATAGTTTCATAGCCATTGAACCAAAGGATAACATCACACGACAATTCTGAAGACTACCTTCATTATTAGCTGGAGTGGTCTCCACATTCCTTGGTGACGAAGAAGATGCTTCTGGCTGTGCTGATGTCCAGCCTGTGCCACTCACCTGAAGGTGAGAAAATTCACCAGTCAGCAAAGCAAGAAAAGAAAAAAAAAAAAAAATCAAAGCTAATAATGGAATGGTCACCTTCCGAGTACCTGGGTTAGCGGCAAGGAAAGATAATATTAAGACATGTCTATTCTTTTTTCTTTTTTTTAATTGAAGTATAATTAACGTACAGTATCACATTAGCTTCAGGTATACAATATAAAGATTCAACAACTCCATACATTACTCAGGGTTCATCAAGATAAGTGTGCTCTTTGTCCCTCTTTACCTATTTCAACGCTTCCCCCGCCCCCCCACCCATGCTTCCTTCTGGCAACCACCAGTCTGTTCTCTGTATTTAAGAGTCTGTTGTTTTATGTGTCTCTTTGGTTGGTTTCTTAAATTCCACATGTGAGTGAAATTACATCGGATTTGTCTTTCTCTGTCTGATTTATTTCACTTAGCATTATAGCCTTTAGGTCCATCCATGTTGTTGCAAATGGCAAGAGCTCCTTCTTTTTCGTGGCTGAGTAATATTCCTGTGTGTGTGTGTGTGTGTGTGTGTGTGTGTGTGTGTGTGATCTTCTTTATCTATTCATCTATGGTGGACATTTGGGCTGCTTCCAGAGTTTGGCTACTGTAAATAACACTGCAATAAACAGGGATATAGATCTTTTTGAATTAGTGTTTTCATTTTCTTGGGTAAATAGCCAGCAGTGGCATTACTGGACCATATGGTAATTCTATTTTAAATTGTTTCGGGAACTTCCATTCTGTTTTCCACAGTGGCTGCACCAATTTGCGTTCCTACCCATGGTACGTGAGGGCTCTTTTCTCCTCACATCCTGTCCAACACTTATTATTTCTTGTGATTTTGATTTTAGCCATCCTGACAGGTGTAAGGTGATCGCTCACCGTGGTTTTGATTTGTGTTTCCCTGATGATGAGTCATGTGGAGCATCTTTTCCTGTGTGTTTGCCATCTGGATGTCTTCATTGGGAAAATGCTTATTCAGGCCCTCTGCCCATTTTTAAAAAAAAAATTTTTTTGACAGAGAGAGAGAGAGAGAGAGAGAGAGAGAGCATGAGCAGGGAAGGGCCAGAGAAGGAGGGAGACACAGAATCCGAAGCAGACTCCAGGCTCCAAGCTGTCAGCACAGAGCCCGATTTGGGGCTCAAACTCATGAACTGCGAGATCATGACCTGAGCCGAAGTTAGATGTTCAACCGACTGAGCCACCCAGGCGCCCCCGAAAGCAGCATCTTAATGGTCCCTTCTCGTTATTCGTGGTAGTTACGTTTTTTTTTTTTAATTTTTTTTTAATGTTTTTATTTATCTTTGAGACAGAGAGAGACAGAGCATGAGCAGGGGAGGGGCAGAGAGAGTGGGAGACACAGAATCCGAAGTAGGCTCCAGGCTCTGAGCTACCAGCACAGAGCCCGATGTGGGGCTCGAACTCATGGAGTGTGAGATCATGACCTGAGCTAAAGTCGGACGCTCAACCGACTGAGCCACCCAGGCGCCCCTCCTCTGCCCATTTTGTAATCAGATTATTTATTGTTTTCAGTGTTGAGTTGTACAAGTTCTTTACGTATTTTGGACATTAACCCGTTATCAGACATATCATTTGCAAATATGTTCTCCCATTCGGTAGGTTGCCTTGTCCTTTTCTTGATGGTTTCCTTCGTGACGCAAAAGCTTTTTATTTTGGTGTAGTCCCAAGAGTTTGACTTTGCTTCTGTTCCCCTTGCCTGAGGAGGCATAGCTAGAAAAAGGTTTCCGTGGCTGATGTCACAGAAATTACGGCCTATGTTTTCTTTTAGGAATTTAATGGTGTCAGGTCTTACATTTAGGTCTTTAATCTATTTTGAGTTGTTTCTTTTTGTGTAGGGTGTAAGAAGGTGGTCCAGTTTCACTCTTTTGCATGTCGCTGTCCAGTCTTCCCACCACCGTTTGTTGAAGAGACCTTTTCCTCATTGTAGAGTCTTACCTCTTTTGTTGTAGATTAACTGACCACGTAAGTGTGGGGTTATTTCTGGCTTCTCTATTCTTTCCATCGAACTGTGTGTCTATTTTTGCACCGATATCATACTGTTTTGATTACTACAGCTTTCTGCTATATCTCGAAATCTGAGATTGTGATGCCTCCAGCTCTGTTTTTCTTTGTCAAGATTACTTTGGCTATTCAAGGTCTTTTGTGGTTCCACACAGATTTTGGGATTTTTTTGTTTCAGTTCCTTGAAAAATGGTGTCAAAAACATGTATATTCTTAAGTCTCTGTTTTAAGGCTCCAATTCCTTATTTTTCCTCCACCAGATTTTTATTTTGTGATAACTTCAGACTTGCAAAAATGCTGCAAAGATAGTAGAGTTTCCATATACGCTTCACCCACCTTCCTCTGATGGTAAAGTACCCACGGCACATCTGCCAAAACTAAGAATTATCATGGAGGGATCAATGATCTAGCTATCGTTATTAGCTAAACTCCAGACTTTATTCAGATTTCACCACTTTCCCACCCCCGTCTCTTTTCTGTTCCAGGATCCGTTCCAGGCTCCCATGCTGCATCGGTCGTGTCTCCTGAGTCTCCTTCGGTTTGTCACAGCTGCTCAGTCTTTCCTGGTTTTCCACGACCTTCGAGCTTCTGAAGGGTAGTGATCGGCTAGTTTGTAGAATATCCCTCAGTTCGGGTGTGTCCAATGTTTTCTCGTGCTTAGCCTCAGTTTGGGGGAAGAATGACACAGGGCTGAGGTACCCTTCTCACTGCCACACGTCAGCTTCCCTGAACGTGGGCGATGCGGACCCTGATCCCTTGGTTAAGGTGGTGACTGCCAGGCTTTTCTCTGATAAATTCACTGTTTTCCCCTTCCCATTCCCTAGTTTTGGGAACAAGTCACCAAGTCTGGCCTGCACTCAAGGGGAGAGGGGGTGAAGCTGCATCTGTGGAGGGGCAGACTATCTACAGATATGACTGAATTTTTCTCTAAGAAAAATCATCCCTTCTCTCCACTTATTTATCCAATCATCTCATCATTATTAGTGGGGACTCGTGGATATTTGTTCCATTCTTTGGATTATAATCCGAACTGTCGTTATTTATTTTGTTGCTTGAATGATTCCAGTTTTGACCACTGGGACCTCTTTCCGGTTGGTTCCTGAGTCCTTTAGACATGCCCTCCCCTATCTGCCACCCGCTCCGCCCAGCACCTGCTTACTTTCCGACACTCCAGGGCACTCCAGGCTCCCCAGTGGCCCGGGCCCTAGAATCGGCCATTTCTCTGAAGGTAGCCCCGGGTCCTCCTGGCAATTAGAAACCAAGATGTGGGTGCTGGGTGTGCTTGTGTACCGGAGTGTCCCTGTCTCTGGGCCTCTTGGTGGACAGAGGCGGGTAATACACATGTGTCTGTCTCTGCTGACCCATGCGTGTCCACTACCTGTCATCGTGCTCCACTGTGTGTGCGCGCGCGTGAGTGTGCGTACAGAGACACGCTGAAACAAACGTGAGTTCACGTTAATGCTAATTCCACACGAATTCCCACACTAGGCACCAAACTGTCTGTCTCCTCCTTCCAGCCTGTCACTTCTATTCCTAACACTGCTCGGCTACTAGTCCTGGACGTTCTAGATCTCGTTCTATATTAAACAAGAGGCACAGATCATGACAGAACACCTTATCTTTTCTTTTGTTTTCTGTTCTCTTCTTTTTTGAGAATTGTTTCTGGTAACTGTTAACTATGTCAATGAACGTGTATGTGCACATCATAATAACAACAACAAAAAAATCAAGGCTTAGCGATTTATACACCTTTCCACATTTTTACTTGGAAGTTGGTTACAGAACGGGTTAAGCAAACAATGCTCCCTCCCCAGTGGGGCTGGGAAGAGGCAGGGCAGTGAACAGACATCTGAGGCTCTGAGCCAGGGGTCCACCTACGTTTCCTCACAGGACAGCTCCGTAAATATTTTAGGCTTTGGAGGCCTCACGTTCCCTGACCTGAGAGATGTGGGGATTGTTCTTGGCTCCTGTCGGACCACAACGACAAAGATCATTATTCTGATAGCATTTACTGACGGTTCACCCTGTGCCAGCTCCTAACTCCTTGCATCTGTACTGACTTCATTCTTACAACAGCCTTGAGATACGGTATGCTCTATGGGCACGACTAAACAGGGACAATGAGGTTCAAACCCCTATTAAAATTTGGTTAAAAAAAAAAAAAAACCTGTCTTCGTTCTTGGTCAGTTCCATAGCTGTGACCTGAATCATGGCAGGCCACCAGTAATAACAGCTCGGCCCCCCTGGAGCCTGGGCATGGGCCTGTAACTAAATTCTGACCACTCGGATATGAATGGAAGTGATGTGCACTGCCTCCAGATTGTTTTAGTGAAAGGAGGGGGCACACGCTTCCCTAGAAGCTTCCCTTCCCATTGCTGCGAAAGGTCATGAGCTGGGGCAGACACTTTGGACTGTGAGATAGAAGCCAGTACGTGGAGAAGAGCAAAATAAATCCCTCGGTCAGTCCTGGACAGGCGACTTCCGAACTGCTGATGGAAATTCATTTCTATCTTGTGTGAAGTGACTTATTCCGGGTTTATCACAGCGGCTTAGCCTGGATCCTAAGTGAAACATTTCAATATATGCCCTTTATAACTGTAAGAGTAAGCATACTTTAAAATTATATAAAGCAGAGTACATACCTCAGGAGAAGCATGAGAGGCAAAGAAATCTTCCTCTTTTGGTGGAGAGGACAAAGGCGGAACCACACAGCTATCAAGCCACAGCTAGAACAAAAACATAAAGTGTGTGCTGAGTCCTTCACCTGGCTTTAAAAGTTTTTCTTTAATACTCTCACTCCCTTTCCAGAGACCTGTTTGCTAATGATTGGTACTTTCCGCTATTACACAATCAGTTAACAGGCCTACACGGGGCCCCTGAGCACATTTTGGTTACGTATCAACCCAGTAACTTTTGCTTCCAAGCCTTGAGGATGTCAAGGACCAGGTTCACAAGCCGTTTCTGAAAAGGAAAGACGGAGGGCTTCATATCCAAGTGCATATTGTATCTAGACTATCATCAATCCTCATTTTTGGTGGATTCCATATTTGCAAATTCACCTACCTGCCACAATTTACCTGTAACCCCCAAGTCAGGACTTAAGACACTTCTGCGGTCCTTCATAGACATGTGTGGATCAGTAAAGAATGTAGGTCACCCCGAGGTGCACGTTCCCAGCTGAGGCTGAACAAGGTGACGCTCTGTCTCCTTGTTTCAGCTCTCAAACTGTAAGTAAGTGTCCTTTTTTGTGGTCGATTTAGCGACACATTTTTCACTTTGTTGTGCTTTGTTGGTGATTTCATTGGTTAAAGTGGCCCCCAAGCCCAGTGCCGAAGTCCTACCTTGTGTTCCTAAGCACAGGAAGGCTATGATGTGCCTTATAGAGAAAACACAGAATGAGGTAAGCCCCACCCCCCACCCCCGGGCATGAGTTACAGTGCTGTGGACAGTGAGTTCAATGTTAATGAGTCAATAATTATATATTAATGATACATTAAATATTATTATATCCATATACTATTAATTATTATATATTTAATTGCATATTAATAATATATTCAGCCTGGCTGGCTCGGCCTGCTTAAGCATCCTACTCTTGATTTCGGCTCGGGTCATGATCTCAAGGTTCGTGGGTTCGAGCCCTGCATCGAGCTCTGTGCTGACAGTGCAGAGCCTGCTTGGGATTTTCTCTCTCTCTCTCTCTGCCCCTCCTACTCCCTCCCTCTCTCACAATAAATAAACTTAATTTTTCTTAATTTAAAAATTTAATAATACATTCAATAAGGTGTCCTTAAATAGTATCACATGTAAAATAAGGTTATGTACTGATCAGCTGATGGGAATGTTGTGACCCGACACTCACAGGAACCTAGCCCTCTATCTCTCCTAGGAGTGATGTTTCCGCATTTACTCATTCAGTGCATCACTCCCATGAACCTCAAGAATCGACTACACATGGTTTCGTTGCAAGAGAATCCAGCTAGAAGGTTTTACTGTTTGGGATAGGTAACACCACTTTAAAAAAATTTTTTTTTTTTTTTTTACTGCTTTTATTTATTTATGAGAGAGACAGAGAGACAGAGTACGAGTGGGGGAGGGGCACAGAGAGAGAGAGAGACACACACACAGAATCTGAAGCAGGCTCCAGGCCCTGAGATGTCAACTCAGAGCCCAATATGGGGCTTGAACCCATGAATTGTGAGATCATGACCAGAGCTGAAGTCGGACACTTAACCAACTGAGCCACCCAGGTGCCCCTAAATTCTCTTTTTTACATTTTTATTCACTTTTGAGAGACAGACAGAGACAGAGTGCAAGCGGGGGAGGGGCAGAGAGAGGAAGACTCAGAATCTGAAGCAGGCTCCAGGCTCCGAGCCGTCAGCACAGAGCCCGACGCAAGACCCGAACCCACGAACTGTCAGATCATGACCTGAGCCGAAGTCGGACGCTCAAATGACTGAGCCACTCAGGAGCCCCCAAAACCACTTTTGTACCGAAACGAATGTTGTTCATCTGCCGGAGGCGATCCAACCCACCCGTGACTTACATCAGTGCCATGCTTCCGCGTTGCCTGGGAGGCCAGCGACTTGATTCTCTCCCGATAGAGCTGAGCAGCGCGACTGTTGTACTTGGCATTGGTGTCATTGGTGGCACAGCCGTGTTGATGGAAAAAGGAAGACTACAGAGGAAAACGCATGAATTAATAGCAACGCGGCATTAAATCTCACCTGTGACTGAAAACATTACTTCATGTTATGAAGGAGTTTTTGGGAAATACTAGTGAAAACAAAAGTAATTAAACCACATAATTTACAAAAAGAATTCGTACTACCTAATTTAAAGTCAACTCCTCCTTGTAAAAGGGAATGCTTTCCATACATTCAACATTGGTATTTTTTTGTAACCGGGCATGAGACTCATGGTACAAAATGACAAAGCTGTGGCCCTTCATTTCTCCATCAACCCACTTTGGTCATTCTGAATTACTCTGTTATTTGGGGGGACGCTTTCCACTCTGGACTACTTTTAGCTCATGAGAAATTCATTTCAGTTTGAATTCCTCTAACTTGGAATTTCTGACAAATTGGTTAACAGGGGCCACGCCAACCATCACCTTGTCTAGTGCTGTTTCTTCGTGAACAGAAACCACAGCATAAGCACGAGATAAGATAAATGTTTCAACAGTTAGAGGAAACTGTTTCCAACCACCTCATAAGGGTCGGAATTCATATCTCAATGAAAGCAGGCATTCTAGAAACCTGTATGAGCAATCCTTATATTGACCCAACTGGATTCATCAGATATACTGGGTTTGTAAATGAAGTTTAACATATTTGAGGCTCTTTATTTAGGTTTGTAAGGGAGGGTAAAAAGACCTGCTCTTTTAAAACTATAAGTTAATTGGACACTTAAGAAGCTATGTTTTATGCAGAAGTTACTAAGAAAGGGGATCTCCTTTGTCTTCTTCGGCACTGTATCTCAGCACCCAGCCCAGAGCTTTGTGTTTACGAGATATTTAAAAGATTTGGGGATAAACAAGTTACCAGGGCCATCCACTCCCGGGCCCGTCTCGTCTTGGCTGCTCAATAGGGCCTCCCAAACTCATACATGCAAATACCCAACCTCCCTCCCGGCTTATAGCGAAAAGGGAGACAGCAGGTCTGCGATGAACTTACTGCGTGAGCATTTCCTCCAACTTGCATGCATCGCAGCTGAAACCAAGACCAGTTCGAGTCCAGCTCAGTAGATCTAAATGGGGAGAATGTTCTCAAATGTTAACACGTTCTTCCCCCAGAACGAAGCCACCAAAGTTTTGGAAACAAGAGTTCCCTTGATTTTCAGGATCCTGAAGACTTCTAGGTCTGTGTTAACAGTGACAGGGGATGTGCTGGGCCTGCAGAGCCTGTGATAGTGATGCAAACAGCTCCCGGCCCCTCTCATCCTTCCTGGCAGCCATGTTTCCAATGGCCCAGCCACACACTCCCCTCCACGCGTGACCACAGGTGGGCCGCCCCAGGTCAGGAGCACTTCCGCTGCTCCAGACAGCGCCTCATCTGGGGCTCAGGGACAAGACGAGCTTCCTGGGCCGTTGGAACAACTGTGACTCCTCGCCTCCCATTCTCAGTGGCTTATGATCTAAAAATCGGTAACGTCTCTCTGCTCAAAACAGATGTGCTCTTCTGATTTTTCAGATCAGCTACGCATTTGTCCAGTCCGACCTCTAACAGGAGCCTCGGGGGCGCTCACAGTCTCATCAGCAAGCAGAAGGGACCTAACCAACACCACCGCCATCAGGGAGGGGAGAAAACTCAGGATTTAGTGCTCCTGACGTGAAAACTGGAAGGGCCTTCTCCCCTACCACACCTCGTGCTCTACTCCTCTGCAACCCGAGACCAAATCCAGGCAAGGTAAAGGCAATAACCGTATTTCCCAACAATAACAATTCGCCGCGCGATCACTGTAAAGCAAGGTGTGATATTCCAACAATGTTAGAAGCCTTTACCTTAAATCCGTAGGTAAGAGCAAAAAGCAAGGCTGTCCCATATGCAACAGCTTGTCCCCCCCTAACTGTAAAGGAACGTGGAC
This sequence comes from Leopardus geoffroyi, assembly GCF_018350155.1. Classification (NCBI taxonomy): domain Eukaryota; kingdom Metazoa; phylum Chordata; class Mammalia; order Carnivora; family Felidae; genus Leopardus; species Leopardus geoffroyi. The sequence continues at coordinate 136,372,612 of NC_059341.1, forward strand.
GTTTCTGAATGGGTGTAGGCAGAGTCCCTGTACAAAACAGGAAGGTAAAAAGAAAAGACGCCTCTTTTCCTTTTATACTGCCCTCCCATTTGCCAATTTCTATGCCTATCTGTATTGCTTATTAGCCTTTGTAAACGTTAGGATGTTATTTTGAAGCCAATAGCTACCCTAAAATAATAATGCTAGTACATATCATTACTTGCGCCTGTAACAAATCCACTCCGTGTCAATACATAAAAAGCAAAATTTAATCTACCCTTTATAAGCAGCAGGTTTCCCAAAGACAAAGATAAAATCTTTTAGAATTTGATGACCAGGGAATGTGACTAAATGATATACCTTGTTCTGAAATCCTTTTTCTGATGGATCTGAGCCACATGTTCACGACTCTGCATCAGACGGAGTCAGGTCCCACCCCCATCCCACGCTGTCAGAGCATATGGCAGTTAACAGCACAGCCTCTGGAGACAGACTGAGACAGAACAAAGCTCAACTCTGCCATGGCTAGCTGGATGACCTCGGAGAAGTTACTGAGCTTCTCTGTGCCCACTCTCCTCATGTGCAAAGCAGTGATAATTATAGTATTATCTATCTCACTCTTGTAGAAACCAAACAAGCTAAGATCTGGAAAGTGCCTGGCTCGCGGTAAATCCCATATGGCTAAAATTCTCACCATCGCCATCACCATGATCATGTTAACCCTGTCACGCTGTGACAGGTCAGAAGCAGCGAGCTCCAGAGGACAGGAATGTCCCACGTTTTTCTGCCACACTCCTACAACAGGCACATAACAGGTACCTGAATTTGGGCTGACTTAATTAGGTCCTAAAACTGAGGCTGCAAGTACTTGGATTTGCTAATCAGCCTCAACTTTTGGTCTTAAACGATCTTAAAAAAACAAAAAAACAAAAAATAGGGGCGGTTCCACCATCTAAGGGTCCAACTTCAGCTCAGGTCGTGATCTCACGGTTCGGTTCGTGAGTTTGAGTCCCACACTGGGCTCTGTGCTGACAGTGTAGAGCCTGCTTCAGATCCTCTGTCTCCCTCTTTCTCGGCCCCTCTCCGGCTCACGCTCGCTCTCTCTCTCTCTCTCTCTCTCTCTCTCCAAATATTACTCTATATATTCCTTAGAAAAAAAGATTAAAACGAATTGTTCCTGAACTGGGTTGTGGAGCCCGAAACTAGTCAACCTTTAGAGGAAACTTAATTGCTCACGAGTGCCCATTCCTACACGAGGAGGTGACTTCACTGTAGGTGATTTCTTCCCTCCAATGTAGATTGAGAGACACGAAAGGTAATTGACAGTCTGTGACAGCGCTAAGAAAAAAGTAAAGCAGAGGCAGTAAGAAAAGTGGAAGAATCAGTGACACTTTAACAAAGTGGCTCCTGTTAACAGCCAAGTCAATGAGAAGAGGTTTCCCACAACCTCTATAATCTTTACATGAGTCCAGTATAACCTCCCCAAAACTGCATGAATTAGCTTCCCTAGTGGCTGCCAGAGTCAGTAAGCAGCACATTTATATAGATTTTAGAAATCAGAAGGAATCTCACCAAATAAACATGACAAAGCTATCATGTAATCAAAAATTTTAAATGGAATTTCATCCATCCAGCAACGGTAATCTAGACTTTGGCTCACAGACAAGCCCGGGAACAGCTTCAGGAGCCGCCTGTTTCTAACTGGCTTGGCTGCTGGATTGAAGGCCACGCAAGGCGTTGCCTTCCTACATGAACATCACAAACGTTTCTCCTCCGGCATCCGCTGGGCGGGCACACACATGACTCAGACCTGATCGCTGGCGGCATCTGCTGGGGACTCACCATGTGCCAGGCTTTATGTGGGTTCATCCGCTTTCTTCTCCCAAAGCCTCTACGGTGACTCCCCAGCTTCTCATCCCCACGTTCAAGGGAAGGAAACAGAGACACCGAGAGGGAAGCAGAAACAGTCGGGGTGGTGCTGGGCTTCAGCCCCCAGCAGCCAGGCACAGTGCCCTCTCTCCTCACGCCTGCCCAGCACCGCCTGGCCAATGTCTGTGGGCACCTTCTGCGCCCGGGGCCCAGGTCGGCCCTCCTGTGTTCGCCCCTCAAGGTCTCAGCAGTTAAGTACAGGCTCTTGGCCTGGCAGTCAAGACCCTCCACAATGTCCCCCAAATCTTCCCCTTGAAATCCTATGTCTCTTCATTTTCCTCTGCCTAGACAAATTAGCTACTAGGGGCCCCCCGGGTAGCTCAGTCAGTTAAACATGCGACTCTTGGTTTCAGCTCAGGTCATGATCTCCAGGTTCGTGAGTTCAAGCCCTGCATCGGGCTCTGTGCTGACAACAAGGAACCTGCTTGGGATTCTCTCTCTCCCTCTCTCTAGTCCTCCTGCACTCTCTCTCTCTCACAAGAAATAAATTTTTTTAAAAAGTGGTTACTTGGGGCACCTGGTGGCTCAGTCGGTTGGGCGTCTGACTTCAGCTCAGGTCATGATCTCGCGGTCCGTGAGTTCGAGCCCCACATTGGGCTCTGTGCTGACAGCTCAGAGCCTGGAGCCTGTTTCAGATTCTGTGTCTCCCTCTCTCTCTGACCTTCCCCCGTTCATGCTCTGTCTCTGTCTGTCTCAAAAATGAATAAATGTTAAAAAAAAAAAGTAGTTACTAAACAGTTCACTTTTTCCAGCCTCTATACTTTTTTAAAATATCTATTTATTCATTCATTTATTTATTTATTTATTTATTTATTTATTTATTTAGAGGGAGAGAGAGCATGCGCGCATGCATAAGCCAGGGAGGGGTGGGGGGGGGGGCCGGGGGTGGGGAGACAATCCAAGCAGGGATGCTGGGTTCGATCTCACAGCCCTGAGATCATGACCTGAGCCAATATCAAGAGTCAGTAGCTCAACCAACTGAGCCACCCAGGCGCCCCATACCTTTTCTCAAAGCCTGACTGCTGACCTCCTTTCCCCTGCCTTGTTTCCATGATCAAAATCTCACCAAAACTTCGAAATTCATTGCAAATGTTACCACCTCATGGTCAACTTGGACTGACTTTCCAACCGGAAGTAGAGGCAGTGCTGTTTTCATGTCCTATAGGGCACTTTTACAGTCTATCTTTTTGTTTCTTTTTTTTTTTAATTTTACTTTTTTAGTGTTTATTTACTTTTGAAGGAGAGAGAAACAGAGTGTGAGCGGCGGACGGGCAGAGAGAGAGGGAGACACAGACTCCGTGGGGCTCGAACCCACAACCCGCGAGATTGTGACCTGAGTCGAAGTAGGATGCTTAACCAACTGAGCCACCCAGGCCCCTCCAGTCTATCTTCTTATTCATGCTGTACCGAAGCCTGTCCCTACCCTCCTACTGGATTCCATTCACCTTTCATAAGCTCATGAAATACTTAACAGTGAACCTGAGAGGAAACAGAGCTGGAGGGAGAGGAGCACGGGGAGGCGCAGATGCCCCAGGAGCTGAGGCCCGGAGTTCAAGCCCTGGGAGGTGGTGGGCAGGGGCCAATACAGTTACATCCTCTGCAGTCAGCTCCAAGGCAGCTGGCCATTTCCGTGGATGCCTAACCCGCCTTTCCCTTTTTGGTTGGCAAGAGTTCATAGGTTTTTTCCTTTGTAAAATTGTTGACTTGAAATTCTACTTAAAAAAAAAACAAAAAAAACCTCCATTTAAATAAACATTCCACCCATGCCAAATTGTTCATCTGTTCGTGACTGGGAGGTGGGACTGTTGGGGGGGTGGGGCGGTGCGTGCGTCTGGCAGGGGAAGAGAGTGTAGAGGGGCAAGGGATTCTAGAGGAAGGACTTTTCACTTACTTTATGAACTTTGGGACTGCTTGGGTTTTTTTTTTTTCCCAATGACCTAGTGTTTGTAATTTCTTCCCACCAAGAAAAAATTTTAATGAGCAAACCTCTGCCTCTTAAAAACAAAAACGCTGCTGAGTACTCTCACCTTCCTTGACTTCCTCTTGCCCAAATCCTAGACTGCTGCCCTCCGGTTGTATAGGACTTTTGGACAGTTGTTTCTGAATCATTTATACACACTGTGATTCATAGTTCTATTTATCTGACTTTTAAAAGGCTAGTCATTAAACCTACAGCAGCCCAGACAGACCCTGCTGTCTAGCCTCATTATGATCTGGGTAAGTCCTCCCCTCACCAGGGAACACATCAGAAGACCGCCTGATTGCCTGGAATGGTTTATACTGGAGGTGTGCTTTGCTGGAGAGGCAAAGGGAGGGCCAGATTACAAGGGCGGGACTTGGCACAGAGGAAGAGGGACAGAACACAGTGAAGACAGAAAGGAAGACCAATGGAGTCCAGACTTCATGAGCTCTGGGCAGAGCAGCTCACCTTATGGTAACCGGTAACAACCAATCCGGGGGGGTGGGGGGGTGGGGGGGGAGGTGGAGAGGAGGGAAGTACCCTAAAAAGAAACCTGCCCGGGCAAGTAAATCCCTCAACATTTAAAGAAAAGGACAAGAACAGGACAGTGTATTCAAAATATTCTGGGAGCAGCATCTAAGACAAAAAGACAAGAAATGGATAGATACTCTGAAACCAGGAAGAACACAAAAGAACTCCCTTTTCTAAGTAATTGCCTACGGAGTTACGTGGCTATAAATATTTAGCCCATCAGCCTCTACAAACTGATTTCCCGAAAAAAGAACTCACGAAGGTACATCAGAATGTTTTTTTTTTTTTTTAAGTGAATATATTTTTAAAAGAAAATTATAGGGGCGCCTGGGTGGCGCAGTCGGTTAAGCGTCCGGCTTCAGCCAGGTCACGATCTCGCGGTCCGTGAGTTCGAGCCCCGCGTCGGGCTCTGGGCTGATGGCTCAGAGCCTGGAGCCTTTTTCCGATTCTGTGTCTCCCTCTCTCTCTGCCCCTCCCCCGTTCATGTTCTGTCTCTCTCTGTCCCAAAAAATAAAAAAAGAAAAAAAAAAAAAAGAAAATTATATTATTTTTACTATGTAGTTTTCGTGCCATCGTAGAAAATGTCTCATTACAAATAATAATCGATTTATCTTATAGGAACCAATGTTCTTCATAGTAATAGTATTATATCGATGTTCCTTAAGTCATAAGGAATGGAGGGGGGGTTGCTGACGAGCAAGCCTCGCTCAGTTCCAAGTGCTGAGCCTGCCTGGGGATGCTTTTATTATTTCAGATTATTTTATTTCACACAAGGGCACTTCAGCCTCCCACCGGACTGTGGGGCTGTGTCCAAGGGGGCCACACGCAAAAGCCCCATCTAGGCTGCAACCAGACTGTCCAGAGTAGAAGATATGTACTCCCCAGAGGGAGCCAATGGCAGCCCACGTCTGCAGATTAAAAAAAAAAGAGTTTCTTTTTACAAGCACTTGAAATTGCCACTCAAACTCCCAACACAATCATTCACTCGGGCTTCGTGAGGTCAGCGGCCCTGGGAGCCAGAGCTGTAGGCCTGTGTTATAACGAGCCTTCTCTCCTTTTTCAATCTTTATTTATTTTTGAGAGAGAGAGAGACAGAGAGACAGAGCCTGAGTGGTGAGGGGCAGAGAGAGAGGGAGACACAGAACCAGAAGCAGGCTCCAGGCTCCAACTTGTCAGCACAGAGCTCGACGCGGGGCTCGAACTCACAACCGGGAGGTCATGACCTGAGCCGAAGTTGGAGGCTCAACCGACTGAGCCACCCAGGCGCCCTGCTTCTCGCCCTTTTTATCAGCTCTCCTCCCAACGGCAGGCCCGCAGCACCCCAACCCCCTGCTGTCGCTGCGCTGCTGGTTATTAGAAGGTGATAAAAGGAAGGGGAGAGGGTCTCAGATCCTCCCTCCTGACTCTGTCTGCAGCACCACAGCCTCAGGTCTCTGACACAGAGCTCTACGAACAGTCACCGAACGGAAAATAAGTCATCCTCCAGGTTACCTAACTATAAAGATTTCGATCCCCGCGACTCCTCGCCGGCCTCTCATTCTACCTGACGGCAAAGCAAACGTAAAGCAGAAAAGGGGAAAAGAACCGCGCCCGCCCGTGACGCAAACAGACTCACTCACCTGATAAAGCTCAAGTGGACCCCGAGTGACCTGTGTGACCCTGAGCAGTCGATGCAAAGGAACACCCCGTAGGTTATACTCGCCCAGCTGGGGTTCTTGGCCCCACAGTCAAAACACACCTGCAAGACAATTTTAAAACTCAGTTATTAATTCATCCCTATCAGCTAAATGAGCCATCTTACAGGCTGCGATACATGATCGAGCTTGAAAGCTGCGGAACGTTCACAATTTGAAATGGGTTAGTACAAAATATCTCACCTGGTTTTTTTTTTTTTAAAAAAACCTCAACATTTGGGGCGCCTGGGAGGCTCAGTTGGTGAAGCTCCAACTCTTGGTTTTGGCTCAGGTCGCGATCTCACAGTTTCGGGAGTTCGAGCCTCGCGTCAGGCTCTGCGGGGAACCTGCTTGGGATTCTCTCTCTCCCCCTCTCTCTGCCACTCCCTGACTCACCCTATCACTGTCTCTCTCAAAATAAATAAGTCAACTAAAAATTTTTTTTAAAAAAACCCTGAACTTTCAATTTCTTTATCATTACGTTACAGATAATTATGTATTAATTAGGCATCAGCAGGGCTCCCTACCAGTCACGCAAATGAACACTAACCAGGGACGTCCCCCTGGTGGGAACACTCAAGGCCTTGTGGCCTTGTGGCCTTCCAGCCAGTGGCTCTCAACCGGCTCCCAGCCAGCTGAGCCGGAGGGGACGGGAGCCACCCTCACTTGCGCGGGGTGACCTGTGACCAGTAAGAAGGCAGAAGTTTCCAAGATTAGATAATAAAAGACGCCGTGGCTTCCTTTCTGTCTCTTGCCACCTCTCTCCCCTGGAGCACTGGCTCTGGGGGAGGCTAGCTGGCAGGTCTGGGGGACACTCGAGCGGCCCAGGGGAGAAGCTCCAAGTGGTGAGGGACGGACGCCCCGAGTGCAACGAGCCGGTGAGGAGCAGGGGCCGGCGGAGCACCTCAGGACCGAGCTTGAGAGTGGGGAACCCCAGCCTGGAGAGATGGCTGCGCCAGCAGATGGCCTGATGGCACCCTCATGAGAGAGCCAGGGCCCTCCTCCCTCAACACTGACTGAGGTCAAACAGTCTTCATCTGAGAGCGTCTGGCAACAGGAGCATACAAACGACTTTAAAATACCCAGAGTTTGTCACGGAATTTAATATTTATAATTAATTAAAGTCAGAACAACAGAAGGGCACGGGGCGCCTGGGTGGTTCAGTCGGTTGAGCGTCCGACTTCGGCTCAGGTTGTGATCTCACAGCTCATAAGTTCGAGCCCTGCGTCCGGCCCTGTGCTGACAGCTCAGAGCCTGGAGCCTGCTTCGGATTCTGTCTCCCTCTCTCTCTGCCCCTCCCCTGCTCATGCTGTCTCTCTCTGTCTCAAAAATAAAAATAAAAACATTTTTAAAAAAATTAAAAAAAGAACAACAGAATGGCAAAAACTCCACTAATAAGAGAACATTTTTTTTTCTTCCAGAATAAGAGTCCTAGATTTTAAATACACTTGATAGACAGAGACACCTATGGGAAGTTTGTCCCAACTACAGTCATCAAGAAAGATCTGGCTTCTGGCCTTCTGAGGGCAACGCGAGAGTGAAAACACGAGCGGATTTTCCAAAGGCCCTCAGCACGACAGGCTCACACGAAGTATGGGGTTAGAGTGACAACTGACGTGGAAGGTGCCGGTCCGCTCCAGTGTTTACTGACTACCTGCTGTATGTCAGATACCATGGTAGGCACTAAGGTGTTTGGGAACGGATTCCACAAACACCTGCTGGGTCCCTGTCCCCTGCCAGGCCACCTGCTGGCCTTTCTGGAGCTCACTGCGCAGGGGGAGGGTAGGACACAGAAATTAAGATGCCCCGTGGTAACAGCCAGTCGAGTAAGGAATCCCCTTCCGTGGGACCCCAAACAGTGTGACCAACTCTACCAACGGCGCTGTCCCTCTGCAAGAGGCCGCCCGTAGTCCCCCAGTGACTCAACCAATAGTTGTGCACTTACTACCAAGTAAGGACCGGAAACACAGGAAGCAGACATCCGAAGGGGGTTCAGGAAGAGTCTGCCCGCATGGAGCCTGCACATGCACCCACAGTCAGCAGGCAAGACAGTTAGTTACAGGCGGAATCTTAGTAAGCAAGGACAGGAGAGAAAAAGTTTTCTAGACAGCGCCCAAGAGGCCACTGGATTCTCAAGAACAGAATCTTAAGGCACAATAAGCGGCAACAGCCTGCGGAGGAGACGGCCCCGCGAGGGAGGTGACAAGGGAGATGGTGCACGGCCCAGAACGGGCAAGAATGAGAATCTTCCCAACGTGGGCTTGTCGCGTGGCTGGGGAGAGCGCAGACTGGCTTCTAACAGGCTGGTCTCAGCACCCTCGTGACCAGCAGCTAAGATGAGAAATTGCCAGAACATAGCTCCGTGAGGGCAGGCGTCCTATCTCGTGCACCTGAGCTGAGCACGGAGCCTGGCACCAAGTAGGCACCTACTGAATGCAAACACAGGTTGTTGGACAGTGTGTAGGGGCGGTTGAGATCAGGTACTGCGAGGTGTGAGACCAGCAGGCAGTTAGCGATGCAAGTCTGGCTCTCACACATGCTGGGGCGGGAGGTGGCTTTGAGAGCGGGATTGCGCTTGGTTGTGATACGCAGTCCCACAGCAAAACTGAGATACGGTTTTCTTTTTCTTTTCCTTTCTTTTTTTTTTCTTTTTTTTTTAGTTTACTTATTTATTTCGGGAGAGAGAGAGAAAGAAAGAACGAGTGGGGGAAGGGCAGAGAGAGAGGGAGAGAGAATCTCAAGCAGGTCCCTCGCTGTCAGCACAGAGCCCAACTCGGGGCTCGATCTCACGAACCCCAACTGTGACATCATGCGCTGAGTGGAAATCAAGAGTTGGACGCTCAACCGACTGAGCCACCCAGGCGCCCTGAGATACGGTTTTCTAAGCAGAATATCACTTCTCATGGTGATGGAAAGCAACTACCTCTAACAGTTGGCTTTGCCTACTGACGAGAGTAACTACTACACAAGTAACAGCTAACGCTGAGTGTTTATTCCACGTCAGGCATTGCTATTGGCCAACTGGACCATCATAACAACCCTACAAGAAGGCATTATTATTATCCCCATCGAGGCCAGCTTCTGGGCACACGTGTGACCTATACGGCTGCCCAGGGCCCCACGGCTGCTTAATGCTCTGCTGTCCCATCTTGAAATTCTCAACACTTTTAATTTTTTTATTTTTATTTTAGAGAGAGCGCGCGCACGCACGAGCAGGCAAGAGGGAGGAGGAAGAAAGAAAGGGAGAATCTTGGGGCGCCTGGGTGGCACAGTCGGTTAAGCGTCCGACTTCAGCCAGGTCACGATCTCGCGGTCCGTGAGTTCGAGCCCCGCGTCGGGCTCTGGGCTGATGGCTCAGAGCCTGGAGCCTGTTTCCGATTCTGTGTCTCCCTCTCTCTCTGCCCCTCCCCCATTCATGCTCTGTCTCTCTCTGTCCCAAAAATAAATAAACGTTGAAAAAAAAAATTTATAAAAAAAAAAAAAAAAAAGAAAGGGAGAATCTTAAGCAGGCTCCACGCTCAGCATAGACCCCGACACAGGGGCTCGATCCCACAACCCTGGGATCATGACCTGAGCCAAAATCGAGCCGGACGCTCAACCGACTGAGCCACCCAGGGGCCCTGAAATTTCCAACGCTTTTTAAACAAGGGCCCTGCATTTTCATTTTGCACATTTCGTATTCTCCGCAAAGCACTTGGTGTGGGTTTTCACCCCCATTTTAGAGAAAACTAAGGAATTACGAAGTATCACAGCTGAGAAGCGGGATCTTGGGGACTCTACACCCCCAGCGGTCTGCCCCAGGGCTCACTCTTCACCCCTCACCACACTGCCCTCTCACAGGCCAGGCTGTCCTTTATCTGTCTTCCACCCGCCAGACTGGAAGCTTCCTGAGGGCAGGAGCCTGTCTCTGGATCCATCAGTGTGCCCCACCGCTCTGTGGACCGCAGCTGCCCAGCGGATACTTGTTGGCGGAACAACTCAAGCAATCGAGCAGTAAAACTTGAGCAGTAAAACACAGACAGACCGGGAAGGACTTCTCAAACTAGAAATCAGACCCTTCTGAGTTAAAACCTTGATCCACGGTAAATATTCGTCACACACGAGCAGGAGACATCGGACAACGTATTCTTAAAGTAAACCATGTGGTTTCTTTTGAAGTACCTCTTCCGTCTGTATATCTTACAGCTCTCTCCGTTACAGCCCCTTCTTAAAAATGCTTACGGTTAGGGCGCCTGGATGGCTCAGTCGGTGAAGCATCTGACTTCGCCTCAGGTCACGATCTCACGGTCCGTGAGTTCGAGCCCCGCGTCGGGCTCTGTGCTGACAGCTCGGAGCCTGGAGTCTGTTTCAGATTCCGTGTCTCCCTCTCTCTCTGCCCCTCCCCTGCTCATGCTCTGTCTCTCTCTGTCTCAAAAATAAATAAAAACATTTTTAAAATTTTAAAATAAAAGAAGCAGGTTTATAGGGGCACCTGGGCGACTTAGTAGGTTAAGCTCATGGCTGAGTAGGTTAAGTAAGTAGGCTCAGCTCATGAGTTCACGGTTCATGGGTTCGAGCCCTGCATCGGGCTCTGCGCTGACAGCTCAGAGCCCGGAGCCTGTTTCAGATTCTGTGTCTCCCTCTCTCTCTGCCCCTCCCCCGCTCACACTCTGTCTCTCTCTCTCAAAAATAAACATTAAAAAAAAATTTTTTTTAAATGCTTACTGTTCCCCAACTCCTCCACATCACTAAAACGAGTTTTCATCTTTGCTTACCTAATGGTTTCTTCCTAAGGATCAAGTGAAAAATTCTTCATCAAGAAAGGTAGCACAATGCTGCGGAACATTACCAGAAAATATTTTTGCTCCACGCTTTTATTAATCCTGTTACGGGACGTAACATTTTCCACAGGTGCGTGGGTTTGTGACAAAAACAGTAACAATAAACTAGCTGACACTAGTGGGGACCGGCACACGGAGGTACTGTTCCAACTGCTTTTCTTGGGTTTTCTCATTTAATCCTTTGCAATAACCCTCTGGGTTAGAGCCTGCTCGTGTCTCCATTTTCCGCTGAGGAAAATGACGTACAACGTGGCCAAGGAACCTGCCCAAGGTGACATAGTTACCAATAAGCCCACACATATCCCTCAAAGGGTCCTAAAGACGATGAGCTCTTCCTTAAAAGAAGGCACCTTCGGGGTGCCTGGGTGGCTCAGTCAGTTAAGCGTCCGACTTGGGCTCAGGTCATGATCTCGCGATTCGTGAGTTCGAGCCCCACGTCGGGCTCTGTGCTGACAGCCCAGAGCCTGGAGCCTGTTTCAAATTCTGTGTCTCCCTCTCTCTTGGACCCTCCTCCGTTCATACTCTCTGTCTCAAAAATAAATAAATGTTAAAAAAAAAATTAAAAAAAAAAAAGAAAGCACCTTCCCTTCGATGAATTCAAAGAGAAGACACACTGTTTCGGAGACAGAGCAGACAAAAAGTGTAACTTCTACACTGCCAGGCGCAGACCCTAACCTTGTCTAGCTCTAGGGCAACCACTCTTTGTAATAGCAGATGAATCTAAATTTGAAAATCAAGAAAACGGCCAAGAAATGGGCACTCGAGAATTCCCGGAGCCTTTCTCCTCCTCCGACTTCCCTACATTCATCAGACATCCCCTCCAATAAGCCGTTTCCTTTCTCATCTTCTTAGTCTGTAAAAATACAGGCTCCCTTCCAAGGCTTAGGACAAAGACATCTTAATTTTGCGAAACTCGGGATCTTTCCATGCTGGGACGCCCCAGCTCACGACCATGATCGTTAACAGCTGTTCACTTTGGAGGTGACAGTGGGGAGCCCGACAAACTGCTGCCAGAGGAGGGGAGGGGAGAGTCCACGCTGACGCCCTGACAGCCCTTTGCACTCTCCAGGTTCCACTCTGACCTGTGATCCTCAGGGGAGGGTGTCACGTGAGCGCGCGATGTGTCATCACAACATCTCCAGCCGGTTGCGAAAAGTTGTAAAAGTCAGAGGAGAAAACCACCTCTGAGACCAAAAAAAAAAAAAAAAAAAAAAAAAGGAAAACCCCAATCTCCAAACTCTCCAAAGATTTTGGAGAGACCCCAAGGGAAGAAAGAGAAAGGGGTGTATGGTGGGCCTTCTTAGCAAGAGAAAAGAGGCCATTGAACACACACCACTTAGCCGCTTTAGCGGAGAGGGAAACTGAGGCTGCCATCAAAACCCACGGGCAACCAAGCAGGCTCCAACAGGCACCCCAGGAACTTCAGAGGTCAGCTCCAGTGTGCGGGGCTGGGGGTGGGCGGTGCGGGGTGGGGAGTGGGGTCGCACGAGCTTCCCCACGCGCCCAGCGCTGCCAGCTGGAGTTTCCGAGCCGGTGCATGCGTCCCAGCTGGGTCACAGGTGGCCTGCGGTGTCCGCCCCGCTCACAGGAGCCCCTGTGTATGCCCCCCAGCCCTCTCTCGGGGCCCCGAGCTCGCCCGCAGCTCTCTCCAGAACTCACGGGGTCCACTCCGCCACCCTGCCCCCCGTGTGTGTTCCCCCGCTCGGTGTCAGGAACCACAAGGTCTGTGCCCCCCCCCGGCCCCCGGGACCCCCAAGTGCCCGCCCCGCCCGGGGCCCCGGTGTGCGCCCCCTCCCCCTCTCCCTTGCTGAGGCTGGGGGCGGCGCGCGGCCCGGACTCCAGCGAGGCCCAGGCGCCGCCGCAAGTGCGACGTGTCACAGGCCGGGCCGGCCCCTCCTCCCGCGGCCGCGGCCACTGCCGCAGCAGGGGCCGCCCGCGGGGTTCGGCGCCGATGGCCAGCAAGCCTCAACGCGCCCGGCAGCCGTTACCTTATTGGTGGGCACCGAGCGGAGGCGCTTGAAGATGGTCAGGATGTCTTGCTTGCTGGGGTCCCCCATGGTCACCACAGAAGCGAGGCGCCGCCGGCCCGGCCAACCGGGAAGGACCAAGCAGGAGCGGTTGCCGCCTCCGGGAGATAGACGGCGGCCGAGGGGGGCGGGGCTGAGCGTGACGGCCAGGCCCCGCCCCAGGCCCCGCCCCCTGTCCCGCCCACAACCGGAGCTCACGCGCCGCTCTCTTCTCGCGGCCTCGCTCGGCAGCGCCGCTGGCTCCGCCCGCTCGGGCCCCGCCCCGGCGCTGTCCGCGCGTGCGCAGAAGTCTCGGGCGCCTTCGGCCGCCGTTTGCTCGGGGCCGTGCGAGGCGAAGCTGGGCGCGGATGAGTTTGGTTCCCGCGCGCTGGCGCTTGGGACCCGCCGCCACTCGGGCTGGTGGATCGCCACGTCGACCGACGGCCGACCGCGTGCTTGGCCGAGGTCTTCTCACCTCGTCCTCCTGAGGGCGCAGAGCCAGTCCCTCCAGGTGGCAGAGGAGGAGACGTGAGGGCAAAGGGCCGACCCGCCACCTCCCGCCGCTGATTGTCGCTTGTCACCTTCCTTCCTTTAAAAAAAAAATCTTTTTTTTCATTAAGGTGAAGCCGACCCCTGGGGTGGGGAAGCTTTCATCGCCCGAAAATTGGTTTTCTTAGAGGATCTGTTTGGGTATTGGGTCAGCGAGAGAGGGCCGTTACCTTGAGGTTCAGCCCCAACTGGTGAATAGACCAGAAAAGCAGCGCGACTTTCCCCAGCGCCCCGGGCTGCAGCCCACCCTTTGGCTGACGTTACAGAGGGTTTGACCTCGAGGAGAGGGGCGCCTGGGTGGCTCGGTCAGTTAAGCATCTGGGTTCGGCTCAGATCACGATGTCACGGTTCATGGGATCGAGCCCGGGATCCGGCTCTGCCCTGATGGCGAGGAGCCTGCTTGGGATGCTTTACACCCCCCCCCCAACCCTCCCCCACTCTCTCAATAAATTAGTAAATTTTTAAAAATATAAATAAACTCGTGGAGAAAGGTGCCTCTTTCACCGTCTGGGTGTCGAGCCACCGGGAAATTGTCACCTGAGGCTGGGGTGCACCTGGGTGGTGCATGCACGTGCAAGGAAAACGGGGCAACCTTAGCTCCAAGCCTGATTCAGCCCGCTACTTCCTCTTCTGTGGCCTTGGTCAGGTCGCCTTGACTCCTGGCTTGCTCATCTGTACAATGGGGCTAGAGATGAAGAATCAGGGCACCCCGGGAAGCAGCTTCCCCCCCGGGATCCCTGGAAAAGGCTCTGGCCGTTCCTTTCTGCTTTTAGAAGCCAGGAGTGCTCACTCAACCTGTGTGGTTAGACGCCCTCAGGGGAAGTTGGCAGCTTGCTGGGATGTGGACTCAGATAAACCCAGGGTTGGAACTTTTCCTCAAGGAAGGAAAACATGACCTTCCAGAACAGTGAGTTACTTTTGCAGATAGCTGTGACTGCAAGTTCTTCCTTCTATTGAGTCCAAGTAGATATTCCTGTACTCTGGGTCCCTTGGTGTTGATGCAGGCTGGCCCTTCAGAGGACCTGGAGGGAGTCCTGCAGGACCAGCCAAGAGGGCCCTTGGCTTTGCACAGGACAGAAATCCAACCTAGTGGGAGAGGAAGTGAGAGCAAAGGTTATTACGTAGTGTAAGTGATACAACATAGCAGATGGAACGTCTGGGAGACTCGGAAAGGAAAGAAGAGAGTCTCTCCTTTGCTTGGGGTCTGGGTTTTGTTGTTTTAATGTGTGGTTTTTGTTTGTTTGTTTGTTTGTTTTGTTTTGTTTTGTTTTGTTTTTTTTGAGAGAGAGAGAATCCCAAGCAGGAGCCATGCCGTCAACACAGAGCCCAACAGACTCAATCCCACCAACCGTGAGATCATGACCTGAGCCCAAATCAAGGGTCAGACACTTAACCGCTTAACTGACCGAGCCACCTGGGCACCCGGAGGGTCTGGGGTTTTAATGGAGGGTCGTGGTCTGGTGTACATGACTTAGGCATCTCAGGACTGGTCAAAACAAGGACAGGTGCTCAGGCGTCCTCCAGAAGCCCTGGAGCCCGGGGTCTTGGCATCGAGGTAGCTGGAGTCTGTGGTCTTGGAAAATGTACCTGTTGATCCTGCTTGGTCACTCCTTGGATGTTTCTATCACACTGGAAGGCTCTCAAGAAATCATTTACTCCTTGGCCTTTACAAGGAGGATATACATGAAGGCATGCGCAAGACAGGGGTGCAGGTTCCCGAAGGAAAAGGAGCAGAGAAGCGTTTTTGTGCTTTGTGTTTCTCGGTTTTTTTTTTCCAACGTTTATTTATTTATTTTTTTGGGGGGACAGAGAGAGACAGAGCATGAACGGGGGAGGGGCAGAGAGAGAGGGAGACACAGAATCGGAAACAGGCTCCAGGCTCTGAGCCATCAGCCCAGAGCCTGACGCGGGGCTCGAACTCACGGACCGCGAGATCGTGACCTGGCTGAAGTCGGACGCTTAACCGACTGCGCCACCCAGGCGCCCCTTTGTTTCTCGTTTTAACGAGGTCACTTCAGTTTCCCTGTCTCAATACCTGTTTGGCCCTACACACAACACCCGGCACGTTTATGAGGAACTGTCCTATCTTTTCTGATGGGACTGTTTACTCTTTGGAACTGAAATCTTACCAAGTTACATATCAGACTCGGAGTACTATCTGCTCTACGGCATAGAGATCCCCGAGGAGAAGAAAAGGCCATTCAGTGAAGTGCGGGGTCTACGCTGGTAGGCAGGGGTATAAAGGGAGGAAAACCACCATTTGTACACGCATCATTCTCTTAGTCCTCATCTGCTTAAGTGTCCTTCATAGAACTTACTAGCACCTAACACTACGGTCTGTAATACTACAGATTGCCTCTCTTCGACTGCATATAAGTTTATTGAGATCAGATCTGTTTTGTCTCTGCCTCTGTCCCCGGCACCTAGAACGTGCCTGGCACATTGTGTACATTCACGAAAGATGTGCGGAATAGACTTCGAAGGTAGGAAGCTAAAAAGAGCGCCGCTCCCAACACGATCATGAGAAAAGACTGGATAATCAACAAAAGCATACCTTTTCTTAAGCCAGTCGGATGGCTGAGGTTGCAAAGCCACCGAGTAAACCGAATTCCAAAGAGAAACGAGCCTCCCCAAAGAGCAAAGGAACACAAGAACTCCTTCACCTTTGGCAAAGCGTAGGAGAAAGGTGGCCGCCCTGCAAGTGGACAAGGGGAACTGAGTTACAATTGTAATGAATTCTTAAAGGCCAAGTGTGGGCTGGCATGTCAGTTTGAAACAGCCAGAGGCCTCAGATGCAAGGGGTTTGCATTCACTCACAAGCTCTTGTCCATAAACCTCCATCAGAAACCTTTCTTCATAAGAAAGCTGGAGGCAGAGAGACTTGAGAGGCACCCCTGGGTGAGTCAGGTTTCCAACTGTCCGGAGATGGGCGCAAAACCCCACCCGCATCCCTTCTGGAAAACAAAAGTGGCAGACAAGCACTCTCCCTCAGGGTTCAGGCAAAGGCCCACCGCTGCCAGGAGAGGAATAGAACCAAAACCCAGTAACACCAAATCCAAAAGAGGGTAAGAGAGCTTCTCGCTCTCAAGAGGGCAGGCAAAAATTCACTGCTCCAGATTTAAGAATAACAGAATACAGAAGGAACCAGCCAACAGGCAGGTCCACGTGGCCTGCAGGGGACCGTCCTTGTTATTTACCTCTTACGAAGACATTCTGGTGTGGCTGTGGCCAAGTGAAATGATATTTAGTTTACTCAGTTCATTCAGTTACATAGGAGCTTGCTGAAAGCCAAGTGCCCCTCAACGGGAAAAGTAGACTTGCCTAGACAGTCATTCGATGAATCACAAAGTGAGAACAGGCACAGACCTTGTCCCTCGCCCCTGGAGGACACGAGTGGACTTTGGTTAGCGCTGAAGAGGAAAAAAACATAGGAATGCTATCTCTTACGCCATTTCTGTGCCGGTCAGATATATCTGAAAATGAACTCAGGAAATCACGAGCAGCATTATCTGATTCCCACGAACGCCCATGATGCTCAGATAGCGCACACTGGTCAGTTCACAAATGCCCCGCTTTAAAAGGTAAAATATATAAATAACGATGTTTGTTATTGCCTTGATGTTACTGAGTTTTACTTTTTATTTTTATTTTTTTTAATGTTTATTTTTGAGAGAGAGAGAGAGAGAGAGACAGAGTGCGAGTGGGGGAGGGGCAGAGGGAGAGGGAGACACAGAATCCGAAGCAGGCTCTGGGCTCCGAGCTGTCAGCACAGAGCCCGGGCGTGGGCCTCGAACTCACAGACGGCGAGATCACGACCTGAGCCGAAGTAGGATGCTTAATGGACTGAGACACCCAGGCACCCTGCTGATTGATTTTTAAAAAGAAATTTAAGCTGATGCCCTTAGCTCCTGTAATGGGATTAACAATTTGGGATATCCTCATTGCTATAATATTTGCACCATTAACAAAAATAATTGGAAAGTGAAATGAAAACTATGTTTATACAAAACCTGTACCTGAATGTTTATAACAGATTTATTTACAATCATCAAAAACTGGAAACAAAAACAAAAATTGGGGGCGGGGTGCCCAGGTGGCTCAGTCAGTTGAGCATCTTACTCTTGATTTCAGCTCAGGTCATGATCCCAGGGTTGTGGGATCGAATCCCGCATTGGGCTCCATGCTGAGCTTAACAGCGTGCTTAAGATTCTTTCAAGGGGCGCCTGGGTGGCTCAGTCAGTTAGGCAACCCACTTAGCTCAGGTCATGATCTCGCAGTCCGTGAGTTTGAGCCCCATGTCGGGCTCTGTGCTGACAGCTCAGAGCCTGGAGCCTGCTTCAGATTCTGTGTCTCCCTCTCTCTCTCTGCCCCGCCCCTCCCCTCTCTCTCTCTCTCTCTCAAAAATAAATAGACATTAAAAAAAAAATTCTCTCTCTCTCCCGCTCTCCCCTGTTCATGCTCTCTTTCTCTCTTTAAAAACAAAAACAAAACTGGGAAGGACACAAATGGATTAGCAAAACATAGTGAATTCATTCATTGGAGACCATCCACAGTAAGAAGGGACAAGCCGCTGATAGTTGGAACCACATGGATGGATCTCGAATTATGTGAAGCAAAAGAAGATAAGACAAAGGCCAGAGGCTACATATCGATGTGGAAACGTTGGGGTTCGGAGCTGTCGGCCTACAAAGAATTCCTGAGACATCTTTGGTCCAAAAAGGTGGTTTTACTAAAGCACGAGGACCAGGCCCCTGGACAGGAAGAGCTTCTAGGACATTCTGGAAAAGGCAAAAGTGTACAAAGGGAAAACAGTTGAGGGAGTTCCAAGGGGTGAGGCCATAAGGAAAGGTTGACTACAGAGCAGCCAGGAGAAATTTGGGCTGTGATGAGACACCTCCATTTCTCCTTTGTGGTGGTGGTTACAGGACTACATGCATCTGTCAGAAGTTGACTGTATGTGAAATGGGGCGCATTTTACCGTATGTAAATTATACCTAAAACGTGAAAAAAGAAACAGGAAATGAAACGAAAGCTCAGGAATATGGGACTCAGGACCCATGGGATACCACGCAGCCATTAAATGTTCTATTTTGAGTGGAAGCATATTTAGGGTCCTCAGAAAGGCTCGTGGAACGTTAAGCGAATGAAGCAGGGTGGCAAACTACATTTGCGGTATGATCCCAATTTTGTAAGACGCGTGCGCACTGCTGGCAACGACGACACGATACGTGCGCTACACACGTGCGCGTGTAGAAGAAAGACTAGATAAAAATACACGGGAGTATGAGCAGTGCGACGCCTGGACATCCGGACCACGGGTGACTTTGTCTTTCTGAATACTTTTTGCCCAGTTTCCCAGGGTCCAGCTGAACCTTCGTTCCTTTTTACAACGAAGCGAGAAACATTCACCTTGTTATTTGCAAATATTATAAAGGGGCAGGAGCAGCCTGGCTGTCCTGACCCGGAAGTGGCGCGTTAGCTGCGCCCAGTTTGCTTGCAGTCAGTTTTGCGTTGGCGATTGAATGCCGTTGGGCTCCGGGCTATTTGTCTTTGTACCTCCCGCCCAGCCCGCCCTTCAGGTTTCTGCGGCCCGGCCATCTCTGCCACACTGGACCTGACCTCACAGTGCTACTTACCCTTTGGTCAATGTTATTTACGTAGTTCTTCGTTCTTCTGTTCCGATGAAGTTTTGGGGTGACGGTGGAGGGGTCTGGAGCTGACGGCCAAGATAGAATTCTTGAAGACGTCTCTGATGCAAAAAGATGATTTTATTAAAGCCCGGGGACAGGACCCGTGGGCAGGAAGAGCTGCGCTGGGGTCGTGACGGGTAACTCATTACATGCCACCCCCCCCCCCCCCCAGGTTGGCAGGGGGCAGGGATAGAGCAGATCTCTAAGGTATTTTGGAAGCAAGGTTTCCAGGACCTTGAGGGGCTGGCTGTGGCCAGGGGAACGTCATTTATTACCGTTTAGTAAAACCCCTGCAGAAGGGAGAGCGGGCCATCAGCTTGGAGTAGGATTGCCAGCATATATGCTGGGGCAGTTGAGATAAGGAAGTACATTTACAGGATCCTCGGTGGGGATAACGTCAGGCTAAGATCCTCTTTTGCCCCCAGCAGAGTGTCATCATCGAGGCAGCTGAGCTCCTAGAGGGAGGTCACTCTTGGCTTCAAGGACTTGTCAATGGGCTGTAGGCAGCAAGGGAATTTAATTTTTCATTTGCCCGAGTTTCCCCGCAGCACCACGGCAAGCACTTAAACCCCTTGCCTTTGTTCTTGGGGGGCCGGGAGTCTCCGAGGAATATTCTACCCGGGGGTGGGGGTGGGGGCGCTGTTAGCCTATACTGTGTGATTAGGGAGCTTGCCCCACGCTCCCTAATCACGTTCCTCCCTTCCTTCATTTCCCAGTCCTTTCCACAAAGGATTCGAAGAGGTCGAAAACACTAGAACCTGAATTTCACTGGATGGCCCAGAGTGGATGTCATCTCATCTTTTCAGGTTAGCTCCGCGAGCGCCAGAGCGCTAGAGACAAGCTCTGGGGCTGGAGATAGGAAGGCTCAGTCCCCACACCAAGCGGCTTGCTCTTCGTGCCCGCAGTGACAGTGAGGTGGGGTGCTCCAGAGCACAGGGGAGGGCCTTTCGGTCAGGCAGCGATCTGCTGGGGAACTGGGTCCCGGACGTGTCCTTGGCTGAGCGCCGCCGGGGGGCGGGCACCTCCTCGCCCTCACAGTCCAACAGCACAGCCTAGCGGGCATGGCTTGTACTGCACCCCCCCGCGTCTGAACGCCCGCCTGGCCGGGTGGCAGCTGTGGCCCGTTGGGCAAGTTCCCCAACCTCTCTGTGCCTCCAGCTCCTTACCTGTAAAACTAGGAATGATCTCATGCACGTAGTTCATGGGGCTGCTGTAAGAATTCAGGAAGTTAACAGACGCTGAAAAGGTTAGAACAGGGTCTGGCACAGAGTGAAATACAAATGTGAACCACTATTCCCATTTTATCAATGAGCAAACCAAGGCTTAGAGAGACGAAGTATTTCAATCAAGCTCACGTAGCTCATTAAGGTCACACAGTTGGACCAAGTCTGAGCACAAGGACTGTTACCTCATGGTCCATGCTTTTTTTTTTTTTTTTTTTTTTACTTTGTAATGTTTATTTATTATTTTCTGAGAGACAGAGAGTAGGGAAGGGGCAGAGAGAGAAGGAGACACAGAATCCCAAGCAGGCTCCAGGCTCCGAGCCGTCGGCACAGAGCCCGACGCGGGGCTCGAACTCATGGACCGTGAGATCATGACTTGAGCCGAAGTCGGACGTTCGCTCAACTGACTGAGCCACCCAGGCGCCCCTCATAGTCCACGCTTTTAACCACTAGCTTCATTTTTATGCCTTTGTAAGACTGTTGTTAAGTTTCAGGGAAACAAAAATCTTTTCTCAGATTTTGGTGCAGAAAAAAACCCAGCCTCGTTGCATACAGTTTCATATATGGATGAACACGTGGGGTCTGGAGGAAGGACTGGTCGGGGAGGAATTGGACTCTCCATCTGAGATCTGCTTACCTTGGCAATTATCGGCTTGAGTCGGGATGACATTCGGGGCTAGACTGCCTCCGCAACAGTGTTCCCCAGATTTGTGTGTTTGTCAAGCACGTTCGCACTCTAGCCCCGCATGAACATGTAGGAACCGGTTCCCCATTTTCCAGGGGAGGGGGAGGGGCTTACCTGAGGACCCGAAGCTCATTGGTTGACACGAGGTGCCCATCTGACCCTGGTGGGCGATCTCTCCCTCTGCCGGCTGGCTGCCCCTTAACCTTCCCCCGCCCCTTGCATGGGAGTCATGGGAATAGCCAGGGATGGGATGTCACATTGGTCTGTGTCCCTTGCTCCCTGGGCTCTCTTTGGACATATTTTCCCCACCTCCTTGGGCCAGACCGTGGTCTATCAGTCTCTGGGTCCCCAGAGCCCAGCTTCCATGCCCCGGAGCTGGGTTAGACGCATCTGCTGGTCATATGAACAAATCAAGAAATACATGGAATCGCTGGTACTTTTGGAGGCTCTGACTTGCTGGTTGGACCAGCGGTTCTCAAAGGGTGGTCCTGGATGAGCACCGTGGGACTTGCTAGATAGGCAAACTCTGGACCCCACCCCCAACCTCGTGACTCAGAAACTCTGGCACGTGGTCCAGGAAGCTGGGTTGTAACGAGTCCTCCAGGGGGTTTGTTCCATAGCACCTGCTTTTTGGAGTTAGGCACTGGAGTTGAAACCCCAGCTCTGCCCCTAACCTGCTGTGTGGCCTCATGCAAGTCAGTCAACCTCTCTGGTTTGTTTCTTCGTCTGCAAAATGGCGCTCAGACATAACGAGGAGGTTTGTATGACCCTTTGCCGAGAAAGGTGCTCAGGACTGGACCCGACGTGTAGCTGATAAATGTTAAGCCCAAGGCTGGATGGAAACAGTGGGCTGAGAAACTGCCTGTCCCCTGCCCGTGCGGGCTCAGCCTGGCTCCTCGAACTCTGTGCTTGGCAGCGGCCCCACCTGGTGCAGGATGACCTTGTGCCTCAACAGCAAGCCTGCCAGATTCCGTCTGGCCTGGGTCTGTCCTCCCTGGGGGCAGCGGAGCGCCTCTATCCCAGCCCCAGATCCCTCCACCAGTGGCCCACATCTGTGTACTGGGCGCTGTGGCCTGGGCCCTGCTGCTCACTCCCACCAGAGACCACAGAGGTCCAGCCAGGAAGTCGATGCCTGGCCTTCTAAGGGAAAACAGAGTCCAGAGAGGGGCACACACCTCCTGCACGTGTCTGGGGAAGGGACGCAGCAGGCAAGGCACCGGTCCAGCAAGGTCTCCTGCTTCCGGACACCCCCCAAGATCATGCCCATTTTATGGAGAGCGAGGCTCTGAGGTTCAGGCGCTTGCTCGGGCTTCAGGCCGCACAGGGGTGGGGGTCCTCCCCGGCCAGTCTGCAGTCCATCCCGACAAGGGATGCTTCCCACCGGAAGTGGGGGCAACAGCCCAAGTACTGTGCCCCCAAGAGCCTTGGAGCTGGGTTGGGGCCCTGTTTGTCCGAATTTCCTGAGACTTACAGGGTGGCCTCCAGAGTCCACTAGGCACCCCCTCCTCCCGGGTGTCAGAATGACTCGGTCCCTCCCTGAGCTTCTGGAGTCCCCTCGAGGCAAACTTGTATCCTTCCTCGCTTCTGTCCCGGCACTGCTTAGCCTTGCATACAGTAGGTGCTCAAGAAATGCTCGGTGAGTGAATATCACCCAGGCAGAGGGCCAGCTGACTCCCCGCCAGGAGGGGCTACTCAGGGTCAGGCGCCGCTCAGCGCCCCCCAACCATTCACTCTGCGACCGCGGGAATTTCACTCCTGCCCCTGACGTGGCCCGTTTCCCCATGAACAAGCAGGGGGGTGGTCCCGTGGCCCACAGGAACCCTCCCCAACCTCCCCCATCAGTATGCTGACGGGTTGTAGGCAGCCGCCTCCAAGTCTGCCCCCAGTCACAGCCCAAGCCCACAGGTCACCCAGCAAACACCAGACCAGGCACGTAAAGGGTGGTAAAGGGTCCTGCCGCGAAGCCCAGGACACGGGCCCGCTCGGAACTCGGAAAACCTAGTGTTTTAGCTCAAGCTGCTGCAGAGCGGATCTCTGCCTGGGTCACTCAGCCAGGGCTTGCTGGCCCTCGGGGCATTCCCTGGGGCTTGGACGGGAGCTGAAATACCCTTTCCCGCCCTCTGCTGAGGGGAAGGGACCGGGCAGGCCGCAGAGGGTCCCAGGGCCCCGTGAAGGTGGTGTGCGTGCAGTAGTGATCCCGGAGACGGGGCAGCTGGGACCCCGGCGGTTGCTATGCAGGGGGAAGGACAGAGGGACGAAGAGGACTCGGTGGCCCCGCACAGAAGGTGTGGGAGGGGCAGTCAAGGATGCCAGAAGGTTCTGGCTGGGGACGGGGGGAGGGGGGTGTCACTCATCACCACAGTAGCAGTTACCACCTCCCGGGCCCCCGGGGCCTTGCACGCCTGCCTCTAACCCTCCAACAGGAAGGCGGGCACCACTTTGGCCTGGGCAAGCGAGGGGTGGGTTGGGATTCCCTGAGGGCCAGGACGGGAGGGGGCAGGTGGGCAGGGAGGGCCCTTCAGGAGCTCTTGCAGGGGCTCCGAGAGGAAGGCTGCGAACAGGGCCCGGCTGAGCAGAGGGGGTCTCATCCTGACTTCCGAGGGTTCCTCCTGTTCACCCCCTGCTCTTTAGCCGCCAGTGGGGGCTGCGAGGAAGGGCCTGCCCTCGAGAACCCTGCACTTCTGTCACGGGCCCTCAGGCAAGTCGCAGAACTTGGGTTTCCAGGCCTTCCGTGTCCTCTTCTGCAAAGCAGGGGGACTCCAGCCTCCCCTGAGACTGTCATGACGCGAGCTCACCACGTGCCCGGGACTGGCCGGCTCGGGACTCGGGGACGGGAGCCTGCTCCGACCCCTCCCTTCCGCCCTGTCCTACCTCGCGTCCCTGCAGCAGCCAGGGGGCAGCTCCGGTGGGCTCCAACTCCTCATGAGCGGAGAGCAGGGGCCCCACCGCCCATCGGGTGACGAGGCTTGGTCTCCGCCTTCCTGAGCTGGGCAGAGCGGGGCTGCGGCGGCAGGCGCCCGCCTCGCTCCTCCGACTCCGAGGGCCCAGTGCCCAGAACGGGCGCGTTTCTGGACGAGCCTTACCAGGGTTCGGTGTATGGGGCTGTGGCAGCCCTGGCAGCTTTCTCGCCTTGCCCTTTCGACTCAGGCCACCCAGGGAGGGTGGAGGGCCCCACCGGGATTTTAGTGCCACAGGCTGGCTGGGACTCCTTGGGTAACTATGGCTCTAGGAGCCTCCGTATCTGCTGCAAAATGCAACGGGGAGCCTCATCCCGCTCGCGGGACGTCCGGAGAGGGGCATGTTATCTGCAGGTACCGTATGAGCAGAGCACAGGGCCCAGGAAAGTGTGTTCACAGCAGCCCAGGTGATGGACGGTCACTCATCTGGGTCCAGCCAGCCTGTCTACACCGGGGAAGCCCAGGCCACAGCGTGGTGGGTTTTGGGGAAAACCCTGAGGGGTTCAGGTGCCTCAAATCCCCAACCTCTTTCTTTTGCAGGGGACATAATGACCCTTTGGGCAGCAGTCCGGGGCCTGGGATCTCGCCCAGCTCCAGAGCTGGTAAATGCTGACGGAGACACGGTCGCACCGCTGACGGGAGCGTGAGGCACACACGGCTCTGAGACGGTCACACTCACGAGATCAACTGTTTATTGATTTTTTTCCTAAAATACTATACATTTAAAGAAACTCCTAACTGAAAAGACTTGACAATTTTTGGTAGATCTGTAGCAAAGGAATGAGGATTTCTGCTGGTAAGTTTTCATGACAAAACAGACACACACCCACTTTCCAAGCAAGACCTCAAGCTCACTGGAAACGTTGAGAAAATGCATAGCTTGTGATGGCGGCGGCCATTCCAACAATGTCTGAGTTACACAAAATAAAGGTTTTCCCTCCTTCCCTCCCTCCCCTGCCCTGTCATTACAGTGTGGCTCCTGCCCCAGCACGTCTGCTCCCGATGACCACGGCTGCTCAGAAGAGACCCCCGTGCTCTGGGGTGAGACCCAGCTTTCGTGCACTCACGAGGAATAAAGGAGGACTGTGGACCCTGCGGCTGCCGCAAAGACACGGGAGTTTGTACAGTGTTCTGCTACGGAAAGGACTGAGGCTAGTCAGAAGGTGGACCCACAGCTGGCCGGCGAGGACACGCTTCCCCACAGCTGTCTCCACTGCAGAGGCCCAGGGCCGCGTCCCGAGCCCAGAGTGTCCCCAGTGTGCCCGAATGTCACAGTCTTCAAGCAGTTCAGTTAAACCCACTGTCAGAAGCCGTTACGTCTCGTTAAAACAGTAGGCGAACTCTTTAGATTCTCTGAATATCAAATAATATATACAGATACACACCGAGAGAGGACAGTCTGATGTAAAGCATCTTCGGCTACAGATGCGTGTGCTTGAAAAGTTAGTCTTACTTTTTAACCTTCCAAATCACTGACAAAATCGTTAACCGGCAAGAGTAGAATCTTAAACACAAATAGGATGAAAACAGCTTTTAAATATGGCGACGCGGGGAGTACGACGTAAGGTTATCCCCGAAACTCATGGAGGACGCCCCGACGCGGACAGCATTCACAGCCGTGTCCAGCCTGATGCGCTCCTGCCTTCCCACCGCTCTCTCTTGCCTCCCAGGCCGCCCGCCCCTCTTGATGAGCCGCGGCAGGACCTACCGGGCAGCACGGGAACAGACCCCCCCCCGCAGGACTGGTGTATATCAATCTGTGCCATCGTTTAAGCATAAATGAGTGGAAGAACAGGCATGTAAAAAAGTCATCACTGTACACAGCCTTTAAACGAAGGACCTCAAAGTCCTCACTCGAGTGAAGCGTCCACTTGAGTTGCGGGTGAGGAGACTCGTCGGAGGAAGTCATCGGCGGAGCGAGGATCAGCGGAAGCCACTGCCGACTCGGAGGAGGAAAGGAGGAAAGACGAGGGCGAGACTACACAGATCTGTGAAAAGCCAGCACAGCACGCACGGCGGGCGGGACGGGGGCCGGGGCGCTTTCCGTCCTACTGTGGCTTCCTGCGCTCAGACCTCTCCGTCGGCACCGCGTGCGGGAAGGGTGCCGAGTCCCGGGTGAAATGACCGGCTCGTCCGCCTTCGAGAGACACCATGAAGCCAAGAGCAACGGAACCGTCAGCTTTTGCAGGAAAAGGAGCGGATGCTCACACGGCCGGCTGGTGCCGGGGGTGTCGCTGCCCGGGCCCGACGGCCAACGGAGCTCCCGGGACCGCTGCCTCCACCCTCCGCCAGCCAGCCGGCTGGCCCGTCACTGGATTGCCTCGACGTAATTCGCGGGGTACAGGCCGACCTGTCCGTTGTCCAAGCGTCCCTTGCACCAGCCCTGCTCATCCTCGTCCTCGATCTTGGTCAGCTCGTCCCCTTCAAGACAAGAAGGGAGCGGTCCTGGTGAGCGGGTGGGTGACAGGCTGACCGCCCGGTTAGAGTCGCCCTCGTGGCTCAGCCCCCACCCTGGGCCCACGGAGGGTCTCGGACCTGGGGGGAAGGGGCAGGCATTCTCTGGGGGACAAAGCGGGGCCTGCGGCCTGGTTATTTCTCTACTAGGTTGCATTTGAAGCCGTCCTTTCAGCCACAGGGGCCTCTGAGAGGTGTCATGGCTGCCATCTCTCAGTGACCCTAAAACAAGCAGCTCCCACAGACACTGCAGAATCAAATGCCACAGGCCCGTGCTTCCTGACTGTCCCAAGCCAGGTCAGAGGAATCCCTTCCGAGGGTCCACACCACCCCTCCTCCACCCTCTCCTGCTGTCCTCCCTCCCGGGCCCTGGGCCACTCGGTCTGGTATCTCCTCCAGCACTTGCTGCCCTGCCTGCCTTCGTTTCATCTGTGTCCAGAGCAGGCTGTGGGAAGGGCAGGGACCCATCACTCGGTCCCCAGCGCCCAGCTCGGGGCATTTGTCCTCAACCCCCCTCCAAACACTGTGAAATGGAAGCCATTCGCCGCGTGTGTTAGTGTGGCTGATGCACGTCTGGTCTGTTCGGACACGGAGGAACCACGAATTCAAGCCAGGCCCCGGGCAGCGGAGGAAATACACTCATGAGAGGGGACAGAGGGAGGCCCGGTCCTTCCAGGAGCCAGACCAGGGGGACGAAGACCAAAGGTGGGGTCGGGGCCGTGGTGGGGGAAGGTCCAGGCCTGGCGGCCAGAGGGGGCCAGAGCCAGGGGACGGGCGAGGAGCCACCTTGCGGAGACGCCGTGGGAACCCGCAGCCCGGACCTTCCCGGGAGCGGGGAGCCGGTGGGAGCCGGTCGGCCCGGCTAGGAGACCGGGCAAAGCGCCCTGCGCCTGGGCCCGGTTTCCTCATCTGCAGACCGGGTGCCGGGAGGATTAAGCGTCAGATCGGGGAAGGGCCGGGTGGTGGCCGATATGCACTGAGCAGTTGCCGTCACTCCCACGTGGGGGTGGTTTTTCCTGCAGCCGCTGCGCCCGAGATGGGCACCGGGGCCGCCCTGTTAGCACCGGCCCCCGCGCAACTCTGACTCGGCAACATCAGCAGCGAACACGGGGCGGAGGTGAGCGTCGCGAGCGGTAAACTCCATCTTCTCCTGTCCTTCCCGCCCCCCACTGTGGGCTCCTGGCAGGGCCGACGCTTCTACAACTGGCTTTTCCTTCATTCCGCCTTGTGTGCCGCCAGGCTTGCGGGTGCACGGCGAGACCAGCTCCGTGACACTCGCACGGGGTGGCAAGGGCGCGAGGGAGAGGCTCCGTGGGCACCTGAGACCCCGAGGAGCAGCGAGCGCCAGCACAAGCTACAGACAGAAGGAAGCGGTGGCAGCCGGGGGCAGACGTCACGTTACAAGTAACACAGAAAACAGACACGGTGAATAGGGCAGCTTTTGGGCTGTGAAACATGAATCGGTGATTAAAAGCATGGGTTTCAGTCAGTGTGCTTTTATCAATTCACTCGGAGCAGAAGAGGATGTTTGTATCTAAAAGCCGTTGGCAAATCCAATAGGTGGGACTCAGAAAGAATGAGGAATTAAAAATGATTAAATCGAGGGGGTGCCTGGGTGGCTCAGTCAGTTAAGTGTCTGACTTTGATTTTGGCTCAAGTCATGATCTCACTATTTGTAAATTCGAGGCCCACGATGGGCTCTGCACTGACAGGAAGGAGCCTGCTTGGGATATTCATTCATTCATTCATTCATTCCCTCTCTCTCTCTCTCTCTCCCCCCCACACACACTCTTTCTCTCTTACTTGCTCTCTCTCAAAATAAATAAATAAAAGGAAAAAAAAAAAAGAATCAATGAACAGATGAAGTAAGGGACTAATGACCACTAGATATCAGAAACTGGGCAAAGATGCGTTATGGTGCTTAAGGACTCTCTACAAGCGGCCAGGGGCACCTGATGGCCAACCCTGGGCTCGAGGGTGTGGGGCCAGCTGCCGGCCTGCCGAGCTAGCACACGACACGGCCCTCCGCCCCACAAGCTGGGCGCGGGGGTCCGTCCCAGTGCACCCTGCAGCCTGCGCTGGTTGAGCTCATCCACCTAGAGGGGTAGGTGCTGGATCTGGGGTGTCTGTGAGGAGGGAGCAAGGCAGAAGGAAGGAGCTTGGCTCTCTGTGGGCCCACGTCTGTGGGCCTCCTCTGAAAGGCTCTAAGATAGGCTCTTTCAAACTGAGGGTTGCAACCCATTTTGGCAAATTGCAACCAGCATTAAAAAACAAACAAACAGGGGCGCCTGGGTGGCGCAGTCGGTTAAGCGTCCGACTTCAGCCAGGTCACGATCTCGCTGTCTGTGAGTTCGAGCCCCGCGTCGGGCTCTGGGCTGATGGCTCAGAGCCTGGAGCCTGTTTCCGATTCTGTGTCTCCCTCTCTCTCTGCCCCTCCCCCGTTCATGCTCTGTCTCTCTCTGTCCCAAAAATAAATAAACGTTGAAAAAAAAAAATTAAAAAAACAAAACAAAACAAAAAACAAACAAACAAACAAAAACAATGAAAGACAAAGACTAGAAAATCTGCGGCACAGGGCTCCCGTAATCTGGATCCAGACTGTTCTGTAAAACAGAAGTTTCAGCTACTGGCAACAAAGGTGTGCTGGTGACAGAACGCATACGATGTGGCCGCAGGAGTAAGTTCAAAAGGCACTACCCCAAACCGGGACTCCAGGTGGCCCAGGGGCACACCGAGTGCTATTCTGGGGTCTGGGCCAGGAGGCTGGCTAAGGGCTCCTCTGCCAGCTGGGGGCGTCTCTGGAGAAAGGCTTCCCCTGGGGACCCCCAGGGCTGCTGGGAAAACTGGCTGGTGCTGGAGACCAGCATGTCCTGCCCAGTGCCCCGCTGTGCCCGGTCCTCGGTCCTGCAAGGGGTGGCGCCTCAGGCTAAGGCACCAGGGCACCTCATGCCTTCTAACGTGTGGCACTGAGCACCTGCTGCTTTTGAAATGTGGCGGGGAGGACCGGCAAACGAAACTTGCAGGAGTTTCCCAGACTTGGAAAAACAAAGACACCCCCTAAACCCTAAGCCCCTAGCAGGTCAGAAGCATCCGCCCCAGATGCCCGCCAGGGAGCCCACCTACCAGCCTTGAAGCTCAGCTCGTCATGCTCCTGCCCTTCATAGTCGTAGAGGGCCCGGACCCGCACTTCTGTCCCCGAGGTGGCATCCTCGTCAAATGGGTTTGAGTCCCCGTTGGCGTCCGTGGACGAGAACGGGTTGTTGGACTCGTCATCTGACCAGTCAGTGGGGTAGCTCTGGGTCTTCTCGTAGCTGCTCACGCTGCAAGAAAGGAAGGGTTGACCCGGTGCCCCGAGCACGGGGCCGGCGGAGGCGCGAGGCCCTGCCTGGAGCCTCACCCCTGCCAGGGGAGGCCGCAGAGCCCTGGGGCCGGGCAGGGGGCTCCTTCGGCAGGAGAGGAGCCCCTCGGCACACCTGTCTCCCTGTGGTGGTGGCGCGAGGGCCTCGACGAGGGTTAGCAGAGTACAGAAAAGAAGCAAGCACGGATTAACGGGTGCCCCCCCCGCCCAGCGAAAGAGGAGCCAGAGGCTGTCCACACCGGCAGCCGGGCACCTCCTGCAGGCCTCGTGCATTGCTCTGAGTGCCAAGGGGGCAGGAGCCTGGACAGAGAGAGACGAGAGACAGAGAGCGAGCAAGGTGGAAACCGGAGGGAAATGTTTGTTCACCAACTTTTTGGCCTTAACGTCCTCCTTCTCACTGACGGTGCTCCCCGTGTCGTCCTCATCCTCGAAAGGGTTGTAGTTGGACAGTGACTGTGCTGACCGTGTGGGGTTGCTCGGGACACTAAGGTCACTACAGGGAGAGAGACAGCTTTCAGGGGACCCCAGCTCGGCACCCCGCCCGGGGCCTGCATGCTCCCAGCTGCAGGATCACAGGGCCAGGGTCTGAAAGGACACATCGGCCACCCCCGCCCCGGATAGGAGAATATGTTGTTTGAGTGGGAGCATGGTCTTAGCAAACACACTTAGTGATATTCTGGTGGCTAAACACACTTACGGCGTCTAAGAGAGAACGACACTGCCATTTCCCCTCCTTGCCTCTGGACACTGGCTATCCTGAACAGGAGCCCTGGGGTCGGGACAGGCTGCCGCTGGAGCACAAGTCATGTCTGGGCTTTCGGCTTCTCCCCACAGCCCCCCAACCTGGCCCCCGTTCCCGATGCTGTGAGCTGGCGGGCCAGCCTGAGGGGCTCAGCCTGGGGAGCAGACAGCCTGGGAGGCTCAGAGCCCTGCTGCAGAGAGCAGGAGGGAGGCCCCTGGCCCTCGCCAGACCCCACAGCACAGCACTCTCCTCCTTCTGACTATAAAGGGTCCGGTGGCCTCCTCCCCACTTCTGGGGTTAGAGCTTCCAAAATTGGCACCAAAGCCTACTGCAGCCCTTTCCAAGCCCTTTCCAAGAAGAAAGAAGGAGCCCTTTTGTGCTCCACAGAGAGAACATCCATCTGCACAACTGTATCAGCCGCCTACTGGGTGCCAGGCCCAGAGGGGACAGACTGGAGAGAAATCTGACCCAAGCCCGGCCCGGGGGCCAACAGCCAGGACGCAGTGACTGTGGGCACAAGGCGCAGAATAGGATGGCCAAGAAACGAGACAGGCCCCTAAGAGCCCCGGCACCTGACTATGGAATTAAGCTGCAGGGTGGGGCTTGTGGGGCCAGCACCGCCTCCTGCCACCAAGTGGGGGACTGTGTGCGGTCGGCACCCACAGCGCTGGATGGATGGCCCAGAGTGGGGGTGGGGGGCAGGGCACAAATGCCACCAGTGACCCCAGGTGGCCAGCCACTGCCTCAGTGGCCTGGCGAGGGGCACCGGACCCAAGCCTGGGCTGTATGCCTGAGGCCAGCAGGCCCTCCTCCTTCCCTGGCACCTTTCTCTTTCTGTAGGAGGCTGGTGCTGGGCGGCCCCGGCTGCCTAGACTCTCCCACGCCCTCCTCCCCAACCCCTGGGGTGGTGTCTCACCCTCCACACCCCTGCGCCAGTCACACAGGTGCTGGCCTGATCCCTGGGACAGCTCGTACTGCTCTGGCCACTTCACCAAGTTCACCTGTCCAGACGGAGGCACAGCCATCTGAATGGTGACCCATCACGTCTGCCCAGGAAGCCCGGGTAGGAGCTTCAGTGCCCGGGGATACAGAAAGGGCTCCGGAACCTTCACGGACCCTCCCAGGAGGCACAACCGTGAGGTCTATCATTACCGTTGTGGCAGGGAAGCCTCTGGGTGCGGAGCCCGTGCGGCAGGAGTGGCCTCTGGGAGGGGCAGCTCTGCAGAGGACAGCAACACCTGCCCGCCGGGACGTGGAGGCCCGGGGACAGGCCTCGTCCAGCACACGCTTTCCCAGAGGTTCCAATGACCTCAGCATCACCTCTTCTATCCAAACTAGGTTTCAGCAAACAGTGACGTGGGAAATAAAATAACCAACGCTCTCACCAAAGAGGTGACACGTGGGGGCCTGGGTGGCTCAGTCGGTTAAGCGTCCAACATCGTCTTGGGTCATGCTCGCGCTCCGTGGGTTTAAGCCCCACGTCGGGCTCTGTGCTGACAGCTTGGAGCCTGGAGTCTGCTTCAGGTTATTTGTCTCCCTCTCTCTCTGCCCCTCCCCCACTCACATTCTGTCTCTCTCGCTCTCAAAAAAAAAGGGGGGGAGGCTGGGACACGTGACAATGCTGTCCTGTGCTGCCCCCCACTCCCAAATCAGGCCCCTGCACACGGCACAGGGAAGCAACCTGGCCAGGATGCCCGGTCCCACCGGAGGGAGCCATGACAGCGACCTCCACCTGCCCGTGTGCCAGTGGAGATCCACAACGACCAGCCCCTGACATCAGCTCCCGCCCTCTCTTGGGGCCAGAAGCATGTCTGTGGCAAAGGCTCCCTTCTCTGGGTCCTTCCACAGCTCTGGCACCAGGTGAGCTGATGATCCTTCCCAGGGATGCCCTTGGGCCACTACCCAGCAGAGCTCGGATGCCCTGGAAGCATCTGGAAAGACGTGTGTGTGGGGCTCCCTGCAAGGCTTCACTGGGGAGTGTCCGGCCCACGCAGAGGACCCAGGGGACCTATCCCAG
This sequence comes from Leopardus geoffroyi, assembly GCF_018350155.1. Taxonomy (NCBI): domain Eukaryota; kingdom Metazoa; phylum Chordata; class Mammalia; order Carnivora; family Felidae; genus Leopardus; species Leopardus geoffroyi. The sequence continues at coordinate 136,405,185 of NC_059341.1, forward strand.
GGGACGGAGGCTGCCCCAGTGCCCACCTGCTGGGCTTGCTCTGCAGAGCCTGATCGCCTGTCTGGTTGATGCCCGTCAGGGTGACCCCGTCAGTAGCCTTCTTCTTCTCTCTCCGGCTGAGAGTTCGATTCAGGTCTGCGGACCACTCCTGGGCAGCAAGCACCGAGGGAGAGAGACAGGGAAGTTCATTAGTTTGAGGCCACGTCAGTCTAACACACCGGCCAGCCAGCCAGCGGCCCGCCCTGCCTGCTTAGTGACACGTAGCCTCGCTGCCTCGATTTTGCCTTGTTTTCCAGCCGACCTCAGGTTCCTGGCACCTTCCTACTCCCCCCTCCTCACTGCTAAAGGTGGGGACTTGGGCCTGTGGTGGCCTGGTCTCGGGAGGAGAGTTTGGCCAGCCAGCACGCAGGTGTCCAGGGAGCCTCCCCATCCGGCCCCTGCCCACGTGGCACTAAGCCTCCGGCCACCTCAAGCCACCAGGGGTCGCCAGAGGCCTCGCCAGTTTCCTTGAGCCTTCCAAATTAGCTCTTTCAGCAAAGATCCTTCCCATTTATTCCCTAAAGTGTTTCTGGCTCCCAGGGGAACAGGAGGGCTGGCTACAGGACTCTGAGCAAGCCTGCAATGTGGGGACCGCACCACGGGGTGCAAACGCACGGGGCCTGGATGTCACATCACCAAAGGGGCAGATAAGCCGGCTCGACCTCGCAGGTCTCCGGGAGTGGCTCCCTCACTGGTAGCACGTGCTGTGGGGCTAACCGAGCAAAGAGTCGACTCCCCAAAGGTTCCCTAGTTTCCCAGAACGTAAACAGCTTTTATCAACTGCACTGAGGGACACTAGAAGCGGGGAAAAGGAAGAAGGGCCGTCCCTGACACGTGTCCCTAACACGATCTTGCAGAAAGGCGGGTAACCCCACCTGTTACCAAACCACCTCCACTGAACTCACCCTTGGTGTGATCGAGGCCACAGCGTGGCCCCCATGTACCTGTAGGGCCTCCAGATTAGAAGGCATCTTAGAAACACCAAGTCTAACCTGCCAACTTGTCAGACGAGGAAACTGAGGCCCAGACACAAAACGTGACCTTGGCCACACAGAGTTGGTGGCAGACTTGGGCCTGACTCCAGATCCTGGTCACCTATTTGTTGATAATTATCTTCTCAACCAAAATCAGCTGACTCAGAGAGACCCATCCCGACTGGGTGGGCTCCCCAGGGCCCACGTAATCGACACCAGGCCAGCTGGGGAAGGAGGGCCGGCCGTTCACGAGGACAATGACCAGCACGGGCAGAACTGCTGCCTCAGCTCTTCTGCCGGCACCAGGCTGTGGAGCCCACACGCAGCCCACACGGGCTGGACACACACGGCACAAGGTTTGGAATTCAATACATTAGCCAAAGAACAGAAACTTACTTCATCCTGCGGCATGGAAAATAAAAACAAATAATTTCATTAGACCCTGTAATTTCATGACCCTGGAAGAACCATTAAGCACGTGCCACATGGGGTGCTGCTTCCCGGCCTGCAGGATCCACAGACAGAAGGGCCACGGTGCGCTCTGGCCGGGACACCCACCCCAGTGGGACGGCCTGTCAAGTCTTCCTTCCCCGACCATTCCGTTCCCTAAGGGACTGGTGGGGGGTGACCTCCTGAGCCAGCTCCCAAGAGCAGCACACGCCCCCTGCAGGGGGAAATCCCGGCTCTGTCCACAGGACACAGGTCAACTCGGTTCCTCCCCATCCACCGCCACTGGCGGGGGGAAGGGAGGGCAGGGAGGCTACGTGCTTTCTCCTGGAGGTCCGCTTCCACCCTGGAGGGCCCTGGGGCTCTGCTTTGTGCAGGTGCCTCGGAGGAAGGGGCCCAGTCTGCTCTCGGCCTCCTGCTGGGAGAGCTCCTGCAGACAGTGCAGGGGGCCCGCCCAGCTTTCTTCAGAAGCTCCAGAAGATGGAGGCACACGTATGAGGCCTGACACAACGACCAGCACGGACCAGGTCACGACCCCCAGCTGCCCGAGGAGATGGGCGCCCGCGGTCCTCCCCATTTGATACGTGGGAACAAATGACTCGCTCAGCGTCCCACGGCTGGTAAGTGGTGAGGCCAGACCTGAGTGTAGCCTGTACCCTGGCAGCTCTGGAGGCAGGGGAGGCCCCTCGGCCCTCGCGCAAGGCGTCCCTCCCAGAAGGCAGCACCCGCGGGCCCGCAAAGCCTTTCCCGGCCCCTGCTTCATCATAAGGCGCGGAGAATCCCTTCCCTCCGAGGAGGAGGGTGGCAGGACTCACGTGGGGCCCGATGGGGCCTGGCGACTGAGTCCTGTGTCTGGAAGAGACCCGAGGGCCTCAGGGCCTCCCGTTTTACATGTAAAGATACTGGAAGGCTCGGACCCAGGAAATCAGGAAAAGAGGAAAGTTAACCCTGAACCAAAATTGGTTGAATTTCCCGTCTGAAACAAGGCAAAGTGCCTCGTGTGAGGGGGAAGAAGAGCCCACTCTCCACCCCATCCTGGACCGGAGGCCTGACAAGCCCAGCTGCACGGTGGCTGCTCCCTTCTCAGCCGTCTGGCAGGGTGGGGCGGGGAACTGGGGCCCCCGTGTGACCTGTGGGTCCTGGCACTCACCACCAAGAAGAGAATGCCAGTGGTCACCAAGTGACCGTCCGAATTCTTAATGAGAAGGGTCTTTACTGAGATTCAGAAGGCCCTTCAGTAGTGCCCTGGGGACTCTGAACATGAAGCTGGTTTCTAGAATAGCCATGCTTAAAGGCTGCCCCACAAACAGGGCAAAGGCCAGCACAGAGTTGAATGAGAAAATCAGCACATGTCTCAACCTCACGGGCCCAGGCCCCTGCCGGACCAGCGGGGTCACGGGCACAGCCTCCTCTTACCTCAAACTGTGGCCAGTTCATGGACATGCCTGGCCCGTGGTTGGCTCTGAACCACCTCAGGTCCTCCACTGCGTCAGCGGCTTTGATGCTCTGTTCCAGGTCGCGGTAAATGTTCTTGTAGCTAAATCAGAAAGAGGAGACAGGACCGTCTTGGAAGGCAGGGAAGGCTACCGTTCATCCCAGCCCCGAGCCGGGCCACAGCAGGCACGTGGTCTCCAGCCACACTAGAATCAGCTTCACAGTATGGACCAGGAGGTGCTGCCTGGGTCGGCGGGATGGTCCCCTGGCCTCCGCGTGCACAGGAGACAAAAACGATCACAGTGCACGAGCCACAGCTTTGGCTTCCCACAAATTGGCTTTTTGTCGTTATTTTTTATTTTTTGGCGGGGAGGGGCAGAGAGAGAGGGGGGCACAGGGGGTCCGGAGTGGGCTCTGCACTGACAGCACGGAGCCCCACGCGGGGCTCGAACTCACGAACCGTGGGATCGTGACCTGAGCCGAAGTCAGATGCTCAACCGAGCCACCCGGGGGACCCTTCCCACAAACTGGCTTTTAAACCAAACGGGCCGGGGCCTGGCAGCAGACTCACGGCCCGCTGGGAGCACCCTCTGCCCTAGAGCCTCAGAGGGAGCACGGCCCCGCGACACCTTCCCTTCAGACGTCCCACCTCCCAACCGTGAGAGAGTAAGTTTCTGCTGTCCTAAGCCACGGGTTTTTGGTATTCTGTCACGACAGCCCCAGGGGGCCACTTGCCATCTTCTCCCCAGGGAGGCGAGCCCCCCGCCCCCCCCCTCCCCAGCCAGCGGTGCAGCTCCCGGCAAGTCACGCTCCACAGCCGGCCTCCGTTTTCTCGCCAGTGAGATGGGAAATAGTGCCTCCCACTGTACCGACTCTCCTAAGGATTAATGAATGCCGGGAGAGTAGCCCCGCGAGGACTGTTTCTATTGTGTCACACAGGAGACAAAGAGAATGTAATTTCCTGCGAACGACGAGCCTTAACTTGCGAGTCCTTTCTGAACGGCTCTGCTATATGGATGGCTGAAGTCCACGTCCACAGTTAGCCCGGACCTCTGTCCCAAAGGAGGTATCACGGGACCAAGGACAAGGCGAGTGTGGAAGAAACACTTTGGCGTCCACGTCATGGTTCAGAGCTGAGTCTCTGAGGGCCCGTGCCGTCCAAGGGCCACTGAGAAGTCAAGGGCTGAGCAGCCAGCCAGCTGCTCTGGATGGAAGGGCCTCGCGAAGGGCTTCGAGGCAAGGTGGTCCTGAGGGTGGGGCACCCCAGCCCGGGAAGCACGGGGAAATGCTCCTGGCTTGATTTCAGATACGCCGCTGTGGTCGGTCCAAGCCGCGGCCCTCCCTTCCTACCCAGGCCCAGAGCGCGCTCGCGGAGCTGGCGGCGCGTGGCCCGAGGCCCCCCCGGCTCAGGCCAGCCGTGGGCCATCAGCTGCCACGGGCAGGGGGAGGGGAGGGGAGTACACCACACAGGCCGACCCCGTGGCGCAAGACCCTCCCCGGACAGGAGAACTCAGCGGGGGGGGGAGGTCTTGGGACAGACACGGCCACCCCGAGCCCTGGTCTGGAGAGCAGTTACTGAGCTGTACGCAAAAGCCACTTTCCACTGACCACACAGTGACGTGCTCCCTCTCCGAACGGGAACTCACCTGGCCACGTTCGACAGGTCTAGGTGCTTCTGGACTTCCAGCAGGACTTCCCGGAAGAAGCGCAGGCGCTTTTCCTCAAACTGCTGGCACTGCTCGAACACCTGTTCCATGTTCTCCATGTACTGGGGGGTGCCCTGGTCGAGCTCCTTCAGCGACTTCTCATACTTCTCTCTGGTCTACGAGAAAAGCCGGCACCACGGGACGAAGGGTCATCTCCGCTCACCCGGCTCCCTCTGGCGCAGAGAAAGCCAGCCGGGCTCCGCGCCGCCCTGTTCCTCACCCGCCTCTGTCCCGTTCCGCCACTTGTGGTGTCATCGGCATCTAGACTCGTCGGGTGACAATATTCGGGCAGACGCTTTGAGGGACTTCATAGGGAGTAAGCAGGGTGAGGAGCTGGGACCCAGCGTCCAAGGATCGACTTCCTCAACGCCCCTCAGGTCCCAGCCCACGGGACTCCCGCTCCACCCCTGCTCCCAAAGGGGACACCCACCCGAGCTGGGCGGGGAAAACACTGGGCAAGACGCCCTTCCCACCCCCACGTGGCCAGGCCCCCCAGGCTCATCGCCCAGGCCTCTACAGATTCCAAAGCACAAAGAGCACAAGCTCTGGAGTCTCACGGACTCCACTTTCAAATTCAAGTTCAAGTCCAAGCCCCCCCCCCCCCCCCCACTTCTGAACTGCAAACCACACTCTTGGCATCTGCTGGGCCTCTCAGCTAGAACCAGCCCAGACAGGTAGATGCTGGGGAAGGGGTGTTCACTCTGGAGCCCAGGGCGCATGGTCTCGAGCACCAACCACTGCCACGCTGACTCCCATCCACGTCATCGACCCGTGTCCTCTCTCCCCGGGGAAGGGCTGCCAGGTCACCCACGCGCCTCGGACCTTGCCCACGACAGCAGTGACTCAGAAGTTATGTCAGAGGCAAGATCACGGGGTTGAGTGCCAGACAGACATGGGGGCGGGTCCTGGCACCCCATCTTCTGACAGCCCCACTTTCCTTCGCAGAACATGAGGTACAGGCAAACCTCGTCTTATCGTGTTCCACGGGTATTGCATTTTTTCACAAACTGAAGGTTTGTGGCCACCCTGCGTGGACCAAGTCTATCGGTGCCACTTCCCCAGCAGCATTCGCTCACTTCAGGTCTCTCGTCACATTTGGGTGACTCTCGTAATACTTCAAACTTTTCCGCTATTATTATTATTACTATTATTATGACATTTGTCATGGTGATCTGTGACTAATGATGACCACGTGAAACCTCAGTTGATGGTTAGAACTTTTTAGCAATAAAATATTTAATTAAGGTATGTACGTCATTTTTAGACGTAACGCCATTGCACACTTTGTAAATCACGCTATAGTATAAACGTATCTTTCATATGCACTGAGAAACCAAGAAAGTCATTTGACTTGCTTTACTGTGGCCCTCCCTTCGTGTGGCGGGTCCAGAACCAAAACCCCAGGGCCTGCACTTCTACTTCGACGTTCTGGTGTTTAAATGAGGTAACACAAGATGGGCACCAAGTTGCACAAAGCAGGAATTCAAACAAGCTCTGGGCCCCTTCAGAGACTGTCCTGAGAAGGGATTTTACCAGAAAGGAAGTATGATAGGACCACGGTAGTATCCTGGGGCAAATGGAGGGACAGCAGAGCTGGGGCGATATCTCCGATAAGCCTTTCCAGCTGGGGCCATATTTACTGTAAACCTTTCCACTATGGAGACCCTGAGACACGAGGGTGATCACGGACGGGTGGGCTGGCCACGCAGGAACTTGGCTTTTCTGGTCCTGATGACAGTGTGGGCTTCCAAGAAAGGGCTGAGCCTCCCTGAGCCGTTACAGGCCGCCTCGCCTTGAGGATCAAGGCCATGCCTTGGGACCCCGGCTGTGGGTCCCCCGCAACCTCGGGGGCAGCTTCTCTGCCCCCGCTCGAGACCCCAAGTCTACTCACTGTCTACACTGCTTCCCTCCCAGACACGCTTCTGTGACTCATGCCCTGGAAAACTCCCCTTTATGCCCCAGGGATCTCTCTTCTCAAAGACTTCCCCAACAGGCCCCGTCCACTCCCTGGAACCAACCCCCTGCCCCCTCCCGTATCTACCGTTCCTTGTCCTGCTTCTGAGCCTCCTGGCTGGGCTTGGGTCCTCTGTGACCCCAGAGAAAGGTCATCCCTTCCAGTTTGGGCATTCCCAGCAGGAACAGAGAGCCACCAACTGCCCTGATTATTCCTCCTCCTCCTCAGCGGCCGCCTGCATGTGTGAGGCCCTGTGTGGGATCACTAGCTCGGAGGCCCGAAGACCCGAAGCTCTAGTTTAAACACCCGGCGCCCAGCGGTACCATCAGGGCGACACAGAGCAACCACTTCTCTGGGATACTTCAACACAGCAGCCTCCCTGGGCACCCCGGGGCACCCGGTGGCGACAAGACGCTCCCCGGGCACGTGGCCGGTGTTCACAAACAGTCCGGCCCCAGCAAAGGCCAGATAGAGAGCGCGATCACCACCACTGGGGAATCCCCAGCACAGAGCACTTAGAAAGTTCCCAGTAAACATCCGTGGAGCAAAACGAGAAGCAGCCTTCGCTCTCCGTGGACGGTGACCTTTAGCACTGAACGTGAGGAGCTCTTTCTGACGGATACCGCGAGGCGCAGTCACTGCCTGACCGGTAAGAAATGCAGAAGGGCGTGTGCAGCCAGTCAGTGTTAGCTTTTGGAAACCGCTTCAGGAAGGGGAGGTAGGGGTGGGGGTGCCCTCCTCTCTGGGCTGGCTCTCGGCCTACGAGGACCACCGTGCTTCAAGGTCACCGACCAGACCGCACAGCCAGGAGGAAAATCTCTACAACGTGGCCCAGTCATCCTGACAGGCGCCTTACATCTGACCTCGGACCCTGCGTCTGTTCTGCCGAAGCACTGATTTAGTGAACTCTGTTCGGAGCGGCTGGAAATAAAACAGGAAAGGTATGTGTCTACCTCTCCCTCACACCCACACCCCGGCGTGGGGACGGCGCATCTCTCCTCTGGGCACCGTCCTGGGCGCCTGGCAGAAGCGGCCCCACGTTCCCGGAGCCCAGGTGCCCTCCCTATTCGGCGCGTAGCCCCAGGCTCCTGACCCGATCCCACAGCGGAGGCAGCAGCTGCTCTAAAACCCCACATTCCTGGCCCTGCCCCAGGTCCAGAACCAGGAGCGGGGAGTGGGGGCTTGCTCCCCAAGAGGCTCCGGTGCTCGCTCTGAGGGATGGGCTCTTCCACAGACGACATTCTGCACGACCCCGCCCCCTCGCTACGCTGACGACAGAGCCGCGAGGAGCGGAGAGAGAGGGTACAGGCCATCCCCCGCTCACACCACCAGCTGGCACAAAACTGAGCCTCTCCCAACGCAGTTTCCTCAGCCACACACAGAGATGCCACCACCTAAGTCCCCGGGCTCAGTGGTGCTCACCCAAGCCGGACACGGTGGAGGGTGTCCACGGAGCAGCTCAGGGCTCCTGCTTCCCCTCGGCCTCACGTCCTGTCCCGGCCGCAGGGCCTCTCCACTTCTCTGCGTCTCTCTCCCCAGACGCCGGCTGGCGTCTCCTCACTCAGCCCTGCCGCAGAGCAGCCCCTGACGGCCCCGGCCCCCGGCCCCCTCACCGCACAGCAGAGGCGGTGGCCCGGGGCCTCGCTCACGTCAGCTCTCACCTCCTGGGAACTTTCAAATGACGTGAACCTGTCCAGCATTGGCACCGCGTGCCCCGGGCCTTCCAGGCAGGATCACTCCGGCCTCCGCGAGCGCCCTCACGGCCACACCGCCCTCCCGTCCGCTCTCTGATCCACGGCACTGCACAGAGGGCACCCAGGATGCCACACTGCCTGTGCGCCTGCACCTCTCCGGGGCCTTCACCGCTGGGCCCTGCTCCCTCGACCCCGCCTATGGCCACAGTGCCCTGGGCCCTCCAGGCACTCCTGTCCTGCCATGGGACTCCTGCCCCTCACCACCAGAGCAATCCCTGTAAGCTGTGGTCCTCCTCCACACCTGTGCCCTCCCCAGGTTCTGGAACCTTCTTTCAGTGGTTCCCTGTTAGCAGCGTCAGAAGCTCCTCACTGCCTGCCTTGCAAGACCACTGGCAATTTGGACATCATAACCCCCTGTGCCAGCTCAGACGTCAGCTCCCTGCCACTGACGTTCACGCCTCCACGTCCCGTACAAGCTGTTCCCGCCTGGCAGCAGCCCCACCGCCCTTCCCCAAGTGGAGGAATGGCCCGTTCCTCTGCCTGTCCAGCACTCGCTTCTGCCCCGGTCCTGAGCGGGGCACGGGGGGGCCGCGGGAAGGGGCTCACTGCGGAACTCTCTCGAGGACAGCACTAGGTTCCGCTGCCGTGGCACCTCCCCCCGCATCCGCTCCAGCGGCGACAAAGGCTGTGGGCCAGACGGGTGGCCAGCTGAGGCACGCGCGTTCAGCGTGGAAAAGCTGTGCCCGGTTTACCTTAAGAACATCTTGCTTGCATTTTTCTACTTTGTCTTGCAACTTCTTAAGCTGCTCGGGGTTGAGGGATGGGTCTGCTTTGCTGTTGGTTTCTCGTGACGTGGCCAACTTCTCCTCTTTGCACGCCGCGTGGTAGGCCTTCTTTGCTGCCTCCACCTGCAAGGAGAGGGAGCTCCTGAGCGCCACGTCGGGAGCACAGAGTCCCGACTAGAGGCTCCACAGACTCTGCTCGTGCCACCCAGACGAGAGGGAGGAGCAGGTGCAGAGCTCTGCGCCGCACGATCGCGACAGGGCATCCGGCAGACGCTGGCGCGGTGCCTGCCTGGGGCCGGGCGCCCTCCTGGGCACCGGGGGTGCGGCACCCAAGGCCCCGGGCTGTCACGGAGCTCTCCGTCCAGCCAGAGAGGCAACTACAAGAGACGGCTGAAGAACAGAGTCAGAGGGTAATGAGTGCCAAGGAGGAGAGAAGAGCGGGGAGGGGACGCCGTGCCGAGCTGCATACGGAGGCTGGGGAGAGCCGGCCGAGAGAGACGCCACGGAGCAGGAATGGGAAGGAGGTGTGGCTGTCTGCGGGAAGAGCATGCCAGGCAGCTGGAACAGCGAATACAAAGTTCCAGGGCTAACGTGAGGGGCTGGTGTTAGGAGGCAGAGTCACAGGACACGTGTTCCACGGCTCTCTCACATATATACACGCACGCACACAGGCGCATATATGTGCACATGTCTGTATAGTTCTTTTTTTAAGTTTTTTTAAAGTTTTCATATTTAAAAAAATTTTTAAATGTTTATTTTTGAGAGAGAGACAGAGTGCAACTGGGGAATGGGCAGAGAGAGGGAGACACAGAATCCAAAGCGGGCTCCAGGCTCCGAGCTGTCAGCACAGAGCCCGACGCAGGGCTCGAACTCATGAACTGCGAGATCATGACCTGAGCCGAAGTTGGGCGCTCAACCGACTGAGCCACCTAGGCGCCCCTGGATGTGTGTATCTTTACTTCACAGATGTTTCCCTGCTTAAGCCAAAGTCACAGAGTTCATTCTAGAGAGGAAAGAGTTTTGTAACCGTGGCCTCATGAGGGGGATAATCATTACAAATGAGGCCGCGGACAAGAAGAAAGGAGAGTGGCGAAGGCTGAGACAACAGAGAAAAGGAGAGCCTGTCGTTACAACCCGAAGACAGAGGTCTGTTCTGGGAGGTTCTGGGGAGGAGGAAGGCAGTATGGCTCCTGAGAAAAGCTGGGGGACGGGCAAGGAAGGAAGCAGCACGGCCACCCAAGGAATGGGGCTGGCGAGCTGCGGGTGGTGAGGGCAGGGGTGCGCGTCTGAGAGCCTCCCGTGAGCCAAGGCTGGGCAAGGCTCAGTGGCTTCGGTTGCTACGTTTGGAAAAACCAGTATCAGTATCATTTGCAAATTTCAGAGAAAAACACATACAAAAGAAACATTTCAAATTAATCCTTTCTACTAGCCCAAAGGGACTCTGGTGTCTTGAACTGGAGTAAATGTTAGCCACCACGGGCCTCCGAGGGGTGGCCCATCTCTACCGCTGCCCAAAGCAGTCAGGGGGGGAGCAGCCAGGAAGCAGGGGTGCCGGGCCGGGCAGGGAGCTGCCTGCAGGAGGCATGCACCTCTTTTAGCTTCTTGGCCCAGGGCTTCTGCGCCTTCCGAAAGCCGTCCTCCGCCTCTTTGGTCTCCTTGAAGCCTCCCATCATCTGCTTGTGAAAGGCTTCCTTCTGCCAGTTCTTGATCTTCTCGAAGTCCTCGTTCATCAGTGAGGCCTTCACCTCCAGGTGCAGCTCACTCACTCTCTCCGCCTCGGCCATGACCGCCGTCCAGGCCTTCTCCACCGTCCCGTACTGGGGCCCTGGCACAGGAGAGAAGCTGCTGGTTACTCGCCCGCGGCTCCCAGAAGGGCCCTGCCGTGGGGATTTGCTCTGTTAACCTGTCTCTGCTGTGAGGACCGGATTCTAGGCCCAGCAGCCTCTGCTGGGCCAAGAGGTTTCCTTTGGGTTCTTTCAGATCTTTTTCTCTCAGTGGCTGTTCCTTTTTCAGCCTGGGATGAAGAAAGAAAAAGGAAGCGAAGCTGGATGTACTCAGCCATTCTTTTGTTAGGGAAATCAGGGGATTACCCACATTTCCTTTTTTTAGAGTCACTAAGCTCTTTAAAAACTCGAATTTCTGCATCTTGGAAGTTTTTCTTTTTCCTAATTAATATTTTTAAAATGTTTATTCATTTATTAGGGTTTATGCATTTATTGGGGGGGGGGGGGGGAGAGGCAAAGAGAAAGAGAGAACATCCCAAGCAGGCTCAGCACTGTCAGCATAGAGGCTGACATGGGGCTTGAATTCATGAACCAGGAGATTGTGACCTGAGCTGAAATCAGGAGTCAGACACTTAACCAACTGAGCCACCGAGGCGCCCTAGCATCTTGAAAGTTATAATATGCTTATGGCTGGCTGGAGAAGGAGGTGCCTCTGAAGTGAGCTGACCTCTCCCCCTTCTTGAGGCCTCTCTCTTCCCCGCGGGGGGGCTCTCCAGCACCTCTCTCATTCACTCCCAGGAGGAGCCTGGCTCAGAGCAGGAACTTGAGAGCTGCTCGTCAAACAGAGGACTGTCTCCTCAGCAGAATGGAAGCCCTGTCTTGGGGAGAGGAAGGACAGTTGGAGGCAGGAAGCTGCTCTGGCCAGATGGAAATCTCTAGACAGTGGTCCCCTCGCACGCTGCACTCAGGAAAGAAGCTCGTAATCGGCCTGTCACTCTGTTGAGGGTGTGGGGTGCTGGCCTCAGGTGAGGGAGGAAGAAGCTGTGACGGAATCTGAGGGGGACAATTGCTGTTTGAGCTGCGTACTGACACAGAGAGGCACCGGAGGGGTGGATAGCCGTGGGGGGTGTGAACCCTTCTGAACCTCGACTCCCTGTGTCTACAGAACAAGCTGCTCCCTGTCCCGCCTCGGTCTGCCACGCGGTGGTGGGATCCACGCGGTGAGGGGGGCAACGGTGCTCTGTGAGCCTCAAGTTTTGAATCAACACAAGGGACGGTGCTGGCAGCTGGACCCCAAGAGGTGGAAATAAAGTAACAAGTTACGGCTCCTCGTCACCCGTGCGTGACCACCTCACTCCCTGGCACCTGTTTGTGCCAAGACACTGTGCTAACCACCCCCACCTGACCGACGACCAGTTTCAGCAACAGGGGAGACACGGGCAGCTGGTCTAGACCGGGCCGAAGCTGCCTGGGGCCCCGGCCCCCCCCCCCCCCGCCGGACCCCGAGGCCAGCGGCCTGACTTCCCCATCCTCTGAGGTGGGCTGCCACGGGAAAGGGCCTGCCCCACGGCACACCCTGAGAAAGCCCACCAACCGGCTTCTGTCGCAGGAAACCCTGGAAGCCATCAAGCCCCCCTCTACTGCTGGGAGGTGCGTCCTGAGCACAATCCATATCTACGGCAGCAGTCGTTCACCAAACTCCAGAATCTTCTGAGCGTTTTGCTAGGGAGGGAGCGGGGGCAGAACGCGCACCATACGACACCTCTAGTTATTCCTGTTAAAATTCCAAATTAGAAAGCCTGGCGATGTCACCATCTAGTCTTTCCTGATCTGCTACACAGCCAAGCTTATGAATAAACAACCCTCTGTGTCGGACCCGCCGTGCAAAGCAGCCAGCTCTCTGCCATGAGAGCGCTGACTCGAGTCTGGGTCCCGAAGGCGCCGTTCCGGGTTAGGCTGGCAAGCGTAGCATGTCCTACGGATGACCGGGGCTCCGCAGAGGGGAGCTTGGGTGCTGTCTGCAGAGAGGAGCCCCGTGCCGCAAAGAAAGGGGAAGAGAGCTCACCCCGCCCGTGCTGCTGGGTGATGGCGCCCCGCTGCCCCCCGGGGCGGCGGCCTCCCTACCCTTCTCCACGAGCTGCCTCCAGCGCCGCGCCCACTCGGTGAGCTGCTGCGCGTACGCCTTCTCGATGCGCGCCCGTTCGTGCAGGCAGTTCATGAGGTCGCTGCACAGGCGGTGGCCATCGTCGATCCGCTTCACCGTCCGCTTGTAGTTCCCAACCTAGGAGACAGAACCACACGGTGAGGCCGGGCCCCCTCCTGGGACTGGGGCAGGCCTCACCCCCGCGGCTGCACGCATAGCCCCCATGCCAGCCGGGCTCATCCACTCTTCCACTCAAAAGGCACCCTGCGTTGTTAGATGACAAGCTCCCCATTTTTATTACTGGCAGGAACATTAAAAAAAAAAAAATTCAGAGCTCAAAAACCACGTGGCCAACGTCCACGCTCTGACACCACGGGCCAGGGAGGGGGACAGACCAGCACAGGCAGGGCTGTGGTGGAGGGAATGGCGAGCTGAAGGTGCCCAGAAGGGCATCTCATGTAGACCAAGGAGTCAGGGACAGCTCCTGGAGCAAGTGATGTCTGACTAGAGAGATAAAAATAATAATAATAATAATAATAATAGTAATAATAATAATAATTTAGTGGCTTGGATCTAAATGATTCTATAATTAATATTACAGAACTGGCTAAAGACCTTTGGAAAATCACTGGTATAAACAGGTTTCAGGCACCTCCCACTTTAACATCATCCCATGCTGGATTATTATCACTTCCCGATTAGAGCCCTCAACACTCTCCCACCTTCTGAGCACCTACTATGTGCCAGGCAACACAGCAGGTGTTTTGCACCTGCAAGTACTGCCCTGCCATGGCAAGTAGGAAGAAGATGAGAAAACCAGGGCTTAGGGGATGACCTAGGTCACTAAGATCGGGGCAGCAGCTGAAGGCAGCACCTCAAACGGCTCCGGGTGGGACCGTCTCCATGGCAAAGCTCAGGCTCCTCTCTGCTTTGACCAGTGTTAAGGTGAGTTTGGACTACATTCTCTCACATATGAAAAGAGAGACTAGCTCGTTTAAATTATCAAATTATCAAATATAGGGGCGCCTGGATGGCTCAGTCGGTTAAGCATCTGACTTCGGCTCAGGTCATGATCTCGCAGTTCATGAGTTCGAGCCCCACATCTGTCTCTGTGCTGACAGCTCGGGGCCTGGAGCCTGCTTCGGATTCTGTCTCTGTCTCTCTCTCTCTGCCCCTCCCCTACTCTCTCTCTCTCAAAAATAAACATTAAAAAGTTTTTAAATAAACTATCAAATATAAAAGAAGAATTAAGAAATATTAGTGGCTGCACTGGAGTGAGGATCAAAGTGTTCACCAGACCTCACCTAGAAGGGCAGCGCGGACACTGGGGTGCTGGAGGAAATGTGGCAGAGAAACGATCATGCCATTCCAACCCTTCCTTCCCACTCGCTTCCAAAATCTTCACCAATTTTTACCAACTTTACCATTTCTGAAGGTCTCTCTGCTGGCTGATCCCTCTCCTATTTCACCCCTGTTTAGACTCAGTCTGGAAGCTCCTGCAGAACAGAGGACTAGGTCCCACTCCTACACAAAAGGGGACAGTCCTCGCTCTCCCGGGCAGGCTGCGGAGACCGACAACGGCACAGCCTGTTGAACTCCGGTTTACGAAGAGTTCACACTAGAGTTTCTCCTGCCCTGAGCAGAACTAACCGAGGGGAGGGGGGCAGTGGTGAAGTCCTTGAAGAGGGACAGAACACGGGGGCCCCCGGAAGGGCATGGGCAACAGGGGAGGAGCTCTGGCCCCTCAGGAAGGGCTGTCGCTGAGGCCAGAGAGGACCCCGCTCCCATGGGGACCAGCAAGGAGCCCCGGAGGCCAGGCGGCCCGGGCAGCCTTCTCCACCAGACGCCGAAGTGCACGCACAGCTCTGGGAGCACGCGGCCAGGCGGTTGCTCCTGACCAAGACGGGCAGCTTTCAACTGTATCCTCAGCAGGCCCTGTCATTAGCGAGGCAAAAAGCAAGCGTTTCACAACCAGCTGGAAGTGACACCGAGTGCTCACTTCCCTTTAAAATAGGGTCCCACTGTCATTTTGAAATCTATAGCAGGATGGAAAAATAAATAAATAGCCAACAAAACACAACTCTGTGTCGCTGAGCTGGCGGCCACAAGGGCTAAGATCATTGCAGCTCGATTCAGGCTCGACAGGCAACGTGAGACCGTGACGCGGAGCTGGCTTTCACCTGTCACCAACGATATCCAAACTGGTAATCAAGATCACAGCGTGTTGGCTCTCCAGAAACCTACCCACCCCTCTGCTTTTCAAAAGCCTCGTAAAAAAATTTTAGGGAACAGAAGAGGGTATCTGTTAAGAAGGCACACGCTGGTCCAAGCCAGGTCCTGAGCAGTACCTCAGCTGCTGTTCGTACTTAAGGACAACTCTTGAAATCTGAAATCGCATTCCCAGCTGCAGCAAGGAATGCAGGCAGGACGTTTCCAGAATCACGTGTTTTGGGTTTAAATGTTGGCCGCTGTGACCACTGCTGAGGCCAAGGGGAGAAGGGAGTGGTCATGACAACAGGCACTGAGATGCTCTAGGAACGTCTGCCCTACTGGGCTTTCCTCCGTTAAAAGGCTACATATGGGCTCGAGACGCCTATCCCTTTAGTCTACACCCAGGGACGTTCACCAGGAAGTACTATTAACATCTGCACAAACTGCCCAGTGACAGAGCGATGTGGCCTTCCCGCTCCCCTGAGCAAGGTCCTGGCGGTCAGGGTGCTGACAGCTGTTTCTCTAGACTGAAATATAATCTACGTATAATAAAATTCACCCTTCACAGGGATACAGTTAGACGAGTTCAGATGCATGTAAGCTGTGTATACCAACACCGTATCAAGGTACAGAAACTTCCATTTCCCTGCCTTGTCTCCCATGCCCTCCTGCAGTCAGCCTCTGCCCCACATAGCCCCGGCAACCACTGATCTGATTGGCGTCCCTTGTGGGGGCAAAGGTCAGGCCGCCCCAAGCCAGGCCACTGTGGCATGAAGATTATTTTGAGTTAAAAAGCAATCAAACCCCAACAGATTCAGGAAAAGCTCTTTACCTCCCCCACCCCCGACCCCCCACTGCCTAAAAAGGATCTGGATTGAGGACCTGCTCCAGGAAGAAAGCTACCGTATGCCACAGATAACGTTATTCTATGAGCTAGGTGTGGTGGACAGAGAAGGGCCCAGGAAGGCCTGTCTGATCAAAGTTCTCTCTGTCCCATTGTTTCCTGGCGGCTCGGCAAACATCTGTCCACCAAACATTGACTCTTTTTCATTTACCTGTGAATTACATTCCTTCCCTTTGAAGCCCCAGACCCCTAACCCTTCTCCTTCGTTCAGGATGACAGACATACCTCGCTTTGCCTGTCTTCGGAATATGCCACGTCTGTGTAGATTCCCCAAGTGTACAAACTAAATTTTTTCTTCTTCTGTTAATCTGCCTCATGTCAATTTGATTCTTAGTCCAGCCAGAAGGACCTTGAAGGGCACAGGAAATTCTTCCTCCCCAACACCCTTTACCAAGACGTCCGGGATAAATGGAACCACCCAGCATGTGGCCTGGCCTTTGAGCCGGTTCCATGTTATTGTCTCGGTCAGTAGTTCATTCCTTTTTACTACCAAGAGCTGTTCTATCGTGTGGAGACACTGCCATGTACTTGCTTGCCCTTTCGTCCTGTTGAAGGACACTGGGGTTGTTTTCAGTCTGGGGCAATTACAAATAAAGAAGCTACAAAGATTCCTGGGCAGGTCGAACACTTAAGAGTGGGAATGTTATACGATAAGCACACATCCAACTTTGTAAGAAATTGCCAAACCGTGACCCCAAGCAGCTGCACGTTTCGCCTCCCGGCTGCAGGGTACGAGGGTTGCGACTGCTCTGTGCTCTCCTTGGCACTTGGCGCCGCGTCGGGTTTATTTTTGTAATATTTTACCATTTTGTTTAGTACGTGGCAGTTGTCTCACTGTGATTTTAATTTGCACCTTCCTAACGTCTAGTGATGCTGACAGCCTTTTCTCGCTCCTGTCTGCGCCCATATGTCTTCTTTGACAGAGTGTGCTCTCTTTGTTTCAATACATTAAAAAAATTGAGGTATAATGCCGACTGGTTTTTGAAGTGCAAGAAAAGTTAATTTGCAAATATGTGACACAGCGATTGTATGATAAAGTGAGGACATACATGGTTAGCTATTTTTGCTTTACCAGTTTGGTAGTTTAAAAGTTTCTCTCTTGCTTTTTTCTTTTTTTTATAGTTTTTTTTTAATGTTTTTATTCATTTTTGAGAGACAGAGAGAGAGCACAAGCAGGGGAGGGGCAGAGAGAGGGAGACACAGAATCTGAAGCAGGCTCTAGGCTCCGAGCTGTCAGCACAGAGCCCGATATGGGGCTCAAACTCATGAACCGTGAGATCGTGACTTGAGCCGAAGTCGGTCGCTTAACCGACTGAGCCACCCAGGTGCCCCTCTCTCTTGCTTTTCAAAACACTGGTTTATGGGGTGCCTGTGTGGCTCAGTCAGTTAAGCAGCCCACTTCGGCTCAGGTCATGATCTCGCGGTCCGTGAGTTCGAGCCCCGCGTCGGGCTCTGGGGTGACAGCTCAGAGCCTGGAGCCTGTTTCCGATTCTGTGTCTCCCTCTCTCTGACCCTCCCCCGTTCATGCTCTGTCTCTCTCTGTCTCAAAAATAAATAAATGTTAAAAACAAAACAAAAGAAAACACTGGTTTGTTCTGAGATAGCCAAATGGCAGATAACTTTATGTAGAAATTTAAAAACTTAACAAGATTTCTTCCAAACCTTATTATCAGTTGATTTATTCACAGAAAGCCCGGTAGGGTCTGAGGCCACCTATGTTTCTAAGTTCCTCTAAATTCAGGCTCACCCCCTCAGATACCAAGATACTAAAGGCAGACACTCACCACACATGTCCCTGGGTGCAGGGCTGGGGCACCCCCCTTCCTCAGGGGCTGCCCAGACAAGGGGAGGGGTGAGAGGTGGGGAAGGTCTACTGGAGGCAACATCCAAACCAAATTTTCAAGGACCAGTAGGACGCTGGCCAGGTTAAAGGCAAGGAGAGAAGGAGAGGGACACATCTGGAGAGAGAGAACAGTATGGGCGACAAGCTCTGCCAGCAAGGAGACCCGGGGGTGCTGGCCATGAGGCATGGAACGTGGAACACAGAACGCAAGGGAACGACTGGCCATTTCGATGGGGGGTTGGGTGCAGCTGGGGGTGGGGGTATCAGATGGTGAGATATCTTGAGGGTCAGGCGTTCATCCTGGAAGGTGCCACGCTCAGGGGCTGGGCGGGGGGCTGGAGGGGGAGGGGGGGCGGTTTCAGGAGTGCGAAGCTTCCAGAGGAGGGTGCGAGCGTAACCTCCTCAGGCTGGGGCCTCAGCAGTGGGGACAGAGAGCGGAAAGGTAGGACAAGGGACCGCTCTGTCCTCCGGGTGGCAGGTGGGGGCAGGATCCCAGTGGCCAGGCACCTGGCCGGGGGCGGGGGGGGGGGGCTGTAATTCATGCAGGTTGGGCTTGGAAAGAGCAGAACCACCACCTTCTAGAGTCCTCCAGAAGCCGCTCTCCTGCCCCCACTCCTCCTAGGGGGCCACACTCCTCCCCACCACCAAGCTCGCTGTCCCCCGGGGAATCAGAATCACTCCATCCTCTCTCCACCCACAACTCCCTACCCTGAGGCCTGGAGGGAGCCCCTAGCAGTCAGCCCACCTCTCCCTTTCTCTAAGTCTGACTCCAGTCGTTCCTCGGGTTTTCCTCCACCCCAGGGGCTGAGAATCCAGCGTCAGACACACCTTGGGCTTCCAGTCAGCTAAGACGAGTCTGGGGCTGGAGGTGCAGTGATCCCTGTGCAGAAACATCTGGGTAATTGGGAATCAGAACAGAGACAGTGGGCTCTGTCCAAACCCCAGCAGGCTTATAATTACAGGGGTGCCGGGAGGGACTGTTTATAAACAGGTCGCACCAGCTCCTCGTTTATCCTCTGGGTGGAAACAGTCTGGAACTGCCTTTCACAAGGACGCTGCACAATGCCTGCTTCTCTGACTTTAGAGCCAACTTATCCGGACCAATCCCATTCTGTAGAGCACGGTGGCCAAAGGCAACAGGAAAGCTGGAGGATTTGGAAGCAGCCCAGTGAGACCTCCAGGCTCCCAGGCGGGTGACAGGGCGAGCGAAGGCAAACCCGCAGCTCCTCGGAGCCCCCCACCTGTAGGCCTCCCAGTGCCAGGGCTGGGCCCCAGTACAGGCTCAGCTACCATCACCTATGCTAACCACAGGCCACTGGGTCAGAGGAACCTACAAGGTACCATGTACTGGTCATCTCAAGTACACCTTCCATTTTATTCTTTGTGCCCTCCTCTTTGGCTGTTGACCACCAGACCCATCACAGACAGATTACCTGTTACAGCCTAAGTCCCAGAGTGAAACCAATGGCCCAAGTGAGAACGGAGCCAGGCAGGGCCGCCCCAAAGCCCACACTCTCCTACCTGAGCTGCCTTGGCTTCCTCCTGCCCGTGGCTCATCTCAACACTACCAACGCTCCCAATGGACTTGGGGCCCCCCAGGAGCCCCAGTGAGGTTGTGGCTGCCTCACTGCCGACTCGATGCACAACAGAGTGAGGGAGTGGCAGCCTGTGCCCCAAAACACCCTGCCCTCCCCAGCCAGTTCCTGTGTCCATGCCCCCAGACAGCTTTACTTCCTGCCGTCCCGAGCTGTGCAGGCCAGACCTGCAGCGCACAGGACGTCAACCCCCAAATACCGTGCGTCTCACACTGTGCCCTAAGAGGGTGTGGACCTCCTCATCCACCACTCTTCCCCTGTAGCCTTCCACGGGGTCTGCCACACAGCTGGCACTCAGTAAGAATGTAAGATAGGACCAGAAAGTGACTACAAGAAAATACAGGTGACTTTGGGCTGGGCAAGATCCTTAAAATTTCAAAAGTCAAAGCTGTGCGCTTACATGCATGCGTGTGTATGTACATGAATACATCTTTTTTGCATCAAAAATTAAGGATTTCTGTTCAGAAGCCAACACCACGGACAAAGTTAACAGACCACAAACACTGTTTCCCAACCTGCTATGTCTAAATTGACAACACGCTAAACTGGAATATCCCAGTAAGTCCTATATACCAACATGAAAAAGGCCCCGAGGGAAGTCGGGCAAAAGGTACGAACAGGCAACTTCAGAGAGAAGCAAAGTCCAAGGGGCTGACGGCAGCGAGGCGCTCACACTCATGTGATTGGGGAAATGCCCACGATCTCAAGGCTCTTCACCTGACAGACTGGCAAACCCCAGAGAGTGGGAACTGACAAGCGTGGGGCAGGGGGGCATACGGCATATGGGACCCTTACTGTATACACTGGGGGAAGGTAGCCTGAGGCAGGCCTGAGAACAACCAGGCAGTAATTAAGTCATTAAGCAGACACATGCCCTGTGAGGACCTGGCGATTTTGTTCCTGAGTCATCCCCACAGAAATGTTCTCTTGGGCTGTGGGCACACAGGAGTCTTCACCCTGGGGAATGCATGGGTGAATGGTGGGGGGGGGGGGGGAGGTGTGGCACACCAAGGCGGAGGCAAGCGGCGGGAAAAGTGCAGGACTGGGGTACAGACCTTGCGACCTGCACGGACCTCACGAACAGAAGGAAACAGAACGGCAACGGTGGGCAGCATGACAGCCTCGGTGTGAATTAAAAACAGCCGCACACAAAGCAAGGCTATCAAGTTTACGAGAACCCGGGCTAACACAAGCCACAACACTAGAGAAGGGAAGGGACTAGTGTCAAAGGCAGGGAGAGAGATGGTGAAGGACGTGGGTGTTGGGTCGCATCCCACCTACCAGTCCCAGCTGTCTAATGAGGCGCAACTTGTCTTCCCCAGGGAGGCTTCCCTGAGACCAGCTGTCCCTGCAGGACCACCAAGGGGGAGCACCTGTAGCACCTGCACTTGCAGACAGGTGGGGCCAATTCCCCACCATAGGCTCCTGCTTGCTGGTCCACGTGGGGGCCACGAGAGCCCTTCCAAACACTGTCCCCATGGCCTGCAGCCACAGCTCGACCCACACGGGTCACGATCGTGCATGTTCGCCGCCTCCCTGCCCCAGCCGGACTGCAAGCCGCTGGCCACAGGCATCACAATGAGTGTTTCTCAGCAGCAGCAGCAGCATCATAAAAGAGCATGTCAATGCTGTGCCAGGCAGTGTAAAACAGCTCTACATGTGTCCCCTCCCGTGACAATCATCAGCAGTGGATACCATTAGTGTTTCCATTTTATAGAAAAGGAAACTGGGGTCTAAAGAGGCAGAGTCGCCCACGATCGTGCAGCCAGAAAAAGGAAGAGCCCGCCTTCCAGAACCTTCCTCGGGCTGAGAAGAGAGAGAGTAAAGCCAAGACTTAACGAGTCAATGTCAAGTGATGTGTGTGTTTCCAACCAGCCTTATGGGTCCCAGGGAAGGCCACAGCAGAGTTCAAGACAGAGAAGTAACGTACGGGCCCTGTTCCTGATTCCACTGTGTGCCACTGAGGCTCATCAGGAACCCCAAATCTGTAAACTACTAAGACCACTTGCCGAAGATGACCTCGATTTCATGCCCAGAAGGCTTATTATGCCCTTTAACCTGGGACACTGAAGGCCCAGGCACCACAACTGCTCCTTGCACATCCTGGAAAGGCAGGTTCAAGGGCGAACCAGTTGTGCGGAGCTGACCGGACAGAAGGAAAAGCCCTTGGTGTTGTCCCTCCCTCCCGGCAAGTCCATGGAATCAGAGTCAAATGTTTTATCCAAAGCTGATAAAGTACACGGAGAGGCTCCGGGACATTCTGAAAGACAAGGATGAAAAATGACTCTGTTGGGATTCCTTAACTACAGGCCTGCAGACGGTGGGGAGATTGGCTGAATGAGCTTCTGTTACCTGGTTTGAGTCCCCCAGCCCCCAGCCCTCTCTGATGTGGCCGCCTCTCAGGAGGGAGAGGCAAAGGCCTGCCCCGAAACAAATGGCCTTGTGTGGGTCTCTCTCCCCACGTTTCTATTCCTTCCGCTGTAAGGCAGAAGTAGAACTGATTTCGTAAGGACTAAACACACTGGGCTAGGACCGGTTTCTTCCCGGTCGGGTGCACTCTTAGCCGGGCTCAGGCATCGCTGGACAAGACCGGGCCATTTCCGCAGGTTGTCCATGGGGGCGTAGGATCAGATGACCTCCAAGGGCCCTTCTCAATTAGAGGATTTCTAATGGAAGGGTCTGTCAACGCTACCAGCTGGCCGGCTGCCCCTGAAGCCCTCATACCTCAATTTCTGACAGCCTGGTGCCACCCTCTTGCCACACACCGATGTGTCATCAACACCTAACTGCACCAAGAACTGTGGGAGGGACGAGGGATACAAACTTCTGTGGTCCCTACCTTCCTGGGGTTTGTGGTCAGATAAATAACACAATTACAGACGGTGACAAGTTCTGGAAGGAATGCCCTGGGTCATCGGAGTTGCCTGAAGGAAAGGGTGTCTGTGGCAAGAGCAGAAGAGAACTCTGAGGGGCAAGGCTGCTTTCTGAAGGCTTGAGGCAGGATATCAAGGCCCCACGGAGCATGAGCCACACGAGACGCCACCCCCTCGGGGAAACTGCCCCCCCACCCACCCCAGCTCACCCTCCCTCGTTACTCCCGTATGGACACATGTAGCTACAAGCCCAAATGCGGTAACACAGTGGGTTCCGAGGGCAAGGACCGTGCCTTTATTCTCCGTCCTCCAGGCCAGGCCCACAGAGGGCACCCCGTAAGATCCTCTCAATGCCCGAATGCCGCTGGAGCGGGAATCCCCGCTCCACGCACACAGGGAGGGACGGCAAAGTTGCTAAGCGCTCAGCTGGACACACGGGCAATGAAGTAACTCGTGATCCTTTATTTACCAAGGTCTTAATCCAGTGAGCCATTCCAGCTCTCCTCACAAAACTAAAAGGAATGGACTGTTGGAGCACCACCAGAGAGTACCTCCAGGGATGACGGATGTCACTAACACTCGTGCCGATCTGGAAAGAGCCGTTTAAGCAGAAAGCAGCAGAGAGCCCCGCGGCTGCTTCACTCATGCTGACGAGGCTTTCCTTCAAACCCAGGATCCGAGTTAGTTCGGCCCCAGGTCTACCCGTGCCCCAGGCAGGCCTGGAGCGCTCCAGGCCTGGGCCTTGGGGTGTCGCCACTTCCCCACCCACGTGCCTGGTGGGGCGCACGTCATTTGCCACATCCCGCACACAGAGGCAGGGGGGCCCCACGGTGCCAGCGCAGAGCCTCCTGTCTCAGCCTAGCCCAGCCCCTACTCTGAACCTCCCTTTCCGAACGGGGTCACCATCGACTTCAGGGTTGTGCAATCTGCTGGAAGCCTGAAAGCACCGGGGAGCGCGGACTCGCTCTGGAAAACCCTCGAGTCTGTGCCTGCTTGCAAGCTGTGCTCTGGCGCCCCTTGTTCTACGGGGCTCCACCTCACTTCTCCCCGCTGCCTTCCAGCTGGGCTCACCCACCATCTGGGCTCCCAACTCACCCTGCACTGGAACCAGAGGATCTAGGAGTTCCCCACCTTGGTGCTCCCCTGAACCGGCCCTAACCTCACCGGGCTCCGCCTCCTCAAAAGGGGGTAATGTCATTCACCTGGCGGGGCTCCGGGAGCCCGATCTGTGCTCTGGCTGCCTCTGACCCAGCGCCAGTCCCGTCTCACTCCGGGGCCTCGCTCCGGTCCCGGATCCGGTTTTCAGCTCTCGCTCCCAATGCTGACCGGCCCTGCCGGCCGTGCCTGGAACTGTGCTCACAAAGTAGGAGGGTGAAGAAATGAGGCTCCTTACCCTGCCACGGCACCCTGTACCGCTCGACAGTTTCAAAGCACAAATCCCAGCCTTCAGCACCGTGGAAGATCAACTGCTTATCGATCTTTAAAAATTTTTTTTTCATCGTTTTTTATTTATTTTTGGGACAGAGAGAGACAGAGCATGAACGGGGGAGGGGCAGAGAGAGAGGGAGACACAGAATCGGAAACAGGCTCCAGGCTCTGAGCCATCAGCCCAGAGCCCGACGTGGGGCTCGAACCCACAGACCGCGAGATCGTGACCTGGCTGAAGTCGGACGCTCAACCGACTGCGCCACCCAGGCGCCCCCTTATCGATCTTTAAATGTCCCAAATGACGAACGAAAAAAAGAAGACCCAGAATCCCAGAAATCCCGGTTCTCAGGTCTAACTCCGAAGGCAGAACACATCGTGTCGAGAGGAAGGATGCGTTTAAACAAAGTTACTTCAGAGCTGACCTCCTCCTAGGGTGGCCAGCGAGGTTCACTGTGCTCTGCGCCCTCAGCAGGCGATGCTCGGCGTCAGCAAAGGCCCGGCGACACCCATGGACTTGTCCCGAGCACAGCACACGCCCCACCTGCAAGCCATCACCCCCAAGACTCCACCCTGGCGCTCACACACGCTCACCCTTCAGCTGAGTGCCCGGGAAACAGCACGAGAACACAGCTGCCCAGTGACTAGGTCACTACCCTCCCTGAGTCTCCCTCACCCCAGGCAGGCGCTGGGTGAGGGGCACCCCACTGCCGTAAGAGCTGCCGCTAACCTGGATGGTGAGCCGGGTCTTGCCAGGTGCGCCAGCCAGGGCTCGCTGGCAGCTGTTGTCGGAAGCCCTAACAGTGAAAGGGGGCAGGGACAGTTAGAGAGCTGACAGCAGGTGAACCCCTGGGGCACAAAGCCAAATTACCCTGGGGGGAAGACTGCCGGACTGGAAAAGTGAGAACAGCACTTCCTCTAGGCGGTGCCCCCTTCCTTCCAGGCCCAGCCCCTCCCCAAATCCCGCTTCCACAGTCCCCCCACCCCTCCCTGAGTCCCCTGCCTCAGAATTCCTGGTTCTACCTTCATGATTCCTGCAACCACCCCACACAACACACACACACACACACACACACACACACACACACACACACACACACACACGGGCTGCCTCACCTTAACTCCAGGACTGGGCCCCTCAGCTCCAGCCCCAAACGTCTGCATACAAATGTCTCCATGGAACTAAGCCAGCACGGCCTAATTGAGCATTCAAGAGCCCACCAGCTCTAAAATTGGGTAATTCTATTTATTTACTGAGTAGAAAGGGAAAATGTTGTATCTTACATGGCTTAAACAAGTTGCTTTCACATCAATGAGATCAAACAAGAGAATAATTTATCTTTAGAGGACACGCGAAGCACCTTGAGTGTTCGATTCTCTCAAGGAACGGCTCCTTACGTGCAGTCTGGATGGGGGGGACAAGCCCGTTCCCGTGTACGTAACATGCACGTGCAGGGCCGAGAAGCGGGTGAGCGAGGAGGCCACACTCCCCGGGGCTCGGGAATCACGGCCAGGCCCTGTGGAGGCTGACTATAATCCCCGAAAGCATCCCGAGGAGGAGAGGTCCGCCTAGGAACCCGGGCAGGCTGTCTCTCTATTCTGAGCCCAAGGGTCACACGCTCGCGAACAGCGGCGCCAGGGTCCGACCAGACAGGACCAAACCGTCTTCACGCTGAAGCAGAAGCATTAAGTGTGTGGCGCTCAGAGCAAAGGGACACTTCTCTCCTGTAAGCAGCTCCCGGGAGGCTGAGAGCTGGGGCGAGAGAGCAGTTCCAGAGGCAGGCGCCTGGGCCCAAACCCTGGCTCTGCCACTGACTACTTCCGGGAAGCTGGGCATCCGCCAACCACCCGAGCCTCGCTTTCTCCACCTGCAAAGTGGAGATGACCATCTCAGAAGGCAGTTGTAAGAACTGAGAACACCCACAAAGCCGGAGCAGGGGCCTGGCACAGAGCACGGGTGCATTAAATGCTAGCCGTTATCACTGTTTTTCATGTCTAAACTTCTCGTTGTCGGTTAACGTTCCTTTTAACACGTTCTGCTAAAAGTACACGGACCGTAAGCACATAGCTTATGCGCACACAGCTGGGTGACTTAGCAGCGAGTACACGCTCACGCATGGGACACGGGGGCAGGGGGACAAAAGTCCCTGCTCGCCCAGAGCGACCTCTAACACAGCCCTGGCAAGCCCACTCGGGGTGGGGGGAGGGGAGCCCCTTCCGCATCCTCAAAGCATTTGCTCTGGACCGTTTAAAAGGCCCTTGTATCTGTTTTATTCATGCCGTGTCCCCAAGGCCTAGCACGGGGCCTGGCACATGGCAGCGCTCTATAACTGTTCACCGAAAGACTGATTTCTGCCCACTATTGTGGTTATTTGCACACATATTTTAATTCCAAATATTTCACGCAAGCTTATGAGCAGAGCAGGTCTTACCACCTAGCATCAAACCTCTTCCTTTCTCTGACTTACTCATGCATCCAGTCAACGATCATTCAGCGTGTCAGGCACCGTGCTAAGTCCCAGACACCCAGGCGTGAGAATTTGAGGATGGAGAATCGAGTCCTCGCCCTCAGGTTCTCAGAGCCCAGAGGGAGACGCACAGGGTGAGACTACACGCTGGATGGGCCTGCGGGAAGGCCGCCTGAGCCCCGCCAGAAGGGGTCAGGGAAGACTGCCTCGAGAAGGAGCTGGAAGGAAACGGAGATCAGGCTGGAGGAAAGACCACGAGGAAGGCAGGCAGCGCCCTGTGGACGGGAGCCTGGGGGTGCTCCGTTTAGCTGAAGCCCAGGGCAGTGCCGCTCAGGAAGGACCAGGTGGTTCAGCAGCTGCCAGCACGGGCTTAGGTCTTAGTTATGCTAACGAGTATGGCTCCACTGTGGAGGTGATGCAGAAAACAGAAGCTTCCCATCCCCAGGGCAAGGAATCGCACAGGTTTGCTTTTCTGGATGAGCCGCCCTGGCTTCAGGCTAGAGAACAGACTGAACACAGCACAGGGGAGGCCAGGGCCCTGACCCTCCATCATGACGCAGCAGGTACTAGTTTGCCTGAAAGAATGAATGAATTAGAAACTTTAGGGAAATTACGGCCTGCCACCAGCCTGCCGGAAGCTAGGCCTGAGCACGGTGGGATTACGACAAAGCCGACGCACCCACAGACAGGCCGTCACGCGGAGGAGAACTCCGTCCAGGTCTGCGTACGTCAGGGCGGTGGCCGGAGAGCAAGTGGAATAGGTCACTGCCACAGAGCACCAAGGTTGTTGTTTCCATGTGCCTTGTGCCTCTGCTCACCGTCCCCCTGCTGCCCTGTGACTGCCCGACATGGCAAATGTTGGCTCTGGGGTCTCAAGACCGTGGACTCAGCCCAGGGTTGGACCACGGCGGCCGCCATCAGGCTCTGCGGAAGCCACAGACACAGGGCACTGGCATCTTCTGAGTATGTTACCTACGAAACTCGTCTAGAGGGACGGGAGAAGCGCACCCCGTTCCACGCGGACAACTTTCCAGGCCAAACGGCACTGCGTGTGGAAACGCCCGCAAGTGATACCCCGTCTCCACAGTCCGAGAGGAAGCTGCAGGGGGAGGTTTCTGTGAAGGAGGCACCTGCCGACTCTTCGGGGGCCAAGGTTCCCAGAACATGTTACAGCAAGACACTTCTGTCCTCTTCATCTCCCAAATACTCTTCTCCTCCAAGGCTCTTGGCGCCCACAGAGCGCGCGGTACGGGTCAGCCCCAGCCTGGCTTCTCCGGGGAGATGTGAGCTCTAAGCGCACATATGACCGGCGGCTGAGCAGAACCCCTGCCTCGGGGATGAGGCGGATTCAGAGCCCAGTTTCTGAAGTTAGCAGTAGGCCCTCCCAGCCCGGCCACCAAGGGGTCCTCGGAGACCCGGGCAGCAGCAGGCCTGCAGGTGACAAACCCGCCATTTTGTGTGCGGAGCCCCCGAAGACAGAGGAGGCCAGGCTCTCCTAGGAAGCACTGGTGACACTTGAAAAGCCCCACAACTCGCAGCCGAGGCTCTCAGTGCACCGGCCCCAGAGCCAAAGAGAAGACCCAGGAGCAGGGCCTAGAAGCAGCAGACACGGTGGGAGGGCCCTCGGGCTTCTGGAGCGAGCCAGAGCCAGAGCCAGAAGACTTGCCAGAGGTAACCGAGCCCCCCACCCTCGCCGGGAAGCCTGTGGGGAGGGGACGTGCCAGGCTCCAACTTGCCGAAGAAGCCACCCGCTTGCTGAACAGCACCCCCGCCCCCCGGCCCCAACCTACCCAATCCCACATGACTTCCCGCCTCCAAAGAATTCCCGGTCTTCAGCCCTCTGCAAGGCCCTGCTCATTCCAGCCTCCAGACTTTGCTCCAACCCAGAAGCCTGCCCCATCTCCCTGCTCCCGACTCAAAGTCCAGCCCTACCCACCCCACACACCTTCCCTGGTGATTCCAGCCAGCAGGCTCTCCTCCTCTGAACGCCACGACGCCCAGAGGCAGACTGCGGCTTGGTCCCACGGCCCTCAGACCCCGTGGAGGCCAGCATCCGTTCTCCACCCAGAGCCTTCCCCACGGGGCCCTTCTTCTCTAAATGGCTCATTCTGTGTTGGGTGATACACAAAATGTCCCCTCCAAATACCCACAAGCACTTGCATTGATATTAGTTCCTGTGGGTCATCTGTCCTCCCACAGATCAGGACCTGTTCGCTCATCTAGCAAACATGTGAGTGCGGAGTGAGTACCAATCCCGCTCGTCCTCCAAAGCACCCTTCCTGCCCCTCCCCCAGGGGGAGCCCCACTTTCCGCCGCACTCTCCAGCCAGCCTTCCGGCAGCCCACACAGTGATCTGTCTAGTGTCGGTCTCTTCCCACGGGAGCTTACCTCCAAAGGTCACAGCCAAAGGCTCCTGGAGGGTGGGGTCATGTCCCTCCTGCGCAGGCACATGGCCAGCATGCAGAAAAGGTTTCTGGAATGACCCACTCCAGTGAGTACCTTTCAGCAGAAAGGAGCAAGACTGAGCATAAGGACTTCTCCACCTTGAGACCACAAGGCTGTGTTGAGATTTGTACAGGTCTGTGGTCACAACAGCGAGAAGACACCTTTCGTGGGCAAGAGCGACCTTGCTGGCAGCTTGGAGAGATGCGCAGCTGGCCGCGTGCACCTACACCACTCAGAGCCTGACGGGGCGGGTTCACCCTGAGTGATCGCGCCACCCTTCAGCAAACACCCATCCCGGAGGAGGAGGAGGTGGGCAGCATGGAGTTATACAAGCTGAAAAGTGATTTCAGAGACAGCATCACAAGATGAGCTGACCCTGCCTAGAAAATAAATCGTTGGCCTTAGCATTCCTCGGGCAAAAGATGTTCTTGGCCGTGGACGTTATCGCAGCTAAGAATTTAACAGGGAGCCTGAGAGCTTCAATCAGCGATAGGACCTGTTAAAGCCACTCGATTTAATATATGCTGACACTATATACTGGCAACTTCAACCTTTTTTTTTCAAAGCAGCAGCTGAAGGCTTCTGCAGTAGCCCTATATGTAGATCCCTGATGTCCCCAGAGCAGTTTCAGCCATCGACTGGGAACTCAAACGATGCCGCCAAATGCACCCTGCAGGAACAGGTGATGTGCTGCGTGCGTGCTGACCCCCAGCGCCCACATCGGAGGGACAGAGCTCCCCGCCAGCACTTGTCCTGAAGCCCCCTTTCCGCTTTCCACACGCTCATTCCTGGAACCCTCACGACAATACTGGGATATAGGTACCATTTTTACCCCCATCTTACAGATTGGGCAATTGAGGCAAAGAAAAATTAGTAACTTGCCCCAAGCGCCCCCACCCTCCACCCCTATGTAGTTAGTGACGACCCAGGAGTCGAGCCTAGGCCGCACCTCTGAACCGGTCCCGGTGCCTCTCCTGGCCTATGGCTCAGAAGGTGTGTGCCGACCTCTCTCTGCACCGTCATCCAGCTCAAGGCAGGTGCTGATTAGTACCAGACGGTAATGTGGTTATGTCACCACAGTTACAAAACAAAAAGTTTCCCCACAGCTAAAGGATTCTGTCTAGTTCGGGTTCAGGGTCGAAACTAACGAGGACCTGTCCCCACCAGACGCACCCGGTCTCACCGGAGCTCACGGGAGGGCTCCGCACAGCCATCGCTGGCTGGCCATGAGCTGGCAAGGCCACAGTCTCCCTCCTGGGGGCGAGCGAGACCCGTCTGCCCGTGAACCTGAACCTGCACCTGCACGGGGGGCAGTCCTGAATTCCAGCGCTGTCCCGGAGGCACCTCCAGACTGTATTCTGTAACTGCCTGTTCCAACACAGCTTCACATAGTCCACCACGGATGCCCCACAACCCCCACGCCGTGAGGACATTCCTAACAACGCCAGGAAGCCACTGCTGCGGCGGCCGGACTCAACCGTGACTCTGTTGTCACCCTGTGACTCTTAGGGCCTTCTGAGGAATGTTTCCTGAGGCAGGTGTACCTCTCTGGCTACTGAAATTTGAGCTCTGGCCTGGATACCCACCAGGGAGGCTGAAGGGTAAGGACTCAGACTGTCCCATTTCCCACTGGAGTCTCACAAGACCTAGCACGTAGTAGCTGCTCATGAAACAGACTTTTCATAAGGTGAAGTATTCAGCTAAAAGTCAATAATGACCTTTTGGCCAACACATAGGAAAGAAAAGTGTTAACAGAACTTTGAGTTCCTTGCTCACGTTTTTTAACACTGGGCACCTGTGATCACTGTCTCTACTAGACAATAATATCAGATGGTGTTTGTTCTCAGACAAAACGATACACCTACTCAATCTCCGTTTATAAAACTAATTCATCCAAGTCCCCAGCAAACCCCAGCGCTTCCTCCTTATATCTCACGCCACTCGCGCCTCTGCTGCCTGGAAAGCACCCACATGGGTGCTGACGTCTGTATTCTCACTTCATCCTGCAGCTTCCCCGAAGGCCAGTATCCTCTATTTTTTTAAGTTTATTTATAAGTTTTGAGAGAAAGAGAGAGCGCGCGTGCACAGGTGACTGCGTGCACGCCAGTGGGGGAGGGGTAGAAAGAGAGGGAGAACGAGAATCCCAAGCAGGCTCCACATTGTCTGACATGGGGCTCGAACCCACACGCTGTGAGATCATGACCTGAGCCAAAATCAAGAGCTGGACACTTGACTGACTGAGCCACCCAGGCACCCCCTACCCCCACTTTAGAGATGAAGATTCTGAGGCTCTTATCAGTCAAGCCACTTGCCCGAAATCACAGCTAGCGATGGCACAGTCGGGAACAGAATCCGGATCTTTCTAACTGCAAAGTTGGTGCTCTCTCCACTAAGCCCACCGCTGCCTGGAAAGTTCCAGGGGTTTTGCCCCAAGAACAAAAATGGACTTTCCTTTAAGCAGCAGGCAGAAAAAAGTAAATGGGCTCAGGAAGAGTGACTTCCAGAGAAAACAAAACTCCCCCCCCCCCCCCACCTCCACAAAATTTCTAATCAGGGAAGGAGTTCCTCATGGGCCTAGACGCACAGGAAGATGCTCTGACAGCTCAAGGCGGTTTGCTCGGCCCCCTGGACAGCCTGCACTGTCCCAGCATGGTGTCACATCACCACCGTCCATTTTTCCACACGACTCAGAAGCCACGCGGCCTCTTGGGCCAAGTCCCGCAACGAGCATACACAGAGCCAAGTCACAACACGGCTAAGCACAAAAGCGAAGATCCGAGAATGGACACGGCGCTAAGACCCTGACAAACGCTGCTTTATCAGTCCTTCCTGGCAAGGTCAGCTCACCACCTGCACTGACAGCCAAGCCACCCTTGCCGCCACCTGGATCTGACCCCGAAGACAGGGCCTATCTGGGGTACGCTCATCTCCTCCTCCAGTTCCGGCCGGGAGAAGCCAGGCCTGTCAGGCACCATCGGCCTGCTCTCTGCACACGTGAGGAAGCAAGCATGGGCATTACCTCCCAGAAGCTATCGCTGGACACTTCCACTCCAACGGAGTCGTCGTAAGCGACAGACATCTCTTCGGACAGTGAGGGAGCAGCGGCCAATGCTTAGCGCAGAGGTCAACTTCAGATGCTCAAAATCCGTAGACAAACCTGTCAAAGAAAAAGCACGTCATTGTGGTTTTTAAATTTTTTTTTTTAACATTTATTTATTTTTGAGACAGAGAGAGAGAGAGCATGAACAGGGGAGGGTCAGAGAAAGAGGGAGACACAGAATCTGAAACAGGCTCCAGGCTCTGAGCTGTCAGCACAGAGCCTGACGCAGGGCTCGAACCCACGGACCACGAGATCATGACCTGAGCTGAAGTCGGACGCTTCACCGACTGAGCCACCCAGGTGCCCCTTAAATTCTTAAGGTAAGAAGCAAGTCACGGCCATCACACGACTTCCGTATCCATTACTGCCTTAGTACAGAGCAGTCTCAAACGTTCCCTTTAGGTGAGAGAAAATCAATAAACACATATAACACACATGTGTTATATGCCCGTGCGCATGTGTATTTCGTATTAACAAGTGAACCTTCTCAACATCTTACTGAAGAGCTCAAAGAGCTTTCTGGAGAACAGTTCGTGTTCTCAGACCAACAGATTGATAACCTTACTAAACACAAGCTTCCTCGTCGCTTGGAGAAAGAGAGCACGTGTGCGAGAACAGCGAAAACAGGCAGGATTCCTGCATCTCTGGACTCGCCCTGCCCCAGCCTGTCCCACCCACCGGGCAGGACTAGGCCCTGCGGTCAGACACGAATGGAAGTCATCCACCTTGGCCACCTGACTCCACCCCCAGGCTCCCCCGTGTTTCACTTGTGTTGGGCAGTGTGTCCCCAGCCACTGTGTTGGGCAATGTCACCTCAGCCACTGAGGCCCCAAATCAGACCAGTTTATTCTGATACCATCAGTGTGAAGGTCAGCTAGAGTAAAGACAAACAGGCGAAAGTGACCACTTCTGGGTCATGAGGCGGTGTTCTAAACCCAGGCAAGGGTAAAGGCGTGACTAACCCCCTGCTAGAGGGAGGTGCCACGATGTTCACGAGCACAGACCACAGCGATGCATGACCCGTCCACGGCCACGTGAGACTCGCTGGCTTCTTGGTGAAAAGTTGACTCCACCCTCCTTCCCATCACCCTGTGTCTAGATCACACAGCCAGAGTTCTGGAACTTCCCCTCATGACCAGAGTCAGGAGTCCAAAGCTTCAGGTTCGCTCGGGGAGGGACCAGGCAGGATGGGGTGGATGCAGGGTGACCCACACTGCTACGCCTCCAAGGTACAAGACTTTGTTCTGGACCCTTTTCCATATGCTACCACATTTAATTCTTACAAACCCCGAAGCAACAATCCAGAAGCGTGGTAAGGAACAGGAACACGGGCTCTAGAGTCAGGCTACCTGGGCTCTAATCCCAGACCTGTTACTCACTAGCTGGCCAGTAGTTGGCAAGTTACCCAACCTCTCTGTGCCTCAACAGCCTTATCTGATTATGGGACGTACATCACAGAATTACAGTGAGGGTGAAATGAGGCCAGACACACAGAGGCAAACAGTACGTGGTCTATGGTGAGCGCTATGGACACAGTAAATTACAATGTAGCGTCATTAGATAGTAATAATTACCACTATCATTACTTTTGTCTCCACTTTACAGTTGAGAGAACTGATGCTCAGGGAGGGGAGGTTAAGTAACTTGTCTACAGTCACCCAAGTCATGAATGGCGGAGACAAACATTTGACAAGTTTGCTACGGTAATGTTCTCTCCATCACACCAAGATGTTTTCCAAGAACAATCTGAAGTTTAAATAAATCTGGTGTCCTATAACCTAAGATCTAGTGGCTATTAAAAAGGCTTCATGAGGGGCGCCAGGGTGGCTCAGTCGGTTAAGCATCCAACTTCAGCTCGGGTCATGATCTCGCAGTCCGTGAGTTCGAGCCCCGCGTCGGGCTCTGTGCTGACAGCCTGGAGCCTGTTTCAGATTCTGTGTCTCCCTCTCTCTCTGCCCCTCCCCCGTTCATGCTGTCTCTCCCTGTCTCAAAAATAAACATTAAAAAAAATATATATATTAAAAAAAAAAAAGGCTTCATGTGATGGATGTCACAGCTTCTGAAGATGAACACAGCACTTGTACAGCCAATAAATTCAAAGAGCGGATGATGGTACTTCAAAGCCAAGTGCTCCAAGTTCACACACGCTATAACCAGGCGGTTGCCCAGGCACCACGTGCACACACTTCCTGACAGCGTGCCGGCTGGACCTCGCTCCAACATCACAGGGCAGCATGTCATTTTAACTCCAGGGTATCAGAAAGGCCGACCGTCTTCTCTGGCTGGGCCCTGGTGCCACGTCCCACAGCACCCCCATCTATGCAATCGTGTGCTCTTGGCCCGGGCCCTCCTGGGAGCACGCCGGCCCATGTTTGCAGTGGCAGAAAGTCTTCTACCCAGGCCAGCCGTCTCTGCTCTAGGCTCCTCAGGAAATATCTGAGCTTTGGGCTCAGGCAAGTCTCAAAGTGGTCCAATCCGGCCGCTGGCTAGGCTGCCTGGCCAGCTCCGGGAACAGCTGCAGGGAGGAGCTGCAGGGATCTGGACGGAGAAGCAACTCGATACCTGAAGAGCTCAGCCGGAGGGACTCAGACTCGGCTGGGGTTCAGCCATGGTGTAGACGTAAACGGACGGTCAGTCCTGCCTGAGATTTATTAAGAGCCTATTAAGTGCTGGGAGCCAAGAAGAGGTTGCCACTGGGCTCACAGCACAAAAAGACACACTTGACTTCTAGGGGCCAGAACCTGAATCGCCAAGTAAGAAAACCAGGTCAAGGGCTTCAGAGAGGAGGCATGCTCTGAGCTGACCAGCAGGAACAAGGCGAGTCCAGCTTTCCTCGCCCGAGCCCCACACCGGCAACGTGGTGATGCTCCCTCACTCCAGGGTCCTGAGCCCACCCTGGCACTGCACTAGCCCACTGCGACAGTCCCCAGGTGACAGCAGTCCCGGCACCAAGCTGACCCCTGGCCTCAAGGACAGAGCTTTCGACATTTCACGATGAAGTATGACGTCTACTATGCGATATTTTAAAATATCATTTTTTAGGTTAGAAAGTTCCTTTCTACCGTCATTCTTCTAAGAGCTGTGATCACAAATGGATGTTTACGTTAAGACTGGCTTTATTTTTCCTTAAGTGTTTGGCAGAATTTGTCAGTGAAGTCTCCTGGGCCTGAAGTTTTCTTTAAGCACTTTTCATCATACATTCTAGTTAAAAGGCAGAAGACTATTCATATATTTTCTATTTCTTTGTATGTTGATTTTGTAAAGTTGTGGTTCTATAGGGAATCCAGGCGATTTTTTTTTCAAATTTATTGGCATAAAATTGTTCATATTATTCCTCCTATGATCACTTTAAAGACTGAGGGAACCGTAGTAGCATCCCTCTTTTCATTGTTGACATTAGGTTTTTGTGCCTTTTCTCTTGATCAGTCTCATCAGAGATTTATCAATTTTCATTTTTATTTTTCAATAAATCAACTTTTAGCTTGCTTTCTTTCAGCTGTCTACTGAATATCTGTCTTCATTTTCCTTGATCTCTTCCCTTTATTAATTTCCTTCCTTCTACCATCTGTGGCTTCAAGTTGTTCTTTTTCGGACTCTGGATATGGAAGTGCGGCTTATAAGTTTTCTTTCCTCTCTTCTCACATACGCATTTAAAACTATGTATTTCTCTCCAAGTATAATTTTAGCTATTCCACAATCTCATTTATTTTTTAGAATAGTCCCATGAGGCAGGTATCTTTATTCCCTTTTCACAGATGAGAAACTGAAGGTCAAGTAAATTGTTTAAGGTGATAAATGGTGAAAAATGGTGAGATTATGACTCAAGGCGAGGTTCTGCGGTTCTAAAATGCAAAGTTCTTCCTTTTACAGTATGTTACATATAATTAGCTGTTTGTGGGTATTATACTATGAAAATACCAAGAGAGTAGGAGTGCTTTCCTCCATGGTGTATAAGAAAAGCTAGAAAGGGACTGGCAGGCAGCTGGGCTCTGCTCCAGTGTGCTAGAGAAGGGCTTCCTATCTATAAGCGGAGAAGGTGGTCAAGATGGCTCAAGGGAGACCAGGGAAATCTCATTTCCCCGGAAATCCGTGACTGGTGATTTTACAAAACAGATTTTGCAAAAACAGAATCAGCTCCCAGCCTTCAGGGCTCACATAAGAAATGTTCTCCTGACCAAGAGAGAGATTCGTTTTTTTACCACCAGAATGTGACCGGTGCCACGACTCAACAAGGCACAACGATCAGCCACTCTTCCTGGCCCAAATGACCTCCTGAGTCACACCAGCCATACCCAGGCCCAGAGATGGTCTGGAAGGGACTGGAAGAAAGGCGCCCAGAAAGTATCACGTGGCCCAGTGACGCCATGGTCATGTGTCAATTTAAAATTGGAAAGAGGGGAAGACCTGCCATTATCAGCTATTCTTGTTGAGCCTCATTCATTCATTCATTCATTCGTTCATTCAACAAAGATCTAAGTTTCAAGAACTGAGCTTATTGGGGCGCCTGGGTGGCTCAGTCGGTTGGGCGGCCGACTTCAGCTCAGGTCATGATCTCGCAGTCTGTGAGTTCGAGCCCCGCATTGGGCTCTGTGCTGACAGCTCAGAGCCTGGAGCCTGTTTCAGATTCTGTGTCTCCCTCTCGCTGACCCTCCCCTGTTCATGCTCTGTCTCTCTCTGTCTCAAAAATAAATAAAACGTTAAAAAAAAAAAAAGAACTGAGCTTATTAGTGCCGGGAATGCAAACGACCCATGAGCTAGACCTTGGTTTCTTTTAAATGAAACTGAAAACAACTAAACTGGACTAGAACAATGGGAAAATTAGGGAAGATCCAAATGTGAAATCTGTCAAATGCAAACAGAAGAAATATTCTTTGCCTTTACAGAGCTGTAAATAAAGTGAAATTGGTAATGAATGCTTGATGGCAATCAAAATAAAGTCTCATAATGTCTGTTCTACAAATTTACATGAGACAAGAAAAAGCGATAATACCCGATGTTAAGGGGTCTCAGTGTACCCATCGGTTTGGGTATCCTTTTTTATTTTTATTTTTTTAACTGTATTTGCAGCTTCGGAAAACAAAAAGAACCCACGTTTCCGCAGAGAACTCAGAGAAGAGTCCGGCAGAGAAAGGAAAGGCAGGAAGAAGGATTAGCCACAGCTCCAGCGCTCACAGACAGCACAGGGCCTGCTCTTCCCAGTGTGTTTCCCAGCATTACTTCGTTGTGGGGGTGGACACGTGTGTGAGCGCCTAGAGCTGCAGACAAGCAACTCTAAGGTAAGAGGAGAGGCCCCAGGACACAGCCCGTGCTCTAAGGAAAATGAGATTCCTGAACAAAAACCCCTAATGTCCAGCCCAACACCGGTGCTCCCTTCCAGTGTGGACGCTCACTTGAGCACGCACCCTCCTGAGTGGGAACCAGTTGCAGACCAGGCCACGCCCAGGGAAACCAAGGCCACCGACGAAGGAACCAGAAGAACTGGCTAATGCTACCACACAGGTGTTCAATAACTATCTAAGGACTGAATGATACCCCCAAAGTAGGCTCTCTCGGCCGAGGTTGGCCACGCTTGTGTCAAATCAAAAGGCGAGGACTCAACCCGGCCCCTGTGACTCCATGCGGCCCGACCGCAGCAGGACACCGGTCGTCCAGCCAGAGTCGTCCCCAGCTCTGGAGACCCTGTGTGGATGGGAGGCCGCTCCCTCAGAAAGGGCGCCTGAGTCTCAGGGCTGTCGCGATAGCCTAATCAAGGCTATCAAGGCTAGTCTAATACTGACACCCAAAGCATCCCCAGTGGTCCTCGGCCTGTCAGGGGATATCGCTCAGATTTTTTGTTCACATGCAAACGTCCCTAGCCGTAAAAATGAATCTGGTTTTAGCATGCCCGGGCTGAAGAAACATGTAAGTCGGGGCAACTGAGGCCTCTGAGGACAACGAGAGAACCGCAAGCCTGTTCCTCCAAAAGGAGATGGGTCAGGCGAATTTCCTGGTTCTGCCTCCTTCCTTCTTTCAGGGTCCTGAGCCAACCTAAGCCACGACTAAGCTTGAGGATGTGCTACGGAACACACTGACCTCTGAGGCCAAAGGGTACCGAATACCTCCCGAGTATGTTTACTGATGCCAAAAGCATATAGTGTGTATTTATTTATTAATTGGGTGCTTCTCAAGGGGAAGGGGAAGGTCCCGGGGAGGCAGAGAGTATCTCAGCTCCGACCCTGTGGACTCAAGTCGTCATCCCCTGTGAGAGCCCCATCTGTCCTCCAAGGCGGGGACACCACTGGCACCCTGACCTCCCGAGGTGTGAGGAGGCTCAGGGGAGGTAACAGATGCGGGAGAACTCTGGAAAAGCACAAGGTGACAGACAAATGACTCAGTGCCGCTCTTTCCGAGGGCGGGACGGAAGCGAGCGTGTCTTCGGTATATGCCACCCTGTCCAGCACCCAGCAGGAGACTGATCACTTCTTCCTGAAGCAACTGAACCGTGATTCTCCGCCGTAAGCTCTGAACAAACGCTACACGCGCCCCCGGCCCAGTCTACCCCCTGGGGTACGCTATGTGCCGAAGTCACCACAACAGGCTTTCACGGTCCAGCCCAGTGACAGGAAAATGCCAACTGAATGCCAAACAACGGATTCCGAAACAAACCTCTGGGACGAGGTAGTGTATGCTCAGTTATTCTTGACTCCTTCCCATCACAATGGGAAAGACAAAGAGACAATATGTTCCCCGTGTATTTCTTCGAACCGTCTTTCTTTCCCCCAAACCACAACAAAGCAGCTGGTTCAAAAGAGGCACAAACATGTCTCCCTCCCTCCCCACAAGGGCCCACGGAGCAGGCACGAAGATACGCGTTAACACCCGTAACCCCGCAACGTCACAGCAGCAGGCTAGAGGACATGCTAGAAACTAGCAGACAGGTCTGGGCCAGAAGAAAACCAGCCCAAACGCCAGGGTGGGAATGAGCCTTCCCAGGGTAGGAGTGCCAAGCCCAGGGCCGAGAAATGCCAAGGGAGGGGGGCCCTGAGGGGCAATCACAGGAATTTTTAAAACTGCATTTGTGACCAGCAAGCCTAGACTCCCTTCAGGGAGGCCTGCCTGGGAACCCAGAACAGGTTCCTACACATCCTGTTCTTTTTTCATAAACATGAACTGATAACCAAGGGAAGGACCAATGGCGGAAGAGCCACGAAATAAACAATAATGAAATAAAAACCCAAACCATGAAAAGACCAAGATCAACAGGACAACTTTCATTTGGAGCTGATCTCTAGGGAAAACACAGATACTTCAGGGAACGAGACAGAAACTCTAAGGAACTCTGATAAGACTTCTCCAAGAAAGTCAAGGCTTGCTGTAAACAGGAACAGGCTGCTATGAAAAAGGAGCAATCAAGAAATAAGATTTGTTTTCTTGATTTTTAGGAACCTTATTACCAAAATTAACATTTTGATGGATAGTCTGTATAACAGAATGACGAGACTATGGCTGAAGCTAGTGACTTTGTGGATGATAAGACCACAGGCATTTCCTATTACATAAAACAGGGGGAGAGAGAGACGTAAGCAGGAGGCTGGTTAAGGGACAGGAGGTCCTACAGGCTGGGAGGGGCCAGGAGTCCCAGCACGTTGCTCACTTACCCCTCACGTCTAGCACCCCCAGTGTTGCACGTCAAAGGTGCTCAGCAAAGACCTGAGTACGAGAGGAACAGGTTTACAGCCTTCCCCTCCTCTCTTTCCAAGGCCCCTGGGAGGAAGGTGGCTCTGTGGCAGTGACCTGTGGGTCGTCAGTGCAGTCCGAGGCAGGATCCCCTTGGAGACCCTAAGATTCCAGCTGCTCAAGAGGCAGGGACAGTGTGCTTCTGTCTGAGACCTTGTCTGTCCCGCAAAGCTATATCAGCAGCGAGCTCATGACTCAAAAGCAAGGAAGTCCTTGTAAAAGGTTTTACAGTGTAAAAATGTACAAGGGTAAAGTGTAAAGGTGTACAGATCATCACCCCCTCTCCTCCCCACCCTCCTGAAATGCATATCCGTGGCCCTCCTCACGTGTCCTGGGCACACAGTAGGCCCTCGATAGGCCCTCAATAGATATTAGCTGAGTGCACATGCTAAGAAACACTTGACGAAGATCTGAGAATCCGGAACCCAGGAACGACTGAGGCAGGGGGAATGCTTCCAGATCTCTGGCTTCCAGAGACTTCTGCCACTGACATTTGTAAACTCTGGTGAGTCAGAGCCACTCCTAAGACGGTAGGCGGTCTCAGAGGTTAATGGAGGTGGCCGAGGGTGCCCTTGGCCCAGGCTGGGAAATGGCATAACCTTCTTCTCCTCTGGGCCTGATAACAGGTATCAGGTAAACAAAAAATACAAATTACAGAAGTACATCTAGCTCGCTCGAAATGCCTTAATCTGCTCTAAAAAGGAAAAAGAGAACGGGTCATTAGGCCAAAAAGCTATTACTATAAAGCAAGCACAGTCAGAGTGAAGGCACCATGTTTCATCTCCCCTGAGAGTCGGCCTGGCGGGGACGGGGAAGAAAGCCCCCTGCAGTCCTCTGTAACCCGGAAGGAAGGTGTCGCCGCCGCTGCCTCCCACCCCACACTGGCCTGCCCCGTGCTGCCCTGCAGGCCTCTCAGCAACAGCACACGCCAGACCTAGGTCGGTTTCTTCGTCATCCACGGTGGGAAATTCTTCGCTCACTGCTAAGTGACCACAATTTCTCCTAAGCCACTATCTGGCCTGGAGTGAGGGGAGATTCATTCCCTGAGGCGCAGATTCACCCATTCAGGCCACGAGCTGATGTGTGCATACGTACCGTGTGTCAGGCACAGTGGCTAGGTCCCCAGGATGCAGCGGTGAATGAGACGGACACAGTCCCAGCCCCTGGAGCCGACACCCTAACAGGACACCCTGGCACGCAGTGAAGTACAAACGGCCGTACTGTGAGGGCACGCGGGCACGCGATGGACAGGAGAGAGGCTTTTCTAGAAGAGCGAGGGCAGCAGCAAAGGCCCCACGAGTGCTGGGCCTGTTCCAGCACCCAGCACGGTGGGAGCCCACGTGTATGCCCGAGGCAGCACTGAGGTCGGCGGGGATGGCCTGGCACCACTGGTGAGCTGCATGGAACGCAGATCCCTCCGTCTGAGCGACTGGTTCAGACTTCGAGCCTCAACTGCCTCTAAGACGCGCTCTCGGAGAGCAAGCGATGTGAATGCCCGGTCATCTCAGATCTGTCCTCGTGTGTTGTTACATGCCTCTCAACGCATGGTGTATTTCACAAAAGAGGAACATCTGGCCTTTTACCCAACTATCTCCTCTAAAGCTTTATCCTACAGATAAATTCACCCAAGAGGCAAACGCAGGTATTCACTACGGTGTTATTTTTAATAGCAACAGAAAGAAAGAAAGAAAAAAAACAAACCCTGAAAACCCCTGACTGTCCGTCAAGAATCAAAGATGTTCTGGGCTGATGGCTCAGAGCCTGGAGCCTGCTTCCGATTCTGTGTCTCCTTCTCTCTCTGCCCCTCCCCCCTTCATGCTCTGTCTCTCTCTGCTCAAAAATAAATAAATGTTAAAAAAAAAAAAAAAAAAAAAAGAATCAAAGATGTCAGTACAGGGGCGCCTGGGTGGCTCAGTCGGTTGAGCGTCCCACTTTGGCTCAGGTCATGATCTCGGGGTTCATGAGTTCGAGCCCCACATCAGGCTCACTGATGTCAGCACAGAGCCCCCCTTTGGCCTCTCTGTCTCTCTCTCTCTCTGCCCCTCCCCAGCTCATATTCTCTCTGTCTCTCTCTCTCTGTCTGTCTCTCTCTCTCTCTCTCTCACACACACACACACACACACACACACACACACGAGTAAACATTAAAAAAAAAAAAAAAGATGCCAGTAGAACGGAGGAGAAGGAGGGAGGGGACAGAGTGTACAGACATGAAAGATACCCCACACACCAATCGGAACAGTGGGCGTCGCATGGCAGACAGAGTCCGAGCCCACTGGTATTACGAAACAATCAGGCGCCCGCCAAAGTGCACCCACGCACACAGAGTCCCAGTGAGCTCTCTGACTTCTCTAGGGGGTGCCTTGGGGCCGGGAAGGGACTTTGCGGTTCTCCCCCCAACCTTCTAAGCGATTTGAAAATTCTGACTATGGGCAGGTAACACTCTTAGAATAGAAAAACTAGTTAATAAAAACACGCCCTTTTGTTTCATTAACAGCCTGTGTCGGAACGAAGGCCAGTCCCCTCTCTGTACCGCGCGGCTGCCCCGCACCTTCGAGAGAAAGGAGGTCCACGTGCACCCCGAGGACTGACCGTCCCTCCTCACCCACCCCAGCCCTGCCCACCGGGTGTCCAAGTCCACCACCACCTCTCCCTGCAACGACGGAGGGCATCTCCTGAAGGGTACCCCGGGGAGCCCTGTTCCTCCAGCCTATTCTCAACGCAGTGTGACCCTCTCTCAGCTCAAGTCACACCCCATCGCCGCCCTCACGCAGGGTAAAGGCCCAAAGCACCCATGCAGAGTGCAGCCGCCCTGCTCACTGCCCACCGCGTCACCTCCCCGAGCCCTGCACCGCCCCGCACACCCACTCCCTGCGACCAGCTTCCCCCGGGGAGCCCACAGCGGGAGGTTGGCGTCCTCGGGCCCCCGGGCAGGTCTTCTCTGACCCGTGTGGTCCCCCCGCAGCCTCTCACACTCCCAGACCCCGTCTCCACCTTATCCTTCTCCCCCAAGCGCTTATTTCCTTCCAAGGAGATGTATCATTTACTCGATCCTTCTGTTTGCTGTCTACTCTCCGTCTCCCCCTCTGGAATGTGAGCTGCCGCAGGGCAGGGATTTTTGTTTTGTTCACTGCGGTAAACCCCAGCACCCGAGGTCCCACACACCGCAGTCGCTCCGTAAAGGCTTGCTGGACGAATTCAGGATGAGAAAGGCTGAACTAAACAGTCTCAGTAATTTTGACTTCCCCAGACTGAAGATCCACAGGTGGAAAATACTCGGAGCCCGACTGCGAAGATGTTTTAACTCTAGTGGTTAGAATTCTTTTATTACCAATACTGCATACGTTAAGCCGGTCCCCCTCCCCACCCAGGCCACACAGGAGGCCCTTCTGCCACTCAGCCCCCTGGGCCGGACCACCCCTGGGGCCCACAGGTTCCCGGTCCTCTCGGCCTCCGGCCTCGGCTCGGGCCATTCCGTGTGTCCAGGCAGCCCCCTGTGAGAAAGGACAGGCTCGCTAGCCGCCTCCCATGAGGCGGGCGCTCGGGGAGCAAGGCCTGAGCTAATACCCTGCTTTGCACCATTAACAAAGCAGGAACGCTTTTTTTTTTTTTTTTTTTTTTTTAATAGCTTAAATATCTGGCACAGCCTATTCTGTTTCCGGTGATTTCATCTGGAAAAATGAACAGTCCTCAAAGGAAGAGATAGAGATCAGCAAATAAAGTGACTTGTATCTCCGGAACACCGTGTAGAGGGTTCACTTCAACAACGGAAGGCCGCCTGTGCGCGGCAGGATGCTTGGTTTTAAAGGCTGCCCCCGCGGGGGAAGGACCCGGGGGCCGGTGGCACGGCAAGCCACAGGTCCGGGCAGGGAGGGCAGGGTTCTCCACGAGCACCCGCCAGGGTGGGCCGTGTGGGCTGAACACACTGAAAGGGGCTGCGGGATTAAGACCCGGCATCTGTGCACAGCCAGCTTGGGGGGCCGTGGAAGCCGTCCCCGGAACTAGCAGAGGGTCCGAGCACTTCGGCGGAGGACTAACCGGGGTGCTGGGGACAGGAAGAGGGGGGACTCCGGAACTCCGTGAGGACACGCAGCTGCCTCGCCCCGAGCAGACGCAGCCCAGCCTCCCGAACGCCCCAGTTCGGGAGACAGAAAAAGCAGGGGAAGGGCTCATCTTGTCCTGTTTTAGTCGACGCCACGGAGCAGCCCTTTTCCTCCCACAGAGAAGGCCGTGTCGGGGAAGCAAGGAGGAAACCAGGGAGGCTCTCCCGCAATGTCAAGTGCGGCCCCCACGGCGGCCAGGGCCCCTCCCCAGCTGCGCTCGGCCAGCGCCGAGTCGGGCCCACTGTCCCCCGGCTTGCCTGGCGCAGGGCCTGGCCCACCCGCCCTGGCTCTCACTACTCGGGCTCTT
Organism: Leopardus geoffroyi; assembly: GCF_018350155.1. Taxonomy (NCBI): domain Eukaryota; kingdom Metazoa; phylum Chordata; class Mammalia; order Carnivora; family Felidae; genus Leopardus; species Leopardus geoffroyi. The sequence continues at coordinate 136,449,075 of NC_059341.1, forward strand.
CTTCCCTGGCCACCGCCGTCTGTCTTGGCACAGTTGTGGCCAACGAGCCAGCCGTGGTCTGCCTTCCTCAACGCGAGCACGGCAAGCATTTCCCCGGCTGTCCGGCCATCTTCCTGTCCGTCCTAAGGGCCGTGCAAAGTCACGCTGTGGTCCCACGCTACGGCCCAGGCCTCGCGGCCTGACCAGGGGTTGGGTCCTTCCAGTCAGAGCCAAGACCGGGGAGCTCCCCAGGTGTGTCCTGCCGCTTCATCAGGCTCATGCGCCCTAACGACACTTGGCGGACCTCTGGGCTACAGTTGAAAAAGCAGGATTTCAATTTGACCTCCTCCAGATCACACCCGCCAAGAAGGGATGGGAACAGACCCTGAGAAGCACAGGAGAAAAGATGAAAGGCCCCAAGACACATCTTGGCAGAAAAATGCTGCTGTCTGGCGGTGGGTGGAGGGAGGGGCCTGTTCTACCTGGTGAATCAGAGTATCTTAGAAGGCATTCACGTGAATGTCGCACGATGTTGCACACAAGTAAGAAATGGGCAGAAAAGGGAAAACTGGAGAGGGAACTCCCATGGAAAGGAGGCTTCAGCCGTGGGGGACACAGTGAGCCACTGGCTTCTCGTGTCTTGCTTGGTAAATACAGAAGTCAGATCGGTGGGGGGCTCTTGTTTCTTTTTAAGAAATCTCAAGGAAATGAACATTTATAAAATCTTACATATGAGATGCCTCTGACGTATAAACATGCAGAGAGTTCAGGACTCCATTCAAACCGACGTGGACACCAGTTACCCACACATGGATATCCCGGTGGGCCAGTGTCCAGCCGGTGGGCCAGTGTGAATCTCTCAATGCAGTTCCCCTCGAGAGGCAAGAATGAAGGCATTGGTGGTGGTGGTCAATCAGTGTGGTTCACGGTTAATCAGTGTGGGTACAGCCCGCCAGGAATGCCAATTTAAAACATACATGCACGCATGCGCACACACACACGTATTCACATACCCCAAATAAACCAGCCCAACAAAACTACGTTGAACCCATCTTAATTGTGGATGATTTAGAAGCCGTTTTATACTCTGAGGGCTCTCAGGGCCAGTGTTAGCAAGACTCAGCCCAAGTTTGCCACTGAACAGCCACGACCCAGGGCAACGGCCCTGCGTCTCACCACCTTCATATGAAGGTAGAATGTCTCACAAGAACCTCCTACTGGCAAGAGACTGTGGGAGAACTTGAGTGAATTAAAGCCAAGTCATTGTAAGAATATGTCCTTGCAGGGACCTTCACGGCTGCAAAGTGCCTTCCCACTTTATCAGATCTGAGCCTCACAGCCACCCTGTGAGGACATTCTCACCCAGACCCCAGAGTCCCGCTTGAACTCATTCGCAGGGGCTCATGGCAAAACTCGCCTTGGTCAGCACAGAGCCCATGCTTCCTGAGCATGTCCGCATCACAGAAATTACTAAACAGTGTTCCCAGGGACACAGGATGTCACGGTTCTGCACGTATGAATCTGAAGTTTAGAGGGACAGTCGATAGCAATTAACATGTGCCTTTTACAAAACGAGTAAAAAGAGGCACGACCGTCAGGTACATCATGACAGGCACTCTGACTCTATGTCCCAGGGCTTCTCGAGAAGACCCCCCACCCCCCATCACTGGCTGCTGGGAGGTCAGGCACAGTGACAATTCTGGGGCGGGGGGCGGAGTCAGAAGATTGGGGAGCGTTAGGTGGGAGCAGCGTGCCTGCCAGGGCTTAATCCTGCTTCCAAACTCTGAGCAGAAGAAAGAGCATCCCTGAACCCCGCAAGTGATAACTCAAGGTTTTCTTTCTTTTAAAAAAAAAATTCTTTTTAACATTTATTTATTTTTGAGGGACAGGACATGAGTGTGGGAGGGGCAGGCAGGCAGATACACACACACACACACATACACACACACACAAGGAATCCAAAGGAGGCTCCAGGCTCTGAGCTGTCAGCACAGAGCCCAACGCAGGGCTTGAACCCAAGAACTGGGAGATCGTGACCTGGGCCTAAGTCGGATGCTCAACCGACTGAGCCACCGAAGCGCCCCGGTTTTCTTTCAAGGTTAGTTTGCCCGCCTTTTAGAATGGATCTCACAAAGGTCACGTGGCTGGGAACATCTTGCCAATCTTGTGACCTGCTCTCTAGCGGATGACCTACTCCCGACCGACCGGGACAGCGCAGGGGGGTTACCCACCTTCTGGGCCTCGGAGCCACTCCCACCCAACCCCCCCAAGGCCCAGGAAAGCCCAGCCCTTTTGGGCCCTAAGACCTCCTTCCACATCATTCTTCAAGGTCAAGATCAAATGTCACCTCCCCCACGAAGCCTTCCTTTATTCCCAGTTAATATTAAGCTTTGTTGCCTGGCCTGCCCTGAGTAGCACGTTCCTCTCCTACAGGACTCACTCTATCCACATCTATCATCTATAGATCTATCTGTCTCCATCAAGAGACAAAGGGTCCTTGAGGGCAGAGACCACATGGTGTCTATTTTTGTATCCCAATCATAGCACAAAGTCAGTTGTACTGAATACAAAAGTCCTACTTATCCCATCTTGACCATGACATGACTTAGGCCCTGAGCTGTGCTCGATACAACAAGAGACAGGAAGTCGGAGCCTCTGACTCTGGGCCTGCCCAGCCCCTGGGATCCCACCCCTGAGCATTAGGCGTGAAAGAAATAAACCTCTCTCTTCTGCTCCCAGTCCAATCCTGACCCAAGAAGCACATGGATGCGCACATTTATACACACTAAATAAAGGGACACACGATTTTGCAAGTGATCTTTCTTACTTTTAAATTCATCGAGGGGTGTGTGGGTGGCTCAGTTGGTTGAGCATCCGACTCTTGGTTTTGGCTCAGGTCGTGATCTCATGGTTTGTGGGATCGAGCTCTGTGTTAGGCTCAGCGCTGACAGCACAGAGCCTGCTTGGGATGCTCTCTCCCCCTCTCTCTCCACCCCTCCCCTGCTCAGGCTCTCCCCTCTCTCTCAAAATAAATAAATAAACACTTTTTTTTTTTTTTTTTTAAGGGACACCTGGGTAGCTCAGTCTGACTTCAGCTCAGGTCACAATCTCATGGTTTGTGAGCTCGAGCCCCACATGGGGCTGGCTGCTGTCCGCACAGAGCTTCCCTTGGGATCCTCTGTATCCCTCTCTCTCTCTGCCCTTCCCCCGTTTGCTCTCTCAAAAGTAAATATTTAAAGAAAATAAAAATTACAAAATGTAAGTTTCTGACAATTCAAATTCAAAAGTATAAGAATACTTTATTTCTTACTGATAGTCCTAATCTCAGAGACAGATGACAAATGTACTATAATACAATGGCTTCTAATGAGAAGTCAGATTATCTTGAAGACTTTAACTTGAACTAATATTCAAGTTCCTGGTATATTATTCTCTTTGCAAGTTAAATGTATTTACATGTACTTCCTTGATTGAAAGCATGAAAATATTAAACAAATGAAGTTCATAAATTTAGAAACATCACTACTGAGGCCACAGCAGTTGCAGCAAAGACCTCCTAGACGCACTTGGGCAAAAGCAGATGATGAGGGGTCGTCTCAGTTACTGTTGACGAGAGGGGTACACAACACACGAGCTAATTTCATAACTTACTGGATGTAACAGCAAGTCCGACAAGGGACGCGGTGGGCAGGAGGGAAAAGCTGAGTAGGACAAATCAAGGGAAGCTGTCAAACCTAGGAGAGCCAGGAGAAAAGGCCAGGACAACAGGGCTAGAAGCTGACCATAGTTCCAGCAATCCTGTTCTCACAAGGGTCTCACCGGGCCAGGGCCCCACAGTCCCACAGCCCCCAGATGCACCAGTGTGGGTGGAACTCTTCCCTGGACAGTCTCTCATTTCCCCCTCCCTTACCTGACATTTACTAAGCCCTGATCTGGTGGCAGACACCATGATAAGAGCAATGCGGGGGGGGGTGGGGGGGGGGCTCACAGCGCCCTCAGAGTTGAGCGGGGCTCAGTTCTTGTTCCCACCAGACATCAGAATTCACAAGAACAGCCATATTTGCTGAGTGCTTCCTAGGTGCGAGGCCCCATTCATTCTCAGAACAGCCCTAGGAGGCGGCTACCACCATCATCCCCATTTTACAGATAAGGAAATGAGGTACATTTAAATAACTTGACTAAGGCCACACAGCTGGCAGGTGGCGAAGCTGGGACTCAAACCCGGGGCTAGGCGCCCCAGAGCCTGCCCCTCAGCTGGCAGGCCACACGGTCTCCGGGATGAGGCACGGCGAAGAAGATTCCTTGCAAGGAGAGGCAGAGGTGAGTGATGTGAGCGAAACTCTGACGAAAAGAAAGCTGGGGGGCCTCCCGGGGACAGCACTCCAGCCGGGACTCCAGTAAGGGGACAACGCACGCAGACGCTCACTCATTCGGCATTCACTGAGCACCGTGGAGGGGTCCTGTCCTAGAAGCACGTCTGCTCAAACGGCTTAGGGCAGTGAGGGACACAGACGCGTACCCTGTGCCTGCCTCGCTCAAAGCTGTACCCCAGAGCTGGGCACGGGGCCCAGCATAAACGGGACAGTCATATGTGAGGCAGAGTGAGTACCCATGCCCCAGGCCTGCTGCGCACCAACTAGATAACCGTGGGCACATCCCTTAACCTCTCTGAGCCTCAGTTTCCTCGTCCAGAGAGTAAAACGGACGCTACTACTCCTTGGCATTGTTGGCGGATGAAACACCCAGTGACGGGCCAAGTACCTGCTCTCCGCCAGGATGCTGAGGCCCGGAACGGCGGTGCTTTCAGCGCAGCAGCCTCCCAGGGGACAACAAGCTGAATCCGAGGAGCCAGTGGGAATTAGGCAGGTGCACAGGGGTAAGGGCAAGGTGCCCCAGACAGGAGAATCCTTAGGGAAGGGTGGCGGTGGGCTGATGGGGGCAAGAAGGGAGCACGGGCCAGCCGGCGTCAACGAGAGCATTCGGCGTGACCCGATGCCCACCTTGAAACAGAAACAGTGAGGAAGGAAGGAGGAAATGGGGTCACATTTCTACATAAAAATCCCCATGTGGTTTAAACTTGAGGAGTTTCTCATAACTTGTAATCTTCCAGCCGCTGGCTGGGCTGAAAGCAATGTTATATGTTATTAATAGTTACATTTTTAAATTGGCAGGCCTATGCAGACATCATTTTGTTATTACTATTGTTAACAACCAGGGTGTTATTTACTTACATAATACCTCTCTGCACAAAGAGCCCAGGGGTGCCTGGGTGGCTCAGTCGGTTAAGCGTCAGACTTTGGCTCAGGTCATGATCTCCCAGTTTGTGGATTTGAGCCCTGCATCGGGCTCTGTGCTGACAGCTCAGAGCCCGGAGCCTGGCTTCGGATTCTGCGTCTCCCTCTCTCTCTGCCCCTCCCCTGCTCATGCTCTGTCTCTCCCTCCCTCTCAAAAATAAATAAACATGATAAAAAAATTAAAAAAAAAAAAAGAGCACAGAAAACATCACAGAATCCCAAATACAAGGAACACAGGTGGTATTAATAACTCTAAAACTCCACAAAGTTAAAATGGAAACAAAAGCTGAATGCTTTCTCAGAGAACCCCAGTGTTAGGCAGATCACAAAACCCAATCTCACTTTCAATTTCTAGTCTCCCCAGGGCAATCTTTTAAAAGACCTAAAGCATGACACTTCCCTGCTCACACCCATCATACTCGGAGTTAAACCCTAACTCCGTAATTTTGCTGCAAGTCCCATCACGACCTGGCCCCTGTCCGCCCTCTTCCACTCTTCCTCACTGACCGGCCCCATCTGGCCCCAGCCACAGTGATCTTCCTGTGTTTCCCAAGCACACTAAACTCCTCTCTGCCTCAGGACCCCTGCACGTGCTGTTCCCTCTCCCCCAGAATGCTCTTTCCTAAGATAACTGCATGGCCGCCATATGGGCCTTTGCCCAGAGGTCCTCAGGGCTTCTTCCCTGACCATCCTTTCTCATCCAGCCCCACCTCCCACCACCATCACCCTATAAGATCTCTAAGATCATAACAGTAATATTCTGTGGCCATAACTGTAGCTGACATCTCCTGGATTACACAGAAAAGAAAAAAAAAAAACGGCTACTCATATGACTAACCACAACACATTTCTTGAGCTGACAGCAAAACTTCCTATTTCAGTGATTCTCAAAAAGTCACTTCTTCCACAATGGCCAGCCTGTACAGTCATTAAGTGAGAGGACCTTCCCACCTGGAGCTCTCTGGGCAGCCTCCAGAGCACCCAGAACCACAGTTTTATTTTGTCTTTGTTGTTTGCAAAGAGGTCCTTCCTGAACCAAAGGAAACAACTGTGTTAGGAGCTAAAGGCCCAGTCAGTTACACCACCCTTGAAATCCTCAAGTATTAGGACTTGCTCTATCATTGTATCAACATTTGTATTTATAGAATTTGCACAGGTTTGGCCAGACGGATCCCCTATAATGAACCCCAAACACACACCCAGAACCTACATTTTGATACTACGTTCACGTGTCAGATGAAAACCTCGTTATCCCGGAAAAATCGGAAGAGGTCAAAGACTTTAAGAGACTGGAAACAAACTACCTCTACGATTCCGTATTATTCTGGGACTTTGTTTTAAATCCAGAACACTCCTTTAAGAAAATACACATTTCTCAAAGCCATGAAATTCAGAAAAGTAGCTCCTTGAATAATCCCAAATGCCAGGAAGAGAGGGAAAGGCAAACCTCGCCAGTGACTGCCAGGACCAGCACTGTTTTCCTTTTGACTGCAGATTCTAAAAAGCAAGAGGCCTTCCCAAAGTGGAAGCCTCAATCAAGTCCAAAAATAAATGAATAAATAGAGTGACAAGAGACATACTGATGCTTCAGGAGAACCGAGAACCGACAGTCTGCTGGATGTCTGGACCAAAATGGCCAATGCCAGCGCGTCCCAAGCAAATATGGCAGCTTGCCCATCCTGTACCCCCAACTGTGGGATCTAAAGGGGAAGTGGCTCCACACAGATGACACTGGTCCCCTGCTTAGACCACCAGCGGGAGCCTCCTAAGAGCCCCCGCCCATCCCCACTTACTGCATTATCCTTCGCAGAACCAAACCTTCTTTCCTCCCAATGCCTCTGATGGGAAAAACAAGTAACTTTCCCACTTTGGAGCAAAATGCTATTGCAGCTGGAGAAACATTCTTGGATATCATAAATAAGATATTCTGATTCTAGGGAATTGGACATTTGATGCTGGAGTGTGAGAAAGGATGATCAAGCAGATTTGAGGAAATATTATGGAGCCATGGTAACAGAAACCACGGAAGAAACTCCAGTCGCACAAAACTGTTTAAAAATAAACCGGATACTAAAATACCAGTAAAAAGCTACAATGACTCACACTGTTCTCCTCAAATACTTCTGAGAACAGCCAGTTCTTTGACAGTCTCCCAGTCTTTTTCCCTACTGGAGAAACGGGAGACAAAGAAAGTAAAAAGACGCTTTGAAAATTTTCTCTAATTTTACCAGCAACTTGATATGAATAAGACCTTAATATGTTTTACAGTTTTACAGTTTGATGGGAGCACAGAAACATACATTCATGATGAGAGAACTGTCTTGAGGCTTTTAACAAAAGCCAAACTAAATTCAAAAAGCCTGAGGCCCCAGAGTGTGCTATACCGAGTGTTCAAATACTAGTGAACGTGGTCACGAACCGCAACACGACTTCTATCATTAACGTGCAACCTTTTAAGGCGTTCTGTGTGTGTGATCACCTTTCCTTTTCTTCCCCACCTCCACTGCAGGTACTCTAACTACACTTACACACCTTTTAATGTGGCAGCCGCACACACAAGACTCCTCTGGGCCCACACATGGAATAAACTCACAGGTCTTAGCCCTGGGGGGCCCTGCGCTGGCCTGCCCTACCTGCTCGGCCCGCCTCGGCCTCCTGCCGGGCGCTGAACAACCACGGGTGCAGCGCTCTGCTGCCTGAGACCATCCTTCCTGGTCGCTTCCTTCCTACCCAGCCTGCAGGGCCCAGTTTGAGTGTCACCTCCTCTGAGGAGCCCCCCAACCACACCAATGACCCTCTGCCCGCCACCGTCCCTCCATGGTGCCATTATTTGGTTACATCCCTATTCCCCCAACCAAGCTGTTGGCTCCCGGGGGGACCCCGGTGCCTGTCACAGTAACTTCGGCTGCTTCGAGAACACTGTTGAAGGAAGAATGGAGCCAGGGAGTAAATTTCTTAGGAAACCCCCATCCTGCAGTTATCTGTGCCATTACCTCATTAGCCCAGGCCCTGCCTCCCAGCCTGTTCCCCCTTCCCCCGCCCTGCTTACTGTACCTCTCCTTTTTCCCATGAAAATAATTATGCTCCTCAAACTGCCACTCTCCCACATGCCCAAAGACCCGTTTCGGACCGACTACCACACTCGCCTACAGCTGTGTCTGGGGTCCAAGCACCAGAGAAGCTTGTTCGCAAAAGCTTTTGCTAGCTGGTGAACAGCTGCAGTGAAGAAACGGTACTTAGGCAATCCTTTAAATTTTACTTTGTTTAGGGCTGATTTTAAAATCTCCTGCAACAGAAATTACTCATCCGGTCCCTTAATCACTGAGATTTCAGTTTCGTTTGTGATCTAAAGCCCAGGAGAACCACTCACACACACCAGCTTTGGGCAGGGGAAAGTGTCGTCCACAGAGATGAAGGTCAGCGTGAGAACATGCTCGTGGCAGGAAAGCGAGGATACACTGAGCCAATGGAAACACAGGTGACGGGCCAGAAGCAGCATCAAATGAAAGATCTGGAAAGCGTGCTATCCATGCTCACCACCATGGCTCAGGAGATCCCCTGTGCATCCCGTGAGGGGCTCCGGGGGTGTCCCCAAGAGAACTGGCCAGGAACGGGACTGACCCAGCCATCCAAGTCTTGCTAGCCGTGTGCCCCAGCGTCACATTACTGCTTGTGCCTCTGATATTCCACTCACGAGATGGGGATGACGAGGAGCAGACTTCTTAATGAGGATCAGCTTAGATAACGCAAGGACCTTCCCTTCTCTTACGCAGCCAACGATAAATGTCAGTTCCCTTCCCTGGCTCTGGTGCAAATGTCATGAGATGGGGCACCATGACCTTGGACTTAGCACGAGACTCCCTGGGCCTCCAGTTTCTTCATTCACAAAGTAGGTGATCTTCAGGCGCTACGTAGATTCGGACGTGCTTAGGGGAGACTGGGAGTGCAGGCCGAGAGAGGATGGGCTGGGGCTGGCGCTGGCTAGAAGTTTTCAGTGAAAATGCATATTATGCAATTTGTGTCAAAACGAGAAATGAAGAAAGATGACTTTTTTATTAAATAAAAGCAGCAATCAAAAGGTGGTTTTGCTTTTCATTCAACTAGCGGACATCCATTGGGAATACAATGGTAGCTACCCACTTAATTTCCATTATTCCTTCCATACCTGCGGTCAGCCCATGTTCTGGGTGCTGGGGAATGCAACAGGGTACGGAGCACACAAAAATCCGTCCCCTCTGGTAGAGTTCCACTCCAGTGCAAGTGACTGACAAGGAAAAGAACCCAGAGTGGCCGCTATGAGGAGAAACAGAGCAAGGGAAAGGGATGAGGCTTTTGAAGGCGGAAAGGAGTCTGCGCTTTTAGGTGGAGCGGCTGGAGAAGGTCTCGCTGAGCAGGTGGCACCTGAGACAAAAGCGAAGGGGCAGGCCAGGAGGGCCTCCAGGGGAAAAGCACCTGGCAAAAGGAAGCTCACAGATGAAGGCACAGGAGGCCCGCCCGGCTGGGGAACGGCCAAACAGCCACCACGGTGTCACCCAGTGAGACAGGACGGTGGCCGAGGCCAGGCTGACAGCAGCAGAAACAATGACGCGTGAGTTCTGAGAGAATACTGAGCATAAAAGAAAATGACCTCACTCTTTCAACTTCTATCCCACCAGTGTCCATCCCTGACCCCGCCGCAGGGGTTTCCCGGCTCAGTCGTTCAACAATCACGTGCCCAGGGGCCATCGTGCCCATGTTTCCCGAGCTGGGCTCTCCCCACCCCAGAACCAGACCTGCCCGAGGCCCGCTATGGGTATGAGCAGGGACGCGGGCCCTGAGCCCTTCCCGGGCAGCTGCGGGGAAGTCCGGCGACCCCAAGTGTCCCAAACTGTCTAGGGCCAGCTATACAGACACGAAGCCCAAGCAGCTTCTCCATCCTGCTCGAGCGGTCCTGGACCCCCACCTCCAGAAGCAGACATTTCCCAGCTCACTTCCTCACCACCCCCGGTCCACCCGTGTGCAGAGTAAAGCAAAATCCTCGTGCTAAATGCTGATTCACACTGACGGCACTAAGAACTGATGCCATTTTTTAAAAGAGTTTATGTATTTATTTCGAGAGAAAGAGAGTGCAGGGGGACGGGTACAGGGAGAGAGAGGAAGAGAGACAGAATCCCAAGCAGGCTCCTCACTGCCAGCTCAGAGACCCGGGGCTCGATCTCACAAACCGTGAGATCATGACCTGAGCCGAAATCAAGAGTTGGCCACTTACCTGACTGAGCCACCAGGAGCCCCGGAACTGATGCCATGTGACCCGAGCAGAATGTGAATGGTTTTGGGGCACAGCAAGTAGACACTTCAGGTAAGCATAGGCAGGGTTTCTTGAGATACCTCGCTCTCAACCTGCGCTAAGGAGTTCATTTCTAAAGTACCTCCTGGGCTCACCAAGGAGAAGAGGCGAACAGCAAATACTCAGCAGTGAACTCCTAAGGCCTAAGAATGAAAACTGAATGGTTCTGAAGATCCAGAGAAAGGAGTGTCTGTTTGTTTTATCCTTAAAATTGGCAGGGAGAGGAAAGGAAAGCCCCAGATGCAGAAAACACGTAATAAAGCCTCTCCCTTTGTTATACTCGAAGAGGTGTTAAAAGGCTTGACCTCTCCTTTCCGATTATCTTACAGGAAATGAACTCAAATCTCAAAATACGCTGTTCTGACAGAGAGCAGGCTTCTGAAGTGGATGAGGAAGTTCTCCCTCCAGGAAGGCCTCGCCAAGCGGAGGGTGTCCGTCCACCGTCTCCTCCCGCACTCCCTCCACCTGCCATCTGCAAGGCTCACAGAGGTCCTTCTACTCCATGAGGAATTCCGCGGGAATCGGTCTGTATAACCCACAACAAGTGCTGGAGAAATGAGACAGGACCACGGGTGACGGGAAGACGAGGGGAGAGAGGAGGTGTTGTCTGAGCTAGAGCTTGATGGATAGAGGTGACAGATTTTCTGTGCGAGAAATCAGTACCAAAAAGTACTAGATTTGGAGTCACGTAGTAACCCTTAAAATGACTTTGCTTTACCCCTGGTGCCTTTTACATCCTACCAGTTCAAAGGAAACAAGTCGATGGCCACCCATCACTGGACGTTTTCAGCCCCTCTGGCTCTTCCAGAGGGGGAAGTCCAGCCCATCTGCTGTTAGTTCACCCACACAATTTAACGAAGACCCACGCCCCCAAAACTCATTTCTCTTATGCAATGGAGACACATTAGCTGACAGGTCTGTGCCTGGGACTGATTTTTTTGCGGTGACACTTGTGAGACCTCCCTCTGCTGGCAGGCGCCCTGGGAACATTGGAGGCAGGAGCTGAAAATCTCCCCAAGCTAAATATTGACTTGATGCTCCACGGGTTTAAAAATAGAAAAAGCTACTTTAAAAAGACCAAAAACGACACATTGGCAAATCTGATATCAATGTGAGAATGCAAACAGCAGTGCAAGAAAATGTACAGGAAGAGTCCCAAGATCTGAAAGGAAAATAATTGGAAGCGGGCCCAGCTGGACTCCAGTGACCCCCCCCCCCCCACCGCCGCTCCCCACAGTCCCCAGGAAGGCAGATCCGCCGTGGGGCTGGCCTGCCCGGCTCTCGGGCGGGGATGAAGGGGCTGTTACTAACCGCTGCCTGAACAGTGTCACAGCGCCATGCAGTCAGTCCCTCGGCTCACTCACTCGCGAAAGAACAGATCTTGAGACCTACCGTGCTCCGGGTACTCGAGATCACGGCGTGTAAGATAAAGAAAGCCCTGACACATTTTATACCTTGCATTTTAGTGGCATTCGCACGCGCCAGGCCTTTGCTAAAGTGCTGAATGTGGGACTGCCCCGCCAGACCCAATTACTAGGTTTCTAAACCTGGCCCTTGCCCGAGTGCAGCCCGCCCCGGGGAAGCTCCTTGGAAGGGGGCGCGACGCTGGTGATCAGCCTAACACACAAAGCGAACGCTCAATGGAAAGAAAGAGAACTGGCGTAAAAACTCAAATTCTTTCTTAACGACGCGTAACACGGGCAGCATTTTACTCCAAAAACAGATTTTTATCTTCTATGCAACAAAGGAAAAACACGCACCATAAATCATCAGACTGGATGCCGCCCCAGGGCAAGCCCGTGTCTTCACCTTGAAACTCAGAAGCTGCACCCGGCACAGGGTCCACATGCGTTTGCTGACTAACAGTGGCTCCTGGTGGTGAGAATAAAGGGGGTGCGCAGAGGGCCTACGGGCTGCGGGCACTCTTCACACGTGCTCCTCGAGACCCACTCCTCCTTGAACCGATGTGGGAGGGCGGGGAGGAGGGAGAAGCCGAGGCAGCGGGCTCAGCCGGTGAGGTCGGAAGTGGTGAGCCCTGCACTGAGGACACGGGGTTGGCCCGTTCCCTTCAGGCTGGCACCCCTGCCTCCGCCTCCTCCTCCCCCACCTTGGGGCTCAGTGTTAAATCCTGGAAGTCACCACTTAGGAGGCTCCTAAAATAATTCACTCGTTTACATAAATGAGAGAGACCCAAACGCATCTCAAGAACATACAAAGGAGTGACATTATTGGGCCAGAAGAGGTTGTGTGTGGGAGGGACAACGGTTTAAGCACTTGAAATTTTGCTATTTTTTTTTAACAGCCAAATGTTGATGTTTTTTACATGGAGATATAATTCGCACACAACTCACCCATTTAAAGCGTAGCCGATGATTTCTAGTGTGTTCAGAGTTGTGCGTTTATCACCACGGATGATTTTAGCACATCGCATCACCCCGAAAGAAGCTCTGCGTCCTCTGGCAGTCACATCCATCCCCGCGCCTCCAGGCCCTGGCGACCCGAACCTAATTTCTGTCTCTACGGATTTGCCTATTCTGGACATTTCACACCAACGCGATCCGGCAGCGTGTGATCTTTTGTGACTGGCCTCCCTCGCTCAGCACAACGGTTTCGAGACTCATCCGCGCTGAAGCACATACCGGTACTTCATTTCTTTTGATCGCCACTGTTCCATTCTATGCATCTAGCACAGTTTGTTTACCCATGACCAAGAGGATGGACGCTTCTGGGTCGTTTCCACTTTGGGGCTGTTATAAATGCTGCTCTGGGGACTTACACACAACTCTTTGTGTGGATATACACCTTCACTTCTCGTGGGTAGATTCTAGGGGCGGACATGCGGGTCATATTGCACAGTTAAAGTTGTATTTAACTTTTTGAGGAGCTGTTTTTGAAAGTTAGTTCTTTTTTTTTTTTAATTTTTTTTAATTTAGTTGACTTATTTTGAGAGGGAGAGAGAGAGAGAGTGAGTGAGCATAGGAGAGGCATTGAGAGAGGGAGAGAGAGAATCCCAAGCAGCCTCCGCACCTGATGCGGGGCTCAAACTCACAAACTAGGAGGTCGTGACCTGAGCTGAAATCAAGAGTCGGCTGCTCCTGAGTTGAGGTCCCATCTCTCCACATCTTCACCAGCACTCGCTGTTGTCTGTCTTTTCTGTTATAGCCATCCTAGTGGATGGGAAGTAACACCCCACAGTGGTCTCAATGGGCATTTGCCTAATGACTAATGATGTTAAACACCTTCTCATGTGCTTTTTGACTATTCGTATACCATCTCTGGAAAACTGTTCAGATCCTTTGCCCAGTTTTTAATCGGGTTATTTGTCTTTTCATCGCTGGGTTTTAACTGAGTTCTTTACATGACCTAGGTACAAGTCCTTTAGCAAATATGATATAGGATTGAAAATATTTTCTTCTGTTCTGTGGGTTGCCTTTTCACTATCTTTTTTTTAAAAAAATTTTTTTTTTCAACGTTTATTTATTTTTGGGACAGAGAGAGACAGAGCATGAACAGGGGAGGGGCAGAGAGAGAGGGAGGCACAGAATCGGAAACAGGCTCCAGGCTCTGAGCCATCAGCCCAGAGCCCGGCCTTTTCACTATCTTGATAGCACCCTTTGAAACACAAAAGTTTTTAATTTTGATAAAGTCCAATTTATCTATTTGTTTCTCTTGCTGTGTTTTGGTGTCCTATCTAGGAAACCACAGCCTAGTCCAAAGCGAGGATGATTTGTGTTGCTTTCTACTCAGAGTTTTATAGATTTAGCTTTCCCATTGAGGTTTCTGATTCACTTAGAGCTAAATTTTATATTTGGTAGGAGGTAAGAGTCCAAATTCATGCTTTCACATGTAGATATCAAGTTGTCCCAGCACTATTTGTTGAAAGACTGTTCTTTCCCCATTGAACTGGCTTAGTGCCCTCAAGTGACCATAAACATAAAAAGTTGCGCTCTGTTCTCTCAACTCTATCCCATTGATCTATATGTCTACCCTACATGCCAATACCACAGTGCCTTAAATGCTGTAGATTTGTAGAAACTTCTGAAGTTAGGAAATGTAAGTGCTTCATTTCTGTTCTACTTTTTCAAAATCGTTTTCACTACTCTAGGAACCTTACATTTCCGTATGCATTCTAGAATCAGCTGGTCAATTTCTACCAAAAACAACAACAAAAGGCAGCTGCGCTTTTTGGTAGGGGCTGCACTCAATCTGTAGAGACTGGGAAGTGGTGCCACCTTAACAACATCAAGTCTTCGAATCCACGGATGTGGGAGATCTTCCCATTTATTTAGGTCACCTTTAACATTTTTCCAACAACGTTTTCTTTAGTTTTCAGTGTATGAGTCTTGTACTTCTTTGGACTATCCGTTGCTAGCATACAGCAATACCATTATTTTTGTACATTGATCTTATATCCTGCAACCTTGTTGAACCCAAATATTAGTTTTAATAGTTTTTTAATGAACTCCTTAGGGTTTTCCATATACAAGGACATGCCATCTGCAAACAGAGATCTTTTTTTTTTTTTCTTTCCAATTGCTATGCCTTTTATTTTTTTCTTGCTTCACTGCCCCAGGTGGAACCCACGGTGCAGTGTGAACAGAATTAGAAAGAGGAGACATCCTTGTCCTTTCCGTCTTCTATTTCCCAACCCTAGGAGTTTTCATTCATGCCCTTTCTCAGGCCAAAGTCCCCTCCTAGTCCTACTTTGCTGAGTGCTTTTATCATGAAGAGGTGTTGCACAGATTTCCTTAATGTTGCAGAACAAACAGGTATCACCAAGGACCAAAGTTAACTTAGATTAAAACCATCTGACATTACATACTTTGGAGGAAGTGAAGGGTCACCTAGAGGCAAATAAAAATCTATTTTAAGCAACTCAAAGAAATAGCTTATTCTCTGGCTTTAAGAAAACAATAAACTTGTAGGGAGCACCTGGCTGACTCGGTGGAATGTGTGACTCTTAATCTCAGGGTCATGAGTTCAAGCCCCATGCTGGGTGTGGAGCTTACTTAGAAAACGGGTGCCTGGGTGGCTCAGTCGGTTAAGCATCTGACTCTTCATTTCAGCTGAGGTCATGATCTCCCAGTTCATGGGATCAAACCCCGAGTCGGGCTCTGCACTGAGCGTGGAGCCTGCTTGGGAGTCTCCCTCTCTCTCCTGCCGTCCCCTCCCCACTCACGTGCGCATGCTCGCTCGCTCTCTGTCAAAATAAATAAAACTTAAAAAAGTGAAGAAAATGATAAATTTGTAATATTAAACAAGATATAGTGCCCAAAACTTATGCAATTACTTAAACCTCTGTACAACAAAATGTGACGTGAAAAGCAAAGAAAGAAAAATGGATTCAACGCAATTGATAAAAATCTTACTGCCTAGCATATATTAAGGACTGACACGAAGAACCAAAGATCCTATTCCACCGCACAAAGAGGTTGTCAGAGATGAGCACACAGGAGGAAAGACAGCCGGGGCACAGACAGGGGTGCTCACAGAAGTGCCATCTGCTAAGCCAGGCTACGCTCCTAGGGAGAAGCCTGTTCACAGCGCCCGGCCCCCTCACTTCTACCTGTCACCCACTGAGGGGGATCATGCTGCAGCTGCAGGACAGGGAAGCCTCCCGAATCGGCCTGGCTCCCACTGACTGTGTAGAACTGTACCCCCGACACCCCACAAGCACATGCAGAGAAAGTAAGACATTCTTGTTACGTTAAGCCTGATATTTGCGGTTCGGCTTATTACTGCAGCATAACCTGGCCAAATCTCACACAACAAATGACCGTGTGGGGGGACAAAACACCACAACTTCCTTAGAAAATGGAAATAACTTGCCAAAATAAGAAAAACTAAAATAACAATGCCAGTTTGGGTAGAGCTATAGGAAAATACAAATGTACTCGAATGTTGCGGATAGGCTTCATGGAAAAATCTGGAAATCCAGAACAAGGGAGTTATCAGCCTCTGGGGAATAGGCCCCCAAGCAAATAAAGTCAAAGAAAAAAATAACTCGAACAAAATGTTCATCCCAGCGATATTTATAACAGCAAAGACTGGAGACGAGTCAAATGCTCACAAAGTGAGAAAACAACGGTGAGTTGACAAAGTGGACACCACACGGCCATTTTAAAGGACAAGCAGGTGAATCATCTTAGGTTCACAACCGAGTACAAGTGAAAAGGTGCAGGAAAACCGCGCAGGGACATTTATCACACATAAACTTGAAAGGCAAGAGTTGCCTGTTTTCGTCTTTGTGACCCCGCGGCTTCAGCGTGAAGCAGACGCTCAAATGTTTGCAAAGTGACTGAACGTCTCAACCAACGAATAGCCCGGTTGGGGCTGACAGGGGCGGGAGGAGGCCGTGTGGTGATGGAGTCGAGTGCTCCTTATTTCTGGGACACAACTTTAACGTGCACGTTTTCAGACTCGCGTATTTGTATCGGGGGAGGTGAAATCGTATTCTTCACCTGACGAAGCTGGATTCATGTTTCAAGGGAACGGGTGCGTGACGTTACGCAAAGAAAAACTCACTGAACTTCAAGCTCTCGAGTACCAGGAAGGAATCCTCAGTAAGTGCTGTCCCTGGGGAGGCTGGCGGGCCACCTGTCGGCGATGCGCGGAGGGAGAGGCGGGGTCGGGCCCCCGGGGGGGCTGCCGGGCAGCCTGGCTGGTTTTGCGGGTGCCGACGTGCCCGGCAGAGCAGTGGACACGGAGTGAGGGTGTCTTCGTTCAGACACCTGGACACTCAGTGTTTACTGTCTAATGGATTCCTGTCCGTAAGCACAGAACCTCCCTCCGCGATTAGAACGATCACGCTTCTTCCTTTGGACCCACGTTCACATCCATGGAAAAACTCAACACAATTCACAGGGCGGTAACAACTGAGTCGCGCCTCGTGAGACACACCCTCCTCGTGTCCACACCTCCTCCGTCCCGGGCTGGCCCTCGGGACAGACACCGCTGGAACCCGCACGGTCAGCCAGGCTGACCCGGGCCTCCCCCCAGCCCCCAGCGGCCCGCTGGGAGCTGCAGAAAAGCCACACCTCCTGGGGGGGGGGGTCCTCCTCACCGCCCTGTCTCGGGGCAGCTCTCCCCGGCCCTCCCCAGAGGCCCCTGCGACCTCCTCCCGGGCCACCCCCCTCCCTCTCGCACAACACGGGCAAGTGGGCAGTCAGGAGCCCCTCCGCTCCTTGTGCCGCCCGGAGGCGTCGGCGCCCACAGGCTGGCCTCGCCACACACACCCCTGTGGAAGGCCGCCCCCCCCCCCCCCGCCCCGTCTCCGCCCGCTGGACACGGAACCTCATTCCGCCCACCCAGCCCGCCTTCCTCCCAGAGCTGCCCGCTCTCCCGTCCTCACCCTGCCCGGTCCAATGTCCACCCGCAGCTTCCTCTCCCGTCTCTGACAGAACTGGTCAGACCAGAAGGCGAGACCATCCCGGTGTCAGAGGCGGATACTCCCCAGGCCCCCTGGCGTCAAGTCCAACCCAGGGCGGCTTCGGGCCTTCTCACCGCCCCCCTCCCCCGCCCCCCACACCGCGTGCTCCTGCCCCACAGTCACGCCCCAGCGTCCACCACGCCACGCCTCCTGCCTCTCTCCCTCTCTTCCGCCCGGGCCCCGCATGCTGGCCGGGGCTCCCCAGGGTTCCGACGCCCTGCTCTCTAGCGACACGCTCTACCTGAGCAAGCTCTTCTGTTCCCACCCGTCGAGCCATCCTTTTCCCCTCACGGCCCCCGATCTGCAGCTCCGGCCCAGAAGTCCAGACAGACGCACACGTCCGACCGCCTTCCGGACGCCTCCGCCGGGTCACCACACGGTCCCTGCAAATCACCTCCTGCCTTCCCCGAGACCACTCCGGTCCTCGGGTTTCCCGCATCGGGAAATGGTGCCACCGCGCACACAGCCGCTCAAGCCAGAAAGTCCTTTTCTTCCCACACCCGAGCCCCTCCTGACCCCACCGCACATACTCGGCGCCCAAGACCTGACAACACCAGGCCCTCGGCATCTCCTGAACCCTCCTCCTTCACCATCCCCCCGACAATGGCCACCTCCGGTAAGGCCACCACCCTCTTCCGCTAAGATCGCTAACAGCAACGGGTCTGGTCCCCCCTCCTCTCATCCTCCGTGAGGCTGCCGCGGTGCCGGACATGTCTTCTGGAAGAGGAGGTTAGCTTCCGCCTGGAATCCCTCCAAGACTCGTCCGGTGGCCAGCGGGGTCTCCGGGCCCCAACCGCCGCCCCTCCCCAGCTCACCATTCCACCGCGTTCCAGTCACACTGTGCTCATTCAGCCACAGCGGACAACCTGTAGCGTGAGCCTAAATGTGTGAACTGAGGTTGAGTGCATGCTAGAGCGCATCGAGCAACGTATCTAATATAAGCCAGGGGGGGGCCTCCAAAACCACAAGTGCCCCAAGTCCGCGGCAGTCTGAGGGTGAAGAAGGGAGAAAGATAATAAAGCCCCAGGACGTGTCAGGGCGGGGGACGCGTCACAGGTCCCTCCTGGCTCCTGACTTGGTGACGGGAAAAGCACGCTGTGTGCCCCCCCCCCCCCACCGGGCCATTCTACTCGCGGCCCCTCACACTCACAGAAAGTCTGCAGCAGGCCCCACCCCACACGCAAACACAGGCTGAGCCACCAAGTCACCGACCTCAGGTGGCATCACCTGACTGGGGAAGGGGCTAGAGTCATTTGTGGACCCGGCCCACTCATGCCCTCCGGACGCCACCTTCTCCCTTCTCCACAGTGTGGGGCGGAGGTGGGCCAGACGGCAAGGGTCTCCACGGGTCCGATTTGCTACCGCTCTGAATGCGGAAAGGGGTTATGACCTGTGGTCACCAAAATCTCCACAAAGTCCCTATCACCCACGATGAAACACATTCAGCAGATGTGGCTTCTGCCTCGCGAATGGAAGCTTTCGAGACCGGCCGCCCAGGCAGTCACGTTCAACAAAGACTCACTTCAAGGCACCGAAGAACAAGCACTCATTGATCCGCCACCGTGTGCACCCAGCAAAGAGCCCGAGCTACGCCGCAACACGAGAAACCGCGTGCCGGGGACTGAAGCGGCATCATTCCAACAGAATCTCGAAATGCCCTCGCACAAGCCGTGTTCTACACGCGCACGCACACGCTCCTGCCAGTCTGCGGCTCCTCGCACGTCCCGCTGGCGGTCAGGGCCGGAGAGCACGTGAGGACACATCAGCTCATCGCCACCGCCGCCTCCCCGTTCTCTTCGGGGCGCCCTCACACGCGAGCCGCAGGACCCAACGAGCGACAGATGGCCAAAGATGCGAGAGACAGCGCGCAACGAAGTTCCAGGAAACGGGGCTGTCGATTCAGGCCCCTTCATCTCGCCTTCGCCCCCCGAGACCCTGAGAGTGCGGCCCCTCTCCCCCGGGGCCGCCGCAGCCGGCCCTCCAGCTACATCCAACACTTCCCGAAAACCCCGTCTCTCTTCTTCCTTGAGCTGCAAGTTTTCCAACTCAAGAGACACACGTGACCCCCAGAAAGGAAAAGACACGTAGGCCCAGATGAACGCCAGAAAGAGTCTTCTGGCAAAAGCAGCAGGAAAAAACATAGAATGGGTCTTGTCCTTTGTTCAGGCAAGAAAATGGGGGCATTGAACAAGGACGGACAAGATAGGGAGAGCGAGGAAGAGCCACGCAGGCCGCTGAGCGCGGTTACGAGGCCTCCGAGGTCTGTCAAGCAGGTTCCCAAGATCCAACAAAGGGCATTATTAACAACACGCATGAGTCAGAGTGGCCTCAGGTCAAGCACTTCGGCGGCTTTCAACCCTTCCACTTTGAGGCAGCCCCTTCCAGAAGGAGGACTTCCTGTGGCACAAAGGGCCTCTGTGGGCCGCTCCCCGCTGCCTCCTTTCCCGCGCAGAGCGGGGGCACTCGGTCTTCCCTCCCTCCAAGTCAGCCCGAGTGCAGCACCTGTCCCCTACAGGGGCTGCGGCCCCGGCTGAAGGGCGAAAGTCACCCACCTGGAAACTAAGGACAGCGAGAGAGAAGCACATGGCACCCCTGGAAGCATAAATCTAGAAGGTTCCTGAAACGTGCATCTAGGATTCTTCACAAGACGCGCCGGCGTGACCTCTTCGTGGCCCAGTCACCTCGGGCAAAATACTTAAGAGGTCTGTGATGGATGCTGTTTCTCGTAACATGGAATCCAATCTCCTTCGAGCTTGTGAGGATCAAATGGCCTCTGTCTGAGACCCGGCACAGTGCCAGCGGGGGGTGGGGGGTGGGGGGGTGCTCTTCGATGACAGCCAGCTACCAGAGTGAGGGTGACTATGGGCCAGCCTCGGTCAATGACGCCAGGCGCAATCACGGAGGCATCCTCCTCCTCACGGGCTTGGGAGATGCCTTGCCTCCACCACAGGGCCAAGCACTAGGACAGAATTCTGCACACAGCGCTGTGGGGACACAGGAGGGTCCACACAGAGTGCGCAGGGCTGACGTTCCAGGGGGAATTCACCGGCTAGAGAAGTAGGGAAGGGCATTCCGGATGGAGGCTCCTGGGTGGCAAAGAGAAGGGGATAAACTTCAGCCCAGGGTCACACAGGCCCTGATGGCCAAGCCCTGGGAAGCGGCTGTGACTTTAGGAAGGGAGAGGGAACTGCCGAAGAGTGGCAGGGTGCCGGGGGGGGGGGGGGGGGGGGCACACCATCCAGCCTGGCGGCACGAGTCACTCCTTACGCTGCAAGAAGACTGACTTGTGTTGCTCTGTGTGGCTCCTCTCCTCGCAACAAAAAGGAGCCCGTCCTGGTAAGAGAGTCGGCGGGAAACCACCGACTAGACAGCACTGTGACAGCCCGTCACAGTCACAGCCGTCAGGAAATAAGCTGCTCGAATACTCCTCAAGCAGTGCTGTGAATATGTGCCTTTGAAGTTAAAAAACAAAACAAAACAAAAAAAAACAAAGTCATGCAAACCACAAAAGGAGTTGGTTTTTAAGTATTATGCACTTGGCTATGGTGTCACTTTCTCAAGACAGTCTTCCATTTCATTCAGATGCACCAGCCGGAGTCAAAGCCGTCTGTTCCTGGGGCGCCTGGGGGGCTCAGTCGGTTGAGTGGCCGACTTCGGCTCAGGTCACGATCTCACAGTTCGTGGGTTCGAGCCCCGCGTCGGGCTCTGTGCTGGCAGCTTGGAGCCTGGAGCCTGCTTTGGATTCTGTGTCTCCCTCTCTCTCTCTGCTCCTCCCTGCTCATGCTCTGTCTCTGTCTCTCAATATAAACATTAAAAAAAAAAAAAAAAAAAAAAAGCAGCCTGTTACAGAGAAGGTACAGGGCCAGCTTGGAGCCGCTATGACATGCTGACAACTGAGTTCTAACGTGACAGTGAGTTTATTTTTTAAAAAGTTCACATAATACGAAGGACTCTCCAGTGGTTTGGGAAAATGAAGAGGGAACCTATCCAGCAGCAATCTGAAACTAATGAGCTACAAGCAAACACAAAACAAAGAGCTAAAGTCTCCACCAGACAGGGAGAAAGAGCAGGGCTTGAACTAGCTGTGACAGGTGCAACTTTTAGCTCCTAAACCTCATTCTCTGTACACGTAAAGTGGGGACAAACATGGCCAACCTACTTGATGGGGAAGTTATGAGACACTTAAATGACACTTCACATGTGAGTGCCGCATTTACGAGGCACTCAGTAAGTGTTCACTCTACCTGCCTGTCCCTGGTCCAGCTCCTCCTGGGCTCTCTGGCCCGCATGGCAGATGTCACTCGCGTAAACCAGGACTCATGTGCTCGTTCCTTAGTTATGCTACAGAAAACTCCAGGAACACAAAACAAAAAGCTGTAACATTAAGCCTCTTCTATATATTTTTTTCCCGATGCTACCTGCCAAATAAACATTTCCAGTTACCAGATTACAGAGAAGAATTAATGACCTTCCCATTTATGACAAAATACCTAATTACCATATATAACATTATCTGAGAAGCCCTAAAGAAAATGCTTTCCTACCTTAACTTCAGTTATACTACCAGGCACACATCTATGCTCATATGTGCACACACACACTCTCTCTCTCTCTGTCTCTCTCTCTCTCTCTCTCACACACACACACACACACACACACACACACACAGGCAGGCAGGCAGGCAGGCAGGCAGGCAGAAAGAGCCTATCCTGAATAAAGAGCATTTGTTGGTTTGGCTGGCTCAAGAAATAGCCAACTTTTTAAACGTTTTCCATAAAATATGTAATTTATTCTGATAAACTCAGTGAGATTATAAATCAAAACAAGGATATTTTTTATAATTTTATGTACGTTCATCCCAATATTCTAAAAACGTGGACTTTCTTTTACTTAGTTTTTAATTTTTAATTTGTTTTTTATTGTTCTTAAAGCATGGACTATCTGAGTGCCAAGAAACCTTGCTGGGGGCTGGGAGAAGGGAGCAAAGCGAGTCCGTAATCAGACCAGCCCTGCAGTCCAGGAGCTCATAGTGCAGCCGGAAAGAGAAGACAAGGTCACACCTGATTCGGGGACAGAGAGGAGAGAAGACGGAGGCCAGGGGACGGGGGAGGGGTGGGCGGGAGAGCAATTTGGAAGAGGAAGGGGGAGGCCTGCGGCCAGGTGAGAGTGAGGATGTGGTACTCCAACCGAGGCATGGGCTCCGAGGCTGGACACAGACTGGCGAGGGCACCCAACGCCCACCAGGGCACAGGTGGCTGTGCCGTGGCACCTGCCATCTACATTGCTGAAGACTTTAGCTTATTTAAAAATAGGGGTTTAAGGGACACCTGGGTGGCTCAGTCAGTTGTGCGTCCGACTTCGGCTCGGGTCGTGATCTCGCGGTCTGTGAGTTCGAGCCCCACGTTGGGCTTTTGCGCTGGTGTGGTGGAGCCTGCTTCAGATTCTATGTCTCCCTCTCTCTCTGCCCCTCCCCCATTCACGCTGTCTCTCTCAAAGGTAAACAAATGAACATTGAAAATATATATATGTATATAAACATACGTACATACACACACATGTTTAAGAGTAGGTGATTACCCAGAAAAACAGTCCAGAAGGTTATGTACCAAAACGTGAAATGCTTCATTCAACAAAGAGTACTGAAGGCCGAGGCTCCAGGCACGGGGGAGGCAAAGCACATGGGGCACGGGGGTGAAGGGGTGAGACAGTCCCCGCTGACGTTGCAGGGGCCAGAGCGCTTCCAGACAGACCAGGAGGTAACGCAGTGGCAGGCGGTGTTGGGGGGAGGGGACAGAGTGTTGGGATCTACTGTAGACAGCATGGCGGTCAGCGAAGGTTTTCCTGAGAAGGAGACACTTGAGCAAAGAGTTGAATGAATGCTAACATTTATTCACACCCCTCCAGACGGTGGAACGTGTGAGTTTGGGAGGTGGGTTTTGTTTTTGTTTTTGTATATCTGTCTTTCTTAATTTTTCTGCCCTAAGAATATTGGTTGGGTCTCTTTTGAAAATTCAAAAGGAAAATAAGGCAGCACCGAGGCACCTTCTGTAACTTCCGTAATCATGAAACGCAAGATTTCTGGTAAAGGAGTCCATGTCCCTTATCTTCAAGTCACCGATAACTGGCCCGGTGTCACTCGCGCTCGCTCAGCACAAGTGCCCACACTGCCTTTCCCCTTCTGTGACTTGAAGCCCCGGCCCCTCTGATGCTTCCTGACTTCACTTCCCCAGCACAGACCTCTCCCCTGAGCTCCACTCCAGCACAGCCCCAAGCACTGGCTCAGCATCAACTCCTCGGCACCCCACGGGCCTCTCTGACACACAGCCCTGGCTCCTCCCCCCTCGGACAGGCTCTTACCCAGTCTTCCTCCTTCAGTAAAGAGCCCCATCACCTACGCAAGCTGCTTCCTTAAGACAAATGCCTCCATGCCACCCCGATGCCTCTCCTGCCCTCACACCCCACATCTCTCAGCTCTACCCTGAAACAGGGCCACGGTGTGGTCACCTCACACCATTTCTGCTTCGGCTAGCCTGGGTCAAGCCAGCGAACTTACAACTTGCCAAGAGCTGCCGGCCGTGTCTTTTAGCGTGCCGGAAAATGCTAATCACCGATCTACACTCCCCTCCCTGACCTACGAGGTCCCCTGCAAACTGGTCCCGGCTTCCAACTCCGGCGTCAGTTCCTTCCAACCCCGGCCCCTGCCTGGCTCCTCCAGCTACAATGACCTTCCTGTGGGCCTCCAAATGCACCAGGCTTAGGCCTACCTTCACACCTGCTTCCTCTGCCAGGAACACCCCTCCTCCAGGCTCTACAGGTTTTGCTGCCTCAAATCATCACACATCTGCTCACATATCACCTTCTTTTAAAAAGCCTAACCCGTCCCCATTCCTCTGACACATCAGCCCCTAAACTGGGCTTTATTTTTTAAATAACACTCAGGCTCCCAGGCCAAATTATGTATTTATATACTGTCTCTCTCCAGCCACAAGAACGCAAGTTCCTGAAGAACGAGAACTGTGTCTACTTCACCCCTGCATCCTTAGCACTAATGCACAACAGGAGCAAAAATAAACACGTCTGGAATGAACGAGTCAAGGAATGTGCTAGGCTCTGGCACAAACACAGAGTATGACAGGACAGGCTTCTGTTTTCAGCAGCAAGGCAAACCAGATATCTTAATGAGTTTCCCACTGAAAAAACTGAAAAGCTGAATAAAATAGAACTGCATCACTTTATTATACTCCAAAATATAATAAAGGAATCCAAAGACACGAAAAAGGCAAATCTGAAGAAGAAATATAAGGAGGGGGCGCCTGGGTGGCTCAGTCTGTTAAGCGTCTGACTTCGGCTCAGGTCATGATCTCGCGGTCCGTGAGTTCGAGCCCCACATTGGACTCGGTGCCGACTGCTCAGAGCCTGGAGCCTGCTTTGATTCTGTGTCTCCCTCTCCCCCCACAAAATGAACATTAAAAAAGAAAAGAAAAGAAAAGAAAAGAAAAGAAAAGAAAAGAAAAGAAAAGAAAAGAAAAGAAAAGAAAAGAAAAGGGAAGGGAAGGGAAGAAGGGAAGAAAAGAGAAAGAGAACTAGATAAGTCACCTTTCCTTCTGAGGTAATAAAGAGAGACAAAGAAAATATAAAACAAAGATTAAAGACTTGGAAAAAACAGTGAAGCCTAACTTAACATCTAAGAAAGTTCCAGAAGGAGACAACATTTTTTTAAGTTTACTTATTTTTGACAGAGAGAGAGAGAGAGAGAGAGAGAGAGAGAGAGAGAGAGAGAACGCACGCACAGACAAGCAGGGGAGGGGCAGAGAGAGGAGACACAGACTCCAAAGCAGGCTCCAGGGTCCGAGCCGTAAGCACAGAGCCCGATGCGGGGCTCAAACTCATGAACCATGAGATCATGACCTGAGCCAAAGTTGGACGCTTAACCAACTGAGCCACCCAGGAGGCCCCAGAGAATTTATTTTCTAAACTGAGAGAGAAAATGGAGGTGGAGGGCATGATGGAACTCAATCGAAACAAAAGACCAAAACAAAACAAAACAAAACACCTCACCAGAACTGTAGCAAACAGAAAGCACAGGAACAAGAAAAGGCTGCTTCTTATCACCACTTCTAATCGAACTATGCTGGAGGCACTGGCCAGTGCAATAAGGAAACTCAGTAAAATGAGAAAAGAAGAAACAAAGCATCACTATTCGTAGAAGCTGTGGTTTTAGCAGGACTGAAGGGCACCAGAAGGACATCCAGAGCAAGGGCTCTCAGCCGCCACGGACGAGCTAGCTAAGCGCAGGGCCGGGAGCTCTAAGCATTCACTTTCATCTACCACGAGGGAGGAACCACTTACTTTACCCACGAAGAAATGAGACTCAGGGAAGCTAAAATCTCGTGCCCAAGGCCACCTGGCAAGTAAAGGGTTGGTTTTGCAATTAAGTCTATCTGTCCCCAAAGCCTAACCACGGTGGCTGCCAGAGAGAGAGACAAACCGCAGGATAAGCACCGTGGGTACTCTCTCGTGTGACCGCCAGTTCTCCGGAGCACAAACAGAAGATGAAAGGCAGGGAGGGAGCAAGCGAGCAAGCAGGCGCTAGGTCTGCGGGCTGCAGAGGAACGCTCAGGCGGGGAATGACGTTCTGCAGGGAGAGGGTACAGACGCACAGGTAAAACGGTACCTTCATAGGGGTAGGATCAAAGGGGGGAGGAGAAGAGGGAAGAGCTAGATACCAGGAGGCAAAACCGGTGCCAGAGGCTGGGCCCCTTGGAGGCCACACTAGGGATCTGGGCTCCTCTGGAAGGCGGTGGGGAGGGACCTGGTCAAGGTCCGGGAAGGAAAAGTTCCCTCCGACAGAGAGTGGAACCCAGATCACGGAGCCTCTAAGAGCCAAGCCGCCCAAGCCACCAGCCACCGCACACGTGAGCTGCAGCTAGTACACCTGAGGAACTGTCCCCTTCATCACAGCGACTCTTCATTCATTTTCATACAAACAGCCACGTGTGCTTAGCGCAGTGCAGCTCTACAGGTTAGAGAGGAAGCAAGAGAAACAGTTAGGAGAGCAGGACTGAGGACGGTCTGGAAGAACAGAGGACTTCGCGAACGATTATCCCAGGAAGGGGGGGGGGGCGGGGCAGGGAGGGTAACGGGGATTAAAAATTCCTAATTTTGGAGGCAAGGTAGAAAGTAATGCCGCAAAGGAAAACAGGTTCAGAAGAAAGAACTGGTTTCGGATGAAAATAACTGGTTTGGGCCTGATAAGTCAGAGGCGCCTGCAGGGCATCCACACGTGAGCCACAGGCCAGCCGAGTCACACCCCAAGTGCGGCAGACGCCTTCTGATGTCCCTGCCTCCGCACACACTGTTTCCTCAAGCTCCCTTGTGTGCCTGACAGGCCCCTCTCTCTGAAACCCACCAACAAAGTGTGAAGTTTTCCCCAACCTCCCCCACCCCGCACAGTAGAATAAGGCCCCTCCAGGTCTATAAGGAGATTCATCACCCTGGCATTTGGAAGTCTCTAGCCCAACGGACTGCGAGCTCTTCAGGGGCAAGAACTCAGTCTCTACCATCACGCACCCCAGGGCCCTAGCACAAGACGGGAGGCACACTCGGGACGAGAGGCTCTGCCAAGTGGGTGAACTGAACGTATGAACGCACGCGGGCACAAACGAGCCAATCACCTGGAGCAGCCACCCAGCAGCCCGGTGACCTGTCTCCCCGGGGGGTCCCCTAATGGACAGTTGGAAATAAGCACGGAGCTCGCTCAGGTGGCCGCACGGCCATCACTGAAAGCAGTCAGGTGCCAGGGTGACCACGGTCTACGTGAGCCTCGCCGGGACAGCGGCCACCATCCCGGACTCGCATTCTTCGGCCTCGGCGGTCTACTGGCTGCTCCCGGGAGGAAATGTAAGGCTTGGAGTTCAACATCGACCGTGCAAAGACTTCTCCCCCGCAAGTGGCCCCGCTGCTTCTCTGCACGGCCTCGGGGCCTTGCTGCGTATGACACACTCCCTGCACAGTGCAGGCCAGACCTCAGTGAGCCTGCACGGAACAGGCTCACAGGCGGTGAGTTACCAGAACACTTCCGCTTTCCAGCTCAACAGATACTAGGTCATCGGACCACTGTGCCCTGTGCTATGTTTTCTTTGTGTGTCAGTTCATAGTGAAAAGAACCATAAAGAGGTCACTTTGTCGTCCCCGAGCTGCCCTGTGCCTCATTTATCTTGCTGTACTAGCCCTACCGGTACTGAACACAAAGACAGAATTCCAAGTTGGGAAGGTCAACGTTTTATTAGCCTATTAATTACACCAACAACATCTTGTCAAATAGGCAAAATCATTCTCCCCTGATCCCCCTTAAGGACTCCACTGTGGAACAGTCCTGGTGGGAAACAAGACTGAGTAGGAAATTCATTGCACTGGCTTCATGGGGGGGTAAAAAAAAAAAAAGAAAATTTTAGTCCCTTACTATTATGACGGCCATAATATGTGTGCCATTGACACACATTTCATATTCAGGATACTTTCCGTGAGACTCTTTAAGTTAACCAAAAATAGAACGATATGCTTCACAAGTCCACATACAGAGTCACTTCTTTTGATTCACTGATGACAGAGTCTAATGAGAAAAAAACTGAGGCCAGATTCCCAGGGCTGGAGGAGACATTAAATAAGCACCCAGTCTGTCACCTGGTGCCCAGGCAGAATGCAAGATGCAAATGCACTTAGACCAGCCTGGTGACACAGGACTATACTGCCTTCAAAGGCAACTTCCGTGGAAAGGGGACCATTGCAACTCGTTTATTCATTCAAACCCACAGTCCGTGTTCTCCATGATTATTTCCCCTCATACTGTGTGCCTGCCTCTCTCTCTCTCTCTCTCTCTCTCTCTCTCTCTCTCTCTCTCTCCTCTTTACCTGGCTCTAGGACCTATGATCTAGCTGGGATACTGGAAAAAGGTTTTCCAAGGTGACCACTCAGAGCTGTCCTGGAGAGAAGCCCCGGACAGAGACGGAAGTGAGGAAGGCCCATGCCGGCAGCACAAAGTCTCAGAGGCTTCTGGGCCAAAAGGGGCCCCAGGGGCTGTCCTCAACCCCTCCTCGGTCTGCAGCAAAGCCAGCACCATACCTGTTTCACATCTTTAAATTCTCACGTATACCAGAGTCCACACTAATGTGAGCGGAAGCCAGGAGCAAGGAGGAATGCCAGTTACCTACTGACTAGGGCAATGGTATGTAAATTATATATTTACAGACACATGTATTTACATACACAGTTACAAATATACACACATATACATTAAGAAGGCCAATTACATATGAAGAAAAGGAAACCAATGTACCGAAAATATGACAGTAAAGGTAAAATGCTAACTGGGGAGCCAAGGGAACTCAATTATGGGAGAAGCGAACCAAGCCACTCCCTGCTCACCCTTTCTTTAACCCCTGGGTGAGGTCACCTGGCTCTGCCACTGAAAGCAGCAGCTTCTCAAGGATAATGACAAAAGCGCCTGCCAGAACAGGAGGGAAACACAGTGCCGAACCTCCGCGTAAAAACACTGCTCACGTGTCCTACTCACTCTTAGGGTTTATAAATTAAAATAGGCATAAAGTTACTGACCACAATTCCAAATACGAGTAAAGTATTTATAAAATGCCTGTTTCTGGGGGCACCTGGGGGGCTCAGGGGGTGAAGCGTCTGACTCTTGATTTCGGCTCAGGTCATGATCTCAAGGTTCGTGGGTTCGAGCCCCACGTCAGGCTCCATGCTGCTGGTGTGGAGCCTGCTTGGGATTCTGTCTCCTTGTCTCTCTGCTCCTCCCCTGCTCTCTCTCTCTCTAAAAATACATAAACGTTTTTAAAAAATTTTTTAATAAAAAAGAAAAAAAGAAGAAAACGCCTATTTCCCTGTAGCATATTTGTTTCAGAAATTCTTGAAGGCATATACTCTTAAATACTTCAAAAAATACAGATAAGTACTATTCTGTGAGCCTCTACAAGGGATTGGAGGTGGCTCTGGACAGTGGGAGCATATCAGGGTCTAAGAACAGTTAGTTACCTACTGCTCTCGGTAGGTCTCTATTTGCATCTAATTCGCATACCTGAATTTCAGGATTCAAATTCCATTTTTAGGAGAGACTGTTTTAATTGATTCTGGAAAGTTGTGAGTGAATTCCACTGTTATATATTAAATCGTTACCCTTTTTTTTTTTTTAACATGATAACCTTTTGTTTTAAAGTTTGCCACATTCCAAAACCTAGGCTGTCCAGACTTAGCGCGATTGGTACCTCCCTCAGAGGGACCAAGATGTCCCCAGGCTTGAGGTTTGTTTTTTGTTTTTTTTCCCCCACATCCTCAAGAATCCTCTTTCAAAGAACCAAGTACTTTTGTCTGTTTCTTGTATTCTTGTGAACTTACTAAGTTTGGATCTCTGGGGGCACCTGGGTGGCTCAGTCGTTGGAGGCGTCTGACTCTTGGTTTCAGCTCAGGTCATGATCTCACAGTTCCAGAGTTCAAGCCCTGCATCAGGCTCGTGCTGACAGCAGGGAGTCTGCTTGGGATTCTCTCTCCCTTTCCCTGCCCCTCCCTCCCTCCCTCTCTCAAAATAAATAAATAAACTTTTAGAAGTTTGGATTTCTCAGCTAGCAGGTGATCATATAATGAGGTTTACTTATAACACTTATAACAGGCCTGGTTTAGGGGCGAAGCAAGAACTTTATACCATAGAGAACTCTAGTTTTAAGAAGAAATCTCTCTCAGAGACAGAAATGTCAGCTCACTTTGGGCTTCGGGTAATTCACTGTAGACCTGTACCAGGTGGTGCTGGCTTTGGGAAATTGCTGCAAAAAAGCTGAATACTTGAAAATGAGACAAATGAAAACGGCCTCATCAGAAGAGAAAAGCCATTCTTGACCAAGTCTTATTAATCGTGAGATAATGTGTGGAGAAAGCAGGGAGAAGAGAGGCCAGTGGCCCACAAGCTACCAACAACACGCTGTGTGACCTTGGCCAAGTCAACAAGGCGTGTCGCATTGCCTCTGGCTTCATTCCTTTGCTTTAAAAAAAAAAAAAAAAAAAAAAAAAAAAAAAAGAAGGGCGTGACTATACTGCCCGCAAGAGCCACTGCAACCCTAAATATCATGTTCCCATCTCTTTATGCCACCAAATGAATAGCAGAATTATGTGGCGGGACGAAACAGAGGACTAATGATGTATAAAAAGGGGGGGGGGGGAGGCTTATTTTTATTACGGGCATCAATCTCAGACCTGCAAGACATGTTTCGGTCTGAAGTTATGACACCTCTCTGTTACTTTCCATAAACACAGCATTTAAAGCTCATCTAGAATTCAGTAAGATATCTTAGTGTGAAGAAGGAAAAGAGTTTGAGGAGCTACCCAGAATTACAACATCAAGGGCAAAACCTGTGGACCTCATTAAGGTCTGAGGGAAATAGTATATATTTGGGAGATTTCTAAAAACAGGAAAGCACATTGGGGCGCCTGGGTGGCTCAGTCGGTTAAGCGTCCGACTCCAGCTCAGGTCATGATCTTGCAATTTGTGGGTTCGAGCCCCACATCGGGTTCTGTGCTGACAGCTCGGAGCCTGGAGCCTGCTTCTGACTCTGTGCCTCCCTCTCTCTCTCTCTGCTCCTCCCCCGCTCATGCTCTGTCTCAAAAATAAATAAAAATATTTAAAAAAAAAAAAACAAAAAACAGGAAAGCATAACCCTGAAAGTGTCTGAAATACGCAAATCGCACAAGGTGACAGCCTAAGAAGAAAATATGCTTCTCTGTGTGGCACAGGCTGAGCCAGCAGGGCACTTTCTGGAGAACAGAACGGACCCGGACGCTGCCTTTCTAATGTTCACGGCGACAGGTAATCCAAAAAGTATATTCACTTTGCGATCGATCACTCAAACAATGGGAGCTTAAAAGCCCTTCTAACCAGAAGCACTTTGAGTCCTGCATACACAATAAGGAGGAAGCCACAATTTTTTAATTCCAGAACACGACTTCCAAGATAGGAAACAACGCAATACGCACATGAGGCTGCTCGGTTATGGAAACAATGGAGCTTTTTGCCCTCCACTATCCACTAAAAATAAAAACACAGGGGCTAGCGACAGCAGTCAGAAGGGGCCGAGCGCACAGGGTCCGGCTGCGGGGAGGAATAAGAAAGAGCTGACGGAGAAGAAGGGCGGGGGGCCCTTGGAGCGAGCCACAGGCTAATTGTGGGAGTCTGGGGCAGGCGGCCGTGAAACAATTAGTGTCCGGAGAAGCGAATTTGGTCGCCTCTTCTCACAAGTCCCATTTTCATGTCTGCAGGTTAGATTTGGCTGCGAAGAAAAGAAACGGCAGCATGCAAAGACAGAATGTGCCCGACGGCAGGAGAAGGAACCAACCCCTGTCAGCAGTTAACTCAAGGAACTCATTTAGCTCCCCGGTAAGAAAAAAATACAGCTGGGAGTGTGTAAGCTGGTCTAAGCCAGGCCCAAGTTTCCCATTTATTCCATCTATTTGGGAATGAAGCATGCATGTGTGCTCTAAAACCAGAGTCAAGATGATAAAGCCCAACCTTTCATTTGTCTCGGCCAAAAATCTATTCACCAAGCAAGAAATCAAACATTTACTCCGACATTTTCGCAAAGCATCTTGGAGAGAACACTCCACGGTAGTTCGGTTCCTATTGAACCGGGTGAACGTTTCCATCGAGAAGCTCTAAGACGAGGTGTGTTTAAAAGGTGAGATTTCTGTTAAACCCAAGCACCCAGGGGGGGAAAAAAAATCAATGACAACTCTGCTCTTACAAAGGTCTCCCCTCAAGGAAATACACGCCTCAGATGGCACACTCACGTTTTTCTGTCAAACGCCAGCTTCGACTGCCTCCCTCTGCAGCTCAGCCTCCCTCCGTACCTGCCTCCTCCCGGCCCTGCTGGTGTGTCTGACCTCCAGCTCCCCGCCGAATTCTCCCAGCGCATTTCATCATTTCCTGTTGGCTGCCGACTCCTGGCAGCGAGATAAGGTCTGGCCTCCACGCTGCAGGCACCCTCCAGGCACCAGGTCCGCAGACCTCCGCTCCGGGCCCGCTGGGACCCTCACAGAAGCGCTTTCTTTTCAGAAAGCGGCCCAACAGAAATCTCAGTACTCGAGAGAAAGTCAGACAGAGGAGATCTGAGGACAAAAGGCATAGGACCCTCCCCAAATCAACTTGTCCATCGACTGACACTGCACACGACAGCCTTAGAATCTGTTGCAGTTGGGATCCTTCCAGGTAGGAGCAGAGACCTGCTCTGGAGCTAAGGGGCCAGGAGTCACGGGAGATCATGGGACAGGGACTTACTTGCAGGGGATAATCTTACATGGTTCCTACACGTAAAACTCCACTTCTCTTTGGGACTCCATACAGCGAGGCGAAAGCGGCTCAACAGCTGGAGACCCCAGCCTCTCAGCAGCACAGACGGCCTCCGGAGGCCCTCACATGCGCGAGTGGGAGTCGCCAGAATAAAAACTAAACGCAGAAAACACCCTTCCTCTTGGAGCTTTACAAAGAATTAGAAGTGAAGGAAAAGGAATAACGTAACTTTAGGGGAAGGGGCAGGGGTCTTAACTCATTTTTAAATATACGTGCCGATGAGAATACATACTGCATAGTTCCCCTGAGTTAAAGTAAAGAACCGACACAAACATCCTACGCTGCTTGAAGCCAGGGCAAAACGGGAAGGGACTAAGCAGGAAAGGGTTGCCACGAGCACTTCTGAGCAGGGCTCTGTTTCCTGAGCTGTTGGTGTGCTCCGTTTGTGAAAACTCACTGGTATGCAAACGTGTAATATGTGCACTTGTATGTATATATTGTGTCTCGTTTTTAAAACGTATGCAACAATACTAAAAAATACAAACACTACAAAAAAGAACTGATGTTGAAACTAATGTGTAAAAACACAAGAAACAAATGTTTTAAGATCTCAGTTTCCCCAAAGTACCCTCCCAGAAGATACAATGTGCACCCCTCCCCCAACCCCTATGGCAAGCTGGATGCTACGTTTAAGTGGCGGTGGCCAGAACTGGATCCTTCCCTCCTTGCAACATGGGCCTCTAGTCTGACCTCACAACACGAAAGAGAATAGGTTAAGAATATCTTTCCAGAATCTTGAGTTTAGAAATGCCTTAGTGGAGGGGCGCCTGGGTGGCTCAGTCGGTTAAGCGTCCGACTTCAGCTCAGGTCATGATCTCTCGGTCTGTGAGTTCTGCCCCACACTGGGCTCTGTGCTGACAGCTCAGAGCCTGGAGCCTGTTTCAGATTCTGTGTCTCCCTCTCTCTGACCCTCCCCTGTTCATGCTCTGTCTCTCCCTGTCTCAAAAATAGATAAAACGTTAAAAAAAAGAGTTTTTATAGAAATGCCTTAGTGGAAAAACACCAATAAAGCAATGACCATGCCGACGCAAGGCTCAATTACTTGACATGGGATAATAATTCACACTACTTGGAAAATTATCATGTCACCCTCTGGCCCCCGAAAGAAAATCCCCACAGAAGTCAGCCCAACGCAGACTTCGCTGTACCCCACCGTCCGCTCGGTTCCCCCGCACCCGTACAGAGGGACACACGCTGGAGCTCTAGGCCAGCCGCACCGGGCCTCCGGCGTCCTCTGGCCTGCAGGGAGGTGCCTATTTCATCCCGGGGACTGCCGGGGGGCGGTTAATGGCCCTCAAGGTCATTTTGTCCAGTGATGGACACTAAGGCTGGAGAAGGCTAAATAATGTTTCTAGAGACTACTTCGGTGTACCTGACCACGACACGCAGACAGGCTTTCTAAAACTAACGGCATGGCATTTACCTTCCAAAGCGTTTTAATTAAATTTAAGCAGCACAAAGTATGGTCACAAAAGTCCTTTTCTGGGGGTATTTTCTTCCACTAAGAAAGAATAAACACCTGAGTTCTGGTAGAGCCAGCTGATCATCTACCTTTCCTCTTCATCGGTTGGCATGACAGAAAACCCCGCCCCAGAGGCCCACTTAGGGCTCTTGGTTACGGGAGAGGACAATCGTGGTGAGATAGATTTATTCATTTTGTTTTTCTAAGACCCTCATTCTCTTTACTTTTTTTGTAATCCAACAAACACAAGCTGCTTGGTGAACATTTATACAATGCTTACTTTATGGTTAATCGTGAAAATAATCCCATCAGGGCACTGTTGCCTCTCCCATTTCCCAGATGAGATAACTGAGGTCCAGAAATATTCTATTACCTGCCCTGTGTCCCAAAGCTGGCACATGGGGGTAGCTAAGATCTGAATCAGCTTCCTGAATCCAGCTGTTAACCACTCCCCCCACCCCGCTGCCTCGCCACTGTGGCCTCCCTCGATAAACCAGAACTGAATCTTGGATACAGTTGCTGTGTAATAAAAATCTGATCTGAAGTGAATTAAGAATGCAGAGAGCAGGGGTGCCTGGGTGGCTCAGTCGGCTAAGCCTCCGACTCTTCACTTCGGCTCAGGTTATGGTCTCACGGTTTGTAGGTTTGAGCCCCACGTCAGGCTCTGGGCCAAAGACGCAGAGCCTGCCTGGGATCCTCTCTCTCCCTCTCTCTCTGCCCCTCCCCCGCTTGTGCTTTTTCTCTTTCTCTCTCTCTCTCTCAAAATAAATAAACTTAAAAGAAAAATGCAGATGGCAGTGGGACTATGAAGTAATGAGCCCAGCTTTCCTTCCAGCGTGGCTGGGGCATTCTTCCCCGCTCCCCACAACCTCAGCCACACCTCACCAGTGCGTTCCCAGTTCCCAGCAAGAGACAAGCTGTCCTGCCCCTCTGGCAGAGAACAAGACTGTCTCAGGCAGCTCTCCCGCCCTAAGGCAGTCCTGGGACAGAAACATTGCTCCAGGGAAACCCACCTGCTAACCTCTGGCACCTGGTGCCTAAACTGGTATTTCCAGTTCCAATCTGGTTTCTGTCACCGGACTTGAAACCATTGGGCATTCATTCAACAAACATTAGTGGCAGGCACAGTGCTTAAGGCCTCGGGGGCCCCATGGTTGTGAAAGTCAAGGTCCCTGCCTGGGACTGCTCAGTGTCGGGGCAGGACACACGTGGAAATAAATCAACACGGCACGGGCTGATGACTGCGAGAACCAACATGCACCCGGGGCGGAGGGAACACTGCGAGGGCGGCAGCGACCCAGGGTGGGAAGCGGGGTCGGAGAGGGCTCCACGAAGAAAGGGACAGGAGAGGGTTCTCCAAGAGCTTGTCATCAGCCTACTCAAACCACGTAGATAAGGCAGGAAAAGAAATTCAGAGACCCAGGCCAGCAAGTCAGCTAAACGCTACCAGAGCCTCCATGACCTCCATCCTCAGCCAATGGCTGAGTCCTGGCCCTGCAGTTCACCAGCCCAGCGTAAGCCCCAGACGTCAGGACGACACCAGGCAGGCTGCCTCCTCTCTCTGACACCTTTGTTATATGATCGGGCGGGGCGGAAACGGCTGCCTTTACTGAGCTCTTCTAAAAGACTCCGTAAGATAGGTACCGCTAGCCCCTTTTTACAGAAGGGAAACCACCAGAGAAGTTAGGCAACCTGCCCAGCACCACCCAGCAAATAATGGCAGAGTAGGATTCAAAGTCAGGTCTACCGGATACTTTCAAAGCCCACGGTCTCTCCACCGGGCTCAGGCCTCCCTCGGAGCCAGCCTCGTGAGGGACAGGAGGACATGTGTCAACAGGTCATGTCACATGGGGGCGAGAACAGGACTTCCACTATGTGATTTTTTTCCCCCATTCTGCTACCGGTCTGCCCTTGCTCTAATGCCACACTTTTTCCAAAACAGCTTTACTGAGATGTAATTCACATACCATATAATTCAGCCATTCGCAATTTACAGTATATCTAATTCAATGGTCTTTAGTGAATGTAGAGAGTTGTACAACCAACGTCCCAATTTCAGGACATTGTTACCACCTCAAAAAGCAACCCCGTGCACTTTAGCTGCCACCTCCTTCTCCCTCCCGTCTTCCCCGCCCCTCCCCCAGCCCTAAGCAACTACTGCCTCTTGCAAGGTGACCCTTAAAGAGGTTATGGACACACAGTAATCAGGATGTTAATAAAACAGTGCAGACTGCAGTTCTGTGCTTCAGTCTTCCCTCCTGGGCTAAACAGAGCTCCCAGATGAGCCAGGACAGGGCCAGGGAAACGCCGGGCAGCTCAGAGGCAGGTGCTGGGGGGAGGGGGGGAGGTACCTGGCGGCCCCATGCTAGCTGGGCTCCGCGGTTCTCGTTCTCGTGTCCCTGAACTTAGCGAGCGCTCAACGCAGAGCCTGGTGGTTTGGCACCTGCCGGGACGGCAGAAGTCATGCAGAAGCTCTAGAAGACCCCTCTGGTCACAAGGCCCCACACCGGCAGCAATGCCCATCTCCTCATCTCCGGAAAGGCAAACCAGGATCGTATCCACTACCACAGGCTGGCGCCAACCAGATCGGAGTCATATTGAGAAGCCAACTCTTCAAGATTCTCAACTGGTGACGGCCGGGGTGAGAAGGTGCCTCCTGTGCTCTTCCTCAGTGCGGAGGGGAGCTGGGACAAGGGGATCCACAGACCAACCAGGCACGCACTTCCGCGGGGCCCTGATTTCTCTATCACACTTCTCCATACAGGACGCGGAAACTCAGCTGCGTGAGGGGCAGGAAACTCCTCCTCGACACTTAAAAGGAATGAGCTTCCGACAGATGCAAACGGGTGAATCACAGAAACCTGGTGGTGAGCAAAAGAGGGCGGGCGCGAAAGGGTGCCTGCTGTGTGTCTCCACTGACATGAAGCTCTAAACCAGGCCAAACAAACCCACCGGGACGGGATCAGTGTGTGCCTGGGGCTGGGGCCGGGGCCGGGCCGGGCCAGGCCAGGCGGGGGCGGAGTGTACAGGGCACAAGGGAAGTTCTGAAGCGATGGAAATGTTCTCTGTCTTGCTTGGGGCTGTGGCTACACAGGCGTATCCATTAGTCAAAGCCCTTAAATGGGTCCATTCGCTTGTATGGACATTAATATCTCAAGGAGGAGAAAAGGGGAGGGGAGCAGGCAGGGAGGAGGGACTGTGCGGGAGAAGGCAAGAGAGAAAGGAAAAGAAGAAAAGCCCTGTGCAGAACCTGAACATCGGAACTGTCCCCACTCTGCAGGGCCAGTGCAGCAAAGCTGCTTTCACTGAGGACCACACGGCAAGGTGCCTCTGAGCTCCAGGCGGTGTCAGCGTGCGTGTATTGCACTGGGTCTCAGTTCTTAGAACAGCTGGTCCCCTAACAGGCACAAACGATCCCGATGAACCCGAGTGCCCTACCCCCTCACCAGGTGAACTCGGCTCTCCCTTAGCACTGCAGTAAAGAGCACAAGAACGTCTAGTCAGCCGATTAGAAAGGGCAGCTCTTGGTGACAGGTTTCGATGGCTGTTTGACAGTGGGTAAGCAAGTAAAATCTAATGCGAAAATTATAATTATTGGCTTTTCTTTCTCCTCAGATGATAAGTAAATCTGAAATTCTAGAATTAAAATGGGTTCTAGAAAGCCGTCCGATAGGTTATTTGGTGTTGGTTGGTGGAGAGAGTAGTGGCCGTGTTCAAATCCTACTTGTTAGCCTTTCATATTTCTATGGAATAAGACATAAATAGAGCCGTCTTTGCCTTTACTTTTCCCACATATGTATATAAAAAGGAACAATCCAAGCCAAATTTCTAACATTCTCGATCAAAGAAGAAGGTGCCAGAACAAGCTGAACTAAGTACCAGTTCTATCTTTGGAAGAAAAAAAAAAAAAACCCTTTAAAACCCTTTACATAAGCTTCTTTGCTTCCCTGGCACTTGCCCAACGCTCAAGAAAAAAATGAGCCAGACTAATTAAAGCAGAAAGCCCAATTGAGAAAAACCTCAAAGCACCAATGTAATATGAAAAATGTTAATTTCTTTTCTTACACATTTGATAACGTGCCATCGCGAGAAGAAACCCCTGGGCTTCTAACACAACATGTGCGTGGTTAAGATGTCACTCTCGGTTCTGGGGCCCCCTCAGGCCCTCCTGGGTCGACACGCTGAAGATGGAAACTGATCCCTGATGGAAGGTCTGAACTCAAAAAGGAGTGGTGAGCAAGATTTGTGGTGAGTTTTGGGTATCTGCAGGAATAAAGTTAGAGACAGGCTGTGTTCGAGTGTTACTGGCGATTTTCCCCCTCTTGTATGTGCGTGCACCCTCTTTGTGCTAGGCTCCAGGAATTACAAGCTAAATCGCTCCCCACACTTGTCCTTACGCAGCTTAGAGTTTAGGAGGGTAGGGAGACAAGCACACAGGGGACCACCCAGTGTGACGGGTGCTACCTAACAGATAGGAAGCAGGGAGCCCCACGTAGGAGGGTGGGGGAGATGGGAAAACTCTCCGGAAGCTGGGCCATGGGTGGAGTCAGGTAAGGAAGGGGCTGAGGCTCCCTCCTCCCCCAAGAGGGGAGAGGGCACCAGACGGAAGCTCCCAACTTTACCCACCAGGGTTATTTTGTCCACCAAGGGCACTAAAACAAGAAGAAAAACCAATCACCTCCCATTATTTCATTTCAAAGGCATTTTAATAATAAAAAAGGCATTTGACACTAAAAAGCAGGTCATACAACTTCAGAATAAATCAAGAGCCTCAAGCTAAATATCTCTAGCTTTGTAAAGAATAATTACAATGTTGATACTTTGGCCCCATGGCAGTAAAAATACCATCATGAACTGGTGTTTAGAAATTCTACAAATATTAGGTAAAATTAGGGACTATTTATGACATTTTATACACATTTGCCATGATGTTTACATACAATGACTATACTTCCTGATAACCCTGCAAGGTGGGAGGCCTGTCCCCATCTTTTGGAAGAGAAAACTAGAGCTCTAGGGAGGTGGCTTGCCGATGGTCACACAGTGGTGACAGTGCACAGAGCTCTACACTTGGTTCCCTCTGCCAGCGGAGTCCTGGGTCCCACAAGCGTGCCGTGACGGTGTGGGAGAGCTCTGGGAGACCTCTGAGGGCCTAATCAGAACTCAACCTGTTCTGGGGCACCTGGGTGGCTCAGTCGGTTGAGCGTCCAACTTTGGACACTGAGCCTGCTTGGGTTTCTCTTTCTTTCTCTCTCTCTCTCTGCCCCTCCCCTACCCATTCATTTCCTCTCTCTCTCTCTGAAAATAAATAAACTTTGAAAAAATTAAAGAACTAAACATGTTTTATTGTTGCTTTGGAGATGGCAAAGGAAGAATTCAGTTCTTGCCTTTTCTTTTTTTGATAATCCCAAACAACCAACTCAAACCCTTCATGAAACCAAGAGAGGTATAAATATGTAAATAAGTGAAATCACGATCCCAAGCATCCCAGAATGTTCTCATTACCTTCTCCTGCAATTAGACCAGTGCCAGCGATAAAGAAGATGGGAAAGATGGGAGAAGATCGAGAATCCCGATGTGCCAAGAAATAGGGGGCATCCAAACCCTTATTCAAGAATACTGTGCTTCAGCCCGGCCTGTAAATATACACTTAGAGTTTAATGAATGAACCTAAAGCCTGCAGGCACTGTTGAGTGTTGTAGAAATTCAATTTATTTATTTATTTTTTTAGTTTATTTTTATTTATTTTGAAAATTTATTTTTTTTAACGTTTTATTTATTTTTGAGACAGGGAGAGACAGAGCATGAACAGGGGAGGGTCAGAGAGAGGGAGACGCAGAATCTGAAACAGGCTCCAGGCTCTGAGCTGTCAGCACAGAGCCCGACGCGGGGCTCGAACTCACGGACTGTGAGATCATGACCTGAGCCAAAGTCAGCCACTTAACCAACTGAGCCACCCAGGCGCCCCTATTTTTATTTATTTTGAAAGAGAGAAAGAGCAAGCAGGGGAGGGACGGGGGGGGGGGGGGGAGAATCCCAAGTAGGCTCCTCACTGTCAGCGCAGAGCCCAATGTGGGGCTTGAACTCACAGACGGTGAGATCATGACGCAAGCCGGTCAAGAGTTGGTCACTCAACCAACGGAGCCCCCCAGGTGCCCCTAAAAATTCAATTTAAAAGACACACTCTCTAACCCTAAAAGCTCCTGCTCTCAGGTCTGAAATGGGATTATAAATAGAATACCAACGACAAACTTAAAAGTGTGTCTCGTTTTACAAATTTCATGTTTTCCTTCTACTTTTACCACTTAAAATTGAAGCCTACTCTAAACAATCTTAAACACAACATTCCCAGTTGTACTTCGACAAGGCATGAGACCCTGCCAAGTGAGGACATTACAGGCTGGCCTCCATGGGCAAGGTGGAGCTGAGTGGGGCCAAGCAACAGAGAGGGGCAGTGGTGAGCAGGTGCGGGACCCCGGCAGGCTTCTAAGCTCCTCCACCTGTGACACGAAGACAGCCTCAGTTGCCACACCAGGGCTCGGGAAGATGAAGGGAGGTAATGTACACACAGGGCATTTTTACATGGTGGCCGCTGAGGTCATCCCCATGAGGCTGACCCCAGCCAAAGTCGCGGACGGATCAAAAGGGACTCTCCTAGGATAGGGTGGAAACATAGTAGGCAAAGACGCAGGGACTCGGGTGGCAGCAGCACCCCAGGAAATTCAGAGGGCAGGCGACCAATACAGGTCAGAAAATCAACGACGCAATCCGAATGGAGGCAAACCCACGGCGACCACGAGGAACCACATATGGATATGGACGGGGCTGCTTCAGATGGTCTTGCGAAGGAAAATAAAGTGTGGGGGCTCTGCCCAGAAGCCAACCGGGCTGAGCAGCAGAGAGGGCTGAGTCCAGGACAGGTCTCAGGGGCACACGGTGAGCACCCTGGCAGGGGTCGCAGGAGAGAGCAAGCTGTTCAGCCTGGCAGTGGTTGCCCCACATCCGTGCCCGGTGACCCGGCTCAAGACAGAGTATAGACGAGGAGCCCACTTCCCCCGTGAGTGAGACTGAAGTAAAGGACAGGTTACAAGGGCTCAGTTGGTTAAGTGTCCAACTCTTGATCTCAGCCCAGGTCACGATCTCACGGTTCATGAGATCGAGCCCTACATGGGGCTCCATGCTGACAGTGAGGAACCTGCTTGGGATTCTCTCTCTCCTTCTCTCTCTGCCCCTCCCTCACTTGTCCTCTCTCTCACTCTCGTGCTCTTAAATAAGTAAACACTAAAAGAAAAAAAAGAAAAAAGGACAGGTTACAAATGGCTTAAATCACATGATCCCATTTGTTTCTAAAAATCGCATTTGTGTGTGGCAAACGTAATGCTCGGGAGAAGTGAACATCAAGGTACCGACAGTGATTTTCTTCTTTTGAATAATTTGTACTTGTATTTTACAAAGTACGTGCACTGATTTTACAATGAAGGAATAAACGGAGTTCCTTACAAGAGTTTAAACCCAAACGGGTGACTCCAAGGCAGTGCGTGGCAGGCCTGTGGAGGGCCCACGGCTGCACAAAGTGCACTCGGGACCACGACGCTCGGAAGCCTCTGGGCACGGCACACCCAGGGGGCGAACCCCTGCCTGCAAGGCTTCCATAAAACCCCCGTTCTGGACAAACCCTGGAGCAAAGATGCCATCAACCAAAGCCTGACAGAACCTCCAGAGGGAGGCACGTCACCCTTGCAGCTGGTCTCACTGGTTGTGCAGTATTTCACGTGGGAAAGCCAAGGGATGGGGTTCCTGGGCATACCCCACAATTCACTCCGTAACTCCGTCTGAGATCTTATGAACCATTTCCGTACACATACTTAAGTCCTAGGAAGGGTTGAGGCTCTCCAGCCGCATCCAAAAGCAGAAGACACTGGCCCCAGCCTCAGACCAACGATCTCATCCACAGTAGAGCGCTTCTTTAAGACCTCGGCATCACCCAAATTAACTCCACGCAGAGGCGGGTCTGAGGGAGCCACTGTGGAGGGTAAGCACATCTGAGGTTACCAGAAGAACAGAACCAAATGAAGGC
Source organism: Leopardus geoffroyi (assembly GCF_018350155.1). Lineage (NCBI taxonomy): Eukaryota > Metazoa > Chordata > Mammalia > Carnivora > Felidae > Leopardus > Leopardus geoffroyi. The sequence goes on from NC_059341.1 coordinate 136,492,048, forward strand.
CCCGTCCCCAGAGCCATCCACACACAGGCAGGGGAGACTTCTCAGGCTCTCACAGTTTGACGCCTCCCAGTGAGAACCCTGGGAAAGGGGAGTCAGCTGCCAGACAGCCCCTTCCCTAAGAGGGGACAAAGATCCCGGTGCTTCTGGCAACACACGTGACCCACAGAGCTGGGTGACCACCGAACCCATAGCTGTATAAAGGTTGTGACAGGGAAGATGGTCCTGTGACAGTACCTACGTACCTGGATTAGGGCTGGGGCAAATTTATTTTTTTTTAATTTTTAATGTTTATTTATCTTTGCGAGAGAGAGAGAGAGACAGAGCGTGAGCAGGGGAGGGGCGGAGAGAGAGGGAGACACAGAATCTGAAACAGGCTCCAGGCTCCGAGCCGTCAGCACAGAGCCCGATGCGGGGCTCGAACTCATGAGCTGTGAGATCATGACCTGAACCGAAGTCGGATGCTCAACCGACTGAGCCACCCAGGTGCCCCAGGGCTGGGGGAAATTTTATAAACAGTCCAGAGCATTGACTTCCAAGGCCAAGATCTTCTTAAAATGTGGCACCAAGCATGCTTATGATGCTTCATGACAGTGTTCACTTTTACGACTCCTCACTCTGTAACTGTGTTGGCGGGTGAATGGGGGTGGGGGGGGGTTGGACATGAAGAGCAAGCTGACCCAGACCCTGGGGCCCTTTGTGCTTATTCCCCCAGTGTGCCCCTTCCAAATCCACTTCCAGTTCCCTACCTGTTAGAAAGTGTCTTGAGGCTTTGGGGGGGGGGGGGGGGGGGGGGCGGGGCGGGGACTGGGATCTTTAACTGGTACCAGTACTTCTCTGCTTTATTTATCGAAACGCCAGATTCACAATGTGTAATGTTCAAAACAGTGCATATATAAGAAATAGGCCACGTCCAAATTCATTAGATTCAGATGCTCTTTCCAACAAATTAATGTGACAATAGTGAAGATTTTCTGTCTGTTCCACAAACGTATTCCAACTCATCTATGACCTCATTTTCTGCAGGATTAATTTCTGACGGTACACCAATTATTGTGCTATGTCTATGACGTTAAGAAATACTTTCATTACATAATTATTAGCAGTACCACTGAACACTGCTTCATACACAAGCTTGTCTTCCCACGGAGGCCTTGGGGAAGAACCAAATACCTTCAAGATGAGTCCTACCAGCCCAAACGACTCTGGCAACAACCAACATCATAACACCTACACCCTCAAAACCATGTGGGATTCATTGTATCTGCAGACTGGAAATGTTTTCCTCTTCATCTTTTATAGAAAACGTCAACCGTAGGGGAGCCTGGGTGGCTCGGTTGGTTAAATGTCCGACTTCGGCTCAGGTCATGATCTCATGGTTCATGAGTTCGAGCCCCGCATCAGGCTCTGTGCTGACAGCTCGGAGCCTGGAGCCTGGAGCCTGCTTCAGATCTGTGTCTCCCTCTCTCTCTGCCCCTCCTCTACTCACACTCTGTCTCTCAAAAATGAATAAATGTTAAAAATAAAAAAATTAAAAAAAAAAAAGAAAACGTCAACCATATAAAAAGTAAAAAGACTAGAATCATGACCCCTAGTTTCAACAATTACCAATGGAGGGCTGGCCTCGTTTCACTTGTGATTGAGAAAATTGTTCAACGCTCCCAGAATCGTGGGCCCCAGATGTGTTTTCACGGGACCCGGCAGGCCCACAGCACGGGTGCTTACTCTGGGAAGAGACACACGGCAGAGGAGAGGCCCTCACCTGAAGGGAATGGCAACTTTTTGGGGAGCCAGAGCCGCTCAAGCCATGTGTCACACTGAGGAGTAAAAATACCATCCTACAAGGTGACCCTCACCAGGGATCAATCATGCTGACGTCACTGCGCTCCCTGAAACGGTTTCAGGCAGGCGCTTCACCTCTGCCGTATTCTTCCCCACAACTCATAAGTCCCATCCAATAATGTGAAAGAAAAACATGAGGCAAACCCAAAGTGAGGGACATCCCCCCAAATATCCGACCAGCACTCTTCAAAACTGTCAAAGTCGTGATAAACAGGGAAAGGCAGAAACCGTCACAGATGAAGGAGACCAGGATAAACGCGATGTGATGTCCTGGACTGGATGCTGGAACAGACAGAATCTCAGTGGAAAAAGCAGTGAAATCCAAGCACAGTCTGTAGTTTAGCTAATAACTCTGTACCAACGTGAAATTCTTGGTTTTGCCAAGTGTGCTGCGGTTACATAAGATGTTAACATTCGGGGAAACTGGGCGAAAAGCCTGTGGGAACTCTCTGTATTGTCTTTGCAACTTTTCTGCATACCTCAATTTTTTCCAAAATAAAAAGCTTATCGCAGAAAAAATAATATAAAAAATTCAACTGGCTAATAAAGTGTTCATTATACCCTTTATGAGGAGTCGGTGGCAATGTGGCCTTCCTTCTAAAATTCATCCAGGGAAGACGAAGCGTGAAGAAATAAAACAGTTTGCTAAAGAGTCTCAAAGAAAGGGAGCCCGCTGACCTGAAGGAAGCTGAAGGCCGTTCAAGGTCGCTGACGCTGTGCACCACTGGACGCGGGAGCATCTGACTGTAGCAATGAACTGGGTTGACAGAGGTGCCACCAAACCACGAGACTGCACTGCCTGGTCTCCCCACTCCAGCCTCAGCAGAGCCCGCGAGGAACAGGCCCGGGCTCCCGCCCTCCCTTCCCGCCCAGCCTCTCCCCTCCAGAGCCTCTCTTGGTTCACTCAGCAAGCTCTGAGGGTCTGCCGGCTCGCAGACTGAAAACAATAAAAGGAGGAGGGATTACATACCACTGTATGAGAATTCATTTTTAAAAAAAGTTTTTTGGGGGCGCCTGGGTGGCTCAGTCGGTTGAGCGCCTGACTCTTGATTTCAGCTCAGGTCATGATCCCAGGGTTGTGAGATCAAGCCCTGAGTCGGGCTCTGCGCTGACGGCACAAAGCTTGCTTGGGATTCTCTCTCCCTCTCTCTCTGTCCCTCCCCTGCTCACTCGTGCACTCTCTCAAAATAAACATTAAAAAAAAAAATTTTTTTTTCTAATGTCTATTTTTGAGATTGAGAGCGACAGAGTACGAGGGAGGGGACAGAGAGAGAGAGAGAGAGAGAGAGAGAGAGAGAGAGAGAGAGAATCCTTAGCAGGCTCCAGGCTCTGAGCTATCAGCAAAGGGCCCGACACGGGGCTTGAACTTGTGAACTGTGAAATCATGACCTGAGCCAAAGTCAGACGCTCAACCGACTGAACCACCCAGGCACCTCAAAATAAATAAACATGTAAAAAATAAAAACAAAAAATAGTTTTTTATAAAGCTCGAGAAAAGATGAGCTGTTATCAGAAATGCACTGGGTGGTGGGGGGGTTACCTGGCTTGCTCAGTTGGTAGAGCATATGACTCATAATCCCAGGGTCATGAGTTCAAAGCCCCACATTGGGTGTGGAGCCTACTTAAAATTTTTTTTTTAATTTTTATTTTTTAACGGGGGCACCTGGGTGACTCAGTCGGTTAAAGACCAGACTTCAGCTCAGGTCATGATCTCATGGCTTGTGAGTTCGAGCACCGTATTGGGCTCGGTGCTGAGAGCTCAGAGCCTAGAGCCTGCTTCAGATTCTGTCTCCTACTGTCTCTGCCCCTTCCTCATGCGCGCGTGAGCTCGCTCTCTCTCTCTCTCTCTCAAATGAATATTTTAAAACATTGTTTTTAATTTTTAAGAAAAGAACTGTGCACTAGCAAGTATGAGGCTGAGCTCTGCACAGGGAAAGGGCTGGAAGCAGCAGAAGCAGGATTCTGCCTTTGGTCTTTCTGACCCGGAGACCATGCTTGGAAGGGCTGAGCCTATCGCCTCACAAAGACTGAAAATTCACTGGTGCTTTTCAATAGCTTTGCATGTGCTTCTTCGTAACAGTGCCTTCCCGTATTTGAAACAGGACACAGTTCTAGAAATCAAAGCGCACACCTGGGTTTTCAAATCATAAACAGCATATGGGGATTTAATTCATTCAGAACTGGATTTAAGAAGACTTTTGTGGCCGGAGTCAACACAAAGTAAGCACGTCAGCACAGCCAATGTCCTCCTGGGCGCTAGAGCAAACGTCCTGCACTTGAAGGTCAGCCCACGGAAGAATTTATGTGAAATACTCCCGCCCAAGCGCTCTGCAGCAAAATTACTGAGAGACAGAGAGAACCAGTAGCGATTTTTTTTAAACAATCTTAAAAAAAAAAAAAAAAAGAAGACAGCTAAAAAAAGGTTGTACTTGTTCTCCAGAACAACAGTTTGAAAACGACAGAGTCTGCCATGTTTCTCATCAATGAGCAACTTCATTATTTCTGCTTATCCAGTAATTGGAGAGTAACTGAAGACTGTCCTGCAAAATTCAGGTCAAAACTCCCCCAGCGCCCTGAGTGACGCAACCAGGAGTCTGTACAATAGGGTCACTGCCCGACGGCCCTCCACTGAGCCTTCGCTTTTCAACGTCACACTGAGAAAAAGGCCCACGTAGGCTTTTTTCTATTCATTTTTTAAATGCTGTATTGAGTTAGAAACTGTCCAAATACACCCTGGACTTTACACATTTGATAGACTCTAGAGGACAAGCTCTCGGGCCCCGTACCCAGGCTCGCCAGGCCTGGCAAGCCCCACACCGGCACCAGGCACAGCAGCCTTCCCCGGACGCCCAACGGGGCCAGGGTGCTCGGCTGTAAGAAGACCGGCAGGTCTTGTCTCAGGTTGCTGAGGGGATTAGGTGAGATAAAACACCTGGTCTGGTACCTGACAGCCTACCGTGTCCCAAAATCTCAGTCTCCTTCCCTCCAAATCCCTCTATCCACTCTCCTTCTGGTTGCCCTCCAAGACCTAGGTACCACGGAACAACAAAAAGCCAATTCCACTGAGGAGCCAGCACAGCTCTTTCCCGTGGGCACCAGATGACAGGTACCACACCCACCACACTCATCTATCAATTGCCTATGAATTTCATTTGTACTCCAACGACCTCTACACGGATTTCCACGAAGGAGGATTTCCTCAGTGCTCCTGGTCTGTTACCCCATGTCTAACTCCTCCCCGGGGGAACAGCAGCACACTCTTCTTGGTGGGCAGGGGACAGCTACCAAACACAGGCTTCTTGTCTGGGTGGAGATTATCATTAAAAGATCATAAGCAAGAGGAACAAGGCCGGTGGCACCATAATCCCAGATTTCAAGATCTACTACACGAAGCTAAAGTACTCAAAACAATACGGAACTGGCACAAAAACAGACAGATCAATGGCACGGAACAGAAAGGCCGGAAATAAACCCACACTTATATGGTCAATTAATCTTCGACAAAGGAGGCAAGAATATTCAATAGGCAAAAACAGTCTCTTCACTAGGAAAGACTGTGCTGGGAAAACTGGATAGCCACATGGACCACTTTCTCACACCATACACAAAAATAAACTCCAAGTGGACTAAAGATCTAAATGTGAGACGTGAAACCATAAAATTCCCAGAAGATACATAGGCAATAACCTCTTGGACAACAGCCTTAACAATGTATTTATGGGTAAGTCTCCTCAGGCAAGGAAAACAAAAGCAAAAATAAACTATTGGGACTATACCCAATAAAAATAAACAGCTTTTGCACGGCAAAAAGAACAAAAAAAAAAAAAAACGATCAAAAAAGCAAAAAGGCAACATACTGAATGGAAGAAGAGATTTGCTTGTGATATATCTGGAAAGGGGTTAACACCCAAAATAAAAACTTATACAACTCAACACACACACACACACACACACACACATACACACACACACGAATTGAAAAATGCGCAGAGGACTGAAATAGACATTTCTCCAAACAAGACACACAGATGGCCAACAGACATAGGAAAAGATGTTCAACATCACTGACCATCAGGGAATGCAAATCAAAACCACAATGAGATGTCACCTTACACCTGTCAGAATGGCTAGTCTGAAAAAGACGATTAACAGGTGTTGGTGAGGACGCAGGGAAAAGGGAACACTCATGCACTGTTGGCAGGAATGTAAACTTGTGTGACTGCTGTGGAAATGGTATGAAGGTTCTTCAAAGCATTAGAAATAGACGTACCATATGATCCAGTAACTCCACTACTGGGTATTTACCCAAGAAAACAAAAACACTAATCTGACAAGATACATGCACTGCTATGTTTATTGCGGCATTATTTACAATAGCTAGGATACGGAAGCAGTCCAAGTGTCCATCAACAGATGAACAGATAACAAAGATGTGGTACGTGTGTCACACACACTGGAGTATCGCTCAGCCATAAAAAAAGAATGAGCTTTTGCCCTTTGCAAGAATATGGATGTGGACCCAGAGAGTATTGTGCTAAGGGAAATGAGTTAAGGACAAATACCATTTGGTTTCAGTTATATGTAAAATCTAAAAAACAAAACAAACAAAAAACAACAGAAACAGACTCATACACACGGAGAACTGGTGGGTGCCAGAAGGGAGGTGGGTGCAGGGATGGGCGAAATAGGTGAAGGAGATTAAGAGGTACAAACTTCCAGTTATAAAATAAGTAAGTCACAGATGAAAAGCACAGCGCAGGGGATGCAGGCAATAATGCAGTAATAACGCCGCGTGGCGACAGACGGCAACGGCACTTACCATGGTGGGCACCGCGTAACGTGCAAAATTGTCAAAACACCACGTCGTGCACCTGAAGCTAATATAACATTGTACGTCAACTACACTTCAAGAACAAAGCAAAAAAATAAAATAAAAATAAAAATAAAAATAAAGAAGAGGTCATCGGCACTGGACTCATTAAGGCCTCTTTTCCTTCCCTCTCCCCTGCAGACCAATGCAAGGCCGCCATCTGGAGCAAAGATACCTGCCCGGGAGACCCAGCGAACCTTCAAGGAGGCCATGCCCGAAGGCGGGTCAGGGAGAGCCAGCAAATCCACCCGGCTAGTGCCACCATATCCTCCACGTCTGTTATGAAGGGGGTATCTGGTCACTTCTGACACTCGTGGCATCTCTCACGGGTCCCAACCTTAGTGAGTGTAACCTACTAACTCACTCAAACCCGATTCCAATCGGTACTCAATGATGAGCATTTACGAAGCTCTCGTCGTATGCTCACTGTAAAAGTGCTAATTTTAAGGGAGACAGAGATCCACTTAGAGAGTCTCCGTCCTTGAGGTTCACTCATAAGGAAGATAAAACCAAATACTTTAATAAAAGGCAGAATGGTGGTAACCTGATCAGGCACAGACCAGGAACAGACCCTCAGGGCCAGAGGTAGGAAGAAATGGGGAGCTGTCATTTCATGGGGACAGATTCAGTCTGGGAAGATGAAAACGCTCTGGACACGGATGGTGGTGGTGGTTGCACAACAATGGGAATGTGCTTCATGCCACACAATCACACAATTTAAATGTTTATTTATTTTGAGACAGCAAGAGTGAACAAGCAGGAGAGGAGCAGAGAGAGAGAGAGAGAGAGAGAGAGAGAGAGAGAGAGAGACTCCCAAGCAAGCTCTGCACTGTTAGAGCAGAGCCTGACGCAGAGCCTGACGCGGGGCTCGAACTCACCAACTGTGAGATCATGACCTGAGCTGCAATCAAGAGTCAGACACTTAATCGACTGAGCCACCCAGGTGCCCCAGAAGTGAACAATTTCAAATGGTTAAAATGGTTCAAATGGTAGGGGTGCCTGGCTTGATCACTCATCGGTGGAGTATGTGACTCTTGATCTCGGGGTTGTGAGTTCAAGCCCCATGTTCTGTGTAGAGATTACTTTAAAAAATAAAATCTATGAGGCGCCTGAGTGGCTCAGTCAGTTAAGCATCCGACTTCAGCTCAGGTCGCGATCTCGCAGTTAGTGGGTTCGAGCCCCACATGAGGCTCTGTGCTGACACCTCAGAGCCTGGAGCCCTCTTCAAATTCTGTGTCTCCCTCTCTCTCTCTGCCCCTCACCCTCATGCTCTCTCTCTCTCTCTCTCTCTCTCTCAAAAATAAACATTTTTTAAAAAGTTTTTTAATCAAAAGTAAACATTTAAAAATTTTTAATAAAATCTTTAATTAAAAAAATAGAATGGTTTAATTGGTAAATTTTATATTATGCATACTTTACTACAATAAAAAAAGTCAATTTTAATTTAAAAAGAAAACAAACAGACCAACACATATTTCTAAACTCCTCTATGGCAGAGGTGGTGTCCCAAAGTCTCTCAATAGTGATGCCACATCAACCAGTCATCCACATGGAAGAAAATAATACTGGATTCCTACTTCACACAAAAAAAACAATTACAAAAATCAACTTCAGATAGACTAAGGCTTCATGTGGAAAGCAAAACTTTAAAATTCGTAGGAGAGGGGCGCATGGGTGGCTCAGTTGGTTAAGCGTCTGACTTTGGCTCAGGTCGTGATCTCACGGCTCGGGAGTTCGAGCCCCATGTCGGGCTCTGTGCTGACAGCTCAGAGCCTGGAGCCTGCCTCAGGTTCTGTGTCTCCCTCTCTTTCTGCCCCACCCCCCACCTGCACTCTGTCTCTATCTCTCAGAAATAAATGTTAAAAAAAACTTTCGTTAGAAAAAAATAAATATCTTTATAGACTCAAGGCTAGGAAGGGTTTCCTTCAAAAAGTCATTAAAAGTACCAGATCGTTAAAGAAAAGATTTAATCTAGTGAACTGCACTGAAATTAAAAATGTTTACCAAAAGATAGCATAATGACAATAAAAACACATGGACAAGGTAGGAGACAATATCTGTATCTCATTGAACCAGCAAATCGGCTACTATGCAAATGAAGAAGAACCAACACAAATCAGTAAGGAAAATACAGACAACCCAAGAGACGTACAGAAGACTCATCAGGCGTCACCAAGGAGGACCCATGGATTGCTAACACCCACATGAAAAGATGCTCATCATCAGTAACCAGAGAGACGCAAATGAAGGCCAGAATGAGAAGAACACTGACAACCATTAGATGGGCACAATTAAGGAGCGCGACAATAGGGGCGCCTGGGTGGCTCAAGCGGTTAAGCGTCCGACTCTTGATTTCTGCTCAGGTCATGATCTCACGGTTCGGTTCGTGACTTTGAGCCCTCCATCGGGCTTTGCGCAGATAGCACAGAACCTACTTGGGATTCTCTCTCTCTCTCCCCCTCTCTGCCCCTCCCCGCCCCAAGAATGAATGAATGAATGAATGAATGAATAAATAAATAAACAAACATTTTAAAATTTGTTTAAAAAAAGGAAGTGTGACAATGGCCAGTGTGGAAGAGAATGTCTATGCATGTGATTAATTTTATAGGCCAAGTTGACTGTCACAAAGTGCCCAGGTATTTGATCAAACACTATTCTGGGTTTTCCTGCAAGGGTGTTTTTAAATAAGATTAACATTTTAATCAGTAGATTGCCTTCCACAATGTGGGATGATCCTAATCGAATCAGCTGAAGATACGGACAAAATAGCCAACCCTCCCCCGAGCAAGAGAGAATCCTCTTTCAGCCGGCCTTCAGGAGGGCCTGGACTGTAGCATGGTGTCTCCAGGGCTCGCACCTGCTGGCCCAGACTGTAGATTTGGGCATGTCAGTCTCCATAACCGCGTAAGCCAATTCCTCAAAATAAATCTCTTTCTACATATACACACATCCTATTGGTTCTGTTTCTCTGGAAAACCCTGACTAATACAATGCACACAATGAGGGGCGCCTGGGTGGCGCAGTCGGTTAGGCGTCCGACTTCAGCCAGGTCACGATCTCGCGGTCCGTGAGTTCGAGCCCCGCGTCGGGCTCTGGGCTGATGGCTCAGAGCCTGGAGCCTGTTTCCGATTCTGTGTCTCCCTCTCTCTCTGCCCCTCCCCCGTTCATGCTCTGTCTCTCTCTGTCCCAAAAATAAAAAAAAAATAAAAAAACGTTGAAAAAAACAAAACAAAACAATGCACACAATGGAACACTATTCACAGTAAAAAGGAATTTGCAGATTACTTACGATTCTCTTTTTATAAAGCTCATAAACAAAAAGTGAATACATTGGTTATACATGCATACATATTCTTTTTTAAGTTAAAAAAATTAAAAAATTTAAAATAAAATAATTAATTAAAATAAAAATTTTTTTTAAAAAAAGGCAGGTTAATGAGCGAATGATAAAATATCCTGGAATACCTTTACCCACTGGCAGGAAATACCTACTAGGAGCTTCCCTGTGGTGCAGGACTGTTAAATTCCCAAGCTGGGAGGCTGGCTTCAAGGTCATTATTATGCTTCAAAACTTGCATAGACCAGTCTAGAAGCTGCCATCTGACCCGAAGCCCAGGGTTCAGAGCACTCAAGCCTTCCCTCCCCCTCATTTCAAGAACACTGGTCCACTTATTTTGCATGTGGAAGAGGAAGGGAGAAGTCAGAGATTATGGCTGGGCTAACCCCTCGCAGAGAGGGTACAGAACGGCGGGCACCTGCCAGGTTACCCGCGCTGCCACTGGCCCTCAGCAATCTGGACGCTGCACTCCGTTCCCGGTACTTGTACTGCCCCTCTGGCCAGTGAGGTGGCTCCTCGAGGTAACAATCGTCTCCGCCACCCAACCCCAGGAATTCATTCCTGGTTCCTGCAGGGTGAGGTCAGGAGCCACACCTGGTGGTGAAAGGCCAGTGGGAAGTCCTCGGGACAAGTGGTCACATGCTCCAGACAGAAGACAAGCACAGGGCCAGCTCACTGGACAGACACTGCCACAGCCCCTCCTCCGGCCCCTCTCCCCATGCACCTGTCACATCCACAGGATCATCTGGGGGCTCACGGTCGTGAAGGAACAGGGGTGCAGGCGGGCCTCCCTGTCGTGCTGGAACTTAACAGAACGACAACTGAATGTGCTTGCTGCTGCTTCTGGGAAATACTTCCGTATTTATGTAGATTCCTTCTATGACCATTTTACTTAGAATTTCATCAGGATTAGCTGTTGGATTTTATTATATGCCTTTTAAACATCTGCTAACACAGTCAACGTAGGTTTTAATTTTATGTAGTGAATTGGTCAGCATAACATTGAGTACTTACCAGGCACCAAGCCCTGTTCTCATCACCGTGGACGTATTTATCCCACATTTGGCCCTTACGTCAACCCTGTACGACGTGCTGTTCTTGTGCTACTGATTTTACAGATGACACCAAAGCTCAGGAGATTTAAATAACTCAGCCAAAGTCAGAGAGTTAACAGACGTCAGGACTGGAACACAACATGCTCCTAAGCCCTGAGCCAGAGCCTCCGCCGGCTGACACACTTCCTGTTAGGCTACCCTGTGCTCCCGTAATAAACCTTACTTGGTCATGGAGAGTAAAGCTTTTTTTTTTTTTTTTTTTTAAATTCAAGTACAATTAACATACACTGTTATTATCAGTTTAGGATGTACAATAAAACGATTCAACAATTCTGTACATTTCTCAGTGCTCATCACCATAAATGTACTATGCATCCCCTTTATTTCCCCATCCCCCAGCCCACCTCCCCTCTGTAATCTTTTATTACACCACTATATTCAAATTACTGTTCTAGTTAGAAATATATTTAGAAACGTTCCAAATATATATAAACATACATATGCATACACACACAGGAAATTGGTCTATAGTCTTCTCTAGACCATGGATGGAAGAGGAAATCTACACACTGTAGAGACAGACACAGAGGACTACATAAAAATTTTTAAGCTTTATGGAAAAAGACATCTAAACAAAATAAAAACAAATTATAGGAACAACAGCCAGAGGGACATATTTGCAATTCATACAACAAGGGATTTATAGCCCAACGTACAGAGCTCCTAAAAACCGAAAAGCAAATTCAATAAAAGAAAAAAAATGGACAAGGATTATGGATAAAAAAAACTCCTAGAAGAAATACAAACAGCTAATAAATATGTGTGATGTTCCTCAGCCTCACCAGTACTCAGGAAAGTATAATACAACAATGGGATGCTATTTTCACCCATCAGATTAGCAAAAGACAAACATCTAGCGCCTGGTGGAAATGCCCAGAAAAGGCACACAAGTCACACGCTGTTGCTGTAATTATGTCCTACAAAAAGGCTGAAGCAATTCAATCCGGCCCAACTACCGAAAACTACTGCCGTGGGGAGATATCCAGAATACAGCATTCACTCACTCACTCACTCATTCAACAACAAACACGTACAACACACAGAGCACTTTGTCAGAGCTCTGTTTCTCAGACAGCTTAAATTCAGGAGTCTGTAAACTAAAAGGAAGTGAAAACAGCCAGTTGCTGAGCGGTGCCTACAGTATGTTCCTGCTTTTATTAAAACATGCTCTGATGTCTGAGAGAGCCTAGAGAAAGTTGTGGAAAGCTCGGCTATACCAGGTCAGTGCTGGTTTATCTCCACAGTGTTGTGACTGGAAGTTTACCACTGCCTGGACGTGTATACATCTTTCTGTTTCGCTTGGCATGAACATAGAGTAACAAAGGCAGTAACCTGTAACTTCGAAAAATCTAAGAAAGAGTATTATGGCTTTGGTTTACACACGACAAAAGAACAGCACAAAGTCCACATCGGCTTGGGGCGCAGAGCCCAGAGTCCACCCCCTGTCAGGCCGACGGGTGCAAAGCTGGGCTCTCTGCTCCGGGATGACGCTGTGTCTCCTCACTTGAATTCACCCACCCACACAGGGGGTATCTCAAGAAGACTTTGTCTCTCATACAGACAGTAAGTTTTGGGAGGCAGGCTGGAAACATGGCTTGAACTCTTGAGTTCCTATGGATGACACGCTACATACTTTTAGCCTCTAGAAGTTCAGGTGAACTCATCTGAGACACATACCAAAGTGTCTCTGCATCCTGGATGCATCCTGGCCCTTGTTAACGTATTATCCCACTTCACAGGGCGCCCTGCAAAGCCTTTCCCAACAGGCTGCTCCTTGCCCAGCACCCATTTCTCCCCTTCTAGCTACGGCATTCCAACTGGGCTTTGGGGGGGGGTCCCCCCACCCCTTGGAAACAATCGTCCCTTCCCTGACTCCTTTTCGGTCTGTGAGGCACCCCACCCGCTGTCTTCTAAGGAAGCAATTTTATGCTCAGGTTAGCTTAGGACCACAGAACCGTGACTGGTACACCGTTTCGTGACTGAAAGGAACACCATCCTTCTTGACAGATCCACTGGAGCAGAGCACAAACACAGGAATTTTAAAGCTTTGTCACTTAGAAATAGCCTGTGCCTCTACAAAGGACGGAGACACAGAAACTTCAAAAATAGATTTACTTACCACTGCCCAAGACCCAGTGACAGTTACATACGTTTAAATCTCTACTTACAGAAAAATATGCGGCTGAACACAGAAAGAAATGATTGGCCGGTCAAATACCTGCTACTCCATGCAGTCTGACCCCTTCCTGCTGGGAGCACAGGTTCTCTCTGAAGACATCTGCCACTCTTCGACTTGTGTATCAGTTACTGAAATACAGCAGCGGCCCCCACGAGGCTGGAAGCTTCCGGAGAACAGACTCCCCATCTAATTTACTAAAGGACCCTCTTGGTATATCAACTGCATGTGGCAAACAGACCCCACACGCTGCCCAATGTGCTAAGCAAGTGTTTGTCCCTGGGAATATTAGCACCGGGAAACCTCACTAAAAGGGAGTTGGGGAGTTCTGGCAGGGGGAGCTCCCAAGCCCCCCACCGATTGGTCAACTGCAGACCCAAGAGGAAGAGAAAGACTTGACCTTGCACGCATACTACTCCACTACTCCAGTAGGGGGAAGAGACGCTTCCCTATCCCCTTGGTCAAGGGCTCAGCCAATGAAGACCCACCATACTTTGAACTCCCAGATTACTCCAATGGACTTTTAGTTTGTAACAACCTTCTCAGCTTACCCCTTTCTCCTTAAAAAAGCACACCTCTCTGCTGTTCCCTGGACTTGTCTACAGTTTTGCCAAAACGGGTTTGGCCCGGATTGTAATTCTCTTATTCCTGAATAAACTGAATAAACGCTTCTTTTGCTGGTAAAATAACTGGGAATTTTTATTTTTTTTTTTTTAATTTTTTTTTTCAACGTTTATTTATTTTTGGGACAGAGAGAGACAGAGCATGAACGGGGGAGGGGCAGAGAGAGAGGGAGACACAGAATCGGAAACAGGCTCCAGGCTCTGAGCCATCAGCCCAGAGCCCGACGCGGGGCTCGAACTCACGGACCGCGAGATCGTGACCTGGCTGAAGTCGGACGCTTAACCGACTGCGCCACCCAGGCGCCCCAGGAATTTTTATTTTTAAAGTCAACATCCCCAAACCTATTTATGCCGTTGTACCAATAAATATACGGGTACAAAAATAAGCATTTACATATAGATATACGTATATGTGTATTTGTACGTACACACACACACACACACACACACACTTAACTAAAGAAACCCATGAAATAACTACGGTTGTTTCTACGAAAATTACAAGTTGCTAAATTTTTTTTAAGACTTTTATAAACCCTAACTAAATTACAGGTGTGGGTGAGACAGGTAAGACAAGTATAAAGGATTGGGTGAAAATGTGTAAAACGTTTCAGATTTAGCAACTCAGACTGCTTCATGCATCTTCTTGGTTGTCAACCCTCTTCATCCAAAAACTGAATACGGAAGACAATAAATTACGGGTGTGGTTTATGCAGGAAAACGACTCACAGTTCTGATTCGCAGACAGAAAGTAAAAGGTCAATAAGAGACTGGCATATGAGATGCACTGATTTTTTCTTTTATGTTAAAAATAAAATGCCTAAACTCTGTGGTTTTTGTATGATTCTTGCTTTATCCAGCCCCATCAGTTAGCTGACGGGTGGGTGGCCTGTCTCGGTCTCACGAGACAAATGCTGAGCGACCGCTGACCAGGCATCACGTCAAGTGCCAAGGACAGTGCTGCCTCAAGGGAAACACACTAGAAGACGACTGGGCTGGAGGAGGCGCCCACAGTCTACGGGACACAGCACTTAGCAGAGCAGAAGCATTCTTCCCCACCATCAATGAAAACAGAACAGCTGTGTAATGTTTACAGACCAAGACAAATTAATAAAAGTACCTAGTTCAGAATTCTCAACTTCCAATCTGGAAGAAAAGCCCCGGGCTTCCCTGATGGTGCTCTGATGTTGATGTCAGCCTGCTAACAAGATTCTGCTCCCCGCCGTGCTTGCCCGTCTCCCCAGACCACATCTGGGGACAAAGCGAGACTTACGTGCCTGACCCCGGCCAGCTGGGTAATATACCCCTGATGCAAAGCTGACTCCAAGGGGAAAAACCACTCCCTTTACTCAGCACTTCAGGGCATCCGGGAATAAGGAGCAAAGTAAACGAGAAGGAAACGGAAATTAAATTGCTCTTACCTCACCTGGGCCAAGAGGTGGCAAAGCTGTGGCCTAATTTGACTATTACCACCGGGGGAAGGGCTGAACACCTCCGCATTACAGACACACAGGGCTCTGCCCCTTGGCATATCAACAATGCCACCAATTTAATAACGATGAGATTGCAAAGCCAAGCGGTTTACAACTTCAAAAGACTACTCCAAAAGAGACAACTGCTTACCCAAAAAAAGCAAGGCGGGGGAGGCAGTTGGAAAACAGAAGTGAGGCCAATACTTAATCTTCCTTATTCTAAATTAAATCCTAGGGGCGCCTGAGTGACTCAGTCAGTTAAGCGTCTGACTTTGGCTCAGGTCATGATCTTCCGGTTGGTGAGTTGGGGCCCCGCGTCGGGCTCTGTGATGACAGCTCGGAGCCCAGAGCCTCCCTCGGATTCTGTTTCCCTCTCTCTCTGCCCCTCCCCTATTCTCTCTGCCTCTCTTTCTCTCAGAAGTAAACATGAAAAAAAATTTGTTTAATCCTAAAAATGGATATACATTGGTTTGTTTAAGTAACCAAAAGTCAGGAAAGCCGGCCGCTTCCTATAAAGAATGAAGTCAGGAAGCGTGTGGGACAACATGACCAGAGAGAAGCCCTCTCCTCTTTCAGCGGCTCACCTCCCCGATCGCGGTGCTCACCCCCGGAGCCGCTTCTATGGGCTCCACACGCCACCCACCAGCGCCTGAAGATGGGTGCGCTTGGAGGCTCCGTGGCGGCAACTCATGGTCCCCTGACCATGTCCAGACCCAGTTCCAGGGCTCAGCAGGGTCACCCCTTACTAACCAGCACCCCCAATCAGCCACACCGCCCACCAGCCCTCAGCCAACCCCTGAGCAGGGCCCACGTGATTTTGAAACACTCACAAACATCAAAGAGCACGACGAATCACGCCCCCCACCCCCCCAACCCCACATCTGCCATCCAACCTGTGTCTGCCTCTGCACCACGCCTACTCTGGAGGAAGGAGTCAAGTTTGAAAAAAATCCTTGTCATCTGGCAGGTGCCCCCACCCTACCCCCACCCTGGCCTCACTAAGCAAACCCCAGGTGCCGCCCCCGGCTCCACAGCCCTATCTCCTCTTGAAGCAATTCCACCCACCCCACCCCACCCCACCCCCACTGCGCCCCGCCTCGCTGCAGGAATGCAGGACTGACGCGTCCATTATGGGTCCACAGAGAGCCGCTGGCCGCCTGTCTCCACACCCACACACCAGCAGAAAGGGCACATCACGGTCACCTTGACTGAGCGTCGGGGGTCTGGCCCGCTGCAAATGTCCAGAGTCAGGAGGTTGGAGGTGTCATTTCAAAATCGACGATTCCCGTGCTCTGTAAGCTTGGTCAAGCCACCCCGAGTCAATTTCCCTTTTCCCAGAATGAATACAGAAAAAGAAGCAGTGGACAAGAGAGACACACGAAAAGGAAGAGCAACAGCTCCACTGGGAGATTTAAAAGAGGGAAATGATAGCTAGCAGAAGAGACTCGCCCAACGGAAAAGGAAACGCGATCCAAACTAAGCAAAACGGTGCCGCTGTTGGAAGCCACAAAGCTCAGCCACAGAAGCGGTCGGCAGGTCTGGCAAACATCCCAGCTGTTTAGGAAAGAGCAGTGGCCACCCAGCCGAAACGTCCACAAGTATACATCAAGGCGGCATCCATCCGGCTCAAGGAAATTGAAAAGAGTGACCTTGGTGCCCCGTCCCCTTTCCAGCCTGTGCTCCGGGCAGCGCCGCTCGGTCCCACCGCACCTCAGATCCTGGACCTCAACTACTGGTTCCCACCACATGTTCATGGAGGCCTGGCAGGGGCCCCATACTGTCCTCGGAGGGGAGGACAGGGGACAGATGGGCCCCCGCTCATGTGACGGGGACAGCCGAACAAAAGGATGGAGGTCACATCCATAGAAACCCAGGTGTGAACACAATGACTTCAGACATACCGCTGAGACTGCAGGATGGGGACAACATTAGACTGAGTGGCCAGGGAGGGTCCGCTGAGGAGGTGGCTTTGGTGCTATGACCCGAAGGAGCCAGACAGACAGGACAGTCCGGGGAGTGGACACCACATGTGCAAAGACCCTAAGAAGGGGCCGGTGCCACTGCCTCAGACATCTGCCTCTCGGCTCTGTCCTTTTCTCTCCATTCCAGAAAACCTTCCGGAACTCAGATCTGAGCTCACCTTACTCTTCTGCTTAGAGACCCCTGTTAATCCCAGGAGAGAGAGAACAGGAGGATCCCCGAGGCTGCTGTCCTCAGGAATCAATGCCTAACGTACAGCATGGTGACCACACTCGATAATACTGTGTTGTACATCTGAAAGTTGCCAAGAAAGCAGATCTTGAACATTCTCAGTACAAGGAACAAAAAATCTGTAACTGTGCGGTCACGGATGTTACCTAGACCAACGGTGGCGATCACTTCGCAAAATATACAAACATCGAATTGCTACTGTATACCTGAAACTAACATAATGTTATACTGTCCTTTATATCTTAATTTTTTTTTAATTTCAAGTGAAAAAAATTAAACTTTGTTGATTCCTACTGCCCATGTAATAGTCCCTGAGAACCAAACTTCTTGTGTGGATTTCACTCCATGTAAATTATACACAGAGGCACAGACATCCCTACTTCCTCCAGGGAGCCGCTCTTTATGACTTACCAGCTGGGCCCCCAGCACTCTCCCCTCACGCCACTCTGACAGCTAGAGAGTCCACCACCCCTCTGATACTTGGTTAATGAGAAAAGGTATTTCCCATGGTTGGGGAGTGTCTGCCTCTCTACCCCTCCCCCCGCACCGCCAACACACAGACCAGGACAGAGCCGTGCACTTCATCGCGGTCAGGTGAACAAAGGACACACGTCACCCGACACCCCAGCGCGGAACTCTGTGTGAGCACAGGCCACGTGCTCACATCCCAGGCTACCCTCACCGCTCTCTGCAGCCTGGCCCAGACCCACTGGACACTGGGAGAAGGGTCTATGCCAAGGAGCTCAAGAGTGTGGCACATCAACCAATCCCACGGCAGAGGTGAAAGCCCAAGACAGACCTGGCTGTGCACTTACTGGCTAGGTGACTGTGAACACATACCTTTACCTTCCTGAGCCTCTCTGTCTCCTCCCCATGTAAAAAGGAGGCAGCATTAGCCTTGCAGCACTACAGTGAGAGGTGGATGGAACATACGTGAAGTACCTGCCACGTGCTGGACCACGGATACCACCGGCTGGCTCTCCACAGAGAAGGACTCCAACCCTACATACAACCGGCCCCCCCCTCGAGGACCTCACCGGCCACCCACCACGGTCCTTCAAGACCACCCACTCTGAGTTCAGGACCGACAGCTCCACACCTCACTGGTGCCATGTCCAGAAGTCAGGCACGTGCCAAGAGCAAGAGTGGACCACGGCCACATGAAACTTGAACTCATTTTCATAAAGATACAACTCAACCTTCCATTTCCCTTACCTCCCTCCACTGCCCGTTCCCCAGTAGAAAAGTAGACAGGTGAGATTGCTAAATCCTGCCTCCCAGTAACCCAAAAGGGAAAACATGTTCTGCAATGAACTGAAAATTTCATTCAAAGGTTTGTATCTCAACAACCCCTACGAGTCCAGCCACAGGGCCCACTGGCCGGATGTCTAACTGCTCCCAGCACCACGGCAGCTCAGGAGTAAACCCACGCAGCCACGGCATGCAGACTGCAGTATAATGCAGCAAAGCCTTCCTAAATAGCTCTGTGCTAAACACAGTTAACGTTTCTTGTCAAACTTCCTTCTCTTTCTTACTTTAAAAAACTTTTTTTAATATTTGCTTATTTTTGAGAGAAAGAGAGACAGAGCATGAGTGGGGGAGGGGCAGAGAGAGGGAGACACAGAATCTGAAGCAGGCTCCAGGCTCCGAGCTGTCAGCACAGAGCCTGATGCAGGGCTCGAACCCACGAACCGCAAGATCATGACCTGAGCCGAAGTCAGGCACTTACCTGACTGAGCCACCCAGGCACCCACACCAAACTACACTTAATCCATGATGGCTCCAACATTCCAAAGAAACATTTTCAAAACTTCAAATTATGTACTGAGCTTGCCATAAAAAAGTATAATGCCATCACACACATTTGGGGAAAAAATGTTCAGACAAATCTGTGATCTAAAAGATGGTCAAAGAGGGGCGCCTGGGTGGCACAGTCGGTTAAGCGTCCGACTTCAGCCAGGTCACGATCTCGCGGTCCGGGAGTTCGAGCCCCGCGTCAGGCTCTGGGCTGATGGCTCAGAGACTGGAGCCTGTTTCCGATTCTGTGTCTCCCTCTCTCTCTGCCCCTCCCCGTTCATGCTCTGTCTCTCTCTGTCCCAAAAATAAATAAATGTTGAAAAAAAAAAATTTTAAAGATGGTCAAAGAAATAGTGTATTTCTTAACACAATAGGAAACTTATTCTCAAAGAGAAAAAAAAAAAAAAGATCTATGTAAACCCAGCTCAGGATTTCAAGAAATCACCAAATGATGCTTTTTAAATACACCACATGCTGCAGTCAGTCAACGCTGCTTCCCCTAATGTGGCAAGCCCTGAGAACTGAGGGTCCGCATGTTACTCGCGCCACAGTCATTCATGCCACAAATGTCCACCTGCCTATTATTACTGGCCAGCACAGACCTAACACCTGGGGACTCCGATATTACAGGCAGCCCCTGCCTCCGCCTCACTGTGCTCCCAGCCCAGCAGAGGACCAGCAGGTGGTCAGCAATCACACCACGGCACGGGGCACTGGCACTCTGCGGGGCCGGGACGGGGACAAGGGTGTAAAAGTAGTGCTGAGTTTCGAAGGATGGAGAGGAGTTCGGCGGGCAAATGATGGGAAGAAAGGGCGTTTGCAGCAGAGATAACAGGATCTGTGGAAAGGGAGGAACACTCGAAGTTCAGCGAGGCAAGAGATAAGGCTGAAGGGGTATGCAAGGGCCAGATCACAAGTTTGGACTTTACTGTGAGGGCCACAGGGCCACTAAAGCATTTTAATCTGGTCAAACAGCCCAACTGCTCCCACTGCTGATAAGGAAAGGAAGACTCAGAAGAGAGAGCCAGGTAAATCACCCTTCCTGTTGTGGTTCAAAAGAGTTAATGAAAAATGTTAAAACCTGATCCCTCCTCCAACATTCAATAATGTCTGATAAGCATGGCCAAAGACTTCTTCCATCCGGTCACCTGCTCTGTGCCTCCTTCCTCATCTGTAAGATGGGCCGTGGCCACCCCAGAGGGCTGCTGTAAGGATTGAATGGGCGATGCACACAAAGGACCCAGGGCACAAGAAAAGCTCCACTGCTGTTGGGTGCTGGTGATGGCGATGGGAGCAGCGCACGAATCAAGATCAAGTACCCACAGGTGAAAAAGCAGATGAGCCTTTCCAGCCACCTGCGAAGCCGCTGCATATGGATGCAAAGACGGAGGCTGTTTGGACCCCTTTGGGACTGACGGGAAAAGAAAGAGCACCCCACACCTCGCACACGTGGCCCTAAAGCTGGGCCAAGAGGGCCTTCAGTCCGAGACAGGTCACACTGTTGCCAGCCCACACAGATGAGGGATGGGTCCGCTTCCCTTCCCATGTGCCTAGCCTGGGCCCCACTCACCTGTCCAGGCACAGTGGGCTTGCTGTCCCCTCACCTCTCCATACCCAGCAGGCCTCCACAGTCACCTCCACAAATGAGACATTGCCCGGAACCTGCCCACCAGGAAGTCCTTAAGAGCTCAGTGAGCAGGGCTCTTAAGACCCAGACTGGAGAGAGAGACCCCATGAGAGCCCAGCACACCTCTCCCAGCCCACCTGACCCAGGGAGAGGGCCTCTGCTGCCAAGGGCTTAAGTCACAATGGAATGAAGAAAAAGCCAGGCTGTGTGAAGCTGATGAGAACAGTAACCAGTCATAAAAGGAAGGAGATCTGTGTGCCTAGAACCACAATTCCCAGACCTCGGGATTTCTAACTGAAAATTTTCCCCCAAATTTGAGGGACTTTTCACAAAACAGTGCTGAAACAACTGGATATCCATCCACATGTGAGAATATAAACAGCAATTCATACCTCATCCCATAGGCACAAAAAATGACTCTACATGGATCACAGACCTGAATATAAACCCTGAAACTATAAAACTTCTACAAGAAAATATAAGAAAACACTTGTGACCCTGGATTACACAAAAATTCTAGCTATGATACCAACCTAAAAAATACAAACTGTGGAACAGATCTGATCAAATTGTTTCAACTTCTCTCCAAAGGACACTGGCAAGAGAATGAAAAGACAAGCTACAGGGGCACCTGGGTGGCTCAGCTGGTTAAACACACAACTCTTGATTTCAGCTCAGGTCTTGATCTCACGGTTATTGAGCTCAAGCCCTGTGTTGGGCTCTGCACTGCGTGTGAAGCCTGCTTAAGATTCTCTCCCTCCCTCTGCCCCTCCCCCACCTTGCACAAGTGCATATACATGCACATATGCACACGCTCTATCTCGCTCAAAAAAAAAAAAAACACGTAAAAAATAATTTAAAAAATAAATGAACTTTTGGGGCACCTGGGTGGTTCAGTTGGTTAAGCGGCTGACTTAAGCTCACGGTTTGCAAGTTCGAGCCCCGCGTCAGGCTCTGCGCTGACAGCTCAGAGCCTGGAGCCTGCTTCAGATTCTGTTTCCCTGTCTCTCTGCCCCCTCCCCCACTCACACTCTCTGTCTTTCAAAACTGAATAAACGTTAAAGAAATTTTTAAAAAAATTAAAAATAAAAAAAAAATAAGTGAACTTTTTAGAATGGACAAATGGTTTGAATAGATACTACACCAAGAAAGATATTCAGATAGCAAAGAAGCACATGCAAAGATGCTCACCGTCATTAGTCATTAGAGAAAAGCAAATTAAAACCACAGTGAGCCACCACTACAGACCTAACAGAACGGAAAAAGTTAAAGACCAACCATACTAAATGTTGGCAAGGACATGCAGGCACTACAACTCTCACACACTATGGGGCAAGCGTAACACGGTGCAGCACCTTAGAAACCGAAAACAGCTTGGCGCCTGGGTGGCTCAATCGGTTAAGGGTCCGACTCTTGGTTTTGGCTCAGGTCATGATCTCACAGTGAGTTCAAGCCACATACTGTGAGATGTGCTGATGGTGTAGAGCCTGCTTGGGATTCTCTTTCTCTCTCTCTCTCAAAATAAATAAATAAACTTTAAAATGTTTAAAAAAAAAAAAAAGAAAAAAGAAAACAGCTTGGCAGTGTCTTAAAAGGTCGAACAAACATTACCATACCATCCAGCCATTCTGCTCTAGTATTTACCCAAGAGAAATGAAAGCTTCTGGACAAAGACCTGTACACAAATGTTCACGGCAGCTCTGTCTGCAACAGCCTCAAACCACAAGCAGCTGAAATGTCCATCAACAGGCAAATGATTAACAAACTGCAGCATCACTAAACACTCGACAGAAAAGAACGAAAAGTGATAGACGCTACATGTACAAATGTCAAAATAATTCTGCTCAAAGAAACCAGACTTAAAAACTACATACCATATGATTCCGTTTCTGTAAAATTCTAGAAAATACAAACTAGCGTACAAGGGCAGAAAGCAGACCAGCAGTTGCCGGGGAGTAGGGAGTAGGAAAGGACTAAGGTGGCTCAGGAATACTTCTGGGGGTGAAGGATATGTTCATTATCTTGATTATGGTGATGGTTTAATGGGTGTATTCACATGGCAAAATTTATCACAGTGTAACCTTTAAATATGCACGTCTTATTGCCTGTTGATTATACTCAATAAAACTATTTAAAATATGGGTGGAGGAAGGGCATCTGGATGGCCCTGTGGGTAGAACATGTAACTCTTGATCTCAGGGTCATGAGTTCAAGTCCCATGTTGGGCATGGAGCTGACTTAAAATTTAAAACATTAAAATTTGGGAGGGTAATAACATAAAGCTGCTTACCTTTTGTCAAGTAAGAATACTCTAAAAACTACCAGCTTGTGGGCTGCCTGGGTGGCTCAGTTGGTTAAGGGTCTGACTTCAGCTCAGGCAATGATCTCATGGTTCACAAGCTTGAGACCCGCATCAGGCTCTGTGCTGACAGCTCAGAGCCTAGAGTTTGCCTCAGATTCTGTGTCTCCCTCTCTCTCTGCCCCTCCCCCATGCATTCTCTCTCTCTCTCTCTCTCTCTCTCAAAAATTAATAAAAAAAAATTAAAAAAAAAAAAAAAACTACCAGTTCTTTTCACAAACATGAAAAGAAAGGACAGGGGCACCTGGCTGGCTCAGTCAGTTGAGCTACTGACTTCGGCTCAGGTCATGATCTCACGGTTTGTGAGTTCGAGCCCTGCATCGGGCTCTGTGCTGACAGCTAGGAGCCTGGAGCCTGCTTCGGATTCTGTGTCTCCCTCTCTTCTGCCCCTCTCCCACTCATGCTCTGTCTCTCTCTGTCTCAGAAATAAATAAACATGAAAAAAAATTTTTTAATAAAAAAAAGAAAAGAAAGGACAATTTTATTTATTTATTAAGTTTATTTATTTATTTGTGAGAGAGAAAGCCAGGGAGGAGCAGAAAGAAAGGGGGAGAGAGAGAATCCGAAACAGGTTCCACACTGTCAGTACAGAGCCCTATGTGGGGCTTGAACTCACAAACTGTAAGAACAGGACCTGAGCCAAAATCAAGTCAGATGCTTAACCGACTGAGCCACCCAGGCACCCCTGAAAAGAAAGGGCATTTTAAAGTTAAGGGGCGCCTGGGTGGCGCAGTCGGTTAAGCGTCCGACTTCAGCCAGGTCACGATCTCGCGGTCCGTGGGTTCGAGCCCCGCGTCGGGCTCTGAACTGATGGCTCAGAGCCTGGAGCCTGTTTCCGATTCTGTGTCTCCCTCTCTCTCTGCCCCTCCCCCGTTCATGCTCTGTCTCTCTCTGTCCCAAAAATAAATAAACGTTGAAAAAAAAAAAAAAATTTTAAAGTTAAAATATAGGGGTGCCTGAGTGGCTCAGTCAGTTAAGCGTCCAACTTCAGCTCACGTCATGATCTCGCAGTTCATGGATTCAAGCCCCGCATCGGGCTCTGTGCTGACAGCTTGGAGCCTGGATCCTGCTTCAGATTCTGTGTCTCCCTCTCTCTCTGCCCCTCTCCTGCTCATGCTCTGTCTCTCAATAATAAATGTTAAAAAAAATTAAAAAAAAAAAAAAGCTAAAATATAGAATGGCTACAATTTTATACCAAAAGAAAGCCGCTCCCAAGAAAAGGTCATTGCTAATCTTAATATACAAAAAGAACACAGTCTTTTTTCTCACACTAGTGACAATACCATTTCAGACCAGCTTTTGTGACCCACTGGGCTGGGGACACCGCTGGAGGCTCCACAATCCTCAGGCAGCTCCCAGGCTCGTCTTCACGTCCAACTTGGCAGTTACTCCTGGAGGGGCAGCCCCCCACCCCACCCCCACCCCGGTCCCAACAGCCCCGTGGAAGGTCACGTGTACTGTGGGACACTGTGGCTGCGGCAGTGACCCAAGACACCGTGTCCTCCCCTTCCAGGGTACAAGAAGACACAAGAAGTATGTTCCCCAAAAGGTTCCTGGAGTGCTGCTTGGCTGCTGAAGAAGTGAAATGCCTTGTTTCTGGAAGAGCTATTTACCCCAAAGCCAGTGTGTCTATATTTTGCTGCAAGGAAAAGTCTCACATGTCAACATTAAAACTGTTCACTGGGAATCTTCCAGGCTGAAGTCCATTGAGCTGAAGCGGAAATAAAAGAAGGCCACGATCTAAACCGGAATCTTCTGATACTGTGCCAGACTGCTAACAAGATCCCGAAGATCTCAATTAGCCAAACCCCAGAAGGAGACTTCAGATAAAACGGGGCCCGACCAGTGATCTCATCGTGTGCGGCTGCTCTAGTGGTCAGAACAGCTGAGAAGAGGCCAGGCCTGCTCTGGGACCCACCTCCCCGAACCCCAGCTGTCAAGCAGGGAGGGACACCTCCCAGCCCTGCAGGGTGCCACGAGCAGCAAGGATGGCAGGGCCCAGCACACTCAAGTCCCCCGAGCAGGGACTTTGTTATTTCAAGAAACCAAACATACAAGGAATCCGGAGCAGTTCCCTGCACCACACGACTCCCACGCGCACTCGCGAGAACACGCCGGCCTGCACGCCCGAGCCCCGTCCACACAGACGCTACCCGGACGCAACCGCCATCCGGTCGCCTCTCAGCCTGAGGTGCGTGTCCACCGAGGCACGGTCCGCCCTCAGTAGGACGCGGCGGGGGAAGAGGCCCACACGGCTCTTACCAGTGGGCTGGGGAGAATTCCAGGGTCTCTGTCCCCGCGCCTGGTCTGCAAGGAGAGACACGGGTTCCGGGTAGGCACGGCCCCTGGCCTTTCAGATTCCTCACCCTGTGGGGAGAGTCGCGTTGGAAGAGGGCCCGGGCAGGAGTCCCATGGGCCCAGTCTGATATACACTGAAGTGTGGATGAAAGGTGTGTGGGTGCGCTGCGGCCCCTGAACACGCGCCCCCCACCCCCACCCCCCGGAGCCACAGCCTCCCAGCCAGGGCAAGAAGCCACAGAACTGCCTCCCCGCCTCAGAAACCCTACAGATTCTCTTGTCGCCCCCCACCGCCACCGCTTCCCCGATCCCCAGATCCCCATCTCATTGGACTTCGAATGGCGTCCCCCCACTCCGCCTCCCCCCTTTCGACTGGAAACGCTTTAGAACGCCTCCCCGCTCTCTCTGAGAGCACGAAGCGATGGCTTGCCCCTCCCAGCCTCGGGACTGCTCGGACCCAAGGACCCAACGACAGGAGAAGCGCCCGGACGCTGCAGTGCTGACTTAGCCCCGAGCAGAACCCGACCCTCCGCGGTATGAGCTGGCCGCAGAGAAACTTAACCCCGGCACTCAGTCACGTTTCAAAATAACTCTAAAGGTGCTGCTCTGTGTTTGGCACGAAGTCGTGGCAAGCCTTAGAAGGAAGCAGACTATGAAGTTATTAAATGTAAATATTTAAAGAACCAGCAGCTACGGATGCCAGGAGGACGGCGGCGGCCTGCGACTTCCAGTCAGAGTAACGATTCTGTTATGTCAGGGGCCCAGTCGAGATCGCAAATGCTACCTCATCCCACCCTCCAGAGAAGAGAGGAACTTTTTAGAAGCAACTTTTCAGGAAGTCCCTGTGTCCTCTGGGCAGTGCCTCAGAAGTTAAAAAACAAGAAAACGACTCTCTGATGGGGAAAATCTGTTGTGCATATAAATCTCCTCCTCCTTTAAGCCAAGCGGTGAACAACGTGCATTTCAAATGCCATTCACGAGGCAACTGTCTGGGACTGGCGATGAGGTCATGCCATTTTGCTAAAGGCATAGACACGTATACACGGCAGCATTAAGTGTCTCTAACGCCTCCCATACGGGGGCCTGAAACCCACGTTTCCATCCTGCAACAAGACCACTTGACGGGACAGTCAGGCAAAGAAGACATTTCTGACTCAGCACTGAAGGAAGCAATCAGAGAACGGAGATGTCCCGGGCAAAAGGGCCAGACTTCACTTTCCGGTGGCCTTTCTGATGATGCCCTCGGGCCTAGCTTGCTGAATTCCACAACCCCAAGCTGCTCACCGATCAAACACACACACTGCACGGCCGGCCGAGCTACGAGGCCTGTCACTTAACCTAAGCCCAGCTTCCCACCTGCAAAACAAAATTGTCTTAAGGATAAGGGTAATCACGCATGGCAAAGTAGGGCACCTGCCACAAAGAAGCCCCCATAAATATTAAATTTTTAAGTATCATTATGATAATGATGAAGTTAAAAAAAAAAACAAAAACAGTTTAGGAAAGTGAAGGCTGGAAGGAGCCAAGCCCTAAGCAGGCAGGATGAGGCCTGGACCCTCCAGCCCCGAGGCTGGCCTTCCCTCCACACTAGGGCATGCGTTGTCTAAGCATCCCTAGTCCCCTGATTAGTCGTCCCCCACCAGAACGTAAGGTCTTGGTCTACTGTGTTCCTGCTGTAACCCCAGTGCTAGGAATCAGGCCTGGCAAGAGACGGACATTCAAATATTGTTGAATAAACAAATGAGGATTTATGAACTCCCCGGAATTGCGCGCAAAAACGCTTGCAACCTCTTGGCGGGGGGGGGGGGGGGGGGGTCTGTTGTCATGAAATTCCGAAAGAGAGCTCAGAACTAAACCCAAGTCAGGATATACCGCTGAGTTCCACCCACATCTCAGAACACTAATGACCAAGGTTATGTTAGTAAGGCAGCAAACTTCACAGAGCAAAATCAACCAGAGGGGAACTTACCCAGAAAAGAGAAGGCTTCTCAAGGGCTGGCCACCATGCAGTCTTCGGCTCTGCCGTGGGCAGGCCCCAGCCTTTACATCTGCAGTTCGGATTCTGGAATGTACTTCGCAACAAGAAAGTCGAAAGCCAGCGAAAACCCTGTGTACAAACTACGCCTGGTGGGCACAGCTCTGAGTGCGTAATCCCTCTGGAGCCACACCCTCACCTCCTGGGGAGCCAGCGTCCCTGTGGGGACCACCAATGCGCTAGAGGGCTTTAAGGCAGATCTGTGAGCCTGTCCCTTCAACTGCATACATCTGTAGCGGAGGAAACGGCGCTGGCCTGTGACCAGAACTCAGCAGTCTCATCCCCGTCCCACTGCTCAGAGAGGGGCCCTCCTACAGGGGACGGCAACCCAGGTCCCCGGTGAGGAGGGTGAGGAGATGGCGGCAGGACTTGAGAGCAGGGCTCTGCAGACTCTGAACAGGGGCAACGTGCCACCTCCACCCCGGGAGGGAAAGCCGCCTCCCCCCACCCAGCACCCAGGGCTGACAGAGTTCATCTCTCTCGGGAGTGGGCCTCCACCTCTTCCAATCATGCTGCTAACATTAAGTTTCTGTAAGGCAGGAATTTAAAGGGGTCCCCTCACCCTGCCTATCAGTTAGAGGGCACATGATTCTCAACTATTTTTTTTTTTTTTAATTTTTACTTATTTTTGAGCAAGAGAGCACGAGCAGGGGAGAGGCAGAGAGACAGGGAGACAGAGGATCCAAAGCAGGCTCTGTACTATCAGCACAGAGCCCAATGCAGGGCTCGAACTGACAATGGAGAGATCATGACCTGAGCCAAAGACGGACGCTCAACTGACTGAGCCACCCAGGCGCCCCTGGTCTCAACCATTTCTGAATTTCGTAAACTACACGTTCCTGCTGGAGGTTAGAGACCAAAAAGCACAGGTCTAAAACAACAATTCTAGAGATGAACACACACACACACACACACACACACACAACCTTCAAGGAGGGTCACATGACTGGTTTTGAGCTTTAAAGGGAGGTGATAAAACAGACTTTCCCCCAAATCAGGCAACTTCACACCCACCTGTAAGAGCAAGAAGAGAGAAATCCAAAAGGAAATAAAAGCAGCATTAAAGAGAAAGTAACAGAAACAAGTCTGGAATTTATTATACCAACCACCTCATTCACTTTTCATAAAAAGAGACGTGAACTTTTTCCCCATGACTCCCTCGTGGCCAGGTCTACCCCTCTCGCCCCGCCGCGAGGCCCTGTTTCCGTGGGACTCTCAGGTAAGGCCCAGCCCGGGGCTCCAGTGGCCGGCCCCAGGTCTAAGAAGCAGAAGAAACTTGGTGGGCCACCACCGTGCACCCTGCTGAACCCAGAATAAAGCGTGGCTCAAAGGCTGCTAAGGAATCATGCCTCAAGGTAAGGTATCAGAGGGCCTGTCCTGAGACTCAGTAGCCCTCGCGCCACGCCACCCAGCCAGGTCACGGCAGCTGAGCAGACATTTCTCGGGAAATAAAACAGGAAGTGTGGAAAAGACAAGGGGAAGCTAAGAGCGTGAGCCTCTGGGGCTTGGTAGTTACCATCCAGCTAGGCTGAGAAGCTGCAAGGATGCCTGAGCCTTCCAGCCCCTGCCAAAGCCTCTGCCACGCACACAACCAAAGGCTTGGCAAGTTGCCTCGGCAACAGCTAACCTAGGCCCGTTTAGGCACCTGTGGAAACCAGGGCAAAGCACAGTTTCCATACTTGTGATACAAACACAGACTGCTAAGCACAGAGCAAAGCCTGACTCTAAAACTGGGGTTGATTGGGGCATCCGGGTGGCTCAGTCGGTTAAGCGTCCAGCTTTGGCTCAGCTCATGATCTCACAGTGCCTGAGTTCGAGTCCCGCGTCGGGCTCTGTGCTGACAACTCGGAGCCTGGAGCCTGCTTCGGATTCTGTGTCTCCCCCTCTCTCTGCCCCTCCCCTGTTCGTGCTCTGTCTCTCAAAAACAAATAAACATTAAAGATAAAATAATAAAATAAAATAAAATAAAATAAAATAAAATAAAATAAAATAAAATAAAATAAATTAAAATGAAATGAAAACAAAATTGGGGTTTATTGACAGATTACACATGAGTGGGGAGGGGAAGCAGGAATGGAGGTGGCACCCAGCTGAGCGGACCCAGAGAAGCCAGCCCTGCAGTGTTGGCAGCGAGAACCCACTGGTGCCTGGGAGACGACACTCTCCTTACGCTTCTGTGGTGTTTGCGATGATTTCCTCTTACTTCCACCTTAGCTCATACTAACGTCTCTCATTCTGTTTTGTTGTGGACGTCAGCCTTTCTTAGCCAGGATAAGAAGAACCAAGAAAAGAGTTTTTGTCCTGGGGAGGGCAGAGGACTCAAGGGGAAGCAGGCCCTGCCCACCCCAGAGATGGGAGGCCACGAAGGAGGCGCAGCAGGCATCCAAGGGAGGGGATCCAGGAGGGGGAGAGCGGAGGCCCTGAGGCCCAGCACCACTCCCCACCAGAGCCCCTCCCAGTCCCTGATAAGCAGGTCCTTTGCAGACCCTGGAAAACAAGCCACCAGGAAAACAGGACTCCACTCAGTCTGAGGGAGGATACCTAAGGGACTGTGGAAGATGAAAAAGCCAGCCATCCCTTGGGGAAGGGACACGGTGAGGGACAGTGAAGGACACAACAACTTCCGAACAGAAAAAAATAAAACAAAACCAAGGAGAGCAAGCACAACACTATAAGCCTCCCAGTACGTTCTCTGAGATGTTGGACTCTAACCATTCACAGGGCCAGGAACATCTCTGAGAGCTGCCTCTAGAAGGTACACAAGGCAAAATCTGCAGGATCACTTGATTCCCAGGCTGTCCTGACTTCCCAGTGACACTGGCGGGGACGACCTGGCACAGCAGAGCCCTTCCCGATATGCACACTGTCAGAGAACGAAGAGATGTGGTGGCCCAGAGCGGCAGGACCACTGTGCTGACGGAGGAATGCAGCCACAAACATTTGCAAACTTGGGGACGTAGAACATTAGCTCGGGTGATTGACGAAGTAGCCAAGCCTTTTTCAAAGACTGTTTCCTGCTAATTCGAGTAAAACGATTGCCAGAAACCTAGAAAGGAAACGTGACTCATTTGAGAAAACCTCTCGAAAGTTTCTTAATCTCACAGATCCTTGCAAGTTCCAGAGGCCAAGGCATCTTAAAGAGAGAGAATCCCTCGACACTTTCACCCATAAGTATCAGGAAAACAAACCCACAAGCAACAGAGAAGGCTTTCAAAACCTCTAAGACGTTCGTTCATACCCTTTAATCTGGGACTTCTATTTCTGAGAATTTATTCCCAGGAACTGAACACACAAATGGAGAAAGAAAAATGAAACTGTAAATTAGAAATTCATCTACAATAGCCAAAAAAGTTGGAAATTACCTAAAATGGCCAGCATTGAGGAAATGGTTTAATCTCATTACATTCACAAGATTATAAAATCATTAAAGGTCTTGTTAAAGACAATGGTAAAACCCTGGAAAATATCAGATAAAATATTTCAGTGGATCTGAATAATGCATTCCTACCAGCGAAGATTAATGAAAAAGAGGCACATGCGGTTGGTGCCTGCCATTTACAACCCTGTTTACAACCTGAATGACCTTGGACTAGGCACACGGTCTCACTCCTGCAGTGTCCTTGCATTCAGACTGGTGACGTCAGAGGTCGGACAGAGGCAATGCACCTCCCTGGCCTCCCCTGAAGCCTGAAACAAAGCAGGCAGCTAGCAGGTGGCAACTACTCCTAAGATAAACTGAAAACCCCTATGCATGTGGAAGGTAAAACACAGAAAGAGTTCTTTATTCAGAAAACTCTATTTTCTGGGACGCCTGGGTGGCTCAGTCAGTTAAGCGTCTGACACTTGCTTTCGGCTCAGGTCATGATCTCGCAGTTCAAGAGTTCGAGCCCCACGTCAGGCTCTGTGCCACCAGCACAAGATTCTTTCTCTCCCTCCCTCTCTGCCCTTTCCCTGCTAGTGCACGCTCTCTCTCTCAAAATAAATAAATGAACGTTAAAAAAAAAAGAAAGACCTCTGCACCTTCAATATTTAAAAGAAAAAGACAAGAACGGGGTTGGTAAAAGCCTTTTAACGATTATCACCAGCATACAAACAAACATCTGCTCTAATTTACCTCGGCAACGGATCTTCATTTGATATCACAATGGCAACAAAATGTGAATATCTTTCACAATTTTACATAGTGCAAAATGAGTGCTTTACGGAAATGTAATTTCTCCTCAACTCGCTGTTTTTTTTTTTTTTTCCAACGTTTATTTATTTTTGGGACAGAGAGAGACAGAGCATGAACAGGGGAGGGGCAGAGAGAGAGGGAGACACAGAATCGGAAACAAGGCTCCAGGCTCTGAGCGGTCAGCACAGAGCCCGATGCGGGGCTCAAATTCACGGACCGCGAGATCGTGACCTGGCTGAAGTCGGACGCTTAACCGACTGCGCCACCCAGGCGCCCCACAACTCGCTGTTTTTAAACAACATATGACACTTTTCAAAATACAGCCAGTGGGAGGTGAGGCAAGGGTACGCCTAAGCCAGGAGCTCTGGAATCCCCAGGCATGCTGTCCACCCCCCCCCCCCCACCAACACACACACACACACACACACACACACACACACACACACACACACCAGTCAGGAGCTGGACAGTGGCAGCGGACAGGTGGATGATGGACAGGCCGTGACCACACACCTAGCAGCTGGGCTACTGAACAGCCTCTCCCTTTTCTGCCCTTATCTCCCTGCTATATGAATTACAAACTTCCAGATTATCTTACCCAAGTTAGTGGCAGGCATAGATCCTATCTTAAAACAAAAGACCGCATGACTCACCTCTTTTCTGTTTCTGAGAGGTGGGGAAGGAGGACTAGCATGTAATGCTTATTTTCATAGGAGAGTGACTGACCCACAATCTACTTATTCAAGGCAACAGATGAGTGAGAAGAGTGTGGCTTCAGAGTCAAGCTGAGGGTCAGCTCTGACGGTGACCCTGTGAAGGTCACTTCATCTCTCAGAACTCTGATTTACTTACATGGAAGTGGAGTTAACGCTCTCTCGTTGCAAGAATCAAGGGAGCAGGAATGTAAAGCTTCTTGTACGGTCCCTCAGGAACCCCAGAACCCAGAGGCCTGTCCCAGGTGGTGGCCTCCACCCTCGACCGACCCCCACTGTCGCGGGCCTCCTCGCTGGTACCTGCCCAGACTCCTGAGCTGAGGATGCGTTTACTGGCACTGGACGTCTGTCCCAACTGCTCCCTGGATTGAAACACCATCACATCCAAGCTAAACGGCACCCAGGCAGGCCAGCTCCAGCCTCCAACAGCCAGTCAGCTATAAAAACCCACTAATAGCGGGCCTGGAGGTCTGTGTGGGGGGCACAGCCGGCTCTGTGGTTCCTCTTGAAGACCACAACTCACAGACTTGGCACGCTCGGTTGGCGACAACATAATTGGGCACAACGGAACACAAATTGTAGTTTCAAATACGAGAATGTTCACAAAGCATGGTTTAGGCACCGCTTTATAATAAAATTTCATTCGGTTGAATAGGAAACGTCACAACACTGGACACAGTCCATTCTGTAAAGGCCGCCTGCAGGCCCCAGCACAGGCCCCACACCGAGGCTCCCAGGGAAGCCCGGCTCAGGGTGGAGGCCCGGTCGGGGTCCTGGCCGGCTGGCCTCAGCCAAACCACCAGCCCCCCAGGCCTCCCTCTTTTCCTCCTCCAAACAATGAAGAGTGAGGCCAACCAATAAGGCTGCTCTGGAAACA
This sequence comes from Leopardus geoffroyi, assembly GCF_018350155.1. Lineage (NCBI taxonomy): Eukaryota > Metazoa > Chordata > Mammalia > Carnivora > Felidae > Leopardus > Leopardus geoffroyi. Next base: position 136,525,571 of record NC_059341.1, read on the forward strand.
AAACGAGAGCTCTAGGAAAGTTCTGGTAAACTGCAGATGCCTGCACAACCAGGCTGTTTTTTATATATTGTCATTATAAAATCGAGTTCCTGCACAAATACTAATTCTAAAAGGAGAAGGGTAATGGTGCAGTTTGGGACACAAGGAGAAACCGCCCACAATTCTACAGCCCTAACTACCATCGCTGCACGTAGTCTAATACTTTCCCCATGGGACAAGTGTCCGTGTACCTTCACAACTCAAGTCGTGGTATTTTTCGTCACCTCAGTGACAGCCATCATCACCCTCACACATGCGCCTTCGAATCTGAGAGTCACTAAATCACAGCATCGGCCCGTCATCTCAGACTCAGGCTCTCCACCACCTAGAACATTCAACTCAGGCACAGAATCGCCCTCCCAGAAGGAGCAAGGCTTCGGGAGAGGTTGGACCGCCCTCCGGCCTGCGCCCCAACAGGAAGGGCAGATTCAGACAGAAGCAGAGAGGCGGCAAGGAGACAGGAGCCAGGCCCTGCAAGTGCCAGGGCGGGCGGCACTCCATGCATGGCCAGAGGCCCTGCCCCCATCGACAACCCGACATTGTCCGTATGACCCGGGTCACCAAGAAAAGGTCCAAATATACCAAATAGACTTTCACTGGGGAAAAGAAAACATTGTAGGAGGATCTGCAATACAACTGGATAACATAACATCAAATTAGGCATTTTATAGGCACACTTGCTTACTCGGCAAATTCACTTAAGTAGACCTTGGACTCTGAGCTCGACCAAAGTTACTGAGCCCGCACCATAGAGCTGGCACAGGTGCTGAGCTCTCGGGGCCACACTGCCCTCCCTAGGTCATGTGAGGAGAGGGCCGTCAGCGGCCCAGTTCTGAAGATGTTGAAGCATGTGGCCAAGGAAGACCACACGGTTACCTAGGGGTAGAGCTGAACTCAAACCGGGACTGTGTGACTCTGAAACCGTGTTACCTCCTATAGCTTAGTGCAATATGACCTTCCTGCAGGAACCAGAGGTGAAAGTTACCTACTGACTGCATGGATTGGTGAGCAAAAACCACAGGGAAAAGGCAGAACCCAGGCAGCCACTGCATTACCAACCAAAACCGCAAGCAACACGATAAGCAAAGAGACTGAGGCAAGACGGCTGCCAATCCCACTCTGGAAGCCCCTGTCGTTAGAGAGTGCAGCCACCGCTTCCTAGAAACCTGGATGGTAATCCCTGAGCCTCCTGGGGACAGCGGTGACCTTGGTGAAAATGAGCTACCTAGCCACCCGTCCCCATCTGCATCCCAGACTTCTCAACTGACGTTTCCTTTCTGTGCAGAGCTTCAACCTGCTGTGTCTGCTGCCCGGAAACAGCTCCCCACTGAACTCCCGTCCTCCAGGAAGAGGTCCAAAACCCGAGCCAGCGTGCCGGGCAGGTTACACAACCTGAAGCCTGCCCACCCAGCCTTCCCTCCCTCCACCTGAAGAGGCTCCTCTCACCCCAAGCCACTCACACTCCCACATTCTCGACAGCACCGTGCCTCCCTGACTGGGATTCTCCTTCCAGGCATCGTCCCCTGGAAAGCACCTGTGGATCTGGAAAACCCCTCCAAAGTCACCTCCCTGAAGGTCAGCTCTCTGCAGTGTTCTGAGGGCAGTCAGACCCTCCCACCTCTGTCCCCTCTACTTTGTACATGCTCCTATCTGCTACTGTCCTGGTGAAACGTGATTGCTTCCAGGTCAGCCTCCTTGACTGAGCTGCCTCTGCAGAGTGTGACAGTCACCTTCATCTTGGGATCCCAGAGCTGTAGGCGGAGCCAGGCACACTGGACACTCAGGAGCCAGGATGCCCCCAGCTTCGACCCCCCCCCTTACCCACTTCCCCACACCCACAAACATCTCTCCAAACGCTCTCGGCCCCAGGGAGTGAAATTAAAATAAAAAGCAGGCACTTGGACATGGCAGTCTAATGGAGCTGACAACCACTCTTATCGATATTTAAATCACAGAGAGCAGGCCACTGGAAGAGAAGTGCCAACCTACAGATGCAAGCTTCCTGGTCAGAGGAAGGGCTTGTAAATACCAGCAGAGCTAATAAAGGAGCCATTATGGCAGGTCACGTTTAACTAGACACCATCCCTGCAAGGGGGCGGGCAGCCTGGGGCCTCGTCATGGGCCTTGCCCTCCGACAGCCTCATTTCCTGACCAGGCTGCTACTTCTGGGGACTTCCAACTGCTTAATGCTCAGAATTCACTGCTGCCTGTAGCCTCCACCAATTCCTCTCTCTGGGGAGCGATTCATTTAAGGAAGCCGACACATGGCATGAGGCTTTCTGTTCAGTGTCAGGGAGAAGGTGCATATCTGCCTCGCCCTTGTAGGTTTCCCAAAGAAGTGCATGGTGAAATGAACAAATAACGAACAAATACCTTCTTCCACCTCTGAACGATGAATAATAGTCTCAGATGCAACCTAACAAGAAGACAGGACCACACGCATATACTCACACCACATTTGAGGGATACCTACCGTATGCCATCCTACACCTCCATCTGAGTATTCAAAACATCTTCACTGCGATGATTCTTTCCATCAGTAATAAACCACCTAACATCCGTGAGTCTTTAAAATTCAGTGTTCTTTTGCATACATGAGCTGAGACTCTGTGCTCTGTTAATAAACTGAAAAAAATCAGTCCCTAAAATATTCAGACTCTGGCCAGAAGGCCACAAGAAGCCACTGTTGGAAAGTCATGGTCATTGGCACAATCCACACCCAACCCTCAAACCCACCCAGGAGCTCTGGGCCCAGGGAGGGGCCTCACAGGCTGCAGGGGACATCTCATCTGAAGTACATATTTGGATGGACAAGTCAAACATTTGGAGTTCTGACTTAACATTGACTTCAGACGTTTTTCTTTTTTTTTTTTTCAATATATGAAATTTATTATCAAATTGGTTTCCATACAACACCCAGTGCTCATCCCAAAAGGTGCCCTCCTCAATACCCATCACCCACCCTCCCCTCCCTCCCACCCCCCATCAACCTTCACACGTTTTTCAAGTGCTAAGCAACTGAGAGGTAATCATTTCAATGTACCCTTTAATCAATAAACATTAAACGAGTCTGCTCAAAACACCTAAGTCCTACAAACGTGTCCCTATGAAAAATATGACAAGAAAAACATAACAAAAACAAAATAATCCTTTTGACAGTCAGGCAGAAAGGTGTTCAGTGATCCAAATTCCGACAAAAAAAAAAAAACACAGCCCTTTCAGCAGATGAGCAAATAGTTTCCTCTGTAAGTGACACATCCTGGGATATTTACACTGCCAAACATAACTGGTAATGACAACCACCAAGGAAGCAAAACCTAATGGAAAAACCCCAAGCTGGCAACCAGGTGCCCCAGTTCTGGTCCCAGGACAAGCCTCTGGCTGTGTGATCCTACCAAAGGAATAGCCAGCCCCCGTACCCCTCTCTTCATCATGAAAAGGACTATCCATCACCACCCAAACCAGTCAGAAACATTTTAAGGACCCAAAAAAAAAAAAAAAAAAAAAGAGGTGAAAATGCTTTGGAATGTGTCCTCTATAAATACAAGTCATTGTTATTATTAGCTCAAAGATGACCGAGAAAATAGGATTACAGAGTATCAGCAGTGAAGGGGGTTAGAGATGGGGTGATCCCAGAGACCTCAATCTGGCCCAGCCCTCTGAAGCTGTGTGCTTTCTGGGAAGGAGTGCCCAGTTTTTATTAAATTCTCAAAAGGTGAAGAACCTCTCAGGCCTTCACCTTACAAATATAAAACCTGAGGGGCGCCTGGGTGGCTCAGTCGCCTAAGTGTCCAACTACAGCTCAAGTCATGATCTCACAGTCCATGAGTTTGAGCCCCACATCAGACTCTGTGCTGACAGCTTAGAGCCTGGAGCCTGCTTCAGATTCTGTGTCTCCCCCTCTCTCTGCCCCTCCCATGCTCATGCTCTGTCTCTGTCTCTCCATAATAAATAAACATTAAAAAAATTTTTTTTAGAGAAACACATAAACATATGTCCAATATATCTCAATTAAAAACTAAAGATTTGGGGGCAACTGGCTGGCTCAGTCGGTGGAGCGTGTGATTCTTGCCCTCAGGGTTGTGAGTTTGAGTCCCACGCTGGGTGTAGAGATTGCTTAAAAAAAAAAAAAAAAAAACCAGAACAAAACAGGGGCTCCTAGGTGGCTCAGTCAGTTGAGACTCTGACTCTTGCTTTCAGCTCAGGTCATGAACCCAGGGTCATGGGATCCAGCCCCATGTTGGGCTCCACAATAAGTGTGGAGCTTTCTTAAGATTCTCTCTCTCTCTTTCTCTGCCCCTCTCCGCCCCTCTCCCCTGCTCATGCTCTCTCTAAAATAGAATAAAAATAAATAAAAATTAAAAAACAAAATATTTTATTCTAGGAATTTAAAAAATACGTGGTGTTCCATTAAGCAAACAGATTAACGTGCAGAATGAATAAATTGTTATTCTGGGAATAAACGGAAGCCAACACGTAACTAAAGAAAGGACGTCTCTGTTGTTGTTTTATGTGTGTTTTTAATCAAACTACCAACGTGTGTGCTCCCAGATGGCCGCTGTTCTTTAAAGAGTTACCTTTGGAACTACACACACGTCAAGAACATTGCATGGCACAGAACACCTCTGAGTATACTTGTCTGCAGTTAGCAGACAGAACATAATCATTGCAATACCAAATGTCTGAAGGAATTCCTACACAGCCGCCCCAGGGACCACCACTGGGACCCATCAGGAGTCAGGTTTCAGGCACCAAGATACTTTCAGGTTTGTGAAGGATCACCGCCAGGGCCGTAAAGGTCGGTCTCATAACTGAGGCCCTGCCACCCTGCCTTCAGGGACGCCAACTGCAGTTCCAAACAATCTAACTGGAAAAAAACTGAGCCAGCACCACGGCTCACATGAATGTGGTCATTACCCCCATAATCTACGGGGAGGCCTCCGTACAGCGACCATGACAATCTGATGGCAGATAAGGCAGGCAGGCACGAGTCAGCACGGAGGTTCCACTGAGTGTGGCCTAAGAGCACTGGGTAACAGGTGCCCCATCTCTAAACGCAAGGCACCATTACTGTTAATTAAGGCGTCTGTGGAATCTTTTTGATATTTCTTAACATCCCAGAATCAACTGATGACCCGGTCAGAAGCAGGAAGCCTGAGCATTGTGTCCTTAAGTCGGTCAATGCAATTTTCAAGTGAATATAGAGAAGAAAATGAAAAGGACAAATGCCCCTCAGCTCCCACCCCAGAAATGGCCTGGCTATCAGAGATCTGGATTGGGCATCAAGGACAAGGGAAAGACAACCTTATCTCCCAGCAGAGCAGGCGGTGCCGGGAACCCACACACTTTTTCACAGATGCATACTTTTAGGTAATTTAAATATTACAACCTCTCATACACCTGTGGCTGAAAGTAATAAAGTTCCAACTCCCAAACACCAAGAGCTGAACGTGCCACTTCCGTTCAAATGAGTTTTTAATTCCTCTCCGAAACCTGAATAAAGAGTACAGACCGAATCACCCTTCTGCTCTTCCCTGTTATGTTACTTTCCCGAGTAATCAATATCACCGGCCCAACAGCCAGCTTCTTTAAAGCCTGAAGACAATTGTCAAAAGAAAATCACACACCACAGAAAAGTTTTTGATGTGGTGGCCTCATATCTCAAGTAGCATAACCTCACCAAGGAGAATGCCGAGCTCCAGAAGAAAGTTTAGATGCACGCAGATGAGTCTCCCACATGAATCAAGAGAAACCCCAGTTGCCCTGGCTCCTATTCAATGCCTGTACGTGGAGGCTTCAAGCAGGCTTGTGAATCGAGTGCGATAAGAACATTTGGGGGCAAGAACGGGAGGGCTGGCATTCACCGGCGCCCACCTGGTTGGTTTCCTTGCCCTGGGCTCCAACCTGGCAATCCCAGGAGGGTTAAAACAGAACTTCAGCCTAAAACTGCAGAGGAGGGAAGGAAGCTATGAGCTCACCGTCAGCAACTCAGGTTTGAATTCTTTTAGCTGTTCTCTTGATTTTCATCAGCACAGCCAGGGAGTGTTTGGTAAACAGTGTAATGAGTAGCCGTGGAGATTCTGGGCAGCCTACCCTCCTCAACCACAAAAACACAGGACAGTTGCAGTAGAGGAGGGAAGACCCGGGAACGGTTACACACACCCCACCTCCAAGGACACCTTCCCCTGGGCACCCAACTGGAGGGCAGCATCCTCAAAGACAGCAGCTGCGTGGGTCCCAACCAGCTCCATCCGAAAAGCAAAGTCCCCCGCCCCCCACCCCACCCCCGCCTCCAGTGGAGCCAAAACCCAACGAACCACTGAAATTAAGGGGCAGAAATTGCTACCTCTCCAATCCGGGACCCCTCTCCAATTCCGATGCCCGGGCAGGCTCGGAAACCCCAGAAGAGACAACGTGTTCACGTTTCTAAGAACCACTGACAGTCTGGGAAAACTCCGAGGGTGGAACGGAGGCCAAGAGCTCCAGCCTCTCCTGCCTGTCCCCCCTGCCCCAGGACCTGCTCGCCAGGAAGGCCTCGCTGCCCTCACCCCCGTGGAGCCAGGAGAGACACGGGGAGGGTGGGAAGGAAGGAAATAGAGGGCAGTCCTCAAAGGGCCCCCAAATAAGCTCATCCGCGTTGGTGTCCCGCCTGCCCTCCAACTGGCGCCTACCAGCCACCCCTCTCCTCCCCCGCAGCCGCCCTCGCCCCCCACGGGTCCCCCACTGAACTTCCGCGCCCCTCGGCCGGGCGGCTTCCCCGGAGCGCGCCCGCCGCTCCTCCCCGAATGTCTGCGGAGCGCCCACCTGCCCCCTCGGCAGCAGCCTCCAACCCCGCCGGCCCCGCCGCGGCGCTGCCCTCCCCAGCGACCCCCACCCGAGAACCTTCCAGCTCGCGCTTCGGCGCCCGCCGCCCCCGAACACGCCCCCTCCCACGGAGACAGGAAGTCCGCGCGCCGGCCGCGCGGCCGCACAGGCTTCCCCCAGGGCGAGCAGCGCGGGCCCGGTCGCCCACCGGCGCCCCCGTGGCCGCCCGCAGCGCCCCAACCGTCGCGGCGCGCCCCTCACCTCGGCCGCCGCTCTTCTCCCGACTCGCCGCTCACCCCGCTCCCGCCGCGACGGCGTCTCCGGCTCCGGCTCCCGCCCTGGCTCCGGCCGCGCTCCTCAGCCCAGCCCTGCCCTGCCCCGCCGCGGCCGCCGCTGCCGCCGCTGCCGCCGGCCAGGAGCGCACCGCCCCCGACGCGCCCGCCGTGCTCGCCCCATTGGCTGCTGAGCGCCTGGCCCCGCCCCACGGCCCCTTCCACACCTCGGATTGGACCAGGGAGCCGGGAGGCGGCACGCCCCCTGGCGCCCAAAAGGACCTCCTCTGGGCACCATTGGCGGCGTCTCCTGTCAATCAAGGGGGAGTGCCTACTTAACCAACCGATAGGGTGCCGGGGGTCACTGTCCCGGGGTCGCTCCCAGGCTGTGCTTCGCCGCGCTCACGTCCTGGGGCCAGAGTCCTGAGGCTTTGCTGGCACCCAGGCGTGGGGAGCGCCGTAGGGCAGCGCCTCACCCTACTGGGAATTCAGGGAAGTAGTCGTTCTGAAAGTTTCCTCTCCTAGGGCCCTCGGCGAAGCCAAAGTCAACAGGGCTTCCTCAGATTCCCGCCACAAGAGTACATTCCTCTTGAGCCGCTTAATTTAAGCCCCGGGAGGAGTGGTGGTGGTGGAGGGGTGTGTGTGTGGACAGAGCCGCCAGGGAGGGCATATGGATGGCCAGGCACCACACAATGGAGCGCTTTACTTCTGGTTCTTACCTGACCTTGCTTGATGGGAGTATTAGCCCCATTCTGCAGACAGAAATAACAATGAGTACAAAATTACCAACATTCGCTGACCACTTTCCAACCATTGCTTCCGAGGATCCTGGTAGAGAGGATGATCCGGGTATGCCCAAGGGAGGGTTTGGAGACAGGCCAGGCAATTTGGGGAGCTGAACGGCGGGGGGGGGGGGGGGGGGGGGGGGGGGTGCTGGAGTAAAGAGGGTAAACGGCGGAGCCAGGATTAGAAACCCAAGTCAGCCCCAACCCAGATCTGTGCTGGTTCCACGGGAGAATAACCCTGAGGACGGTGCAGCGATGCTGGAACATGCTTAAGCTAGAATGGTAAAAGGGGAAGCAGGACACAAAATGGTGGAGACTGTATAATTCCACTACCAACAGGGGCGCCTATAGGTCAGTTGAGTATCAGCCAGTTGATTTCAGCTCAGGACATGATCTCAGTTCGTGGGTTCAAGCCTGGCCTCAGGCTCTGCACTGACAGCGCAGAGCCTGCTTGGAATTCTCTCTCTCTGCCCCTTCCCTGCACTCTCTCTCTCTCTCAAACAAATTCTACAAATTCTGGGAGAGTTCGCAAAGAGAGTGGTTTTTCACTTTCCAAACTGTTCGTTCTTTTGCACTGTTTTTGCTAATTGTGACTAGAGGTTTGCCCCGAAACCTCCAGTGGGTCACCTCTGTCTCCCGCCTCCTGCTCTTCCCCACATACTCCTCGGTCCTTGCCCTCATCCCCTTTTCCATGCACACACATGCTCACACATATCCCCCTTCACGCTGCACACTTGTGAGGCTAGAAGGGGGTCCCTGCAGACAGGACACCACGGGGAGGCACTGAGCCTGGCACTGGCTGGCAGTAAGACACCTCCCGAGCCTTTCTGGCCTCCAAGCCCCAGAAGCCACTTCCTGGCCACCTGACCCAAGCAGCGCTCCAGCCTCCACACATTGGCTCCTTTCTTGTCTCTTCCTTTCCGTCTTAGGACAAACCCAAAATTCCCCCCATTTTCTCGCACTAGCAATTTGAGCTAGTGTTGCCGAGCCCTTTGAGTCTTGCGCTCCATCCCAGCAGCTTAGCATGGTATTTTTCCAAAGAGCGCTCCCCTTTGCCGGGGATGTGAGTATCCCAACTTTGATCCCCACAAACGTTTCACAAAATTGTATCCAGCCTCCTTCTTCAATCAGATTCAAACTGGCCTGGAGCCAGATCCTGTCTCTGACCCTTCCCCACTGAGGGGCCTTGGGCAAGTCACTGCAGCTCCCTGCACCTCCTTGTCCCGATCTGTGACACGGGGGTGATAACAGAGCCCATCGTACGTTGTGGTAAGGAGTGAGTGGGACAAAAAAGAGTGTGGACAGCATGCATGTAGGAGTGAGTACTCAGTATCTGAGCAGTTAACGTCAGCCATGCTTTGTCAACTGACACCGTGGTCCCTCCTCCCCACAAAATGTGCCCATTACCTGGGTCGGGAACCAAGAGCGACCCAGTTAGTCCTTTAGTAGCCATTCCCCACTCGGCAGCCTGGATAAACTTTACATAGTCCAGGTTAAAACATTTTCACTGAGATCCAAACACTCTGCAAAAAAATAAAAACACCCAGATATAGTTGTATAGCTGGTAAATTGTCTTATACAGAGATATATGTTCCTTGTTGGAGGAAAAAAAAGAAAAAAATCAAAAGCTGTTACAGACATCCATTCTATAAATAATTCCAACGTCAGGGTGCCTGGGTGGCTCAGTCTGTTAAGCATCCGACTCTTGGTTTCAGCTCAGGTCATGATCTCATGGCTCGTGGGTTCGAGCCCCACAGTGGGGGCTCTGTGCTGACAACACGGAGCCTGCTTGTGATTCTCTCTCCCCCTCTCTCTCTGCCCCTCCTCTGCTCTCTCACTCTCAAAATAAATAAATAAACTTCAAAAATAATAAGTCCAATGTTTAGGATGTGGGGGGTGGGGGGGAGTTGGCAGTCTGGGGAGGGACGGACCTGAGAAGACCCAGCAAAGACATCGAGTCTGGAAGAGACCTCCCCATCAAGGCACAGCAGCGATCCCGGAGAACCAGAACCCGTCCAGTGGGAGGGCCACAATATTAAAGGCAGTGATATTTAACTGAGCCAAGGTGAACGGAAACGATGAGAGCAAAAGCCCAGAGGCAAGAAATCCTGCTGTCCAGGAAGAGAGGAGGGTTCTGCTTGGCCCGAGCATTGCAGGCATGAGGAGAAATAAGGGGAATTAAGGTGGGGAAGGCAGCCGTGCAGAGAATAGCTGTGGGTGCTGGTAAGTCACTTCGCTCCCCCGGGCCCCCCTGCCAGGTCTCAGTTTTCTCAAATGTAAAAAGGGGGTGCGGTGGGAGTGGGGCACCTGGGTGGCTCAGTGGGTTAAGTGCCCCACTCTTGATCTTGGCCCGCAGTTCTGCAGTTCAGGAGCTCACTGACAGCAGGGAGCCTGCTTCGGATTCTCTTTTCCTCTCTCTGCCCTTCCCCCACTCATGTTCTGTCTCTCTCTCTCTCTCTCTCTCTCTCTCTCTCTCTCTCTCTCAAAATAAATAAACTTTTAAAAACTGCAGAATGGGGGAAATCATAGGATCCAATGCTTAGGGAAACTTCAGGGATCCATGAGATCATACCTGCTCTTAGGACGGATCCTGGCAGTCAGCACTGGTTGAGTGAGTGCCTCGGGATAGATTTAATGTTTTAAATTTTTTAACTGTGACCCAATACACCAGATGCAGGAACGTGTACTCTGCATCAACTATTAATATTTTAGAGACACCAAAGCGTTAAGTGGAGGCTAGAGGAGCACGTTTCTGGATACACCTCAGAATGAAGCTCTTCCCTGCCAAGTTGTATCAAGATCTGGATTCCTTGCAAACGTGTCATTGATTAGGAGGCAATTATCCCGGCCTTTCTGGCTTTGCTCCGTTTTGTTCTGTTCTGGTCTGTGCACGTCGGCTCACGTAAAACTGTGCCATCAAGTACATAGCTGCACTCACTGAGCGTGCCACGTTCAAGCCGACTCTGCAGGGTGGGAGCCTGCTCCCGCCCAAAGTCCGCAGGATATGGTCGCATCAGCTGGACGGTGTTTCCCAAAGTGGGCATCTCCAGGACACCCTGCATCGGGATCACCCCATCTTCCACAAGCTCCTCGTATTCCCAGAGGGTTCTTCTGACTCTTACTCCGTGCAAAAGCCAGTGGGGTGTGTTCAAGGTTACAACGTTGCCATTTGTACTTTAGTATGGAACAAGTGGCAACAAGGAAATCAATACATAAAGTGAATGTTTTGAAACTGGACGAAGACCTAACAATGCCCAGGCTTAATGTGATACATCGTACCCTGCAACGAACATAGCATTGCATCCCGAGCTCCCTCTTTAAGTTCCTGCAGTTCAGCAGGATGAGAGGTCCTGGGTGCCGGGAGGGATGCCATGCTGAATCCAAAGCGTCATCTTTCCCTTGGCAAGCTCCTGGATCAGCCAAATGGAAGGGTGTCTCCTGGTTGTAAAACAAATTCTTGTTTTACAAAGTTACCATATGCAACTATTTCTGTGATTCCAGATTTCCTTGATGCCAAATGAAATTAGATACCAAAGCTAATCAAAAAAAAAAAAAAAAAGCTGCAGCGGTCACAGAATGTGCATTCATCAAAAAAGTGACATTGCTCTTTTTATGTTAATGTTTATTTTTGAGAGAAAGAGAGAGAGAGAGAGAGAGAGCACAATCAGAGGAGGGGGCGGAGAGAGAGGGAGACAGAATCCGAAGCAGGCTCCAGGCTCTGAGCTGTCAGCACAGAGCCGACGCAGGGCTTGAACCCACGAACCGAACCGGGAGATCATGACCTGAGCTGAAGTGGGGTGCTTTGACGGAGCCACCCAGGCACCCCAAAAGTGACACTGCTTTTATTGAATCGCTTTATAACAGATGAATGCTAGAAACTCACACTTACAAAAGAAGTTGTATACCATGCTTATGTCACAAAATAAATGCACACCCATAGAGCGCCGCTTTTCACCAGACGTAAAATTTCACGGAAAGAGTGCCACAGATAAAAACACAAAGAACTAGAAGACGGTGGGGAGCCATCAAGGGCTGCTCTTGGTCCCCAGACCAGCTGTTACCAAAGGTCCCGCTGAACGGGCAGGACCCGCGTCCGTGTGTCTGTGGCTGACGTGTTCAATCACCATCTGTGACATACTGGGGTGGGCGGGGCACTTCCTGGTGAAATGGTCTTGGGCCCAGGATTTTACGCAGCATAATGTCACCACCGTGGCAGTCGTACAAGAGACAGCAGTGAAGGTCAGGCTTCCAGGGACACCCCACTCAGGATAATATGTAACTGGGTCCCAGTCACCTCACCGAGTCAGAAGAAAGGAGGAGGAGAGGCCTGAGTGACACAGGCCATTTAATCTTTTGCTAAGAAGAATTTTCCCCCCAGCAATTAGGAGAGCCTGGGACTCAGTCACAGGCTCAAAAGTTCCTCATTCCTTGTATTGTGCTTTGCTCTGTTTTTGTTTTAAGAGACTTCTTTTTTTTTTAGCATACTTTTAGGGATACAAGCTTTGGGCAACTCACCTCACTTCTCAGCCTCAATGTCCTCACCTGGACAGGGGGATGATGGCTCAGCCCTACCTAACAGGATGGCCGTTGAGGAATTAAATGCGGGGATAGAAGCAAAACCCTTCCCACGGTGCCCAGAATGCCGTAGGCACCTGCTTGACTGATGCCGGTAGTGGCCCATACCATGATGCACCTGCTGGTCTGTGAAAGGGAGAGGGAGCAGGCGGGGTGGCTCCTTCTCCCACTCCTGCATTTCCCGTCGGGTAGATGTTGTTCCCAGAGAGGTGGCCTTGCTGTCGGGTTGTTACCTGCGGAGGAATGAGGAATGCGGAATGCGGCACCGGCTCTCACAGGCTGCCCCACCCTACTGCCTGCATTCTCACCCCCACGGCCCTCTGCTCCTGCCCCCGCTTCCTCTCCTGCCCCCCCCCGCCCCTCCTCCCTCTGTGGGAGCCTCCAACCAAGTCTGAGAACAACCCATCAGAACCCACCTTCCGATCCAAACGGCCCCAGTGGAGGTGGGAGGTGGGGAAGGGCCAAGACCCTCCATATGAGGTTCAAGCAATCCCCCCCTGGCGGGTGGACCGCGCATGCCTGCAACTTTCTCTTCTCTCTGGGTTTGGGCAGCAGATGATAGATCCAAGCCAGAGGCTGCCAGGGTAAGGTCAAATGGTTTCGAATGTGAACGCCTTGTGGCAGAGGCTCAGAATGTTCCTTTTCTTCTCCAGGTGCGTGAATGACAGACACTAGATCAGGATAAGCGATCAGCAGGTTAACAGGCATAGGGGGCGACGGTTTCACATTAGCAGTACTGGGCTGGCAGTGGGGCAGGTGGGAGAGATTGGCAGGAGGTGGCGGGGGAGACTGGGGACAGCATCTGGGACCATAGAACATCAAAGCCCCAAGACCCCACAGGGCAGCCAGGTGAGTCCTACACTCCTTGTAAGGTGAGGAAGCAGAGGCCCAGGGAAGGCCCAGGGCCACGGATCCTTCCCAAACTTGGGGCTCCTGGCTCCTTCTCCAACGTTCTTTACCCACACTGACGCCACCTCTCCCTCTAACACAGCAGACACATAATACCGGGGACCAAGCAAGGCATGAATGAAGAACACACGTTATCTACAATCTGAGCGCCTCCTGCCGGGTGGGGGGCTGTGGACAAGGCTCCCAAGGGGCCCTGGAGGCTCCTGCGAAGGGCAGAATTTGAGCAGATCCTCCAAGACGATAAGCAGGCCTCGGGAGGACATGTTGCAGGGGCAGGTCGTGAGGGCAGCGGGAGTGGAGCTGTTGGCCTGAGGTGCAGGGCACGCGGCTTCCTAAAGTGCGAACAATCCTCACAATTGAAGGCCGAGGTCAGGGAAGGCTGGCCAGGGCTGAATCCAGCACCCTGCCAAGGACACGCTCCCGGTAGCCGTGTTCTAGGCACCTGCGGCCTCGCAGCTCTTGGGTGGCCTGGGGTGTGGGAGAACAGGGCCCAGGCCCCCTCCACTGTCCCTCTGGCAGCCTCCAAACACGCCCTTCCTGTTGTGACAACTCGGTTCTCTGTGCAACTGGTTCCAGCCTGTGGCTGGGTTTCAGATTGCGGCACGTGTGCTCACGGAGGCTGACGGAGTATCACGTGGGCACCAGGGAGAGCCTGGCCGCCCGCCCAGCCGGGCCTTGGTTAATTACGGGTCACGGCCTTCCTGCTATGGGTCCACAGGGCACCCAGAGACAGGCCCTCCCCGGGGCCGGGTCTGGGGACAGAGCCACCGCTCCCCCATTCGTGCGGTCGTGGGTCCGTCAGCCTTCCCTGGGCACCTGCGGGGACGCATCTCAGGCTGGGCACCCGGGGAGGGTCCAAGGGGTTCAAGCAGCCCTGGCTTCTCCCAGCCCCCAATAACAATCATGGCTGCCACCCAAATGACCCCCTTCCGTGGCGACAGGCCCCGTGGCGGTGCTGTGTATGTTGCAACTCACAACCACCCCCACTTTGCATTTGGGGAAATTGAGGTTCGAGAGGTAAAGTGACTTGTCCAAGGTCATGCAGCTCTTGTCTGGCTCCCAAACCACGCCCTTCGCAGCCCCAGACCCTGCTGGGTCTCCCAGCACAGACGGCTCAGGAAGAGCAGGGGTCGTGTCACTGGCCAGTGTCCCTGGTCTGGGGGCCTCCCTGAGCACTGGCCTCGGAGCCTGTCAGACGTCGGAGCCTGCTTCTGGACACTCGCTCTGTGGTACTCTCCCCCACTTCCTTGTTTTGGCTCTTGCTGGCTATTCCTCGCCGGCTAATGGCTAACGTCCCTTCCCAGACAAGCACACGCTTCGTCGGAGGCCCTCCTCTGGACACTTCCAGAAGACCTCTCACGTGGCCCTGTCCCCCTTTGGAAACCACTGAGAACACAGAAGTCGTCTCCAGCAACTCTCCTGCTATCTTCATTTGTCACACTGCAGGCGTGACTTTTTTTTTTACAAGTCCGTGGGCCTTCCCTTCCCAACCAGATAGAAGGGCCCTGAGGGCAGGGGTCATGCCCATGCCTAATGGGAGGGAGCAGCCCAGACATGGATCTCACCCTCCCAACTGTGGGGCAGGAATTGTGCTCCCCGTTTACAGATGAGAAGAGCGAGGTTCAGAGAAGGGACAAACCTAGCTGAAGGAAGGGAGGGGGTGATGCTGGGACCTGGACCCGCCATTTCTGCCCAGCCTTTGGGAGTGTGAGAGCCCTGCCCACATTAGGCCCAACCCAGGCCTCTCAGTGCCCCGCAGCCCGCAGCCCCCTAACCTGGGCTCAGGAACCGTTTGCTGCCCAAACCCTCTCAGTGCAGATGTGGAAACCTCTCACTGCACCCACTGGGCATGGTAGGAAATTCAGCCAACGGCCCTGGAGCAAGAGAGAGAGCGAGAGAGACAGAGACAGAGACAGAGACAGGGCATGAATGGGGGAGGGGCAGAGAGTGAGGGAGACACAGAATCGGAAGCAGGCTCCAGGCTCCGAGCTGTCAGCACAGAGCCCGACGCGGGGCTCGAACCCAGAACTATGAGATGAGATCACGACCTGAGCCGCAAGCAAGAGTCGGATGCCCTAAGGACATGGTGTTTTAATTTTTTTTTTTTTAATTTTTTTTTTCAACGTTTATTTATTTTTGGGACAGAGAGAGACAGAGCATGAACGGGGGAGGGTCAGAGAGAGAGGGAGACACACAATCTGAAACAGGCTCCAGGCTCTGAGCTGCCAGCACAGAGCCCGACGCGGGGCTCGAACTCGCAGACCCCGAGATCATGACCTGAGCCGAAGTCGGCCGCTCAACCGACTGAGACACCCAGGCGCCCCAGGACATGGTGTTTTAATTGGGCGTCAGGAAGGGGCAGGATTTCAGCGGGTCGAGGTGAGAGCAAAAGAAGACGCCAGGTCGTGGGCACAGCGTTTGCTGTGGCCCTGGGACTAAACACTGCGGAGCAAGGATGGCTGGGGGGTGGGGCGATGCCTGGAGGCTCACCTGTATTTACAAATGGGGAAGCCACTCTAGGCCAAGTGACAGGGGGCCCCGGTGCCAGTGGGGAACTGATGCTCCAAAGACAACTGATGCTCCAAAGACAACCCCAGGCTAAGGGATTCCTGGGTGGCGGTCGGTTGAAATTTTCCAATCACGGTCCTGTTTCCTTTCTTTCTCAAAGCCTTTCTGTTTGGGCTTCCTTGCCTTGGGGCGTGAGACACCGCATCCTCCAGGCCGGAACTGGGGTATCGTATCCCCATGACACGCCCCTCAGTTTTTGTGGCCGTGACTCAGCCTTCACCTTCGCCCACATTCTGGCTCCACTAGCCAGGGTGACCTTCTCCAAGAGTCGGTGGGGCGGGACCTGGAAACTTTTTAAAGTTTCCCTTGCCCAGGGGACGGTGGGAATGGGGGAGGCGGGACCCAGCAACAAAGACCTACTGAGAATAACAGAAGAGCAACCCCCTGGCCGGCAGGGATGACTGTCACCCTCCTGTCACCACCCACGCTGAGGAAACAAGGAAAACAGACTCAGAGGTCAAGGAACCGAGAGCAATGTGGGCGGGGATTCTCCCAGGGAGGTGGCTTCCAGAACTGGGCTTTGAACTCAGGTCTATGGAGCACCAGCCAGACACTGGACACTGTCCTGGGCACCGGGGATGCCATGGTGAATGACACAAGCCCCTGCCCTCGTGGGGCAGACCTGCTATAGGGGAGAGGGATGCCCCACAAATCAGCGAGCGAGCAGCAAAGTCACTCTCAGGGCCTTGGAGGGAAGCCCTTCCTCTCCCTGCTGGCCGGTTCTGGGGATGCTCCGTGCACGCTGCTCTCCTTCCTCCCCGCCCCCCCCCCCCAAAGTGGCTCTTTCCCCTTTTCCAGAAGCACCAGATCAAAATTCTAGGCCACCTCGGGACGCTGGCACGGTGCGGCACGCACCCTTCGGCTTAGGGGATTCCTAGAGGCTCAGAGGCAGAAAGGTCCAGCGAGCCACCTGTCCCAACCTTCTTGTCCATGGTGTATCCCCTCCACCACACCCAGGGGCGACTCTCCCTGGGACAGGGGGCTCACTGCCTCAGAAGATGAGCCATTCCAGAGCTGGACAGTGCTAACAGAAAGGTCCCCCTTATGCCAAACCAGCACCCACCCCCTCATTTCTTCCGCCCGCGGCTCCCCGTTCTGCCCTCTGCCCATTACATAGGACTCTTCACCTTACAGCCCTTCGAATACGTCACGTTGCCCTTAAATCTTTTCTTGGGAGGACCTTTCCTCAACTTTTAAACCATTCCTTGGACCCCATCTGGTCTTGCTCTGGCTTGTCGGTGCCCCCAGCACCTGCCGCTCTAACACGGTCCCAAAATGCTTCACCAAGTGACCGTCGAGGACACAGAGGATGGAATGTCACCCTGATCTCGAGCTGTGCCTCGTCTCTGCCTGGGGATGGATGGCAAAGGCCCGGGCAGCGGGAGCCACACGGCTGGAGGGTGAGGACAGTCACAAAGGAGCAGACACCTGCGTCCCCTTCGGTCAGTCATCCAGCTGACCCGTATCCCATGCCTGCTGCCGCCGGGCCAGGGCCGGGGGGGATGCTGGAGTGGCCCTCGCAAAGGCTTTGCAAGGGGGAGAAAAGAAAAAAGCAAGCGAACACCTGACTAAGGACTGATCGTCCTAGCCGGTGATCAGTGCTTTGAGGCAAACAGAAGGTGAAAAGAGACTGTGGAGCCAGTCCTGCAAAGGAAGAGAATTCCAGGTAGAGAGGCCCGCCAGTGCCAAGGCCCTGGGGCAGGGAAGAGTGTGGCACACTCAGAGGCTGCTGCGAAACGAGCAGGGGCAGAAATGGGAGGGCGGTGGGAGATGAGGCCAGAGGGGTGAGGAGCGTGAGTTTATTCTAAGATCCAGGGGACGTTCCTTTGGAGGGCATGAGGCCTCAGATACGATCTGACTTGTGCTTTAAATTCTAAGAGAAAGGGGAGACCAGTGTAGACAAGAGCTATCAGTAAAGCCTTCATGGAAGAGTCAGTGAAACCTTCCACCACGGAATTAGAGATAAGTCACCATCTCCTACCAGAACTGAAAAATTCAGCTCTTTACTGCAGTTTCTCTCAAGAAGACATACAAATGTTCCATAAGCACATGAAAAGGAGGTCAACATCCTTAGCCATCAGGGAAACACAAATCAAAGGCACTGAGACCCATCACTTCCCAGCCACAAAGATGGCCAGATGTAAAAGGACTGTCAAGGGGCGCCTGGGTGGCTCAGTCGGTTAGGCGTCCGACTTCAGCCAGGTCACGATCTCGCGGTCCGTGAGTTCGAGCCCCGCGTCGGGCTCTGGGCTGATGGCTCAGAGCCTGGAGCCTGCTTCGGATTCTGTGTCTCCCTCTCTCTCTGCCCCTCCCCCGCTCACGCTCTACCTCTCTCTGTCTCAAAAATAAATAAACATTACAAAAGATTTGTAAAAGACAGTAGGTATTGGCGCCGCCGTGGAGAAAAATAAATCCACACACACCGCTGGCGGGGACGTTAAATGGCACGCTGTGCTTTGGAAAACAGTTTGGCAGCTTCCGAAAAAGTTTATTTATCTGTGATTCAGCCACTCTACTCCTAGATATCTCCCCAGGGGAAACGAAAACCTTTGTCCACATAAAGACGGTGCACAGATATGCAGAGCCGGTGAGTGGTGTTACTCACAATGGCTACGAACCGTTACAGTGGTTACAAAGTAAAAACAACTCCAGGGCCATCAGCTACCCACCCCTACCCACCCCTACCCCAGCAGTCAAAAGGGGGGAAACGCTGGGGTATCCTGTCACCTCAAACACATCATGCTAAGGACAGGAAGCTAAACATACAACATCACATGCTGTAGGATTCCATTTACACGAAATGCCCGAGAAAGACCAATCTATAGAAACAGAAAGCAGGGTAGTGGTTGTCAGGGGCTGGGAGTAGGAATGGGGGCTTCCTGTAAACAGGCAGGGGGGTCTTGCGGGGGACGGAGACGTTCTAAAATTGGATTGTGGTGGTTGCCCAACTCCGTACGTTTGCTAAAAATCATTGAATTGAGGGGCGCCTGGGTGGCGCAGTCGGTTAAGCGTCCGACTTCAGCCAGGTCACGATCTCGCGGTCTGTGAGTTCGAGCCCCGCGTCGGGCTCTGGGCTGATGGCTCAGAGCCTGGAGCCTGTTTCCGATTCTGTGTCTCCCTCTCTCTCTGCCCCTCCCCCGTTCATGCTCTGTCTCAAAAATAAAAAATAATAAAACGTTGAAAAAAAAATCATTGAATTGAGTGTTTATGGTATAAATTGCAACCTCAACACAACTCAAGCACTCACTGGATTTTATGGTCCGTGATGGCAGGGACTGGCCCATCTTTTTCTGCGAAGTGTCCCCAGCACCTAGAACAGCTGGGCACACAGTGAGCACCCAGTAAATATTGGCGGAATGAACGAATGCATGCATGAATGAACAAAGCCATAAAAAGTAATAACCTTTAGTCGGGCGGTCCCGCCCTCTCTTCTCTCCCGCATCTCCCTACTTGAAAGACTTGTCTACGTGGCTGGCCCACTCATGGGTCTCCCTGCCGAGCTGTGACCTTGCACTCCCAAGTTGTGAAGTCCCAGGGCCCCCCCCCCCCCCCCCCCCCCCCGCCCCAGGTCTCAGCACCATGACCTTGTGCAGTGCTCACCCCTGGCTTTCCTGAAATGCCGTGACCTGCCTGTTCCTGTGGGCTGACCTAGGACAGCTGCCCTCTGCCCACAGGCCACCTGCTGGGGCACCCCTCCCATCTCCACGCTGGTGGCCCTCAGTTCTGCGTCACTGCCCAGCCTAATCCTCAACTGCCAGCGTGACAGTTCAACGTCTCTAAAACCGAAGGTCCTCATTCTGCTGAGCCCTGCTCCCCCGCAGAGCCCCTGCCTTGAAAGAACCTTCCAGAAACCTGGGCATCCTCCTAGACGCCTCTCTCCCCCTTCCTCACTCATCCCCTCGCCAAGTCCTGTCTGTGCTATTTCCAAGCATCTCCTCTCTCTCCAGACAGCCGCCTTCCATCATCCAGGTGACACTTCTGTGTCCCTTACTGAAACCACAGTGACCTTTTTATAGGTGAGGATGCTGTGGGCTGCAGGCATCAGAGGCCATGTCTAGACAGCTCAGGCTAACGGTAGCACAGAGAGGAAGGACAGTGGAATGGAAGGAAGAACTGAACGGTCGGGACCAGGGAAATCGAGAAAGTGGGCAGCCCCCACACCCTGGCCTTGCAAGCTCATGGTCCTTCTTGCAAGGGGACTGCCTCAGTAACTCAGCCTCACAGTCTCTCCGCTCTGGTCTCAACTGGGCCAACGTGGGGGAGGGGCCCATGTAGCACGAGCATCAGCTCTTTCCAGACCCCCCGAGGAAATCACCTGTGTCCCGCAGCCAGCCCTCCCAAAGCCCCAAGCAGCTCACGGGCCCCCCTGATCCTGAGCATCGGTCCAGACCCAACCCTGAAGGCTGGCCTCTCTGGCCCACTGGCCCCGCCCACCCCTGCCCAGCCACACTCAGCTCGGGCCCTTCATGGCACCTCCTTCATGACCTTCAGTGCCTGCCCTCCGTCTGCGTCACTGCATTTCTCCCCGTCCTTGGCGTTGTTCCTTTCTCTCCCCTTTAGAATGACCTCTGCTGGGGCGCCTGGGTGGCTCAGTCGGTTAAGCATCCGACTTCAGCTCAGGTCATGATCTCGCGGTCCGTGAGTTCGAGCCCCACGTCGGGCTCTGTGCTGACAGCTCAGAGCCTGGAGCCTGTTTCAGATTCTGTGTCTCCCTCCCTCTGACCATCCCCCGCTCATGCTCTGTCTCTCTCTGTCTCAAAAATAAATAAACGTTAGAATGACCTCTGCTAAGCGAGGACTTGCCCGTCTTGTTCACGGTTGAGCCCCAGGGCCTGCTGATCAAACGGCTGACGCCCCTCCAACACCGGGGGACTCCGTGGAAAGGCAGGGACGTCGGCTCGCTGGAGAGAGGTTTCTGTCGGGGACACCTTCGTACCAACAAGAGTTTGCCTAGAAGTCAGTTTTCCGACACATTTCTTTTCCTTCGCAGTCGGAAAGCTCTGATTTCCTTTTCCACGAGTCCCCGATTCAGGAGCCGGTGACCTTCTCACTGTTCGCGACCCAGCGCCGTGACCCGGAAGCGGTGTTATTTCACAGTCACGAGGAGCGGGGCCTCACTGAACGGCTCCTGGAAAGCGCGGCTGACACTGGACAGTGAGGGGTCGGGCGTGCGGACAACCGCCCTCCTGCCACGCAGTCGAAACTTCGCCTGGAACTTCTGGCTCTCCCAAAGCGTAACTCCGGCTGATCAGAAGTCTGACTGGTAGTGCAAACAAGCTGATCAACACACATTCGATATGTATTGGTTATATACCGTGTTCTCACAGCAAAGCGAGCTAGAGAGAAGAAACTGTATCACAGGCGAGGGAAAATCATGTTTACGGTACTGTACTGATGGAGAAAAAGCCACCGATGAATACGTAGACCCGTGCAGTTCAAACCTGCGTGGTTCAAGGATCAGATGCATTTGAGTTAACTCCATTTTGCCCCGTTTACTTAACTCTGCTTTCAAGGCTCAAACCCCTTTCACACAAACGCCCCCTGCTGGGCAACTGAGAATCGCTCCTGCCTCCCGAGCCCCTCCCGCCCAGGTGTGCCGCAGCCACGCCCGCCACCCCCCCCTCCCCCCTGCACACCCTGAGTTCACCGCCTCAGCTCTCCACTGCTGTGCTTCCCTCCTGCCCCTTCCCATCTCCATCATCCTCCAAACCAGCCCCCAGACTCACATCTCTAAGGACACCAATCTTGTCCCTCCTCAAAAACATTCAATGGCTCCCTAGTGCCTGTGGAATAGGTCCAAGTTCTTCAGCCTGGCATCCAGTATCCTTCGTGATATGGCCCCGAGCCATCTTTCTGCAATTAGCCCTCACCATTCCCCCGCCTTCCATGCAGTTTCCACTCATTCTTTAAGGCACAGCTCAAACTCCTCCTCCTCCAGGAAGCCGCCCCAGGTTGCCATGCTGCTTCTCTAGCACTGAGCCTCTGCTGTCTCTTTCATTGCTGCATAGGCCTGGTCTTTACAAGAAACAGCTTGTGAGCTCCTTGAGGGGCAGGCGCGGATACTTCAAAGTGGTAGCAAAAAGCTGATAGTGATTTGGCAGTTTTACAGCCATTATCTTCCTTTTCTCTCCGTGACTCTCTGAGGCGGGCGGGCACAGGCTATTATCTCCACCTTGCAGACGAGGAAACAAAGCTCAGAGAAGCTAAGTAACTTCCCCACAGGCGCACAGCAAGAAAGCAGGGGGGGCGGGAGAGAGCTGGTTCTTCTGCCCCGATTCTGTCCTTGTTCCGTTACCCCCTGCAGGCTCTCTCGTGTGCCTCCCACACCTCATCCACGGAGAGTGACAGCCAGGATCTCTGGATTATCATCTTCAGCGTCAGTTCCTGGACACAGTCCCGCGGCGACCGTGGCCTGCTGTTTCCACGTGAAAAGGGCTTCCCTAGGAGACAGCGCCCTGTGCTGGAAAGAGCCCGTGGGAAGTTACATTTGCCAGGTCCGTGCCCTTCAACGGCTGTGTGACCTTGGGAAGCTCCACCCACAATGAAGGACCAGCCGCGTCCCCTGGTTCCCAGATGAGGTGCTGGCATTTGATGATGATGATGATTCTTAGCAGGCCCCTCAGTTTGCAAGCTGGGGAATGTAACCATAGGGGAGGGAGGCGTGGGGCTCGTGTGCAGAGAAGCCCCGGCCAGGTATCCCCTGGCTGATTCTCCGCTCGCCACTCACAGCACCTGCTGAAGAGAAGAATGTGTTTCCCTGTCCTCCAAGATTAAACGGGGCCCCTGCCGACCTCGGGGAAGAAGTCCATCTTTCTTAACACTTGGCCGTGTCAAAAGTAACGAAGTCCGCCACAGGAACCTGTTACACGTTCTCTGCGTTCTTGCGTTCTCCCCACCAAGGCTGGAGGGGCGATCGCCTGGGGCCTAGAGGACCCCAGCACCTGGTTCTACCCGGTGACCAGGTACCCAAAGGACCTGTGGGGTGTGGGGGGAGCTGGGGGTGTGGGGGGCCTGAGGAGGCGGGAGTCTGCTCCGGACCAGCCGCTGGCAGGAAGGGGGGTTCTGGGTGACCCTCATCCACAGGGAAGGGAGCCTGGTCCTGCCCGGAGCCGGGGCTGGTGAAGCAGCCGGTGCTCCTGCAGCCGGGTCGGGGAGGTTTGGTCCTTCTGTGGCCTGGACGATGTTCATGCGGTCGTCCGTGTTCAGTGATGACCCAGGGGTCTTGTCTTCGTCTTGATGATCCGTTAGCGGCCTTGTTGGACGCTGATATTCCGTGTAAGTGTTTATATTCCACGGGAGGCCCCCGAGCTGTGAGGACCAGGCCTACTCCTCCTGGCCATCAGGGCTACTTTCTGTTCCTCGGGGACAATGTCAGAGGACAGAAGTCCTCTGGTCTCTCCAGCTGGAAGAGCTCTCGGCGCCCCCATTTTAAGATGTCTTTTCCGAACCACCGCGGGCCAGCAGGGCCCAAGGCCTGGGACGGAAGGCGGCCACAGCACGCTGCTCCGTGGGCGGGTGGACGGGGACACGGTTGGAACCCTGTGCCAGTCCACCTCGCTGTTCCAGCCAGAATGGGAATCAGGCCACCGTGTGAGTGGTGAGACCCCCAGCAGGAGAGAGCCCTCACGGTCCCCTCTCCCCAGGAGGCCCCCGGGTTCCAGCACCTGACCCCTTAGGGGTGCTCTAGGTAAAGCAGCTCGGGGTGGGGGGGTGGGGGGGGAGAGGCTGGGGGCAGCGGGGGATGGGGGAATGGTCACGAGGGACGAGGCCAGCGAGGCCCCACTGGCCCCTGCCACCGCAGTTCTGTGGAGCATGCCTGGTCCCACCCCCGCCCAGGAAGCTGCCACCAGCGGTGGTCAGTGAGGCCTGCTACACTTGGGCCAGGGCCTACACGGCCACCTGGGCCCTCTGCCCGGCCACCTTCGAAGTCCCGTCCAAGCTATAGCATCCTCGCCTGAGCCCCGGAAGGAGGCTGTGCTCAGGAACTCAGTCTCTGAAGATCCACCCAAGGACCTGGAAAGAGAACCTTGGGGTCCAGCTGGAGCTTCCAGGCAGCGTTTTTATGGAAGGAAAATCAAGGGGGTTAAACTTGAAAATGAAAAAAAAAATTTTTTTGGACAAGTGGCAGTCAGGCGAAGCCTGTGGCTCCCTACAGGGGACACCGCAGTCCCCCAGGCTCTGTTTCTATATGAGGCACCAGCCACGGCGGGAGTGAGCGTGAGACGGACCGCTCTGAACACTTCCAGGCGCCAACGTATGGAAATTCTATTTGCAACTTAAAAGCACGGGAGATACAATATAGTCCAGGCTGGGATAAAACAGAAGATGTGTGAGAAGAATGTAAAAATACATTGTCTAGGGCGCCTGGGTGGCTCATTCGGCTAAGCGTCCAGCTTCCGCTCAGGTCACGGTCTCGTGGTTCATGGGTTCAGCCCCCGCGTCGGGCTCTGTGCTGACAGGTCAGAGCCTGGAGCCTGTTTCAGATTCTGTGTCTCCCTCTCTCTCTCTGCCCCTGCCCTGCTCACACTCTGTCTCTCTCTCTCTCTCGCTTTCAAAAAAAAATAAACATTAAAAACATATTAAAAAAACACATCACCCTCCCAAATGAGAAACAGGCAACAAAATCGGACGATGGCCCTGTTGCCTCACGAAGGGTCCTGAAATGCCCTGAGGGCGGCACCTGTTCAATGACACAGTGGACACCTTGTGGGTGCCTGGTCACTGAGCAGAACCAGATGCTGGGCCCGAAGACAAGCTGGCCAGGGTGCCTGCAGCAGACCCTCCTCTGCCTCCCTGGCCTGCGGGAGGGTGACAGCCTGATGCTGGGGAGACCGAGGGCCAGGTGGCCTGGAGGAAGGCCCCCTGGGCTGGCCGGGAGAGGAGGCAGAGCTGGAAACAGGACCCAGAGGGAGGACAGATGGCCCAGGCAGAGAAGAGTCATGTGGGTTTGGGGCTGGTGGACAGAGCATGCATGGAGGGCTTCCTGAATCCCCCCAAGGACAAGAGGCTTGTAGAACCACCACACGCTGGGGAGAAATGGCCATAATTCCGGAAAAATCCTGCTGGCTGGAGGGTGGAGCCTGACTGTCTGGGAGGGGGCTGCAGGCTGAGACCGGTGGGGGTTCTGGCAGGGGTCCAGGTGGGAGGCAGGGGGGGGGTTGGAGGGGGGGAGGGAGGGGAGGCTAAGTGAGGAGGCTGTCACCAGGCTTAGGGGCTGGGGGGCGGGGGAGGGGAGACTTTCAGGAAGACATCTTCGTTCCCAGCTTCAGCACCCAGTTTGCCAAGTAGGCAAATGATGAATGTAGTCTGGGAAAAACCAAACAAATCAAACCAAGAATCATTGCGGGGGCGCCTGGGTGGCTCAGTCAGTTAAGCATCTGAATCTTGATTTCTGCTCGGGCCATGATGTCACAGTTGGTGGCTCCAAGCTGACAGTGCGGAGCCTGCTTGGGATTCTCTCCCTCTCCCCTTCTCTCTCTGCCCTTCCCCCCCCCCCCATCCCCTCTCTCTCTCTCTCTCTCTCTCTCTCTCGGGTGCACCCATACTCACTCTCTTTCTCTCTCTCTCAAAATAAACTTTAAACAAAAAAGAATCACGGTGAAAATGACCCTCAGACTTTGGGAACCTGCCCGCCCCCCCCCCCCCCCCCCGCAGTGCCCATCCAAAGGTAAATAATGGAAGCTGACAAGAAAGCGCCAAGTGCCATCTGGACGAATCCACGCGAGGACCACTGCTGGAGCCCCGGGCCCGGCCATGAGCCGCGTTTACAGCCGCTGTTCTCCCGGCCTGCTTCGGCCATCGTGCACTTCCCACCCTCCTGTGTTCCAGAAGCTCAGAGGAAACATCTGATGTCACTAATGGAACAGTCAACATGTGACAAATCTATTTAGCAGACACTCGCTCTCACCTAGCAACCCGGCCGTCGGCAAACGAAGCACCTCACTCCTGATGTGACGGGGCTGCCCTCCGTGCTCAGGCTGAGGTCACCGCTCCCCGCCAGGGACTGACTCCGCCCTTGTCCCGGATACACGGAGAGCAGAACCACAAGTAACTGATTAGCCGGGTTGTAGGAACTCGTGGGGGGAAAAGCTGCGTGCAGGAGCCTGGAGCCAGGCCCGGAGGCCGCCCCCGCCCCGGGGTGAGCGGCCGCAGTCAGAGCCAGGACCCGGGGACCAGGGCCCTGCTTATTCCTGAAGCAAATATACTTAATCCCCTTTCTGCACGCTAGGAAGCGAAGGTCCCAAGATCCACTGACTGACTGCCTTGGGACAAACTAATAAATGGCAGAGCCAGGCCTCAAGCCCAGGTCTGACTCAAACTCAAACGCAAAGCCGCGCCCGCTGTCAACACTGGACTGAAATCGAGGCCTGCACAGGACGCACATGCAAGTCCCGTCATTAAGGGGGAAGCTTCTCGGGCTTAAAGTGAACACCGCAGACAACCCCCTCCCCCCCCCCCACCGTGCAATTCCTCTCTCCCTTTCCGTCCTACCGCGTAAAAGGCCCTCTTCCCTAACACACGGGAGCACACATACACATGCGACACGGCATCCAAGCCTGACGTGCGTTCACACCTGGGTACGGGAAAGATCCCGATCTCTTATGTCCTCGGGACAATAGCATGAAAACAGATCCTGTGACTAACACCGGAACCAAAAAGCGGGGGGGGGGAGTTCTAAAGATAGATTCAAGACGGTGACCCAAGCATCAGCAAACAGGTGTCCGCCAGGAAGGTCAAGTGAAAGGCTCTTACTAAAAGTAACCCACAGGGACGCCTGGGTGGCTCAGTCGGTTAACGTCCGACTTCGGCTCAGGTCATGATCTCACAGTTCATGAGTTCAAGCCCCGCGTCGGGCTCTGTGCTGACCGCTCAGAGCCTGGAGCCGGTTTTGGATTCTGTGTCTCCCTCTCTCTCGGCCCTTCCCCTGCTCTCAAAAAAAAAATAAACTTAAAAACAAATTAAGAAAAAAGTAACCCGCGTCTCAAAGTTACAACATGCGTCAGTCACTCGGCCCAACTGACTCAGGTGTTCCCGTGTCTTCCTCTGGGTCACTTAGCGTCCAGGGTGGCATCGTGTCCACACACCACACCTAGAGCTTGTCCTGGCTGATGGCCGTGGACAGTGCTTACCCCCCCACCCCCCAGGCCTGCGGCAAACTCAGATGCTGACGTCAAGTAAGCCACAAGGCGGTGAACCGTCTGGGCCCATCTGACAGACTCACCTACAAAACCCAAGTGACAGAAACGGGTCTCTTCCGACAGCACCGACAGACAAAGGCCTTCGTAAAGATAAATTACGGACAAGTATTTCCAGGGGCAGGTTTCCCTCAGAGTCAAGTGCAAGGGAAGGAAGCCAAGACAGCTGTCAGGTTCAGTACCTCGCTTTGGCACAGCGGCAGGGGAGAGAGTCAGGTTTTGTTTTGTTTTTTTTTCAACGTTTATTTATTTTGGGGACAGAGAGAGACAGAGCATGAACGGGGGAGGGGCAGAGAGAGAGGGAGACACAGAATCGGAAACAGGCTCCAGGTTCTGAGCCATCAGCCCAGAGCCCGACGCGGGGCTCGAACTCACGGACCGCGAGATCGTGACCTGAGCTGAAGTCGGACGCTTAACCGACTGCGCCACCCAGGCGCCCCAGGTTTTGTTTTTAAGTTAGTGCGGTATTTTCAAAACGTGAACACCTCGTAAAAAACCAAATCACACGCCGAGGCTGGTACGCTCTGCGGAAGGAGCTGGTCTCCTCCACTTGTGAATCCATTCTTCCAGCGCTAATGAAATAGAATGGGGCGCTGGGATTTATAAGCAACATATATTTGGTTGTCACACGGTTCCTAAAAAAACCCTTGTTAATTTGTTTTCCAGGAGCTACAGGGACATCACTTTGTTATCACGTTTCGTGTTGTTCCCAGTTCCTGAAATAGCTCCAGATAGCAAAGGTTGAAATGGGCGTTTTTGGGATTCGAACGAACCAGTTTGTGCTAAAGGCTGAGCGGTGGCTGGGGCTCCTGGGTGGCCTGGAGGGGGCTGGTTGCGGGAGGAACCACTCAGCGATCCCAGCGTTGGCCCTTTCAGCCCCGCCCACACTCTCCGGGGAGGAGGTGGGGCTAAAGGGTGGAATCAATTCACCCATCGGTGGTCCACAGTTTAATCAGTCGGTACCATGTGAGGAAACCTTCATACATCCTGAACTATGGGATACGAACTACAGAATTCGGAGAGCTCCCGGGCTGGTGAACACACTGAGGCGGGGAGGCCGGTGCACCCGGGGAGGGCACGGCCGCCCCCACCCCTTCCCTGCACACATTGCCTTATGCCTCTCTTTCGCTGGCTGACCTGGTGGCAGCCCCCGTGATGAATCGGTAACGTAGCAGCGAAACTGTTTTCCTGAGTTCCGTGAGCCACTCCGGGAAATTAATCAAGCCCTCGGAGGGGTCTGAGAGGTGGTGGGAACCTCCACTTACAGCAGGTAGGTCAGAAGTACAGGGGGCAATCTGGCTTGACTCCTGAAGTCATGGCGATGAGGGAGTGTGAGGCAAGCGGGTACCCCAGACACCCCCTCCCTCGGGTGGGATGTGCGTGACATTCCGTGACATTCCCCGGGCACTCGCGGCCGCCCTAAAGCTAATAAAGGAAAGCGCAAATGGTTACCTGATAGAGATCGCGGTCCTGCAGGACAGGAGGCTCCGTCAGTCTGCAAGTGTCTTAACGATTTACAAGAAAAACAAGGCAAGCTCCAGAAACCTCCGTTTCCTGGAGCCCTAACGTCACCCTCCCCTCCAGAGTGATGTGGGGAACTAAGGCAAGAAGAAAATGTAGATAAAATTACGTGTCCTTGTAACCTGCGGGCGCACTGACAGATACCTGAGGCAAGTACAGAGGAGAACATTCCTCCAGGAAGTCCCGAGGGTCTTAAGGGTAATGCTTTGCTTGCTGGAGGGAAAACAACAATCTTAGCTTGACAATAGCAAAGGCTCAGGTATCCTAGGAATCCTCCTTAGCAATGAGAGTCCTTTTGTTTTTTAAAAGTTTTAAATGTTTATTCATTTTTGAGAAGAGAGGGGGCAGGGGAGGGGCAGGGAGAGAGGGAGACCCAGAATCGGAAGCAGGTTCCAGGCTCTGAGCTGTCAGCACAGAGCCGGACGCGGGGCTCTGGCTCAAGAACCGTGAGATCATGACCTGAGCCAAGGTCGGACGCTTAACCGAATGAGCCACCCAGGCGCCCCTGAGAGTCCTTTTGGAGGCCTCCCTTTGGCCTTCCCTCACCTCCCCTAACTCTGTGGTATAGAACCAGTCACGCCTCACGACACCCGTGCAAGCTTTCTGCCCAGGGTCCTGTCCACGTGCTTTAACAGAATCACCTTTTCGCACCAAAGACGTCTCAAGAATTCTTTCTTGGCCGTGGGCCCCGGACCCCCACCGTCACTTCAAAAGCGCATCGGTGGGGGCGCGGGAGGGGCCGTCTCGCGGGACGTGGGCCCTTCACCCGTGGGATCCGACGCCATTTCCAGGCAGATGGTGTCAGAATTGAGTTAAATCGAGGGACACCAGCCGGAGACGCGCAGAATCGCTTGGGGTGGGAAAAATCCCCCCGTCTGGGGTCCGAAGTACCGTGCGAGAGCGACGGAGAAGCAGGGCCCCTCTCCCTCGCGAGACACTCCTTAACCTTTCAAAGAAGTGCCTTTATTTATTTACAGGGCTTACGAAAGGAAAAAAAGCTCTAGAAAAAGGAAATTTCAAAATAGGCCCAGGTGCGGGGAGCATTTGGGAGGGTCGGGCTGCGGTCTTCTGCGCCTCCTGGTGGTCACTTCCAGGTTGTGAGGACGGTTCTCCCCGAGTCTCTCGATCGGCCCCCTCTGGGCCCCAGCGACTGGCCCTGGCGACTTCTCAGCTCCCGGTCAGCCCCGTCGCCCTGAGCCAGCTCTTCATCATAGCTGGAAACAGAGGGACATCTTCAGGGTCCAGCAGCAGCAATGCCACGCACGGCCACTGGCCGCTGAGCGGCGGCGTGGCGAATCCCGCAGCAGCCAGGGAAGCGGCCCGGCCCCCACCCTGCGCTCCCCCAGCCCACCAAACCCTGCCCGAGGCCACAGAGCGCAGGCGTGCTGCCTAGTTAAACTGTTTTCGGGAACAGCTGACATCTTATAAAAGGCTACCAGATGGAACGGCGCAATGACCCCAAGGGAAACATGAGTGAGACACCAGGGTGGTGAGGGAGAAAGCTGACGTCCGGAAATATTTTTACGCACAGCATCGGGGGCAGGTTATGACTGACCCAGGTTGAGATCGGGAACGGGGTGTGAATGACCCACCCGGGAGGAGGGGGCCAGGACAGGGAGAGGCTCACAAGAAAGCAGGGCCCTCCCCAGAAAGGCTAGATCCCGCCTCCACCAGCCTCGACTTACCTGCCCCTCTCCATTAACATTCGCGCACCAGGCCTGTGTAGGAAAGCGCATGATCTGTGTAGGAAGCAGAGCCTGGGCTTTCGCCTTGGAAAGAAGTGAGCTGGGACCCTGGACGCTCCCGCCCGATGATGACATCTATCGGGGCAGTCCCTGGCCCCTCTCGCCACGATGAGCCCCTCTTACGGGGTCCGTGAGGGTGGAGAAACCCCACTGCACTGCTTGTCGGCCCTGGCAGGTGCAGGCTCTGGCGAACGAGGTCTCCTATCCCCACCGTGACTTCACATCACCCTCCTGACTCGGAACAGCGGGCCTTATGATCCCCACACTCTGTATGCTGTGAAACCTCATTCACGGGGGTCATTTGGTGGCCACGCCCTGACTGAGGACCCTCTGTGATAAGCAGACATTCATGCCAAATGCGACAGGGACTAAGATGCTGAGTTATGTCGCGTTGGCTGAATTTTGCTCACTTTGGGAAAAGGGTATATTTCTGTTAAATGTTTATCCCCAGAATCAGAATCTGCACGTCGAGTGTGGTGTGGGACAGAAGCTTCTCAAGCTGCAGAACACAGTCTCTGCATCGTGCTTCTGATGGCAAACTGGGGGCTGAGAAGGAAGGGCAAGGAGGGGGAAGGCCAGTTTGTTGGGCTTCTCTCTGTCGGGATGGGGATCAGGGCAACAACGGGGGACTCCCGTCTCCCCCGTCTCCCTAAGGAGAGATGATGCCGAAGGGAGGACTCCCCAGGGACGCTGGAGGGTCCGCCTGTGGGGGGTCCTCCCAGGCCCCTCTCCACCCCAGGGACTGCTAGAGCCCCTGGACGCCCGTTCGCATGTCAGCACCCACCCGTTGGCACCTGCTGCCGGTTCTGTGCCTGTGCTGCTGACCTAAGGGCCGGAGTGACCCCATCCGTCTGGCTCGCAGTTGCCCCAGCACCTCGCTCTGGGGCGGGTGTGCAGTGAGAATGTACTGAATGATGGGGGTGGGGGGAGACCCACACAGGGATTACCAGTCTCACTGTGCATTTGTGCTGGCGTGTGCAGCTTGCAAACATGACAGAAACAAGCATTTGGCAAGCAGCTGGCATCTGGGACGAGCTGTTCCCAGGGGCGGGATGGCCCCCGATGGAGCTAATGTGGAGGAGAATCAGGCAGGAGGGTTTTCAAGGGCCCCCTCCCATTCTAGCAGGCTTTCCTCCTGGCTTTTTTTTTAGTTGACTTATTTTGAGAGAGGGAGAGAGACTGAGACAGAGAGCTCGCACAGCAGGGGAGGGACAGCGGGAGAAGGAAAGAGAAAATCCCAAGCAGGCTCTGGGCCGTCAGCTTGGAGCCCAATGCAGGGCTCGATCCCACGAACTGCAAAATCGTGGCCTGATATGAAATCCAGAGTTGGGTGCCCAGCCGACTGAGCCACCCAGGCGCCCCGCCCCCTGGCTTTTTGACAAGCGGATGGCAGTCATCGGCAGCGTTCAGGCAGTTTTAAAGCCTGTACGAGTATACCCAGCACCTTCAGACCTGGGCCTGGAGGCCGCAGGTACAGAGGGCGGGGCCTCATGGCTTGAAGGCCGGGACGGCAATCAGGGCGACAAGAGCGCCTATTTCTGGGGGCCGGCGGCAGCAGCAGCCCTGTGACCCTGGGCAGTTAACTGGCACCCCGGCTTCCTCCTCCTCCTGCCGGCACCCCGGGAGGACCGCTGGGAACAACACTCCAGGAAGGCAGAGCACCTAGCTGGGCAGGAAGCCGGGGCCTGCCCTCCTGTGGCGGGAGGGAGGCCGAGGCTGTGAGCCACAAACAGGATTCCTGCCTATGAGGTCATCTGAAGCACGGGGAGCAGTCCTGAATGGAAGCGTCTGGAACTATCAGCTCTGTGCTGGAGCCTTCCTTACGTATGGGGCGGGGAGAGGGCAGCTGAGTGGGTTGGTGGGGGGAGGGGGGGTCACCTCTCTGTCTCTTCACCTAACCGCAGGGAGGCTCTGACCTCCGCATCTTCAACGGGGAGCAGAGTGTCTGCCACCCTCCCCCGCGGGCTCCCGGCAGCCCCACCACCCACCACCCTGGGCTGGGAGCTCCCGGATCCGGATCCGGGTCCCTCATGCTGCTGGCGAGAGCAAGACTCCTCCCCACGCTCTGCCCCCACCTGTCTCAGAGGCTGTCGGCCCCCCCCCCCCCCCGTCTCCTCCATGCCACCTTGCACGTCTCTCGCTGCCACCCCCAGAGGCCCCGCACACGCTCCAGTCTGACCCCCCCCCCCAAACTCTTCCTTCGCGCCCTCAGATCTCCGTCGCCAGCAAACCCGAGTCCTGGGCCTCATCCTGGAAACGTCCCCTGCACCTTCCCGTGCTAAAACCTGGCTCTCCCTGAAGACGTTGCTCCCCTGCAGCCCCGCCCGTAGGGGTGCTCTCTCTCCCACCCATCATGCCCCTGGGCCTGCAGCGAGCCCCGCTCGTCAAAACCTCCTTCCCGGGTCGGGAGGACCCACCACCCTCCTTGTGCGGTTACCCAGAACCCTCCACGGTGCTGCCCCTAACTGCTTAAGGCTCGGGCTCCTGGCTCACAACCCCGGGGACCGCAATGACCAAACAGAGGAGACCCCAGTTCCCTGACCCTACGCCCCCTCCCCCCACGACCTTGTCCTCCCCCAGCTCAGACCATTTCCACGGCACCTGACCTTGTCCCGTTCAGCAACCACCATTCCTGCAAAACCCGGACCGCAGACGCTCACCCTGACCTCTCCTCTCCTGCTCGCTTCCCGGGCGTCCCCACCCCAGCAACTCCAACCACCGGGATCTCGGATCACCTCCCACCCCTCCCACTGTCCTCCTCTCTTGCCATCCTCCTTGCCTGACAAGCCCCCAGAGCGGCTCACTTCCCACTCTCTGCTCACCCTGCACTCGGACCAGGCAGCTGACCGGGGCTGGAGAAAAACGGTCAAGGGCACCGAGCGCTCGCGCTTGAAGCTCCCCTCCGCCGCCCTTGGAGGCTCCACACTCTTCTCTGCGGAGCTGACCTTCCACCCTCCCCTGTACCGCTCGCCCATCATCAACACCACGCAGGGCAGAGGCTCTGTGGTCCAAGCCCCCGCGCCCGCAGCGCCTCCAACTGGGGGCCTGGGACCTCGTGCTGCGAGAAGTTCACTACAAATTTCTTCCCTTGTTTTCTTGAAACTTAAACACGCGTTTTTACTTTCACAGAAATACATAACGTGAACCTGACACACGGGCCCCTTCCAGTTCGGGACACTATCTCCCTTTTCTCTCCGGCTCCCTTCCACACCTCACGGCCTGTGGCGGCAACATCCGTGTGGACAAGCTGATGCGCGGCCCTCCACGTTTCCGGGCTCGCCCACGCTCACGGAGGCAGCCTGACACAGAGACGTATGTCCACGCTGGGGGGGAGGGGGGGGGGCTGAGGCCACTGCCCGTTTAACAAGGATTCTGGGATGCGCTCCCCAGCGTCCCCAGCCCCATGGCAGAGCTCCGGGGCCACGTTTCAGTGGCCACCCACTACCCCGTGGTACGAACGAGTGGTACTTCATGTACCCACTGCCCTCCTGACGCTGCTCCCACTATTTGTCGCTGCCGATGGGCCACACCACCTCTCTAAACCTTTGTTTCCGCATGCCTAAGGTGCAGCTAATGACGACACTGACCTCAGGAGGGTGCTGGGGGAACGAAGCACAGGAACACGTGAGTAAAGCCCTTGGCAGTTTCTGGAATGTGGTCAGCCCTCAACTGCCTGCTACTATTGTTACCATTTCTTGTCCTTCCCTCTGTACAACAGCCCCACTCAAAAGGCGCACAAACTGAGGCTCAAAGAGTTGCAGAGTTCCTCAATGTCATACAGCTCCAAGTGGCGGGGCCTGGGTGCGAGCTGGGCCCGGCGGGGGGGGGGAGGTAAGCCACAGAGATCTCCTGTTCCCACCTTACAAGGTGCCCAGCGTGTGGCAAACGCTTCATGAATAATTATCAAACAAAAGGCCTAGACAAACACCTAGTTTAATACCCGTTTTTTTCGCTACCACGTGATCTATCCCGGAACACCGTTAGTAAAAGCAATACTCGGCCCAAACAAGGCAAGTCCACACACAACCAGAAAATCCAAGCTGGGCCTTGCCACCCCTCCGTCTGACACACACACGAGGACGGCTGCCCGGTCTGCACGCAAACTTACAGAATTTCGTAATTGCCAAGAACTTCCTTCGGGGGTGATTTGTTCCATTTACAGTCTGGAATCTCGCCATTAGGGACTGCGATATTGAGGGTGTCATTGATCAGGTTATACTTAAGGATTCGGTCGTTGGCGGTGCTGGAGGTGAGAGACGGGGACGCGTTCACCTACGAGAGGAAAGGAACCACTCTTCACGTGGATCACTGGCTCCTTTGGCATGAAAACACACACTGCAGAGGAAAACGCTGGCTACCGCGCCTTTTAGGCAAAATTGTCAATTCGTCCCGTTAACGTATAGTATCTTCAGGCACCTTGTATAGGAAGCGTTTTAGGATCCTACTTTCATCAGCTGTTAGGTGAAATATAAAAAGCCAGACACAGGTTGGGATTACGACCTACAGATCGCTCAGCACACAGATAAAAATGTTAAGTGAATGCAGATCATAAACCTAACTTCTGTGTCTACCTGTGTAGACACTCTACCCCAAGTATTGGAAGCCACTCAGAGCTTTGCTAGAATCAGCAAACCCAATTACCCTAAGTAGCATCGTGGGGTTGAAGTAAAAAGTCATGTGTCCCCGGGGCGCCTGGGTGGCTCAGTTGGTTAAGCGCCCGACTTTGGCTCGGGTCATGATCTCACGGTTCGTGGATTCAAGCCCCACGTCGGGCTCTGTGCTACCAGCTGGGAGCCTGGAGCCTGCCTCTGATTCTGTGTCTCCCTCTCTCTCTGCCCCTCCCCTGCTCATACTCTCTCTCTCTCTCTATCTCTCAAAAATAAAGATTAAAAAAAAAGCTAAAAGGGGCGCCTGGGTGGCGCAGTCGGTTAAGCGTCCGACTTCAGCCAGGTCACGATCCCGCGGTCCGTGAGTTCGAGCCCCGCGTCAGGCTCTGGGCTGATGGCTCAGAGCCTGGAGCCTGTTTCCGATTCTGTGTCTCCCTCTCTCTCTGCCCCTCCCCCGTTCATGCTCTGTCTCTCTCTGTCCCAAAAATAAATAAACGTTGAAAAAAAAAAAATAAAAAAAATAAAAAAAAAAAAAAAGCTAAAAAAGAAAAAAAGGAATGCGTCCCCTCCGCTCCGCCTTTTAAGCAATCTCTACACCCAACGTGGGGCTCGAACTCACAACCCCGAGATCAAGAGTCGCATGTTCCACCGAATGGGCCAGTCAGGAGTCCCCAGTGGGCCCCTTTTTGGCGAAGAGAGTAATACCTCACCAATAAAGCAATATTCTAACAAATGGAACCCATCTGATAAACGGAAGGTTAGTCCCCTAAGGCCTCTGAGGAGCTAAGCAACGTCAGGAGTCCTCAGGTTAACATGCACGGACTGGGTGGAGAGTCCCGCAGGCCCTCAGTCACCAGCTATTTACTCCACTTCAGGCGCAGCTGTAATGACCTTGGTTAGCTGCTTCCTCAGGCCACGGCAGAGTGGAGGCAAAAACCTGCAAGTTACTCGGGTTTCTCCCAAACAGTCAGGCTGTGTCTTCGTGCTGCTGGTAGGGTATCCAACGTATACAGTCAAAGGGGCTGCGTGAACCTCAGACGCCCTTGAAATTACCACTGTAGCATATCATCATGCCCTAATTATCATAAATAGGCTACAATTAAGGTCTGTTATGTTAGAAGGAGTATTCGTCATATTCCCAATTAAGGTCCTGGCTCATCAAGGAAAGCTTGACTGCCATTCAAGTGAGTCGCTTTAAAATGGAAAAAAAGGGCTCTGCAGCGCAATGGCTCGCGCACTGAACTTCTGAAACGGAAAAACAGAGCACGTAAATATTTTACACACGCGTCTGTCGATCTCTCTACATATCTGTGTGTGTCTCTGCACACGCGGGTTGGGCAGCGTAAGAAGTAACCCGGGAAGAGCTATTTTGGAAGTCTGCTCTCTGATAACCTGACTCTTCTGGCAGCTTCCCGCAGGGGCGGCTCCCCCTGTCCACCATCAGCAAACTTGTCCGACCTGCCCGTCTGTCCCCGTCACCTTCCAGAGCCTCACGTGCCCCGGCCCTGCCCTGCCGCCTGGCCTGAGAGACGGGGCAGAGGCCGCCGGGAGGGCGACCGGCCACACGCGCTCCTGCGGGCGGTTACCTCAATCAGCCAGGGCTTCAGCTTGTCGTCGATGATGATGTCATAGCCATAGCACTCGAAGCAGTGTTTGTCGTTGTTCATCACCGGCTGTAAGACAGGAACTAGCGTCTTGTACGGCCAGCCTCGGGAGGGCCCGGCTGGGACCGCCGCCCCGGACACACGGCAGGTCACGGGGCAGGACCTCCTCGCGGTCCCGACGTGACGTGCGGGGTCTCACCACCGAGATCAGCGCTCCCCACCTCCACCCCCAGTGCCGCCTCCCACCCTTCCCCGGCTCCTCCCACAGGGCCCAGACTCGGAAACCTCCCTCGGCCTCTGAGGGCACTTCCCGAAGCGATTACCGGTGTCTCCGGGTCTCACTCATCAGAGGCTTGATCAAAGCAACCATGTGTCTGCTGGCATGGGACTGTCCTCAGAGTGGACAGAAGCCCAGCTCCAGAGTCCAGGCCTGTGCAACCTCGTCACAGGCCCTTCTCAGGTCCTTAGGGATGCGGGGAGCCAGGCTATGAACCTCTGTTCTCTTTGACAAGCCAATCCGTTTACTAAAAATTTGGGGACTTTCTTTTTAACTTTTTTTGTTCCGTTTTTATTTTAAAAACTTTTAAATGTTTATTTATTTTTGAGAGAGAGAGACAGAGACAGAGCATGAGCGGGGAGGGGCAGAGAGAGGGAGACACAGAGTCCCAAGCAGGCTCCAGGCTCTGAGCCGTCAGCACAGAGCCCGACGCGGGGCTCGAACCCACAAACCACGAGATGCTGATCTGAGCTGAAGTCCGACGCTTAACCCACTGAGCCACCCGGGTGCCCCTCTTTTTAACTTTCAATTCCACTTTATAAACCGTTCTCCAGGTACATAAAAAACGCTGCCAGCCGCTCGCTTACAATGCAGGTCCCCAGGCCCCACCGAGGCTGCGTGGATGAAAACCTGTAGGAAGGCCTAGCAAGCAGCCATGTCACATACACCTGGGGACCCTGCTGTCCCCCACAGTGAGTAAAGCCCACAGACACAGCAGTGAGGCCTTTTCACACATCAGTGGGTGTGTGGACTCTACTTCAAATGCTGGATCTAGAACCAAAAACTCCTGAGGGGGAGACAGGCCAGTCCAGCCTCACTCACTGGAGGAAAACTAGGGTGGGGGGGCAGAGGCTGGTTTCCCAGGGGAGTCAGTGGGCCCGCATCTCACTGGAGAGTGGTCCTACCCCGGCCACTGCCCACACCACCGTCCCAGCAGCCTGTGCAGGACAGGAGGTTGCTGGCTCCCCCGGCCCCCACCCCACTGTCTCCCGGTTTCCCAGAGACGGCCTGCGAGGCTCAGAGGGGCTGGAGCACCCTCCACAGGACGTGCCGCCTACTCTCCGGGCCGGGCCGAGTGCCCTCGGGTGTCACACCCACTGGGCCTGTCTGTTGGGAGCCCCCTCGGCAGGCCTGGGCCCCAACGCCTGTCCCCGCGCTTCCCCACTCCGGGGCCGGGCCTCCCTTTTGCTTCTGAGTCACGGGGTGATGAGCATCTGGGAGCCCACGTGTGAAGCTCGGGGCACAGCCGCCCGCGCACCGGTGGCCTGCTGTTCATTCCTTCCCGTTCCCTCAAAACCAGCCGCACACCTGCTTCGGCACAGCAAAACAAGACACCAACGGGAGCTGCGAGCCAGCCAACGAGGAGCACGCTTGGGGCAACAGGGAGGTGGGTTTCTAGCACCCCGACGTCCATGACCCCACAGAGCGGGAGGCCCAAACTCGAGGAGGCCACCGCGAGTCCACCTCTGACCAGCAGCTTACGCCAAAACACGCCCCCTCGATCCGATGGCACGGACGGGCTGCAGGGGACACCGGCAGGACTCGCCTGGGCCGGCGGCTGCCGCGGAAGGCCCGGCACCCGGTTACGCCCTGGGCGGCACCCGGCCGGAAGCTGGCCCCTCTCCCTCCGCCAAGCTGCCCCGGCCTCTGGCAGACGTGTGGCCATGCGGGAGGTGGGCCCGTAAGGACGCGTCTCCGTGGCCAAAGAACCAGCAGCCCTCCCCGCCCCGCTCGGTGGCTCCCAGGCCCGACCCCCGCCCTTCTCTCACCGCCACGGCCTTCAGCGACTGCACGATGATCCAGTGGATCTCGTCGAACAGCTTGCCGGTCACCTCCTTGCCTCGGGTGCTCTCCAGGTACAGCCGCAGGTTGTTCACCGTCCACTTGCCCCCGTGGATGTGGTTGTAGTCCTCCTGGCGACGGGAAAGGACACGGGGCCCCAGGCAATGCACCCTGAGGACCCCAGCACTTGCTCTCTCACCCTAGAACGGAGCTGGGTGCTCCTGCCCCGTGAGGACCTGGACCTCCTATGCGGCGCTTGGTTTAAAACACCCACCTCTGGGGGCCTGGGGGGCTCAGTCGGTTAAGTGCCCGACTTTGGCTCAGGCCGTGATCTCACAGTTCGTGAGTTCGAGCCCCGCGTCGGGCTCTGTGCTGATGGCTCGGAGCCTGGAGCCTGCTTGGGATTCTGTGTCTCCCTCGCTCTCTGCCCCTCCCCCGCTCATGCTCCGTCTCTCTCAAAAATTAAAAAAAAAAAAATACCCATCTCTGGGCGCCTGGGGGGCTCAGTCGGTTAAGTGCCCGACTCTTGGTTTCGGCTCAGGTCACGATCTCAGGATTCACGAGTTTGAGCCCCACATCGAGCTCTGTGCCAACAGTGGAGAACCTATTTGGGATTCCCTGTCCTCTCTCTCTGCCCCTATCCCACTCGTGCTCTCTCTCAAAATAAACTTTAAAAAAAAAATTAAAAAAAAAAAAAGAAACACCACCTCTATAGTTCACTCGTAATTAGCAATTCATACCCTGCAATGAGGGTGGAGTATGTCACCCAGACCCCCCTTCAAGATCAAGACACTCTTCTGGCAGAGACCCTCGCTGGGAGCTGCCCTTGGCTAAGGGGAGCAGAACAGTCCAAGGTCACGCCCGCCCCAGCGGCCCATAGTCCGTGACGGGCTGATGCCAGGGAATCTCGGTCCCTGCTGCAGCTGCGCCCCAGTTCGACCCTCCCTCTGCCCTGTCCTCACCCCCCTTCCCTCCCCATGTTGCCCCAGCAAACCCCCCATGCACTCATCTCTGCCTCCGAGTCTGCTTCCGGAGAACCCAACCTGAGACAGGCCGGTGCCAGGCACCGTGGTCCAAGAGCACCCCACAACTGGTCACAACATCCCGTCTGTGCCTAAGAGGACTCGGGCTCGGGGAGGTTACCTGACCTGCCCAGGGTTCCACGCAGGCTGTGAGGGAGCTGGGACCCGAGCCTGGCTTTCCCACCCCCCATCCAGAGTGCTCTCTATTTCTCTGACTCTAAACATGAAATCTCTACCCCACTCCTCTTTTTTTGGAGGCAAAAAGCTAAAAATCCCGAAGTACATCTGGAGGTTGTGAGGCTAGGTTTCACTCTCCTAAATAAAAAGTTGAGAACTTTTGAAAAGAAATGAAAAGAAAACCAGCCTAAGAAAGGACAAACACCACCGACTCAAAACGGACTTGGTTTTCATAGAAAAACAGAATTAACCACGTTAAAAAAAATACCTTTGAGGTCAGAGACACATTTACACATCAGTTTCACTCAGATACCTTAAAAGATGAGCTACCCAAGCATGTTCACCTCAAATGGTCTCTCTAATAACTCAGTGTCTGTACCCCAAAAACAGGGACTCGGAGAAGTTACAGGGAAGCCAGGCTACCTGCCCACCCACACCTTTCTTTTTCCAGTTACAGATCCTTACTAGCAAGGAAAGTTTACTTAAAAGATAAAGTTCTGGGGCGCCTGAGTGACTTAGTCGGTTAAGCGTCCGACTTCAGCTCAGGTCGTGATCTCGCAGTCCGTGGGTTCGAGCCCCGCGTCGGGCTCTGTGCTGACAGCTCAGAGCCTGGAGCCCATTTCAGATTCTGTGTCTCCCTCTCTCTGACCCTCCCCTGTTCATGCTCTGTCTCTCTCTGTCTCAAAAATAAATAAAAACGTTAAAAAATTTTTTTAAATAAACATTAAAAAAAGAAATTAAAAAAAAAAAGATAAAAGTTCTAGACATACAAAAAGTATACACAGCAAAACACTGTCTTCCACAAGCACAGACCTAAAAAGCGAGGAAATGTGTCCTGCTGTTAGGACTGTAGCAACACTAGTTTATCAGATTTACTCCAGGACACTATACCAAATCAATCTGCAAACACTGCCCATGTCGGGATGCACCCCTGATCTCTCCATCCCCTTCTCTGCCTGCTGGATTGATCCCGCCTCCCGGTGCCCCCCGCCCCACACTCCTGCACCCCCTCTGCAGCCCTGCAGCCTCCCTTATCATCAGTCTTCTGTGATCTGCCTCCCCTGCTGGTCTCTGAGCCTCCTGAGGGCAGGCTGTCAAAGGGCATCTCTGTCCCAGGTGTCGGGCTATGCTCTGCACCCAGGGACACTCGGGAGATGCAGCCGTAGACTGCTTGACGTGTCAGCGTCCCGTGTAACATCTGTCCTTCGTGCGATTCTGAATCGGAGCCACGTGAGGCTACCAGCAAGTAGTCTCCTCAGAGGAAGGACTTCCTCACGTTAAAAAGCTAAGCATTTACCAACAGAACCGACAGGGACGGCACAGAGGCTTCTGGAACACTGCAAGGATGCCAAGCTAAGGTCCTGCCTTCTGCTCTCTCCTTCCACGGGTTAAAAAAAAGTGACTTCTGTTTCTTATTGATGCAGCAGTGACTCAGCTGACTGGTGTCCTGAGAAGGCCCATCAAATGGAGCCCTCCCAATGTCAGTGTGGCCCTGCAATCCAAGGGGGGGTTGGGGCAGGCCAACATATTCTGCACTGTCCTCAGAGAAACCAAGAGGACTGGAGGCTGGTCACTGGCCACACCCACACCCACTGGCCACACCCACACCCAGGCCTCACTAACTTGGCTACAAAGGGCCTGATGTCATTGCTCAGCTTTCTCCAAAGGGCTCCGTCCCCTGAAAACTCATTTTCCTAATTCATTTTTTTTTTCAAGATTTTATTTTATTTTTTACATTTTTTTGATGTTTATTTATTTTTTGAGAGAGAGTCTCAGAGTGTGAGCAGGAGAGGGGCAGAGAGAGAGGGAGACACAGAATCCCAAGCAGGCTCCAGGCTCCGAGCTGTCAGCACAGAGCCCGACACGGGGCTCGAACCCACACGAAACATGAGATCATGACCTGAGCTGAAGTCGGACGCTTAACCGACTGAGCCACCCAGGCACTCCAAGATTTTATTAAGTAATCTCTACACCCAACGTGGGGCTCGGACTTACAACCCAGAGATCAAGAGTCTCACACTCCACTTACTGAGCTGGCCAGGCGTCTCCGTTGTTCCAATTCTTCTGAATAAAGTTCTGGCCAAGCCATCCTTTCTCCTCTAATCTTGACCATGTAACAGTGATGCTCAGAAGTTTGCTCTCAGGGAAACCCGAGGGACAGTGAACCAGGGCTGGCCTCACACAGAAGACCGTCAAGGCCCTCAGTAAATGGTAGCCATTGTCATTTCATTACCAGCAAGGTAATACTAGGGATCTGTTTGCAGATGAGGAGGCCCAGGGAGGCCGTGTGACTTGCCCAAGTCACACAGACAGAAGTGATAGACGGGGGACCGAGCCCATGCTGCTCTGAACAAACCCTTTAGTAGGTGACTCAGAAAAGCTTGGTTTGGGGGCGTCTAGCTGGCTCAGTCGGAAGAGCATGCCACCCTTTTCTTAATATGTTGTTTTTAATGTTTATTTGTTTCTGTAGGAGAGAGACAGAGCCTGAGTGGGGGAGGGCCAGAGACAGAGACGGAGACACAGAATCCAAAGCAGGCTCCAGGTTCCAAGCTGTCAGCACAGAGACTGACCCGGGGCTCAAACCCACAAACTGCAAGATCATGACCTAAGCCAAAGTTGAATGCTTAACCAACTGAGCCACCCAGGTGCCCCAAGAGCATACAACTATTAATCTTGGGGTCATGTGAGCCCCAGAGTGGGCATAGAGATTACTAAAACAATAAACTTAAAAAAAAAAAAAAGAAAGAAAAAGAAGCTTGTTTTCTATCAATGCTTACCCTCTTTCCACTCAAATTATACAAAAAGGACCAGGATACTCAAGGCCTCCAATCAAGCAAGATCCAAACAGAAGAGTCTTTCATAAAGAAATGAGACCTTCAGAACATTTTTGTTAGGACCAGATTAAAGCCCCAAAGCCCACACAGAACCGACAAGGTCCTGGGGCCCGGCCTCGCTGGCCTCACCAAGTACCTCTAACTCCACCACCCTCGGTCTGGGGGCTCCAGCCACCCTGGCCGTCGCTCAGCTCCTGCAACGCTCCTCCTGCCACGGGATCCCGGCACAGGCTGTACCCTCTGCTAGAACGTTCCCTCCCCACCTCCACCCGGGTAACCCCTGCTTATACTGCAGGTCTCTGCTTGAGCATTTCTGCACACGGAAGCCTTCTCCGGCCACCTGGACCAGGGACTTCATTCCATGCTCTTCCGGATCTGCGTCCCCTAGCTTGAGAGCATGCGGCTCAGTTTGTGATGACACATTCACCAGTGTGATTACTTGACGGCCGTCTTCCCCTACGGGCCAGGCTCCGTGAGTGGGGACCATCAACGTAGCCCTGGCACTCAGCACGAGACCAACCCAGACAGGTGCTCAGGGAGACTTTGCTGAACGAATGGCCACGCAGGAGCCCTCTCGTGAATCCTTCCGCCACCCCCATGAGGGGGTAACAGGATCTCCTTTCACAAATGGAGAAACCGAGGCTCTGAGAGTTCCAACGGACGTGCCCACGGCCACGGAACCAGAAGGGCTGATGTGCCAGATCCTTAAAGCTCCCACTCCTCACGAGTGCCAGG
Source organism: Leopardus geoffroyi (assembly GCF_018350155.1). Lineage (NCBI taxonomy): Eukaryota > Metazoa > Chordata > Mammalia > Carnivora > Felidae > Leopardus > Leopardus geoffroyi. The sequence goes on from NC_059341.1 coordinate 136,569,022, forward strand.
GTATCTGGAATCCGGCTCCCGGACCCGCTTCGCCCGCGCACGCAAAAAGAAGGAGAGAGAAACCCACAAAAGCAGCCCATTTGCGTAAGCTCCAGCGAAGGGACGCACTCACCCCGTGCTTCTGGATGGCGACGTTGGTGAGATGAACAAACATGTTGTCCAGCTCGCTGGTGCTTGGGGTGTACTTCACCGTGCAGAAGCGGCAGAATCCAAGTTTATACCTGTGTGGGAATTCAGACCACTTCAGCACGCTGAGGAGAAGCACAGATAAGACCGAACACTTTGTTCTCTTACAAGAGCTGCTTTTGGGAGCATCTGGGGGACTCAGCCGGTCAGGCGTCTGACCTCAGCTCAGGCCAAGATCTCACGGTTCGCGGCTTCGAGCCCCACGTCGGGCTCTGTGCTGACCGCTCGGAGTCTGGAGCCTGCTTCGGGTTCTGTGTCTCCCTGCTCTCTCTGCCCCTCCCCTGCTCACACTCTCTCTCTCTCTCTCATAAATAAACATTAAAAAAAATAATAATAGAAAGACCTGCTTTTTGATTCAGGCCGTTAAAAGAGCTGCTTTTTCATTTTTTACGGTTCTTTTCTTTGAACGGTCACGCTAAGGTACAATTCCTAGGCCACAGGACTCCCCCACCTAAAGCGTATGACGCAGTGGTTCTCGGTATACTGAGATTTGCGGGGCCACTACCACGATCGAGAAACCCTGTGACCGCCAGCCGTCACCCCCCACGCCGCTAATCTACTTTGTCTCTGAAGGGCTGCGTCTCGTGAACTGCCGACCAACAAGACAAAACCCCAGCGACTCTCACATGTAACAGCGCAGTGGGCGGTACGTAGACACCAGCACGTACAAGCGCAGGTCAAACTTCCTCCCGCCGATCAGCAGCGGGTTGTTAATGTACAGGGAGATCACGTAGGCCTCCTTGGTGGACTGGGTCACAAACCTAAGGGCGGTGGAGACGGTCAAAATTAGATGGCGGAGTCCAAAGGCCCCCGTCGCGTCGGGGGAGAAGAAGGCGGTGAGCTGGTGTCCACGCGGGAGCCCCCAAGCCTGAGACCCCGCCCCAGAGGACAGTGCCAGCAGCCCCCCAACCCCCCGGGAACCCACCAGGGAAGTGCTCCCTGCGCCTGACCCACCTGGGGGCCGGCAGTGTGCACTCAAACTTCAGGGCTCCACACAGGGAGGTGACCCCGCCACGCCCGGGAACGGTGAGCCACCAGCCCTCCGGGAGAGAACCACCTCCAGCATCTCTGTACAGTTCAGGACCCACAGAGGCAGGGTGGGCCCCAGACAAAACCGCCTGGCCTGGCATCTCCGTTCTGGGGAGCCCTTGAACGCTGGGCAGAGACCTGACCTGACGCGGCCTCGCGCCACCCCTGCCACTTGATCACAGACCCTCCCGTGTTCGCCTGTCCCATCCCCGTCTTGCCCCCATGATGGTGCCGCTACTGTCCCCAGTTTACCCAGGTGAAGCATGTAAGCGTCCACAAAACACAAGGCACTCAGACGGTAAGTGTAGACAGGGATTCAGACCCACACACCCTGGGCCCCGATCTTAAGCAGGGGCACTCACGAAGATGTTTTGCTGTCCCGGGACCACTTTTTGATCTGCGAGAGCTTGTTGATCAAAAAGATGCCCTTTCCCTGGGCTTTGCCACAAGGTTTCATGATCCAGGTGCTGGAGGGGCTTTTCCGGAACTCCTCCACGAACAGGTTGTAGTCCGCGGGCAGCATGTAGGTGACCGGAACAAAGTCTGCAAGGTGAAAAAGGGGACGGCGGCGGGTGAGCCAGCCCCACAGCGGCCACGGATGGAAACACACTGCCACTGCCTTTCCGGAGGCTGCTTCCTGCCCTCTGCCCCAAGCCAGCGTCCGAAGATCAAGGCCCCGTGCCGTTCAGTTCCCGTACAATAACCTCATTGCCCGCGTGCTAAGCGCTTTACAAACCTGTAATGCCCACAGCAACCTGTTGTCATTCCCGTTTATCAGATGAGGAAACGGAGGCCCCGAGAGATTGGTTATATAATTCTTCCCAGGTAGGTAAAAGGATTCTGGAACTATCCGGCAGGCCAGCCCACCAGATGGAACAGGGACACGCCGTTCCCCCTGGGAACAGCCAGATGCGGTAGTGACCGCGAATTCCAAAACGCAGCTTGTAGCTCACGCCGTTTCCCTCCATCCACACACCGGGGACACTCTCTCCCTCGCATGCACCACATTCCCTGGGCACCCATGGAAACTCAGATCCCAACGTGAGCGCCAGCCTGCCCATTCCAGACACACGTGGAATGAGAGAGGCGCCTGTCACAGCTGGCACGAACATGTTCACCCACCAAAGCCAGCAGTCGCCATCCCGGTAGCTCATGTGACTAAGGAACTCTAGTAGGATTCATTTAACACACGAGCCCAGTGAAAAAGGCACAAACCCAGATAGAGGTATTTCCCGTTTTCATCTTTTTCTGCCAGAGGACTCCCTTCTTTCTCCAGCTCCTTCCTGTATCTTTTAATATTCTTCACCATCAGATCCTTCCGGGTCAGTTCATAGTGGTTCGGAAAATGGTTGACTATTTGATCGTCTGAGAGCCGATAGCCAGTTTCGACACTGAAAACGTTTCGGATGGTTTGCACACTCATCCTAAAAGAGAAGCACAGAAGGGACGTGCAGGGCGAAAGCTCAGAGGACGTCCTCGTGGTGGCAGTTCTCATTGAAGCTCGCGACCAGAAGGGCTGGCCTGTTCCCTGAGTCCCAGCACCCAGACCCGGAGATGCCCGGGCCACAGCGGCACAGCGTTGGGTCTGGTGACCGGCTGTGACCTGAACCTGAACTGAGGCAGGAGCGATTCTGAGTCCGTCTTACAGTGGGCGGTGTCATTGCCCAGCACAGAGGAGATACTCAGTAAATGCTTACTGGTGAGTCAATGATACCATTGACTGCTGATTACAAACTAATGAAAAATGGCCTCCTTCAGACTCTGAAATCAGGAAAATCATTTACACAGTATTTGCACCCAAAGTCAAGAAGCACCCGGACCACTTTAAACCAAAATCACAGGGCAGGGGCGCCTAGGTGGGGGCTCAGTCAGTTAAGCGTCAGACTCCTGGTTTTGGCTCAGGTCATGATCTCACGGTTCGTGGGTTTGAGCCCTGCTCTGGGCTGACAGTGCAGAGTCAGCTTGGGATTCTCCGTCCCTCTCTCTCTCTGCCCTTATCCCGGTTGCATTGTCTCATCTCAAAACAAATAAATAAACTTAAAAAAAAAAAATCACAGGGTGATTTAAGGGCTCTGGGTCATATTCTTGTAGAAACCGATGAGAGGCCAGCACCCGAGTAAATGAGGACGGTTGAAAAAGAAATTGAGGGGCGCCTGGGTGGCGCAGTCGGTTAAGCGTCCGACTTCGGCCAGGTCACGATCTCGCGGTCCGTGAGTTCGAGCCCCGCGTCGGGCTCTGGGCTGATGGCTCACAGCCTGGAGCCTGTTTCCGATTCTGTGTCTCCCTCTCTCTCTGCCCCTCCCCTGTTCATGCTCTGTCTCTCTCTGTCCCAAAAATAAATAAACGTTGGAAAAGGAAATTGATTCCCTCTAATCCTCTAAGAAACCCAGCCTCCTGGACACACCCCTCCACCCTACCAGCCCCTCAGAGAGGCAGGGAGGGAGGGAGGGAGCAGGAAGGACTGGACTGGCACTCACAAGGGAGCCACAGGCAAGGCAGGCTGGCATGGTTTCTTGCTCTAGGCCCCCACCCCACCCCACCCTGGGCACCAACCTACAGAGGGCCCCAAGCACCCAAAGGGTCTCTTCTGATTCTATGATCAGTAGAATGATGGGGGAGTTTTCAAACTTTGAATTATGAAAGAGCTCAACCACAAGCAAAAGCAGAGAGGAAAGTGTAAGAGAATCCATTGCTCACTTTAGGGGCTGCAACCAGGCACCCGGTCTTGTCTTGATTGTACCCCACCTGTGCCCCACGGCACTGGCTCATTTGGAAGCAATTCCCAGACACGAGATTCCAACCAAAACGCTCCTGTAAGAATGTCTAACAGTCACGGACTTCTTAATACATGATATCCTACTGGGGCGCCTCGGTGGCTCAGTCAGTTGAGCATCCGACTTCAGCTCAGGTCATGACCTCGTGGTTCATGAGTTCGAGCCCCACGTCGGGCTCTGTGCTGATGGCTCAGAGCATGGAACCTGCTTCGGATTCTGGGTCTCTTTCTCTCTGCTCCTCCCCCACTTGTGCTCTGTCTCTCAAAAATAAATAAATGTTAAAAAAAATTTTTAAAGAGAGATACGATATCCTACTTCGTATTGCTGTCACAGCTAAAAACAAGCAGCAGTGATTTCTGAATATCATCAAATATTAATCAGTGTTCATATTTCCCAAGTCACCTGATAAGTATTTTTAGAGCTTGTACAGATAAGGGTCAGGCCTTCTGATGAGTTGTTCTCTCTCTCCCGACTCGTTTAACCTACAGTCTCCCTGCTTTCTTTTTCCCTAGGCCATCTGTTTCTGGAGGACCCTGTTTCTGGACCTGAAGGCCCAGGGTCCTTGCCTTCTAGTCCTCACATGCTTCTTCCTCAGCCCAGTGCCCTGGCTCCCGTGCCACCTGTAAATCAGAAGTCAGACCGCAAGGCCTGGGGAGCTGCAGGCCCATTTGGGGCACACCTACAACTGGGCCCGCCACGCCGAAGTGCTCGTCAGCCCTGAGCTCAGCGGCTCCCATACTGGGCGGGCCTAGACCCTTAGGTCATTAGGGGAGACGAGATGGTGGACCCTCTGCTTTCATTTCTTCTTCGTGTGTTAGCAGGAATATTTCTACAAGGAGAAATGTCCCTTCATCAACAATCTGGACATCCCAAAACATAGCTCATAGAGGAAAGACTAACTAAATGCTTGATTCTTGCCCTTTATTTATCGGTTTTCAAGATAATGAGCTGCTTCCCTACCACTCTCGGGTATGTGATGATATATTCTGGGTACCTCTTACTGCAAAGCAAGGTGCCTGGTGTTAGCAACTTAAGACAACAACCGTTGGATCAGATCTTGTGGTTTTGTGGATCAAAACATTTTTTTTAATTTTTTAATCTATTTATTGAAAGACAGAGAGAGAGAAAATGCATAAGCGGGGAAAACACAAAGAGAAAGGGAACGAGAGAGAGAATCCCAAGCAGGCTCTGAGCTGTCAGCGCAGAGCCTGACGTGGGCCTCGAGCCCACAAACCGCGAGATCATGACATGAGCCGAAGTGGGATGCTCAACCCACTGAACCACCCAGGTATCCCTGTGGACCAAAATTTTGGGCAGGGCTCAGGCGAGCCTGCCTCTGCTCCATGTGGCACAGACCGAGGCCACTCGGTGGTATTCAGCCAGTGGATGACCCCATTTGGAGGGTCCAAGAAGGTGTCGTTCGTATGTTTGGCACCTTGGTGGGCATGGCTGGAAGGCCAGGAGTGGCTGTAACTATCACACACAACACAGCTCCTCCAGCCAGAGAGGCCCCACCTGGCAGCTTGGGGCTCCCGCAGACAGTTCCCATAAAGGAAGGGGAAGCTGCTAGTTTCTTAAGGCCTGGGCCCAGACCCGTCTCACCTCGGCTCTGCTTTGGCCAAAAAAGAGGCAGAAGCGATGGCGTGTCGCTTCTGAGACTAGCGCCGAGAGGCTTTGAGAGCTTCCTCCCTCCCTCCTGGACCCCAGCTGCCCCAGGAGGGCAAGCCCAAGCCAGCTGGCTGGAGGGCCACGAGAGATCTGTGGTGAGAAGCCACTATGGTCCTGGCCAACGGCATCCAAGACCAGACAAGCCCCAGCTGGACCCCCAGGTGACAGCAGGGGAAGCCCAGGCAGGATCAGCTAAGTCCTGCTGGACCAAAGGAACCGACCAGCCAAACCGATAAATGTGCGTGCTGTGCAAATGGTTGTTCCAAGCCTTAAGTTCTGTGGTGTTTGTCACACGCCATCAATCTGGCAATCGCTGATTAATGCATCTCCCTAGCGCAGCCCTGACTCCCATGTTTCACGTGCTCCTACTTCCTGCCCTATACTCAAGCTGTGATCAGAACACAGATACAGTTTCATAATATGTTTTTCTTCAGATTTTTTGTTATACGATTTTCCAAATTGCTTTATAATTGTCCTAATTATTTTCATGGCTGCACCGTAATCCACTCGGTTAACTTGGTTACCTTTTCCTAACCATTTGACATTTAGTTGTTTCCGGTATTTTACCCTAACCAATTTTTAAGACTCGATGGTACACAGAGTGCTTAGGACAGGAGCTCTTAAGGCACCAAAGAGCCAAAGTTACACAGTTCCGCTCTTTTCTCTCTCTGTCTTGTGAAGACTGGCTCCAGGATGCTTCTTCCGTGGTAGGAAGCAGGGAGTCACCCAACACCCTCCCCAGCACCGATTAATTACCCAGAGAAGCCAAAAGGGCTCGCTGAGAACTGGCTAAGCCCATGGCACAGAGCCGTGGGACGCAGAGCGTAAGTACCAAACTCTCTTCTTTCAGAGCTCCCATGAAGCAGGGCTCTGGCTACATTATCTCGCTCTACCTTCGAGGACGTGAACCCGATGCCAAAGCCCACACAGGGGCTGCACTTCTCTACCAGCCTCTCCCCGTCTGCATTCCATGCTCCCCCGGGGAAACTGGATCGTGGTTTAAAGCACAGGTATCCTCAGCTGCCAGGGGAGCAGAGAAAGGGTCATCCCTGCAGTGGCTGCTGGAGATGGAAGCGGGCTGCCAGTCTACACCGCACCTGGGCCAGGGCCGGGCTCTGGGAGGCTGGGGCAAGCCAGACAAGGTCCTCACTGTCATCGGGTTTGCAGCAGCACAGAAAGACGGGACAGGCGGGGAAATCCGAAATCCTGGCACGCGGCACTTGCTGCATAGCACTGAGGGGGGCCGTCTGCGAGGCTGGAGGGGCACAGGTGGCTTCTAGGGCAGGAGGCTCGAGGAGTGGTGTGCGAAGGCCAGCAACCGCTGGCCGCTATCACATGCCACATGCTCTGTGCTTTACTGACTCATTCAGGCTTCCGACAGCTGTGTTTGAAAGGAAAGGTCAAGTCCTCTGCTAAGGGCCACACAGGCAGCAGCGGGGGAGCCAGGGTGTAAAGCCAGGCACGACTTGGCTCCAGCGTCTGGACGTCTAACCACCGGATGCGTGGTGTCCCCGAAGGACGGGCTGAGGAGGCAGAGAGCACCGCCCGTCTTAGCGGGTCGGCAGGGGAAAGCGTGCCGGCGGCTGCACTGGGGCGTGGGGGGGAAGGAAGTGGCTGGAACAGCAGGGAGTGGGTCTCAGGGAGTGGGGGACGCATAGGGTAAAAAGGCCTCCGGAGACCCACCAGCTCCCCTCCCTCAAAGGTTCGCTCAGGGCTCCGGGCCCGGGAGCTGCAGAGGATGGGGCCCAGCAGAGATGATCTGTGTTCGGGCGCACGACCCTGCCAGAGGGTGGAGGCCAGCCTGCGGCGGGGAGCACACCAGGCCCGGACAAGGGAGGACACGGGACCTCAGCCCACGAGGAGGGGGAGGCGGGGCGGGGGCAGGAGGCGAGGACAGCTCCCAGCTTTCTGGCTGGAAGGAGCACCACCGGGGAGTCAACACCAAACACATTGCTCTCCCGTTCGTGCGTCTCCCTCGCTTTTCGGTTGTCGTTACCCAGTCCAGCCAGCGCCCTCTGCCCCGCGAGAGGAAGCAAGGGAGGCACAGACCCCTCCCCCGCGGTCCCCTTCCCCAGCGCCGGACAATAAGGCACTGACTGGCACCACCAGGAGGGGCCTCTGGCTTCTCACCCGACCCCCCACGGGACTCGCCAGGCCGGGTTGTGCAGAACCGTCCTGGGACTTCTGACGCCAGGCTGGTAAACGGGAGTGTGAGGGCACCCCGCAACGCGTGCTCCCAAAGAGCTTGGGATGAAAGATGTGTCTGGGGGGGGGGGCCCCTCTGAGAACACAGCCTGTGCCTGGGCTACCGCCATTCACAAGACTGGTAAGAAGCCTTCAGGGGCGCCTGCGCGGCTGAGTCAGTTGAGCGACTCTTGATTTCCGCTCAGGTCAGGATCTCGCGGTTTGTGAGACCAAGCCCTAGGGTCGGGCTCCGTGCTGACAGCGCACAGCCAGCTTGGGATTCTCTCTCTCCCTCTGTCTCTCCCCCACGCGCACCTGTGCACGCTCTCTCTCAAAAATAAATGAAAATAAATGTCAAAAAAGAAAAAAGCAGGCTTCGGAAAAAGAATCAAATCCTGCTTTGCGTACTTACCAGTAGAAGTTCCAATCCTCGTTTTCTGTCACTTGGACCCATCCTCTCTTTTCAAAGTTATTTATCAGCACCGACTTCTCAATATCAGTGACCCATTTCACTTTCCCTGCCATAATCCTGGAAGAAGTCAACTTGTTAGAGCTTTGAAACGGCAGTGGCCACAAGCTTCCCCTTCGCACATCCCAAGTTTGACCTGCTGGGCAGTGGTTCTCAGCCAGGGGCCACTCCGGCCCCCAGGGGACATCTGGCTGCGTCTTTTTTTTTTTTAAGTTTATCTATTGATTTTGAGAGAGAGAGAGAGAGAGAGAGCAGGGGAGGGGCAGAGAGAGAGTGAGAGAGAGAGAATCCCAAGCAGGCTCCACACTGTCAGTGCAGAGCCCGACGCGGGGCTCGAACTCACGGACCGCGAGATCGTGATCTGAGCTGAAGTCGGACGCTCAACCGACTGAGCCACCCAGGCGCCCCTGGCCTTGTCTTTTCTTGTCACAGCTCGGGGCAGGGAGGCTTCTGGTATCTAATGAGTAGAGGCCAGGATGTTGCCCAATACCCTGCAGTGGACAGGACGCCCCTCCCCCAACCCCCCCCCCCCCCCGCCCCAAAGCAAGTCCCCCAGGCCAAAATGTCAACTGGGCCAAGACTAAGAGATCCTGGCCTAAGCGGGGGAGAAAGACAGCAATCGGATAATCGCCACCCAGCGTACATCACGAGGCACGAGGCAGGGACAGCACTGGGGCTGTGAGAGCCACGGCAGGAGCTGCCCATCAGGGTGGCTGGGGAGAACCACCCTGAGCAGGAGGCCCTGGAGCTGACTTCCAAAGGGTGGGAGAGAGCGCCTAACCCAGCGTGAGCGCCCCCAGCGCCCCCAGCGCTCCCTGCCTCCTCCCCTGCCCGCTCCGATTCACTCTCTGTAAGTGCCGGTGACGCTTACGAGTTTATCTGACCCCGTCACTCCCGTCTACCAATCTCCGTGGCTCCCCAGTGAGCTTAAGATACGCAGACCCCTGTCCCTCACCCGCTTCTCCTTCCCCTGCTGTGTTCTCACCACACCGGACTGCTCTGCCCACACTCCACCCCGGGGCCTTGGCACATGCTGGTTGTCTCTGCCTGCAGCACTCTCCCTCCCTCTCTGCCTGGCTAAGCTGCTGCCCACTCACCTGCCAGCATAAGTGAACGTCACCTCCTCCACAAGGCCTCCCTGACGCCAGGTACACAGGCACACAGCCCCTCAGCACTCCTGCAGTTCTGTCCCAGCTAGAGGGCAAGGGGGCCGGCCTTCTTCCTCGCTGCTTTGTGCCCAGGGCCTAGCACTGTGCCTGGGATGTGGTGGATGCTCCATTCAGACTGACCGACTATGGCCCCAGGCCTGTCAGTACCACGGTGTGACTTGGACAAAGTTAAAAGATGGGCACCCAGGTCTGTGCTTGCTTTCGGAGAGGGAAAGAGAAGGCACTCCCGTGGGGCTCTCACACGAAATCAGCCCACTGCCTCCTCAGAGGAGGGACTGTGGTAAGAGTGCGGGCTCTAGGGCTTGAGTCTGAGGCCCAGTTCTGACACTCACTTGCTGTGTGACTCTGGAGAAGTTACTTAACCTCTCTGAACTTCTGTTTCCTTAGGCGTAAAATAAGAGGAACGACAGCAACTACCCATCTCACGGGGTTATAGTAAGGATTAATTGAATGAACACGTTAAAGCACTGAGAACAGGGTGCTCAAGAAATATCTGGTATTATGACTGTCATCATCCCCCTTATGGGTAAGGAAGCTGAAGCTCAAAGATTAAGAACCTGTATGAGAATCAGACTGAACGCTGGGGCGCCTGGGTGGCTCAGTCGGTTTAGCATCTGACTCTGGCTCAGGTCATGGTCTCATGGTTCGTGAGTTTGAGCCCCACATCGGGCCCTGTGCTGACAGCTCAGAGCCTGGAGCCTGCTTCGGATTCTGTGTCCCCCTCTCTCTCCGACCCTCCCATGCTCACACTCTGTCTGTCTCTCTCTCTCTCTCAAAAATAAATAAACATTAAAAAATTTGGGGCGCCTGGGTGGCGCAGTCGGTTAAGCGTCCGACTTCAGCCAGGTCACGATCTCGCGGTCCGTGAGTTCGAGCCCCGCGTCGGGCTCTGGGCTGATGGCTCAGAGCCTGGAGCCTGTTTCTGATTCTGTGTCTCCCTCTCTCTCTGCCCCTCCCCCGTTCATGCTCTGTCTCTCTCTGTCCCAAAAATAAATAAACGTTCAAAAAAAAAAATTAAAAAAAAAAAAAAATTTAAAAAAAAAAGAATCAGACTGAACAGGGCGCCTGTGTGGCTCAGTCGGTTAAGCATCTGACTCTTGATTTCGGCTCAGGCCATGATCTCATGGTTCGTGAGATCGAGCCAGCACAGAGCCAGCTTGAGGCTCTCTCTCTGCCCCTCCCCCGCTCGTGCCTGTGGGTGCCCACGCTCGCTCTCACATGCTCTTGCAAAATAAATAAATAAACATTAAACAAAAATCATACTGAAGGGACCCATGGTGCCCTGATTTGAATTGAGGGTGACCCGACTCTGAAGCACCACCTCTTTTCACACAGTCCTCTGCCTCCCTGGCCTTCAATAGGATGATGCCAGTGGCCATGAGGTCAAGGTAATCGTCCTCTGTGAGCCAGAAGGTGCCATATGACAACGTAAGGCTGTTAATGTGGAGAGTCAGCAGTCACCGCACAGAAGTGACGGTAGGGGCAGCACGGGAGCCAGATCCCCACGGCTGTTACCCCACACCCCTCACCGAGCAAACTCCCCACAGTGTCAAGACCCACAGTGGAGCCCGGGAGCCCGGTTCCCCACTTGAGTGCGGCCTCTAAGAGCCTGCATCCCTGCCCAATCCGGCTCCAGCTCTGCTCTGCCCCCTCCAGTCCGACTGCAGTCTCCAGGCCGGAAACGCCCACATCACCACCACCACCAGCAGGGGCGAAGTCCTACATCTCAGCGTGCCCCTGCCCCCTGGCACAGGTGCTGCCCCACCCCGGGTGACCCAGCACAGTGCCTGATACCTGCCCTGTGCTTTAACAATCAGAAAATACTTCCGGGGGGCCGGGGGGGGGGGAAGGGGGGAGTTGTGCCTGGGTGGCTTAGTCGGTTAAGCATCCGACTCTTGATTTCCGCTCAGATCACGATCTCGCAGTTAGTGAGATCGAGACCCACGTCGGGCTCGGTGCTGACAGTGCGGAGCCTGCTTGGGATTCTCTCTCCCTCTCTCCCTCTGCCCCTCCCCTGCTCATGCTCTCTCTCTCATACTCTCTCAAAAATAATAAGTAAACATTTAAAGAAAATGCTTCCCAGGCACGATCCCCAAAACCAATAAGGCAGACAGGACAGATATTCTCATCCTCACTTTACTGAGCAAGGACACGGAGCCTTCAAGGGGAGGTTTTCTTGGTGCGCCCCGCCCCCCGCCCCCGGCTCCCCCTTTCCATCGTGTGGACAACGGGTGCTAAGGAAAACCAATCGCTCAGGCCGGACCCACCATAGGTACTTATGGAGCCAACAGGAACGTCCAATTTCTCTCCTTCAGTGACTCGTGCTGCGGGTTCTTACCTAAAACAAAACGAACACGCAGACGAAATGTACACAGCACAAGACCGAGAGACAGAGAACACCGCAAGCCCGCGCCTCGCCACGGTATCCGCGACATACGTCTTCTGCCGAACAAGGGCACGCCGCCAGATGCTTCGGGGCCTCACCGTGCTAAGTATCTGTGAATTCTATTACTTTCTGGCTCCCGCGGCCTCGTTGAGCTGCCGTGACACTCCATTTCGTGCACCCCTGCTTGGGCGAAACACCACCACCTCCCCGCTGCTGCTCCGGATCCAGCTCCGCCAATCACACAAGGCGCGGTTCAAAGGCCGCCTCCCCCAGGGAGCCGCTCTGGTCACCTTTTCCCTCCACCAAACCTCCTGTATCCCTCTCCTGGGATACAGTCGGCACACAGAACTTCCTGGCTTGTGTTTTAGTTCTCTGCGTACGTTCCTTCTAGAAGTGTGCGAGGTGAGGGCTCTCTCAGTCACCTGTTTCCTTCTCATCCCACTGATTCTTTCTAGGTTCAGGTGGGAGCATTTGCAACAGAGCTCACAGTCCCTTCGGCCAGCCCCATTATCTCCAGATGGCGGGCTCAGTCGGTGAAACACGCGACTCTTAATCTCCAGCTTATGAGTTCAAGCCCCACACTGCGTGTAGAGATTACTTGAAAAAAAAAGGAGGAGGAGGAGGAGGAGGAGGAGGGGCGCCTGGGTGGTCCAGTCAGTCAACGGTCTGACTCTTGGTTTCAGCTCAGGTCACGATCTCACAGTTTGTGAGTTCGAGCCCCATGTCAGGCCCGGTGCTGACAGTGCAGAGCCTGCTTGGGATTCTCTCTTTCCCTCTCTCTCTCTGCCACCACCCCGCTCACTCTCTCGGCCTCTCTCTCTCGAAAATAAATAAACTTAAAAAAAATTAACAACAACAAAAAAGGAGATCTGGACACAGACACAGGCAGAGAACGCCATGTGACGACACAGGGTCGTACAGACACACGGGGAAGACGGTCACGGGAACATGAAGGCAGAGATCACAGCGATGCTGCCACAAGCCAAGAAAAGTCTGGGTCTGCCAGAGGCTGGAAGAGGCGAGGAACCCGCCCCAGATTCTTCAGAGAGACCGTGGCTCCACTGACACCTTGATTTCAGACTTCTCGCCTCCCTGAGCCACCCACTTCGTGGCCCTTTGGCAGTACGGCCCTCGGAAACTTACGCAAAATATAACCGTCCCAGACACGAGGAGACGAAGAAGAAACTTCCACCCGTAAAGGGCTTTAAATACGCACGTGGGAGCGAGAGCACAGCACAGTGATGGGCGACAGGGCAGACCAGTTATTGACGGTTAAAAAAGAAGAAAAAGAAATGAACTCAGGCCACCTCTCCTTTAAAGACACACAGGATTTCTTTTCAGAAATGCACCGAACCAGCACGGTCACCACCACGGAGAACCAACGATGAGGCAGCCTGGGAGGGGCCAGAGGACCCGATGGCAGGTTCCTCTGCACCTGAACCCTGGAGACGGTTCGTTTCCGGTGCTCGCACGCCCACGGGTGCTCACTAGTTCTCTTGGGGCCTCGGCACTCCCCCCCAAAACGGGAACGAAAGCCACAGGTCCTTCATGGTATTGTGGGGGTCATGGCACGGTCGGCAGGTGTGGGCCTGGCACACCACAGGGACTCCGGTTCACTGGGTTGGAAACGAGTGCCTCAGCTCTCCCTGATTCGGCCCTGCACACTCCTCCACTCCGCCCCACCTGCAGTGGGCCCACCGGGCCCTTGGCTGGGTGCTGGCGACCCTCCCCACCCTCTCGGGGTCGGTAATTGCATTTGTATGTTATCACTAGAAACAACGACTACCATTCACGGAACACCAGGACCCACGGGGCACAGAGCTGGGCAGTTTGCACCCGCTCTTCTCTACCACGGGTACCGTTCTGGCTCCCGGGCTGCCGGGGGGCAGGTGTTCTCCCCATTTATAACATGGGGACAGTGGGGCTCCGAGAGGAACGGGCAGAGCTCAGATGGCAGCCTGGGGACACCCACACTCGCCTCCCTCCCACAGTGTCGACTGACAGTTCACCCACAGGGCCGGGGGTGGGCTGATTCGTCTCTGTCCCCCCAGCACCCAGCCGGGGCCAGGCACAGTGAAGGGGGCTCGAAATGGTCTGCGCAACAGGTGAAGGAGCCAGCTGGCCAATCCGCCCCCGGCACAGAGGCTGGGGCTGCCTCCTTCCCAACCCTAAGAAATACTAAGCCCTTTGCCTTAGAAAAATCAAGAAATACCTGACGTCAGATGGTCTTCCTGTTACTTCCTCCTAGAAGAGGGGGGAGAAAAAAAAAAAAAAAAGCTAGGTTAACAGTAGCCTGCAATGAACTTGATAGGTCACCTCTCTAGTGGTTCCCAGGAACTGCGCGTTAAAGCCATTCGGTCTGCTGCTTTTCAAACTGAACATCAGAAAACCTAACCCAGAAAAACAGTCAGTTGTGTGCTGATCTCTACGCTGACCGTGCTCGAAATCACAGCGGACTGTTGCCACCTCCTAAGGTACGTCAGCCAGGCGAAGGCATTCGGAAACCAGGCAGTTGGCAATTTTCAGAACACGACGTGGGACCCACTCCTGGGGCCGGTGAGTGGGACCTTCGTAAGCGTGAGGACAGGCTGGCACAGGGATGGCCCTGGGGTCTGTGCTTCGACAGCCTAGCTTCTTTTTCACCCACCCCCTCAGCACCGACAGCCGCTCAGTGCCGGGTCCGTGACGGGAGGCACAAAGCTGCCTGGGACGAGGTGCCCGTGGACGGTGTTGATCCAGGGAGGCAAGAAACACACCCCATCCGCTGAGGGCCCCAGCGGCAAAGTACGTCGGTGCCCCAACAAAGCTCAACTGTGGTCCTGAGGGGGAACTGGCTACTAATTCATCCGGCAGCAAATCATGCCAGCTCTACTCCAGAAGATTCCAGATCTGTCTATGTCTCTCCCCAGCGTCCCCGTAATCCCGGATGACCATGGCAGGCTCCCACTGGCTTCCCTAGTGCCGGCCGCACCCCAACGCACCCATTCTCCGCCCGGCAGCAGACTGACCCCTTTCACACGCACCAAGCAAATCGCGTCACCCTGCCCCTAAGCCTCCAGGGGCTTCCAGAACAAAGCACCCAGAATAAAGCTGTCAGTCTGCCGATGACTTGCAAGGCGGACCCCGTGAAATCTAGGCTTCCCGTCACCTCTCGGGCCTCGTCTCCAGCACCCTCCCCACGCACCAGCTCTCTTCAGCTGCTCGCACCCACCAAGCCGCATCCTGTATTGAGGCTTGGCTCTTCCCCCTGCATCTGGCCCCTTCGCAAAGGTCAACCTTTCCGAGTGGCCTTCCCAATTCCCAACCACTCACCACGCTGTCGCTTTGCTTCCCGGTGGCACCCCGGCTGTGCCCAATCGTTCAGTCCGGGGCCAACTCAAAGCATGGCCCGTGAACCGGCAGCAGCCGCACCACCAGGAGCTTGTTAGAAAGACACATTCCTGAGCTTCCCCCAACCCCTACACCGACGCACATGCTCAGACTCTCTGGGGGTGGGGCCCAGGAATCTGTATCTTAATAACCTCTCAGGTGAGATTCCTACCCCTGCCCAAGTTTGAAAAGAACTGGTCTAGGGGCGCCTGATGGCTCAGTCGGTTGAGTGTCTGACTTCAGCTCAGGTCGTGATCTCATGGTGTGTGGGTTTGAGCCCCGCGTCAGGCTCTCCGCACTATCAGCACAGAGCCTGCTTCTGAACCTCTGTCCCTCTCTCCCTGCCCCTCCCCTGCTGGTTCTCTCTCTCAAAACTTACCCCATAAACATTTTACAAGAATCTTCAAAAAGAACTGGTCTAGTTCATGAACTCGGTTCCCCGGTGACTCCCTATCTTTGACACACACATCTCCCACCAGGAGAGCAGACATGTTGTTCCGCATTATTGCCTACTGAATCCCCTGCGTCCAGAAAGTGTCTAAAAACAGCAGGTGTTGGGGCGCCTGGGTGGCGCAGTCGGTTAAGCGTCCGACTTCAGCTCAGGTCACGATCTCGCGGCCCGTGAGTTCGAGCCCCGCGTCAGGCTCTGGGCTGATGGCTCAGAGCCTGGAGCCTGTTTCTGATTCTGTGTCTCCCTCTCTCTCTGCCCCTCCCCCGTTCATGCTCTGTCTCTCTCTGCCCCCCAAAAAAATAAACATTGAAAAAAATAATAATAATAATAAAAACAGCAGGTGCTCAATCAATATTTGACGAATTAACTAAAATAAGGACGGGAATTCCCTCCGCCCACCATCAAACAAGTGCTGTCTGCGCCAAGTAGAGAACGAGGCTCGGCCCAGCCCCACAGGGGCCATCAGCCCTGCAGGGGACAGAAAACCAGTAAGAGCACCCACAGATTCCACAGCTTTTCCAGGGGCCTGAAGCAGACCTGGAGTTGGGCGGATTTCTGCTGAGCGAGAGAACATCTCGGGGAATAGCTGTACCTACAACCCCAGGAGGACAGAACTTTGCCAAAAGGCCTTTCACGTCCCGGAGTTAGGACTACATCCAGTTACAGCCAGGACAGCCATTCAGGAGAAAAAGCAGACAGAGGGAAGAACTTCCATTCATAGAGTCACTGCACTTTTCTGGGTCCAGCCATAAAAAACAACAACAACAACAACAACAACAACAAAAACCGAAGCCCTCTCTGTCTCCAACCCCACTACTCCCCCAAACACTCTGGTCAGTTATCACTTTCCACAAAGTGCCCACGAGCCCAGGATTCTAAGGGCATTTCGATTCCTTTCCGGCCAGTCTTCCTTGAGAAGGAAAAAAAAAAAAAAAAAAAAAATGCCACCCTTAAAGAAAACAATAGCTCATAGTGAAAAACAAGGACTTTCCGCACCGCTGTATGGCCACCATCCATGTCCACACCCCACCGGGAGGCAGTGCCAGCCTCCACAGCAACTACTCAGCACTATTGGTGATCCCCCGGGCACAGAGCAAGACCAACCTTTCAGCGCTGCCACAAGCCAGCACTGAAATGTGCTCATTAAATGTTTTCGTGAACAAAGAACCTCTCTGCAAACCGTAAACTGCTTACAATAGGGTACTTTTACTTCTCGAACGAATGCCCTGTGATGCCCCAGCTACTCTACGGGGTGCATGGCTACCTACCCACTCACTCCCACTCCCTTTGAGTGATGAGGGCACGGGGAGGGGCAGTGCCTAGGTCCCATCCCTCAGAGAAGGGCGAGCAGGGCGGGGGACACGAATCTGTCTCCAGACCACAGCTGCCGCCACAGGTACACCGCGCCCTGCAAAAGATGCCGAGAGAAACAATACAGACTGCAAATGAATGGGGAAAGCCCAGGAACGATGAAATGCGGGGATAACCCATATGAAGAAGAATGCAATTACAACGAGCGGGCAGCACAAGGAAAGTCACAGGAACTCGGAGGAAAAACAGGGGCACAGTGATCGGCGCAGGCTTCCCGGGGGCCGCGGGTCCGGCAAGCAGCATCTAAACCACACGGTCGCGGCCGCGTAGACCTGGGCGCCCACGCTCGCTCGCGCATGCGCACCCGCCCACCAGGAGCGGCCACACCCTCGTCCGGGGAGGCGGCGGCCTCGGCGGCGGGACCTCACCTGCGGGACCTCACCGGGCAGGGCGGCCCCGCGCCGGGCCCCGGCCCCGCCTCCAGCCCCACTGCGGCGCCGGCAGCAGGACGCCGCTCGCCGCCCCGCGGACCGGCCCGCCGCGCGCCGCGCTCTACTTCCGGGGCGGCGCTCTGGCAACCGAAGACGCGGCCGCTGGCGCCGCGACTGCTTCCGGGGTCACATTTTCCCGGCCGCTCCCTAGGCCCCCGCCCGCTGCGCGCTCCGCGGAGATCCTAGAAGAGCCGGTCCTCCACCCCCGGGAACCTCGCAGCCTTCAGGACCCAGGGATGAGGTTGAGAAGGGTCGGGGCGCGAGGTGGAGCCTGACAGTGGGAGGCAGAGCCGTGGGGTGATTAGGGCCCGGGGTCTGGTCCCCTCTCCTGTTCAGCTAACGTGTGTGCGCGCTTGGCGCTGTCGGTAGTGCCTCCCTTGGCGGGTGCGTTGTCCTTAGGTGACATGTTGTGCTCGGCACGTAATAATCAGTACGGGGCCTACTCAAAGGTCACCTCATTTGTGAAATGTCCCCTGAGCGTGGCGCAGGTCTAGTTTCTCTAACTGTATTTTGTAAACTGTATCAGGAAGAGGCAGCTTGGCCCAGTGAGAAATTTAAAACCAGAGCCAGACCTTGATTGAGCCCTCGCTCCAAAGTCCACTAGCTTATGTGGCTTTCGGCAGGTCACTTCCCTTATCTGACCTTCAGTTTTCCTGTCTATAGCCGGAAAGAAGAGAAACAATTTTACGTCCCTGCTCTGATACATTCTAGCTGTTTGGGCAAAGGCACCTCCGATCTTCTGCATGACAACTTCTCCCCAGAGAAATCTCCGTCTCTCAGGGGTGGAAGAGATTTTAAATTCCTGGTGCATGGCACCTAGGAAGTCGCATCACTTGGCTTCCCACATCCTCCTGCCTTATGCAGCATACGTGCCATTCCAGATGCATCACCAGCAGCCAAAATACTAGAAGGCTTGGCGACAGCCAATGGAAGGAGACCAACATCACAGGGAAGAGCGAATAGTAAAAAAAAAAAAAAAAAAAAGTTGTGGCCAATATGAAAAATTAACTGGGAGCTAGGTGATCCCAGAGGGAAAAGACAAACTGAGATCACGTAAACGTAGTTTAAAAAGTTTTCAAGGGCTAGGGGCTCCTGGGTGGCTCAGTCGGTTAAGCGTCCAAATCTTGGTTTCACTTCAGGTCATGATCTCACTAGTTCGTGAGTTCAAGCCCCACATTGGGCTCTACGCTGGTAGCACAGAGCCTGCTTGGGATTCTCTCTTCTCTCTCTGCACCTCCCTGGCTCTCTCTACCTCAAAATAAATAAGCTTTTTAAAAAATGTATTTAGGAGTACCTGGTGGTTCGGTCAGTTAAGCATCCAACTTTGGCTCAGGTCATGATCGCACATGGTCAGTGGGTTGGAGCCCCACGTAGGGCTTTGTGCTGACAGCTCAGCTATCCGGAGCCTGCTTTGGATTGTGTGTCTCCCTCTCTCTCTGCCTCTCCCCCGCTTGCACTCTGTCTTTCAAAAATAAAACGTTAAGAAATAATAGTACATAAATAAATGTATTTAAAATAAAAAAGCCTTCAAGGGCTTTCCATTGCCATCAAGATAACCAGATTTTGGTTTTTAAAGTAGCTACAATCTGTTAACCCTTTTCCAGTTTAGCATCTAGTTTCCTGTTGTGTTTAGAAAGACCCATCCTCACAAGTTGTAAAAGCATAACTTGTAAGAGGCTAAAAAGAAAATCAACTAAGCTAAATGATACATTGAAAATGCGTGTTATGGGGCGCTTGGGTGGCTCAGTCGGTTAAGCGTCCGACTTCTGCTCGGGTCACGATCTCGCGGTCCGTGAGTTCGAGCCCCGTGTCGGGCTCTGGGCTGACGGCTCAGAGCCTGGAGCCTGCTTCCGATTCTGTGTCTCCCTCTCTCTCTGCCCCTCCCCCATTCATGCTCTGTCTCTCTCTGTCCCCAAAAATAAATAAACATTAAAAAAAAAATTAAAAAAAAAAAAGAAAATGCGTGTTAGGGCACCTGGGTGGCTCAGTTGGTTAAGCATCTGACTCTTGATCTTGGCTCAGGTCATGATCTCACCAGTTCGTGAGTTTAAGCCCCACATCAGGCAGGCTCCCCACTCTCAGTGCAGAGCCTGCTTGGAATTCTCTCTCTCCCTCTCTCTCTCTCTGCCCCTTCTCTGCTCATGTGTGTGTGCTTTATCTCAATAAATAAATAAATAAATAAATAAAATGTGTTTTTGAGAGAAAGAGAGAGGAGGAGAGGCAGAGAGGGAGGGAGACAGAATCACAAGCAGGCTCTGCGCAGTCAGCACAGAGCCCAATACAGAGCTCAAAGTCACGAACCATGAGATCATGACCTGAGCGGAAATCAAGTCAGATGCTTTTCCAACTGAGCCACCCAGGCAGTCCCAGCCTGTATCTTTTATTGTCTGGATTTTAGTAGCACAAAAATATTATTTTGTAATTTTTTAAAAGCTACAATAAAATAAAGTTAAACTGTTTTCAATTTTGAAATGGCAGTCTGAACATACGTATTTCCCTTCACACCCCAAATCGCAATGAAAAAGCAGAAAAAAGACAAATACAGTAGAAGATGAATCATTCAGGATTCTAAATACCAAAGGCATCCAAACCAAAGAATTACTCTATCAGGTTTTGTCTTGAGATCATCTGTTTCTCATGGGAATGCAAGCTGGTGCAGCCACTCTGGAAAACAGTACGGAGGTTCCTCAAAACACTGAAAATAGAACCACCCTACAACCCAGCAATAGCACGACTAGGTATTTATCCAAGGGATACAGGTGTGCTGTTTTGAAGGGACACACGCACCCCCATGTTTATAGCAGCGCTATCGACAATAGCCAAAGTATGGAAAGAGCCCAAATGTCCATCGATGGATGAATGGATAAAGAAGATGTGGTCTATATACACGATGGAGTATTACTTGGTGATCAAAAATAATGAAATCTCGCCATTTGCAACTACATGGATGGCTAGAGGGTGTTATGCCAAGCAAAATTAGAGAAAGACAAATATATGACTTCACTCCTATGAGGACTTTAAGAGACAAAACAGATGAACATAAGGGAAGGGAAACAAAAATAATATAAAAACAGGGAGGGGGACAAAACACCAGAGACTCTTAAATATGGAGAACAAACAGAGGGTTACTGGAGGGGGCTTGGGGAGGGTGGGCTAAATGGGTAAGGGGCACTAAGGAATCTACTGAAATTGTTGCACCATATGCTAACTAATTTGGATGTAAATTTAAAAACATAAAATTAAAAAAATATAAATAAATAAGATCTTCTGTTTCTCAGTCATGCCTCTGGGTTTGCTGAGGATCAATGACCATATCCCATTGTCACTGGTGCTGGAAAATCCAGCAGGCGGGGCGAGATTCATGGCCCACGTCAGGTGGTCCCCGTGGGTAGAGTGACGGCAGGAGATATTACGTGGTGAGGTCACAGCACAGGTTCTGGAAAAATCCCAGTTTGTGTGTTTTTGAAGGATAACAATTGTATAAAGTCCTAAGTTGAAAGTGTGCAAATGTAAGTGCATTGGTTAAGTTCTTTTCAAGGACATTACTCTCTTTAGGTGCTAAGATAATGGAGTTCCAAAAATAGTCTTTACCCAGGACAGATCCGCTTCCAGAACTGGTTCTCTGCGTAAATGACCACCTGCTCTAAATCTGTGACATAGTTGGGAAACTGGAAGAGATGCTCCCGACAGACAAAACAGTGAGGAATTCCTGGAAGATGTGTTCAGAACCGATGAATGGGCGGCAACCCTGGTAAAATGGGGACAAATACTCCCCACCAAGCAAAAGAGAAAAGCTCCAAAAAAGATGCATTTTCTGAACAAAACCCTGGCACACCTCTGAGATAAGAAGCAAGAGGGAAGGTGAGAAAATACGCATGTGGACAGTTGGCCAGAAGGTTAGTTAATGGTGTGGCTGGGTCGTTGGTTTCCCCAGAGAGCAGTCTCCCATTTCAGCTGAAATGCCTTAGACCGCCTCAGATTGCCCAGACCACCATCACAAATCCCCAGACACTGGTTGCCTTTCACATGCCACAGATTTATTTCTCAAAGTTCTGGAGGCTGGGGAGTCCAAGATCAAGGCACCAGCAGGTTTCGTGTCTGTTGGGAACCCACTTCCTGGTTCACAGACCATCATCTCCTTACCCCGTCCCCACAGGACAGAAGAGGTGAGGGAACTCTCTAAGGTCCTTTTTTTTTCTTTTTTTTTTTAATGGGCACTAATCCCATTCATGAAGGCTCTACCCTGGTGCGCTAATCACTGCTCAAAGCCCCCACCTCCTGTCATCATCACGTCGGGGATTAGAATTGCAGCACATGAATTATGTGTTGGGGGGGGGGGATGTAAACATTCAGTCCACTGCCCCATGAGAATAAATAGTTCATGAAAGAGAGAGTTCAGACGAAAATATTAAAGAACAACAATGGCACAGAATTCAGCCAAAGGGGAACTGAGCACCAAGGAAACAGAGTTAATACAGTTAATACGCTAGGTCAGGAGACAGCAAACCACTGGCCACATCCAGCCTGCCACCTGTTTTTTACAGTTCGAGAAAGCTAAGAATGGTTTATACCCATGACCATTTGCAATCGATTGGATGACAGGGAACACGCTAACTTTGAACCCCAATTTTGTGAAAGTTATCCCCCCACCTCCCCCCAAGAAAGAAATTCATCTTTCTCATTAGTAGACCCATATTACAAAAACATATGTATATTCTCAATTATGTTTTTAACTTAATTCAAAAGTTGTGAAAATTTGTGGACTTTGTAAGTGGCAGAGCCTGGATTTGAACCCTGGAAACCTGACCATTCACACCACTGCCTCCCCAGAACATAAAGAGCCGCCTTCTGGAGAAGACAGGTGCATTTTCTAGATGGTGCTCTGAGCTTCGCTTAGGGGCATTCCTGAAACCTCCCCACAAGTCTAGCCAAGGTCCATCATCATTTCCATTCAGCGCCACCTAGTGGAACCAGCACTAACCGGAGCCTGACTGGCCGAGTTTGTACCCTCTACTGCCCCTGTCCCTCCGTGCCTGGTCTCTCCGGGGCTCCAGGCCTTGGTGTTGTCACCTTAAACCAAGGAGGTGAATGAGAACAGGAAGATCATGCAGGTGAGGCTTTCCAGCCTCGCGCTGCTGGCTCATGGGTGTTCAATAAACCTTATCTCCTGGATGAAATGTACCAGCAACGGCCGGTTTCCCAGGCCGGTTCCAAGGGACACTTGAAATACTGACTTGCGCATCATTAGGGCCCCTTTTTGGGACAATCTGGACCCAGCCCCTTCCCAACCTCTGCTCTCTGTGGCCCTCTGCCCTCTCTGCAGGTGGCCCACTGCTTCTCAACCCCCCTGCCCCGAGAGGTCATCATGTGGCCCTGATTCCCTTCTCTACCCCCACCATCCATGTCCCCTACACTGAGCTCTTCCTGCACAGAAGTAGGGACAAAGTCTGTCCAAGTGTCCTTCTTACTAAGAACCACCAGCTCCTGTGGTTCTTCGGGGCCGAGGGCCAGAACCAGCTCCATCGTTGGAGGGGCCCAGTGCAAAATGAAAACGCAGGTACTCTTGTTCAAAAATTATGAAGCATTTTAACAGTTACAGTAGCATTAAGCCAGCTGTGGGGCTGCGGGAGCATCAGTTGCCCAAGTGACAGCCCACAAAGCCCAACCCACCGTGTGGAGGACACTGGCCAGAACGCCCCTCACCGAGCCCTCACAAGAGTCTCGCCCAGCAAGTGGTGTTCTCCCACTTTTTCTTTTTTTAAATTTGCTTGTTTGTTTGCTTATTTAGAGAGACAGAGTGCGAGCAGGGGAGGAGCAGAGAGAGGGGGAGAGAGGAAGAATCCCAAGCCAGCTCCGGAGCACGATGTGGGGCTCAAACCCGCAAACCATGAGATCGTGACCTGAGCCAAAACGGAGTCAGACGCTTAACCAACCGAGCCACCCCGGCGCCCCCTCCCACTTTTTACAAAAAGTGATGGCAAAATACATAGAACATAGAATTTGCCGTCTTTACCATTTTTAAGTGTACAGCTCAGCCGTGTTAAGTATATTCACGTTGCTGTATAATCCCCAGAACCTCATCAGCTCGCAAACCCGAAACTTCATCCACGAAATGATGACCCTTCCTGCCCTCTCCCCCCAGCCCCTGGCAACCACCTTTCTACTTTTTGTCTCTGCAAACTGGAAGGCTCTGGAGACCTTATATAAGTGAAATCATACAGCATTTGTCCTTTTTGTGACTGGCTTATTTCACTTAGCATAATGTCCTCACTCAAGGTTCATCCCTCCTGTAGCACGGTGTCAGGATTTTCTTCTTTTTTTAAGGGCGAATGATATTCGATTGTATGTACAAGCCACGTTAGGCTTATCCATTCATCAGTGGGTGGACGTTTGGGTTGTTTCCACCTTTTGATTGCTGGGAATAATGCTGCCGTGAACGTGGGTGTGCAAATATCTGTTCCAAAACCCTGCTCCCGATCCTTTTGGATATTTACCCAGAAGTGCGTTTGCTGGCTCACGTAATACTTCAATTTTTTTTTAGGAACTGCCGTACTGTTTTCCATAGTGGCTACATCATTTTATTGTCTCACCGATAGGGTGCAAGGATTTCAATTTTTTCCACAGCCTTGCTGATCTTTATTTTTTTCCCTTTGTTTTTGTTTTATTTTTTTTAAGAGAGACAGTGCGCGTGTACAAGTGTGAGCGGGGGAGGGGCAGAGAGAGCGGGAGAGAGAGAATCCCAAGCAGGCTCCCCACCGTCAGTGTAGAACCCAATGCGGGGCTCGAGAGATCATGACCTGAGCAGAAATCGAGTCAGATGCTCAACGTACTGAGCCACCCAGGTGCCCCTTTGTTTTTGTTTTAAATAGCAGTCATCCTAATGGGTATATTTCCACTATGGTCACGCTGCCACCAAGGAGGTCTGCTCACCATTGTCAAGGTGCCAGCGGAAAGCACAGTTGAGAACTTTGAAGGAGCCCCAGCGCCTTGCTCCCTGAGGCCATCGTGAGCCCCCAGTGGCTCCATATGCTACTGTGGAACCCAGCGACCCACCCACCCAGCGCCCAGGCTCTCACAGACCCGCAGGCCCTGTCCTGCAGCAGACATAGACCAGTGGTCTAGCCAGGCACTGCCCCACCTTCAGAGCCTCCAGCGGCCCCAGGGCCACCCTCGGGCTTTGGCTCACCGGTGTTTCTAGCACCCCCACGCCAGCCCCTTGCAGCATGGAGGCCATGGGCTTGATGGTGAGAGTACCCGGACCCAGACTGGGCACCTACCCAGGATGGGGAGGGGCTGCATACTAGGGCCCAGCTCTGGCTTTGTGGTGCCCACTTCTGGCAGGTGGTGAGGCGGGGAGGGAGGGCGTTGGTGGGGGGAGGGATTGAAGCCCAGAGGGCAGGCTGCCTGGCCTGGGGCCAAAGGAGTGGAGTCCTTGGGGGCTCAGAAATGATGAGAACAGAGATGGGGAGGGGTTTGAAAGCAGGGAGCCCCTGCCTACCTCCCTCCCTGCCCCCCCCCCCCACTCCTGCCACTGGAAAGAACGCTCTCAAGAATAGTCTCTTTCTTGGTAGTTGTCCAGGACTGGGAGACAACCCCCCGGTGGGCTGTGAGCTCTGTTTAGAGGGTCATGACCAACATTAAAAAGCAAACATTAATTCATTCAATAAATAATTACCGAACGCCTCTCCCATGCTTGGCTCCGGTGGGGACAACACACGTTCCGCGGGGCAGAGGAATGATCGGCAAGTAAATGAAGAAATACAAACATACCAGGTCGTGTATAAGAGAAGACACACAGGCTCTGTGGGGCTGTGACTTCTGGCCTCCCGGAGGCTGTCACTGGAGGCCTTCATTCCACCCCCTTGTCTACCAATTTCTTCTGTCACGTCCTCTTTCCTTCCTCTCTTTTATTTATTTAAAAAAAAGTTTTTAAATTTGGGGCACCTGGGTGGCTCAGTCAGTTAAGCGTCCGACTTCGGCCCAGGTCATGATCTCGCGGTTCGCGGGTTCGAGCCCCGCGTCAGGCTCTGTGCTGACAGCGCCGAGCCTGGAGCCTGCTTCGGATTCTGTGTCTCCCTCTTTCTCTGCCCCTCCCCCGCTCCTGCTCTGTCTCTCAAAAATAAATAAATGTTAAAAAAAAAAAAAGGAAAAATTTTTTATTTTATTTTATTTTAGAGAGAGCAAGCACGAGTAGAGGGGGAAGGGGGGGGGGGGTGGAGAATCCCGAGCAGGCTCCACACTCAGCACACAGCGCGGGCGCCCCACTCAGAACTACCTTCAAATCTCAGTCCTGCCAGCTCTCTGGCTGTGCAACCCTGGGCAGCAAACATAACCACTGGGCACCTCGGTTTCCTATCTCATGACCCTTGTCCCAGGCCTGGCACACAGCAGGGAACCTGGCCCAGGGGTAGCCAGAAGGGCCTAGAATGCCACGGGGCCCCGTCCAGGAGCCTGGGCTGTTGGGAGCTGGGCCCAGTCTCCTCCCGTCCCCAAGTCAGGGCTGGCACGGGGTAGCTGAATGGGGAATAAACACAAGAACAGGGTTTTGGCGACACCTGGGTCACACTGCCACGTCAGCCTCATCTAGCTAGGTGACCTGGGCGGCTCGTGGACACACAGCAGAGGGCGGAGACAATTCAGCAGAGTTGTGGGCCCGAGAGGGCCTTTCAGACATGAAAATGCCCTCCCTGCACTTCTGTGTTCCTGGCTAGAATCTTCAGTGCCTGGAGCCGGTGGGAGGCAAGGGCCACTCCTCAAAGCCAGTTGGGTGGGCCACTTCTGTGGGGGGCCCCCCCGCTTTCTCCCACCCCGTCCTTCCCTTCTCATCCATTTCTGCGCCTGCAGGGACCCCGCCCCTTTGCCCTCATGCTGGGATCCCCCAACTGTCCCCCAGCCCTGGGGGGGGCCCAGGTGTTCAGACCCTCCACCAGGTAAGGCTGAGTAGGTGTTTAGTCAGCAGTAGAGGAAAAACAATGACAAAAGAATCAGTTTATATCCCGGAAAGCCGCCCACAAGCTGTGGTTTTGAATTCTTAGCCTCTCGGGTGCTCAGTTCCTCCTCTTTAAAATAGAACCAGCTGGGGGGTTGTGAGGTTCAATGAGGCTGCATGGAACAGTCCAGCAGGAAGCCGGGCCTGGGGGCGGGGGGGGGGGGCGGTTTCTATGATCATTCCTGTTATTATTATTATCATTCATTATTAATGAAAGAGAAGCACTCAGATGAGGACCACACTGTGTGTGTGTGTGTGTGTGTGTGTGTGTGTGTGTGTGTGTACCCCATGGCAGGACTGAGGTTTGATGGGTTGGGATGGGGGTTGAGAGAGAGTCTAGAGTCCAAACCTTCTCTCCAGACAAATCTCAGATTCATGGGAAATGCTCCCCCCCCCCCCATGTTAAGGCCCCAGGACAGACACAAAGCCAGTGAGAGAGATGGGGTCCTGTCCCCCCACCCCCCACCTCTGAGTGCCCGTGAGCCAACCGCACACATTCGTATCCCCTCCTGCTCAGTACTGCTCATATGGGGAAACCTGCACCATGGAGGGAGCCAGCTGGTGCCAGAGGGGATCTGAGCCCAGGTCTGGGGGACTCTGAGTTTGCTGCTCTTTGTCTTGGGGCAGCTGGAGGCAGGCAGGCTGTGCACCATCGGTGGGGGAAGGCAGGGTGTGCGGGCGGCTGCCGTGGGTGGTGGAGGCCGAGGAGGCTGGCCGATCACCTGTCTCCCTCTCCGACCGCCTGTGACTATTCACGGCTGTGCCCCCCGGGGGCCTGGCATGGGTCTGGCCACGGAAGGTGGCCAGTGAGGACTGGGAAGGACCAAGAAAAGAACAGCGCCCTGTATGAGCGCGCGTCTAAAATACCCAGACTTCTCCCAGCCCTGGGGCCCCTCTCTCTCAGAAGAAAAGGTCTGAGTACGTACCTGACCATCTCTTCTGGACCTGAGCTCGGCCTTTAGGGCTCCTGGGCCTTGGTTTCTCCATCGAGAAGGGTCCACGCACCTCGCCTGGCAGTGCTTTTGACGAGATGGAATTTAACAGAACCGTGTGAGCGTATGGACCCTAATGTAATAAGCCCTCGATCCTCCCTCCGGCCCCCACACACTTGACCCCTCAGTCCCTCAGACTGCCAGAGGCGGTTGCACCAGACGAGGGAGTGAGGAGGAAAGCATCTGCAGGTGGCAAGGAGGGACCGGGTGTTGGTGAAGAGACCCAAGAAAAGTTCCTACCAATGAATTAAGCCACCCGGCCTCGGGCAGGAAAATCTGAGCCCCGACTCACATCATGATATCTGCGACGGCCTTCCGAGGTTCAGAGTTACCCCTGTTCAGCACTGAAGGGAACTGAGGCAGAGGTGAGGAGGCTGGCCCAGGCCCCACAGTTCATCTGGGGCCAACACAGACCTGACGCGGCACCTGTAGAAAACTCTGGGCAGATGCCCTAAAACGAGCACGTGCACCTGAATGGGCTGTGCTGGGTTCCATTTCTGCCCCTGCCCCGAACCCCCAACCCCATCCCCCCAAAAAGACCCACATTATCAGAGGAGGATTCAGGCCCCTAAGCCCTTAGCTGGATACTTTTTCCCATTTTCGACCTCCCCTCTGGATGCTGAGTCCCCTGAGGGCAGGGCTTTCGACACCCCGCGTTGTTCCCAGAGTCTCACTGCTCAGTGGAGATGCCACGGGGAGGTTTGGGCATGAATGGATGACCTCGAAATCGGGAATTGGACACACCTGAGTGCAAACTGGTTTTTGTTTTGTTTTGTTTTGTTTTTTAATTGCATTATGACTTCAGGCCTGTTGCTGAAGCCTCACTGAAGTCAGCTTCCTCATCTGTGAAATGGGCTCTAGACACAAATTTCACCAGATTGCACTGGAGAAATAAAACAAACCCTCACTGGCCAAACGCTGAGGGGTCAGTTTCCACACACACACACACACACACACACACACCCGCCCCCCAGTGGGCTCCAGGCCTAGGCCTCCTCCAGCCAGGATCATTGGCTCACTGAGTGCTGAGCCCAGTCCTTGATGGGGGTGATCCGTCCTGCCACCAGGCTTGGCTAGCAGCTCCCTCCTTCTGGAGACAAAGAGCCAGGTCAAATGTCTGTGCTTCAACTCTCCAGCCTTCATACCTCTCTGCTCACGCTGTTCCTTCTACCCTGAGTGTCCTTTAGTGAAATTTCTGGGTCGTAGATGCTTTGAGATGTTTACCAGGCTGACCTCCAGGCTGCATCTCTGTGTGTTCCCAGTCCCAGTGCCCCAGGAGACGGGGCTCCCCACTCCCCTGTGGTCATCAAAGGCTTGATTGCTCGGCAGTATCTTTATTGATTCGATTTGGGGGAAATGGTGACACCTACACTTCCTCAGAAGAGAGGACGAGACTGCAGAACTTTTAAGTAAGAAGAAAAATTATTTCTCTACGAAAGAAAAATTCCCAAAATGCTGTGGTCTCTCGGGGTCCTCCTCATTTTTCGAGGCTGGAACAGGGGCGTTTGGGACAGCTGTGGTTAGCAGTCCTGAGACGGGGAAACCTGCAGGCCTGGAAGGAGAAACGGGGTCCCGCTCGAGTGGCCCGCATCACCTCCTGCTTTCATTCTCCTCCTCTGTAAAATGGGAACAGCACTGTTTGTCTCCTAGGTTGTTGTGAGGACAGAAAGGGATGGTGAAGGGACATTCCCTCATTTGTAAATCAGAGATCTACAGAGGGTCCGGGGTGCGGGGTGCAGGAGAGGGAAAGTGAACCCGGGCCCTGCCCTCTCGGAGCTTACAGACCACAGGAAGCCAGACTGGGAGAGGTCCTTCGAAGGGTGCCTCCTCCCCCCAGAGAAGAGGTGTGGACAGCAGCTGCCCTGACACCACAGGCCAGCCCATCCTTGTGGACTGTGGGCATGTGAGCCGTAGAAACTGCTGTTACTGTTTTCAAAAAATCTGCTATCACACTGATAAACTGAGCTGTCAGAAGGGATGTTATTTCTGGGTGAAAGGAGATTCTGCAGAACCGGGGCTCCTTCCTGCCTGCAGCCACGTGGGCCAGGTCCCTCTCGCCAGACCTGACTTGAGTGATAACCTGGGGCCTTGAACCTGCTCCTGGCATCGAACAGCGGTGGCCGTCGCTGCAGGATGTCCACGGCCTGCGGCTCAAGGCCCCCACAATGCTTCAGGAGCAGATATCACCTTCTCTCTGACCCCGGATTCCTGGAATTGTCTGATGGAGCGGAGGCCTGTTCTCTGTCCCCCTGACAGGTTGCATGAGATTAGGTTATTTTGGTCACTCGGGGCCATTTGGTTTTTTTGGCCCGAACACGTGTCTATTAAATTGTTGTGGCACGAGTTGAGTGGCCTGGCTGGTTAAGCCTCCTTAATCTGCTCTGAAATGCACGGGCTCTGTTTTCAATTGTGATACGACCCTTGTCACCAGCAAAGGGGGCCCCTCGGGTTCCCATCATGGGCTCCGCCCACCAAGTACTCCTGGCAGCTGGGCATCTGGGTCTTAATTAGAATCCTTGCTCTTGGCTATTTTAAGTCTGATGCGTTGTGCTTTGTGTTGTTTAATTTTATTTTCTAGTATCGAGTTTTCATTTACATACCGGAAAGTGCACAAATCTTAAGCGTTCAGCTGGACGCATGGTTACATAGGTATGTACCCCGTGAGCACCATTTGTACCACCCCAGAAAGTTCCCTCATGCCCTTTCCCAGCCAGGACCCACCCCCACCTCGAGACCTAGCCAATAGTCTCACCTCTATTACCATAGATTAGTTTTGCCTGTTCTTGAACGTCACCCAAGTGGAATTGTGCAGTATGTTCTCTCTGATGTCTGGCTCCTTCCACTCATCATAATATCTACTAAAAAGTTATTGTTTTGGGGCGCCTGGGTGGCTCAGTCGGTTGAGCGTTCAACTCTTGATTTTGGCTCAGGTCATGATCTCTTGGTTGGTGGGATCGAGTCCTGCGTTGAACTCTGTGCTAACAGCTTGGAGCCTGCTTGGGATTTTCTCTCTCTCTCTCTTTCACCGCCAACCCCCCCCCCGCTCTCAAAATAAATGAACATTTAAAAAGTGTTATGGCCAGAAACATAATACATCTTCATTGGAAAACTTGCAAATAATGTACAAGAGAAAGAAAAAAAAAAAAAACACTTGATAATATCTGCACTTATTAACCACTCTTGACCTTCTAGAATGTTCCTTACAGACCTTTCAAGGCAAATGAAAAAAATTTTTTTTTCTAATGGTGAAAAAATTTATATTTAGATTTGGCCAGCGGGACTCAGTTTAGATGATCCCCATTTTGTTGGCAACATCCAAAGCATCATGGTCGGGAGCCAGTCGAACATATGCCGTCTTCTCTCTATCGGGCCTGATCAGGGTGTTGACCTTGGCCACGTCAATGTCATAGAGCTTCTTCACAGCCTGTTTGACCTGGTGCTTTGTTGGCCTTGACATCTATGATGAACACAAGTGTGTTGTTGTCTTCTATTTTCTTCATATCTGACTCCGCAGTCAGGGGGAGCTTGATGACGGCATAGTGCTCAAGCTGGTTTCTCCTAGGGGGCCTCTTTCCAGGATACTTGGGCTGCCCTAGGAGACGCAGTGTCTTGGGCCATAGGAAAGTAGGTGACATGCGGATCTTCTTTTTTTTATGGCTGTGGACGCCTTTTAGCACTGCTTTCTTGGCCTTCAAAGCCTTTGCTCGGGCTTTGGTTTCGGGGGGCGGGGGTGGGACAGGGGCTTCCTTCTTCGCCTTTGGTGCCATCTTTGTGAAGGGGGAAAATATTTTTCAACTTAAGTCAACTCCTGTGATACGTTTTACCCTAGAACATTTTTGTCTCACTCGGCACAGCCGAGGTGCGATGCCTTTCCACGTCAGGACGTGTAGACCCACGGCTGCACAGCACGGCATCTTTCATCCCCGGATGATGGGGACTTAGGTTGTCTCTCCCATTTGACTTCCTCTTGCTTCTCTCTCACTCCCGGGACAATATGCTCCATAAGAACAGAAAACGTATCTGTCTGTGTCCCGCCTCCCCCACACGGCGTGGGTGCGGGAGGGAGCAGACAAGTTTCAGAGAACGTGCTCGCACACACACCTGTGACAACCAGTTTAACTATGTTTGCAAGAAAATTCCTGAAATTTGGATTGTTGGCCCCCAAAGAATACACATTCTTAAGTTTTTGGGTTTTCCTATAAATATATTTTTTTAAATGTTTATTTACTTTTGAGAGAGACAAAGTGCACAAGCAGGGGGAGGGGCAGAGAGGAAGGGGGACAGAGGATCCAAAGCAGGCTCTGTGTACACAGCAGGGAGTCCCATGTGGGGCTTGAACTCAGGAACTGCGAGATCATGAACTGAGCTGACGTCAGCCACTCAACTGACTGAGCCACCCAAGAGCCCCCACGTTCTTGAGTTTTTTTGTTCTACGTTGCCAAATTACCTTCTGGAAAGATCTGTTTAATCAAGCGTTCATTCTAATTTTTAGTGAACACCTACTCTGTGCCAGATACGGTCCCAGGCGCTGTGTTTATAGCGGTGAGCAGCCCGCGTCTTCATGGAGCCCGTGTGTACCCCCCCCCCCCACGAATCGGGAAGGCCCAAGGCCACTTTCCCACCGCTCACCCTCACTCAATTACCTCGTGTTTTTGAAACATTCCCCATTGGGTGAGAAGAGATATCTCACCACTTTTTTAAAATGTGTATTTATTTTTGAAAGGGAGAGAGGGAGAGAGAACGAATGGGGGAGGGGTGGGGGGGGGGACAGAGAATCTGAAGAGGGATCCGTGCTGATGGCAGAGAGCCTGATGTGGGCTTGAAGTCACAAACCGTGAGATCACGACCTGAGCCGAAGTCAGACACGTGACCGATTGAGCCACCCAGGAGCCCCTCAACAATTTTTTCAAAATGTATTTATTTTGAGAGGTGGGGGGAGGGGCAGAGAGACAGGGAGAGAGAATCCCAAGCAGGCTCTGCGATGTCACCACAGAGCCTGACACGGGGCTCAAGCCCACCGACCGTGAGGTCACGACCTGAGCGGAAACCAAGAGTCGGACGCTCAACTGACTGAGCCACCCAGGCACCCCGAATGCCGACTCCAAGTTAAGCCTTGTTCTAGGCTCTGAGGATACGGCAGTGAAGACGGGAAAAAGGATAGACAAAGATCCCTGTCCCTGTGGCGCTTTTATGCCAGTTGGGGGAAACATACCATAAACAAAATTAAGAACTATAGTGCCCGTAAGAGGTCATAAATGCAAGACAGTCGTAAAGAACTCTAGGAAGCCAAGGATTGCAGGGTTAGGTGGGAGTGTCAGGGATGCCTTGCTGACAAAGGTGATGTTTGAGCCAAGATTTAAGGAGATCAGAGGACCAAGCTGCAGATATCTAATGGAAGAGCAATCCAGGCAGAGGAGTACGTGTAAAGGGCCCGAGGCAGCCGAGAACCTGTGTTTGAGGAATCGCAAGGAGGGCAGGGGCACTTATAAGGCACAGGCTGTTGGCAACTGGCTTTGGAAATCCTATAGCGTCATTTCTGCCAAATTCTGTTCATTAGAAATTAGTCCCCTGAGGGGCACCTGGGTGGCTCAGTCGGTTAAGCATCTGACTTTGGCTCAGGTCATGATCTTGTGATTTGTGAGTTAAAGCCCTGCATCAGGCTCTGTGCTGACATCGGAGCCTGCTTCGGATTCTGCGTTTCCCTCTCTGCCCCTCCCCTACTCATGTTCTGTCTCTCTTCCTCTCTCTCTCAAAAATAAATAAACGTTAGAAATTAGTCCCCGGAAATCAGTCCCTGGCTGGCTCAGTGAGTAGAGCAGGCGACTCGTGATCTTGGGATTGTGAGTTCAAGGCCCACGTTGGGGGTAGAGTTTACAGGAAGAAAAGAAGGGAAGAAGGGAGGAGGGGAGGAGGGAGTTGAACCTGGCCCACATTCAAGGAGGTGGCAGGTGTAAGAGAAGGAACCATCGAGGACAACTCTGAGGTCTTTGGCCTAAGCACCTGGAAGGACGGGGCTGCCGTCAGCTGGGACGGGATGTCAGCTGAGACTAGCGGATGCCGGTGTGGGAGCAGGTGAGTTAGCGGGGCTGTGAGAAGGCCAGCGCCAGACCCTTGGGAGAGACCTGAGGGGGTAACTAAGCTCTCCGGGTTTCCAAGGCATTACTCAAGCAGCTAAGAACCAGCCTTGACTTTCAAAAACACTCTTACTACCGCTGACTCTTGTCCCCTAAGGCCTCTCTAGGGCCTGAAGTATCTGGCTCCAGGCTCTGGGCACCCAGGGACCCTTCCCCACCTCCACCTTCCCTCAATCTCCAGCGGCTCCCCAGCTGAAGACAGATGCTTGGTTCTGGCCACTGACCTTGATCTCGGTCATTCCTGAAGCTTCCTCGAATTCCCAGAGAAGCCAAGTGCTATCGGCTGTATACAGCCCGGACTCCAGATTCACGTGCCCCGGGGCCCCCACGGATGCATGGTCACACAGCCCTACGGTGACCTGTAGAGACTGCCTGGTCCTGCTCCCCAGAAATTCCAGGCAGGGCTAGCCTGTGGGGATGTGTCTCTTAACCCAGTGACCCGGGGAAACTACCCCCTGCACAAAGGTTCAACCCCCCCCCCCCCGCCTCCCCCACCCACCATGTCACTGGACTCCAAGGGGGACCAACCCCCAGAGGTATCTGGAGAATGTCCCCATCTTCCCCCCTACAGCTCCATAGCCAACATGTGAATATGCACACACATACCCCGCTCCCCAGGTTGTAAAGCGGCAGTTCCTCCCCCACCCTCACTTAAAGAAGAGGGAGGAAGCTGCGAGCTGCCATAGAAACTATTGTAAAATGTGGTTCTTGGGGGAGAAATGATGTAAGGACACAGGGAGGAAACTGACTCAAAACAGACAAGCCCGGAGGTGCTCATCCTCAATGCATTTGCTGGCTCAGCAGCCCTGCCCAGAACAAACCAAGCCTGGCTCAGTCTCAGTGGGGAGCGGGGAGTCCGACAATAGACAAATACATTTGTAAATAAATACGGGCGACAGCAGAAGGTGTCGTGGAAGGACAGAGCAAAACGGGTAACAAGGGACGCAGTAGCCCCACCAGCTGCTGAGTGACCTGGGACAGTCATGGCATGACGGTCTCTTCAGGCACCCGCTGCCGTCCTCACAACTGGGTGTCACTGTCCCCCACTCCCTGCAAAGTGAGAGAAACAGGCTCGGATGCAGTAGGTGAGTTCCTGCTCACATAGCTGGGAGGGGAGCCCCCTCCCCCTCATCCCAGTGCAATGGCACCTCCCTATCCTACAGCTCAGCTGGCCTCTCTGAGCCTCAGTCTCCTGGCCTGTAAAATGGGAATGTCATGAGGTTCCCAAGGGCTTCACAAGAGGTCCATCCATAGGGGGCCGCACTAACTGTGGACTGCAGTATCGCCTGGGCCAGATGAGCAGAGCAAAGTAAAGGAGACCCTGCTGGCCAGCTGTGGGGGGGGGGGGGGGTAACCTGGGTCTTTCTACTAGTTGGATGGAAGCTGGGATGCCCTCCCTCCCCGCAGTTCAGGAGCCCTGGCCACTCTCAGAGACCCCAGGCTCCACCTGCCATCCAATAACATCTCATGTGGCTGCCCGGTCCAGTTCCTAAAGATCTAGTCCTGCTCAAAGCCCTTCCATCGGCCCCCCCAGTACCCACAGGACAATAGGACCAGACTCATCTTTCCCTTTTGGTCGAAATCCAGCCCTTTCTGGCTCTCAAATCTAGCCCTTCAAAGACCTCTTCCTCCAGGAAGACTTTCCTGATATGCTTGAGTCTTCTCTAAGGAGCCTGACTCGGTTTTCCCTCTCCCGAGGCCCGGAGCTTTCTGCCTGAGATCCATTATATTTCTTCTGTCCCGCTTTTATCTCACTTGGAGCTATAGATTTGCCCATTGTCTTTGGCTCAGCTCCAGTCTGAGACAAGACCAAACAGTTTTCTTTCTCTTCCTAAAAAAAAAAAAAAAAAATTTTTTTTTTGATTCCCAATACACATCTGTAGAGAAAAAAAAAAATATATCTGGAAAATACAGAAAAGCACAAGGCAGAAAACCATACCAGTTATCTGTATGCCCAGAGATGACCACTATTCCCGTTTTGCAGTCCTAGATTTCTTCCCAGACTTTTCTATAAGGATATTTTCAAGATGTGGGATTGTAGTGAACGCACTGGCTTGTAAAAGTGTGTTTTCTCGTTTAATAGAAGCTGTACCTCCGAGATACAGTTTCTTTGGTGAACATGCCAAGTGGATTCCTTCAGTAATAGCCTCTGGGTTTCCTGACCTCCAGCTGTGTGCCGGGCACTGAAGTTTTCCTATGCTTCCATTTCCTCAGCAGCCCGAGGCCACACAAGTTAGAGAGTCAGGATCCAACCTCAGTGCTGAGTGATCCCAGAGTCCCCGTTCTCGACTTTCTCACTCACCAGGCTGCAGGCTCCCTCTCTGGAAAAGGCACATACCCCAACTGAAATTTTGCTTCGTGTGAAGGGGTTCACAGACTTCCTGAAGCCTTGCTACAGACCCCCAAGTCAGATGGGACAGGGAGACCAAGGTTCAAGCCCCAGTCTTCCGATCTCTTGGCTAGGTGACCTTGGACTCTTTAGGACCCCTCTCTGAGACTCAGTTTCTTCGTCTGTGCAATGGGGAGACCTACCTTGCAGGAGCACATGAAGGTGACACGAAATCACCCAGGAACACGCCCAGCCTACAGAGCTCTCCACAGCCTCCTGGCAAGGAGCTCAGGCACAAGTCAGGAGAGAAGAGCAAAGCCCTTTGATGGGTCCCTCCTGATATTACGAAGCCTCTCAGAGTGGGAGAATTTTCCAGATAAGGTGTCCCAAGGCGAGGCCAAAAGTCTGGGATGGCAAGTGGAAAGACAGGACCATTGAAAATCTCACCGATGCCCGGTTCCCCCACCTGGGCCCCCGTCACTGAGGCTGGCACTTGGCAGACACACTTGGCCAGCCCTCCTCACCCGTGCCGCTCCCACCTCCCCTCCCCTCCCCTCCCTCGCCTTAGGCAGGGGAATGTTCTCATCTAGGGAAGGCCCTGTCCTCATTTCTTTCCATCTTTGCAGGAAGGTTGCATCCTCCCTCCACCACCTTGGCTAGAAGACCTGGCCCTCCCCCTCTCCCCACTCCCCGCCAGGCTTTACTGTGCCCCCTCCAGCATCCTCGTGCTCCAAGCTGCCCCGCCCTCTGCTCCCTCTTCCCACCGGCCCTGTCTCCCCACCAGCCCCCGCCTTGGATGACTGTCCTGCTAGAATGTGTCATCTCTAGACCCCCATCAGCTACCACCCTGCCTGGCATACGGTGACCATCAATATTTGTTAAATGAATGATCCAGAAAAATGTCATATCAAGGACAGTACTCAACCCTAAGTTGGTGCCAGAGGATCTACTGGATAGTGGATCCCTAAACTGCTGAGAGAAGGGGTCGGCTGGGGCTGGAGGATCCCAAGGCCCCTGGAGGCAGCTCCTCGGGATGGAGACCCTCCCCCCTCCCTGGGAAGGAAGGGGCTGCCCCACCAGGTCGTGGTGTTCTCTTAGAGAGCAGGATTCATGGCATGATGGCCCTGGGACAGGCCAGCAAATCCCTATGGAGAAGGGGAAACTGAGGCCCAGGAGGTTTGAGCCCAGCTGTGGAGGGGTGGAAGGGCACTGAAAGGACCTGGGCTTGTAACTGTCTCTGCACACAAAGGCTGGCTTCGTGATCTCCAGCAACTGACCTCCTTTTTTTTTTTTTAAGGTTTATTTATTTATGTAAGTAAGCTCTACACCCAACCCCGGGCTCGAACCCAGCACCCTGAGATCAAGAGTCGTACACTCCTCCGACTGAGCCAGCAGGGTGCCACTAGCCTCCTTTTTTAGATCCTCAGTTTCCTGATCTGTAAAATGGGGCCGCAAGTTCTCTCTTGCCTGCTCTGGGACCCGTTGTGGGTGCTCTGGTGTCTGTGACACCAGGATGCTCGTTCCTGCTGCATCAGGCAGTCCTAAGAATGACAGAGGATAATAAAAAGTCGTTAGCCCTGGGACGGGGGGACAGACCAGATGGTTGTGGATGCCAGCATTCTCATTACTGTTATTATCATTTGCCATCTAACCCAGGGCTTCTTCTTGGACTAAAAGGAAGCCAAGGCCTTCTACAGGCCCAATTTTTTTTTTTTAATTTTTAATGTTTATTTACTTTTGAGAGAGAGAGAGAGAGAGAGAGAGAGGGAGAACAAGCTGGGGAGGGGCAGAGAGACACAGAGACACAGAATCCAAAGCAGGCTCCAGGCTCTGAACTGTCAGCACAGAGCCCGATGCAGGGCTTGAACTCCTGAACCGTGAGATCATGTCCCGAGTCGAAGTTGGACGCTTAACCGACTGAGCCACCCAGGTGCCCCTCTTTTAAAAAAAAAAAGTTTTTTTTGGGGGGGGAAATGCAAGCTGGTGCAGCCACTCTGGAAAACAGTATGGAGGTTCCTCAAAAAACTAAACATAGAACTACCCTACGACCCAGCAATTGCACTACTAGGCATTTATCCAAGGGATACGGGTGTGCTGTTTCGAAGGGACACATGCACCCCCATGTTTACAGCAGCACTATCGACAATTGCCAAAGTATGGAAAGAGCCCAATGTCGATCGATGGATGAATGGATAAAGAAGATGTGGTACTGGGGCGCCTGGGTGGCGCAGTCGGTTGAGCGTCCGACTTCAGCCAGGTCACGATCTCGCGGTCCGTGAGTTCGAGCCCCGCGTCAGGCTCTGGGCTGATGGCTCAGAGCCTGGAGCCTGTTTCCGATTCTGTGTCTCCCCCTCTCTCTGCACCTCCCTCGTTCATGCTCTGTCTCTCTCTGTCCCAAAAAATAAATAAACGTTGGGAAAAAAAAAAAAAAAGAAGATGTGGTATATATACACAATGGAGTATTACTGGGCAATCGAAAAGAATGAAATCTTGCCATTTGCAACTACGTGGATGGAACTGGAGGGTATTATGCTAAGTGAAATTAGTCAGAGAAACACAAATATCATATGACTTCACTCCTATGAGGATTTTAAGACACAAAACAGATGAACATAAGGGAAGGGAAACAAAAATAATATAAAAACAGGGAGGGGGACAAAGCAGAAGAGACTCATAAATATGGAGAACAAACAGAGGGTTACTGGAGGGGTTGTGGGAGGGGGGGTTGGGCTCAATGGGTAAGGGGCATTAAGGAATCTACTCCTGAAATCATTGTTGCACTATATGCCAACTAATTTGGATGTAAATTTTAAAAAATAAAAAATAAAATAAAATAAATTGTTTATTTTTTTTAATGTTTTTTAATGTTTATTTATTTTTGAGAGAGACAGAGAGACAGAGTGTGAGGAGGGGAGGGGCAGAGAGAGAGGGAGGGACACAGAATCCGAAGCAGGGTCCAGGCTCCGAGCTGTCACCACAGAGCCTGATGTGGGGCTTGAACCCATGAACCATGAGATCATGACCCGAGCTGAAGTTGGACGCTTAACCAACTGAGCCACCCAGGTGCCCCTCTTTAATTTTTTTTTAAAATTTTTTTAAACTTTTTTTTTTATTTTTTTTAATTTTTTTTAATTTTTTTTTTTCAACGTTTATTTTTATTTTGGGGGACAGAGAGAGACAGAGCATGAACGGGGGAGGGGCAGAGAGAGAGGGAGACACAGAATCGGAAACAGGCTCCAGGCTCTGAGCCATCAGCCCAGAGCCTGATGCGGGGCTCGAACTTCCGGACCACGAGATTGTGACCTGGCTGAAGTCGGACGCTTAACCGACTGCGCCACCCAGGCGCCCCTTTTTTTTTTTTTTTTATTTTTGAGAGAGAGAGAGAGAGAGAGAGAGAGACAGAGCATGAACGGGGGAGGGGCAGAGAAAGAGGGAGACACAGAATTGGAAGCAGGCTCCAGGCTCTGAGCCATCAGCCCAGAGCCCGATGCGGGGCTCAAACTCACGGACCGCGAGACCGTGACCTGAGCTGAAGTCAGACGCTTAACCGACTGAGCCACCCAGGCGCCCCCAGGTGCCCCTCTTTAAAAAAAAAATTTTTTTTAATGTTTATTTATCTTTAAGAGGGAGAGACGGAGCATGAGTAGGGCAGGAACAGAGAAAGAGGGAGACACAGACTCCAAAGCAGGCTCAAAGATGTTAGCGCAGAGCCTGACGCAGGGCTAGGCACTGGGCTCGAACTCACCAACCAGGAGATCATGACCTGAGCTGAAGTGGGAAGCCGAACCCACAGAGCCACCCAGGAGTCCCTCTACAGGCCCAGTTCTTATTCAAAAGCTTTTGTCTCCTTCTCATCTATTGGCTCAGCATATTGTTTTAGGACCTTGCAAAGCAAATATTTTTACATACCCCTCCCTCGGGACACTTATCCCTCCTCTGTCCCCAAACTGTCCTTCCTCCTCCATCCGTTCTACTAATGTTTGTTCAACACCTACTATGTGCCTGGCCTCTGCACCTTCAGCCTCGAAGCCCCTCTGGACCCACCAGCCTCTGTGTCATTACTTTCCTTCTGAGTGAGGCATTTGGAGAGGGGCCCCTATTTTATAGGCCTCCTCACTCCTGCCTGTAAGGCAGCCTGTGGCTCTCAGAGAAAGTTGGGATGATCCAGTCTTTGTGGGGCTTACAGGTGATGGGATTTGGGGGTCCTCAGAGGATTACAAAATGTAAGAGGCCAGAAGAGCCCCCAGAGAGGGGCCCCTGAAGCTTCAGCTCTGTTGTTTACTAAGGATTATCTGTTGGTGGTCACAGATCATTATCTCCTCTGATCCTCCCTATAGCCCTGCCTGGTGTGGGGTGGGGTCAGCCCATTTCACTGATAACACTGAAGGAAAAGTGGGCATCACTGCCTGTCACTCCAGAAGTGGGAGGAAGGGGTCAGGGGGCCCCAACGGTAGCAAACGGCAGAACAGGGGGGGGGGGGGGGGGGGGAGGGAGGGGAGCTCCCCTGGACTCGCAGTTCTGCCTTCAGAGACTCGTAAACAAGTCTTGTTGTTGTGTTCTTGGAAAAGCGGTTACTTTGTAATCCTAGCCCGACCTCTGCCTTTCTCTGCCTCCATCACCCTCCTGTGCTGCAGTTCTGGGATGGGTCCTACCCCTCCCTAACCGGCCCCAGGGCTGAGTCCCACCCTACTTAGAAACTTTCCCATTCTCCTCCCTCAATAGGGGCTTTGCCCCCCCACCCCCATTTCTCCCCGGCCCAGGAGCCCCAGGGCAGGGCCGGCTGCTCCCATTTGGAAGGCAGCAGGGGAATGGGGGGTGCCGCGATGGTGCAGGTAGGAGTGGGGTGGGAAGGCCCAGCCTTGGATGCTGCTGATGCTATTTCTACCGGTCTTAGTTTTCATATTTGTGAAATAGGTTCAAAAATACCTAATTCCAAGTGGGTGCCAGAGCCTGGGGGAGGAGGGAATGGGGAAGTTTTTGTTGTGTGGTAAGCAATCTCTGTACCCAGAGCGGCGCTCGAACTGTGGACCCGGAGAGCAGGAGTCCCTAGGTCTGCCCACTGAGCCAGCCAGGAAACGGGAGTTTTCAATGGGTCCAGAGCTTGTTGTACAAGATGGGTGATGGTGATCGCTGGACACTATGAATGTATTTAATACCACTGAACAGTACACTTAAAAATGGTCAATAAAGGGGCGCCTGGGTGGCGCAGTCGGTTGAGCGTCCGACTTCAGCCAGGTCACGATCTCGCGGTCCGTGAGTTCGAGCCCCGCGTCGGGCTCTGGGCTGACGGCTCAGAGCCTGGAGCCTGCTTCCGATTCTGTGTCTCCCTCTCTCTCTGCCCCTCCCCCGTTCATGCTCTGTCTCTCTCTGTCCCAAAAATAAATAAACGTTGAAAAAAAAATGGTCAATATGGTAAATTCTGTTATGTGTATTTTACCACGATGAAGAAAATTGAGAGAAGCAAAACAAAACCCAACTCCCGAAACTGCTAGCACAGAAAGCATGTATATTTGAGGATTTCCACTGCCCTTTAGCAAGTCCTCTCTAACCCTCAGTTTCCTCGTTGGTAAAATGGGCACGAAAAAGCAGCACCGAGCGCTTAGGACTGCGAGGAGGGCGACGCGGGACCATCCATGTAAGGATCCTGGGTCTTAACACCCAAATTCAGCCAGCGGATCGGCCCACGAATCCTCCCCGGGGCCCACTGTGCGCACCGCCGTGCGGGGAACCCGCGCACACGCCAAACAAGCTTGCAGACGGCCGCGGGCAGGCAGCAAACAAGTAAACATCACACTTGTAGCAGTTCTGTTACCACTGGGACCCGGGTCCCGGGTTCAGAGCTCCTCGACGGGAGAGGCGGCCCCGGGGGCGGGCCGGGGCGGGGCCGGGCGGTTTATACGCTCGCGCGCCGGCCGGCGGCCGCAGACAATACGCTTCCCGGCCCGATCACTCCGGACGCCGCCACCATCGCCGCCGCCGCCACCGCCACCTCCACCTCCGACTCGAGGTGAGTCCGAGCCCTGCCGCCCCCCGGCTGTGGCCCCAGCCCCTCTGCCCTGCGCCCCCGCGCCAAGCCCGAGCCCGGCAGGTGAGCGCGCAGAGAGCGGCTGGAAGGTGGGGGACCTGTGCCCAGGATTTTCCGTCCTGGGCAGCTGTCGGTGTGTCACTTTCGGGCGACGTTTCGGGACGCTGGCTGCGTAACGCACCCTCTCTGGCGGGGTCTCCAGGCCCCCGCCGGCGACTGTACCAGCCGCAGCCCGCGCGGGCCTCAGTCTCCGCCTCCGTGCAATGGGGCGCCTCGCCCCGAGGGCCGGATACCCCGTCGCCCCGCAGCGCCCACCGGCTCGGCCTCCCGGGGCCCGGCTCCCACCGCCCGCGAACCGGGCCGGAGCGCGGGACCGCCAGCCCCCCGGCCGCACGGCCCGGTGTCCACCCGGAGTCCGGGAAGATGGCGTCGGGCGCTGGTCCCCGCCGGGACCCGGGGCGCCCCGAGTCGCCCCGAGTCGCCGCGCACCTGCCAGGGGCCGGAGAAGGGCTTTATTGTGGCCGCGGGGAAGTCCGGAACAGGAACTGCGCGCGGAGCGGGGGCGCGGCCGCCGCCCGGCACCTGCCCTCCGCCTGCACAGGTGCGCCCGCCGGCGTCGCAGACCCGCTGGAGGGGCCGCGGGCGCGGTCCAGCCGGTGGCCCGGAGGGGTCCCGCCGCCAGCCCCGCGCGGCCAAAACAAGGCCGGGGACGCTTGGTGTGTGTGTGGGGGGCGGGGCGGGGGGGGATGTGCGCCGGCCTTGGTTCGCTTTCGCTACGAGCCCCGGCCTCCTGGGCGCGAAACCGCTTTGTAAAACCGTTAATCGTTACTGTAATTTTCGCTGGCAGGAGCCACCCCGGGGGTGGCGGGGGGGGGGGGGGGGGCGGCGGGGGCGGGACGTTGTTGCTGCGGCTGCAGTTGTAACACTTTCCCCAGCACCTACCGTGGCCGGGCCCTGGAGCGGGTCTTCTTCGAGCTGCGCTCCAGCTCCCCAGGAAGGGAGGCTTATCAGCTTTCTCCTTCCCGCGCGAGGAGGGGGGCGCACAGGGGAGCTCTGTGCTGGCCTCGTTTGCGCATGGAGAGTTGGTTCCAGGAGGCGGCCTGCAAGCCGTCAAGCCAGAAAGCCCAGAGCCGTTGTCTGGAAGCCCCGCCAGAACTCTCCACCCGGCCACTTTCCAACGGCGTCTGTCTTAGACGGGCCCCTCGGCCTCCTGAGCCTGTTTGCCCGTTCTGTGAAATGGGTCTGCGAGGCTTCCCACCAGGTGTGGGGAACGCCCACCCAAGTGATGGTGGCTGTCAGCGGCCTCCCTTAGAGTGAACACTCCAACCTTATTTCTACTTATCTTGGGCATGCCTTTGGGGTGATTCTTCGGAGTGGCGCATCGTACGAGTTTACTAGTGTGGTTTTACACTGGCTCTTTAAATGGTCTGTTTGAGGCTGTAGCTGGGTCTGGATCCCAGCTTCAGCACCTGGCTGGTGCCGCCCCTCTTGCCTGTGGCTTCAGCTTTTACCACCCTTCCCTTCCTGCTCCAGGATTTGGGGGATTTCCCACCATTTTAACCTCAAGGTCACAGGGCTGTCACTGATGGCTTTGGCTGTGGCCGCTTGAGCTTTACCAACCTTACGCGGTACAAGCTTATTTTTGCCTGTTTTTGGTTTAAAGTGTCTAAAGCATCTGGGGAGACTGGCTTCCAGGGTGTGGGCTTTCAGCTAGGGCCTCAGAACGCCCTCTGGGCAAGAAACCTGTTTCATCAACCTTCTAAGATGGCTGCCAGGTGACTTTTTTTTTCCCCCCCTTTTTTTGGTGGGAACTACCTCGGCAAGGATGTTTCTGCAAGCACCAGGGATCCTGTGAGGCCCTCTCTCTATGGGATGGCGAGAGGCCTGAGAGAAAAGGAGTGATGATAGACTTAGCACAGTCCCTAGGGGCATGCGGGTATCAGACTCATCATCTCTTCCCTATCTCGGTTCCATGCTGCCTCCTCTGAGCAGTCTTTCCTGATTACCTCATCAAAGGTGCAGCCCTTCCTCTCT
Source organism: Leopardus geoffroyi (assembly GCF_018350155.1). Taxonomy (NCBI): domain Eukaryota; kingdom Metazoa; phylum Chordata; class Mammalia; order Carnivora; family Felidae; genus Leopardus; species Leopardus geoffroyi. The sequence continues at coordinate 136,613,012 of NC_059341.1, forward strand.
TTCTGCCAGTGCCTCTGAGCAAGGACCCCAGTTTACATTTTCTCGAGACACTAAAGAGATTGTGCTACCCTTTTGTGCTTAGTGACCCTGGCCTGCAGCTCCATGAGAACAGGAGGACCAAATGTCACCCTTAGTGGAGTATCCCCAGCAGCTCACAGCCTGGGCATGCTGGGAAGAAGCTGGATGGAGGGCTGTATGCGTGTTAATTATCCTAAGTTTTGTTTTTTTTTTTTTTTTTAACGTTTATTCGGTTTTGAGAGCGAGCATGAGCGGGGGAGGGACAGAGAGAGAGGGAGACACAGAATCCGAAGCGGGCTCCTGGCTCCGAGCTGTCAGCACAGAGCCCGACGCAGGGCTCGAACTCACGGACTGCGCGATCATGACCTGAGCCGAAGTGGGCCGCTTAACCCACTGAGCCACCCAGGCGCCCCCGTATCTTAAGTGCTATTAGGTGGGTATGAAAGCTGGGTTCACAGAGCTGCAAAGAAAGCAGCGAGCAGTGTCAGCTCAGTTCAGTTCTCTTCCGATCGGCCCTCTAACATATGGAAGGGGCTGCTGGGGGATGGCTCCGTCCGCTGGTGAGCCTTGAAGCTGACCCCCGAGGTATTTTCCCCTCTCCCTGGAAAGCATCCTGTTTTTAGCGAACCCTATTAAGTTTGTAGACAATTAATGGCTTCTTGCTTCCCCTTGCCTCCAACCTAGTGGATCCCACGAGAGTCCGGCTGTTTGTTCTCCCTGCTCAGAACAATTCCAAGAGGTTTCAAGGAAGTTCCCGGCACGCTCGGGTTTTATTGTGGGTCGCGGCCAGGAAGCCTGCAGCGGGTCCGGAGTGGACACAGGCAGCCACTCCCTCAACTTTTTGTCCTGCCACTGGTTGGCCGGGGCCAGGCCCTGGGAGACATACAGAATGTAAGCAAATAAGGCCACGGCCCCCAGTTCCTTGTTGGCACCGAGGCTGGTGGGAGCGAGGCTGGGGCTGGGTGGGCAGCTGATTTTCGTAGTGTCAATATTAGGATGTGATAATACAAAACACCCACCGGGCCTTGCCGGGCAGCGCACGGTAAACCTGTTTTTCTGGAGGTGGGAGAAGGTACCTTGTCACCCGGACTGAGAGGAAAGTGCAAGCTTAAGAGCCAAGAGCAACCTGTCTGGCTACTTGGGGGGCGTCACTGTGACGTGAAGTTTTAGGCTGGCGAGTTCCTGCCCCCCCACCCCCACCCCAAGTTGGCACTTGTGTGCCTGTGGCTTGGAGCTCAGAAGAGGCAGAGTTCAGAAGGGGAGGGCACGGATCTGCCGGACTGCCCATACGCAGACAGTGACGCATCAGGAAAATCCCAGCTCCGACTGGGAGGTGGTGAGCATGGTATGCACCTCTCCCCAGCCCGGGGTCCCAGGTTCGTGATGGTTTCTCATTAGTGAGCACTGACTGTATACAATGCACGCAGCCTCCGCCTCCTTCTCAACAACTACCCTTCCTACTGGGCTCTCAAAAGGTGAGGGTCTCCTAGCCAGGAATTGCCTGTCCCTGTGATCTGTCCCTCGATCGGTTTTACAGTCTATTACCTGCCTCCCCTGCCCCCTCACTGTCCCTGTTCACTAGGTCCCTGCTCTGAACTGGGGCAGACAGACAGGTAAACACTTAATGAGACTATCAATGGGCTAGGTGCCCAATCCAGGTCTGTTTGCCCAAGGTGCTGGGATAACTCAGATGAGGGGCAGTTAATTCTGTCTTGGGGAGGGCAGAGAGGAGGTGGGCTCTGGGCTGGGTCTGAAAGAAGCAGCAGGCATCCTCCCCCCCCTTCTCCCCCCCCCCCCGGCCATGCCAGCCTGGGGAGGCAGAAGGAGGCCAGAAGGTCAGGTTGAGGGTTCAAAAGGGCCAGGGTGGCTGGCCTCTGGGGACCTGAGGACTTTGTCCTAGGGAGGAAATGGAAATCCCAAAAACTACTGACCAGGATTCGGGGAGTACTTAAAACTCCTCTACACTGAGGGAACACCCAAAATTCTGGAAGAAAGGATCCCTGAGGGCTGTGTCTCTCTCCCTGGGCCCTTCAGACCTCGGGCCTAGCAGGGCACTGTCTTTGACTCCTTTTAAACACATGGTAAGAACTTCTTGTAATTAGTTAATGCTTCTTTAATGATTTTGTTTATTTATTTTTCATGTTTATATTTTGAGAGCAAGAGAGAGCAGGGGAGGGGCAGAGAGAAAGACCAAGGATCAGAAGCAGGCAGCCGGAGCCCAATGCAGGGTTCGAACTCCTAAACGGTGAGGTCATCAAAACCAATGCTTAGACTGAGCCACAAAGGGACTCCTAAAGATTTTATTTTTATTTTTAAAAAAGATTTTATATTTTAAGTCATCTCTACACCCAGCGTGGGGCTTGAACTCACAACCCCAAGATCGAGAGTCACAGGCTCCACCGACCGATCCAGCCAGGCACCCCCACCACCGCCAGAACTCATTTTATTTTATTTTATTTTATTTTATTTTTTTAATTTTTTTTTTCAACGTTTATTTATTTTTGGGACAGAGAGAGACAGAGCATGAACGGGGGAGGGGCAGAGAGAGAGGGAGACACAGAATCGGAAACAGGCTCCAGGCTCTGAGCCATCAGCCCAGAGCCTGATGCGGGGCTCGAACTCACGGACCGCGAGATCGTGACCTGGCTGAAGTCGGACGCTTAACCGACTGCGCCACCCAGGCGCCCCTAGAACTCATTTTAAATACATGCTTTTTAAACTTGAAAACTGCAGGCCCAGGTAGTATCTTGGCACCCTGTCCTTTCTTTTTTTTTTTTTTTTTTTATTATTTATTTTTGGGACAGAGAGAGACAGAGCATGAACGGGGGAGGGGCAGAGAGAGAGGGAGACACAGAATCGGAAACAGGCTCCAGGCTCTGAGCCATCAGCCCAGAGCCCGACGCGGGGCTCGAACTCCTGGACCGCGAGATCGTGACCTGGCTGAAGTCGGACGCTTAACCGACTGCGCCACCCAGGCGCCCCGGCACCCTGTCCTTTCTAATGGTGATGGATAAGCACAGGGATCCACTTGGGTCCCCTTTTGGATACCAAGGAGGACTTTGGGATCCCTTGGATTCTCCTTGCCCTGTTTCCACACCTGCTTTCTGTTCACTCTATTGAACTGTGTATTACAACAAAACACCACAGCCTGGGTAGTTTATAAACCACAAATTTATTTCTCACGGTTCTGGAGACTGGAAATCCAAGGTCAGGGTGCCACAGACTTCCTGTATCCTTGAGTGGGGGACTGGGGGCCCGGAAGGGAGCTTTCCTGGGCCTCTTTTAGAAGAACACTGATCCTGGGGTGCCGGGGTGGCTCTGTCGTCGGTTAAGCGTCTGACTTTTTTTTTTTTTTTTTTAATATTTGAGATAGCACAACTGGGAGTGGGACAGAGAAAGAGGGACAGACACAGAATCCGAAGCAGGCTCTGAGCTGTCAGCACAGAGCCCGATGTGGGGCTTGAACTCCCAAACTGTGAGATCATGACCTGACCTGAAGTCGAAAGCATCCCACTCCTGATTTCAGCTCAGGTCATGATCTCTTGGTTCCTGGGTTCGAGCCCCATGCTAACAGGATAGAGCTTGCTGGGGATTCTCTCTCTGTGCCCCCCCCGCCCCCCCCCCACCCTTTTGGTGCATGTGCGAGCTCTCTCTCAAAATAAATAAGTAAACATGAAAAAAAGAGCACTAATGCCATTAGTGGAGCCTGCCTGATCTAATTGCCTCTCAAAGACCCCGCCTCCTGATACTGTCACCCTCTGCATTAGGTTTTCAATGTATGAACTTGGGGGTGGACACAAACATCCAGAGCACAGCAAACTGGGGTAAAGCCAATTGCAAAAGCAGTCGCCAAGAGAATGCTTGTGTTGTGCCTTCTCTAGGTTGGAGTGTCTTGAGCAGGAAAGGACATAAAAGAAAATCTCCCCAAGGCCTGTTTTCCAAACGAGGAATTAGGGGTCCAGAGGGGCTAAGGAACTTGTCCAAAGCCAAACGGCCAAGCTGGACTAGGACCCAGGTGGCCCAGCAGCCGAGTGCCCCGTGGCACAGTGTCCCTGTGCATAGGTAATGAACAGAAGCAGTGAGCCGTGGGTATTTGCATAAATGCATCACAGAGGATCCTCATCTTGCCATGACTTCTTTCCCTGTTGCTACACCGACCCACCTCTTTCCATTTTCGTGGTGGCCGACCTGACCGGGTGTGGATGGGATGGCGGGGGAGGGGGGGAACGATGCACTGGTTTTGCATCATTTCCACTAGCAAACATTCCTGAGCGTACTGATGAATCGGGCCCAGCTTGGGGCTCCGGGGACCTGGAGTTGAATCAAGCCTGAGCAGACTCCCGCCGGACTTTGACCTAAGCCGGCTGCAGAGGCCAAGAAAGTGTCTCGAGTTGGAGGCCAGGTTTAATGCAGCTCCCGCCCTCGCCTCGGGTGCGGGACAAGCCCTTCCCAGTTCTAAACCTCTTCTGAGTGGTGGGTGATGTTCCTCTGCCTCCCGGAGGGGTCAGGCCTGTAAAGTGCCTGATGCCGAATACCGCACACGCGTGGTTTACATTCGCCGTCATGCCAGCCTCCCCGCTCACGTGCTCAGAAGGCACGATGCTCAACGATGTATCGGGCCACGACTGGGCCCTATACACGGCCCCAGCATGTCCGTTACGTCACTGTTCAGTGGGGAAACTTACCTGGCGTTTCAGGCCCCAGCAAGGCTTTTTTTTCTCGTAATTGTCAAAGCTGCCTTCCTTTTTCTAGTATCGTCAACCTGCGTTGCTAGGCCGATGTATTTTTGGAGCCCGGGGGTGGGGAGCATGATTGGGTGGCCGAGAGGCTCTGAATTTCCGTTCTCAACCTTCCTGATCCCCCGTCGGTGAAGTGGGGCAGACACCTCCTCCTGAGGGAGGCTGGACTCCGCAGCTGCACAAAAGAAGGACGTGGAATCCCCGAGAGCCCTTAGCAGCAGGCCCAGAGAGGACAGTCCTTGCCCGAGGCCACAGAGGCCAAGCCGAGATGGGCCACCTGGGTTCAAGTGGGTCAGGCCAGCATCTGTGCTGGGGTTCCGGGGGTGGAGGGCTGCGGGGCTGTGGCTCCCGGGACCCATCCCAAGCTGCCACTTTCCAGATCACCGAACAACTCCCACAACCCTCCAGGGGTGAATTTCCAACTTGTCTTTCTACCTGAAACCCCTTTCTGCCTCTTTCCTTCTGTCTCCTTTTTCTCTCGCTGCTCCCTGTCTCCCCCCCCAGTTAATTTCTCCATCACTCAAGGGAAGTGAGCCCTGCCTGCCTCAGAGGAGCGGTTTTGGGCATCTGCAGGTTCCTAAGGGTGGAGGCTGGAGGCCAGACTTCCCCCACCAGGTGGGGAGGGTGGGTTGGCGACCTGATTCCTGAAATAGACCTTTAAGACAAATTATTTCCATTTCAGAAAAATTCCAGCTGTTAACCCCAGAACAGTTTTTGCTTTATGTTTTGAATCTACGATCACAGCACGTGGGTGATAGTAAAGGTTCGAGAACACAAAAGCGGACAGTTAAAAAGATTCAGTCCCCTTCCCCGCCCCTGCTCTGTCCCAGAGCGACCCCTTCCCCTCTTCACTAATCTCCTTGCCTCTTTCAGGAGATGATCTGTGCAGATAGAAGTGTTTGTCTGTTTATGTCTTTTATTGTTTACACACGCTGGGCAATACAGTTACAGTTACGAGCTGTTCTGTTCCCTGCTGTGTGCATGTAGCCATGTGCGTTCAAGATCCTGGCACATCAGCGCTCACTGATTGGTTGGTTGCTTATGTTTTTCAAGGCTGCCGGGTACATGCAGAGGTCTGTATAGGAACAGTCCTAGAAACCAAAGGTTCTGTGCACTTGCTACTTTGGTAGATACTAATCTCCCACTCTCCCGGGTTTGTTGATTCCTTAACCAGCTTTGGAGCCCCTGCTGCGGGGCAGAAAGGGGGCAACAGCTGTATCTGTGAATCTTACTCTTTGCTCTGGAGGCTGTGCTATGTCCATGCAGAAGAGCCCTCTCTGAGCTAGGCTCAGAATTAGGTGACGGGTCCTGGTCACACAGCGGTGGCAGAACTGGGACTGGAAGGAACCTGGGTCTGTCTCGGCTGAGGTCAGGGCTTTAATGCTTGAGCGAGCACCTGATGCTTTGAGCGCTGGGTGCTCTGTAAACCAGGACCCCACCCCCGTCGTGGGCAGCGGCAGGGCTAGGGATTGGGTCAGGTGGGGGTGGGAAGCCCCGATGGAAAAATACTGAACTGAGGACCCAGGGTTTCTCGGCTGGGTCCACCCCGCAGCCACTGGCCCCGTACCCAGGACTCCAGTGACCTGTGGGAATTGATGGGGCTCCAGGGGTGTGGCCACCTGTTCCAAGGCGTGCAGGGACACGTGGCAAGGCTGGGCTTGGGGAGACTCAGGAAACCGCAGGCTGCTGGGTCCAGAGCCCACCCCTCACCATCTCCCAAGCCCCGCAGGTGTCCTTGTGGCTGTGTGGGCTGCACTCTTCTGCCCAGAGGCGAGATTGGCGTCCCCAGCTCCGCCAGTAAAAGAGCACTCCTGGCTGGTGTTTCCACGGAATGTGTAGGAGGGTGAGCGTGTGGGCTGCAGCCTGGGTGGGGACGCATGGCTAGGTGCGCCTGCCTTTTTGCAAATCTGCTGGAAGAAAAATAGATGCTTAAGAGCAGTCCAGGCCCCTGGGCCACCAGTGACCTCAGTAACGGCCTTTGTTTGGTCATTTGACAAACGTGCTCTGTGCCGTGTGCCGGAAGCCAGAGATCAGTGACGATGGCAAGCGCCCGGTTTGTCACCTTACGTGGTGTTGGTGTTGGGACATTAACATTACTCTTTTATTTCTCGGTTGTTATTTTTTTATTAAAAAAATTTTTTTTTTAATGTTTTATTTAGTTTGAGAGAGACAGAGCATGAGCGAGGGAGGGTCAGAGAGAGACACACACACGCACACACACACACACACACACACACAATCTGAAGCTGTCAGCACAGAGCCTGACGCGGGGCTCGAACCCACGAACCACGAGACCATGACCTGAGCTGGAGTCGGAGGCTTAACTGGCTGAGTCACCCAGGCGCCCCAAGTATCCTCATCTAGAAGGGGAAGAAGCTGGAGGCACAGAGGGTCCGTGCTGTAAACCCCCAAAGAGGAAGAAACAGCAACTCAGTGTGGTCGGTTGGAGTAGAAGGGACCAGGGACAGGGGCTGCCTGAGCTCCCTGAACACCCCCCCCCCCCCCCCAGCCTGGCTCAGAGGACCTAGGAAGGCAGTGCCGGGGGCTGAGCTCTCGGCAGAGCGTGGTTCACGGAAGCACGTGGTCTTAAGTGTGTGGGAACCTTGGCCAAGGTTGGATTGGCAGTGCTGGGGCTGGTGAGGTGGCCAGGGGGAGAAGAGAGGGCCCTGATAGCCGCGTGCCACAGCTCCCGAGGGGACCGGGGAGCCGAGTGGAGCGGTGGCCGGGTCAGATCTGAGGCTGCTGCACGGAGATCAGATTGGAGAGATTCTGGTGGAGACTGGAGGCCGGCTGGGCATCTACAGAAGAGCCGGGCGGGAGGTGACCAGCTCTGGGATCCCCTGGGGCGGTGGGACTGCTTCAGGGACCTTGGCTCCCACCTCCCTGACCACACTCTGATTTCTCCCCCTCAGATCTAATAGCCCTAAGGGCCACCCAGGCCTGGCTGGGTGAGCATTTCATCAGAATCCTTGCACAGGGCTTAAGTCAGGGCCAAGTCGGGGCCGGACAGAAGTAGGTGCTCAGACATCAGTCTGGATTATCGTAGGCAGTTTGTGTTGCTTCTTGCCTGGAAAAATGAACCCTATTAGTTTGGGGTCATTAATCCCCAACTGATAGGTGAGGAAACTGAAGGCCTTGCCCGAGCAAGTGAGCACTGGGGTTAGGAGGTTCACCCAAGACTCCCCCCACCTGTCCAGAGGGTCCCATGCTGGAAGCTTAGCAAGCACAGACCTGGAGAGGGGAGCCTGTCCCCGGTGTCTGTCCCCGGTCAGCTCAGACTGGAGGTCAGTCTGGTGGGCTCGGGGGACCCTTAGGAGGGGACGGTGTAGACCCTGCCCCCAAACAGTTCAGTCTGCTGGGGCGGTCCCATCCTACCGCACACCCAGCCCTGGAGCTAGTGAGACGCAGGCCTCCGCCTCGCCCCTACCCGCCCGCCCCGCCCCCGCCAGCTGGGGTGCTCGTGGTCACTGTCGTGGGGTGCCCGTGGTCAGGCACATGCTCCTGCAGGGCTCAGGGGCCCCATTCCCATTTGGTGCCCAGGGATCCTGGGAAGGTCTGCTGGAGGCGGATGGATGCTGGGACAGTGGATGAAGGGGAGGCTCGGGCTACGTGCCCACCCACCGAAGTCCCGTAGTGGCCCCTTGGCTGCGGGGAGGCAGGGCTTTCCATGGGAGCACACCGCAGCCTCTGGGGAGAGAGCAGGCCCCTTGCTGGGGTGTGGTGTTGAGGGTGAGGGCTGCTGGGGGCGGATGCAAATGAGGGCTGGGGCTGCTTTTCTTGGGGGATTGCCATTTGCATAGACACCAAGCTCCCTGGGGCCTGGGGGCAGCCAGAGGCCCTGGTCCCAATTCCTTAAATGCCCCCCCAGTGCAAACCGAAGGGTGTACTCAGTCCTCAGACTCTGTGGTGTTAAAATAGCTCAGCTGTGAGAGTTGTCTCTCTCCGGGTCCTTCGTGCCCTTTGCTGAAGTTTGATACGTGTTTCTTTTTAAAACTTTTTTTAAAAGTTTATTTTGAGAAACAGAGTGAGTGAGCGGGAGAGGGGGAGAGAGAATTCCAAGCAGGCTGTGCACTGTCAGCACAGAGCCCAGTGTGGGGCTTGAACCCACAGACAGCAAGTTCATGGCCTGAGCTGAACCAAGAGTCAGACACTTAACCAGTTGAGCCACCCAGGTGCCCCTTACATTTTTCTCCATAAAAGCTTTAAGGATTTAAATTTTTTTTTAATTGTTTTTAAGTCTTTTTTTTTTTTTTTTTTTTAACTTTTATATTTGAGAGAGAGAAAGTGAGTGAGTAGGGGAGGGGCAGACAGACAGATAGAATCTGAAGCAGGCTCTGAGCTGTCAGCACAGAGCTTGACGCGGGGCTCGAACTCACGGATCACGAGATCATGATCCGAGCCAAAGTTGGATGCTCAACCGACTGAGCCATCCAGGCGCCCCAGTCATGTTTAAAAAAATCAGATTCATTCCTGGGGTGCTTGGGTGGCTCCGTGGGTTAAGCGTCCAACTTCAACTCAGGTCATGATCTCGCAGTTTGTGGGTTTGAGCCCCGTGTCAGGCTCTGTGCTGACAGCTCAGAGCCTGGAGGCTGCTTCAGATTCTGTGTCTCCCTCTCCCTCTGCCCCTCCCTGGCTCATGCTCTGTCTCTCCCTGTCGCAAAAATAAATAAAAACATTGAAAAAAAAAAAAAAAAAGATACAGGGAAGGGGTGCCTGGGCGGCTCAGTCGGTTAAGCGTCTGACTTCAGCTCAGGTAATGATCTCGCGGTTCGTGGGTTCGAGCCCCGCATCGGGCTCTGTGCTGACAGCTCGGAGCCTGGAGCCTGCTTCGGATTCTGTGTCTCCCTCTCTCTGTGCCCGTCCCCCACTCGTGTTCTGTCTCTCCTTCAAAAATAAACATTATTTTTTTTAAATCAGATTCATTCCTGACTGCAAGCCTTCTATGTCTGCAAATACAGATTTATTTGCTACTGTATTTTCTGGTTGCCTTGTTGCTGTTGGTTTTTGCGTGTTGATCTTGTATCTGGCAACCTTGAAACTCTTCCGTGATTCCAAGAGGTGATTCTCTTTGTTTCCTACGGGAATGTTCATTTCATATCCATTTCATATCTGCTAGAAATCGTCTCTGATCCTCTTGAAATGATCGCATTTTGTTCCGTGGCTTGAATATTCTGCATCTTTTATTATTTCAGCAGTCTAAATGATTTCACTGGTGAGTTCTTTTTTTCCTTAATGTTTGTTTATTTTGAATTTTTTTTTCAACGTTTATTTATTTTTGGGACAGAGAGAGACAGAGCATGAATGGGGGAGGTGCAGAGAGAGAGGGAGACACAGAATCGGAAACAGGCTCCAGGCTCCGAGCCATCAGCCCAGAGCCCGACGCGGGGCTCGAACTCACGGGCCGCGAGATCGTGACCTGGCTGAAGTCGGACGCTTAACCGACTGCGCCACCCAGGCGCCCCAGTGTTTGTTTATTTTGAAAGAAAGCTCGAGCAGAGGAGGCCCAGAGAGAAAGGGAGAGGGAGAGAGAATCCCAGGCGGGCTCTGCACTGCCAGCACAGAGCCCATCCGACGCCCGGCTCCGTCCCATGAACTGTGAGATCATGACCTGAGCGGAAACCGCGAGTCAGACGCTTCACCGGCCGAGCCGCCCAGGCGCTCCTCTTTCTTTTTTTTAAAGTCAGCTCTATGCCCAGCGTCAGGCTTGAACTCATGACCCCGGTATCAAGAGTCATGCCCCAGAGACTGAGCCAGCCAAGTGCCCCACACCTCGTAGCTTTTAACTGCTACTTAGCGTTCCCCGGAACAGATGAATAAGGATTATGCACTCAGAACGGTGCCTGTGCTGCTAGGTTGCTGGCAGCAACGTTTCGGGTTTTTAGAAATGCCACCTGACCCTCCCTGTTGGGGGCGTGCTGGCCTGATGGTGTGGGAGGGAGTCGCTGGGTCTCAGGCCTGCAGGTGCCCTCAGCAGGTGGTAGTACCCCCGCACCCCCCCCCCCCCCCCCCCCCACCACCAGGTCTGACCCGACGGCTCCTTTCAGCCCACAGGGGATGGTGCTGCCCTGACAGGTGCGGTGACATATGTCAGGCCACGGGCTCTTTGTGGCCGTTGTGGCTGTGTTTACACGTCTGATTTCTCCAGCCCTCGCTCCTGCTACAGCTGCCTTTCAAGCTGGGCTTTCATCTGGAACAGACGTGAGCCTACTGGCTTCCCTTTAGGAAACCGAAGCAGCCCTCTTGAGGCCAATTCTGGGCATCTAGTCTCTCTGGAACAATGCTGTTCTTGTGTGGTGTCCTTTCTCAAAGGCCAGAGTGCCCCAGCCCCTCAAATACCTGTCTGCGCCCTTGATGACATCACAGCGCGCCCAAATCTGACCGCGTTTTGGATGCTGTGTTGAGAATAACCTGTCTAGACTCGCCCTTCAACACCTGGAGGACCCAAACTCTCTTCTCTGCTCCCGTGAACCTGTGTCCTGTGTTTGTGTTTCCAGTCATCACCCTTTAATGCTGAAAGCAACTTGTGTGCACACTCTGGTGTAGACCCGGTGTCCCCGGAGGGTCCCCGCGTGCGGGATCCGCTTCAGGGATGAACATTGTCCACCCGGGACCTGGGGAGCAGTGAGACTTCACTCTCTCTCTTCTTGGCTTAATCCTGAACTTTTCTAAGCCGCCAGTGTCCTCTTACTAAATACCTGCCTTGAAGGTTAGGGATCCAACGAGATGACGAGAAGGTTCTGTCAACTCAGGGCAGGCTAACGTGAAGAATCAGAAAAAATCGTAAAGCCCAGGCCGTTATCGTCAGACAGTGGGTTGAAGTGCAAAGGTCATAACAATTGGTGCCCGTTCCCGCAGCATCACACCTACTAAGTGACACAGCTGGGATTTGAACTCGGGTCCTTTGGGTCCACATCCTTCATCATATTCTGGACCTACGGCTGTTCGGTACAGTGTGGGGTAAATTGTGGTGAATCGGGTCACAGAATCCTACCTAACTATCGCCGGCGACGACTTGGGAGTCCACAATTGGACTAGGAGTGCTAAATATGTGAATGGTGATTTGAACGTGTTGAGTTTTCTTTTTCTTTTAAGACCTTTTTTTTTTTTTTTTTTGATTTTTAATGTTTATTTTGAGAAGGAGAGAGACAGAGAATAAGTGGGGGAGGGGCAGAGCAAAAGGGAGACAGAATCTGAAGCAGGCTCTCCACCGTCCGCACAGAGCCCGGCGTGGGGCTCGAACTCACCAACCGTGAGATCATGACCTGAGCTGAAACCGGGAGCCGAAATCAAGAGTCAGACGCTCAACAGACTGAGCCACCCGTGTGCCCTGGGTTTTATTTTTCTTCCACAGCTGGGCTGGCTGTGGCTTGTGTTTTTGCGAGTGTTGGATCATGCCATCAGAGAGCCGGGCTCTGTCCCTGCCTCCTCTGCATATTCTTGGCACGCTGGGTATCCTTAATGTTCAACACCCTGGGGTCATAAAATGGCTGCTGCCGCTCCAGCCTTCACTGCTGTGTTGAAGGCAGCAAGGAGGGGGAAGAGCCGCCCTGGCTGAGGCCGCTCCCTCTCAACTCCCGCGTCAGACTTCTGAGGCCTCGTTGACCGGAACTGGGTTATGTGCTCCCCACCAACGGCAAGGCATGCTGGGAAAGTGAGGACGGGAGAGTCCCGGTTGACTTAGACGCTCCAGGACTCAGTCAGTGTCTCTCTCTCCCCCAGAGAAGAAATGTCTCACGCAGGACCCCTCTCCAGGAACGTCTTTTTGAGCACCTTCCTGCAGGAGCATGGCCCGGAAGTTCTGGACGTTCCTGGCATGACCGATCTCGTGGAGTACTATGATCCTGGGCCCTCCCCTAACAGGTAGGTCCCAGTAACCCTCTGGGAGCCCCACCCCACCCCCCATTTCTGGTCAGTGACTTTCAGGATATGCTTAGAAGAGCAGGCCTTGTGGGCTCCCTAGGCAGGGCTCCAGAGCGGAAATTCCCTAGGTGTGGTTGTGGAGGCCTTGCCCTGGGCCCGGCAGCTCTGCTCTGATAACCAGCCCGCAGAGGCCCTCGGCATCCAGCATATTCCCCGGACGGGTCTCGGCACTGCTACCAAAATGGCTTAGACCTGTGGCTTTGGGGCCGGGTGTCTCCTGGCCCCCAGTGACTGCGATCGCCTCTTCCCGGCCTTCTGAGTTGGTTCCAGATTTTAGAAAATCAAGACGGAGCCTGAGGCGACTTCCCACATGGCTCCTGTTAGGGCGGCAAAGGAGGGGTCTTCCCAGGATCAGCCCCTGGCATCTGGATGGTTCTCTCCTGCCTTAGGCCTCAGGATTGATTCTCTTAATCTCTGTTAGGCCCTGGACCTGGGCACTGGGGCTGGTTGGGATTTTAGAGCTGGAGGGACCTGAAAACCTGCTTCCTCTTCTGTCCCTGCTCCACTCGTAGATGGCAACAGGGGACGTTCCGCCTGGGGCAGTGTTTTGCTGAGGTCCCACAGGGTATTGGGATAGAGGTGGGCCCTCAACCCTCCATCGGACCTTTCAGCACCGCTGGAATAAGAGAGCACGGACCCCGGGGAAACTTGGGCAGGTGGCCGGGGCTGAGCCGGGATCCGCTGGGAGGCCTGTCTGCCTGGAAATTCCCAGATGGAGTGTGCGGGCAGACCCCCGAGAGCGGGGCTGAAGCCGGCCCACTGCCCGGAAGGTGTCGGATTTGGAGATCAGGTGTGAGCGCGGGCACCTCTTTCCATCCGCGATTCCAATCAGTGAGCGTAGGGGCCCGGGAGCCCCTCCTTTCTGAAAGGAGTGAGGACACCAGGAGGTTTGAGGATTGGGAAGCAGGGAGCAGGTCCTAGAACCCCTCCCACCAGGAGGAGGGTAAGTCGAGGCTTCATAGGAAGCCAGTCCCAGTGATCCAGGGGGCTCAGAGCCCCAACCTGCCTAGCCCCCGCTGGGTGGTCTCTCCAACCTTGAGTTATCCTTGGAGGGGAGGGGGAGCCTGGAACGGGGCGGGGGGGGGGGGGAACAACCCGCTGTTCACGTAGGCGCTAAATGGCTCCCTGCCCTCCCTCGAGGGCCCGCACGTCAGGGAATGCACCTGCGGACGGGGCCTCGCTGGCTTTTTCTCGCTGGCAGGTTCTCTGCTCCCACACCTCGCTCTGTTGCCCCTGGCCCCCCAAGAACCCGGGCCCGGTGCCTGGTGGGCCTGGGTGTGTGGGGTCAGTGCACAACCACACCCCTATTCCCCGTGCCCTCCCTACAGCAACAGCCCCGACGATGTGGCCATGCGGCTGGCCTTCATCGGGGACGAGATGGAGGTGAGGTGGATGATGCCCCGCGTTGGCGAGCTGCCCGGGATGGCCGTGTACAGGTGAGCGGCGCCCCCAGGCCCTGGGAGGAAGTCGCTCCCCTCCCGGGCAGCCCCGAGCCCGCAGCCCCTGCTCGCGGGCACCAGACGAGCGGAACCCAAGTGCCTTTGTCTGCTTCCTCATCGAGCTGAGGCCGAACGTTTCCAAAAGGGCCTTGACCTCACGTGCTGATGGGGAATGCCGAGTGTGCTGGGGGGGGGGGGGGGGGGGGGGGGGGGGGAGCTGTCCGTGCGTCCTGCGCGGAGGCATCTGTCCTGAGCACGCTGTGCCTTCACGATCTGCCAGCATCTCTGTGGGTTCTCAGAACCTCCCAGAATTTCTCAAGGTGGGGGTGTTCGAGACCAGAGTGAGAGTGGTTTCTTCTTGGTCCCCAGAGAGGCAGCCTTCTGTTGGCGAGCCTGGGCCTCCATCACAACAGAGATCCTCTGGACGGAGGACGTGCTCCCCTGGACCTGCCTCCTTGGGCCTGCGGGCAGAGGAGCATTTTCCACAGGGCCAGCTCCAGAAACCAGACCAAACTCCCAGTGGCCTGGAGGGGCGGGGGAAGGAAACGGGAAACTGGATGAATTTGAGGCCCAGAAACCGCCCATGGAGAGAGGCCCTCATCCACGGAGCCGCCCGGAGAAGGGGGATAGGCTGGCGGTGGATGCGAGGGGACGAGGCCCTCTGCTCCCCACAGGGGTGCCCTGAGATGAAGGCCGTCTCTGTCCCTGTTCCTGCAGTAATGGCCCCGCCCCCCCCCCCCCCCCCCATTTGTCTCCCAGCTTGGCCTTCACCTACAACCAGACGGGCCTGAGAGGTGTTCTCAGGAGTCTCATGGCTGGTCTGGCCAACCTCAGGGAGAACATACGGATCTGGGGCTTCCTGACCCTCAGGAGCAGGGTAAGATCTCGTGACCTTGACTCCTTCCCCTCCTGCACGTGGTGACACGCTCCCTGGGGCATGTCCTCTCGGGGCGCCACAGACCCCACTGACTCCCTGTTGTCTTGTCTTGCCTGCTTCTCCTCTTCGCTACTCGTGCCCGGTCCCAGAGGCCTCTGGCTTTGAGGACTCCATGCTCGAGTTCAGGAGCGTGTTTGCCGGCCTCCCCGCCTGCCCTCGTGCTTCGTTGGGCAGACGTGGCTGGTTCCTCCCTCCTTTGCCCAGCAGGCGCCTCCTCCTCCTGAGCACCTCTCCTCCCCCCTCCTCCTTCCTCCGGGGCCCGAGTCGCCAGCAGACTGGCAGCCCGGGCGGCCTGGCTTCTCCTCCTCTGCCCTGTCCTCGGGGGCCTTTGCCCCACCCCACCTGTGCTCTCTTTCTGGCCACCTCGGCCCAGACCTGTCCCGTTCGGAGCGGGGCGCTCCTGTGTCCCCCACCTTCCCTGACTCGTTCTTCCCACCCCACCGTCCGCCACGCGGGGCTCATCCCCGTGTCCGCGGAGCCGGCGTAGGAGGCGTTGCAGAATGGGCACCCCTGTTCCAGGCTGGAGGTCCTCACCTCTCTCCCCCTCCCCCTCCCCCTTCGTCCCACAGGTGTCCCCCAACTCGGGGCGCGGGCTGGCGCTGTCCCTGCTGCTGCTGGTGCTGCTGCTGGGCTGGGGGCTCCACCTCCTCCAGTGACTGTCCCCTGCTGCTCAGCACGGGGGCGGGGCTGGCCTCGCCCCCCCTGACCACCACCCTGGAGGTGGCCTCAGTTGGTTTTGTTGTCTTTTTAACTGTTTTCTGATGATCCCTTTTTTTTTATATTTAAACTCTGAGTGCTGGGACACTACTGAGGTTTCATACTAGTTTTTTCTTTTTCTTTTTGTAAGAGAAATGAATTCATTATACCTCTGGGGTCGTTACTGGGTAACTGCCCGCGCCAAGGCCTGGCTGGGCCTGCTCTCCGGGCCCCACGCTGCGCAGTGGCCGGTCCTTCCTCTAGCAGGTCGGTCACACAGCGGGCAACGGGGGGAGTGCTGGCCGCACCCCCGTGTCTGTGATGCCCGCAGCAAAGAATCTGCTGGAATAGATTTGGGAGGGGTAGGAGAGCTCAATAAAATGTTGGTTTCCAGCTGGTCTCTGGTCCTCTCTGGGGTCTGCAGCATGGGCTCCTCTTGCCCCGCGGAGGAGAGTCAAGGCGGGTAAGGGGGGGCAAGGGGAGCGGGCAGAGAAAGGGCGGGGCGGGCGCCCAGCCACCTGCGCGTGATCACACAGCCTGCAGGCTCTTTCCTGCACCTGCTGTCACAGTTAGGCCCAACACGATCAGGTTTGCTCCTCTGCCCTGCCTGGTGCCTGAAACCTACGGTTAGGGATTATTTCCTTTGGGCTGTCAGTCTCTTATAATTGGGCTGCCTACCCTCCCCGTGTTTGGCCGTGTAGCCTGTGGGGCTACTCACATAGGTGCGGGGGCAGGGGAGAAGGGGCACCAGGGCCAGGCTTCTCACCGTGCGGGCTCAGACTGCCCCAGGCCTAGACCTAGTGCTCTTTCTAGACCGCCAGGCCCTCCTCCCAGAACTTGTGCTCTGACTCCCTGCACCTCCACCCACAGTCCCCCATCTCAGATGCCAACGCTGGGCTGGGGCGAGCCACTTGCCTCCAGCCCCTCAGCCCCCCATCTTCTCCAGCCTCCCCTTGCTGTCCCCTCCAGGGCCTAGGCTTGGGGAGCCTTCCCTGCCCTCCTCCATTCAACCCCAGAGCCGTGCTGCGCCCCACCCTCCAGCCAGGCTGGTCAGGTCCTGCCCACTCCAGCTGCCCCCTCCCACCCTCACAACTGAAGGGACCCTCCCAGCCGCCACTGGGCCTCCCAGGCTGCAGCTCTCTAAGGTCTGGCCCTTCACAGCCTTGAGGCCTGATTTCACCTCCTTCTCCTGTGTCAGTTGTCCCTTGGGGTTATGTCAGGCCCTCCCCGGGCTTCACAGGGCAGGCCCAGAATCCCCCAGTTCCGAAGTCCTCGCTGGGAATGTTCCATCCTGACCCCTCGCTCCACCCAAGGAACACTCCATCCCCAGGCAGGCACCACTGGGCTTGGAGACCTGGGAGTGACCCAGGGCTTGCCCTGTGTGGGTGCCCTGACCCTAAGGCCCTGGGGATCCACTGTACAATCAGTAGGTCAGGCCGTGGCTAGACCCGTTCTAGAGGCACCTCTTGGTTGTTTTTTTTTTTTTTTTTTTTTGCATTTTTTTAATGTTCCTATTTATTTTTGGAGAGAGAGAGGGAGACGCAGAATCTGAAGCAGGCTCCAAGCTCCGAGCTGTCAGCCCAGAGCCCGACGCAGGGCTCGAACTCACGAACCATGAGGTCAGGCCTGAGCCAAAGTTGGACGCTTAACCGACTGACCACCCAGGTACCCCTAGAGGCACCTCTTCTAAGAAGTCTTCTGTGACCACGAGCTTGCTTTCCCCTAAACTGTGGGGACAGAATTGCCCACCTGACCACATACCCAGCTTAGATGTTAGATGTGGCCAGGGGTGCCCGTGGCTTCTCCAGGAGTGTGGGGTTCTTCAGAGACAGGAGGGAAAGGAAATGCTGTTTATGGAGGCCTCGGGTATAGCTGATGTAGTGGCTCTTCCCTGCGGGAATTTGGGGAGCCCTTCCCCAGCGTTCTAGGGTTTGTGATACTCGCACCCATGGACGTCGGAGGAGCCCCTACTGTGCTAGGCTTGGGCACAGGTCCTGGGGGTGTGAGTGCCTGGTCCCTCAAATCTCCCATTGTTTTTTGGGAGGAAAAAAAGCACACGCAGATGAGCTAAGACCTGTGGGCTGTGTTCTGAAGGCGGGAAAGGACTGAGAAAATGGCGGGGCCGGGGTGGACGAGCCACGGGAGACCAGGCCCGTCTGGAGACGCTGGCTGTGGCGAAGATGAGAGGGGAAGGGTCACCCAGCTACTGGGAGCAGCACGTACAAAGGCCCAAGCCGGGGAGACCCTCCTGAGCACGAGGGAGGTGGCCGCGGCCAGTGTCTACTCCGTTTGTGCCAACCCCAGGGCCTTGATGAGCTGGCCCCAGCGTCTGCGCCCCCGTGCGAGGTAGCGGCCTCTCGACCTCCCGAGCCGACGCGACTGCGGCCGTCTGGAGCCAGCACTTTACTTGTCTCCTCAAGAAAGCCCACCCCTCCAGGTGGGGAAACTGAGGCCCAGAGAAGGAGGGGGTTCGACCAAAGTGGCACCAGGATCCGCCAATCCCCGATCCACCAACGTGAGCCAGTCCGGGCAGTAAGACGCCAAGGTTGAGGCCCACAGACGGGGAAGGGGGCGCAGCCAAACCCAGTCTGGTTCATCCACGTGGCAACTTGCACGAGCTGCAGACAGACGCCGAGCAACAGTGTTAGCAGAAGTCACTCTCCCAACAACCGCCAAAAGGCAGGACCGGAGGCCCGTCCCCCCCCCGGCAGGGGGCAGACCGCGTGGTCGCCCAGGGGTCTCATGATTCCTGAAGCATCTCTGCGTGATGCCCCTGTCTCCTGGGCCTCTGCAGCAGGTCCCAGGGGACCACAGGGTCCCACTGCCACAGGGTGGACATGGACCCTGACCCCCTGGGGAGACAGGAAGTACTTTCCCAGAGGAGGGGATGAGGCTGTGGAGGCACGAGGGGCCCCCTCTTTGCGGTTTCAGAGGCTTTTGATCAAGGCCCTGGGTCCAGGCAGCATTTCCGCACGTGAGGCAGCAAGACCTGATTCTCTTAGAAGGTGCCCAGGGAAACCCGGTCCCGCCAGGCAGGGAAGCGGCCCCCGGCCCCCGGCGGACTGAGGGAGGCAAGCTGCTGGGAGGACCAACGGGCCAAGGGTCTCTGGTGGCGAGGGACCCGAACGCGGTGGCAGGTGGGATTCCTGCCTCAGGGTGGGCCGGCACCGTGGGACCAACTATGGCACAGGGTATTTTCCTCGGGGGGGTGGGGGGGTGGGGCGCGAACCGACCTGCATCCTGCCCAGGAGCCGGACGCAATTTCCACCACCACCCAGACCCTGGGCTCCCCCATGACTCCCCGCACCTCGTGACTCCCCCAGACTCCCAAGTCTGCGGGAGCAGGGTGGGCGAGGGGCCGCCCGGCCCGGGTCTCCCCCAGTGGAGGTGAACACTGCCTGCTTTCATCTTTCTCTTCCCCCCCTACGGGGCAGAGATCTTGCCAGCTTTCTGGAACCTTCTTTAAGGTAGGACCATATGTCCCTTGACTGCTGTTCCATCCCCCTCCTCTGGCTTGGACTTGAGGACCTAAGGACCTGGGAGCGCCATCCCAGACCCCCGAGGAAAAGGGCCGTGGCCCAGAGAGGCAGGGAGGCCTGCCACGTGGGAAGTCTCAGCTCCCGCTTCTCCAGCTCCCTCCTGTGGGACCGCGTTCCTCGGGGCCGAACGAAAGTCTGCGGCACCATTCCGCCCACCGCACGGCCAGAGAACGAAAGCCTGGCCTGGAGAGCCTGGTCTCCCAAGGCTGCCTGCGAGGAAAGCCCTCGGTGAAGAGGGTTCAAACGGACTTGGCAATTATTTAAAAATAGTAGCAAGGTTCTTTGTGAATATTTCAAAATTTGCACAACAAAATTTTAAGAGAGAGTTACTTCGTCACTGAACTCCAAAGAGCGGTCGCCTTCAGGACAGGGTGAAAACCAGGTTCGTGGTCGTATCTGCAGAGGTTCTCTGGGGCTGCGGACACACGTGGGCGTGTGGGGGTCACGATGCCTGGAAGTGCTGTGGGCGTGGAGCGGCCAGGAGCCGGGACGGCTGTCCACGTTGTGTGCCACAGTCCCCCACGAGGCGGTCCAGTTCCGCCCAGAGGCCAACGGGGCCCCTGTTGAGAAACACTGCTGAATTCAAAAGGAGAAACCTATCCAGGATTTGACATGTGCCCACACAACAGCAACATTTCCAGACAAACACGGCGGTTTCTTACCAATGTTTTCCCGCTATCGCTGATCCATGAAAAAGCCACCGAGAAGCTTAGGATTACCCCTTAGGATCAGTGCAGGAGCTGCGTCCACAGAGAACCCGCACTTTGCTCCCGCTGTGGGGCCGGCGGGGAAGCTCAGTGAGGATCGCCCGTGCCAGGCTGGGTCACGGGCGCACAGTAGACACCTGGCGATCACCGTGTGAAGGGACGCCTGGGGGTGAGGGAGGCAACAGGGCCCCCGGCCAGCCTCCCCAGACCCCTCCCGCCTCGCTAAGGACCCTCTTCCCCACCAGGGCAGGGGCCACTCGTTCACAGGCATACAGCAGGCACTCAATACTATCTGTTGGGTAAGCAAACAAACGTTGCCCCGGGTCTCCCAACTGCTGAGTGACGGACGGGGTGGACAGAATGGCTGCCAAGGCCGACTGTGTCTTGAAGCCCTTTGCGTTCAGTGACGAAAGCGCGAAGGTTCTGGCGGTGGGTGTCCACTACACAGAGGCGCCCCGTGCCCCCAGGCAGGGCTGGCGCGGGAGGAGCCAGACGCCGCCGAGACTTCCTGGCATCTTTCCCCCCAGCACCTCACACGCCCCAGGGGGAGAAAAGGGGACGTGCACCCCGTCAGCTGGAGACATACTTTCAGCGCTTTTTATGTGGCATTCAAAGCACTTTGCAGACCACGCCTCCCCATCACCCCGGGAGGAGGAAGCCTACAGAAGGGCCGGTCCAGCGCCCCCCTCCAGCCCCTCCCAGGGCCCCCTCCTCCCTCCCTCCTGCAGGGCCGGGGCTAGGTCCCGTCGTCCTCCGGGTCCTCCAGAACCTCCACGTGCCCGTAGGACCTCCAGGCCTGCAGGTTGCAGCTCTTCAGGATGCTCCCCAGCTGCTTCCCCGGCCCTACTTCAAAAGTCTTGGGGAACTCCGTGCCCTTTCTCCTCCCGTAGACGGCGTGCATCGTCTGCTCCCACTTCACCGGGGAGACCACCTGCTGCGCCAGCAGTTTCCGGATGTGTTCCGGGTGCCTGTATCTGTTCCCATCGACGTTCGAGTGGACGGAAACCAGAGGCTCCTTCATAGCAACCGACTTTAAAACTTGGGCCAGGGGCTCCAGGGCCGGCTCCATGAGGCGGGTGTGGAACCCACCGCTGACCGGCAGCATCTTGGTGCGTCTGAAGTGATACTTGGAGGAATTCTTCCGGAGGAACCGCAGGGCCTGGAAGGGAGGGAAAGGGAGTTTCAGCCAAGGCCGTCCTAGGGGGAGAGACACGGGGGGAGGCGGTCCCGCACGGAAGCTGCTACCCCCGCACGCCCACACCTGTCCGTCCCGCAAACGGCTGTGAAGGACAGGCTCCCTCCCCTCTTTGTTCCAGTTCAAACCAGCCATGCAGCTGGCACCCTGCGAGTCCCCCTCTGGGGCGCAGCCACTCGAACAGCCTACCGTGCAGGTGACCACCGCGGGGCTGGGAAGCGCCGTCCCTCCCAGCGCGCCTCCTACGCACCTTGGGGGCCCAGGGGAAGTCACTCAACCTCTCTGAACTGTCACCTGCTGTACCAGGCTGCTGGGAGGTGACCCGACGGGAGGTGTGAGAGGCTGGGACACACGGCTGGTTTTCAGCCATCTGTCAGCCACCCTCCGAAATTGTTCGTGAGCCTCTTTTCTTATACTCCGTAAACCTCAGGAGAAAAATTCGGGAGGCTCCAAGCCTCGTTTCCTTCTATTGGAACCCCCTCTTCCGAGCTTTCTCTAGAGAAGAAAAGAGCTCTGTCTCCCAGAAGCCAAAAGCCTTCTCCTGAAGGGGGTCTCAGCTCAGAAGGGGCCTCCCTGGCTAATCCGCCCAAACTTGGGACTGTTTGCAAACAACGGCATTTGCAAATATTTAAAAAGTAGTAGATATTCTTAAGGGACCCTATACCCTCCGGACACAGCCCAGGTCCCGCCACCCCGACGGCCCTCCACTGGGGTCTGCTGCGGGGCTTCCAGGGCACTAAACCGTCTGTCCGGCCCGGTCTCTCCAGGCTGTCCCCACCCGCAGCGGCTCAGAGGCTGGGCAGCCGTTCCCTAGAAGACCGAAGGGAAGCCTCGGTCACAGCAGCTGTATGACCTTGGGCAGTTTTGCCTTACCTCTCCGTGCCTCAGTTCCCTCTTCTGTGAAATGGGGATAATGACGATAGTTACCTCCCAGGCTACTAAGGAGAACTCTGCTTGGCACATAAGCGCTATATAAGGGTTAGCAGGGATTTTGTCGGCCAAGCCCATCCACGTCCACTGGAAAAAAGTACGTAACAGGATGGCTCTTTGTGTCCCCAAAGGGCAGGAAGGATTCGAGTTTGGCTGGATGGCACTCG
Organism: Leopardus geoffroyi; assembly: GCF_018350155.1. Lineage (NCBI taxonomy): Eukaryota > Metazoa > Chordata > Mammalia > Carnivora > Felidae > Leopardus > Leopardus geoffroyi. The sequence continues at coordinate 136,635,299 of NC_059341.1, forward strand.
TTCACCCGTCCCTGGGGCCCTCCCTGCACGAGTGTACTTCGTCTGCCCGGGCACGGCCGACGCAGCCTGTGGCTCGCTGCGTCTCGGTGTCCTGTGCCGGGAGCCCGTCAACTCAGCACAGCTCAGCACGCTGTCCCCGAAGTGTGAGCCACGTCTGCGGGAAGCCACGTCTGCGGGAAGCAGCACGCTGTCCCCGAAGTGTGAGCCACGTCTGCGGGCTGGCTGTCACTGCAGCAGAGTCCAGCCTGTCCTGACAATTCACATCACCACCCCTCTCCCTCGTCCCCACGCCACTGAGGGGCACCCAGGAGCCCCCTCCGAACACAGGCCTTCCCACCGTGCCTGGACCGCCCGGGCAGCGGTGTCGACACGGATGGCTACTCTGTGGCACTTCCTGCATCATTCGGCATCCTTCCACACGAGGTCTCTGGACTCATCCAGCTCAAGTCCGAGGTTAGGGCCACAGGACTCGAGGCCACGGCCTCGGTGCAGCGGGCTCCTCTACGGCTGCCCTTGGCCCAGGTGCCGGTTTAGCAGAGGTCAAGGAGTTTTGTCACATCAGCCGTTGCACAGGGACTGCCTGCTCAGGGAGACCCCGCCCTCGCCTGAGCTCTCTGCTGTGGCACTTCCGAACCCCCCACAGGGCCAAACCCGGGAGCCCGGGGAGTCGTCATCCTGCGTACCCGACTGTCCGGGAGCTCCTGAGGGAGACACCGGCCCTGACTTGGAGCCCCTCCTGGCCCACTCCAGGCCCTGCCGAGGCTGTTAATGGGAATGAGCCAGCAGCTCCATGATGAACGTGGGGCCACAGTCACTGGTCTTCCCGTCATCTCAGAGCACAAGAGGGACCGTGGCTCTCACTGGTTCAGAGGAGATTCACAAAGACATCGGTCACATGGGCAAGGCCTCTCAGGGATGATGGATTGAGCGCAGTCAAGTGGAGGAAGAAGGTTCCAGAACGAGAGAGACCGGAGCTCCATTCCGCCTCCACCATCTCTAAGCACTGGCGGCTCTCTCTGCCTCAGCTTCGTCATGTGTAAAACATGCTTCTGTGGAGCAGAGACAGCCCCTGGTGGGACCCTGTGCGGGCCCACCTGGCATCCCCTGGGCCAGGCCCTTTCCTGTGGTGGCTCCCTGCCTCTCCGCTGAGACGCCCTCCCCCTGCAAACTTACCCTCCCAGCACCACTCCTGGTGGTGCCTCAGGCCTTCTGGCAGCCAGCCTGACCCTTGCTATGCCCCAAACCTGAGGCCACCTGTTCACGGCTTGTCAGTTTGTGTACCCTCAGTGCTCATTACAGAGGAGCTGCTCGGGAGACGTCTGGAAACACAGTGAATGGAAGGAAGGACAGAAGGAAAGAAAATGAACTCGGGACAAAAACAGACACCTAAGAAAAGACACAGCAGGAGGGAGCAACCTGGCAAGAATGGCTTCTCTGTCGCCAAGAAAGCAACCAGATCAGAGGTTGTGAGAATCGCAGAATTTACAGGAAAGGCCCTGGATCATCTGGTCCAGCCCCTTACCTTCCACGAGGGCCAGGTGATCTGGTTATTTGCCCAAGGTCCTCATCTATGCGTGGCAGGGTGGGGACAGTAGCCCAGCCTCTTGCCTCTTTCTGCAGTGCTACCCCTGACTCTGCCCCCTGCTGGCCCTCAAGTACGTCCCAAAGGCCACGGCTGGGCAGAGCACCCATCACGCCAGCGCGGGCTCACGAGTGTGGTGGAACCTTCCGGGCTGGACTGGGGTCTATGAAGGCTGTTCCCATCAACACCAACCTCCAGGTGTCCTGAGATCACCCTGCAATCAGGAAAGAGGTAGCTGGCCACCTCACACACGGGGTTCTCTATGCCCAAAGTCTTGCAGTGCTCCCGGGCTTCCAAACAGGCGAAGGTGAACTTGGACTGAGGCTGGCCAAGGACAGACAGCATCCCACTGGGGACAGCTTCCGAGGCTTCCTGCATGGCCTCAGCTCGGATTTTCACCGCATGCAAACCTATCCGGAGAGAAGCACGTTTGGAACGATCAGGGCACATGATGAAGGAGGGATGCCCAGACCCGAAAGACAAAGCACAAGGTCCACACTGCGTGCTGGAGACGCAGACGGTGGTATCTGTCAGCAGTCCACAAGGCCACAGTTCCACTACATCTGTACCCATGACACAGGGGTGGTACTGCCATCACGAAAAGGGTGGGGGCGTCCTTGGCACCATAGAAATTAAAGCACGGAGCTCCCGGCCTTAAAGCCGGCTAGATGTACAATGGTGGTTCTTAACCAGGGGTGATTCTGCCTCAGGGCGGTGTCTGGAGACACTTATTGTCGCAAGAGTGGAGTGTGGGGGGCTGTTGGGGGGGCATGTGCGCGTGCTACCGGCATCTGGCGGGTAGAAGCCAGAGATGCTGCTTGACATCTTACAGCGCACAGCCCCACCCCAAACATGGAATATCCGGCCCCAAACGTCAACAGTGCTGCTGTTGAGAAGCCCTGGTGCGAAGGAACAGACTTTGAGCTATACTGCTTTGGGCAAGTCATGACCTTCCGGGTCCAGTTTTTAGTAAAATCAGGATGAGAATATCTCATCTGCCTGGATTGTTGTGAAAACTGGGAATTAGTGTTGCAATAGTACAGCATTCTCCTAAATCCGGCTTTGCTGCCCCCTCCTTGGGGCTGGAGAACAAGGACACCGCCAAGGCAAACAAGCTGAAATGCAGAGCTCCCGGGTCAGTGCAGCTCAAGTGCAAGGTGAGAGGGCAGGCCAGGCAACTCCACTGACTGTGACGTAAGAAGGGCCTGTAACCACTGGAGGTCCATCATCCTGGTCCTGGGTCGGCTCCCTGGCGGGTGGCGGGGAGACCGGGCTTAGGAGAGGGTAAGGGACCAGTCCGGGGTTTGCTGGGACAACAGAGGTGTGAGGGGCACCCCCTGCACCCTTTCTCACGCACGTTCCTTCACTTGGCACATACACTCCTTTGTACTGGCTTGCCGGCCCCTTACACAGGTAAGGCTGCGGAGCGGATACAGAGACGGCCTGAGGTAGGAGGTAGGAGAGAGTATTGGAAGTCCTCCCGTGCAGGCATTAAGTAACCATGCAAAACACCAAGTGAAATAAAACCAGGAATGCACATACGCTCTAATTCTGCAAATTATGTGCACATAAAACTACGTACGTATAAAATAGTTTTATTAGGATGCGTGAATATGCAACATTTCTTATCGCTTCCTTAATAGTGCCATAACGCTGCATCAAAGTAAAATGCAGTAAAAGTCAGTTTCAAGTGTATAATTCAGTGGTTTTTGTTGTTTCCATAAAACACCCCGTATCTGCTAAGTAATCTCTCCCCACTTCTCCTTTCCTCCACCTCCAGGAACCTGTCATCTGTTGTCTCTGTGGGTTTGCAAATTCTGGATATTTCATAGAAAACGGGTCACACAACATGTGACCTTTTGTGTCCAACTTCTTCTACTGAGCATGCTTTTGAGGCTCATCCACGTTGCACCATGTATCAGCACTCTACTCCTCGTCATGGCTGAATAATATTCCATGACGTGGCCAGAGCACAACTTGTTCATCATCTGATGATGGACACACGGGTTGTTTCCATCTGTTGGCCATTGCGAATAACGAACACTTTTATGAACATCCGTGTACAGGTTTTTCTGTGTGGACACGTTTTCGTTTCCCAGGTATATACCTATGGGTACAATCACTGGGCCACAGGGTAATTCTATTTGTAACTTCTTCAGGAACACTGCCAAACCGTCTTCCGCAGAGGCTGCACTGTTTTACGGTCTCACCAGCGATGTCTGAGGGTCCTATTTTTTCATTCTTGCCAACGCTCATGATTACTACTATTATTATTATTATTTTAGTTAAAGCCATCCTAGTGGGTATGAGGTGGTATCTCAGTGTGGTTTTGATGTGCATTTCCCCAATGCTGAGTGATGTCGGAACATCTTTTCATGTGCCTATTGGCCATGTGTATGTCTTCTTGAGAGAAATGTCTGTTCAAGTCCTCTGCCCATATTTAACTATAAGTGAAACAGTTTATGAGCAAAACTCTTAGGAAGGAAAGGAAATACTTAGGAAATAAATACATATTTAAAAAAAAAAAAAAACGAAGTGAAACCGATAGGTTCAAGATCAGTCAGTCAGTTACCCTGTTTCATTCCGGGACTGTCTGCTGAACACCTATCACGTGACAGGCACTGTGGTGTGGGAGTGGACTGAGAACACCCAGGACAGGGTGCAGGGCAGGCAAGCAAGCAGAGTTCGGGAGATTCCAAAAAGAAAGAAAATCCCCAAGGAACCCTTCAGGCTTAAAAGGGAATCAAGGTGAAGTCCGGTCCTCGGGTTCCCATGCCACTCTCATCTATGCGCTCCTCTATCACCCGAGTGGCTCTAGAATGGTTTCTGGCAGTGTCCTTTGTCCCCAGTTGAGCCCAGCAAGAGAATACCCCAGCACAAAACCAAACCCCTTCCTGGGTACCTTCAGAAAATTCCATGGCTCCGGCAAACACTAGGGCTGCAAATTCTCCCACACTGAATCCGGCAGCAGCAACACAGTTCTCAATAACCTGTGGTGACAGAGGCAGGACATGAGGCCAAGTTCTGGGGGGGGGGGGGGGTTCAGTCTGGGGCTCTGCACCTGAGAGCTGGCAGGCTGTGGAGAGGCTCCAGAAGCCAGGAGCCGCTGGCCTGGTGCTCCAGCTAGAAGAGGGCACTCCTCCTACTGATGAGGACCTTTCCTGGCCAGGCAAGCTAAAGCCTGCTAGCTGGTTCTGTGGTGAGCTGGGACTCCAACCCAGGGCTCTGGAGTCTCTTGCCTCCACCCTGGAGATGCCCCTAAGGCCCGATGGAGCTGGAGGGAGCTAAGGAGAGAAGAACATGTCTCCGAGTCAGAGCTGGATTTGATTCTTAGCCTGGGAGGGTTCCCTAACTTCTCGGAGCCTCAGTTATCCCGTCTGTGGAATGGGGACAGGGCAGAACCTACCTCACAGAACTACTGAGAAGGTTATGCAAAGATCATGTCTCTGAGGTGCTGAAGCACAGACCTGGCCCAGGGTGAGCAGTTGTTACCGCCACGACTCAACAGGACCACTCGACTAAGTCTGTTAGTGTCTCTGAGTCACCTTCCCTCATCCACAAAGTAACTGTATTTACCTCACCAGGTTGTGAGCACGGAGTAAAGGCTGTAAAGTAGGGCTTCACATTTACTGTTCCGGTATCATTAAATATTAACAGCAGTCAATTCACACCTTCAAGTGAAGTGACATTCTCACACATCCTCCTCCTCATGATCCTTCATTTAAGGTTGAAGTTTAATCCTTCTAAAATAATTTAGTAATGGGGCGCCTGGGTGGCTCAGTAGGTTAAGCGGCTGACTTCCGCTCAGGTCATGATCTCACAGTTTGGTGGGTCCAAGCCCCGCATCGGGCTCTTTGCTAACACCTCTGAGCCTAGAGCCTGCTTCGGATTCTGCTTCCTTCTCTCTCTGTCCCTCCCCCGCTCATGCTCTGTCTCTATCTCTGAAAAATAAATAATAAAAACAAAAGGTAAAAAAAACTTTAAAATAATTTGGTAGTCAACAAATGACTAGGGTTATTTAAAATTGCAGCCCAGCCCTCGACTTCCCAACCCCTTTCCCTGCTCTGTTTTCCTTTCTAGTACACCCTATGTAACATGCTATGTCATTGACACAAATAGTTCTTCTTCATTATCTATCTCCCTTCCCCGAACACGCAGGCTCCCCTAGGGCACGGATCCCTGTTTTGTTCAGGGCTGTATCCCCAGCGCCCAGAACAGCGCCTGGCGCCGAGGGGGGAACTCGGTGAGAATGTGCCCCGTGCGTCATACGTGGGAGCACTGGGGCCTGGCAGGTGCGTCCTGGCCTGGCTGGCGGAGCTCGCGCAGGGCCGGGCCTCACCGCGGGCTGCAGGTGATGCAGTTTCTCGACGGCGGCCAGCGAAGCCACGAAGACAGCGGGCTGGCAGTGCACGGTGCGGTCCAGGGCCTCCTGCGGCCCGTGCAGGCTCAGCTCCAGCAGGTCGTAGCCCAGCACGCTGCGGGCGGCGGCGTAGAGCTCGCGGACGCGCGGGTAGCCGAGCAGCCCCCGGCCCATGCCCACCACCTGGCTACCCTGGCCCGGGAAGAGCAGCACCGAGCACTGGCCCGGCGGCCGCCGCCGCGCCGCCGCCTCCCGGGGCCCTTCCTCCGCGGCTGTGGCATCTCGCAGCAGCTCCGCCACGTTCACGGCGCCCGGCGGAGGCAGCGGGAAGTTCGAAGCGCCCCGTCGGCAACCCGCACCCCAGTCCCGGGCCCACGCAGCCCGCGCGACCCGCACGCTCATGGCTAGGCCGCTGCCCCCGGTGCGTTACCGTGGCGACCGAGGCGCAGTGAGGGCGGCGCGGCGCGGCGCGGTCCTTGTCGCATTTCCCGCCGGGCGGGCCGGGTCTTCCGGGGGGCGGGAAGAAAGGTTCCGCGGCTACTGGTTCCGCCCCGGCTCCGCGAGCCTGTGCGGCTGCGCGCCGGGGCCTGGGGTGACCCAGGAGCTCGCGGGAACCCGCGCCGGAGCGAGTAAGGGTGGGCACCGCACAGCCGTCAGCCGGCGCAAGTAGTTATTGAAGGAACGGCGAACGCGCTGTGATACTCACTCTTTGTACCTAGCTTGTGAAGGGCGGTTGAGACGCTTCCACGTTGTTCCTCCTGCCTGATTTCTCAGCAGCTCTGTGCGGTAAGCCAGAGAACAGCTCTCTCGAAGAATCTTGTCTACAAGCCAAACAGGCACCTGTAAGCATCCAATACGTATCTGTTCCATTGAACAAAACCCTGGATGTTTTTCAGACCTTAGCTTATTTTGTATGTATATATGCATGTATTTAATTAATTGATTATTATTTTTTTTATTAACGTTTATTATTGAGACAGAGAGACAGAGCATGAGCATGGCAAGGGCAGAGAGAGGAGGGGACACAATCTGAAGCAGGCTCCAGGCTCGGAGCTGTCAGCACAGAGCCCGACGCGCGGCTCGAACTCACAAACCCAGGGAGATCATGATCTGAGCCGAAGTCAGACGCTTAACTGACTGAGCCACCCAGGAGCCCCTTAATTTATTTTTAAAGTAGGCTCCATGCCCGATGTAGGGCTTGAACTCATGACCCTGAGATCAGGAGTCGCTTGCTCTACTGACTGAGCCAACAAAGCACCCCGTGGCATTATTGGCTGATTCAATTCCTCACGGCAACAAAGTGATGGATAGATGCTATTATTCTCAATTTACAGGTGAGTGGGCAAAGGCACAAAGACTGAATGATAGGTGGTTGGAGACAGAAGGGGCATTCGAAGTGGGGGTTATAGGTTTCTGAGCAGTAGTGTGAGGCTGCTCAGGGAGAGTGTAACTCGGACCTCACCCCACTTACCCTCTGCTCCTCTCTCATTTCCTGCCAGCCCGGGAGACAGACAGACAGACAGACACACACACACACACACACCATAATGAGAAAGATCCAGATAGAATTACATCAGCAAATCTACTTCAGTGCGTTGGTCCTAAGAATCACATGTGCAAAGCCCTAACTCTCAGAACATCCAGTGCAGCCTTGCTTTTAACAAGGAAAAAGTGGAAATAAGCCATATATTCGACCAGAGGAGATTCCTTAAATGGGTTCCGGCAGATCTGTATGACCCTGTGGTCATCAAAGACGTGGAGGAGGTTTTCAGGTTAAGACATGAATAGAGCACACGCTGCCTCCAGAAGCCTATAAATCCACAGTAAAGGAATCTTTTAAAGACGTAAATCCGCAAGGACAGGGAGAACAAGAAAGAGGGCCCTTGCAACAGAACTTCTGGAAGCTGAAAAGAAGGAAGACCAGTATTACCTGACTTTGTAAACTCCGGATAGCCAAATCCCTCCTGACAGTGGGGAAAGGTGACCAAGTCCTATTTATCAGCAGACTCCTCAAAAGCTTAGGAACTGGCAGCTTATAGACCTAGGGGTGAAAGAAGGTTAAAATAAAGAGGTACCTTGAAGATATCTTTGAAGAACAGATCTTTACTTATTTAAAAATATTTTTTTTAGGTTTTTTTACTTATTGTTGAGAGAAAGAGAGAGAGAGAGCGCAGGGGAGGGGCAGAGAGAAAGAGAGACACAGAATCCAAAGCAGGCTCCAGGCTCTGAGCTGTCAGTACAGAGCCCGACACAGGGCTCAAACTCCACAGATCATGACCTGAGCCAAAGTTAGACCCTTAACCGACTGAGCCATCCAGGCACCCCAATCTTTGTTTATTTATTTATCTTATAAATGTTTATTTTGGAGAGCGTGAGGGGGGAGTGGCAGAGAGAGGGTGGTGGGGACAGAGGATCGGAAGCAGGCTGTGTGTTGACAGCAGAGAGCCCGACGTGGGGCTCGAACTCACAAACCGTGAGATCATGACCTGAGCTGAAAGCAAGAGTAGGATGCTTAACCAACTGAGCCACCCGGGTGCCCCAAACAGTGAGATCTTTAGGCCCCTCTCTCGAGCCACTGAGTGGAACCCCTCCCTCGTCTGGCAAACATCTGGGGCTTAGCTCTGGAAAGGACTGGACAGGGACAGTGGTGAATGTGGGTACTCTGCTAAAGTGGTTAGATACTGAAGGCCGAATGCAGAGATCTCCAGTGCTCTCCCCCACTAAGCTCCCAGAAACCTGGAGCCAGGCCCTTACCCTCCACGGAAGGGACTGAAGGATCGTGGGGAATCTGACCAGTTCAAGAGGAAATCTGAAAGATATTGACAATCCAGGAAGTTCCCAGACAAATGGCCAGACAAGTTCCAACTTACAGTGATGTTAAACCAACAAATACTATCCTCACACGTGTTTTCTTTCCTCATAATCATGAGCAGCCAGCCCAATATTCCCAAGCATCTGAAGAAAGCCTTCTTACAAACAGAACGCACACACACACACACACACACACACACACACCCCACAATGCATGGGATTCAGAGACTATGGTAAGAGAAGAAAATAATTGTTTTAAGAAAACTATCACAGATAGTTGAGAGGTAAGAGAAGATGCTGTATCCATGAACAAAATCAACAAAAAATTATATATAAAAAAACATTTAGAAAACAAATAAGAATCTCTTGGAAATTAAAACAAGGACGGCAGGAATGAAACGCTCAATAGAAGGCCAGGAGGAGAAAGTTGAGGAAACCTCACAGCAGGTAAAAATATAACAATCCTGAAATCCGAAAATCAAACCAAAACCAAAAGCCCTTGAGAAGTGGAAGAGAAAAGGAAGTTACGGGACCAGCCTAGGAGGTCGAGGATTCTGAGTAACAAGGGTTTCAGAAAGAGAAGTGAGAAAATGGAGGGAAGGAAATCATCCAAAAGAAATTCAATTTCTGAAAAACGAAGGGTATGAATTTCCCATATGGGAGGGCCCCCTGAGCACAGGCACAATGGATGAAATTAGACCCCCATAGAGGACTATCCGTGTGACAGTCAAGACCTCTAGGGACAAAAGTCTTAAAATCTTCCGGGAAGAACAAAATAGGTCACATGCAAAGGCTCCAGTCTCTGAATGACTCCAGCCTGCTCATCATCCCGGTGTTAGCAGGAAGACTGAATGTCTTCAGGATCTGGATGGATAACGGTCTCCAACTTTGAGTTCTTCCTCAGCCAAGCATCAGTCAACCATGAGACAGAAGGCAAGATTTCTTTTTTTGAAAAAATATATTTTTTAATGTTTTTATTTTATTTTTGAGAGACAGAGCATGAGCAGGGGAGGGGTAGAGAGAGAGAGGGAGACACAGAATCCAAAGCAGGCTCCAGGCTCCGAGCTGTCAGCACAGAGCCCGACATGGGCCTCGAACCCATGAGCTGTGAGATCATGACCTGAGCCAAAGTTGGACGCTTAATTGACTGAGCCACCCAGACGCCCCTGGATTTCTTTTCTTTCTTTCTTTCTTTTTTTTTTTTTTGAGTTTGTTTATCTTGAGAGAGACAGAGACAGTGTGAGAAGGGGAGGGGCAGAGAGAGGGAGAGAGAGAAAATCCCAAGCAGGCTCCACACCGTCAGCATGGAGCCTGATGCGGGGCTCGAACACAGGAAACCGTGAGATCATGACCTGAGCAGAAACCAAGAGTTGGACCGTTAGCCGACCGAGCCACTCAGGCGCCCCTAGAATGCAAGATTTCAAAATGGCCCTTCCTACACAGTGTTTCTCAAGAACCCCTGGAGGATGGGCTCAGCACAAACATGGGTGGAACCAACTAGGAAATGAGGAGCCAGCCAGCAGAAGGGGTCTAGGGCATCCCCGCGGTGGTGGCGAAGAGAGACCCGGAATGATGTGTGCCCCGCGCCTACGAGGGCTGCCATCACCGAGACCCTAGCAGTGGCCCCACTGCCTCCTTGGGAACAGAATCCCCAGTGAGCCCGGCCCAGATTCTTGTCTGCACTTGGCCGATCTGGGTCACAGGGTGGGGAGACCCTCTTGTCCCCTCCATTCCCTGCTGCCTGGCTCAGCTGCCTGTTCCCCCCTCTCAGAAGTGTGCACCCTTACTCCTGAGAGCTGAATACAGGCAGGTCTGGTGAGCTCACAAGCAACGAGGCAGAAAAGCCCAAGCCTCTGCCCATTTCCTGCGAAATGCCCATGTCCCAGCCACAGACGTGTCGGCAGGGGAGCCTCACCCCCAACCTTACCCTCTGCCCCTTCAGGGGCTCTTGCCAATGTTTGTCAGAGGCCCGATCCAGTCTTCCCTTCCTAGGGGTCTTCCTCTGGTCTGACCGTCATGCCCACTCTCTCCAGCCAGTGTTGTGCTGCCCCGCTGTTCAAAGCTAATCAATAGAGTGCTCAGGGAGTCATAGCTGGGTGGTATTAACAGAACTCTAAAGGAAAGCACGGCCATGTTTAACACACAAGTCCAATTAGAGGTGATCTTGGGGTGGCAGGGAGGAATCAGAATACCAGGAGGCCCCTGGGGCGCTGGCAATCTTCTATTCCTTGACCTGGGAGTGGACACTCAGGTGCCTTTTTATTTTTATTTTAAAGTGTACACAGCATTTTATATATATTTCTGTTTGTAGGGAACACTTCACAGTTAAGTAAAAACACTGTAGGCAAACGTTTGCTAACGTAGAAAGAGGCTTCTGGTTTTTTGTAAGGGGAAGGAAGAAAAATTATAAAACCATTTACAGCGTGAAGGCATTCTTTTTTTTTTTTTAATTTTTTTTTTTTTAACATTTATTTTTGAGACAGAGAGAGACAGAGCGTGAACGGGGGAGGGGCAGAGAGAGAGGGAGACACAGAATCGGAAGCAGGCTCCAGGCTCTGAGCCATCAGCCCAGAGCCCGACGCGGGGCTCGAACTCACGGACCGCGAGATCGTGAACTCACGGAGCGCGAGATCGTGACCTGAGCCGAAGTCAGACGCTCAACCGACTGAGCCACCCAGGCGCCCCGTGAAGGCATTCTTGTAAAGGAATGTGTGACGCCCTTAGAAAGGGCGTGGACAAAGTCACTCACTGAAGTATGGGCAGTGTTTTGCTCTAGGCGATGGGTGAGTAGGTGGCTTTATGTGTTCCTCTGTGCTTTCCAATTCCTTTACAATAAATGTGGATTTCTCATGGAATAAAGTAAACTCATAAATAACATATAAGGAAATACTGTGCCTGAATCGCGCTTGGAATTGGGAAGCTGAGTGACACACTGGTTAAGAGTGCAGATCCTGGGGGCGCCTGGGTGGGAATCCTGACTCCATCGCTCTGGCGCTGTGTGACCTTGGGATGTCCCCTCCCCTCTCTGAGCCTGTGAGGGTGTTTTCCATGCCTCCTTCCTGGATCGACTGAGGCCAAAGGTTGGGTTTGGTTGTGTTGTATCCTCCAGGGTTCAGCCCAGCGCTGGGCACCTTGCAGCGCTCAAGATACAGGCCAAATGCCCAGGAGAAGCTCCAAGCTCGGTGGAGTTCAGAGGTCACTGCCCACTTAGAATGGGGGTGGCGCAGAGTTGGGGTTCTGGAAAAGCTTGCTGGCGCAACACTGGAGAGCAGTCAGACTTGGACACGAAGAGGTGTCCAGGTAGGGAGTGAGGGGTGCTTTGGCAGGGACACAGAGGAGGGAAAGGGTGGGGTAGTCGGCTTGACCCCATTTTGACAGGGCCTCCGGTGCCAGTTTGGACTGGATCCTAAGCAGCTGGAGGGTCCTCAGCAGAGGAGGGCAGTGGAAGGGACCGGAGGGGAGCTGGGGGCCAGCTAGAGGCTGCGGCTGCTGCTCAGAGGAGGGACAGGGACAGTGGCCCAGGCTCGAGTGGGGTCTGTGGGGCTGGGCAGGAGCGAGGCGGAAGTGATGGGAGGTTTCCAGGCACACCAGGTGCGGCATCGCTATCTGCACGAAGACCTGCAGTGTGAACCCCTCGGGCAGCGGCCGGCCCCTCCAAACTGCAGGGTCACATCTGTGAAAGCTGTGTGCACTTCACACAAACCTTGTGTGTTTGTTCTCAGTCCCTCCCTTTGGCCCTGGCAAGCAGCAGACATGTGGGGGCAGAAGTCTCTTGAGCCTTGAGCCCCATGTGTAGTAGGGGTGAGGCTGGAGGGAAGCTGCATTGTCTCCTCCCACGAGTCTTCCGGGGGAGGTGAGCAGCGGGCCACTTGGCCAAGCCACAGGCACCTCCTCACAGGAAGTGGGTGAGGGCTGCCTGGCAGCTCGCTGGGAGGTGTGCCCAGACCGATTTCATCAAGGACAGCAGTCACAGGACCAGCTGCCACAATACTTTGAGGGACCCAGGAAAATGTTTTAATTTCTTTTATTTTAATTAATCAGTTAACTTATTTTAATTAACTAATTAGTTAAAATATTTTACTTTTTAATGTAAGCGCTACACCCCACATGGGGCTCGAACCTACAACCCTGAGATCGAGACTCACATGCTCCACTGAGCCACCCAGGCACCCCACCTTTTTTTTTTTTTTTAAGTAGGCTCCCCCTGCCCAATGTGGGGCTCAAACTCACGACCCTGAGGTCAAGAGTTGCATGCTCTACGGGCCAACTCAGCCAGGAACCCCTTGTTTTAATTTCTTTTAAAATCAGAAGAAAAAGAAACAATGTAGCCTGGATTATACTTGTCTTTTTATCAAAGCAATCAAAGGAGGAAGGGGCTGCAAAGGCCCAAATCATTTGTGCTGCAGCCTGGAGGCTCCAAGCTACTGTGGTTGGGGAGAAGCAGCTATAGTTCATGTTGGTCCCCCGAGGACCAATTCGGGCAACCTTGGCTCCTGCAGGCTGAGGGTCCCTCGGCCCAAGGACAGACTCTTGGCTTCAGTAATAAAGCAGCACCTGTAGATGAGGAGGTGAGGGGTCCAAGGCCTGGGGCTGGACATGCTGGGCCCATCAGGGTGACTCTGACAAACTGGAGGTCACCTCTGGGCCGTGATGGTTGCAGTCTCCCCTCACTGAGTGCCAAGCGTCTGCAGGGCTCCCTGCCCACATTGCTCTGTGGCATCCTCATTAGTCCCGAGCTGTCGTGCCCATTTTACAGATGAGGAGATGGATGCGGAGAGAACCAGTCACAAAGCGGCTGAGCCAGGACTAAGAGTCCAGCCTGCCTCGTGCCCGGGGTACCAGTTTAAGGAACTGGGGTACTCTTCCGGGGATGGGGAGCCAGGGCTACTGTATAGGGGTGTTCGGGGCTTTGCTATCAGGGGGCGTAATTCCCCTCCCTGAGGTCGGGCCCTGTTGCCCCATTTTATAAACGGGAAAGGTGAGGCTCAAGAAGAGAAGCGACCTGCCAGCCGGCGCAGCCGGGAAGGTCGCCATGGGAAGGACTGGGGCTGACGGAGCCTCGGGCGCAGAGGCGGAGGCGGAGGCGTGCCTCGCTGGCGGGAAGGAGGCGAAGAGTGAGCTCTCCGGCGGCTTCCAGCCAAGCGGGGCGGAGCCGGGGCGGGGCGGGACCGGGGCGGGGCCTCGCGGCCGGGGCGGGGCGGGCCGGGGACCTGGGCCGCCGCCTCCCGCCGCGCAGTGCCTTTCCGGAGCGCGTCCCCGCGGCTGGTGAGTGGGGCCCGGGCGCCGAGAGGGCAGCGGGCGGGGCGGCCCAGCGCAGGTGCGACACCCGACGGCGCCCGGCCGCCTGCGCGGGGGCCGGGGGCGAAGTGAGGCGGGAGGAGGTGGGCGGGAGCGGCGGGGCGGGGATCCCAGGGGCGGCCGTGGGGCAGCGCTAGGGGCTCGGCCGCCGGGTCAGCGGGCAGGGCGGCCCGGGCCCTGACCTCCGCGGTCGGGGCTGCCGTACGGCGGGGTTCCGGTGGGCGAGCGGGAGACGGAGGGGGAACTAGGGCAGCCTCGCCGGGGCCGGGCCCTCCTCGCCCCGCCCCGGCCCTCTTCGCCCCGCCCCCGCCCCGCCCCTCCTCTCCGCGCCCCTTCCCTCCCCTCCCCGCCGCTCGGGTCTGGAGGGAAGCGCAGCCCCCAGAGGGACCGGACGCTCCTGGCTCCCGCCCATTCGCTCCCGCCCATTCCGCAGATGTGGAAGCAGGGGTGGGGATGGGAGGAGGGCGAGAGTGGCTGAGCGGGATACCGTGAGGACCACAAAATGCCCGAGAGACCTCAGGCTGCTGATCAACTTGAGACACTCCATTTCTAGGGGAGGAAACCCAGGCCAGATTGGGAGGTTACTTGCACACAACCGGTTAAGGCCCCAGAGGGCCTTAGACCTGGGTCCCAAGATTCCCAGTTCAGTTCTCAGGTGCGCTGTAGCCTGGACAGAGGTCTGGTGTGGGCAGAACATCGCCTAGGACCTGCCTGTCCCCTGGCCCTCCTGCAAAGGAGCTCAGAGCCTGGGTGGTAGGGGGGGTGGGGCCTCCCGCTGTGAACACACTGCCGAGTTCTGGGGTCCACCCTGCTGGCCTGGCCCGGCCTGCGAGCCTCTCTGGCTGGCCTGCTAGTGCCCGATGGTACCTGGTGCCGGCCGCCAGCTCTAAGATGGATGGCAGAAGGGGCTGGGCTTGGGCCTGCCCTAGGGGCCATGGACTGGGGCTGTTCCAAAAGGGTCATGGGGCTAGCAGAGGGTCAGAGGAGGCTGTGCACAAGAAGGGTGCCAGGGTGCCTGGCACACAGCAGGCTGTTGACCGAAAGGCCTAGCTGGAGGACTGTGGGCCTGGAGCCTCTTCCTCTGCGGGCAGAAGTGGGGAGCCTCTGTGGGGGATGCGGGACAGCAGTGGCCGATGCCTCCTTCATGGAGCAAGGGTGTTTGTCCACTTGCCTTGAAAGGAACCGGGGATCAAGGGGTGGGGGTAGCAAGCCTCTTGGTGGAGCAGGGGGCATAGGCTGCCTCTTTCCATTTCTAGAAGGCTGCTCAGCACACCCCAAGGGAGTCTCTGAGGGAATCCTTTGAACTGAGGGAAACTGAGTCTCACCCAGGGGCCCTTGTCCGGGGTCACACAGTGACAGCAGTGGAGCCAGGGTTTGAACCAGTGTGGTTCAAAGCCTTGCTTCCTCCACCAGGCTCGAGAGGCTACTTTCTCCTCCTGCTGTGTGTGTGTGTGTGTGTGTGTGTGTGTGTGTGTGTGCGCGCGCGCGCGCGCGCCAGGCACACATTTGTGCCTGGCAGTGACTGAATAACAGCTGGCTGGATCTGCCAGAAGCCGCTGACAGTGGGTTCCTTGGGGTGGGGTGGCGGCTTGGGCTCAAAGGGAGGGAGCCTTCTTTTTAGTATATACACTTCTGCTTTTTCAGTATTTTATTTTCAAATCTGTTTCTCTCTCTTTTTTTCAAAGTTTATTTTGAGAGAGAGGGAGGGAGGGTGGGAGAGAGGGGGGCAGAGGGAGAGGGAGAGAATCCCAAACAGGTTCCACGTCCATGGAGCCCCACGCCGGGCTCGATCCCAAGACCCTGGGATTATGACCTGAACCAAAAACAAGAGTCAGATGCTTAACCCATTGAGCCACCCAGGTGCCCCTATTTTTACTTTTTTTTTTTTTTTTAACTTATTTCTGATTATGCAAGCCATGCCTGAATATGCTCTTTGTGTTTAAAAAAGTAGTCATCTGCCCCATAAAGCAAATACCCCCTTGTCACTCCCAGCCCCACCCCATCCCAGACCTCCCAGGTCACCAGCTGGATGGGGATCCTTCCTGACCTGTTGTCTCTTATGCTGGGTACTTTCATAATGAAGAAGATTCACAAAGGTTATGAATGAGGAGGATTCGCTGTGAGTCATTTAAAAGTAGAAAGGATTGGGGCACCTCGGTGGCTCAGTCGGTTGAGCATCCGACTTCGGCTCAGGTCATGATCACTCTGTGCTGACGGCTCGGAGCCTGGAGCCTGCTTCGGATTCTGTGTCTCCCTCTCTCTCTGCCCCTCCCCCACTCACGCTCTGTCTCTCTCTCTCTCTGTCAAAAATAAAATAAACATTAAAAAAAAAAGTAGAAAGGATCTTCTGTGTCTCCTTCTCTCTCTGCCCCTCCCCTGTTCGCACTCTGTCTCTCTCTGTCTCTCTCAAAAATAAATAAACATTAAACAAAAATTAAAAAAAAAAAAAGTAGAAAGTTTTAAAATAAGTCCCTGGACAGCGGTGGCTTGAGTGAGAGATAAGGCCGAGGAGAGCTGGGCATAGCTGGGGAGGCGAGGGTGGGAATCAGAGAGACAAAACTCTTTTTTTTTTTTTCCTGGGGAGCAGTTTCTGCCACCCCCAGGGAACAGGAGGATCCCCTGAGACTCACTAGCTCAGTCCGCACTTCACAGATGGGGACATAGAGGTTTGGGAGGTGAGATCTTAGGGCCAGAAATGGGTCTGGAGTCTCTTGGCCAGGAGCGAGGCATCTTAAGGACAGGTCCTGACTCCCACCCTGAGGGGGAAGGAAGGATTCAGACCCTATAAGTGCCGCCCCTGGGCCAAGGTGGGGTCTGATGCCCTGTGGGGGCTGGGACACTGGTGCTGGGGCTGGAGAGAGTGAGCCTGTTGACCCTGACAGAATCTTCTGACACTGGGCAGAGGGTGGGACCGCTGAGGCCAGCAGACTCCCAGCTCAGGGGTGGGGGTGCTTTGGGCCTCAGAGTCACACAGATCTGGAATATTCTGCGACTCCCTATGCCTCAGTTTCCTCATCCGGACGGCGGGAATAGTAACGTCCACCATGGAGGCTGGGAGGGTTTGGCTCAGGGTCCCCGGAAGAGAAGCAGCTGGTCGCCTCCCCTGCAGCCACTGTGACGAATTAAGTGAAGTAATGACCAGCAGCATGGGCCTGGCCCACAGCTTGCCATCCACCAAGCACCACCCATGATGCTCATTCCCCAGAGGCCTAGAACCTTCTCCTGACCCCAGGTCCTGAGCCCTCTGTGTTGGAAGTGCTCCTCTGGGAGTCGCCCCTGGCCGTCTGTGAAGCATCTTGCCCCATTTAGCGCCCTGTGCCTGACTGGCTGATGTTTTCTCAGCCTTGGGTCTATGCCACGGAGCTGTTTCTTCCCCCGGAGGAAATGGGGTGAGTGGCCCCAACACTGGCAGCACAGCGCCTCGCTCATCTGGTCCTCGCTTGGGCCTCCCCATGACCCCATGAAGCCGGCTGGGCAGGTTTTCCACGCAGCTGATCAGCCCTCGAGCCCTTTCCCAGCCTTGGGTGCTCCCTCACCTTCCCCAGCCCTCCCTGGGACCCCATCCCAGAGCCGACCTCTCTCAGGCCAGCCCAGCCCAGCCCAGCCCAGCCCAGCCGAGCGTGACTCAGCCTGGTGGGTCCCCCCGTCGGGTGATTCAAGGGCTGAGCAGTCCCCGAGAGGCCACAGGAAGCTCCCTGCCCGGGCTCTCTGCGTGGGAGGCATCTGGCCTTTCTGTGTTCGACTTCGGGGCGGGCAGACTCTCAGATCCCCTAGGCCCAGTGAAGCATAACCACAGCCAGGCTCTGGAAGGCGCAGCCGGGGGTGGGGGCAGGAACACAGGCTCAGACCCTACTCTGTCCCTGAGGCCTTAGGGAAGCCACCGCCCTCTGGTGGCCCTTGGTTTGTCCTGTACCGCAGGGACCGGGTTGGTGGGCTGTAGGGCCCGCTGGCCCTGTGAGCGAGTCCTGTGTGGGATTTCCTGGGCACGGGCTGGGTGCTGTGGCAGGGTGACATGGGCGCCCCTGCCCACAGCACCTTGGGGAGGAGTATGGACCCACGCGGCAGTGCGAGCACGCCTCGGAAACATCACGGTCAGGGAAAGAAGCCAGGCCCCAAAGGCCCCGTGGTGTATGGTGCCATTTACATGAAATGTCCAGAAAAGGTAAATCCACAGAGACAGAGGGCTGGTTACCAGGGGCCGGGGGAGGGAGGAGCAAGGAGTGTACGGGGGTTCATTGAAGGTGATGAAAACGTTTTAGAACTTGGTGTGGATGGTGATTACACGACATTGGGAGCGTAATACTGTCACCGAATTGTGCGCTTTAAGGGGTTAATTTGACGTCATGCAGACTTCACCTCGATTAAGAAAAAAAAGTAGGAGAGAAAAAAAAAAAAAAAAAAAAAGCCAAAACCCGGGACCGGAGCCACCGACAGTCTCAGAGCAGGAGTCTTGTGGTGGAAATGGAGGCTCGGAGGCTCTTGGTGGCACTTGCAGCGGGGTCTGGGGCCCGGGCTCAGGGCCTGATACAGTGACAGATGCCGAGCGTAATAAGCAAGGGACGGTGCAAGCTGTTATCCAAACCAGGATACTTCTTTTTGAACGGTCTGCTTGGAACCAACTTGGGACTTTGTAGAAAAGTTATAAAAGTGGTACCAAGAGTCCCCACGTAGCCTCCACCCAGCCGGGAAGTCACTGTGGTGCGGCGCTCGCGACCACAGACCCCCAGTCACCCTGAGGAGACTTGAAGTCTGACATTCAATGCCTGACCCCCAGCCCCTCCCCTCGGTGTCCGGGCCTCAGTTTCCCTGCCGGCCTGTGAGGAGCAGGACGGTGTGAAGGCCTCCCACCTGCTCAGCCATGTCCCAGTCTGGGGGAGACCTAGGGCACTGACCACAGCTCCTGGGGTTGCCAAATGCTGTCACTTTACTGTGGATCCAGCATATTTGTTAGGCGGGCTGGGCTGTGTCCCCATTGCATAGATGAGAAAGCAGCTGAGGAGGCCCGAGCCCGTCACATGTGTCACATGTGTCACCAGGTCACATGCTGGTGAGCCCAGCGGGACGTCTGGGTCCCAGGGCTCTGCGTCCAGAGTTCCACATCCACCTGGCAGGAGCACAGGGCCAGGGGTCCTGTCGGTTGTGGTGAGACAGACCCTCAGGCTCACCTGTTCTGTGCTCTCTGGAAACCAGAGGGCAGCGCAGGAGGGCGGGGGAGGGAGGAATCAGTCAGCCCCCAGATGGCAGAGCTGGAATCTGCTAGCACTTTCTCGATTGTTCCCTTTAAAATGATCTTCATTATAGACGTTTTGGAAAACAATAAAGACGGAATGAACGTGGCGTTGTAAATCCCACTGCCGAGGGCAGCCCATAGAATCCTCAGCTGCCCGCTTGCAGAGGGGTCCCCGGCCGACGCCTGTCCTGCTCTGTGCCTCCGGTCTTCCGCTGGCAGATGGGATAAGATGGCATCGTTCCCCGCAGGGCAAGGATTGAAGGGTGGTGGGCGGCCAGTCGTTCCCCAGCGATGTTAGCTTTGTGATTATGATGGTTGCTAACATCTTCGTGAATCTGTTACAGGTTTTATTTTTGTGTTTTATTATTTTTTTAAGTTTATTTATTTATTTTGAAAAGGAGGGATCACAAGCAGGGGAGGGGCAGAGAGAGAGGGAGAGAGAATCCCAAGCAGGCTCTAGGCTGTCAGCATAGAGCCCGATGCGGGGCTTCAACCCACCGACCATGAGATCATGACCCGAGCTGAACTCAAGAGTCGGGCGCTTAACCAACTGAGGCACCCAGGCACCCCATATCTGTTACAGTTTTTAAAAAAATTTTTAATGTTTATTCTTGAAAACAAAATTTTTAAAAATGTTTATTTTTGAGAGAGAGAGAGAGAGAGAGAGAGACAGAACATGGGCAGGCAAGGGGCAGAAAGGGAGACACAGAATCTGAAGCAGGCTCTAGGCTCTGAGCTGTCAGCACAGAGCCTGATGCAGGGCTCGAACTCAGGAGATCATGACCTGAGCTGAAGTCAGATGCTTAACCAACTGAGCTACCCAGGCGCCCCTGTTACAGTTTTTAAAATGCTTATTTGTGTTATTTATTTCTTTTTAATTGGGATCATTCTGTAGTCAATTTTATATTCTTTCCTCACTTATGTGGAGAACAATTTTCACGTTATGAGAGTCCTCAACAGCTGGCTTTGGGGGTTGACCAGGCCCTGATGGCTCCCCATTGCCCCCAGAGCGAGCACACCCCCCCTTCCCTGCACCTGCTCCCCCGCAGCCTGACCCCCTCAGCCCATGCCCATCATTCTCTTCACCCTGACCGCCCCCGCCCCCGTGTCCCTGCCGCCACGACCTTCTTTTCTTTGAGCCCGGGTCAGGGGTGCCCTTTCTGACCGAGGTCTGTGTGCCTCTCCGGGACCCCCACTCCGTCTACCCTGGGCCCCAGCCCCCGCCCCAGGAGGCCGTGCTACAGGTTTGCTGAGCTGAATCTGGGTGGGTGGCTTCTTATCTCCTGCATACAAGCACCCCCAGATTCTCCAGTTAGGATCAGGCTCTGTCAGCGGGAGCCCAGCCTCCTCATTTTATGGTGGGGAAACTGAGGCCCAGTCAGGGTGCTCACAGGCTTAGAGTCCCACAGCAGGTGCGGTCAGAGCCGGCCTGAGATGCCCCCAGCTGGGGGTTCCCCTTGCTGTCACTCTGGATTCTCAGCCCCAGTGAGCAATTCAGTCTGCTGAGAGCCTCACTGGCTGCTAGGCGCTTAGTAGGTTCTCCGAGACCTCAGGGCTGCGGGGCAAGGAGGCGTAGCTGTTGAGCACAATGTACAAGCCTGATGACT
Organism: Leopardus geoffroyi; assembly: GCF_018350155.1. NCBI lineage: Eukaryota > Metazoa > Chordata > Mammalia > Carnivora > Felidae > Leopardus > Leopardus geoffroyi. The sequence continues at coordinate 136,656,187 of NC_059341.1, forward strand.
GGGTCCCCAGCCCTTGAGGTGGCAGCATCCAGGCCTGACGCAGGGGGCCTTCCTTGCCCTGAGCCCTGCCAGCCTCTCAGGGCCGCCGAGGGGACCTCGCCAGCCTTGAACTCTTGCTAACTCCTGTTCTTCCCCACCCACCTCCTCAATGAGCCTGGTTGTCATGGAGGGAGAAGCTTTTGGACTGGGCAGAGCCTGGCGCCAGAGTGCTATGTGACTGCTTTCCCTCTCTGGCAGGCAGGGCAGGGATGGTGATTTTAGGGTGGGCCTGAAGGTTGGTGGTAAAGTACCTGTGTACTGGGATGCTCCCCTACTGAGCTTGGCCTTGGTAGGTAGGCAGTGTTGATATCCCATTCTACAGAGGGGGATACTGAGGCCCAGAGGGCTGAAGTGATTTGCCTGAGGTCACAGTGAGTCAGTGGAGAGCCAGGGTTTGAGCCACGCTCTGTGTGATCCCAGCTACTGAATGAATGAATGAGTGATGAGAGAGTGAATGAATGAGAAGTACTAGAACATAAAGTAGAGGGTGTGGACTGATGCAGGCTTCCTAGGGCACCGAGCTGTCAACTGGCCTGGGGAGGAAGGGTTGGGAAAACTTCTTGGTGGAGGAGACACAGACTGGTCTTGAATCCAACTTGACAGGAGCCCCAAGGTCAAGGGTGAGGGTAAGAGAGAGGACAGGGCCCTGGCCGCTGAGGCAAGAGCTGAGGTTGGGGCCACCTGCGGGGGCAGGGGTGACCCCAGGCTCCTGCCAGTCAGGGCAGCCTTCTGGGTTGGGGGGCAGGAGTTTGGGTGGAAATGCATTCGTTGGAGCCAGTGCACTCAGCTGGCAGGGGCTGCCTGCGTGAACCTGGCCCCTCCCCGCCCAGTGCTTGGGGAGGCCTCGCCCCAGTTCTGGAGTGCTGCCCCGCTCCTCACCCCACCCCTCACCCCCACCCCTGTCTTCTCTTTCAGAACTTTCCAGAACAGCAGCCACAGCAGCAATGGCCCCGCCTTGGGTGCCCGCGGTGGGCTTCACTCTGGTGCCCAGCCTGGGGGGCTTCCTGGGCTCGTACTATGTCCGTGGGGAGGGCCTCCGCTGGTATGCCGGCCTGCAGAAGCCCTCCTGGCACCCGCCCCGCTGGACGCTGGGCCCCATCTGGGGCACCCTGTACTCGGCCATGGGGTAGGTGGGCGGGGCCGTCCTCCCCCTTCAGAGGCTGAGGCTCGAGTTTAGAGCTTCTCCACGTGCTCCTGGGGCCGCAGGCACCGTTTCCTGGCCGGGTTTGCCAAGCGAGGGTGGAGGCAGCTTCGGGACCGTTGCTCCAACAACTGAACTTTCTCCTCCAAGGCCTCCCGGGAGGGGTGGGCCGGATGGCGCAGCCTCACGCTGGCACCCTGGCTGTTTTCGCAACTCCGGGGAGTGGGGGTGGGGGGGGGGGAGAGCCTGGCTCAGTGTGTCAAGTCCAGACCTGGGCGGCTTCCAAGACCCACAGCGGCAGCAACAGGAACGGCAATTCTCGCAGCTACCATTTGTCGAGCACCTGCTCCGTGCTAGGCTGGGTCTGGGTTAATTTGCAAGGCCACCCATTTGACGAGGGGTCTGGAGAAGACACACAGCTAGCAAGTAGGGACCCTGCAGGAAACCCTGTGGCAAGACGGCGGCAGCTGGGCGGGTGAGGGCACCCTCCTGGTGGCTCTAATGGGAACTGCAACCGGCCGCTGCGGGCTGCTTCCTGCCCTGGAATGTTCGTTGCTTCCCTGCATCCTGAGTCTATGCCAGCCCAGGGTGGGGCTGCAGATGCCAGGCGCCCGGGGAGCAGGTGGCACAAGCCAGGCTGGATGCCCCCCGGGGTTCTGATGGGACTGAGACACACACAAGTCCGCACAACCCGGGTATCACGTGGGCATCACCCCCAGGGTCCCAGGCCCTGCCCCGTCAGGCTCCCAGCTCTTCCTGCGTCCTGCTTTCTCCTCCCCGATCCCGGCCCAGGCATCACTATGTCTACCTCATCTTGCTTCAGTCTCCAGGCCTCCCACTCCTTCTTGGCCTTCCTCCTCCAATGAGATCCTGATAAAGCACAAATGCGACCCTGGTCTCTCTGTCGTGGGACCCTGCGGAGGCTCCCCGTGACCCTGATGAGGTCGAATCTCTCATGGAGTAAAGACTTCGGGTTCTGGCCCTGGCCACCCGGATTCAAATCCTGACTTTACCTGCTGGTTGCCTGCTAAGGGGTCTTCAGAGAGTCACTTCACCGCTTTGTGCCTGAGTTCCCTCACCTGTAAAAGGGGGGGTGACGACACTGCCCACCTTCATTTATCACGAAGATAAAACGAGTTAACGCTCGGAAAGTGCCAGGGCAGTGCCTGCGTGTGTAAGAGCTGGAGGACGTCACCTGTACCTGTGCCGGTCCCATCCCCGGCTGGGCCAGGAGCCTCTTTGTCACTTGTGTGCCTCACGTGCTGTCCTCTTCAGAGCCTGATGATAATGATGGCAGATATTTATTGAGTGTTGCATGTGTCAGGCGCTGACCGAAGCACGGCCAGTGTGTTAACTCACATCCCGACAGCAATCCTGTAGAGAGAATGAAGGCCCAGAGAAGTCAAGCAACTTCCCTGAGGTCACAAAGCAGTCAGCGGCAGAGCGTGCCTGAGCCGCCACTGTGTCGCCCCATAGGTGAGCTTTTGGGTCTCTTCCCTGCTGGTGCCCTGACCCGTGGCCTCTGTTTCAGGTATGGCTCCTACATGGTCTGGAAAGAGCTGGGGGGCTTCTCGGAGGAGGCTGTGGTTCCCCTGGGGCTCTATGCCGGGCAGCTGGCCTTGAACTGGGCGTGGCCTCCCCTCTTCTTTGGCACCCGACAAATGGGTTGGGTAAGTGTGGCCTTGGCCAGTCCTCTTGGTCCCTGGAGATGGCCTGTGGAGGAGTGGCCTTTCCGTGGGGGACATGGGGCATCACATCCTAGACGGAGTGAGGGTCTCGCGACGGGGGCGGCTCATGGTCAGGATCTCTCAGAAGCTCAGGGGGCCGGCAGCCCTCCAGGGCTGCTCCTCCTTCAGTGAAGGGAGCACTGCGGACTCCTGATGGAACCAGATGGGCTGGTGGGCTTGGTTGGGGGGCCATTGTATGCTGAACACGGCGCACCTGGTGATGTGCCTCCCTCACCCAGCAGGGATCGGGCGGGGGTGATCGTTCCCATTTTACAGACGGGAGACGGAGGCACACAACGAGGGAGGGGCTTGGCTGGGTCGCTTAGGGGTGGAACGGAGAGGTGTTCCCTCGATCGCCGCCTGTAAGCGGCCAGCTGGGACGCACGTCTCGTGGCTACGTGAGCCTCAGGCCTCCCTGACCTCTCTGCCCGTGTCTCTGCAGGCCCTGGTGGATCTCCTGCTGACGGGTGGGCTGGCAGGAGCCACGGCCGTGGCCTGGCGTGGGGTGAGCCCACCGGCCGCCCGCCTGCTCTACCCATACCTGGCCTGGCTGGCCTTTGCGGCCGCGCTCAACTATTGCGTGTGGCGGGACAACCACGGCCCGCGCGGCGGCCGGAGGCTCGTCGAGTGAAAGCGCGCCCCGTCCGAGGACTGTGGCTGCCCGCCGGTCAGGTGGTGCCCGTGGTGGTGGCCCTTCTGCTTCCGTGGCCACCGGGCCTGTAGGTGTGCCCGGGTCTCAGCCCCGGGGGCTCACCACCAGCTTCGGAAGTGCTCTAGGCCAAGCTCCTGCCCCAGAAACAGCGTCCTGTGTTTTCCGCACCCGCTCCAAGCAAGCTCTCAGAACGTGGAAGGTCATAAGGCAAATAAAGTTTTTAACCTCCTGGCAGTGGCCCTCTTACTTGGGCAGGGGCTGCTGGCTGCGGGTGGGGGCGGGAGGGACTCATCCTCCTGCGGGATCTGTCCAGGCTGCACCATCCAGACGGGGCTGGACCAGGTCAGTGCTCACCCACGCTCCTCGCGCCTCCCCCCCAGACTCTCTGAGAGGCGGGGTGTCTTGCCTGGCCCAGAGCAGCCTGGGTTCAACCCGGAGCCCACACCGGCTATGCCGCGGCTTGGCTGGCGTCCGGCAGGCTGGGACCTCAGTCCTACCCACTCTCTAAGCCCCCGGGGAGCTCAGCCTGGGGCGTGGGCCCACAGTTGGCCTGGGCCAGCACCTCGGCACCCTCAGCTGGCCTCGGCCGGGATGGGGCTGGGCCTAGAGCTGGGGACACCGCCTGACCTGCCCCTTGGGTGGTGGGACTCATGCCGGCCTCACCCCACCAGAAGCGGCCTCACAAACACCAAATCGGCAGGAGGGCGTGTCAGAGGCAGTAAGGCCTGTGTCCCGGCTGTTGGGAGTCGGTGAAGTTGGCGGGCCCCCCCCTCCCCCCACAGGCAGTCTCCCCCTGGGGCGGTCCCTCTGCTCCGGCTACGAGCTCCCACATTCCGTGTGCGTCCTGCCTCTGCCGCTCGGCCGCCTGGCGCCCGTGACCTGCCGTGCCTTTTGTTGCCTGGTTTTGCTTGTCGATTACCCAAATTGGCAAAACTTTGGTGTTTCGCTCTGTCATCCCGGGAGGCCGGATGCTTTGTGGCCCGTCTCCCCTTGTTCTATCCCCACTTTACAATGTCAGGAAAGTTCGGGGAGAGCCAGCTGACTGCATCGTTCTGAGAGAAGGGGCGGCTGTCTTCCGGGGCCATCGCCCTGCTGCTTACCCTCAGCTCCGGCGGATTTTGGAGCCCAACAGACGATGCCCTGCAGGAACCCGGCAGCCTGGCAGCCGGGAGCACCTTGGCCAGCTCCCCACGCTGCTTTTCTGATGCTCGTGAGAGCAGAGGGGTCAGATGGGGGACTCTTTGAGCATCCTCATTATTTCCGAAGTTCTCCAAGAAGGTCAGGGAGCCCCTGGATGTGTCACAGCCACCCCTGCGCCTGCCAGATGTCCTGCACTGAGCTTTTTTTTTTTTTTTTGTACTTAGCACTTAACTGCACCCGAGACTTCTGCAATCTTTTCCGTGATGCTGGTGCAGGCGATTTTTTGTCCCTTCCATTCACTTGTGGGTCCGTTCATCCCTAGCAATATCCCACACACTTCCTACTGGCCACATACCACGCACGGCCACAAAAATGCCTGGCGAAACAGACGAGAGGCAGATGCACTTTGCCATTTTGTTTGCTGGCTTTCTTGTGATGCTTCCCCCTCCTCGCACCCCCTTCTTCATACACAGCGTTCTCTTCCTTTCTGAGCTGTTGTCATCCACTAGGAACGTCAGGGTGCTGGCAATTTCCACGTTCGTTTAACAGGAAAACCCACACCTCATGGATGGGTCACGTCCTTCTGGGCTGTGCTCTTTGCTGGAGCTACTTCATGCCGTTGAAATCTTAAATCTGGGCGTTTGTCTCCTTCTGCAGCTGACTGGCCATAAAGGACACAAGGCCATTCCCGCAGCCCAGGAGGGCTCGGCCGACCGTCCGCAGGGGCACAGCAGTGACTGTGGGTGTGAGCTGAGCACTTTAACGTGTGGTCGGCCACTCTGAACCCCACAAGTGGAAGCCTCGTCTCTGGTGCTAAGAGGTTCTCCTAAACTGGCGCCTCTCCAGGAGAGCGCCACCGAGTCCGGGGGTGTCACTGTGGCCACGGAACATCACAGAGGGTCTTTCTAGATGTCACTATGAGCATCTTAAGCTTCACCTTTCGGATTTGTGTGGCTCTGTGGAACATTGGTACAACTGACACCACGGCTGTGGCTCCCCGGTCAACTCCAGATGTCCTGCGCTTACAAATTCTCCGTTTTGATGAATTCTCAATGCAAACAAAAGGACTCCAGGGAAGATAATACCAGAAAGAGGCATTCCCGGGGATAAGAGCCGTCTCCACGGCAAGCGGTCTGGGCTTCAGGGACGGTGGAGGCCCTGCTTGATGCCCTTCCTTGGGGGTTGTCTGCGTTTCACTGATCAGAGATGCGAGGACAGCGAGAGTGGGGGACAGCCCATTTATAATTAAGGAAAGTCTGGATCACAGGGTCTTCTGATCCCAGCTGTGCCTGGCGGAGTGTCCGGGTAATCAGGTTTTAAGTGGACTGGGAATGAGCGGGACTGCCACCCCTGATAGGCAGCTGGATGAACAACCCGGTGTGAGTGCCCACCCCGAGGGGTGCAGGAGGCCCCTTGCAGGGCACGCTGGGGAGGGGACCTCTGCCTTCCTGTCGTCAGCTCCATCACCACCAGGGGGCGTCGCTGCGCAGGCTAGCGGCGCTCACGGCCCTCCTGATACTCTGGCCGCCCTAAGAGCAGTTAGGGTCTCCTCTCACCCCCGTCCTCAGGGTGAAAAAACGGGCAGAAAGAGACTCCCATTGCCTGAGGCCCCAGAAGTGTGTGCCGGAGCCGGGGTTCAGGGCTCGCGCGAGGACAAGGCTCCTGGGCGTTGCCTGTGATGCGCCTCAGCTCCATGTCTGTCCCCACGGCGCTCCGCTCCGCAACGGAACCGGTGCTGGGAAACCCAACTTTGGGTTAGGAACCTGCTGTGGTCTGAGTGTCCCCCCCCCCCCGAATCCCTGTGTTGGAATTCTAAGCCCCGATGTGATGGTCCTAGGAGGCGGGGCCTTCGGGAGGCCTTTAGGTCACAAGACAGAGCCCTCATGAGCGGGATCAGTGTCCTTACAAGAGACCCCGCAGAGCTCCCTTGCCCCTTCCCACCTGTGACCAGGAAGAGGGCCCTTATGACACCATAGCCGCCACCCCCTGATCCTGGGCCCCCCCCCGGCCTCCGGAACCGCAAGGAAGGAAGTCCTGTTAAGCCCCCCAGTGGGGATATCTGGTCACAGCAGCCCAGACGGACCGGGATGGGGAACCTGGAAACCTCACCGCGATCTCGTCTCTCCCATTTTTCAAAGCGCCAGTCTTGGCATTTTGGTTTTCTTCCACAGCCCAACAGGCAAACGGCTGACAAGCTGCGCCAGACCTGTGGTTCCAGGGCCTCCCAAGAGAAAGCGAGGCCAGGGTAGAGAAGGCATACTTTATTGTGATACGAATCGAGTCAAGGAGAGGACGGGACGCCAGCGGCCCTCCAGGGCGACGACCCAAGACGAGGTGCCCTGCTCTCGACACCTGTGCGTGGCTGGAAGGAAGGGGCGTCCCCCCGGCCGACAGGCTGAGGTCCTGGGTGACAGAGGCCGACAGACACAGCCAAGGAGACGCAGAGATGGAGGCACAGTCAAGTCCAGTTTCGCCACGAGGATCACTCTTGGCTTCAAAACGAAAGCAGCTCCCCGCTCCCCGGGAGGCGGACTGGCCCCCCTGCCCTGTCAGCGGGGCCTGGGCATGCTGCGGCTACATACAGGCTGGCGTCGGACTCCAGGTTTCGGAAACAAAAGCATGGGAAGGACAAGAAATTTCAATTTACTCCCGTAAGTGAAAAACTAACAAAAACCCAACATTTTGACTCTAGACTCTGGTGGAAGACGACATCGAACTATGGCGTGAAGTTCTCCCTGGAATCATCTTTGTCGGCTCTCCACTGCCTGGTGCCCTGCTGCCCACGCTTGTCCCCGAGGCCCCTCGTCAGGGAGTCCCAGCCGACGTCGGACGAGGGGGAGAGCGCTGCTGTGCCTGGCGGGCGGCGAGGTCTGCGGGGGCCACGGAGGTGGAAAGGACGGCCTGCTTTTGCCAAATGGAAAGGCAAGAGCGATCACAGGCGGCGGGCATGAGAAGCTTGCCGGTAAAGGTTTTGGTCGAGGTTGGGGAACAAGAAGGCTGGCAGGTTCCCAGGGGTTTTGGGGACACAGGGGTGCAGCGGGGGACCCCGACGCCCTGCCCTGGGGGAGCCACGACGCACAAGCAGCATCTGGAGAAGGAGCCAGCCTGGCCCCGTTCATGTTTGGGCTCCACAGGTGCTTCCGGGGAAGCCTGTTGGTGGGGACGCCTCGTCACGCTCCCCAGAACCCGTCTTCCGCCGACACCCTGGAAACACGGCAGCCTGGGAACCAAACTCTTTGGAAAAGCCTTTGGCTGAGCAGAGATGGCGGCGAGGGGACTGTGCACGGGGGCCTGGCACTCAGCCCCAGGGGACACTGTGACCGGCCCTGCTCCTGAGTCAGGAGGCAGAGGAGGACCCTGAGCCCCCAGGGGCGGTGCTGGGGCCAAAGCTCGAAGGTGAGGCTTGTCCGAGGGAGGACGGGGAGGAGGACTCTGCAGAAGCGGCCCGGGGAGCGGAGGCTGGAGGACCCAGCCTCAGCAGGACCCGCGGACACCTAGACCAGGCGGCTGACGTGGCAGTTGCTGGGCTGGTCCAGGTACAGGGTGCTGAAGACATCGTTGAAGAAGGTCGGGTGGTACCTGCAGGCTCGCTCGCAGTCCGGGTTGAAGTTCACCTCCAGGATCTGTGGCTGCATCACCCGCCTCCCTGACGGCGCAAAAGCAAGGGCACCTCACTCCCGGGAGGGTGGCCTGGGCCCTGGCCGCTGGGGCCTCGGGGCTTAAGGGCCCTTTCCTTTCGAGCTTCCCCCCGACACCACAGCCCACCGCCCTTCCTGCCTGCGCTCTGCCCTGGGGACCGCCACCCCTTGGTGGTGCACCCCCCAGACCCGACCTCCCGGCGAACGTGAGGCAGAGTACAACCCGAGGGGCACCGACCGACAGGGGCAGGGAAGCGGGGACGCTGGCAGGGGGAGGGCTGGACGATCGTCTTTGGCTAAGTGGAGAGGGCGTGGTTTGGATTACAGGGCGGGGTGGGGGGGGGGCCTCACCGTCTGGACGGTCATCCCACTTGAGCATGAGGTCGATGGCATACACAGCCCGGGATGAGGCATAGTCGCAGAGGCCCAGGGGCGGTGGCTTGGCACATGCCGCTTGGAACAGCTCCGTGAAGGCCTGGAAGATCTCACCCTGGGGACGGGGGAGGTAGGGCTTGGGGGACCGCGTGGCTCTGTGGCCGGGACCAGCCCCCAGAGCCGCTTTTGACACGGGCTCCCTGCCTCCACGTGGGCTGCGGCCCCAAATGGCCCAAGACCCCTCCTCCTGCAGCCTTTGCGTCTCCGCACCGGCCGCCCCCTAGGACACCGGCCCCTCGCTCGTGGGTCCGACTACTGCAAAGCAGCCGGTCTCCTGCCTCAGAGCCCCCTGCTGCCCTCTGCACCGAAGCAGACAGAGCAGCACCAGAAGCAGCTGTTCTAAGAGACGGAGCCCAGCCTGTGTCTCCAGCCGTGTCCCTGCTGTCCCCTCAGGTTTGCAACTTCTGGGGCAGGTAGGGCCTATTGCCATCAGGCTGTTCCCATAGTGCCCCGAATCCCCTCCAGAGCACCCCACAAGGTCTAGAGTGGGAGGAGGGTTGCAGCTTACACCATCTCCTTCCCTAGTCTCGGTGGGAGGAGCAAAGACCCCCACCCGCCCGATGCCGGCCGGTGAGGGCAAGCCCCAGCCTCTGCGGCTTTGCTCAGGACTCACCTGGACGCTCTTCCAGGGGAATTCTGGGTATTGCTTCTCAAACTCAGGGATGAACTCATCATAGTGCACCTGTGACAGACACAGGGACCGTCACGCTCTGCCCGGGGCCTCCTCTGGGCCGGCAGCAGGGAGGCCTGCCCCACCTTAATTTGGAGCCTCTGACTCTCGCCGGGGCCACGTGTCGGTGCCAGCCGCCTATCCAGCACCCCCACCTCTGGGCACAAATGGAGGCAGGAGGCAGTCTGAGCTCTGGATCTTACTATAGACTCAGGACAAGCAGATTTACTTGTCCGAGCCTCAGTGTCACCGTCTGTAAAACGGGAGGATGCTCCCTGCCCGGCACTTATTTGCAGGGCTCTCGTGAGGCTCAAGTGAGACGCTTAATGCTGAGGGGTCAGCAGACTGCAAGGCCCGGGGGGACACAGCACCACGCCGGTCTCCATGCACGGGGGGCAGAGCTTGTACCCGCATCTGCAGGGCCCAGGCCGGAGCTCACCGCTCAGCACCAGCTCAAAGTGCCTGGGGACGGCAAGATCTCCCCAGGCCAAGGCTTCACCCCAAACACACCTGCGTGAGCTGGCAGTAGGCTCAGGCTTCTTCCTGCAAAGGACGAGCCAGGGTGGGCTCATTCACATCCTGTTGGACATGTGTCCCCGCACACAGGAGCTTCAGGGGAAACAGGACCCTTGGGGCATCACACAGTATACAGGGCGGCCCTCGGTTGTCTCAGAGACAACTTCCAACCGTGTCCTAGGGTCCCATGAGGGCTCAGGGTCCCAGGCGCCGGCCGCCAACACAGCCCGGGACCAGAAGCAACCGCTGGGCGTGCACGTGGGCAAGGCCACTCCGGTCGCACAGTCATGGCGAGGCGTCTCCGGGAGTGTTCAATGCAGCACGGTCGTGAATAGTGAACACCGCACGTGGCCCAAATGTCTATTAGCAGGTGAGTGACGAGCCCATCCCGGGGACAAGAACGCCCCCAGCCGCATTCAGTGATAATGACGGATCTACACACACGATGCTCGACAACGACAAAAGCCACAGAAGGATTTGCTCCATGGCGTTTACACACAGACTCATATAGTACGTGCAAAACAGCCCTTTGAGTGATTTTGGGAGGTACGCACGCTGAAAAGAATGTGCCCGGGAAGGATAATCACCCCTTTCAGAGGAGTGGCTCCTTGCGGGAGGCAGGGCAGGGAAGGCCACCTGCAGGCCTCGGGCTGAGCAAGGGTGCGTGAGTGCCCGTGCCCTACTTCCTGCCTGCCTCAAACAGCCGTTACCCAGCGCGCAGGTCAGGGAACAGGGAGGGCCTCCGGGACGAGGCAGCCTCTCTCTCCTCCCCTCCTTCCTCCACCCAGAGCCAGCCTCTGCCTCCGCCCAGGCCACGCCCACCTGGCCAGGTGCACTGCTGGCCGGCTGGGGTGTGATGCCCTCACCTCGAAGGGAGCCTTGCCCTGATGTCCCCTTGCTCACGGTGCCCAGATAGCACAGGGCACGGAGGATCCAGGCAGGGTCACAGGCCAGCAACAGCAGCAGCCGGCCTTGGGGTGAGGGTGGCGGCACGTGACATGCACCCCGTGCCTCCCCACCCCCACCCGCCCTTGTGCCGAGCAGATGCTTCCAGGGGAGACCTGCAGGCGACCTGCCGCAGGGCCCGGGGAGGCCGCGGGCACCTCAGACAGAGCTGCGGGGGTGCCGTTCTGAGACTGACACAGGTCCCCCAAGTCCGCTCCTCTGACCGTCTACACAGCCTGCCCAGAGGACAAGCCGATGGGTGTGGGTCTGCACCCGCCGCCCCGGTCTCTACCTGCTTCAGCACCACCTCCGGGTCGTAGTTCATGACAGTGAAATGTTTCTCGTAGTCGTCCAGGTCATCGAGCGCGAAGGGCCTGCGGGAGGAGCGCGCGGACGCGGGAGGGTCCTGAGCGTGGCCGCGGCCGAGCAGGGACAGTGCCCTGAGCGAGCCCGCCGGACGCCTGTCCCCCCATCGGCGCGAGGGGCGGCCCCGCGGCCCCACAGAGCTTGGGTCAGAGCGAGCGATGAGCTAACCGTGAGGACGCCCCGACGGCCCGGACACGTCATTGCGAGACTCTGGGGTCGGTGCCTGTTCCGCAAGGACCGTCCCCAGCGGTGGCTGAGGCAGGCAGGGCAAGAGCCCCCGCCATTTACCAGCTCAGCGGGCCACCTGCCGGGCGCGCGGTGGGGGAGCAGCCCAGGGCAGGCTTTCTGACCCCCGAGGAAATGAGGGGCCCCGCTACCCACCCCCCAGCCAGTCCCCCAGTTACCGGTTGGAGAACCGCAGCCAGAACACGTCGTACACGAACAGCGTCAGGGGCTTCACCGAGCGCAGCAGCACGACATAGCGGATGTCAAACTTGACCTTCCCCACGTCTTCTCGCAGGAATAAGACTGGACTTTCAATGTATTTGGACACGACCTGGAGGACACAGACGCGGGGTCGCGGGCGGGCTGTCACCTCCCCTGGGCCAGGACCCAGTGCCCGGAGGCACCCCAGCCTCGCCCCATCCGCGTCCGTCCTCACTGGCTGCGGGCTCGTGCTTGCGGCACGTCTGCACGCCATCACATTTCCTGGGGACGCAGGTGCGCTCCTGCGCCGGTCCCGGGAGCGGGCCGATTCCCGTCCTGGGGTCCACGGAGGCGCGTGCACCCTGCATCTGGCTTCTTCCTCGGCCTTTGCACACCCTGTCCAGGCTGTGGCAAGTTTTGTACCCTAAGCTTCACTTTAACCGAGGGAAAGGATCCCACCAGTTTTTGGGTTTTGAAAACTGAATACAAATCCTCAGCCATAATCCCGCCGACTCCCCGTCCGCTGTCTGGAATCCCTGCGACAATCATCCCTGTGGCGCGCTTTCCTTGGCTTCCGCCCAGACGCGCTGCGTCTCACAAAGCCCCCGACGCTGCCCCTGTGCTGTGTGTCCCTGCAGCAGCCTCGTCCGGGGCCCCGAGGGGCTCCCTGGCCTGGCCACCTGCCCCCTGCTTGGCGGTCACTCCTGGTGCAGCACGTGGGGACTCTGAGGTCAGACACACCAGGGGCAGCTCCGAGCAAGGGCTCCCCCATGTCACCCGGACAGTCACACAGCCCTTCCCTGCCGGCCAGGCCGGTGGAAGGAATGGAGTGTGGGCTTCAGAGACACCCGTCAGCTGAGTGACCCAACACCAGGACCCGCCCGCACCCAGGCCCTGACACGCGAGTCCCCTTTGCCCCACTGACTCGGTGGCCAGCCGGTGCACTCAGTGCCCCTCGCCCCCGGAGTGCCAAGGCCCACCTTGGGGGTGCTCTCGCGGTGCCGGATGACGCTGTGGAGGCTCCTGGTGATGTGGGTGTCGAGGCTGCGGGCCAGGTTCCAGGGCTTGCAGATCCAGTGGTTGTCCTGGCCCCTGAGAGCATATGGGGTCGGCTGGGCTGCGCCCCGGGCCCACCTTCCCAGGCAACGTCTCCCCAGGACCGTGGCAGCCCTAGGAAAGGGGCACCCAACCTCCCGCAGGGAGCAGTGGCAGGTGTCACAGAGGGGGCGTTAGGGGCCGGACCTCAGGGAGCAAGGAGGAGTTCGCTCAGCAGGGGCGTGGAGAACTCCCCCGGCAGTCACGGCCGGCTGCGGCACCGAGGCCACGGTCAGCGCGAGGCCGAGGCGCGGGCCGGGGGGCCGGTGAGGACGGGTACAGGTGGGGTGGGGGCTGTAGGGACGGGGCGCATGTAGGAGTCTCCGCCTGGAGGGGGCTCTTACCGCCTCTCCCGCTGCTGGAAGTAGCTGACGAACTGGGGCAGCTCGGTGCGCAGGTTGAAGGTACGGGGCAGCCAGGCTGGGCCCTCGGGGCCCCCCGCCCGGCGCGCGACGGAGGCCAGGCAATCCTTCACGGTCAGCAGGTTCTCGCAGGGGAACTGGTTCAGCAGCACGTTGGGCCTCTCCTGGCTGAGCCTCCTGGAGGGCCGAGGGAAATGCGGGCAGCTCGGGGTGGCGAGGGGACTCGGCCTGGCTGGCGGGGGGCGGAGGGGGGCTCACCTGTAGTCCTTGAAGTGGGAAAAGTTGTAGAGAATGTCCGCGTCCGCCTCGCTCTGGGTAAAGGTGAAGCGTGGGTGGGTGAGGTGGCTGAGCACCTGCTGAACGTCCGTGTAGACCCTGTAGGGAGAAGTCGGGCTGAGCCGGGCCCCCGCCTATGCTCGCCACACCCCTGCCAGTTGGGGGCGCCCCGCCCGGGGGCTGATGTTAAGGAGGACGCGGCTGGGTGTAAATTCGACCCTGAGGTCCCAGCGCGGGCCCTGAGGGCGGACAGCCAGGGTCAGACCCCAGCCCCTCTGCTTGCCTGCCGAGGGTGGGGCAACCACACACCTACCTGTGTGACCCCAGGTCCCCCCGTAAGATGGGATCACAGCCTAGCTCACACTCGTCACTGGGATGAAACGGGCTAACCCGAGTGTTTAACAAATGCAGGCTTTCCTCCCACGTGGAAGCAGGAAGGATGGACACACGAAGAACCCTGCCCTCGGAGAAGGCAGCTGGTGTCCTGGTGCCTACGGGTGAGCGTGTGGCCCAGACAAGTGTCCTGGATGTAGCCCTGCTCCACACCAGTGCTCACTGCTACCTGCCTGGCCCTCGCTGGCCCCGGGCAGAGGTGAGGACAGAGCCTGGGAGCCCGGTTGCGGGGTACGGCAGAGACAGAAGGCAGTTAGTCTGTGGCTGGACCAGGTTTGCGTAGACCGAGGGCTGGGCCCCACCTCCGAGCCTGCCCTACACCGGGGGGGTGGGGGGGTTCGGCACTGACTTTTACACCCTCACCTGTACATGGAGTACCTGCTTCCCCCTGGGGTCCAGCCTGCACCTGCCAGCCTTGCATAACCCGCCGGCCCACCCCTGCAGACCCTCCTGGGCGCCCTGCGCCTTCACTGTCCGCACAGGCTTCCTGCCTTCCGGAGGGGCCGCTGCGCGCAGGCCTGGCTATGACTTCACCCCAGGACACCCCCTCACTTTTCACGGTGCTCTCTCTGTGATCCTCAGACTCTGTGCCTAACACGTCTGTCACTGCCATGTCGCCAGGAGACGGCAGGCTTCCTGAGCGCCTCCCTGTGCCAGGCGCTGTCCTAGGGGTTGTGGGAACTCGGGGGAGTGAGGGAAGTCTCATCACGAGCCGAGAAGGGAGCTGCGCACCTGAAGACGTGGTCACGGGGATACGCCACCGGACTGATGGCGAGCGGCAGCTTCTCCTTGTTTTCCTCCAAAATGGCCTGGAAGGAAAGCGCCGAAGGTGGAAACAGACCCTCGAGAAAGGGAGCACGTGAACACGCCCCCCGGCCCCCATCCTGGCACATCGGGGTTTGAGATCTCAGGGGGCACACTCAGACCCCAGCCAGAGCCAGAGCCCTCTGACCACCCTGCCCCGGGATTCTGGGCCTCAAGGCCCCACAGGTGCCGGACTGCCCGTCTTGTGTCAAAAAGAAGAACCTTCCCGAGGCTCTCTCCAAATCACAGGCAGCTGAGAAGACGTCAGGCCCGTCCTGGGAGGCGGCTGCCCGGTCCCAGCGGAGCCCCGAGGTGCCGCTGGTGGTTTAAAACACCCCCGCGCTCAGCAGCCCTGCGGAGGGGGCCCACGTGGCCGGGCGGGTGAGCGTCGTGGAGGCAGGTCCTCAGCCCCATGGAGCCTCAGCTGACAGCCTGGCTATGCGAGCGGGGCTCCGAGCCAAAAGCTCCCCCGACGCCTGTTCCACAGACAGTGGGGGTGAGATTACAAACGTCTGCTGTGTGAAGCTGCTGTCTTCGTGTCCCTTCTTATCCAGTGACAGCTAACTAATACCGGCTACCCCAGGCCTCAGGGCTCAGGGCCCAGGCCGATCTAGATGGTCAAATGGGGAAAAGCAACCAGGGGGTGACAGACAACCAGAGGTTGGCCCCATCGCCTTTTCCTGGGCAGTAGAGGGCATCCCAAGGAAAAAAAAAACCCTAATTCGTGAGTGCAAACTCCACTCTGCAGTCTTAGCTCCTGAGCCCTGAGGTCGGAAGGCCACGTCACCTGCTTGCTTGCCCGCTGAACAGCCTCACCACCAGGAGGAAGTCTTCATCCCTAAGCGATTCTTAAGCCTTCCCCCCTTGCATTCACTTGTTCACTAAGCACCTACTACGTGCAACTATCCTACGAGGCTCGGAAACTCGCCTCAAACTCAACATGAGTCATCACCGTGATCGCACAGTTTTCCGCAGGGACGGTTCGACCACCACTGGCTTACACGGAACCCACCAGAAAGGTGCCGATAGTTCCGTCGTTATGGCCTAGTCTCTCCCAAGCAACAGCGCGCACGGAATCGACACCACCACGCGGCGCGTGCCATCCCCACTCTTCCTGACTTGTCTACTCCTTCCCACGATCCTCTGAGGCGCTCAGTGAGTGTCTGATGTGCCAGTGTGGGCTGGGAAATTTCCACACACTGGGGCGAGGTTGGAAGCCTCTGCCCACAAGCTATCGGGCACCCCTGGTATTGGAGCCCAGCTCCCCCACCAGCTGTGTGACCGTTTGCAAGTTACTCAACCTCTCTGTGCCTGTTTCCTCATTCTCAGTGAAATGGAGATAGAGACGGGACCTTAAGGCCTACTGTCGTGAGGATTATAGTCAAGCATACCCATAGGTGCTAACCACAGGCTCACTCGTGGCCTGGTTTCCAACTGGGACCAGCCAATGGGAAGCAGTGGTGGGAGATCAGAGGGCAGGGGAGGGAGGAGAGAGGGGCCAGGGGGTCTTCCCTGCCCAGCCCTGCCTGGTCTGGTAGTGGCTATGTTCCTAGAGGCTCCCCCTTTCCTCCCCTGCCCTGGGCCTCCCCGACCCCGACTCCCTAATTTGCCCAAGAGGCCGCCACAGAGCACCTTTGTTGCTCGTAACAGTGACGCCAGTGACTAGTTGCGGAGGGCCTACTGTGCGCCAGAAAACGCGCCTTGCAGTGTTCGAGTCCAGCGTCTTCGTGTCGGGGGAGGAGGAAACGGTACCGAGTGGGGATCTGTAACCAAGCCGCATGGCCCACGCTGTGCCCCCCAGTCCCCGGCGAGGAGTCCCCGAAAACGAGGAGGAGCAGCACGGACGACCAGCAGCCCCAGCTCTCTGATCGCCTGAGAGCATGGTTCCCAGCAGCCGGCCCCTGGGGTCTGGGCTCAGGGCTGGCAGCTCCTGCTCCACTGCCTGGGCTCTGAGCCCGTCTCTCCGGCACGCCCAGACTCTCCGCTGCCCCCCACACTAGCCAGCTGGCGCTCAAGAACATTGGGTGACTGAAGAACATTCCAGAAGCCACCAAGCAGGGAGGTCCAGGGCCGGAGGGGGACGGTCACACCTGGTAGTGCTGGTCCGGCGGCTCGGGCGTGGAGGAGCTGACGTCCAGCATGTCGGCGGGGACCCAGGGCAGCAGCCTGCACCTGCGGATCAGAGGGTCCGCCTCTCCGTAGGCAAAGTCTCGGGTCACCTCCTCTGCATCAAGACACGTGGCCCATCAGGAGGCAGCGGGAAGCCAGGGCCGGGGCCCATCCCTCAGGGCGGGCGGGGGTCGGACTTACCGCCCGTGTCCAGGTCCCTCAGGGGCCACAGCAGCGTGTAGGCCACCTGCTGGGGCATGTAGAAGAAGGGCGCGGTGGCAAAGCTGGGCGTGTCCGAGTGCTGGATGCGCGAACCAAACTCGTCCATGATGTACCACACGGGCACCTTCTCCTCGGCCGTCTGTAGGCGGAGCACACACAGCAGCCTGCGTCCACCGGTCCGCCTGCCTGCCCCCTTCTGTGGCACATCCTCTCTCCCACCCGCCCATTCACCCAAACGGCGGCCCGTCTACACCCAGCCCCCAGAGCCTGGAGCGACTCTCACATGCACCTTTAACCGGGGGCCTCCTGGGCCCGCTGCAGTGGTCGCCTGTGTGGGACAGGTGTTAGACCACGGCTGCATGGATGTGTCTGGCTTTGTGCGTGTGGCAGGGAGAGAGCGAGGGAGGCTCCTCGGAGGAGGGAACATCTAAGCTGAGACCCTGAGAAACAACTTTTGTCTCTTTCCAAACTAAAAGTGGCAAGGGGCTGGAGTGTGAGGGTGAGTCTGGGGATGCTGGGGGGGAGGGGTGGTCATGACAGCAGGGACTCGACTCTTCTGGAGTCAGTGAGGAACAACTGAGGGCTTTCACGGGGACGGGACAACAGAATCTGAAAGCATCACGAAACAGACAGCCAAGTCACGGAATTCAAGTCTATGGTCAGAGAGGGGGTGGTGTCCCACGAGCTCAAAGGCCCCCAGATACACGGGTCCCCAGTGCTGGGTGGCCCAAAGCAGAGTAACAGGCCCACGATGAAGCCGCAGGGAATGAGGGACCCCACGGAGAGGAGTCTGCTCACCCCAGGGTGACGGCTCCTGGGGCCGGGTCCTGGCTCTCCTGGGCTGCCCCTGACGGCCCAGGGCAGTGAAGGCCCCCGTCCCTGTCCGTCGCCCGCCTCCCCCAGGTCCAGCTGCCTGCTCACCCCGTGGGACAGTTGGTAGGTCTGGTTGAACCGCCACATCTCCTCCAGCACCAGGTCCACAGCCTCCGCGCTGGGCAGCTCGCCGTGGAACTCGACGCCCATCAGGCTGGCCATGCGGTGCAGGAGCCCGGGCACCTGCTGCAGCTGCTGACGCGCGTGCTCCACGCGGCACGTCCAGGCGTGGTCGATGAGGAAGATGCTGCAGGCACAGACCAAAGGGGGCCGTGAGGCTGCCCCACGGGCGCGGCAAGAAGGGCAGGACAGAAGGGGCCAGCAGGAGATGCTGAGGAGGGAGAGGCCTGCAGCGGTGGCCTGGGGAGGTTTCTCTCCCTCTTCCAATTCTGAAAAAGCCACCGGGGTCCCCGCATCCCATCCGTTGGACCTTGCCTCCCATCAGTAGGACCCTGCCTCATATCCGTGGGTCCCAGCCTCCCATCAGTGGGAGATTCTGCCTCCTACCAGTGGGTCCCTGCCTCCCATCAGTGAGACCCTGCCTCCCATCAGTGGGAGATCCTGCCTCCCATCAGTGAGACCCTGCCTCCCATCAGTGGGAGATCCTGCCTCCCATCAGTGGGTCCCTGCCTCCCATCAGTGAGACCCTGCCTCCCATCAGTGGGAGATCCTGCCTCCCATCAGTGGGTCCCTGCCTCCCATCAGTGAGACCCTGCCTCCCATCAGTGGGAGATCCTGCCTCCCATCAGTGGGTCCCTGCCTCCCATCAGTGAGACCCTGCCTCCCATCAGTGGGAGATCCTGCCTCCCATCAGTGGGTCCCTGCCTCCCATCAGTGGACCAAATGAGACCAAACATACAACATGCTGACCACACACCGTGTACTTGTGTTTCTGCCGATTGCTATTCATCACTGTAACAACAAGTGAGTTCAACTGGATTTGGAACTGCTGCACAGGTGTATGCCCCCCTCCTCGCTACCTGCAGGCCCGGCACACGGCAGGTGCTCCGCAAAGGCAAAAGCTGCCCACGGCGGAAGGCCAGCGGCAGGCAGCTGTGCACAGAGGCCGTCACTCGGAGCTCACTCACGCGTGCCGGGGGCTTCAGGGCACTTCCTGGGAAAGCCCGAGGCCTTTTTGTGGGAGAGGCTTCAAGTCTCCACACATATGGACAGCTGTGCCCCGTGTGGTCCCGTCCCCCTGGAAGAGCCCAGAGGGGCGTGGCTGCACGGCCCTCACACACGGCGGTGGGAGCGCGTTGGAGGGCCAGGCAGGCATCCCTACCGCGCCACGGGGCCCGCTGGGCCAGGACGCTCCGAACACACAGGCGTGTGGTTTGCCTGCCGGGCCACACGGCCCTCACCTCCATTCCCTTGAGGAGATGAAAGGAACAGCAAACGCTCCGGTGTTTCCTCTGGGCGGCAAGATCAGCAGTGTTTATTTCATTGTGCTTGTGGTACTTTTTGTTTGCGTACCCGGCAAGAGATGGAGATTTATCCTTGCCCTTGTGCGCAGGGGATACGACCGTCGGATGCAGGGCACCCAGCCGAGCTTCAAGGTGGGATACCTGGGGGTGGCCCCGGGCAAATGCTCACCAGGGGGGCTGGACACAGCACATATGGAGAGAGGATGAGGTTGGAACCCAGCAATCAGAGGGGATTCACGAGGCTCTAAAGGGAGAAAGGCCCAGGAGCAGGGAGGGCTGTGGAGCTGAAACCAATGTCCGGAGCTCCAAGCCCAGGACTCCGCCCGCATCCCCTCCTGAACCTGCCCGGTGGCTGCCGGGCCGGGGCCCCAGAGCGGCACGGCCGGGAACAGAGCAGGTGCATGCGGAGGCTGCTGCGCTGAACTTGACGCGAGAGGTGAGTCTGCAAGTTTCTGAGCGAGAGAGCGTGTGGGTGGTGGCGCCTGGCTGCTGTCATGACCTGTGTGGCCTCTCCCGCCCCCTCACAGGCTGGCGAAGGAGGCCAGAAAACCTTTGCAGAAGAAGAGGCCAGTCAGACCCTTCCCGGACACAGAAGACCCTGTCCCTACGGACACAGGGGCCCGGTGACCTCGAGAGGCCGGCAAGTTTCCTCCTTAAGGTTCCAAGAAAGTGCGGCGGACGGGCCCGCCATGGCTGACGACAGCTTCTCTTGGTCCCTGGGAGGCAGGAGTCCTGGGTTCGGTCTGAGCTCCGCCCCATCTACCCTGTGGCGCTGGGCCCTGGTGCCCCCCGCCTGAGAAGCCAACCAGACCACAATGCTCACAGTCCGGGCATAAAGCCCTGGGAGAACCTGTTTATGTTTCCTGGGCTCCACCCAGAGACCCAGATCCCGTAGGACCGGAGACAGGCCTTCAGAGAAGGGCAGGCTCACGGGTAAGGCTGCCTTGCACCCACACACACGCTCTGAACCAGCTGGCGAAGAGGCCAGTGCCCGGCACACAGGAAACACTAGTGCCTGAATTTACCGCTTCTGGCCTCGGTGACCCCCTAGGAAGAAGCCCATCCTGAGGGCCACGGGATGGACGACGGGCGTCTGGCCTGAGGCTCCTACCTGTTGGGGTTGGCCGCCTGGAGCCCGTTCTCGCTGGTCACGATGACCTTGTAGCAGAGCTCGCTGCCGGGGTTGGGCTTCTTCCTCCGCGCTTCCCGGGCTGCCTCG
This sequence comes from Leopardus geoffroyi, assembly GCF_018350155.1. NCBI lineage: Eukaryota > Metazoa > Chordata > Mammalia > Carnivora > Felidae > Leopardus > Leopardus geoffroyi. The sequence goes on from NC_059341.1 coordinate 136,676,659, forward strand.
CCCTCACTCTCCTCCTCCACCTCCTCCACTTGCATGATCCCGAACATCTCCCCGGCATCAAAGACCTGGGGCCACAGCAGGCGTGTTGACGGGCTACCCACCATCCCCCTCCCCCTCAGCCTCAAGGACCAGCTAAACCCCTCGGGAGAAGCAGCACCTATTTATTATCCGACTACCCATCTTACAGGTGGGGAAACCGAGGCTCCTAGAAACCAGTCAGGACTGGGACCTAACCGCCGTCACCAGCTATTGTCCAAAGTCCCTCAGCCCAGGACACCCGGTCTTGGAGGTAGGGCTGCATGTACGGGGCGGAACCCTATCTAGTCTGGTCTTTACTGCGCAAGGAGAGGAGTCCTGAAAGGCAGTGGGTGGCCCCGGTCACGTCAGAAGTGAACGTAAGAGGTGGGGTCTTGGTGGCAGGGGATCCCACCCCAATTCCACCAGAAGAGCCAATCCTATACCAAGGCAGCTGAGGCAATCCAGAAGGAAACAGGTGCCCTGGAGCCTCCCACAGCCACCACGCCTGCCCAGACAAGAGGCAGTCTGGGTCTGCACAAAGCGGGGCCTTGGCCTGTGGTTGGAAGATAAGGGCCCGGGTCCTTAAGTTTCCCTGCAACGGACAGTGCCAGCCCTGTGCAGCCAAGTCAGCCCTCTCCTGCGTGCTCTGGAGCCAGGCTGCCCCCTGCAGCCACACTCACGCACCGTGTCTGCCACGAGTTGGCAAGGGGCCTCAGGGTAGATTCTGGAGCCAGCCTATGGGGCCTTGGACAAGTCACTGAACCACCGTGCCTCAGTTTCCCCATCCCTCCCACGGGAACATCAGAACCTGCCTCAGAGGGCTGTTGGAAGGATTAAATGATTAAGACACGAAAAGCTTAGAAGCGCCTAAGCCCGGCAAATGACGCAGAAGCACTTGCTGTCATCACTGCACTTTGGAGACCAGTCTCTCACCAGGGAGGAAGGCATCCTCTGCCTTCCAGGAGAGCTCAGTGTTAAACCGATAGAACAGTGCACGGTAGGTCCCTGGCACAGAGCAGGGACTCCACGAAGGCCAGTTCTCCCCCCAAACCTACTTCTCATGACTCTGACAGAAAAAAACTGCATTCCCAGCAAAGAGAAGCCAGCTACCTATTCAGGCACAAGCAGCTTTTTTTTGTGCTGGGCAGGTGGGCACTTTGGGGTGTGAACGTGGACCCCTCATGATCTTGCCTAGGGAGCTGGCAGCCGAGTGGCACAGAGGAGTAAGGTCGGGCCGTGTGACAGGCCCAGGTAAATGGTGCTGGGGCCTGATGGGAGGGGAGGGTTCAAGGGGGGGAAGCTGTGGCTAGGGGTGGTGGTCAAAGGACCCCAGGCAGGGGGGCACAGAAGCTGGGGGGTAGGGAAGGCTGTGGAACCAGCCAGGCTCCTTGGAAGACAAGGGGAGCTGCCTCAAGCCAGGCTCCCTAAGCTGTCTGAGCCTGGGGAAGGCTGCCACCTTCCTTCCAGCACAGAGCTGCTCAAAGGACTGGAATTCACACCCTGGGTTTCAATCTAGAACCCTAACTCCTATGCGAAGGAGGGGCAAAGTGGGGCAGTATAAGGCCTGGGGATAGAGGGCCTGCCTTTGGTGGGGGGTGACCATGATCCCTTCTGGGTTCAACTACAGAAGGCCCTAAGGGTGTAATGAAGGGTGTGGTCTTGCAGCCAGGAAGTTCCTGCCGGCAGCGGGAGTTGCAACTTATTTTAAAACACTCCCCACCTTTTCCAACAAAGCTGATTTGAAGTAAGGCACCAGGGCCACGGGCCCTGCGGGGAGTTGGAGGGGCCCGGTTCCTGTTGGCAGGTGCCCACCCCCACACCTGGCCCCCAGCGGCAGCAGGCTTCACGGAAGACAATGGATGCAGGTTTGGGTCTGGTGATGTGATGACTCACAGCTCTGCCCATAACCCCTAATGGCAAGGGAGGGTCATGGAAAAATACTGGCTGCCCCTTGGTAGAGCCACAGCGGCCAGTGCCAGTGCCAGTGCGGAGGGGACGCTACACTCTGGTGACCGCCCGTGTGCTGTGGCACCTGCTGAAGCTCATCTCCTGCCTCCCCACCCAATCCCCACTAAGACTGTGGGAGCTGGGGCCCTGTTCCACCGTCGGGCTTTCCAGATGGAGACTCTGGCTTAGATGGACCAGTGACTTGTCTAAATGAGGGTTTACTGCCCATGGAGGCTCGCTGGACTGGGGCCGGGGGGTTCTCCCACATGCGTGCCTTTTACCCAGCACGAGGACCTTCTTATCCTAACAGATTGGTGGGGTCCCCAGCACATGCCTGGGACCCGAACCAAGTGCTCAGGAAACACTGGTGGAATTGAGAGGGCAAATAAAACAGGGGAAGGAAACTCACTGTTTGCTACAAGAGGTAGGTATGTATTCAATGCCACTGACATTGTGTCTGTTTTATAGCAACTATGTGTTAGGAGCAGGAGGGTACCTGGTGAACCCCGATTTCCCACAGAAAAACTGGCTGGGTGGGTGGGGTGGGGGTGTGTCCAGCAGCTAGGATTGGGGGACAACCTCTTCCTGGATCTGAGGGTCCCTTTCATCACCTGTGCCCCTCGGTCAGTCTTGGCCCCAGGGAGCAGCACCCCCCCCCCCCCCCCCCCAAGAAGAGCCTAATTGCAGCTAAGAAGGTGCCACTAGCTGGCCTGTTGCTCTGGCTTCAGCACCTGGGCAAACTACCAAAAACCAGGAACCACTCTGATCAGCCAGCACCCGTGGGGTGCCACACTGGAGGCCCAGGCTAGATAAGACTGGTGAGAAGGGAGCTGTCCCCACAAAAGGGCAGAGAATCTGGAAGCATGTCAGCCCTTTTCTTCCTTTCTGTAGAGTCCTTTTCCGTCTCCCACAACCTCGGTTTTCTTTCATTTGCAAAATGGGGGGAGGGGGCTCAAATCGAATGATGAAACATGTAAGAGTTCTATGGCCCCAACAGTTCAAGCCACACAAATTCATGGGGCATCTATTCTCCTTGAAGGAGTGGCTGAAAGCAAGGCACAGGTTCCCGAGTCTGACAGACCTTAGGAGGCTCTTCCTCTTCCTGTGACTCAGTTTTTTCAGCTGCACAATGGGGACGTACGTGGGGCTTGGAAGCGTGGAGAACTCAGTACAAGGCCCGGCACAGAGCAGGAGCCCCAGGCGCTGGCAGGATCGGGGCCACAGGCACTGGGCTCTTGCCGCCACTCTTGGGCCCCAAAGTCTAGACACCTCTTAAGCTGCCAAGGAGGCACCATCTAAGTCGGTCGTCACGGCGTTCGTGCTCTTCGCGCCTCTCCCGCCTGGTCCCCGCCGCGCCCCAGCGCCGACACACCCCCAGCGCGTCGCCCCCGGGCCTGCCTACCTGGGCGCAGGACGGCGCCTTCCCCCCTCCTCCCCCAGGCACCCTAGCAGCCTCGTCGGCAGGAGACCCCCAGGGCCCCCTCCCCTGCCTCCCCACCAGCGCACCTGGCCCGGCCTCCCCTCCAGGGCCCCGCCCGCAGCCACACCCTTGCCGCTTCCCCGGCTCCGCTCGGCACCCCGGGTCCTCCCGTGTCGCCCCAGCCCGCACCTCGTGCTCCAGCTTGTGCAGGAGGCGGCCCCAGTACCGCTCGGGGACCCCGGACGCGCGCAGCGCCGGGCCGTGCAGCGCCGCGAACTCGGCGCGGGCCCGTGCGCCCTCCTCCGGAGTCAGGCCCGGGCTGCCGCGCTCGGCAGGCGGGTCCCCCGGCCCCCCGTCGGCCTCCATGGCGCCCGCACCAGCGCCGGCGCCGAGTCCCACTCCGCCGCCGCCCGCGGGCCCGGCCCTCCCGCCTCGGCCCGCCCGCCCCGCCCTCCTCGCGAGCTCCCCGCGGCCCCCGCCCACCGCCCGCCCGGCGCCGGCTCGCCGCGGGCCGCCGGGGGTTGAAGCTCCGGGGGCCGGACCCGGGGCCCGGCCGCCCGGCCGGCCGAGGGGCGCGTGCGCGAGTGCGTGGACGCGCGGGCTTGCGCGGCGAGGAAGCGGGCGGGGACGGGGGGGGGGGGGGACGCGGGCGCGGGGCGCGTTGGGGGCTCGGTGCTGCCGGCGAGTGCGCACGCGCGTCTGCTGGGGGCGGTGTTTTCTCTCTCGCCCCGCGGCTGCCCCGGGGCATGCCGGGAGCGAGGCCGTGCGGCTTCCACGCGGTCGGAAGCGGAAGAGACTCCAGACGCCGTCCGAAAAGGAAACTGAGGCCTGGAGTCAGGGCCGTGCCCCGCACCCACCCCGCTTGGAAGGCTCGCAGACCCCGGGGGTGGGAGGGGCTCTCGGATTCTTTTGAATGCTTCACCGGAGTTCGGTGCTGCCGGGTAGCGGCGCCTCATACGCATAGTGTGGATTCAAAATGTAAATTTATTCAGTTAAACTCAGAGGGTTTTTTTGTTTTGTTTTTTAAAACAATTTTAAATGTTTTTATTTATTTTTGAGACAGAGAGACCGAGTATGAGCAGGGGAGGGGCAGAGAGAGAGGGAGACACAGAATCCGAAGCAGGCTCCAGGCTCTGAGCTGTAGGCACAGAGCCCGATGTGGAGATCGAACTCACGGACCGCGAGATAGTGACCTGAGCCAAAGTCGGACGCTCAACCGACGGAGCCCCCCAGGCGCCCCAGCATACGTCATACTTCTAATAATTTTCTTATTATGAGCAACTCTGTGTTGCACTGGCTGAAAACCCACCTGTCATCCCTGACCCCACATCTTCCAACCCTCCGTATCAGTCTGGAGTTTATCCACTCCAAGGGACCGTAAATCCAGCTCGAACTGGCTTAAAGATAGAGTATTTAGGGGTGCCTGGGGGGCTCAGTCAGTTAAGTGTCTGACTTCCGCTCAGGTCATGATCTCGCAGCTCGTGAGTTCGAGCCCCGCGTCGGGCTCTGTGCTGACAGCTCGGAGCCTGGAGCCTGCTTCGGATTCTGTGTCTCCCTCTCTCTCTGCCCCTCCCCTGCTCGCGCTCTGCCTCTCTGTCTCTCAAAAATGAATAAACGTTAAAAAAAAAAAAAATAAAAAACCCCCAAAGATAAAGGGTATTTATTGGCCCATACAATGTTATGGCCTGACTGTATCTACCCAAATTCAGATGTTGAATTCTGACTGTATTTGGAGAAAGGGCCTGTGAGAAGATAAACATTAAATGAGGTTGCAAGAGTGGGGTCCTGATGGGATAGGGCTGATGCCCTTACAAGAAAAGGAATAGATATCAGAGTGCTGTCTCTGCCAAGTGAGGACACAGTGAGAGGCCAGGAAAAGGACTCTTACTAAGAACCAAACGGGTTGACCCCTTGCTCTTGGACCGCCCAGACTCCAGAAGATAAATTTCTGTCGTTTAAGCTACGCAGTCTGTGGTGTTTTGTTATGCCAGCCAGAACTGCCATATGACACTTAACACAGGTGCTCAGACAGGCTTCAGGTGCAGCTTGATGTAGGCGCACACAAGCATCGCTGGGATCCGGTTTTCCTATCTTGTCCCTCAGCTCTGCTCTTCTGTGCACTGGCTTTCCTCTCCGATGGGCTGTCCCCTTGTAGTGATAGAATAGTTGTAGCAGCTCTGGCCGCATCCTCCCAGAGGTCATTCCCAGTGGGAGAGGGAGCCTGAGTGTCTGTGTTTCTCTCGCACCATGGTCACGTCCTGTGAATGTGGCTGACCCGTCCCTCCGACAGGGCAGGCCTGTTTTGCCTTCCCTTCCCCAGATGCAAACCCGATGGCGTCGGGTCTCTACTTGAAACCTCGTGTGGGTCCCCAGTGCCCAGGAGTAAAAGCCCAGCCCCTCGTGGGACCTCCTGGCAGCACCTTCTCCCTCGCTCTTTGAGTCCTGCGCCTCTGGCGCCCTCCAGCTCTTGCAGTGGGTGGCACAGCCTCTCTGGGGGTTGCTCTGCCCCTTCTGCCTGGGGGCCCTCGCCCTCCGCTCCCCTCCTTAATGCCATCTCATCGTTTGGGTATCTTCCGAAGTGGCGCCCCCTTTCGGGAGGCACTGAAGGTGCAATTTGACTGACACCTAATCCCGCCCCTGTTCCCCTCGCCCCTAGGAAGAAGGAAGCAGAGGAAAAAGGAATTTCTATCCCGAAAATTGCAAGCCCTGGGGTGACCTTTGGTCCCTGCGATCTTCTCCTGCCATGGGCTGCGCTGAGGGTCCTTGTAGAACATGGGTTTTTCATACACCCTGGAACCTAAACCCAAGACAAGAGCTTCACCTGTTGCTCAACCAAAGAGGCAGAGGTTGGCTTCCCTGCTGGGGTGGGGGGTGGGGAGGTGAGGGAGTGAGGAGGTGGGGGGAGTGGGGGCGGGCGGGAGCCACAAGGAGACTGCAGGCTGGTCTCCAGTCGGTAGCTTCCGAAGGACATGTGTTCAAACCCACACTTTCCCTTTGCCCATAAAATACTTAGTATAAATAAAGCGAGAAGGGAAACCCTACGGAAGTTGTCAAGCAACAACGGTGTGGTGCTTTTTCTCCATCGTGATTTTCCCTTCTTTCTCCTGGAAGGGAAATCCTTGTTCTGGAAGGGATGTTTGTGACTGCCGTGCTTTAAACTATTCCTTCCAGGGGCGCCTGGGTGGCCCAATCGGTTGAGCGTCTGACTTCAGCTCAGGTCATGGTCTCAGGGTTCTTGGGTTCGAGCTCCGCGTCGGGCTCTGTGCTGAGAGCTCGGAGTCCGGAACCTGCTTCAGATTCTGTGCCTCCCTCTCTCTGCCCTTCCCCCACTCATGCCCTGTCTTTCAAAAACAAATAAACGTTAAAAAAAATACTCCTTCCTCACATGTGGGTGTTATGTTTACTTAAGCAATATATGGTTCGGTTTTGCTTGTTTTTGAGATTAAAGATATGGTGTTATTAACTTAGGAAGCTTTTTTTCACTCCACATTCTGGTGTTTTGTTTTGTTTAGACTTGAACTGTTTTTACTCACATTTTTGACACCAAATGTGTGTGTTTTTTGCCCCCCACCAACCAATTCTCCACCTGCCTCTAATTCAGTTTGATTCTGACACGGTCTACCTGGAGCTAGCACAGACCCCACAAGTTAAGGGCTCAGTCCCCAAGGCTGCCCCCACCTGACACCCCGGACCCACGTCCCAGGGGGTCACCCGTGCTTCTGACCAAGCTGCTCTAAATTCAGGGCGTTCCCATGACCTCCTCCTCGGGTTTGATAATTTGCTAGAATGGCTCACAGTGCTTGCCTTACTACCACTGGCTTTGGATAAAGGATACAGCTCAGGCACAGCCAGCTGGAGGAGATGGTAAGGCACAGCCTATGGGGGAAGGGGTACGTGGGTTGTACCACCCTCACGGCACCTCTGCATGGCCGCCAACCTATAGGCTCTCTGAACGTCCTTCTTGGGGGGTTCTATAGAGGTTTCATTACGTAGCCACAACCGATTGAATCATTGGCCATAGGTCAGGGGGTGGAGCTCAAAGTTCCAACCCTCTACACAGTCTTTCCAGTGACCAGTGACCAGTGACCAGCTCATCCGGGGACCCCAGCCCCTAGTCCTTCATTAGCCTGCAAAAGACATCACACTGGAGGCTCTAAGGGTTTTAGGAGCTGTATGCCATGAGTTGGGACAAAGACCAAATCCAAATACCTATTGCTTTTTTATTTCTTTTTTTATGTTTTAGAGAGCGTGCATGTGTGCGAGTTGGGGAGCAGAGCAGAGAGAGAGAGAGAGAGAGAGAGAGAGAGAGAGAGAGAGAGAGAATCCCAAGCAGGCTCTACACTCACAAGCCCGATCCCATGACCCTGGGATCACGACCTGAGCTGAAACTGAGGGTCTGGTGCTTGACCAACTGAGCCACCCAAGTGCCCCGGGGCTTCTCTCCTTTCTAAGGCTGAATCCTATTCCGATGGATGGAACATGTGTGGTTTATCCTAACATGTTCCTAAAGGAGCACTGATGTTCCTGTTGGTGGGGACTTGGGTTGCCTCTATCTGTTGACGATTGTGAGTCATGCTGCTGTGAATATGGGTATACAAATTTATCTTTGAGACCCTGCTTTTCAGTTCTTTTGGGTATATTCCAGAAATCTCCTTAGACTTTTAAATTATTGTGTGAAACCAACAAAACAAAACAAAACAAAAAACCAAGCAACCGACCAAACAAGCAAAACAACCTTGCTGTTTACTGTCACTTATTTGGAATATTAGTATCATTTATGAGATTGTTTTTTCTCCCGTTGAGTGCATGATGCCAGACGATTCTCCACATTATCGAAGAGAGTAATGGTTATCAGTCTCTTTGGGGTTCTGGATTTCTTTGAGAAGCTAATGAAAGCCGTGGGTCATATTCCCAGAGAAACACACGCATGTGTATGTGAGCACACACAGCATCGATTGTGCATCTAATTTTGGGGGTCCCATAGCGACCGTGACTCCAAGATTAAAGCTGCAGCATAGGGGCGCCTGGGTGGCTCAGTCGGTTAAGTGTCTGACCGGCTCAGGTCATGATCTCGTGGTTCGTGGGTTCGAGTCCCGCATCCGGCTCTGTGCTGACAGCTCGGAGCCTGGAGCCTGCTTCGGATTCTGTGTCTCCTCCTCTCTCTGCCCCTCCCCCAATCGAGCTTTGTCTCTCTGTCTCTCAAAAATGAATAAATGTTAAAAAAAAAAAGCCTCAGTGTAGAGGAACATCTCCTTTTTCACACTGCGAGTCACGAGGAGCAGTGGAATTCGAGACACAGAAATTTTACCTCCTGGCCGCTCATTTAGGAACATGTCAGTTCCCTGACTTCGGGTGCTCTGAACATGCAGACCTCAAACCCACTGCTTTGCCTTCCAGAAGCTTACCTTAGCTCCTTCACTCTTAGCCCCCAACACCAGCCAAGGAGTGTCTGGGAAAAAAACTTTTTTTTCTGATTCCAGTTACCTGCCTTCCCCCTCTGGATGGCCTCTGATGAATGAGGGAAAGGACCAACATGTAGGTTCATTTCCTGTTTATTATTAAAGTGATTTCCACAAATGGTTAATTACATGCATACGTACGAACGTGATGGAGAAAACAAAACCTTGACTACTGGGGGCAACTAAAGGGAAAAAACACGGTTGCGTTGGTATTTGGCCACTCTTGTAGGCAGAGTGATTGCCTGGGCCTCCCCAGGACCCAGAGCGGAGGCTGGGGGAACAGGGCCCCCCAGGGGCTGTTCAGAGGTCCTGTTCCACGAGCCGGAGGGACTGGGTCTGCTCAGACTGGTTCTGATCTCGGCGGATTAAGGCCTTCCCCGGGGATCTACGGGGCCTCTGAACCTCACGACAAAGTACTCGGGAGGCATAGGCGAGCTTTCTTTTTTGGCCCCTACTTTTCACCACACTGTTTTTGAGGGACACCCGCATTCTTTAATGTTCGTGTGCCGGAACCTGCAAGGGGGACCGGCGGGGGGGCACGCGGCATCTCTCCGGGGTTGGGGGCCACTCCGCGTGAGCCCCCGGCTGCGGCCCAGCCTGCCCTGTGGGGGAAGGGACCTGTCCACGCGGGGGAGGGGGCGGAAGCCGGTGTTCCTCTGAGTTTTCAGCTCCAGAGGGAGGGAAGGTCGCTACGTGCCCCCGCCCTCCACCTCCCTCCCCTCCATCCCTGCCCCCAAACTCCCCACCGCCAGCTCTGCCTCAGCTGTGCTTCCCAACCGTTAGCAACATTTCACGGACATTCGGGACCTTGGGTTTCGAGGGGCTTGGGTTTGGTTCTCACTTCCAGCAGTTATGAGCCATTCGCCTCGGGCGCGTCCCTGGGCCTCCCAGAGTCTCAGCCTCCACAGGGGATTAGCGTCAGGCCCGCCCGCCTTGCTGGGCCATGGGGGGCTCAGGCCTTTCAGTGCCTCCCGTTGAGACTTGAGGGGTACGGTTTCAAGGGCTCCACCCAGGGGCTGGGGAGGCCTCAGAGAGACCGGGGGTCCTGCTCTCTGGGGGCCATGTGTGCAGGGGGCCGGGAGGGAAGGGGCGGCCGTGCCTGGCATCATCTCCGAGATGCCCTCTCCAAGAAGCAAGGCGGCCTGGATGAGGCGGCCTCCGGCCCCGTGCCTGGCATACAGCAGGTGCTCAGCACTTACCCCGGGGCATGGGGGTGGGGTGGGGGAAGGCTGGCGCCTGCAGGTGGATTGGGGCGGGGGACAGGGGAGGCAGCCATGGGCGGATCGAGCTGTCCGCTCTGTGTGTGGATGAGGGGTGTCTCTCCAATGTCAGCCCTTCTGCCTCTGGCTTGAATGATGTCACCTTGGCACCGTCACCCTGGTCAGAAGAGGCTGAGCTGCCACCACGTGTATCTTTGGTGAAGAAAAGGGACTTCGATACAGATACGGTTTACCAGGTTGACATCTCCAGGCGTGTAGCAGAGGAGGTAAAAACAAGCCGAGTCCCCGGGGAACAAGAAAGGACCTCCCTTCTGGAGCATGGACTGTTCTGGGCGGGGCACTGGTGCTGCGGCGGGGGGAGCCCGCTGTCCTGTGCGTGGTGACCAGGGTCTCCTCTGTATCTCTCTCTGCTGGTGGAGGAGAGCGGCCATGCCGTGAGGCCGGGCTGGCGACAGCTTCTCCTTTGGGACACGGACTTCGGGACTCCCTGGGTGACCCCTGCTCTGCTCTGCCCTCCTGCCGACACGCTCCACCCCCCACCTAGGGTAGCGGGAGGTGCTGGAGGGAGGGACTGCCTTCTCCGGAAGGAATGCCGGGGTCTGGCCACCCCCGGGCCAGCCTCAATCACCTTTATCTCTGTGACCAAGAGGGACTTTCCAGGGGATCCTGCCAGCCAGCCCCACGGCTGTGCGGCAAATGTTTGCTCAATGACTTAACCTAGCTCAGGGCCTCTTTGGTGGAAAATGGGTGATGTTGGCCGCGTCCCTGGGAGAGTGAGGGTTCGGGTAGGACACAGGCTGGAGGCAAGAGGTTCTCTTCGGGTTTTCAGAATCGGCCTCTTGGGGCCATTGCTCTCTGGTGACTTGTTGGCCCGGGGCGCAGTTTACCTACGTGTCCCAAACCAACGGATGGCAGGAGGGAAGGCTGTCTGAGGCCGCCATCTTGGGCCCCACGGCCTCCTGGACTCTGTCACCACAGAGGTGAGGAGGGGCTGGCAAAGGCTGACCCCGGGGAGCCCGAGCAAGGTCACCACCACTGGCAAATGCCACCAGTGGGGGCGAGGGGCAGAGGCAGAGTCTGAGACTAAGGGGAGGAGGGAGGCCGGCACAAGGCCACAGCTGCAAGGCTCTGGCTCAGGCAAGAGGGCTTCCTGATTCGGGGAGGCAGACGAGGTGACCCCAGCGTTCACTCGCTGAGGGCCCAGCCGGCCCCTGAGCCTCGGGGCAGGTTCTCTTCCTTTCCTTCGCGTGTCTCCTCAGAAGCAGAGAGCCAGGAGGCGCCCGAGGTGCGGGGCAAAGGGGCTTCCTCCAGGTCCGCCGCTCCTGGGTCCCACCTGACCGCCGTCTGCCGGTCACCCGCTGCAGGGGCACCTTGGGGCGCTTCCCTGGTCACCCCAATGCCAGGCCCCAGGCCTGGGCAGAAGCTTGTTCCTTAGCTCTTTTCCTTGGGGTTTATCGACTGGCCAGACGCCGAGGGTCCTTGCCGGGCGAGGGGCGGCGGTGGCTGGGACGGGGCTGCGGTGGGGGCTGCTCGAGGCCGATGTCCCATCCACGAGTGGGGCGCTCCTTCTGGCTCAGCCCCTGCACGTCTCCAGTCTCCCTCGGGCAGCCCGGGACCCCCGCACCCTCGTCCTTGGCTCCCGTTCTTCAGGACTCACGCGGGGCACCCGCCCCACCTGGGCTCGGTCCTTCCCCTCTCTCTCTGCCAGCACTACGGCACCAATCTGCCGCCAGCTTCCGGAATACGGACACACGGACACGCGTGCTTTGTTGCCCGGGCAGCTCTCCCAGGACCATCAGGCTCTGCGGACCGGGGATGGCTCTGGCTCTAACAGGTGGGACCCTCAAGTTTCCCAGTGTGGGGCTGACGGCTGACCCCATGCCCGGACGTCTAGTCCCCCTGATGGTGTGTGTGTGTGGGGGGCACTTGGATTGGGGCGGGAGGGCTGGACGGTAGGCAGCTGGCCAACTGGGGTTGCCGGCGACCCTGTCCATGTGAAGGGCTAGGGGCCCCGCATCTGTCCTGCTGTGTCGGGGGGACGCCGGGCAGGTCTGACCACAGCGGTGGGGAATGCCGCGGAACGTGGGTGGCCTCCCACGGGAAGGGCTGGTGGACTCGTGGGGTTTGCAGGTGGCAACTGCCAGAAGCCACCGAGCGGAGCAGCAGGAGTCGGAGAGAGGTCCTCTCTGTTTTGAGAGCATTAAGAAAATGCTCCCCGCCCCCCCCCCCCCCCCCCTCTGGGGAGGTTGTGGCCGGAGGCCCATTCTGGACGACACCCGTCTGATTTCTGGGCCTGAGCAACGGCTTGGGAGGGAGGGCGGGCCTCTTTCTGGAGAGGACTGTGACCGGGGGAGGGCGGTGCTGGCCCAGGGGGGCTCCCGACTGACACTGACCTGGCCGCCAGATGCAGCCCCTTCCCACCCCGAGGTGGACTTGGGCGTAGCCGGCGCTGGAGGGAGTGCCGCTCGAGCTGGGGACTCACCGTTGCTGACGGAGGCGGAGGCGGTGACTGGCCCCTGAGCTCGGAGCCCATCGTCGGGGCCTGCCTTGTCATCGGCCCCCAGACCCCGCTCGCCTGCCCTCGGGCTTCACCATCCGCGCCACACTCCCTGGCGTGTGGGGGCAGGAGGAGGCGTCTAGAGGCACTTGGGATGGGCGACTGGAGTTCAGCTTTCAGACTCTCCCGTGTGTCTTGGAATTTTGAGTATTTGTTAACCGTAAACATACAGACCACTTCCTATGCGTGTCCCACAGCGGCAGCCAGCGGGCAAGGACTCAGCGCGTTGGGGGGCTTTTCTGGCTTCCCGGCTGAGGGGCGTACCGTGCACCCTGGTCAGACTCCGGACTTTTCTTCTTTAAGGACAGACTCTACGAGGGACGCGGCGTGTCGCAGCGGAAGGAAGGCTGCTCTCGGGGCCAGGCCTCCCGACACTGGCCGCCTGCCCCCCCTGGACGGGTGGGATGGAGGGGTGGGCTCCTGCCCTCGGAGGCGTCGCGTGGTGGCACGGCCCGTGCTCCCGTGGGAAAGGGCTCACTTCCCTGTGGCACGCGGCCACAGTATGGATGCCAAGGTCCCGCCTCAGGGCCAGCCACGCGCCCCTTGCTGCGTTTACTGCTGGGCCCCTGTACCCACAGGAGAGGGGTCAAGGGGAAACCATCTTCTACCACATTCCATCTGAAGGCAACACTCCAGCAAAGCCTCGGGGCCCAGTTCCCAAAGAATCTGCACTCCAGGTGGGTCCAGAAGCAGCCTGCCGTCTCCCCTTCCTGCAGGCTCCCTCCTACCTTCTCCCCTTCCTGCAGGCTCCTGGCCCACAGACACAAGGGCAGCACGCTCCTGGGGAGGGGTGAGTCACTCAGGGATGCCGGCGACAGCTCGTGGGGGAAGTGATGGGTTGCAATTCGTATTTATAGTTACTAAAGAGCATTTTCCTAAAGTACCCACAAATAGAAGTATATATATATTTATCTTTATATTTATATATATATAGGACTTAATTAGATGCTCTATCAAGGAAAAGCACAAATCTACAGTTTCCTCCACCAGCAGCTCTTTTCTGTCCCATCACAGAATCCTTAGAGCCCGGCCACACGGCGCCTGCGTCCTGGGCCCGAGGCCGGAGGAGTCGGGGTGTGGATGCCTTGCAGGTGTAGACACTGGCTTATCAGAGCTTTCCAGATGCCTTCCCGCACCCCTCCTTCCACAGCCTGGCTTCCTGTCTCCGATTAGGCCTCTCAGAGCCTGCCCGGAGACAGAGGCAGCCACACTCCCCTCTCTCTTGAGGCGTCGGGTGAGGCCACCCGTGACCCCCGAAACGTGCACTCTGCCCAGGACCCGGCCGCGTGGTGGCACAGAGCGTCCTGGCCGCTCAGGAGAGGGCACTGTCCTGGAATCGAGCCGGCGGAGGTGGGGGGGGAGGGAGAAAGGCCGCCTCGAGCAGTGTTTTCCCAACGGGGCGATCCGAGGGGTGCGGTGGGCTGGGGTCTCTGCTTGGACGCGGTCTCACCCCCACGGGCCGGTCAGTGTTTCCGAAGGGCAGGTGCCCCGGTGACTTCCCGAGGCGGCGCGGAGGCGTGTGGAGCCGCCTTTTGGCTTCCGCCGTGGAGGGAAGGCACTCTCCCCTCCCCGTCTGGGTACCGGGCCGTCCCCAAGCTGGGCGGCTCCAAGGGCGTTATTTGTAGGGCCGCAGGAATCGGGACACTTTGGAGCGCAGCAGCTTGATGAAGGACCGTGGGAACATCTCCTTGGACTCCTGGGCTGTGTACTTGAAATAGTTCTGGGGGTGCGCCAGCACATCGAACAGGGCCTTGATGAGCTTTTTGTCCTGTAAGACACGGCGAGGCGGGTGGTGAGGCCGAGTGGGGGGCCGGGGGCCCCCCGCCGCTCGCTTCTCCAATGTCTGGGGTGGGGTGTCCGTGAGGACGGGGGAAGGAGGAAGAGTCTACACTGCTCGGTGGGTTTCAGGATCCCACAGACTCTCTTTGCCACGAATTCCTTTCTGATTTCTTAAGGGTTTACCGGCTTGGACTTGGCAATGCAAAATATTTCACTTCAAATGGGTTCTGCAAAACCAAACCCAGGTAGGGGCGCCCGGGTGGCTCAGTCGGTTGAGCGTCCGACTTCGGCTCAGGTCACGATCTCGCGGTTCGTGAGCTCGAGCCCCGCGTCGGGCTCTGTCCTGACAGCTTAGAGCCTGGAGCCTGCTTTGGACTCTGTCTCCCTGTCTCTCTCTGCCCCTCCTGCACTCACGCCTCTGTCTCTGTCTCTCTCTCTCTTAAAAAATAAATAGACGTTAAAAAAAACTAAAACAAACAAACAGACCAAAATAAGACGTGTTGCCGAGGCCCTGGCTTTTGAGGCCCGCGGTCCGGGGTCTGAGGGCTCAGCCCCGCGTACACACCAGCCCCTTCGCCGGAGGAGGGTGAGCCTCGGCACTCAGGGCGGGGCCCGTGTGGATCTGAGTAGCAAGCATGGGCCAGAGGCCATCTGCACCAGGACTCGCTGTCACAATGAGACTCGGGCCACGTTTGCTGCCCGGGGTCGGCTCTGTCCTGGTGCCCGCTCATGTGCGCTCTCTCTCTCCCTCTCTCCCTCTCACACGGGCGCTCACACATCCTCGCCCTCGGGAAACACAGAGCTCTTCCTGTTTTCCAGGAGCAGGGCCAAGTGCTGGGACAGGACCCCCTGCGGCTCCGCCACCGAGAGGGAGGGAGTTGACTAAGGCAGGCGCCAACAAGGAGGGCTGCGTGGGGCTCTCGGAGTCTGTGACCTGCCCAGAGGAGGGGCGCCTAAGCCGAGGGCAGGACAGTGGGACGTTCACGGAGGAGAGCGGCTGGGGAGGAACGTTCTCGAGAGGCCCCGGCGAGGGAGTGGAGGGAGCGTGGAGGCCCGAGAACCGCTCGGAGGCAGGTGGTGGCCTCGCTGGTCCAGGTTCTGTCCTACGTAATGGAAACGCATGTAGCTCTGGAGGGATGCTCTTGGCTGCAGGGTTGGAGCTGAGGGCAGAGGGCCCGGGGTGGCAGGGGAGGGGCGAGGAGGAGAGTCAGGATGGACTGACGGAAAGGCCAGCGTGACCTTCTGGTTCCTACTAAACAGAAGGAACTAAACAGGCTCCGAAACGTCCAGGCCTCACCCCGGTTGCAGCAGCATCAGGGGCAAATCCCTCTGCCTACAAACCGCCTACTATGTGCAGGGGTGCGCCAGGCCCGGGGCTGGAAGACCTGAACTCTGCGAGCCACCCGTTTCTTAGAGGGGTTGCCTGGGGCCACCGGGCCGGTAAGTGACAGCTAGAACAGGGGTCGGCGGGGGCGGGGGGACTGGCCTGGTCCTGCTCTTGTCCCGTCCACCTCAGCTCCCGGGCTGGGAGAGCTGTCTGCCTACAGGCTGGGCTGGGGCCGGACCCCCAGAGCCTGAGCAAATCCCTGGGTCCGGCCTGGCCACTGCCCGCTGCGTGACGGCCACAGCCCCCCTCGACGACAAGGTGGCTCTGCTTCCCAAGCCATGAGCAAGATGAGGAGACAGGCGGTCCCGAGGGCGGGGGTGGATTCTCCCGACTTTCAGCTCGCACCGCATTTCACAGGCGGGGAAAGTGAGGCCAGCAGAGGCTCAGGAAGCTGCCCAAAGACCGGTCACCAGGTCCTGGGCCAGATACCCACCAGGGAGCCGGCCTCAACCTCCTGGCCTCCAGGGACAGACGCACTGGAGCCAGGCCCCACCCCCAGGGCCCCCCCGACCCCCTCCTCCTCTCCTGTCACCACCCTCCCCCGCTCACGTCTCCGGGGGTGGGGGGTGGGCGCCGGGGGCAGGGGTGGCCTTGGGTCATCACAGGCCACTATCCTGGGATCACACGGATCCTTTCCCATAAAGATGTTCACTCACTTTTAAAATTTCCTGGTGATTTTCCGAGGCGTAGAGCCGTCCGTCGCGAACGATGTCTTCTATTAATTGCTGGTAGTCCTCTGCGAAGCCCGCCGGCGGGGAAGGAAGGGTGGTGAAGGCTCCAGACCCTGCCTGCCCTCCCCCCTCACCTCTGGCCTCTGCCCTGACCCACTTTCGGGCTTCAGCCCTTGGCCAGAGCCGTCCTGCCTCCGAACCTCTGTACCCTCCACCCAAACTGTTTTCCTCGAGCTTTGGCTAGCGGAAAACTCCTACTCAACCCTCAGAACCCTGCCTGGACAGCACCTCACGCTGAAGCCCACGGACGCCACTAAAGGCTCCCTCATCTGCACCACCCCTACCCCTGTGTGCCTGTCATCTCTGTGTCTGCGGGGTCGGCCCGGGCTGGGCGCACGGTGCAGCCACACGTACCGTCGTAGGTGACATAGGGCACTTGGAACCCTTTGCCGCTGTTGCCTTCGTTGGACTTGAACTGGATCCAGAGCTTCCGGGAGCGGGAGGTGAAGGCGATGGGCCTCTCGTAGGTCTGGCATGTCTCGTAGGTGGTGATAGACGTGGGTGAGGCTAGGGGCAGAGCCGAGGACCTGAGTGGCTCGCTGATCCACAGCTCTGCACCTGGCCCCTGTCCTCCTGCTTTGGGCCGCGTGTCCCCCCCCCACCGGTCAGCCACCCAGCCCCCACATCCAGTCCCCCGAACAGTCCAGCTCTGATCTCCACCCTCGTTCCCTCTGCCTCAAGTGCCTGTCCTCACCCTCAACCCCAGTTCCCATTCATCCTGCGGAGACAGGTTTGTGTCTCCCCGTCCAGGAAGCCTTCCTGACTGCCTGCCGTGTTCCTGCTCTGCTCTGGTGAACCCTTTGTCACGGCCCCTCTCTGCTGGGTTGTCACTGTCTCCCTCTGGAGGGAGGGACGCTCCCCCAGGACAGGGCTCATGCCTGTACCCAGCACGAACCAGGGCTGGGGTGGAGGGTCACATTTGGGAAGTCCCTTCTCCCTGTAAACAGATGAACAGGAGTGAACCTGCTGACCCTGGGGTGCGTGGGGCTGGCCAAACGGTCCCCCACCTCTTCACTGCTCCCTGGGGAGCCTACCTGAGGTGCCCTGCAGGCGGGAGAGGCTGACCCCCTAGAGTCCAACCCTGCGGGCAGGATGCCGGGGACTAGGGAGGCTGGTGACAGAGTGGGCGGGGGGGGGGGGGGACGGTCGCGGGCTGGGCTCGGACCGGCTGTGGGATCCCGGGCAGGCACCATGCCCTTTCTGGCCTCTCGGCTACACTGAGTGGGTGATGCACACACGTGGTAACAAGCAGGACGAGGGGAACAGAGCGGACAGAAACCCCTCAGTCTCCCTGTGCCTCAGAGACATTCCAGCCCCAAGCGGGCAGGTGCGTTTCGTGCCTGCCTGCGTCCACCTCCTCCTTCCTAACGTTCCGACTGGAGCTTGCTCCCCGTGGACCCCACGGCCCAACAGCAGTCAGGCACCCTGGCCTAGGCACCTGCTGCAAGGGACTTCACCTTGTTCCTGGGGGGATGCCGGTGCTTCCCCGCCTTTCTTGTCCTCACCCACCACGCCCACCGCTAGAGCCGGCCTGCTGCTCGTGGCCTGAAGTCCCTCTACGGGCCTCTGACAGGGGTGACGGGCCGGGACGCGGTGACTCACAGAGGGGAAGGCTCAGGCTGTCTGACCCTGGCGTGTCCTGTGTGTGCACAGGCTGGCCCTTCGCTCGCGAGTCCCCGAGGGAGCGGGAGGCGGGCGGGGCAGGGGTCGCTCCCGGGGCCTCACCCTAGGCGGGGTGGCGGGACGGGCGGGACACCTGGGAGGAGACTGGCTGGCGGTCAGCGTGGGGACCGGACCCGGCCGGGCCCGGCTCCCGCGCTCAGGGTGCGCCCCAAGCTCGCCACCCTCGGGGCAGGGCTGGAGGCAGACAGAGGGGCGCCGAAAGCCCGCCCCACGGGTGACCCCGGGCGGCCCCTCGCTGCCCTGCCACCACCTGCACGTACCACTCTTCCTCATGACCAGGACGTCCCCGCACTCGTCCTCGACGGGCAGGAAGATCTCGGGGACCACGATCAGGATCCTGCGCTTGGGGGGCGGGGAGATGTGCCAGACGCACTCCGTGTTGGCCGGGTAGTCGCCGGGGTAGTTGGGGGACTCGATGTAGCCCGTGTAGTCCCCGAGCTCACCGCCACAGTGCTGGTCTGTGGGCACCGGGGCGCGGGGGCCTGCTCAGGCCGGCTGCACGGGTGCCCCAGAGGCCCAGCCTCCACCCGGCCTCCCCGCCAGCCGGGCCTCCAGATGCGCTTCTCACGGGGTCTCTCCCCGTGGGGGGCCCCGCTCCCTGAACCCCACTTCGCCCACTCACTCCACACCCCGCGCACTGCTAGGCACCGAGTGTGGTCGCCCTCCCGGCCGAGCAGGACGGCTCAGGGGACAGGCAGGCAGCACGGTGAGGAGAAAGAGACAAGCTTCCCCTTCTTTTCCTTTTTAGCCAAGCCGTGTAACCCCGAAGAGGCCAAAAGTGACGGCTTGGTGAGCCGAATAGTTCCTAGCCTCAACCTGACAAAGGAGGCCACCTTAGTTCTGCAAAGAGAACTGAGGGAAAGTATTTAAAAAAAATTTTTTTTTTTTTTTTTTACATTTATTGATTATCAAGAGACAGAGCGAGACAGAGCATGAGCAGGGGAGGGGCAGAGAGAGAGGAGGAGACACAGAATTTGATGGAGGCTTCAGGCTCTGAGCTGTCGGCACTGAGCCCGACGCGGGGCTCGAACCCCCGAACCGTGAGATCACGACCTGAGCCAAAGCTGGACGCTTAACCGACTGAGCCACCCAGGCGCCCCTGAGTGGAAATATTAAATATACAGCATTTTCGGGGCGCCTGGGTGGCGCAGTCGGTTAAGCGTCCGACTTCAGCCAGGTCACGATCTCGCGGTCCGTGAGTTCGAGCCCCGCGTCGGGCTCTGGGCTGATGGCTCAGAGCCTGGAGCCTGTTTCCGATTCTGTGTCTCCCTCTCTCTCTGCCCCTCCCCCGTTCATGCTCTGTCTCTCTCTGTCCCAAAAATAAATAAACGTTGAAAAAAAAAAAAAAATTTAAAAAAATATACAGCATTTTCTTACACGTTTTCATTTATAAAACTCAAAATTGCTGGGAAGCATTTCATTTTTACACTTATCTTCCAGAAGCTTCCCCTCCTATTCGGTTTCTCCACTTTAACTCATGAGGACATTTGAAACCCTGTCTCGGGGCGCCTGGGTGGCTCAGTCGATTGAGCGTCCGACTCTTGATTTCAGCTCAGGTCGCGATCTCACGGTTCGGGGGTTTGAGCCCACATCGGGCTCTGTGCTGACAGTGCGGAGTCTGCTTGGGATTCCCTCTTTCCGCTCCTATCCTGCTGGTGCTCTCTCTCTCTCTCTCAAAAGAAATAAACTTAAAAAAATAAAATAAAATAAAACCCTGCTTCTGTGACGCTCACCCACTGTCCCTGCTCCTCTGCCCCTGAAGGCCACGAGCCGTGGGGATGCCCCGGGGAACAGAGGGTTCCACCTCTAGGATTAAGTCCCCTTCGCGGGCCTTCAGGCTGTTCAACATGCCAGCAGCCCAGTGTCAAAGGGCTAACTGGCTAGAAGTCGCCTAGGAGAAGGGTACGACACTGGAAAAGCCGACCCCAAGGACTCCGAGAAATGAATTAAAAGGTATCTGAACTAAAGGTAGCGTCCTGTCGGGCCCAAATGACTCGCTAAGCGAGGGAGCGGCGTATCTGCTTCCCAAATTGTCTCGTGCTGCCCGCGGCACTGATGTCCTTTGGCTAAACCGAGCTCCTCTTGGACACGAGAAGGCCGTGTGCTGGTCGCCGCAGCCACACGCACTGAGCGTGTCCTTCCCGGGTCCTAGGCCATCCGCTCTGTGTCCACCTGCCAGTCCGGCCGTGCGTGCCTTCAGGGCGGCACAGCCTGGGCCTCCGCGGCTGCCCCGCACGGGGCCTGGCTTTTCCCTCCACAGGCCCGGAGCCCGGGGCAGGGCCCGGCCGGGCACAGGGGCGCAGGCTGCCCTGGGGGGCGGGTGTCACGCGGAGCAGGTATACGTGCCGGAGCAGGGAGGAGTCACCACGCGAGGTGAGCACCCACCCTGCCCCCGGCAAGGCCCCCCAGCCTTCCCAGCGCCCCGGGGCCGTGGCAAGAGCGGCACCTACTTTTGCAGTGCGTGACGTTGGTGGAGCCGTCGAAGTCGGTGCTGGTGTTGCCCGGGCAGGCGATGCAGTGGTTCTGGCCGAACTCAGGCTGGTAGGTGCCCACGGGGCAGCGGATGCACCGGTGGGTGGTGGTGTTGTAGTGGTGGCCGGGGGAGCAGTGCACTGTGGGGCGGGGACGCCGGTGGGCAAGGGCAGGGCGCGTTCTCGCCGGGGCCTCCTGCCCTCGAGGCCTGTCTCGGCACAGAGTTCGAGGCCCTCCTCCACCACCCGGGGACCCCCCCCGCCACGTGCGCCCGGTCCCGACCCTGCCCACAGCCGTGCGTGTGTTCGGGGGCAGTAAATGGGACACGAGATGCCGTGAGGCCGGGCGTGGGGTGGCTCCAGAGGTGCAGGGAGTTTGAGTGGAGACTCGAGTCGTGCGCAGCTGGCCGGGAGGCCCTCTGCGGGGAGGAAGCGGCAAAGCGCGGGCCCGGGGTGGGCTGCACGGCTGCCGGGTGTGGCCAGAGGGGAGGTCAGAGGCCATGGGGACGAGCCCCCCGGGCCCAGGGGTCGTGCTAGGCTTTGCTCTGAGTGAGGGCACCCGGGGCCCCGGCATGTTCCCGGCGGCCGCTCTGGGGGGAGGGGTGGCAGGACAGGCGGCAGGGGTGGCAGTGGGGTGTCGAGAAGTCATCGGTCAGAGGAGCTGGCAGGGGCTGCGCACAGACTGGGCGTGAGGGCAGAGGCAGAGCACTCGGGGGCTCCCCGGGTCTCCCTGGAGCACCTGGCCGGGCGGAGCTGCTGTGAACTAGAGCGGGGGTTGCCGTGGGGCAAAATGAGGGGCTCTGGCCACGTGGGGTGACAGGTGCTTGCTGGACATGTCCGGGGCCGTCCCCCGTCAGGAGGGTGTAGCATCGGGTTTGGGACAGAGGCTGGGCTGGGGACAGAAAGTGGGGTCACCGTGCAGATGCTCTTTCTGTCCAGACTCCGGAGGGAGTGCCCAGGCCGGGGACCCCGAGCACGACCGGGGCGGGGGGCGGGTGAGGCTGAGGCGTGCTGGGGCCACCGGCACGTGGGAGGTGTGGGCTGGGAGTGGACTTGGCTCTGGCCTTGAGGGGAGCGGTGACCGGGGGGCAGCGGGGCAACAGACTGACTAGTGGGGTTCAGGAGAGGGCGCGCAAGAGAAATAGAGTCCACACACTTTTGCTACAAGGTTCCCAGTAAGGAAGAGAAATCCTGGCAGGAACTGGAGGGGGTGGGGCTAGAGAGTTACGACTTTTCCTTCCAGAAGGGAGGCTTCAGAGCAGTCTGTCTGTTCCCAAGAACACGGGGGTCAGTGAGCAGGCAGAGTTGTCCCAAAGGCCTTGGCGGGCCGGAGCGTGTGGACGGGGAGGCGGGCTCATCAGGGACACGTGGTGACGTGGAGGGGAAGGTGTGGCTGGACCGCAGGGTCCCCACGGCCCAGGTGAGCTGAGATGCCCGACCTCGCCCCACTGTCCCTGCTGCCCCGCATTTCTTCACCTCCCGCAACCTTCCTTCTAGCCAGGCTCAAGGCTCCGTCTACAGCCACTGCGCCTCCTGCCCCTCCCACCTGAGACCCTCGGGCAGGCTTGTGTTGGGCCCTGTGTCCCTGTCCTAGAGTGCGGCACGGTGACGGTCACCAACGTCCGCTGCCTGACAGCTCCCGGCTCCTCCGCTGCCCTTGGAGGTCTGCCACCCAGGAAATGAGAGGGGTTGAGGGCAAACGTCCCCCAGCCGCCCAGCCCGCCTCACCTCTGGCCTCGCAGTCTTGGAAGGAGGCTGTGCCCTCGTGCTTGGTAAGTATCCCTCCTCCGCAGGGGAAGCAGCCCGTGCGCCCAGGCTCTGGCTGGTACGTGCCCACCGGGCAGGCTTGGCAGGGCCTGAAGCCATCCGGGGAGAAGAAGCCTGGGGAGCACTGACCTGGAAGTCAGAGGTCACGGCTCAGGCTGGCCGGAGGGGGCGCCTGGGTCCCGACCCTGCTCTCAGCCCTCCCCTGCCCTGGGGAAGGGCACTAAGGGGGTGGTGGGAGGGACCTGGCCCCAGTGTGGACGTTGCCAGTGGCTCAGGTGCTCTGGGACCTTGGCTGGGCCTGGCTTGACCCTTCCCACTGGCAAGAAGGGCTGCGGGTTAAAGAGCAGGTGGCCTTGCTGCTGAGCTGGGATGTGCGAGGTTGGAGGAGCTCACTTACATCAGAGGGGCTTCCCCCAGGGGAAGGACCACACTGTGCCCTCGCAAGAGGAACGGGGGCTCCAGGCTGGCACACCTTGTCTGTCTGCAGGGCTGGGCCGAGCAGAGGGAGGGGGCTTGTGAGGTCCCTGAGGGCCCCGCTGGGACAATGGGAGGGGACAGCACATCCAGCGGGAAGTCGGATGCAGAGGGCGCTCCAGCACTGAGGGAGGGGTGGGTGGGGGGCCCTCTCAGCCCAGACCCTGAAATCCCTGTTCCTACCAGTGGCTACTCTCTGCTCTCAAACAGTCACCTTCCTGCCAAGAGCAGAGGCCATACTCCTAGAGGGCACAGCCGGCCAGCCTGCAGAGACTCAGGGCTGGGCTCTGATCTCTCCTGTACCCCAGAGAAGGCTGGCTGTGGTCTCCGCTGTCCTAAGGATCTCACTCATCCACCTTCGTGGGCACACCTTTCCCCACCTGTTCTCTTGGGTGGTCCCCACGATGGCCTGGGAAGGGAGGCTGATGGGTGGGGGGGTATGAGCCCATTTCACAGATGTGGTCATGTGAGGTGTAAGTGGAAAAGCTCTTTGTAAACCAAACTGTGCTTGGTAAATCAAAAAAGGGCTTTCCAAACCGTCTACAGGGCAAACTGTAAAGTTCTTTATAGAGTACAGTTCTTGCTGAGTATATGGGGCGCCCCGTAAAGCATTTTGACGATGAGGCAGTTCTCCGCACAACGTAATGTGTTTTGTCAACTGTGAAGCGCTATGTGCCTCTGCGACGGTAACTTGACCTGCAAGTGACCGAGTATTTGGAAACTGTCAAATCCTTTCTGAACCGCACGCTGCAATTTTCAAGTGCGCTAAGTACAGCCCGTGCTCGCCGGCACACAGACGCTACGGGTCTGCGGCGTCCTTTGTGAGTGCAGCGACGTGGAAGTCATACCGGGCTCTGCGAATGGCAAAGAGCTTTGCAGACTGTCACAAGGTACCAGGCCTTTGCTTTGGGGACCTCAGTGGAGACAGGAGGTACTCCCAGCACCCCCACCCCATCCCAACCCCTCCCTCCTGGGGGGGCCCCGCACTCGCCTCCACATTCGGACACGTTGCGGGCACCAGCTAGGCCGAGCCCGTCGCTGCTGGGGCATGGCGTGCAGCTGAGTTGGCCGTCCCCGTCCTGGTAGGTCCCCGGGGCGCAGGGCACACACTGGCCCGGCTCTCCGCTGAAGTGGGTGCCAGGCCCGCAGGCCACTGCAAAGGCAGAGTGGAGAGATCGCTGGTGGCAGAGGTGGGAGTGGTGGCCGGGTGGTCGCTCGGGCTCTGTCCTACCAGATAGGGTGCATCCCTCGTCCCTGGGGCTCAAAGGGCCCGGAGGAGCCCAGACCCATCTCAGGAGAGAAGGAGCAAGGCGGCAACCATCTGTGAAGGCCCTGGAGGCCTGACCCTGGTCTCGTGCCCCATCGTGGCTGCTCCGCTCAGGGTCCTGGGCAGACCCTTCCTCCTTGTCCTGCCCTTGGCCTGCGTACCAACTGCTTCCTGGGCATCCCTCATCCAAACCCAGCTCTCCTCCCTTCCCCTTTCCTTCCTCACGTGGGGGGGGGGGGTTGCCATCTGAGGAGATACGGGGTGGTGCAGAGGGCGTGGGGCGGGTGACGGAGGCAGGGGCAGGAAGGTCCGGTGGCTGAGGGTGGTCCAGGGATGGGGGGCTGAAGGGAGAGCCAATGTGGTTGGCTGCATTGAGCAAAGAAGCAAACGGGTGAGTAAGCAAACTGACTGAGCAAATAAGGAGAAAGGGAGTGAATGTTTCTCTGGAGAAGAGATTTAGAAAGAGAGAAGGTTAGAAAGAACCCTGAGAAACTGAACTGGAGGTTCAGTTGAACGGGTGTGAACTCATGGTTTTATAAAACACACACATGCACATGCACACACACACACACGTGCACGCACGTGCACTCTGGTGTATACATCTGTATCTATGTAAATGTATGTATACGCTAATGTACGTGTGTATTTGCACACATATAGAAACCTATGCTTTCTAGTTCCGTCCAGTGGGAGGGCCTAGAAGCAATGACGCTCCAGAAGCAATGAGTACCCCACCTTTGGCTTTTCCGTATCCTCCTCCTCCTTTAGGGGTCCAGGGGCCCTGACCGATTCCAAAGGGGCAGGGAAAGTCCAGGTTTTGTGCCAGAGAGTCCTCAGTGAGTGACAGAGGCATGGGGCACGTCCCAAGGACGTGGGAGCCAGTCTGACGGGGCACCTGCTGGCTACAACGGGGATGATCCGAGCACTGAGCTAAATCACGTTAGAACGGATTACAACCCCTTGGGTAAAAGAAGAATCTCTAAGTCCGCACTGACATAAATACACAGCCACGCGGACACGCGGACAGATACATAAATGAGGGGGGAAGCAAAGCCCTTTCTTACGGGAGAACGCTAACTTATACACAGACAAGGGCCGGCAGGAACAGAGAACACCGCCCGGTAACCACTGTAGAGGAGGCTGATCTGGCAGGAGTTGCCACCGGGTGCGACGGCTGGTGGCTGGGGGGATGTCTGATGGGGAGCAGGATGTTGGTGTAAACTCAGACTACATCCCCAGAAAAATCCTCATCAGTTACATACAGAAGGAAAAGGGTGAATTAAGGCGGAGGCATCAGCCGTGGGCTGGGTCAGTATCCTGTGCCTCCTGATGGGGGCGCTGAAGAGCAGGCGTCCAGCGTGAATGGGGCTGGTCGCGGAAACGTGGGGCGCAGCCCGGTAGCACTTGGGGGACAGCGGGGGCAGGAGGTGCAGGGAAAGAGCAAGGAACTGGTCCAGAATGAAGGAATCCGGGGAGACAGGACGCTAAGTGTGGAGGACAGGGGCGTTGTGGGAAGAGCGGGTGAAATGTAACGGGTGTGTGGCCCGGATGGTGGTGTAAGGGTCACACACGCACACGCCCCAGAGGGCGCGACACAGCCCACGGGGGAATCGGGATGAGGAGAACACGGAAGTCCCTTGTTCTGCCTGGCGATATTTCTGAACGTGTGAATGATTTCAGAATGAGCTATTAAAAATAAAAGAGTGACATCACGAAGGCCGTGGTCCTCCCTCGCTGTCCGCTCCTCCCTTCCCCCACGCTCCTAAGCCCCGCCTCTCCTCCACCGGCTCCCCAATTCATCTCTGTGGCCCAGCCTATGCTTCGCGCTCCAGATTCCCGGCTCCGACCGCCCATTCGACATCTTCACGAGGACGACTCGGATGCGTCTGAGCACAGGAGGACAGACAGAACACCGTGTCTCCACCAGCCCCTCCGCCCCAAGTTCCCCACGGTGCCCTCGAAGCCTCTCCCCTCCTCCCCCTGCACAGCTGCCCCCCCCAGAGTACACTCGCAATGCGCCTCGTTCCTTCCTGGCCTGCTGCCAGCCCCGATCCCCGTTCAAGGCTCTGCCGGCTCCCACCGGGCCTCCCCTCTGTGGTCCTCCCACCGGGAAGCCTTCTCCTGATGAGAGAGCGGGTAAGGCTGCTCCCCTGCTTGGTCAGGTCACCTGCTGCCTGGGCCTGGGCCCCAGCTGGCTGCTCTGGCCGAGCTCCCGCTGGGGGCCTGGCCTCGCCTGCTCCCTGCAGCTGGTGCCCCCTGAAGCTGGTGCCCCCTGAAGCTGATGCTCCCTGAAGCCGGTGCCCCCTGAAGCTGATGCTCCCTGAAGCCGGTGCTCCCTGCAGCGGGTGCCGCACTCTGGGCGGCCTCGGCCTCCTGTGCATCCTTGCTCTGCTGCTCCTTTGCCCTCAGCTCCTATGCGGCCTCCGCTGGGAAGCCTTCTCTAGCCACACGGACTTGTCCTCACGCCCCCCCCCAGCCCCCCGCCCCTTCACTGTGGCCGTGCCAGCCTGTGCTCTCCCTGTCCCACCCGTCCTCAGGATTATGGTGAGGGTCAGATGTACAAATGTCTGCCCGGCAAGAGCCTTGCCCAGGGGGCGGCACCAGGGGAACGTTCCTCAAACGACAGCCATGATGAAGAGCACGATAGTGCTTCTCTCTGGCAGGCTTCTGCGTCCGACTGTCCCCTCCCGAGGCATCTGTTTACCCAGGCCACCCGTGGAAGGAAGGGCAGAGGGAGTTTGCCCAGTGGGCATCCCAGTGGCCACGGGCAGGGACGCACCGCATTTCCCGTCCTGTAGCACCTGGCCCGTGCTGCACGCCCCCGGGCCCTCCGGGGCCTTGGCCGGCCACTGGGCCATCGCGTACTCTGTGCCTGCGACCTGGATGGAGAACTGCTGTCGGCCGATGGACCTCCGCAGAGTCTTGATGGCGGCCTGTAAGCTCTGCTCCGCGCGCTTCCGCATGCAGTCGGCCTCGCAGGTGTCTGCAGGGGCGGGAGGGACAGTCACTCACAGCCCCTCGGGACTGCCTCTTCCCGAGCTGCCCCTCTGCCAGGACTCTGCCGAGGGCACAGGCTCGCAGCGGCCGCAGGCCCCCTTGTTGCGTCCACCTGACAGATGAGGAGACCGAGGAGGATCCGACAGGTAGGACCTTCCCCCGGCCGCCCAGCAGGCCTCCGCCACTGCGACGCATCACCTCCCTAGGGCACGGCTCACGGACGGGCGCCCCTCCCTGACACTCAAACAGCCTTGAGGCCGCCACTGTTCCCAGGATGACGGCCAGCTCTCTGGCCTTGAACCCAAGGCCCCTCGTGGTGGGGCCCCCGCCCGCCGCGCCAGCCCTGGCCCCCAGTCCTCCGACACCCACCGTGGACTCCACTTTCTGCCCTGCCCTGCTCTCTGCTTCCTGAACACATTCCATTCTCTCTGACCTCTGTGCCTTTGCCTGTTCCATTCCCTCTGCCTGAATGAAGGCCATTGCCTGCCACCTTTTCCACTGGATCTTTGATTTCAAGCCCTGATTCACACGGCACCTCTTCTGGGAGGACCCCCCGGGCTCCTCTCTCGGGGAGACGCCTCAGCTCTGTGCCCCCCACCCCGAGGGTCTCCCTTGGCACCGGGTAGTTTGTGTGCGCGTCGGCCTCCCCGTGGCTGGGGGTGCCGCCAGTGTGAGGACCTTGGTCTGGTCCCCTCTTTCCACGGTGCCCAGCGCTGGGCACACGCAGTACACGTCTGTTGACAGAGCTCAGAAAGCACGGACACGAAACACAAGCCGACAATGTAAGCCCCCTTCTGGAACATGGGAAAGACAGGCCAGTGGCTCAGTTGTTCCGGAAAGGCCACAGGCGTTAAGCCCTTCCGGGCCCCAGCGAGCGCATGGGGGACGGTTGGGAGAGGCCGTGTGGCCATCACGTGGGCCCCTGAGCCCCGTTCCTCTCACTGCCCTGGGCCTCCTCTCCCACCCCGGGCTACAGGCAGCCGTTTTAAGGACCCGGCGCCGACCCGCACCAGGCCCCCCCATCTGCCTGGCTGGGCCTCTACGTCCAGGAGCCGTGGCTCGGGTGGGAGCCCGGACCCCGCCAGCCCCCCGCACCCTCTGTCCCCCCTCCGGCCTTCAGGAGCCTCACCCACCTGAGGCCTCGTCCGTCTTTGCCTCCACCTCGAACTCCGCCGTGATGTGGGTCACCTCCTTGGATGGGGACTTGCGGCCACGGCGCCTCTTCTTGGAGGAGTCACACTTGAAGTTCACAAAGGTCACGTGGCAGTTTTCTGGACAAAGAAGGGACCGCTGTGGCAAAGGTGGCACAGGGCAGGAAGCAGGGTCCTCCCGAGCCCCGCGCACAGATCGCCACCGGCGAGGCCCCCGCTTCGCCTAACGGCCTGCGGTGCGGATGGGGAAACTGAGGCCGGAGAGGGCCAGGCTGGCTCCAGGTCTCACGCGGGGCTGGTGGCTGAGCCAGGCCCCGCACCAGCCATTCTGAGTCCGTCAAACCGCTGCAGGTGGAGGCACCTGGCGTACTCGCTTCGTGGAGCCGTGCCGCTCAGTTCCGTGGGGCCCGGCCCGGGTCGGGGCTGCTTGAGCGCTGGGCTCTGTTAGGTCTGGGAAGGAGTCCTAAGGCGTTCGGGAATCTTGGTGGAAACAGAGCTGGGATGCTTTCCGCCTGGGCTCTTCTCGTCGGGCTTTCCCTACACTAACCCCTGACCCCCCTGGGGTCAGAAGCCTGGAACGTCCTTCTTGGCCTCCCTCATTCAAGGATGAGCCACTGCCTGACTCCCACGAGGCCTTCTGGACACAATCAGGCTGCACTTGCCCTGGGGGAGCTCATCTAACCCACTCCAGGTGAGGCAGGGGCAACGGGCCCCGGGGATGCTGGGGGACCTGAATTTTCCACTCAAATGCCGGCCTTCTTCCCGAGGGACACCACCATTGTCTATGGTGCTTCAGGCATGGCTCCTGGGGCTCAGGGACCGTGATGGGGAGGACAAGGAGAGGCCCCCACACTTGAAGCCCAGCCCCACTGGCCACTGGGCTCCCAGCTCCCAGGCACGGGGACCCCCGCCACCCCCGTGTGGGTCAGTGCCATGGCCGCCCACTCACCCAGCAGCGGCTGCCTCGGGGCCTCCTTTGGTGGCTCCTGGCTGTGGGCCCAGAGGTGGCACCTGGCATCTCGGATCTTGAAACGGGCCTTCTGCCTGATGGAGGCAGGCGCACCTGGGGAAAGCCCAGACCCCCTTGGTGGCGGCCTCTCCTGCAGGCAGGGAGGTGGTGGGGCCGCGGGCTACACAGGGGGCCGCCAGTGGGACAGATCCACTGGGAGCTGGGGCTGGGGAGCCCCCACTGCCTCATTTCTCTCCCCACAAGGCCTGAAGAAGGTGGGCGTGTGGACGGCGGGGTCAAACTCAAGCCAGGGACCACCCAGCCAGAGGTCTCCTGTGGAGGAGGAGAGGGAGGCCTCCTGCCTCCTCCCCCATCAGCACGGCCGGGGCACGTGGCTCATGCTGTTGGGAAACGGGGTTAGGACAGAAAAGAGAGGGAAGCAACGAAGGGAAGCGGGGTTGGCAATAACACAGGTGCCCCAAACTGCTGATTCCTTTAAAGAGCCAACCACAGCTGCTGGTACTGAAGAATCCTACAATCGCAGATACTTAGACTCACATCCTGTGTGTGTGAAATGCACACAGATGCCCCCATATCATTGAATTCAACATCCCGAATGGGAAAAGCTGCTGGAGACAACCTCCTGCGTCTGCCGGGCCGCCCAGGACCTGGCTGGTGGGTCCCAAGGGGCGTGGGAGGGGGCTGTGCCTCCAGTACTGCCGGGACCTCGTGCTCACAGCACCCGTGAGTCACTTCACTGAAACGGAGCCTGAGACCCATAGGCTCCTAGCACCTCGGGGTCACTGGAGCCGCAGCCCAGAGCCTCCGAGCTGGAAGGGCCCTTCCCTCCGCGGCTTGCTGCCCCTGGGCTGGGACTCAGCCCGCAGACCAGTTGCTTGTAGGTCCCAGCACTGCTCTCAGCCCCCCAGGACCCTGGACCGTGCGGGGCAGGCCCCTGGCCACGAAGCTCTTCCCTGGGCAGCGCCCCTCCCTCTCGCCCCAGTATGGTGCTGGACGCCAAGTCCAGGGCTCATCCGGGCACGGGCAGCACGGACAGGCCGGGGGTACCTGAGCAGCTGGGGCCAGCGTTGGAGCTGGTGCTGTTTCGCTTCTGTGGCGTCTTGCCCTGGAGACCCGGGACGCCGCAGCTCAGGCTGTAGCTGTTTTCCGAGTCTGCGGAGAGGCCGGTGGCCAGATGGACTCGGGTGCCCCCCACCTCCCCGCCAGGGGCCCCTGATCCTAGAGGTCTCAGAGAGATCGCTCTGGGTAAGTGGCTGGGCGGGAACGAGCCCGCCACACTTGTTGGGAGGGATGCCGTGGCCCCTGGAGAACCAGCCAGCGGGCCGGGATCACTCGGCGATCAAGGCCGGGGGCGGGGTCGGGGGGGGGTGGCGGGTTCATTCCTAGGTTGGGCTCTTTCCTGGAGAACGGAAGGGAGCAGGGGCTGCACCTCAGGGAGGGAGCCCCCCACTCCCTCATCCCCTCCCGGGGACGGCCTCAGGTTACCTGGCACGAAGAGTGAGTGGGCGGGGCAGAACAGGGAGCACCTCTCCACGCCGCCCACCCTGCTGCAGGACAGCTGGGCCCAGGTTGAGGCTTTGGCCCGGGAAAGGCACCTGCCGGTCTCTGAGGAGAGGGAAGACATAAGAGCAGGTCGGAGGGGGCCAGGGTGGAGGCTTTCTGGAGGCCCTGCCCCTGAACGTGGACCATCAGAGACTCCCACCACACCTCTGCCCCGTGGCCAGACCTCGGTGGGAAGGGGCTGGGGGATGGCAGGGTCCGTCCTCCCTCTGACCAGTCCAGGCCGTCTGTGGCAAGGGTCATGCCGCTGGCCTGGGCCGGAGGGCAGGGCTGGATTCTTTAGGGCAGGTGCCCGTGCCCCTCGGAGTAAGGGAAGAGCTGACAGTGGACACAGGCTTCGTGGCAGTGACTGACCTCGAAGCACGTGAGGTCGTGGTCACTGGGAGCCTCTCTCCGGGGCAGCCGCTGGACACGGCCATCAGGTGTCTAAAGATGTCCCCCAGATTAAGCCCCCCAGAGTTTCTCATGTGATTTTTAATCTTTTGAGGATGACAAAAGTCCCCAGACTCCCAGGAGACTGACAGGTCTGCAGCCATGGTAAAATGGAACAGATTTCGTGGACCACAAACTGGTCGGTGACCACTGGCTGAGATGAACACGCCTCTGGAAGCGTCGCACCCAGTGTCTGTCACCAGCGGTCGAGCTGCTCCAGCCAACAGGCTGAAACAGGGGACGTAGCCGGAAAAATAAGCTGAGAGGGGAAACTGCCCATCTGGATGGTCTCCGACATGCGGCTGAACATTTTCAAGGAGTCTTAGAAAGTAAATAATCTAGAAATGCAAACAAACCCCTGGCGCTCCAGGTAAAACCCCAAATAAATACAAGGCCAAAGAATCAAGAACCTTCAAATAAAACCCCCTGCAGAAGAACCGATGTTCACGCTGGTTAACACACAGCGGGACAAGCATCGGCAAACTTCCAGGGGAGACGTCAGCCCCCAACCGTTCCCCGGACTGTCTCTAAATTCCTAAAGGGAACTGCCACTGACTCTGGCGAACAGCAACACTGTCTTCTTGTCCTCACGGGGGTCGCTCGTTGGGAGAGGCAGACCATCCTGGCCCTGAGCATCCCGTGTGCTCTTGCGGGGACGCTGAGGATGCAGAGTCCCCGGACAATTTCTCAGGGTCGTGTTTGCCTCCAGCAGCCTCAGGGATGAGGGAACATCTCCCCCTGGAGAAGCAGCAGGCTGGCTCTGTTCCCTCCCTCGGCTGCGAAGCAAGGTCTCTACCTGCACGGCATCAAGGGCGCAGATGGGACGTGGGGGTGGGCAAAGGGGAACCCACACAAAGGTGCTCTTCCTGCTGGTTGCCGTGCTGTGTACAGAAGTCCTTCGTCTCTGGCCCAAGGGCTCCAGGACTTCCAGAACTTTCCTGGCGCCCTGAAGCAGCAGCAGCCTAGCTCACTAGCTGTATGTGGGCAGAATCTCTGACCCCACCACGTGCACCACTGAGTCCACCATCACGGAATGCCAAAGCCCAGAGAAAAGCTTAAAGGCGCCACCTAACAAGCAAGAGGGAAGGCAAACCGACCGGTGATAAGTGGGGGGGAAAAGAAAGAAAGAAAGAAAGAAAAAAAAGTATCGTTAAAGTAAGGATGTCAGGTTGTGGGAGAACACGAAAGAAGCAGTAAGAGGCAGCTCTGAAAGGGGGCGAGAAGTTGCAGAAGGCGTGGGGGCCGTGACCTTGATTGGCTCTGTTTTACTGAATCAACCACTCAAGAAGTGAGACTCTGACAAGCCTCGGCTCTTTCCCAACTTCCAACCTGTGACCGCTCCTTGGGGGCCGTTATCAGAAGACAGCCCTCCCTTCTGTGGGTCAAAGCCCCTACCCAGGTAGTGGGGCAGGATCTCCTCCGGAAATGGAACTGCCAGCTAAAAACATGCCTAAATATAATACACCTGAACAATACCTGTGAGGTTACTTTTACAAGTCCCTGAAAATTCTCCTACACAATTCAAATTATAGCTGATAGGAGCCTTAACATACCCGTATTACGTATGACTCACCAACAGGACCCCGGGGCGCCTGGGTGGCTCAGTTGGTTAAGTCTCTGACTTTGGCTCAGGTCACAATCTCGTGGTTCATGAGTTTGAGTCCTGCCTTGGGCTCTCTGCTGTCAGCACAGAGCCTGCTTCGTTCGGGTCCTCTGTCTCCCTCTCGCTACCCCTCCCTCTCTCAAAAATTAATAAACATTAAAAAGACTTAAAAAACCAGGATCCCTGGGGCAAAGCTTCCACAACTTCAGTAGAACAAATGGAACAGAGTCCAGGAAGAGTCCAGACTGAGTGTTCCCAGACTGCCATACGCATACATATTTTTTGGTATGAACACGCAAAAGTTCGGCCATGCTCTCAGGATGCAAGGTCAACAGCATGGCAAACATCTATGGCCAAGGCGTGTCCTCCCTGCCTCGGGGCAATGCCTTGGCTAAAGCAGTTGGAGCATCTTTAGGTCTTGTCCCAGAATCACCTTTAATCCAAGGGTACCACATGCAGTATGATCCCCACCGTGACCGGGAGCACCCGGTCTTTCTTCTGCTTGTCATTGAACTAATTATGGTATCTGGTTCCTTTATCCTTCTCATGTTACCACTGAGCAACTCCTACCCCTTCCTGAGGAGGAAACTCATCTTTGGCTGTCTGTACTTCAGAAGCGTTCATATCCAGAACAGATCTTTTGGACGTTCCAAGCCAAATCCTGACTTAACATCGTTTGTTGAAGGCACCTGTCTTAAAAATGAAGAGGTTTAAAAATTCATATGGAAATTCAAGGTAAGTTTAAGAACAGCCAGATCAATCGTGAACACCAAAAGACTAAGTTGGAAGACTCTCACGTCATGATTTAAAAACTTACTAGGAAGCTACATTAATCAAGACAGTGGGCTACAGACATAAGACAAACAGATCAATGGAAAAGACAGTCCAGAACTAGACGCACACATTTACAGCCAATCGATTTCAAGAGGATGGCAAGGTCATTCAGTGGGGAAAAAGAATGGTCTCGACAACTGGCACGGTGACATCTGGATATCCAGACACAAAAGAATGATGCTGGATCCCTATCTCACACCATACAAAAATTAATGCGCCGTGGATCAAAGACCTAAGAGCTACAATGCTAAAGCTTTTTAGAAGAAAACAGGTGTAAATCTTTGGGATTTACGAAGATTGGATTATGCAGTGGTTTCTTAAAAATGACATCCAAATCACGAGTGGCCAAAGGAAACAAATAGGTAGATTGGACTTTATGAAAATTGTGCTTTATGAACCTTTGTGCTTCAAAAGACACCACCAAGAGAATGAAAAGACAATTCACAGAATGGGGAAAATTCCTCGCTAATCCTATATCTGGTGAGAATATACGTAGATTATATGTAGATCTCTTATAACCGAATAATAAAGACAAATAGCACAGTTACAAAATGGGCAAGAGATCTGAATAGACATTTCTTGAAAGAAGATCTACAAACAGCCAACAAGCACATGAAAAGGTGCGCAACACCATTAGCCGTCAGGGAAATCCAAACCACAATGAGAAAGTGTTTCGCCCCCACGGGGATGGCTATAATCAAAAAGTCAGAAAATAACAAGTGTGGGTGAGGATGCGGAGAAACTGGAACCTTACCCACTGCTGGTGGGTGTCAAATGGTGAAGCTTCTTTGGAAAACAGGCTGGCAGTCCCTCAAAAGTTAAACCCAGCATTACCGCACGACCCAGCCATTCTCCCTCTAGGCATATACACAAGGAAAGTGAAAACATATGGTCACACAGAAATGTGCACATGACTATTTACAGCAGTATTGTTCATAACGGCCCCAAACTGGAAATAGCCCGAATGCCCATCAATAGATGAATGGATAAATAAAATGTGGTATAACCTTACAATGGAGTATAACTGGGCAATAAAAAGGAACAAAGCAGTGACACGGGCTACAACATGGGTGAATCTTGAAAACATGTGGCTAAATGAAATAACAAGCCAGTCACAAGAGGCCACATGGCACACGATTCCACTTATCAAGTGTCCAGAATTGGTGAATCCACAGAGACAAAAGTAGACGGTGGTTGCCTACGGCTGGGGGGTTGACTGCTATGGGCACAGGGTTTCCTTTTGGGACAGTGATGAAGACGTTCTAAAATGGCCTGTGACTGCACAGCCCTGTGATTCTCCTAAACACCACTGAGCTGTGCGCTAAATGGGGGAATTGGATGGCATGGGAATGGTATCTCAATAAAGCTGTCGATAAAAACAAAAAACGAAAGGAAGAGAGACAATACTAAGGCCGGACACACAAGAACGGTCCGGGCTGGAATCAAGCCCTAAGGGACTCACGCTGGCTCTGGCGGCCAAGCCTGTGGCCCGCTCTAGGGCCTGCGGAATTGTTACCGATAAAGGGTGGATAGGTAAACGGATAGCTGTGGCGTTCGACTTAGCAGTGCTTTGGAAACAGAGAGGTTTCCTGCCCGCAACTGAAACGCGGAGGCCCACAGTACGAGGGATGAAAGTCAGAGGAAATGCTTCCGGGATCACCACGCTGAATGGGCTGCTCTGACCATGATCCCTAGGCCAGGACTTCCGACAGTGCAGAGAGGCGCATCCGTGGAGAGGCGCGGGGATTCCAGCACAGGCACACGACGTTTGCCTGCCTGCCTGCTCTGAAAAGGGGCCAA
Source organism: Leopardus geoffroyi (assembly GCF_018350155.1). Taxonomy (NCBI): domain Eukaryota; kingdom Metazoa; phylum Chordata; class Mammalia; order Carnivora; family Felidae; genus Leopardus; species Leopardus geoffroyi. The sequence goes on from NC_059341.1 coordinate 136,712,186, forward strand.
GCAGGACAGTGGTGTGGCAAGCTCCCTGAGGGTACCATCTGGCGAGCCAGGACGGCCCCCTGGAACCACCAGACGGCCTCATAGGGACATGCGCTAACGTTTTCTTCAAGATAGCTCGTCCCAGTAGGGACAAACCAACCGGCTGTGGTGGCAGACGACGTGGTGAGAAACTCTCCCAGGACAGCGCAGGACTGGAACCAAACCCTCGGGGACCCCTTGGGCATCCCCAAGTGGATTTTATGGGTTATACATGTGCGCTCATAATAACCACGTTTCCTTTCTGAGTGAACCAAAGCAGTTGCTTGTTGGAAAAAACCCCAGCACTCGTAGGAGCTAAAATATCCTAGACCTTGTGTTCCTTATTTGGGACATTCCGACTCATTTATTTAGAAATATGCAGACACCTTTTTACTGGGAGGGTTATTCGTAAATCACTCGGAAGGTTCATTGTCTTTTTACCCTGTACCTTTGGGGGAAAACAGAGGTGGATTTTTCAGAACTTACTACAAAGTTCACAATTGACAGCTCTTGAACTGGGTGGGGTTCCTGAGAAGCTCCAGAAGCTGGTTGCACACAAACCAGCGACACCCCAAGACGCTCGGGACAGGTAGCAGCGGTTACGAAGCTCTCGCCTAAGACCACTGGGATGAATTCTCCCTGATGCTTGCAACCACTGTTTTCCACACACTCCGTTACACGCCTTTGGGCTTCGTTCTTTGGGTCACGCTTTCCCGCCTGATGCATTTAAGGTTATACGCTTTTGATTTACCCTATCACGCTTCCTTTGCCAATGATAACTGGCCTGGCTCCTGGCCTTGCTGCTGACAGCCACCATCGTAATTCTTTAGATCAGTCCTCCCAAACTATAGCTGGGGAAATGGATACCGAAAAGCAGGATAAAGTGAGTTACCCATGCCTTGTTAATTACGCCCCTCTTTGCAGACCATTCAGAGAAGAGAAGGAGGACGCCCTTGTGCTGGGAGAGGTGGATTCTGCTCTCTGGCAACATAACCGACTGGCTATCACAACCCAACACCCGCAGACGGTATCCCTACAGCCACCCGCAGGTGGAGCCCATCTCTTGTATGGGATCTGGCTTGTCAGCGCCACCCAGGTCCGCAAGCTGACTGTTCTGCGGGGCTCTCGGACTGTCCCGAGTGAGTGGCTCTCCCCACCCCTCGGTGAACGCCGCCTTCTTGCGAATCATCTGAAGCTAGAACACCCTTCCGAGAGACACCAACAGCACCTGGTGGAGCTGATCGTGGAGGCCGTCGGTCCCACGCGTAGGAATCGGACAGCTCCAAGTGGTCATCGAAGACGTGCCCCTCGTGTTGGGTGACAATAACACAGTCACGGCATGGTGCGGGGGGGCAGGACGAACCAGTCTGTCTTCCTGGTGCAAGCCGTCGTGGGTAACAGGAAGAGCCTGGATTTTCTTTTGGCCACCGTGGGGGTGTGTCACTGCCAGCCCTTCACTCTGACCCTGGACTCGCGGCAGAGGTGCTGGGACAACCCGCATTGCGGTAATGAGGGACAGCAACCTGAACGCCGAGGGTGGCCTCGGGGAGTTGGTGGAACCAGTTTTCTTGGTCAGCCCCGGGAACTCTTAGATCACGGGTCTGGAGGGCCTTCCGGCACCTTCCAACAAGGTTACGCTTGTTTGTGTCAGTCACCCCACATCTAGCGTCCAGAATGCTAACTGCGTCTACGTCGTCACCGTGGTCCTGGCAGATGACTTAAGGTACAGGAACGGGATAAGATCCCACGGACTGACAGTGACAGACAATCAGACCCCCGATGACCCTTTGTGGGGGGTCGGCGGCAGCGTGAGGACCTAGACAAGCCCCCGCGGCCTCTCCTGCAGCGCTGACAGAGGGCGGGGCAGCCAGAAGGGTGCTGAGAATAAAAGTGCCCCTTCCCCCTTCCCTAGGGAAAGCCTGCTGGCCCGCAGCTTTGGTAACAAGTAAATGCCAGGCCTGGCAGGACCCTAACCAGTCAGTAGACACGTCTCTGAAAGCCAATCCATCCACGACAGCCCCAGGCTTGGAGATTCAGCCATCGGGTGGCAGATTCACTCAGCGATCAGTCTACCAAGGCTGGAGTCAACCCATTCTTCCTCAGTACGCAGCACAAGCCGTGTCCCGGGTCACATACCACCCAATCCTTTGTCTCTAGCACAGCCCCTAACGGGCTCCCCCCTGCAACTCAGGACGAGACCAGCGGTCCGCTTTGCTCACCAAGACTGTCTGAACAGCACAGCATTCCTCACTTAAGCGAGCAACACATTCAGCCTTTTGGTATCAGATGCCGAGTGATCAGACACGTTCACTCATTCGTTCAGCAAGTACTTACTGAGCGCTTACAACTGCCAGGCTCTGTTCTAGGCGCTGGGGATTCAGCGGCGAACAAGACAGGAATGTGTGCTCAGCCGCGTAAAGCGCGCATACGTCTGGCGGTGGGAAGCCCAATGACAGAAAAAGCAAAGTGGGGAGGCAGGGGGGCGGGAGGGGGGCGGAGGTGCTCAGGGAAGGCCGCCCAGAGCAGACAGCTACAGGGGCGAGGAGCCTCCAGGCTCCGCAAGTCAGCGGAGGACACGGGAACCCCACACTCTCTGGGAGCCCACCTCCCTTCCTGTGCCGGACGCTGTGGGGCTGGTGGCCTGGGCAGGTGGCGGGGATGCCAAGGCCCAGGCGCTCCCCTCCGGGCCCTGGTGCTGCTGCAGCCCGAGTAACCAGCCCCTCCCGTCTCCCAGCTTCCCGGGCAGGACAAGGGGGGGGGCCTCAAGCTGCACGCCCTGAGCCCCGGACCTTCACCTCGGTGACCCCTCCCCCCCCCCCCCCCCCCCCCCCCGCAGGTCCGCTTCTGTGCCTTTGACGCACCCCAAGTGTGCCCTCTTCCGCAAGCCCTGCTTCCCGTCAGCCGCATCCCAGGCGAGGTCGGCCCGTGCCGCTCGCCCCGCCCTGACAGGCCCCCGCCCCTCACGCCCAGGCCCGGGTGGAAGGGGGGAAGCCAGCGCCCAGGCCCTCCTCGTGGGTCCCCACTCACCCACACAGTCCTTCCGGTTCCAGTGGAGCCGCCTCCCCGGGGGACAGACGCATTCGTAGCTGCCCTTGGTGTTGACGCAGCCCTGGTCACAGCTCCCGTTGTTCACGCTGCACTCGTCCACGTCTGCAAGCGCAGGTGGGGGTGAGGGCGGGAGGCTGACAGGGCAGGGCCGCCCAGGACGAGAGGGCCGAGGATCCCGACCCCGACGACGGCCCGACACCGTCCTCGGATGCAGACGTGCGGCCGCACGCGTCACACGCGGGAGCGCGCACACACGCGGACGCCGGCCCACGTCCCCCCCTCCTCCCCCCCCACCATCCCTCCCCCCGCCAGGGACCGTAGCGGTTTGCTGAACTTGAGCGGCTGTGCCCAGACTGGGGGGGAGGGCAGAGGCGGCACAAAATTAAAGTGCCAAGCAGGTCTCGTGGGGCCGGGTCATGAGGCCTCTCTTACCAGGGCCGCTCCCTCCTGGCCCCGGGCCCCAGTGCCAAGGAAGCCGCCTCCGAGGCCCTTCCTTGGCTGACCACGAAGGAACCAAGGCCCCCCTGGAGATGGGGACGGGCTGGGCCACACTCACACTGGGGTGCCTGGCTCTGAGCATCTGGGTGGCCGGGATTTGGGCAGCGGCAGGCCCAGGGGAGCTAGTGCCCAGGTTTTGGGGGTCCCTCCAGAAGAATCTGCAGCCCACCCCAGGAGCCACCCCCGTGCCCCACACCAGCTGTGCCCGATCATGTCGCTGTCTGACCCCATCCCACCCGCAGAGCCGCCCAGCAGAGGGAGTGTGGTCACAGGAAGTGAGGCCCCTAGGACCTTGGGGCCATTCTGATCTCTTCCCACCTTCACCTGCCGCCCTGTGCCTCTCCAAGTCCCATCGTCTATAGCTAAGCACACCTAGAACCTTCCCCTTCTCTGGACGCCCCCCCCCCACCCTTCGCCTGAGCTCTGGCTCCCATGCCTGGAGTTACCTCCCTATTGGTGCCCTGGGTTCCCCTCTCCCAAACACGCGTCTGCTAGTGACCAGACACCTCTCCTTTAGGGTCCCCCCACTGTCTCCACACGCCTCCCTTCTCTGTCGTCACCCTCTCCTGCTGGAATGAGCCATCTGTGGGATTCTCTGTGTGGCAGTCATCCCCGATCCGGACCGAGGTCCCCTGGAGCTGCCGTCCACAGGCCTGAGGCCACAGCCTGGCAGAGGCCGGCTCCCTTAGTGGACGCTTGCCGCTCCCTCCCCCATCCTTCACTCTGCTCCTGGCTGAGCCCCTCTGCCCACCAGCCCCCGGCCTTGCTTAGGTCCCCTCCCGGCCCTCCGGAGTCAAGGTCAGGGTTAGGGTGTGGGGCACAGCGTGGGTGGCCGTGTGGCCAGGCGCGTGCCTCGGGGGGGAGGTGGCCCTGGCGGGCGGGCTGCAGACCTCCGCAGTGGGTTGTCCCGTAGAGTCTGTAGCCGCGGTGACACAGGCACTGGAAGCTGCCCGGGGAGTTGATACAGATGTGGTCACAGGTCCTCTCGAAGGAGCACTCGTCGATGTCTGTGTGGCCACAGGGAGACAAAGTCCAGGGAGGAGTTTCAGGGGGATGGGCACAGCCTGTCACTCGACGGTCACCCAGTGTATGTCTGTACACAGAGTCCCTGGGGCTCCGTGCACAGCCGATCCGCGGCGTCAGCCTTCTCGTCAAGGCCCCATTTTCTACTTTATCCCCGCCAACCTCACGCTTTCATCTGCCGTCTTTTCTGGAGGTGGGCAGGGTAGAAATACTTTGACCACAAGGTATTATTACGAATCTCTGCTATTTTAACATCTCACGGTCAGTTGTGGTTGGCATTGAATCCGCATCTGCAGGGAAGTGACAGAGGCTTGCCTGAGGATACACATGCGCTGGGACATGAAGCCCGGACCTCTTGGATGCCGGCCAAAGTGTGTTTTCCTAGTCGCTTCAAGATGTCTCTTGAGACAGTAAGGAAAACAGCCCAAATAGAAGGGGGTATGCCACTCATGAGGGATAACAAGGTAGCCTTGACACTATGTGAAATTTGATCCCGAGCTTCCTGGTGGCCAGAGTAAAAAAGGAAAAAGGGTCACAGAGTGCTTATCATCGGACAGAAAGGAAGAAATGAACCACATGCTCATAGGAGACAAGCCTGTCCTGGCCAAAAATTCTGAGGAAAATGGCTCCTGAGGGCCAAACAGACACTGACCCACCTCTCCATGGGCTCCGTTCACTCTTGGAGTACACTGAATGTGACCACACATATTGACGATATACATGTGTTTGTAATAATTCCAGCACAAGCGAGGAATCGCACTGTGGGTGCTCCAAGGAGGATATGATCCCTCCCTGCAGCAGAATCTGGCAAGATCTCCTGGTACTTGTGGCATTTGGGCTAGGCCTTGAAGGATGGGACTAACTCGGAAGTTAGGAATGGGAGTGGGGGAAGGGCACTCCACGCAGCGGCTGGGAGGGGGGAACGAGGCACCAGGGGACTATGTGGAACTCAGGGGGGTGGGGAGGGGTGTCTGAGGTCCCCGTCCCAAGAGCCGGAGTGCCAGGCAAAGGAAGGCAGACTCCTCCCTGCTGGAGCTGGGGAGCCCAGGCTGGTGCTGGAGCAGGGCTGGGAAGTGGCCGGACCCCCAGGGCCTCAGAGAGGGGGGCCTGGTAGAGGGTGGAGGGGACTGGCTGGAACCCAGAGGCAGACGCCTCATCGCCTCCTCTCGGCAGCTGCCCACCTCTCTCGTGGGACGGCTGGGGGTACAAAGTCAAGGCTCTCCCTGAGCACTCCACAGACCTCGGCAAGGCAGATGGAGAAACTAAGTCCGAGCGTAGAGGAGCCTGGACAGGTGCTGTGCTCCCAACAGGCCTCACGCCCTGAGAGGAAGATAGAACCCAGAGATCCACCGAGGGATGAGGAGGCGGAGCCTGGGAGGGGACTTGCCGGGCTCAGGTCACATGATAGGCTGGCGACAAGCCAGCCCCGGCCCCTCCCTCGCCGGCCTTCCTCGGTGCCCTTGGGAGAGCACAGCCCTCGCCCCTCATGGCAGCGCGCTGCCCCAGGGCCAGCCTTGAGCCCCACTAACAGGCAGGAGATACAAGCCCTACGGCCCGACTCAGCGGTGTGCAGCCTGCCACAGAGGAAAGGACTGGTCTGCAAGAGTCACTGATGATGAAACTGAGCCACGTTCCTGCCACACAGGACATCCTGGCTACTCCCCCTTGTACTTTCTCCCAGAGCCGGCCCCCGGGACACCCCTGTCTTCCCAATGACCTCATACAGTTCCACGGGGCTCCTTACGGCCCCCCAAACTCTCCTTGGGTGGCTTTACCTCCCTGGCTTCTCCAGGAAAATGCCTATTCACCACTGTCCCCTCCACCAGGAAGTCTTCCCCGACTACTCTCTCCACTGCCCATCCTCTGGGCTCTCCCTGCAGCCCGCAAGTCTCCTGGACTCGTGCTGGGCTGTGATGCTTGGCTTCTGCCCAGGCCTGTCATCACCCCATTGGCTCCTTGCAGGCACCCAGGAACCCTAAAGGACTGCAGGAAAGTGTAATGTGCCCTGCCTTCCAGCAGGTGGTAGCATCTCACCTCCGAAGCCTCCGAAGGAGGCCTGGGACCACAGGGATGGAGGGTGGAGCTTCTGAGCTCTGCCTGGACTCACTGTGACCCCCCTGCCCCCCCTCCCATCCCCGGGGGCATGTGCAGATGCCTCTCCGGGCCTCAATTTCCCATCCATAAGGGGACAGGTTGGCCTGGGTGGCTTCTGAGGGCCCCCAGAGTCCTGAAGGACAGAGAAGGCGGGGGCGGGGGGGGGGGGGGAGGGGCATGTGCACATGCTGGGAATGGGAGATCCACAGCTGCTCTCTCACAACAGCAGGGCTGATGAACCTGGCCCTGGGCCTCTGCTCCTAGGAGCCTGCATAAGCCCGAGGTGGGCGGGACAAGGACGGGGTGTCCCGGGGCGCACGGGAGGCTCACCTTGGCACGTCCGCTCATCGGTCAGCAGCTTGTAGCCCTTCCGGCAGCCACACTCGAAGCTGCCCACGGTGTTGCGGCAGAAGTGGTCACAGCCTCCGTTGTTGGCCAGGCACTCGTTGATGTCTGCGGGGACCAAGCAGGCGGGGCAAGGCGAGTGGGCTTGGCCACCAGGTGGGGGGACAGTTCGTCTCCGCTCCTGACTGCCGATGGCCCCCCATCTGAGCACGGCGAGCGAGGGGCCTGGCTCACAGCAGTGGCGGTCAGGAGGATGAGTCATCCCGCCTCCCCCAGACTGGGCATTCGTGGCATAGAAGGGAGAGGAGTGACGTGTGCCGTGCCCGGCAAGATGACAGGGACGATGACGTCCACCGTGTCCTTCCACGTGCACATTTGGGGCGTCAGTGCGGCCTGGAGCAGGCTGGCTGCTTCCCGATGGCCGTGACCTTGGGCGAGCTTCTGCCCCTGGAGCCTTGGCTCCCCGGCTGTAAGACAAGGGTCAGAAGCACACCTTGGAAGGACACCATGAGGATTAAATGACAGTCCTGGGGGCTGGGGGCTGGTGCTTAGGGAGGGCTCAGTCAACAATTTGTAGCTTTAACAGCCCTGCTTTACTGATGGGAAACGGAGGCTTAGAAAGGGAACTGTGTTCGACGGGGCGGGGGGGTGCTAACGGCCCCGGTTCTTGCCTGTTGGTCTAAGTGGATTCTTCACTCATCATTTAACCAGCTGTGGCTGTACCCTAAAGGTCACCGGGCCCAACCCCGTGCAATAAAGGGCCCTTCCCAAACACCCCTGCCAGTTGGCCTCTGCTTGCATACCTTTGGTGATGGAGGGCTTTCTCCTTCACAGCATGCCTGTTGGCTGATGCATCACCAGCTTCTCCCTGACTCCTGTGAGTTCCCTCCTGCCTCCCCTGCCCTGCTTCTCTGGGTTTTGCTCTCTGGACTCCAGGCCAGTCCAGCAGACTGTGTCATCAGAGACCTCGTCCCTGAGGTCTCTTCTTGGTCCAAAGTTCCTCTTGGGCCCTGACCCCAAGGCTCCCCATGCTGACATGACCCAGCAAGCAGTAACAGATGATTTTCAGAATGGTGTTTTCACCCTGGATTGCAGGGGGTGAAAGGAAGTGATGGAAAACAGAAAGGCCTTCTCTGTGTTGGCCAAAGGCCACACCTCTGCAGAGTGGCTGACTCAGACTCCGGCTATCGCTGAGCCTGTCCTGAATGTGAGGGCCCAGGTGCCCCTGTCCCATGAGCAAGGTCCATCTGCCCCCTTTGTGCCGAGCTCCAGGGAGGAGACTCCGTCCCATCTCAGCGGCTCCAAATCTCAGATGGAGCCTCACTTCTTCCTCAAACCAAACAAGCTGGACCTGACATGTGCAGAAAGTCCTACAGCAGTGCTCCCGCAGAGTGCTCTCCGACAAGATAAAACCCAAGTGTGGCCCAGGACACTAGGAGAAGGAGGCTTTTATAGACAGCAAGGCTGAGGGGCCAGGCCTGGGGCGGGGGGGGGGGGGTGCTGGCTCAGTCGGTTAGGCGTCTGACTCTTGATTTCGGCTCAGGTCACGATGGCACGATTTGTGGGATCGAGCCCCACGATGGGGCTCCGAGCTGATAGCACAGCACCCACTTGAGATTCTCTCTCCCTCTCTCTCTGCCCCTCCCCTGCTCTCATGTGCTCACACACATACTCTCTCTCTCAAAATAAATAACCTTAAAAAAAAAAAAAAAAAAGACGGCAAGGCTGCAACCCTCCCACCCCCGGCAGGCAGTTCTCAGAGCCTCTGGGAGGAGACTGGCACAACACGGGGGCCCAGCGAGCCTGGCAGGGGCGGACCCCAGAGCTGCTTTTCCGGGGAGCCCGCGTGGGAACTGCCTCTGAGGAGCGCAGGACACCCAGTGGGCGTGCCCCTGCATCTCCTTGCCCTTGGTTGCCCCCCTCCCCATGCACCCCCACCCCAAAGACCCATTCTGTTTGCAAAATCTGGTGACTCTGGCATAGGGAGGAGGCAGAGGAGGGGAACCGGAGGTGGTCCCCACTAAGTGAGGCCTGCGGTTCGGCCTGCCTGGCCCTGACTCCCGCTCTGCCACCTCCTGGGTGACTTCACCCCTCTAAATACAGTAGGTGCTGTATATGTGCGCAGCGAGATGATCGCTCATAACAATCTCAGCTCCGGACAGCTCTGTACACGCCCATGTTCCAGGAACAAAAATGCCCAAGGGTAAGGCTGCCCAGACCCCACGGTAGGTAGTCGGACCCTCTGGGGGGTCCCTGTACCTACTGGGTACAACCTCATGTTGGTGACCGGGCCAAGCGCTTTGTGGCAAGGCCTTGTGTGATCGTCAAAACGACCGGGGGACCAGATCCCCTGTTTTACGGGGTGGGGGGGGGGGTCACAGCTACACGCAAGAGCCAGCTTGGAGCCCAGCTCCAGCTGTCTCCAAAGACGAGCCTTCTCCAGCGCACCCTGCTGTCCCTGCAGCCTCCAGAGAAAGCAGACGTCAAGCCCAGTTGAGGGCCTGTCCAGGGCAGAGGCTTGGACATCTCTCTTGTCCTCTCCCCCTGGGGATTATAGGAAGATGGGGAAATTTCTTCAAAACATTTTTTTAATGTTTATTTATTTTCGAGAGAAAGAGTCAGACTGTGAGCAGGGGAGGGGCAGAGGGAGAGGGAGACACAGAATCTGAAGCAGGCGGCAGGCTCTGAGCAAGCTGTCAGCACAGAGCCCGATGCGGGGCTCGAACCCACAGACTGTGAGAGCGTGACCTGAGCCGAAGTCGATGCTTAACCGACTGAGCCATCCAGGCACCCAGGAAGATGGCAGGAGAGCGGAGGCCCGTCTCGGCTCTGACCCAGGGAGCGGTGTGATCCTGGGCAGGGAAAGACACCTCTCTGAGCCTCAGGTCCCCCATCTGTGAACTGGGCTGCCAACAGGCGCCTCTCACAGACTGAATCCGCAGACGGGGTCTGCCTCTTCAGAAATGCCTCAGGGCTTCTGGAACCCCCAGCCCCATCCCTATCCCCATCTGGGCCTGTCGGCTGAGGGGCTGTCACAGCAACCAGACAGGCCGCGGGAGGCATGCTTGCTTGAGGCCAGGCTGGTGGAGAGGCTGCCTGGGGGTCCGAGTGGGAGAAGTGCCCCCGGCTCTAGCCCGAGATGCAGTCACACAGAGGCCCTGGACCTTCATTCTGGCGGGCCTCTGCCCCTCTAAAGCTCCTCTCCCTCTTCACCCTGCCCCCACCTCCACCAGGCAGCCAGCAGTCTTGTACCTGTTTACAAGTCTTCTGTGGCCCCGGGTCATCCCAGGACGAAGGCCCAGCCCTGTTTGCAGGCCCTCCCCTTGGCCTCCTCGGCCCGGATGCTCTGCCCTCCTCTTTCTGTGTACTTGACTTCTGCCTTGGTGGCCCAGACTCCGGCTGCCTCACTCGGGGCAGCCCCCACCGCAGCTTGGGAACCACCACCTCTCTAGGAAGACTTTGCTGACGTTCCCTTCATCAGTGTGGGCTGTCCCCTTGTCATGGGACCTGGCCTCGGCGGGGGGCGGCGAGAGGGCCCTGAGGACACAGATGGGGAATGTGGCTCCCGTCTGGAGCCCCAGGGCCCAGCAAGAGGCTGCACAGAGCGTATTCGCTGATGAATGACGAATGAATGAGTTACGGTGGCTAAGAGCAGGGCTCTTGAGGGCCTTGGGCCATCAAGTAGAACTTTCAGCCGTATCAGCAATGTTCAAGCATCAGTGGGAGGGGGCACAGCCTGGAAACCCAGGGGCCATGTGGGGGGCTTTTGGGTGGGAGTGGGCTGGTGTCACCCTAGAGCAGCCTCGTGGGGAGGGCAAGCCGCTGGGCTGGGCTCGCTGGGCAGAGCGAGAGAGAAGAGGAAGCAGGTGGTGGGTGGGCATTCTTCGGGCTGTTCTGGAAGGTGTTGGGAGGAGGGCCTGGTGTCTCTGAGGAAATCCGGGCTCCAGCTCAGGGAGTTGAAGCTCCAGACCTCCCTCCTCTCAGAAGAGCCCATTAGCAAGGCGCCCCCCTTCCCAATATCAAACAGGTGCAGCACCAAACAGGGGGCCTTGAGATTGGACCCCTGCCGCGCCCACACTGTTGAGAACAAAGCTGGGGGCAAATCCTTCAGACAACTCCACAGCCCTCATGTTTCAGGCAGGACCCCCCTCCCCTCCCCTCTTCTATGCCGGTCTCCACATGCCCGTGTGACCCCTGTGTGCTCAGGGCTTTCAGCTCTGGATTTTCCAAGACCTCTGTTACCTTTACCCTCTAGTCACGGGTCTTGCTTCACCATGGCTTTTGGCTTCCAGAACATACTAAACCTTTGAAATCACTCCTTTGATATCCCCTTCTGGGCCCGGGCCAACGCCAGGGCGTGCACGCCCACCGAGGAGCCAAAGCCCCGGGGCCGGGGATTCCCAGCCTGCCGGTCCTGCCAGGTGCCCGCGCCCTGACCTGCACCTCACCGGCAGCCCCGGAGAACTCGGGCCGTGAGCACGAGGCTCTGGGACCCCAAATCCTGGGGTCTGGAGGTCAGCGTTTGTTCCCCAGTGTTCCCTGAGTTGAAGACGTCATGATGCTCATCACATCGGGCAGTTCTAGACCCATGCCAGTCCTGAAATGCCAACTTGCACGACAACATCCGGACTGTTCTGCTTACTGCCGCTGCCTCTGCCTGGTCCAAGCCGGGTCGTCTCCAGCCCGGGTGACGACAGCAGCTGCCTCACTGCTCCTCCAGACCCCGCTCAGAGCCCCGTCCAAGCAGTGGTCAGGGACCGGCTCAAAACGCAACCCCGGGCCCGTGCTGCCCTGTTCACTGGTGTCTGGGGGGTCGCCAAGGCTCAAGGGATACAGGGCCGAGCCCTCCCCGGCACACAGGCCCCGCGGCATCTGGCCTGGCCTCCCCCGCATCTCACAGACCGGGGCGCACAAGATGTCTTTGGGGCCTTAAAGCCCTTGGCCTCTGCACGGCCGCCCCCGTGCTGCTGGAAACGCGGCCCGGTAGCGCCTCTCCCCGCGCCTCCCCGCCCGGGTGCGGGGCAGGCTCCGGTCCTCAGTCTTCTGCCGGGCGGTACGCCATCCAGCACCCAGCGGTCTGTAATACACGCTCATCTCGGTGATTTTAAAAGCTGAAAAGCTGTCTTTTGCATTCGATAGAACGGGAGGCGGAGCGGCCTGACTTTACCCTCTTCGGCCCCAGCTCAAAGGGCACGGGGCCAGGCCTGCCGCGACGCCGCTGGCTGTGAGGACGGCCGGGACTGCGGGGAGCCCTGGCCGGTCCCCCCTACATCGAGTCCACATGTCACAAGCGGGCACCGAGCGGGCAGAGCGGGGGCTGCGGAAGGGCTTTCTTTTCAAACAAACAGGTGGAAGGACCTCTGCTTCTGTCAATAACCCCTCGGTTCTTCCCCGCAAGGCAGCTCAGAAGGAGTCAGATGCTATCTAGCTTTACAGGTTTAAGAGAAAAGCCCAGCTCGGACTATTTAAAATTGCCAGAGGCCCCTGCTGTCCGTATTGTCACCCACTGGGCTTTGGAAGTTCACACTCCTCTGCCCTTCCACTGCCTTCCAGCCAGGCCTGCTTCCTGGCAAGGCGGGGAGGCAGGTGGCCAGTGCTCCCAGGGATCCGAAGGGTCAGCTTGGGGCCTTGTGAGCGGCGCTGAGGGGAGCTCTCCCTCCCCTGCAGGGGGCTCTGGTGCTTGGGGCTCCTTTGCGAGGGCTGCAGGGAGGCCCCTTCAGTCTCTGGACCTGCCAGCTCTCGCTTCTTGTGTCCTGACGGACCCCTAACACCACGAGCACCTCCGGGGGCACTCAGAACCCTGTGGGTTGAATCAGGGAGCGAGAGGGGGAAGAGCCGAGCAAGCTCCACCCGCTGTCGCGTCCAGCGGCCGGGAGAGCGGTCCATTCCTGCAAGACTCTCATTCTCCCGGAACCTCATCTCTAACTGCAAACGGAGGTCCGTCTGCACCCCTAGTCCCGAGAGCCCCCACAATTTCACTCCTCCAGCCACAAGAACACGCAGCGTTCTCTTTTTTCCAACGGTGACAAGAAGACGATCCCGTCTCTGTACAAGGAGACCTGTCCTCCCCAAACCTCCCCGGGTCGTGCCGATGCCCCAGCTCTGCCAGGCACTCCCGCGAAGGGGAGGGGAAGGGACGCCACGGCTCTCACCCCGGGTGTGTGTCTGTTGGGGGGACCACGATGTATCACTGTGGGCCTAGGAGGCCCCGCAGTGAAGACGCTGCTCGCCCAGCACAGCACAGCGCACAGCCGGTTTCTCGGATCGCAGAGCGCCGCTGTTTTGCTCAGGACCCTACCGATGCAGCGTTCTCTTGAACCCTGCTGGGGGGCACTGGTACCGACCCTCCCCCTTCTCGGCCTCTCCAGCAGAAGCCTCGGGGACCGCTGACCCCTGCCCTTGCGGTCACTCGCGGCCACACACCGGACCCGAGCGCGCGGCCCCGTCCCTGCCTGAGTGGCGAGCACAGGGGGGTACCCGTGCCGCCGTGGCTTTGCGCTGACCTTTGCACGTCTTCCCATCCGGTTGCAGCGTGAATCCCACCGGGCAGCTGCATCGCACGCCAGTGGCTGTGTCCCTGCAGGTCCGGTCACAGCCTCCGTTGTTTACTGCACACGTCTCTGGGAGAGGGGAAAAGAGACAGAGATGCTCAGTCTCCTGGGACGGAAGCCACCATCGCCTTTCTCCATTCATGGGGCGGGGGGGGGGGGGAACCTCCTGAGAGAGGAGACCTGAATTTGAGTTCTGGCTGATGCCCTCTAGCTGTGGGCTTCCCTGAGCCTTGGGCTCCCCATCTGTAAAATGGGAGAATGACACCGTTTCCGTGGGATTGCTGGTGAGGACCCACTTCGATGATGATGGATGGGAAACCGTCTACACACGACAGAGGGCTGTGCTTGTGTAAAGGTCTCCCCCCCCACCCCACAACAGGATCAACACTGCCACGTGGAGCCATTGCTGAGATCAGCTTGGCTGGTATTTAACTGCCCAGCGCCGGATTCCTAAACCCTTGTCCTGCCTGGACTCGGACTCCAAACCCGGGGACTGGCAGTCCCTGGGGCTCCGGAACAGGTCTCCGCGTGGACTGGCTTGTGACCCTGGCCGTGGGGTTCCCAGGGGGTGGTTCCCTGAGCCCGCACACCATCCATCACCTGCATGAGGCACTCAGCTCAACATCTGTTCTCATTGAGCCATAAGCCAAAGGCATCTGGTTTTTGTCCACTTGAAACTTGTCTAGTGCTTTTTTTTTTTTTTTTTTTCCTTCCTTTGCAAATTCAAAGGGCCTGGAGTGGCTGGGGCAGAGCCCCAGGTCATCCAACCGTCATGTGGTGAGAGTGATCCTCCCCAGGCCTGGAGAAGGGGCTGGCAGAGCTGGGTCACCAGGGTGCAGGTGGCCCGCACACGGAGGGGACCGTTCCTAAGGCCTCTGAGCTCTTTCTGAGCATCTGTGTGCTTTGATCTTGTGGGAACCGTGCCTGAGTGGACTTCCCCTCTTCCCTTCCACGTTGGGAACTGAGGAGCCGAGGGCCCCATCTTTTATAACCCGAACCCCCCCTGCCTGTCTACCTTGGCTTCCTCCGCGCACCTGGCCCTGGGGGCTTTTTTCCCTGAAGCCTCCCCCTAACTGGTTTATTCCGTCTGTCCTTCTGTGGTGTCTGCATTCCTGCGGGAGTGATGACTGAATACATACCCCGATAGCCAGGAGTCCCTGCTGCTGATTATACCAAACTCTGATGCCTTTCCTTTGAACTTCAACTCTGTGTGTGGGGGTGGGCAGGGCAGTGAGAGGCGGACATCCGGCTTTCCCTTCTGTGTGAGTGTGCAAATTCTGCGGGGGCCGTGGTGGGCCTTGTCCGGAATGTCCCGGACACAGGGGCCACCGGTGGCAGGGGACCACCGGCCCTTCTTCTCAAGGCTAATGCCTTCCCCGTGATGGGAGGAGCTGTGACTACTACTGAAAGGCAAGCGTCCCGGCCCCCGCTCCTCCTGGTCTGTCTTTCCGAGGGTCTCCACAAACCCCAGCCCCGCAGCTTGGTGTGCCGGCCCAGGGGCTCGGAGGCCTCCGGCTTGCTCAGGTCCCAAGGCCCAGCTCAAAGACCACCTCCACGCAGAGCCTCCCCAGCCCCAGGCGCAGACAGGCCCCTGCCCTTCCCTGCACCAGGCTGGCCTCCGTCAGCAGCAGCCACGCTCTGACCCGCACGTGGCCTGCTCTTAACCCGACTGTTAACTGGGGCAGTGGAGGTGCGCGGGCCGGGGTGTCACTCACCGAGTGACCGAAGAAGGCTACCCCTCGGGTTGGTCCTCGGCACCCTCGCCCGGCAAGCCTTCCCTCCCGAGAGAGCCGCGGTGAAGTTCAGACAAACTCCCCACTTCACAGCCACTGGTCTGGGGCCCCGCGGGGGGGGGAGTTGCTTAACAAGCGTCAGTTTCCCCTCCTGGGGTTCTAACCAGAGAGGCCTCCCAGCCCCAAATCAAAGCGCAAGCCTCAGGTGCCTTTTCGGCCTTTCATGTGGGACAGCCCTCTCTAGAGCGGGGCCGGAGGACCTGTCTGCTCTCCAGGTGCAGGTAATTAAGGCCCAGGCCTTGGAGAGCCGGGGTGGGGGGGGCGGCACAGCCGGGACCTCACTCGTGACCGTGATGGCGCCTGGGGCTCCCCGTGGCAGTGGAGGCAGGGTGAGGCGGGGGCACTGGGGGCTGTGTCCCTGAGAAATGGATCTGACCAGGCAGGCTCCCGTGGGCCCTCCCCACCTCCGGAGGCCCCGATGGGGCTCGGAATCTTGGCCTTCCAGAGCGCTGGGGCTTCGGGACCCACTGGGCGGGCAGAGGCCAGGAGGAGGCTGGGGTCAGCTTGGAGGGTCACCCACTCTCTGGCCTCTCCCCTGCTCTGGGTACACTTTTAATCTCTTATGTTGCTCTAGATGAGGTGTGGTGTCTAGACTCAGGTCCTGAGCAAGGAGCTCTGGGACCCCAAGAAAGGCCCTCAGGGGCTCTTCTGGGTCCAGACCTCCTCATCCCATAGCACCTGGTTATGGCGGGTCACCTGCTCCGGACCCAACTCAGCCTTCCAAGCCTCGTGTGCCCCAGGCTCTTAGCAGCAAGGTAAGGCTCTCCTGCCCCCTCCACCTCCCTGGAGAGGAATCTGCCCGGGGCTGTGTGGCCGGCGAGTGGCCGAGCTGCTGGGCCCTGCTGGGTCTGACTCCAACCCAGCTGATGGCCTGAAAACTCCAGCCCCGGCCCAGGACCCCACACAGCCGAGCAGGTACTATACTTTCCACATCCCTCCTGTTCCACTGTTCTCTGTGCATTCTACCCCCACCCATCTGCCCCCTCGCCTGGGGCCCCCAGGCCTGGTCTTGCCACTTCTTTAACATCTGATTCCAGCCCCTGCCCTTACTGCTGCCAGTCTGGGCCAGGCCACCAGTGTCTTCCTTTGTGACAATTACGGCCTCGCAAGGGTCCCTCTCCTCCAGACCACTGCCTTACTCTGGGAAGGACCCCGTGAGCCCTCTAGTCTCTCCCGGAACCCGCCTCTCCAAGACAGCTACTGGGTCTTTCCAAAGGCCTCTCCTCTCCCCCTGGAGAGACGAGGAGAGACCCTCCCGGGGCACAGCCCTCTACAGCCAACAGAGGATCTTCTCCTCCGCTAACATCTGCCGGCCTCACAGCAGCCCCAGAGGCTGGCCTCTTTTGCAGGAAGAGAAACTGAGGCTCCAGGAAGTTAAATAGCTTGTCCAGGCAGAGGGAACCTCACATTATGAGACCCAGGGCAAAATTAAAATGAAGGGCCCTTGTTCAAAAATTAAACATTTCAAGACAGACAACAGAGCACTCAACCAATGGCGGGGGAGGCCCTTCTGAAGGCAGGGCCTGGGGCAAGCCCCCTCACTCCTGGAGCTCAGGCTTCCTGACGTGCGAAGTGGAGGTGATGGTGTTGACCATGGAGTTCGTACGGGGCCCGGACAGATGTGGATGTCATGGTGCTTTGTGAGTCGTCACAAAGCGTTTCTTGGGGGCCCAGAGCGGGTCGACCACACACTCACTCTCAGCGCCACCTCTTACGACCTCCCGTGAGGGGTCTTAGCACCCAGTCGGTTGCTGACTCGGCTGACAACTATTTCCTGAGCTCCTGCTCTGTGTGGGGCACATGCGCCTCAGACAGTCCCTGGTCTTGTGGAGGCCTCAGCCTAGGGGGGCGGCAGATGGGCTCACTGCTCTGACCACCGGTTTGGGAAGGACTCCCTGGCACGAGGTGGCTGAGGACTGAGGGAGAGGAGCTCGAGAGGAGTCTGACGGCAACCAGGCCTCAGGGGTTAACGGTTTATCGGGGGAGACAGACTCCTGATCTTCTCACAGGAGTCCGGGCCCAGCACCGCCCCCCACCCCATCAGGCCTCAGCCCTTGGCCCCGGCTCGCATGCCCCTCACGACCCAGCAGGCCCCTCCAAGCTCTCCTGAGCCCTGCTGGCTCTCCCAGGCCCTGGCCTCGGTTTGGGTGGCGGTCTCCCCCAGGGCCCGCTCACTCCCCAGGCAGGGCTGTGTCAGGGTGACCCCAAGCCCGGTGCGGGACTGATTTCTGCCGAATGACCAGAGGAAAGAACAAGCCTCTGGAGGAATGGGATGAAGCAGCCCATGCTGGGCCTGGCAGGGAAAGGGCGCCTGAGATGAGCCTGACGGCGGGGGAGGACCCGCGTCCAGCGGCACCAGCCTGCGTCACGGGCCCTGGGCGAGGCGGGCGCCCACGTGGGCTGACTGCAGGGGGAGTGGCTTCAGCTGGCTCAGAAGGCAGGGGGGCGTCTCAGGCCAAGGAGGGCATCACCAAACAGCGCTGGGCACTGTAGCACAGGGTGGGGCCGAGGTGGCGTGCCCTGATGAGAACCGGAAGTGAGTCCAGAGGCCTGAATGCTACGCTTAGTTCCCGATGCGCCGTGGGACGTTAGGCCACGGATGCTCCTGTCTCGGGGCTTCTCCCCTGTGCTGGGCCTGGAATCACAGGCTCGTCTACAGTGTAGGTGTCAGGCCCCGCCCCGGAGGCTCCGATCTGGTGGCTGAGATGTGAGCCCAGTGACCCACGGAGGCCCTGTCAGCCCAGGGTCTGTCCCTTTAAGGCCCTTACCCTGGTGGCGGGAGCACCTGTCTAGTCAGGGCTGGTCTGCCTGCCCACTGGGAGACCACTGGCTCTCCCAGCCCAGCTGTGGACTGTCTGGCCTTTGATCTCTCTTCCCTCAGCTGATTCCTGAGCCTTCCATGGCTCCCGTCACTTTGGGATAAGAGAACTCTTAACCACTGGCCCGGCTCTCCTTCACTGCCCGTGTCTTCGAGCAGACTACTGACCTCCAGGCGGGCCCGTGGCCCATCACGGGCATTGTCAGCAGGCTGATGTCCCTCCCTATGCTGGCACAGTGAGGCTGGTCACCTTCGTGAAGTCCCTCGGGCAAGTGAGAAGAGTCAGGCCTCAGGCCGACAGCAGAAGCCGCTTCCCCAGGCCCTCGGCAGGGACCGGGGGGCGGGGGGGAGTAGGGGTCATCCCTGTCTGCCGCCTGCCGCCCCTGCTCCTTACCACACTGCCTCCTCACCTCTGCCCGGAAGCCCCGCTCTGCCGGCTCCCGGGAGCGGTTTGTGGAGGGTGGTCTTACCCACGTGGGGAGCCGCCCCGTGAGGGCCGGGTGCCGGATGATCCCGCCCCAGGAGCACCCCGGTCTCTGAGCTGGGCCCTGGGGGACACGCTGGTGGCAGTGTGATATGGGGGCTGTGGGGGAAGGGGGCGTGTGGAGCCGGGGGCGGGGCAGTTGTGGAGGCCAGGACTGCAGGCCCTTCGGGGAAGGGGCCCCAAGCCGGGGTTTGAGGGGAAGTGGGAGGGAACCTCGGAAGCCCTGCTTAGCACCCAGCACTGCTTTGTCACATCTGAGGCCAGCGGACCCTTCGGCCCATGATTTTCAAAGAGCCAGCCAGCCCCGAGGCAGCCTGAGTGGGTTCTGGACTCTGCCCTTGTCGCAAATAGGCGGGCGACTGTGGGACGCCCCCCCCCCCCCACCTGCCCCGGGCCCTGTGCGGTCTCTGGCCAGGCTGCGTGGAACGACCAGGCCCTCAGGCCCGCATCACCCCACGGGCTCCATCCACCTGGGCCCCGTCCCGGCTCAGGGCAGTTTGCTGCGAGTAAGTGTCCGTGAAACCGTCCTCTGGAGACACTGGGCAGGTGCATGACCACACCCTCTCACGGGCCTGCCTGGTGGGTGGGGTTTCCACTCCGGTGCTCGGAGCGCAGAGCCCTTCCGGACCTGAGGGACGGTGCCCGGCAGTCTGTGGCAATGGGGGTGGGGGCTGACGGCAGAGAAGAGGCCGACCAAGAGTGAGATGAGCAGACCTTGGAGAAGTTTCTCCAACTGAGGTTTTATATTAATGCTGGGGGCAGGGGCAGAGCCACGGCAAGCCTTTACCCTGGCCTCTGACTCCCGCCTTTACTCTGCTTCCTAAGGGGAGGGGTGCTAAGGGCAGATCAAGGGGGGCTCACACGCGCCCTCTTGTTTGAGGCAGTCCTCAGCGGGGAGGGGGTGGTCATTGTGCCCGTTCTACGGAGGGCTCCCGAAGGCCCGGCTGGTGACCCTTCCAACCACGTGTGGCCGTGGAGGTTTGGGGGTCACACCCTTCTTCCAGAACACCCGCCAGCAGCTAAAGCCCTCTGGCTGTGTGTCACCTGCCCGCCTTTCCCTGGAGGGGCTGTGGGAGGTTAGGGGGCTCCTCGGCCGCTCACCCCCGCGCCTCGGTCTCACCTGTACCACGAAGGGCGCCCTGGCGATTGCTGGGAACAGCTACGTGTCTAGGTACACAGAGTCTCAGCCCAGAGGCTGCCCGGCAGAGGGGAGCCTTGTTCCAGATTCCTGATGGCTGCCGGGACTCGGGGACAGCCCGGTCCGAGCACGGCCCTGGGCTGAGGGAGGCGCCGCCCGGCACCCGCACACCAACGTCTGGCGCTCCCCCTCCGAGCCCGGGACTTCCTGGGGCCGGTGCAGCCGGCACACGGAGCCCGCCCTCCCCCTCCGGAGCTCTGGCCTGTGAGCTGGGTGGACCTCACGGAGGGCTCTAGACGGCAGGGGCCTGGCTGGCCTCTGAAAGGCACCTGCTCACCCCGGTGGCTCTTCCGGCCCCCTTTCTTATGGCATCGCCGCCCGTGACCCGACCGAGGTCCGGCAGGCCTGAGGCCTCTCGCCTCACGGCCTGGGCCCGGCATTCCGGGTGCCCTAGTACAGTGCCAAGGGCCTGGGGAGGAGAGGGTGGAAAGACCGGATGCAGCCGGGCGGCCGCCCTGTGCCCCACGTGGGCCAGGTGTGCCACATCAAGCACCTCATCCAAGCCGCTTCAGAGCAGACACTACAACCCCCTCCTTGCAAAAGAGAACGCTAAGGCTCAGAGACGTGAGGTGACCCCAGTCACTGGGTCGCCAGGATGCAGCCCGGGTCTGGCTCCAGAGCTCGGGCCAGGACAACAAACTGCAAAGAGTCACCGTTAGCAGAACCCTAATCAAGAACTCGTGGTCCTTAAGACAGAGACACGGCCCGGCTGAGCAGCGTGACCCCCCCGACCCCTCCTTGGGACAGACCTGGAAATATGCAGGAAGCCCTGAGCTCTGGCTGTTCCTTGGTCGGTGGTCAGCCGGCCTGCAGCCGCCGCCGGGCCTGCTCCTGGTTGGTGCCGGCCCGGGAAGCCCCGAGCGAGGCCAGGGGGAACAGCAAGGGAAGGTGGGGCAGCAAGGTGGCTGGGGCAGGAGGGGCACAGGGGAGGGGGGCGTGGCTGGGGCCCTGGGGCAGTTTCAGTTGTTTCTCCCTGCTGGGGCTCCTCTGGAGAGCGCGGCTGAACAAAAGATCGTACTGGTAAAATAAAGACGCCCTGCGCTCTTTGGGGTGCCTTCCATCTACGGCCACCACGGACAATCAGTATCGCCCCTCCAGGGCCCTCCTGAGTGTGGCAGGGCAGGGGAGCCACGTCGACCGGCAAAATCCTCAGGAACTGGGCCATTAGGTGTTGGGGGGGGGGCGTTGAGGTCACATCCCAAAGGGCTCTGGGACCCACTTGGACCAAATCCTGAGGGGCCAAGAAAACTAGGGAAGGGTTAAGGCAGGACAGCGAGGGGCTGCGGGCAGGGAGCGTTGAGGCCCAGGAGTGTGCGGGGGTCAAGTGTGCCCGGCCACCGGTGGGACGGAACGGAGTGAGGAGCAGCGGGGCAGGCCGGGCGTTCCAATGCCCAGTTCACTGCCCCTCACCCCACGCCCAGCCCTCTGGTCCAAGCATGGATTCCCCCGGGGAAGCCACAAAACACCTGCCCCTGAAAAGCCAAGGGACCCTGGCTTAACCCTCACCTCCCTGAGCCCGGCCACCTCTGCCAGCGGAGGACGACTGTCTCCCTCAGTCCTCAGGGGTCATCCCACCTGGCGGTCTGACCACGTCCCTCTCTTTGTGACACCATTCGGAGCTCCCCACACGCTAGACCCCACCCCCCTCTGACCTCCAGCTTCACGAACACGCTCTGGCCTGTGCTGCGTCCACACCGCCACACGCCGGCTTCACGCTTTAGGATTCTCTGCCGCACGCCGTGTCTGCAAAACCCCCGTCTACCGCAGGGTCTGAAGCCCAACAACTGGGCCTCGGCCCATGTTTTCTGCCAGGTTCTCTCCGCCCCCCGCCCCATCTGCGGTCTCCCCTCACAGAACCCGCCCCCAGAGCCTGGGCCACGGCTTGCCCACACTGACCTGTACCCACACCTGTAGTTGGGAGGGAGAATGTCCCCAGGTCCCCCGTACCCTGCCTTCGCCCCTACCCTCATTCTGGGGGCTGAGACAGGGGTGTGCGGGAGAGGTCTTGTGTTAGCTGTGCCCCCAGAAAGATCGTCTCTCACCGTTTTTATACTTTAGGAGATGGGCCTACAGACCAGCTAGAACCAGATTCAGATTTCACGTGGGGCCCGGAGAGAGGGGGAAGGCTGCAAGGCCTCAGGCTCCAAAGGCAGCCCAGGGACTTGAGGGCGAGTGCCCTGGGCCTCTGCAGGGTGGGGACGGGCCCGCTCCCCCCAGCCAAGCTTGGTCCTTGCAAATGCAGGGCCCGGGCACCAGGAACCCTGGTTCTGCCTGACCTACTGGGAGGCTGGGGGTGAGTCACACCCCTCTAAGCCTCAGTCTCCCTTCTGGGTCAGGAACCTGCCCTGTGTCATCACCTCCCTTGCCTCACATCTGCCTGAGCCCCTCCCCACTGCCAGCCTTGCCCAGGATTCAGGATCCGGGTCTGCCCTTTCTCTCCCAGCTGGGCACCTGCCTGTGTGAACAGCGAGCAGTGAGGCCCCACTCAACCCCGGTCCCCTCCTCCAGGAAGCCTTCATTCATGCTCTCGGCCAACCAGCCTACCCTGTGCTCCCGCTCTGGGCAAGGCCCCACGCTGTGCCCCCAGGGGCCATCAGAGCTGGCACAGTCTTGGCATCTGCCACACGTCAGGGAGTCCCAGGCTTATGACAAAATAGGGTGCTGGCGGAGGAGGGGCAAGGAGTGGAGATGGGGGTGGCAAGGAAGGACCAGTTAGGTCTGGACAAGCCTCTGTCAGGCGGAACTCTCCAAGATGGCACCTGGGTAAAGAATGGTGGGTGACAGGGCCCACTAGAGCAGGAAGCTGCAGGTGCAGGCCTGAGGGACAGGCAGAGGGTGGCTTCCGGGAGGTGACGGATGCCAGCCAGGTGGGTCTGGGGGGGAGGTGGCCTGGGAGGTTGGTGAGGCCTGGGAGGTGGTGGCCGCACAAAAGAGGTGGCAGGCGGGCGGCCCCTGGGTGGGCAGAGGGGCCGGGAGCTGGGGAGGAGGAGTGTGAGTATTCCCTTTGTGGGGCCTCACCTCCATCTGCAAAGTGGGGACGTCTGCCTCAGGGCTGCGGGAAGACTCACTGGTGAGGAGCGGGAGTGAGCAGAGGGAGTGGGCTGAAGGGCACTGAGGCTGCCGGAAGGAGTGGTGGGTGCTCACCGTGGTGGGGGGTGGGTGGCGGGGGCTCTAAGCCCACCTGCAGGGGCAGGGGCGGGGCTTCCTGCACCGTCCAATGCATCCCGTGCTGCCAGCCCCGGGCTTGTGCCGGGAGAATGGTGGCCCCGGTGGCCCTGGGATAAACCAGTAAAGAGGGCAGACGTGGGCTCTGCTTCTGGAGCTCACAGCAGCCAGACATCCCGGGAGGTTCCTCCGAGCCCAAGCGTGAACCCCCTGCGGTCAGTATGATAACAGCTCCCCGAAACGTCCTTAATTTCCCATGACCCTGCATGACAGAGGCGACTCTGCAGATGCGATTAAATTAAGGCCCCTGAGATGGGAGCTTGTCCTGGATCATCTGGGTGGGCCCGATGTGGTCACAAGTTTCCTTAAAAGTGGAGGAGAGAGATCAGAGAAAGAGACGGGAGCAAGGTCAGGGAGATGCAATGCTATCGGCTTTGAAGACGGAGGAAGTGGCCAAAAATCAAGAAATGTGGGTGGTTCTAGAAGTTTCTAGAGCTTCCAGAAAAAAAATGGAGCCCTTGCTGACACTTTGATTTTAGCCCGGTGAGTCCTGAGTCCGGTCTCTGGCCCGCGGGAGACAACGGATTGTGCTGTTTTAAGGCATTAAGATTGCGGTAGCTTGTTCGCGGCAACAGGAAGCTAACACGGCATCCAACCCACGTACACTGTGGGGAAGGGACTGACCGAAGACCCGGGCTGACACGAACAACAAAACAGCGCCTCATCAGTCTTGCTGTGAGTGGGGCCCCAGGGGCCCCTGGCCAACTTAGCGCGGTGTTCAGGGGCTTCGCACAAGTCGGCCAGATATTTGAAATTTATCACTCCAACCCTCAAGCCCAAATATTTCAATTGATTTTCATGTCAACAGAAAATCTCTTACGTATTTGGAGCCTCTTGAAAGGAAATGTAACCGCCTCTGCTCTTCGCCTGTGCTCGGTGACTGGGGGTAACTACAGACAGCAACGGCTGGGTGCAGCCGGGACCCCAAGGGTGGGGCAGGGCTCTGTAGCCCTGAATGGCCCCAGGCTGTTCTGTGACAGACCATCACCCTCTCTGTGGCACGGAGAAGGGGGTGTCACCCCGAGGCTGCAGAACCAGTCTGTCGTTGACGTGGGGCACCACGGACAGGGCCGGGGTGGCGCGTGCTCACGGGGCCTCACGGGGCCGCTAAGCGTTGCCCTGTGCTCAGTCTTATCCTACCCCCCTAAAAACGAGCCCTGTTGACACAGGAAGGTCACTGGCATCTCAGCCACCGGGGGACTGCAGCACGCGTGCCCTGCTCTGGCAGAAGCCTGTACCGTGACTATAATGGGCACCGCTCATAGTAGACGGTTCCAGGGCATTCCGGCTCTGCCCTTCCTCGCTAGTCTCTGCCCTCTCAGGAGGATCCGGGTCAAGGGGGGCAGACTCTGGAGCTGGGTGGCCCAGGGTCCGACCTTGCCCTCAAACCCTTCAGTGTCTTGCCTCCCTCATCTGCTCCTGGGCCACAGAACAAGGTCCTTCCCTCTGCCTGTTCTACTGCATCCCCTCCAAGGACCCCAAACAGGGCTCACGTGCCCACCAGCCACAGGCTCCGTCACACCGGCCAACGATGCCCATCCAACTCTGGTTCCCTTCACGGTCTACGCTGCTCTTTCCACACAGGGCCGGGCTCTGAATGTGATGCCCCAGGCGTGCTCTGACCAGCACAGGGGACAACGGGGCTGGCGACCTCTCTCGTTCTCCACTGTCGTGCCTCCGTTCACACAGCCTGGGAGCAGCCGTCCTCGCCAAGTGCTGCTAATTAGAGCCTGAAGTTCAGTAGGATCCCAAGTCTGTCCCACATGGGCTGCTCTCAGAGGCGACAGGTGCTAAGAATTATGGGCTCTCGAGGGAGGGGCTCACCAGTGCTCTAGACGGCGCCTTTCATGGAACCCTCAAGGATGGTTACTTAGCTCTGGGTCCTGGAGAGTCGTGGGCACGCCTGCTCGCTGGGGCCTTCAAGCCCGCCCCGTGGCCATTTCCAGCCCTTCCCAGGCCAGCCCAGACAGCCCAAGTCAACATGACAGTCCCGTCTAGAGAGCTTGTGGAGAGGGGACTTCCAGACAGAAGTCCCGTCTGCCCGTGTGACCAGAGGTGAATCCTCCAGACCCCCTGGACCCTAGTGTTCTTGTTTGAGAAACAGGGCGATGCCTGTCCTGCCCGGCATGGACTTCAGGCTTCACAGAACACTGTCAGCCCGGCTCTCCTCTGCTCCTGGAAGCTCCACCAGGGAGGGGGGCCTCAGGCCTAGTTCCCAGCACGAAAGGCCCCATCCCTCCCGTGGCCCCATTTACGTTTCCCTTCTCCCTAGATGCCTGGACTCTTTTGAGGTCCGTATGAGGACCATGAAACTAGGTGACCTCTCCGGGACCCCGAGGCTCTGACTTCCATGGCCCCGGGACCCTGACGCTTAGGATGGCCCACACAGCCGTGACCTTCGGGCTAAGCTCAGCTGCACGGGGTAGTATGTGACTGAGGGCAAGCCAGAGGACCCCACGAACTTCAGTTTCCTCCTCTGGGACATAGGAAATGTACCACCTGACCCACAGCGCCCCAGGCTGGTGTGCCACAAGGAAGGGTGTGACAGTCCCAAGCGACCCTACGGTTGTGCTCCACAGGCCCGGGCAGCTGGCACCACTCAGGGGCCAGCAAGCGCAGAACTGGAGAGCTGAGGGCAGGGGGATGGATGAATGAGGGGCAGACTTGCCCTGTGCTTCTGCAGCCTGAGCTCGATGGACGAGTAGCCAGCCGGGTCCTCCTCCTCCTCCTCCTCCCCCCTCCCCTGCTCAGGGTCAGCCACACCAGCAGGCCGCCCAGGCCACCCTGGGCAGCGCCAGCCGTTTCCGGGCAAGCCTCCCTAGAATCTGGATCCAGCCCGGGACCGGTGTCTGGAGCACAGCCGCCATCACACCTGCCCCCTCAAGACAAGCGGGGGCCTGAAGCAGGACCAGCACAAAATGGGCCAGGGCTGTCCCCGTATGCCCACCTCAGGCTGGGTCGTTCACAGAGTCAGGAGCCTTGGGGCCGGAAGGGGCCGAGTGAGTCTTGCTTTGACCTTAACGGTCCTCTCCTCTCTGGGTAGCAGATTTCCCAACTATCAAGCAGGCCCCGGAGATCCCCTGGCCCCGAATCTAGATGGGTCTTTTTCGCCTTGAACGTGGCTTCCCTCCTTGGCAAGGAGACCGAGAGGCACTGTGCTGCCTGAATCGCTGCTCTGCACTAATGCCCTCCTTTGCTTCTGTGTCTCAGTGTCACTTTGCTGACCTCGGAGCTCCCAACAGCCAATGGGGGCATTTACGGTGGGTAGAGGGGTCTCCTTACCCGCAGAGGCCCCCAGACACTGGCTCTGGGATCTTTGCTACAAACACACAGAGAAATACACGTGTTTGGTGAAGGGCAAAACCTTTAACAAGGGAAAAGCGAGTTCACATCTGGAGTGGAGCCCCCTCCCCCCCGCTCGGACACGGCACGCGCGGGCACACGCCGGGGGGCCCCCCCCCCCACGCACGCACACCCCGCACGCCAGCACGCACTCCCGGCCCCACACCGCAGCACGCACGCACGCGCACGCACACGGACACAGGTGCAAGTACAACAAAGGAAGTGGAAGAAAAGTGTTACCCATGAGGAGCCGCCGTTTCACCCGCTTGTCCACATCAGCTACTGACGTGGCATTGAACTGAGAGCGCTCAATTGCAGCCTCATCCTTCTCTAAAACACAAGTAAGGGACAAACACGGAGCCACTGGTTAATGAGAGCCCACTTCCCGCGGCCCAAGACAGTCAGCCTCCCGGCGTGGCGCGCACACGGCCAACACGGCGTGCCGGGCCGGCGCGGCGTCTGCGCCGAGGGGCCGATCCCGGGAACCTCCAAGGGCGTGTTCAGGGCAGGGGCGAGGAGGCGGCAGGGTGGGGGGGGGGTGCGGAACGGGGGTGGGGGCGGGGCGACCACACGAGGGCACAGACGGGACGCGGGGCCCATCTGCCAGCAGACAGAGGAGGCGGCTTGAGGTCAGAGTGGACGGACCCAGCCGCGGGGGGGCCGCGGAAGCAGACGGCACGGCCTCAGCGCTCGGGCAGACACACGTGACTGCAGACACCCCGGCTCAGGCTGGACGGGCAGGCACAGGACGAGGCACAGGACAAAGGGACAGGGCCGCGGGGTCCGGTGATGGCTGTGCCTGGACAGCAAGACGCCCCGTCTCGAGGGCACGGACGTGCGTCAGACACTCATGCAAAGTTAAGAACAAAACACCCGGGAGAACAAACACACGCACAGCGATGGACCCGGTCCGACGGACAGACAGACAGACAGACAGACAGAACAGGGGCTCGATTGGGGCAGCGCTGGTTGCCTGCTTGTCTATAGAGGACTAGAGCGAGACATTCAAGTGCTTGACAGGGGCCGTGAGAGGGGCCAGTCATCTCAGGAGCGTGCGGAGAGAGAGGCGGGCCGGCCGGCAGCACCCTGGCCGTCGGGCAAGACGCTGTGCCCCGATGCTGCCCGTGGAGGCGCACGTGAGGTTAGTGGCCAGGAGGTCCTCGGCTCGGCCAGAGGTGTGTGGGGACACGGGCTCCCGAGGGGGGAGCCTGCGCGGCAGTGAGCGGAGGCACACGAGTGGTCCTCCTGGCCCGCGGGAGGCGATGGCCCAGGAGCTGGGTCCGGAGGAGGAGGACCGCTAAGGGGAGGGGAGGGAAAGAGGGGGCGAGGGAGGTTATGTCAGAGAGGAGAGTTAGGCAGGGGCCTTGACATGCAGCAGACGCTAAAAGGTAAAAAAATGAGGAACGACGAGTCAGGTGGACAGAGACAAGATGCGTGAGACGAGGCTGGGTGGGTGTCTGGCCGGCGGCTGAGTGCGCTGGTCCCGTGGCCGGCGGGGGCCGCTGCGCTGCAGACACAAACAGGGAGGGCGACCCAGCAGACAGACAGGAAGGGGCTGGGGGGCCCTGGGGGGCCCCCCCCCGGCAGGACAGTGGAGACAGGGAGAGAGGCGGGAGAGGGGGTTCTAGATGGGATCAGGCTGCAATAGAGACACTAGTCTGAGACCAGGTTTTGCTTTGAAAAAAAAAAAAAATTTTTTTTTTTTTTTCGTTTTTTGGTTGTTTCGTTCGGTTTGGCTTTTGGCTCTGAAAATGCTTAATGAACGTCGGTTATCAGACAAGACAGGCAATCAGGGACCATCACCAGAAAAGCAGGAGGAATGAGATAAGATGAAACCAAAACTGCCGTCTGAGAGGAGACCACACAGAGGAAGGGAGAACCACGCAGGTAGCAGCCCCTGGGAGACAGCCGGGACCAGGGTGAGACGCAGGGGGCCGGCCCCGGCCCTGGCGCCCCGCTCGGCCCCTCACGGGACGAGGGAGCAGTCACGGGGACAGAAGGCGGCAGCAAACTCTGGCTCCCCGGCTCTGCCTGCTTGCCACCCCTTGTGTGTTACTGGAGAGTCCCTTCAGGAATATCTTCAGAGTCAGTATGAAGAGATGCCCCCCGCTCCCGCCCTTAAAAAGAATAGACGTGACCACCGACCGTGGGCTTCTAAGGGTGGCTGACGTTGGAGGGAAAGGAAGCAGAGGATGAACAAAGTTGGGTGGGTGCCAACTTTGAATTCTTCTTTTTCTCAGCTGGAAGATGTGCTGTTATTTTTGGGTGGGAAAGAAGCGACTACTGATTATGGCAGGAGGCAACCGCAGATATTCTAGCTTCCTCTTGGAAGTAAGGACCGGGGGGAAGGGGACTCCATGTGACGACAGGTGAGGTGACAGAAGGGGCAATGCTGACAAGAAGGGACTCTGGTTGGGGGAAGTCCAGCGAGAGCTCCGTTAGCTCAGGAGCGGAAGCAGTTAAGAACACCCAGAGTCCCCCCCACGCCCTACCCCGGGATTCTTCCGTCCGTCTCCCCTGGTGTAGACGATGAAGACTTAGAGCCGCTTTCTGAGCAAACCCCTTGGCTTTCTAGACTGTGGCGGGCAGCTCACGTCGCTAGTGGGGCCAAGATGCAGGTTAGGCGTATGTGCTGTGCGTCCCCGTATCGGGAGGGAAACCCCTGCGCTTTAAAGACAGAAGGTCTCCTCCTCGGGCGCACACACCTTCCTCCTCCCCACAGGCCACCCCCCTGTTGAGGAGGAGGACCCGCAGAGAGCCCACAGTGACACGAAGCAGAGGTGCTTGGTCCTGGGTGGCTGGATGGCCCTGGGTAAGTCTCTACAGAAGGCTTCCCTCGGGGACGTCTGCCGGCCCCCTCGGTGGGGACCTGGGTGCTCCTTTTCTTGCTCCCTCAGGCTCACTTCCTGGGAACCGGGCCGCGGTGGGGTGCTGGCCAACGGCAGGGCCACACGGTACACCCTGGGGGGAGGCAGGGGGGGCGCACGGGTGCCAGTGCCCGGCACACTTACTTACCGATGCACGTCCGACCGTCTGAGTGGAGGGCGTACTTCTGGTGGCAGCCACACATGGGGCCCGTGTCTGTGTCCTCACAGCTGTGCTGGCAGCCTCCGTTTCCATAGTTACAGGTTACTAGTTAGGCCCAAAGCGTACATACGTGTGTATAAAAGGAACAACAACAAAGAGGATTAGTTTATCGGTGCTGGTTGATTCTCTTAAGGGACGGGGAGGGGGGGGGGCAAAGTGACGGCATAAGATAAACAGCGAGTAAGCACACGTGTCCCTGGACTTCAGCCCCACCAGGGTCTTGGAGGGGTTTGCTCGCTCCCTGGGCGTGAACTGGGGTAGGACGGGTGGACTCGGGTCGCGTGGGCTTCAGGGCCGGCTCCAGCTGACAGACTCGGACGGTGTTCGGGGAAGAAAGTGCTAGGGGAGGCAATTTTATTCTTCCTAGGTTCCAGGGGCACTTCGACACTGCCTGTCTGGACGGGACAAGTGTCTGTTAATGCCAGGCATGCCCTGCCAGGCGAGGGAGGGAGGTGGCGGGCCCATGGCGAGGGGGACACTCATTCCGCGTGCGGGAGGGTGTCCCCACAGAAGTCTGCTCCCTCCTAGTCCCAGCGGCCGTCTCCACCTGTATCCCCTCGGAGCCCGGATCCCCCGGAGGCAGTGTTCAAACAGACAGAACATATGCACGTTAATGTCATCTCAGCTGCGCTTTTGAGAATGACCTCTTATGGAAACACGTCACGTAGTTTGCAGCGTCTCACAGAGTCTTAAAACGTTTCACGGCATCAGCGACCCGGGTCGGCTAAAAGGGGGCCGAACAAAACACAGCCAGTCTGAGGTAGGAGAAGATAAAATTCCAGTTTATTTAAAAGGAAACCGCTTGTTATCCCGTCTCAGGGTGAGGAGTAGAGCCGAAGGAGATCCGAGATCTCTGTGCAAGGGGTTCTCGCAGCCCCCGCTTTACTCAGCTCGTAAGATGACAGGGTGCCCATCGCCTGTACGCAAACGGTGCCCCAGGGCCTTGAGGACGGGCCGTCTTCCTGGCACCTTAAGCACTCATCTAGAATTCTATCTACGCTCTTCATGTATTTGGCAGGACCCCAGTGATGATCAAATATGCAAAAATAAATCTCAGGCCAACCACCCTCGGAGGGGCTGAAGATTCCGGAGTGGCAGTCTGGATTAATGACGCTCCTTCGGGTGGCAGATCCCCACGACGGGTCCCAAGCATTTCAGAACCGAGGCCCACGGCCGCCTCTCCCAGGCACCCCTCTCACCCAGGGCACGGCACAGAGCCTCCAGGGCGTCCGTCCCCAGTGATGGCAGGGACCCTGTCAGCCTGGACACGTGCCGTCTCCCTGCCAGCTGAGGAGGACACGAAGAGAGTGGCTTCTGCTCAGTGTCTCAGATGCCGTCCTTGCAATCAGAGACAGGCTCTGCTGGGCTGCCTCTGCCACAGGGAGCTAACGTCCCGTCTGGAGGAGGAACCCAACCTCCGGGGTGACATTTCGAGGACGTGCACAACTCTTCAGGAAGCACAAAGGGGACTTGGGAGTGCGGAGCCCCTCTGGCCCCTTCTCCACGGGAGCATCTCTTCTCTCGGCTTTCCCGGGGAGCCCGGCAGCCTGCGGTCAGAGTCTCCCGTGTCTGAAACAGCTCAGCTCTCTGCCTGGGAAGAGCCCCGGGGAAGCCAAGGGCAGAGGCGGCCACAGATTTCAGGTGAGGGCAGAGCCCCAGGCACAGCCCCGCCTCGGGCTGGGCGTCACGCGCCTCCCCAGATTGAGAGAAGCTTCGTTTCACAGGGGGCAGGGGTGCAGGCGTGAGGAGGCCGTGAGGACACCGCAGACAGTTGTTTCCAAGCTCTGGGCTCCAGGAGATGGGCCGCGCCCTGCAAGCGACTCCGAGGGCGAAGGTCTGTCTGAGGCAAGCTGGGGGAGGGCCGTGCTGAGGGCCCCGTGCTCCCCCACACGGGCGTGCCCGCATCTCATGGACCGTGGGGGCCGGGCTAGCGAGCACCGAGAGCGCCCACAGCTTGTACGTGGAAGTGCGTGCTGGCACCTTGAGCTCCGGGACCACCAAGAAGGGATGGAAACAGCCCCTCTGGCCCCGGCGTGGGCCCCGCACTCTGGATAGAAGAGTTGGGTGCCGAGGCCCTGCGGTCCTGCTGGCCCACGGAGGCGGGCTAGGCCCCCAACCCAAATCCGGATGTAGAACTTCCTAGACCTCAGTCGGCCTCAAGGGCCGGGGGGGAAAGCCTCAGAGCCAACTTTATGCTAACCCTTCACGTCGACCACACGGCAGGAGCCAGGGCCATCCGCGCGGGCCCTGCACAGGAGGGCTGCGGTCACCCACTCCTTGCCCCCAGGACCGGTATCCGAGTCTATAAACACCTTGGCTATACGGAGCCCCCGCCAGCAGGGAGGGCGGGGCTTCTATTTCTTTCACCAGCAAACATGCGGGTCGAGGGCTTGAGTCTTCTCACTGAAGGGTGGGGAGGTGGGGGGGGGGGGTTGCTTCCCTGCTCACAGAGGGCCCTGCCTTGTCCCCGACCTCTCCGATCAGCTCGGCCCCTCGGGAGACGTCCTCTGAGCAACCTGTCCCCTTGCAGTGCTCATCCCAGACGGTTCAGTGGGTCCCAGTCACCGCCTGTGGCTCGCAGAGCTCTCTCCCCAGCACCCAGCTCAAGGCTTGGCCAGTCTTGCTGTGGAAGGAACACTCTCTACTTCTGGCTGAGCCTGTCAACAAGCCTGCCCAGTCCACACGTGCTTGTCCCTGGCCTTGGTCCGGAGGACTGGGAAAGCTACAATTCTGCACTCTCCGTTCTGAAGGGCACCAGGCGCGGCGGGTTTCTCTGTAGTTAAAGGAACTGTCCGATGCAGAGGACAGAGGGCCTGGCAAAGTCCTGGGGCTGGAGCCGGGCACTCGCCCGTGGTGACCGCCCGCACGCTCATCTGTGAGGCCCCGCAGGAAAGGCCAGCAACAAGGAGGGAGGCTGCCCGCGTCTCGGGACGTGCCTGGGGAGAGGAAGCATCTCCACTTCGGGGAAAGGACGCATCACGAGTGGGGGCTGGAGCACGAGCTCCTTGGAGACAGGGACTGTGTCTAGTGCATGTGGGTCCCCAAGACCTTGGTGACTGAGGAGCATGGGCTGGGAGAGGTGTGGCGGCCACCCACAGAACAGCTGATGACAATCACGGACTAAGGACGACAGGCCGGCGAGGGCCAGCTGTCTTCTCCGCAGAACGAAGGATGGAAAGCAAGGCCAGTTTCTCTGTGAGCGCTGGTCAGCTCAGTCTCCTGCTTCAGTGGCAAGGCTGGGGCTGCTTTCTCTACCGGGCATCGGATTCGGACTCCTCCACACCTTTCTCTGCATCACAGAGCGGGGCTGGAATGAAGCAGGCGTCTCTGGCCAGACGTGGGCAGCAGGCACACCGGCCTCCCTCAGCTCTTCGTACACACAGAGCAAACGCGGCACCACGGCGGGCATCCCAGCTGCC
This sequence comes from Leopardus geoffroyi, assembly GCF_018350155.1. Taxonomy (NCBI): domain Eukaryota; kingdom Metazoa; phylum Chordata; class Mammalia; order Carnivora; family Felidae; genus Leopardus; species Leopardus geoffroyi. Next base: position 136,745,129 of record NC_059341.1, read on the forward strand.
CAGTGAGCCGAGGCCGACCCCGCCACTCCCCACGCAGCTGCTGGGAGCTGGGTCTGACGCTCTTGGGGACTCGTGTGTTTGGCCACGGTCCTGCTTCGTTTGCGGGCTCCCAGTCCTCCCGGGGAGGACCACGTTAAGGGGCTGAATGACACCTGTGCCCCGTGGGCTGACCTCCAAGCTGGTCCTCAATGGCACCTTTGGCCAGAGGCCTCATTCAACCCAGATCTCCCAGGGAATCACCATTTACAGTGGGCCCCGCGGGGGCAGCCTGCAAGCTCCGATCTGTGATCCTGGAAATAAGGTCAGCACGGGCTGGGCTGGGACCCCTCCCCCCCCCCCCCAAGCTCCTTTCCTTCTTTATACCATCCTGTCACCAAGGGCCGCCCTGGCCTACCGGGAAGCCTGGGCTTGTAGGTCTCTGTGCCACAGCCCTCCATACCCGTGGGAGGGCTCGGCTCAGGGCCCATGGGTCTCTGGGGTCAGGGTCACAGCTCGCACCGGCAGGGCTACTGAGCAGGGTCCTGCCCCGGGGCTGTCGGTGATTCGTGCCAGGTGGGGAAACCGCCATGTCTAGCGATCACAGCCCTCATCCCTCATGCCTCCCCAGGCCTCTTCAGGGACCTTGCCCTCCTCTCGACCCCGAGGGGCGGAGAGCCCTCCCTGGGAAACGTCCAGCCGACTGGACAGATCCCCCCACCCCCAATAAAGCAATGGCAGGAGACGCATGGGGATGTCTGACCCATTTGCCTCCATCTACCTACGTGTGCAGTCCTTCTGATTCTGGGCAAGGTCAAAGCCGGGCCTGCAGTCACAGGCCACCCCACCTTTGGGCGTCTCCCGGCAGATGTGGGCACAGCCGTGGTCTTTGTTCATGCAGTTCATACCCTCTGGGAAGAGACAGATGAGAGAGAGAGAGAGAGAGAGAGAGAGAGAGAACCGGGGGGAGGGAAGAGAGAAAATTTCAGGCTGAAGAGAGGCAGCCTCTAAAACGTCACCATCAAGTGCAGCGTTCTGGGGCCGCCGTTAGCACGTGCACCGTCCGCGCACGGAGGGGTGTGCACCTAGCCGTCCAGCTGCAGAGGTCTTGGGGAGAAACCAGGGGACCCACGGAAGAAGTGGTCCCGCCCTAGGTCGGATTACGGAACCGAGTTCAGGTCGGGGCTTCGGACCGCTTCCCTACTAAAGCAGGCGCGGCGGCATCTCAAACGATGGCAGCAGGCAGCACTCTTCGGATTGCATCGGAAGGGCACGTGGCCCTGCGCGGCAGGCGGCTGGGCCCCGAGGGGAGGCTGACGGGTCAGGGGACCGCGGGGGGGGGGGGGGCAGCAGCAGTCAGGAGATGTGTTGTGGCCTGGGAGGCGCCGTCGGCCCCGCGCGGCCACCCCTCACCGCGTTCCTGCACGAGTCAGAGGCAGCCGTGCTGCTCTCCTGGACCTCAGGGTGGCAGAGGCTCGTCTTCACCAGCCCCACGGCCACGCCCTGACCTACACACCACCCCCCAGCTGCCGGGGGGGGGGGTCTGTCTCTGTCCCCGGTCCCTGCAGTGCGCCCCAGGACCCGAGGAACCCTCACTCCCAAACGCAGAGCCCCGTACGACCTCCGGCTCCGTCCGCACGCCCCTGTACCCCCCCGGAGCCTGTTCCGCGTCCCGGGGCACGCGGGTCACCATTGCCACAATCTCAGCCCGAGGCTCCTGCTGGTTGGCAGACGCTACTTTTTAAAGGCAAATGTTTGCAGACCTCAGGTGCCTTGTTCTGTGAAGACTCAGCCCCCCGCCTTGCTGGTTGGGAGGCATCAGAGAGGGGAGCCTGCCCCAGGGTGCTGGGGCCGGGCCACCCCACCGCCTGCTCGTGTCCCCATCCTGTAGCTGGAGCCCTGCCCCTGTTGCACCTGCTTGGCGGGCCCTTCCGACTCGTCCTCCCGGCCGGGCTCAGAAGCCCTGTCCCTCACAAGGCCAGCTGTGTTCCTGTCTCCTCTCTTTCCAGGCTCCCCGAGACTCTACTGGGGCTCCAAACCCTAGGCAGGAGCAATGTGCTCGGGCTCCTTGCCCCTATAAAGGCAAGCGCTCCCTTCAGAGGTGGGGAAACCATGCTTGAGACACCTGCCCAAAGGCCCACGTTACGCTGAGAGGCATCACAAGGACGTGGACCAGCACCTCAGACTCTAAACCTCTTTCCCACTCCTGGCCCAGAGGCCTTGTGGAGCGCAGAGAGCTGGGCCACCCTGAGTTTCCAGGGCAAGGACCATGGACCATTCACCTCGAGGCTCCAGAGGCCTGGCCTCCAGTCATTACTCGCGGAGAGTTACACGGAAATGTTCCCTGAGGGCTCTGGCATAATGGGGACAGTGAGGGGCGCCTGGGGTGGGCCATCTGCCTCTCTCCTCAGTCACCCGTAGTTCCTGGGACATTCCCCCCACCCCAGGAGTCTGCCTGGAGTGGCTCGGACCCCCTCCGGTTGACCCCAGTTGATGTTTATCTTCCTGGTGATTTGTGAGGAGTTTCCAGGATTTATGAGGTCACTGGGGTCAAGTGAGAGGTTGTAGGTCACAAGTCCATCAAGAGGCTAAGGGCAGATGAAAGGAGGAGCTGCTGTCCGCCCACACAGCGCCCTGAGACCTTACTTCCGTGTCCTACCCGAGAGGAGCCAGCCTTGGACGGAGGAAGGAATGCCACGGGTGGGGACACACGGGGGCCTCCCTTCCCCTAGGTGGCCCACGTGTGTGTCAGGACTGGCTCAGTCTTGACCCTGTCTACTTTAAACATGGGTGGCGGCGGGGGGGGGGCGCAAATGAGATCTGACATCTATTTAAAAACACAAACACCCTGGCAGCTACAACCAAGATGTATTTTTAAATGTTTATTTATTTTGGGGGGGGGGGCGGGCAGAGAGCCCGATGCGGGGCTCAAACTCACGAACCTGGCGATCATGACCCGAGCCGAAGTCAGAAGCTCAACCGACTCAGCCACCCAGAGGCCCCACAGCAGACAGTTTTAAAAAGTCTAAATATCAATAAAACGAAGAAATGGCCACGAGTAAAACCTGCACTTTGCTCAGCGCGCTGACCTCTGGTCTCACCTGACTTGACTACCCATGTTGTTCCTTCACCTCACTTTCCTTACTTATTCTAGGCACGCGGTTGGACAGACGCAGAGCGTGACCAACGACCCAGCAGCGGAACAAACAGGGCTCCTTGTAGGAAGCTTCAAGTTCATTGGGGAGACAGCCCCTTCCTCTGGCCAAAGTCCACAACAGCACCCGTGCACGCCTGGCGGACGGGGGCGCTGCACGACGCGGAACCGGGAATGGGGGCGCGGACGGGGCTCGGGGTGGGCGTTAGGGTCGGCCCGCTGCTGGGGTGCGAATGCCCTAGCACGGCTGACGCCCAGCGCCAGGAGAGGTCGCTGGAGGTGCAGCTGGGGAGCGGTGCACAGCCGGCCCTTGCGAGCCGGTGAGAGCCAGCCTCACCAAGGTGGCATGGCTCTCTTCGGTCACTGCCAAGGCAGCAGCTGTGGGCATGGGCCTGGCCTCCTTCCCGGTTGCGTGTCTCAGAAAAAATTGCTTCACTTCTTGAGTCCCTTGCGTAAAACGGGAATGATAATCTGTGCTCCAAAGACAAGACAGTGTAGGTATTCCGACGCTAGGTCTTTCTACGGGGGTACCGGAGGCCGGGATCTTCTGCGGATCTGGAGAGAGGTCCTCACGGGGACCTTGTCTACGCCCGGCAACCCCCCCCCCCTGGGAGAAGGCTCTCAGTTGAGAGGATCTCACGGGCCACGGAGATATACGCTGTCTCTCATCAAGTCTTCCGAGAGACTCCCGCCTTGGCCAGGGGCCGGCCAGTGGGGGGTGGCCGCCAAGGGGCCTCCCTGACCACCACCACCCTGGTGATGGCTCCCTGGCGCCCACGAGGTACAGGGGCTGGTGTTCGGGCTTCTTCCCAGCTTCGTCTCCCTCCGCCTCCTACTCGCACTCCAGCCTGCGATTTCACGCTGCCTGCTGACCGACCCCTGGCACCGCCCCCTCCACGCCCTCGCCCCTCCTGTCTTCCACAAACAAAATCCTAGGCCTGTCTCAAACTGCACCGGTTCCACAGGGCTTCCCGATGGCGACCCCACGCGACCCCCACACCACCACCCCCCGTATTAACCGCCCAGGGCTGTCCTGGGGGCTGGCACAGGCAATCGATGCCACTCAAACGGATCTGTGCATTCTCCCTAAACTGGGAAGAGCCTGAGGGCCCCTGTTTGCGCTCAGGCTCATCTGTGAAGAGAGAGATTCAACTTCCATTCCCAGCCAAAGAAACACAACTCACCAGAAACCCTGCTAATTATCACTAACCATAAATTTGTCACTGGGGAGCGGATGTGGCCTTGAACTTTGGCTGCTAAACCGAGTACAAGGCTTTAGAAGTCACTCAGCTTTTTCTTCCACTGTGGCCTTGCAATCAGGCAGTCTTTCTTTCTGAGAATCCGGACTTAAAAATGAGCCACGCTGTTGTTTCTCGCTGGCAAAGGATAATTTGGGGGGTGATCCGGAGTTCCAGTCTAAGTCGACGTGGAAGCAGAGAAACTGGGGCTGGAAGGGCGGGCCCCAAGCCCCACCAGTGATGGGACCTCAAACGTGTCCACTTCAGTGGTCTTGGCAACCGTGGGAGAGGCAGGCGAGGCCCCCGTCTTCCGCCTAAAGTCCCGAGTGAGGTCAGGGGACCCACCGAGGACTCCCCACCCAGGCTCCGAAGCACGGGGCACTTTTCCTCCAGCCGAGCGCAGGGCCAGTGCTGGATCGTCAGCGGAGAGGGCTTTGGGACCGCTTTACGTTTCTGACCGTTACACGGGAGCCTGCGAGCTTCTGTTCACGTGTCGACGTGCTATAGCTACTAATATCTGCTATCCTAGAAACTAAATGGGGTGGTTTGTATTTGTAAAAATAGAAACTGAAAATCTATCACATGTTAACATTAACACATTTTTAAATTAAAAACGATACTTTCCAAAACAAGGGGAGAGTTGGCTGAGAGGAGAGTCGTTGTGGAGGAGAATGGGGTGGGTGCTGACTCCTGACCTTGCTGTTGGAACCCCTGGGGGTGCAGGTGGGCTTGAAGCTAGGTCCCCATCCCCCATCCATTCTCAGGCACTCATCACCTCTCGCCTCTGCTGGGGCAAGGGGGTGTCTCTGTCCCTGCACCCGCCACAGACTGGATGCTACAGGAAACGGTCAACCCGTGAGGTGTCCCATAAGGTGTTTGCTCCATAAGGCCAAATGCCACTGCGTCCCTTCCTCCAGGAAGCCTTCCTCGGTCCCCAGCCTCACTCGCAGCACTGACACGGTGGCCAGATTTCTCCTCTCTGGGCTTAGCGTGACTCTCTGGCCGGGCCCTGCGGGCAGGCTGAGCTCTGAGCCTTCTCAGTGACCTCACTGTCCAATATAAGTCCTGCCTGGGAGGGGATCCTCCACGAAGGGAGGGAAATGGAATAACCTTCCCCTCTTCCACAGGGGTCTGGGACACGGGTCTGGGCCTCACACCCAAGCAGCAACCGTGCTGGGAAACAGGCCGATACGGAGGAAGCAGCCGAGAAGAGCAGCCACCAACAGCTGGCTTCCCGTGAGGCTGGGCTCCTCTCGGCCTGAGGGCTTCTGGAGGCAACTCCTCCCCGCCATGGCGGCCTGCCGGGCATCACCATGGTGTCAGCGACCATTCCCCAGATGGCTACGGCTGCCGGCCTGGGGCCTGGAAGGAACCTGGCCGCCTCTGTGCCCGTAATTCGGCTCCACCAGCTACAGACGCAGTAAGCACATGACCTCCTCACTCGGGGGCACACCGGCTTCTGCAGCCCACGAGAAGAGGTGCGGCGTGGCGGGCAGAGCCACAGATGGATCCCTGTGGCCCATCTTGTCCATCCATCTTGCAGAAGGGGAAAATGAGGCCCCCAGATGGGAAGTGTCTGTCCCAGATCACATGGCAGGACTGTAATCCAGGCTGCTGGGCCCCCAGCCAGACTCTCCCACCCCGGGGTCCCTGAGCTACTCTTGTGGGACCCAGAAGGCTGACTGGCAGCATTTCGCGGGGTGAACAGAACTGGGAACCTGGCACAGCCTTAGTGTAATAAGCGGTGCCTGTCACCAGTGGTTGCCTTCGGAATTAAAAACCTATTAAAATTCAAGGCCGGTTCGGACACCTCCTCCTCCGTGAAGCTCTCTGAGCAGCGCCTCAACAAAGCACGTAACCCCTGGCTCCCGTGACCTCGCACCGGCTACCACCGCGCATGAGGGCGGAGCCTCAGCTCAGCTACAGGGCCGTCAGGCTCGCACGAGGCCTCGACTCTTGTGCCTGAGTCACCCCTTTAGCCTTTCCGAGCAGCACGAGGTTCCCTGAGCAGCCTGCTCCCCCCCCCCCCCCTTGCCCGCTCGTCCTCTGAGTCCTGTTCTCCCTTTGCAGCCGTGCCGGCCTTCCCACTGGGCCGGAGGCACCAGGGCGGCCTCGGACAGGCCTGGCCCACACCCACCATGACCGCTCAGAAAGGTCGCGGGCTCTCAGCTGAGCGACGAGCCGACGCGCCAGCCCGTGAGACCGATGCCTCCGGGCAGCACTGGGCACAGCCCCCGCTACGTGACGGAGGCGTCAGGTGGATCTGACCCCACAGACCGGGTCTCCCGGCTCTGTGTCTCTTCCTTCCAGGCGGCAAAGTGCTGATGGGGTGGGAGGCAGGGACCGCTCCGTTTCTCCCCCGTGCACGTCGACCTGCGGCCACCTCTCCCACGAACCAGAGAGCTCCCGCAGGAAGGAAGGGGCCTCGTCCACCGTTACGTCCCGGTGCCCAGGACCCTGGCGGCACGAAGTGGGTCTTACCGAAGGCGGAGAGCCAGAGGGAGGGGCCGGCTCCCGGGCCCAGAGGGTGGCCTGCCCGTGGGCTCACCATCCTCTAGGCACCCGAGGAAGGCTGTGCAGAGCTCAAGAGGGGCTGGGGCTGAGATGCATTGTACCTGAGCCTCTGGTCAGATGCCTTCTTCTCCGGGTCTCTGTTTTCTAAGCTGGGAAAGGGGTTGTCATGACCTTTACCTCCGAGGGTTGCCACGACGCTCGAATGATAGAACTACGTGACGCACGTGGCACAGAGCGGGTTCCTGCCTTTGTCTACCTTGTGCTACGTGCACGTGGTCGCGAAGTCACCCTCCTCAGCCGCCATGGGGAACTTAGACGGACATCTTTATCCTTGTCTGTGTCCTCAGTGCCCAGCACAGAGGTGAAAGAAATACAAGGAGAGCAAGGGTGGGAGAGGAGGGAGGGAGGGAGGAAGGGAGAGACGAAGGCTGTCCCACCTGACAGCATCTCACAGAGAATCGTGACAGCGTTATGTGGCATTTGCAGCCATGCGTTCTCTGGGATGGCACCTTGGGAACTCCACAGCACACATTAAAGGCTCTGACAAGTCCCGCGGTCACTCGTGGGACAGTCCCCTGCCTCTCCCTTAACATAGTCCAAACCTACGATGACCCACATCAGTCCCTCACCTTATGGATGAGCTCGACCAAGGTGGCTCAGGCCTGGGCAGGGGATGGGGCTCTAGCTCCGTCTCCTGGAGCCTGGCGTGGGGCTTCCTCTGCCTCGGCCCCAGGGGTAAAGAAGGTGGCACTCCCTCTGCCCTCTCCCGGGGGGGCTGTCCTGAGGACAGTATTTCCAGCACAGCTACTGCCGAGGGTAAGTGAATTTGAATAGGTGAACCCCACGGCATGTGAGGTGCTCCAGGGGAACGGTCCTGGGCTCCTTGCCGGAAGAGGCCTCAGCGTCTTCCGCTCCACCCCCTGTGCTGCAGCCCCACCCCGGCTCCCCTGAGGGGGCCGGGGCACTCTGGCCAGTTCTAACCGGCACGCCGTCTCCACCGATGCCAGCCCGTAGGCTCCTTCAGGGCAGAGGCCAAGCCCGGGGCCGGGCACGGCGCGGGTCTCCGTGAGCCACAGAACGGAAGGACCTTGGCCCAGACTCTGTCCTCCTGCGGCCCCTGCTTTGCACGGCATGTGCTCTTGGGAGCCGGACGACAAGACGGCATCCTTGGGCGGGGTGCAGGCTCCCCTGGCCTGGCTCCCCGTCCTGATGTGGGGAGTAACCACAGTGCCAAGTTCAGCAGGAAGCCCTGTTTACCTCCCTGCCTAGAGGGGAAAGAAGATCGAATTTCAGAGTCGTTTCCAGAAATCCTGGTCTTCAGGGACCCGGTGCCAGTCAGGCCAGGCTGCCCGCCAGGTCGAATCTAATTTGATCTAACCCGTCCAAATCTAATGATGCTCTGCAAACTCCGACCGAGTGTCTCTTTGTGCCCAGGATGGGGCGGGGAGTGATGAGGAGACAGACGCTTCACGGCCGTGTCATGGGGTCCGATTTCAGACTCTGCCACTTGCCCTCAGGACCTTGGGCAACCATGGCCCTCTGAGCCTTAGTTTCCATCCATATAAAAGTGGCTAAGTCACAGGCCGGGCCTCCCAGGCGCTCACTCAGTGTGCCCTCCCCTTCTTTGGGCCACTGAGGCTAAGGACACAGATAAGAGCTTGAGGGACTGCGTCCCAGGCTGGGAGGGGGGCGGGCACAGGAAGGTTGTAAATAGGGTAGGGGTGCACTTTCGTGGCAGAGAGCTGTGGATGCTGTCGGAGGGCAACCAGCACGGGCCACAAGCACATGGGAGGCGCTATCACCCTGAAAGGGACAAAGGAGCCTAGGGGAGGGCAGTGGCCGTGGGAGAGGGAGAAAGGCTGGGTCTGGGACACAATCAGGAGCCCTTTCTCAGTCTTTCAGAACACGTGATATAGAGACTAGGGCTCTGATGACGCTCTCGTGTGACTGAGCCCTCATCATGAGTCGAAGACGTGGGTACGGCCACGCCCATCTCATGAGCAAGCACACGGAGGCTAGATCAGGGTGGGGAAGGACGTGCCAGGGCCGCGTCGTGCCTGGGGAGCAGGGCCAGGGTCCCGGGCCCTGCCTTCTGCTGCCCGGTGCCCAGGGCTTCCTCGCGATGGGCCCCTTCTCGATTCTTGCCTCCTCCGGGCCCTGGGACGGGCCCCGGCAGCCCTTCCCCGCCAGGGCCTAGTTTTCCCAAAAGCCTTCCGTCACGTCTGGATTCTCCACGAGAGTGTGCACAGTTAAACCACCGCAGAATCTGCCTGCCCCAAACCAGTGTGCACATCGCGTCTTCTCGGCAAAGCAAAGTTCACGGATGCATCTCAAGCAGGGCGGGGCGGGGGGGGGGTGGTGGGTGCGGGCCCAATCTGTTTGTACTTAGGAGCTGGGCCTTTCTCTCTGCCCTGGCCCAGGATAACAAAGCCGGAATGCGTGCCTCCCGAGGGTCGTTGCTATGGCGACTTCATCAATAACATCATTTTCCGCACCCATGTCCCTTAAACACACGGGAAGGGAAGGCGAGCTGGGAACGGCAGAGCCGGGAGAGAAGAACAATTACCCTGCTCCGCCCTTCCCCCCACCTCCGGAGGGAGGGATTCTCCTCCCCTTCGACCTCATCAATAGAAAATTATGGAGCCCAGAAAGAGGCTGGAGCCTTCGGGGGTGGCAGGAAGATGCTACCGCCTTCCCCAACCCAGACGAGGCAAGCCTTCCAAGCGAGGCAGGCAAAAACCAGGGGGATGAAGGAAACATGGAAAGGTCGTGCCACGACGGAAAGGCACAGGAGCAGTGGCAGGGATGGGCCACTGGGGGAGCGGGGATTCGAATGACGACCACGACCGAGCCCGACTGCCCAGAGCTGCCCATGTGCCGAGCTGTTTCACACGCCAGGGTATTAGCCCCACTTAACAGATGGGCGCGCCGAGGCACAGAGAGGTCACCACTGAGGGGAGGTCTGGGGATCCAGGGGGCTGGATCTAGGGGCCCACCAGAAACTTGCTGCAGGCTGATGACAACCACGGCTACTGTCAGTGAGCACCTGCTGTATACGCCAAGCTCTTTACATGAATAATCTCCTCAAAGCCTCCCGGGCACTTCTCCGAGTAACCTGTTCTCCCCACCTCGCAAGTGAAAAGGAGGACAGAGTGAAGAGAAGTTGGGTGGCTTGCCCAAGGGACACGGAGCAGGACAGGAGAACCCGAGTTTCACAGAACCTGTGCCCCCAGGGACTTCCAGGAGGCAGTGGAGACTCGTATCTGGGACAGGGGACGGGAGGGAAGCCCGGGCTCATCCCCTTCTGTTCGTTAACCTTCCCCATGGTGATCTGGGGCCCCGGAATGACCCAGCCCCTGCCCTCCCTGGCTACGTGCACGTTTCCACGTCCTGTCCCTCCAAGTAATCTCAAATGCCAGCTGCTCCAAGATGCTGACTTCTCACCCTGGCCCTGCCTCCAATCTCCATGCTCCTCAGACCCTTGCCTGAGCTCGCTGAGGGCCGGAGCACCCCCAGTTCATCCCTGACTCCCCAGGGCCCAGCCCCAGCCTCGTGTAGGGACAAAGACAAGACTGTAGGTCTTTATAATGTCACCCTGCAAAGCAAATAACTTTATCCTCATTTTATAGAGTTTACAGAGGTTAAGCAATTTGCCCACGGTCACTTACGTAGGATGTGACAGAGGTGAAACTTGAACCTGTTCCACTTGGCTTCAAGGTCTGCTCTTTGACAGCTGCAGAGGGAACTTTCTAGAGCATAATAAATCTGACTGCTAAATCCCACTGCTAAAAACTCATCAATGCCCCCCCCCCCCACAACCATAGCACCCATAGGGTTAGGCTGGTTTTCAGTCTGGCACCAAAGGTCCTCCCGCCCCCACACAGCCTGCTGTGGCCCTAGGTAACAGGGATGCTCCGTCAGCCCGCACAACCTGCCCTCCCTTCTCACCTTGGAGCCTTTGGGAATGTAGTTCCATCTGCCTGGGACACATGCCCTCCTCCTTTGAATAGCGGCTTCGACTATAGTTACTTGAGATTCTGTTTGGATGTCACCTCTTCTAGGAAGCCTTCCTTGTTTCCCTCCTCTCCTCTCCCCCTCCCCCCCCCCCCCCCCCACCCCACCCAGTCCCTTGTCTGTGTTAGGGGACTGGCCTGGGCCTCCAAAGCCCCTGCACTACGCGCTCTCAGGGCACCCAGCACACTAACTGTAACTGCTATCTGCTGGGCTCCCCCCACCAGACGAGGGGCTCCTTGAGGAGGCAGGGCCCAAGACTGAGTCACCTCTTCGCCCTGGTGCCCTGCACAGGGCCTAGCCTGCAATGAAGACCTGAGAAATGCTCACCGAGCCCAGCTGCACCGGCAAGGGACCTGGGCTCGGCCACTCTGGGCTTTTGGCTCTGCGTCAGAACAGGGACCAACACTCGGGCAACAGGGCGCATCTGTCTGTGGGCCCAGACCTGGGTGGGGCCTGCAGTCACCGTGCCGACCGTGACCGTGTGCCATCTGCCTGCCTGGATCTGCCCTGCTCCCCTAATTATTCTCCAACAGTGTCTGTGCCTAGACAGTGCTCTAGGAGCCTCTCATCACAAAGCCTGGGCTTTAGCAAGGACGCAGGGCTCCGCCTCCTACCCCGTGCCCCTGAAACGTCACCCTCCCGGGCAATGCCAGGCCCGACCCAAGTGCCAGCAGCCGGCTGCCCCGGGCTAGACCCCCGGCTGACCAGGAGTCCAGCCCGGCCCAGGCTGCGTCCCCAGGGGCGCCCCCACCTGGGGAGTGGGAGTACAGGAGACCGCAGACTTCCACTTACCCAGAGCCCCTCAAGGCCAGGCCCCGTGCAATTTGCCTCTTTGCAAATGTCCCCAATTGACTGCCTGCACGACTCTGAGCACAGGTCCTGTCGGCAGGCCCACCTGACGGGTGACGATGCTGAGGCTCAGAGAGAGATCTGCCAACTCGTGTGGTGGAGCAGGGACAAGGTCCCCTTGGGCCACTCTCCAGTAGCGGTCAAATGCTCGCCCCACGCCCTACCTCCCATCCCTGGGGCCCCCTCGGCTGCCTCGGGGCCCTCAGGGGACTCTGCTCCCTCTTCCTCCTTGCCCGTGTCTCACTGCCTCGGTGGGTCTGATCTTCCCTCACTGCCCCCCACCCCCACGCCCCCTAGGCAGGACCCTTCGGCCCTCCTACTACTGGCCGCCCTTCCTTCAGGCTCAGCGGCCCCCTGCCGGGACAGACCGGCCCTTCTGAACTCGCACGCCGCCTCCTCTCGGCGCTTGCCGCCCAGCTGGGCCAGCCGTGGAGGTCCAACCCTCCTGCGACTGGACTCCTAACACGGTCCCTGTCATCTGCTCACTGGCCTACTTGCGCTTTCTTCCCGCGTATGTTTAGGCCGGGTCTCCTCTACACCAGACCTTTCCACAAGACCGGGCTGCTTCTCCTCTGTGCCTTTCGCGGGCTCCGCTCTCGCAGGGACCGACCACAGTCGAGCTGCTCGTGGGTGTTCAACACAAACCTGCGGGGCGGTGGGTTCAAGGCGCACCGGTTGTAGACAAGAGTCATGGCTCTAAAGTGAAGCAGCCTGGCTGTGGATTCCATGCCAGCAAACAGCCAGAAGGGACCAGTTTTCTGGAAAGCTGGAACTGGAAGGGACGTTGGAGACCATCTAGACAAAAGCCCTCCTTTTCCACTGGGTCACGCAGCAGTCAGCCCGACGTCTACACAGAACCTTTCAACTCTGTCCCCTGGGGCTCCCGATGCCCCGGCTCTCAGGCTCCGCGTTCTTTCTGCCACGTCAGGAGGCGGCTCACGAGGCTCTCGTCGGGCCCTCGCACATTCCATGAGCCTCCGCAGAGCACCACCTGTGCGAGCCTCCGTGCGGAAGCCGCGAGCCAGGCCAGCGGGATGCCTGGCCCACACCGTCACCGCTGCTCACCGTGTGGGCAGGCACGGCGTGCGACGCGCTGCTGAGACGTGGCTGGCTCCCGGCATCCCGGGTGACAGCAGGGGGGCTGGGCCGGGCCTGCCCTCTCGGAAAGCAGGGACGGACACCAGCCTTCCTCCAGCGCCCCGCCGGTGCCTGGACCAGGTCAGACACCGGCGCCCCCGGAAAGCTGCCTCTGTGGGATGGGAGGGAGCCTGCCTAGCAGATGCGAGGACCACGCGGCGGTCTGGGCAGCCACGCGTGGACAAACGTTTGCAGAGCTCCGTGGGCGTCACGCCTCCCATCCCGGCCCATTTGAAGGTGTGCGGCCCTGGAACCGGCTCAGCCTCCTGCTCTGTGAAGCCCCTCGGGTCTCAGGTGCTCCGTGAAGGCGACCTGTCTCCCCCGTGTCCCCTCTTCCCGGGCCCCTGGGTCACCTCGCGGCTACCCCCCTCCCCTTCCTACCCCCTGAAGTTCCCCTGCTGACCACTAGGCGTCAGCACGAGCACGTCCAAGCCCGTCTGAGGCCCGGCAGGCTTTTCACTCCGCCCAGGCTCGAGAGGCCTGAGGTCTGGGGTGTCCTTCTCCTCCTCCCAGGGCTGCCGGATTTACACACGTGCCTGACAGACACAGAAGATGCCCAGCGAAGTGTGGATTTCAGAAAAACAACAAACACTTCCAGGAATCAGTATGTCCCAGATGGCACGTGGGTCATACCTACACTAAAAAAGTATTCGTTGCTTACCTGAAACCCAAGTAGAAACAACGTCCTCTCTTTCATCTGACAACCATATCCCTCCCTAGAGGAAGCCATGGGGGGACAGTCAGCTCACGCAGCCCCCAGACCATGGGCCTGGCCGTGACCAGGGAACAAATCGTTCCTCTCTCTCGACAGGTGACTAGACGGAGGGGACCTGGGGGGGGGGTGCCCGGCCCCCACAGTGTTGCCACAGCAGCCCTGGGGCCCCTGGGAGGAGGAGCCGGTAAGAACGCTGGGGGACACGCTAGCAGGAGGTCCTCTGAGGACACAGAGCAGCCCCCCGGCCCTACAGCTGGCGCTTCTCCTCCGCGGCCTGCCGCGGCGCAGTTCAGAGCGGGGGCTCGAGAGACAGAGACACTTTGTGTGGCTCCGTCCCAAACCAGCGGTGCTGCGGTCCCTCCCGGCACCCCCATCCCCGGCTTTGTGCCCTGTGGTGGCGGCTGTCCCTGCCAAGCGTCCTCTGGGAAGTAAAGGGTATAAAGGGCTAGGTACACAGCAGGCACTCAACAAATGTTGAGTACGTCTCCCTTTCCCGTGAGCGCATATCAAGGGCAGGTGTAACCACCTGTGGGAACTTACGCAGATTCTCACCGTTGATTCTAACTCAAACAGATGGCCTAGCTGTGGCTTCCCCGGATACATGTTTGGGTGCCCGAGGGGGGAGGGCGCCGGGAGGAAGAGGGCAGGGTTGGGGCAGCAGGGAGGAAAGGTGCCCCAATGAAGAATCAGCGTAGGCAGAGAGGCGAGGAGGTGGCCGTGGCAGGGGAGAGTCTCCGAGCCTCTGGCAAACTCGGGCTCTCCCGCTGGAGGGGCCTCGGCTGACTGCACGCTGAACGCAGCCGGGGAGCCAGCCCAGGCGAGACCGGCAGCCGCGGCCCCCAGCCGAACCACGGCCCGGCTCAAGTCCTCGCCGGGTGCTGCGCATCCTGCCCATGGGAGGGACCTGCCACCGAGGCCACACACGATTCAGACCTTTGTCCCCCCCACGAGGTCAATCCCATCCCGTTTCACTGCCACTCGGCACGTCTCCTCTGCTCCCCGCACTGGGTTCGGCGTAAGAAACATGTCTGTGCCCTTTCTAGGAGCTCACACACGGGTCTCCTGAGAGAGAGAGAGAGAGAGAGAGAGAGAGCGCGCGCGAACGAGCTGAGCCGCTCAGAACCTTGTGGCACACACGGAGAGGAAGACGCGTCTGGCAAGAGTCAGAGGTGGCTTCACGGAGGAGGTGAAAGCGAGCCGGGTTCTGAAGGAGGACGAAGAGTTCTCCAGGAAGCGAGGGGCTGGGGAACGGCATTCGAGGCAGAAAAAGAGCACCCTCCGAGGCCCGTGACGGGTAAAGGACACACTCGGAGGGCTCCATGGACAAATCTCTCTGCTTCTCAATGTCCACTTCCTGGCCTGCAAGAGGGACTTAGCGGCACATGACTGTTCTTGGGATCTGATCACTCGTGGCAAAGCACAGGCACGGGCTGGGCACACAGCGGTGCCCAGACACACTGTGTCCAGAGCAGTCCTTGTAAACATTCATTCATGACTATCAACGAATACTGACGTCTGCCCCACTTCACGGAACAGAAACTGAGGCCACGGGACTTGTGGCCGCCAAGGGGGCCAGGGCTAGGTGCCTCTTGGGCTGGGTCCACCGTCTGCCCTGCACTGTCCTCTCTGGGCGGCCTGAGGCGCTGCAGCACAGGAAGATCCCCACCGCCAGCGCCACAAAGTAAGTGCTGGGGTCCCGGTGCCCGGCCAGGGCTGGCTGGAGGCCAGGCCAGGAGAAGGGCGCGAAGCTGGGCTCACCAGCCAGAGGAGTTGTTTATGGGGTGGGAGGCTCGTAAAAAATAATGGGCTGGATTTATCGTCCCCGCCTCCGGGGCCGTTCCGGACTGCACAGGGCTGGGACGGGTCCCCTCCGGCGGCACCGTAAATCTTCCCGCTAAATGCGAGAGCTGTTTATTCTCCGCCCACCTGGCCTGCAGCGGGCAGGGGGATCGAGGAGAACCTGTGCACAAGCCCTGCCCTGTGCTCTCGGCCCGGCTGGTTCACCCCGGGGAGAGCTGGCAGGGGTAGCCCTGGGGCCAGGGTGGGATCCGCTAGTGTGGCTAGGCCGTTTCCCCTCATTTACAAGTGAAACTTCCCAGCCCATACACCTACGGGGTCCCGGCACCCACTGCTGATGATGGAAAGCTCCGGCACAGGGCAGGAGATGTCCCTGGCCCTGTAGGAGCCACGCTGGAGCCCCCTGGGTCAAGGCCTGGCCTCGGGCCAGGGGAACCGCATCTTGGGAGCCCATGGGAGCCCGCCAGCCAGGCACACTGGTAAGATCCTAAGCTGTGCTTTGTGGCTGGGGTAGCTCAGAAGGGACTGTGGGTCTGTCCACAGGCTTGTTTACTGGAATCTGGAAGTAGATGGAACAGGAGAAGGGAAATGGCTGTAGCATTAGAAGGTCGGCCCCTCCTCGTCCTGAGGACCGTCTCTTGGGGTGGCCCGGCTCAGTTCTCCCTCCAGGAGTGGGGATGACAGCACTCACCCAAAGTACCTCCCAGAGTGGATGCAAGTGTCAGAGTGATGGGGAGCGTGAGCTGAGCAACAGAGGGGTGGGGATGAGCCTAGCAAGGGAGGACACCTGCTCGCAGAGAAGGTGCTGGGGACAGAGTCCAGTCTGACTGCCGGCCAAGGTGAAGGGCAAGTCAGAGCAGGAAGGGCAGGGTAGAAGGCAAAGTCCAGAGGAGGGCCAAGGACCGGCCTTGGAGGAACGCGGAAGGAGGGTCTAGGACGAGCGCGGGGACCAACAGAGAGGCTGCTCCTGGGGTCTTGGCAGGTGGCCCTCTGCTCTGGCCCAAACCCAGGGCCCCGTACCCGAAAACCCCCAGTGGCTCTTGCTGGGGAGTTCCCCAGTCAGTGCCTGAGTGGTGTGGGCTTTAGCAGCGGGCTCAGGTCCCGAGGACCAGGGTCCCGAGGACGGAGGCTTCTTGCTGGGGCTGACTGGAAGGGTGTGGCCTGCAGGGCTGGAGTCTGCATGCTGGCTGAGTGAGCGAGCCCGCTGGCACTCCCCCACAGCCCAGGACCCCCGTGCCGGAGCCTAGGCGCCCCCCCCCCGCCCCCGCGCCGTGCTGGCACCCCAACCCACAGCCCTCACCTTCGTGTCTGCCTCCCCCGCCGTCTGTGCGTCCTGGGAGTTCACGCCCTGGCTCAAAGGTGGGGCTCTGAGCACTGCCCCCCAAGCAGGACGGGGGAACCCAGACCCTTCCCATGCCCGGTCATAAGGTCACTCGGTGACATCGATGGCAATACGCCGTCCCCAAGCCCCCAGAACACGTGCAGGGAGACCAGAAACTCCACTTGAGTATCCCAGGCCCCTAAACCCCGATGAAGCCCCAGATTCTGGAGATTTCCCTCACATCCGTCAACGCCCAGAGAGTTGCTGAGGCTCCAGGCTGGGGCCAGGCCGGGGCTGACCAGGCGACGGGGGTGGCCACCTGCACTGGCCCCTAGCCTCTCCCAGGCCAGGGTGCTGAGCACGTTCAGCCTCATGGGAAGCAGCGGTGGACTGGTCCTGCGCGGAGCCTGCGGGCGGGCTCCCCTCCCCGGCTCCTTGGGTGGCTGGAAGCCAGGCCCTGCCTCGTCCGGAGGCGGCCGCCGCTGAGATACCCTGCACCCATGTGACTCAGGCAACAGGCTCCCCAAAGTGCAGACCTGACGGGGCGGGGCTCTGCAGAAAGTCCCATCTGCCCTGCCTCTCACCTTCCCTCGGCCACCCCCGTCACCCTCTCCTTGACCGCTGTTCTGTCACCTTCCCTTCCTCTTGTCACCTTCCCCTCGGCCGCCCTTCTGTCTTCTTCCCCTCGGCTACCCTCCTCTCCGCCCACACTACCCACATGTGAGTTCTAGACCCTGACGCCCACCAGCATCACTTGCCGGAAAACTGCTTTATCTCGCTGCCCACCCCAAGGTGCTTAGTGACCATCCCGAAGAGTGGACCATGCCTCCGCCCCCAGGACTGACAGGTGCCCTGCAACATTCACAGCAAAGTCCAAAGTCCCACCGAGCACAGTGCCTTGACCCTCTCACTCGCATCCGCTTTGGGTCTGGTTTCAGGGTCTGGGATGCACTCCCTCCAACAGGCAAGAGGGGCTGCTGGGACACAGGCTCTTCTGGCCAACCAGAGCAGAGCTGGCATCTTCGGTACAGAGGACCCCTGGCCAGACGCGAGGCCACGCCAGCCTGCGTGAAGGGCCAGGCAGTGAGGGGCAGCTGGGTGACCCACGGGGAAGAGAAGAGCGTGGGGGGGTGGGGGGTGTGGGGGGTGGGAGCGGCCAGAGACCCGGAGTCTAGGCTAGGTTGGAGACCAAATCAAAAGCAACCACATATGAGAAGCATCACGCACGTCAGAGGGGCTCAAATCGGAGCCCCCTTCCCTGCACGGTACAGACGTGACCTGTCGTCACTGCGACCTGCCAGGCCCAGTCTGATGGCGCCAGGGGGGTGGTGTCTGAGGGCCCTCCCCGCTCCAGACTATTCCAGAACTCAGGCTCACGAAGGGATGAGGTGGGCCCCCTGTGTCTCGGGTTTCTGCCTGTCTCCACGGCCCACTTCGAGTTTTTTCAAGGTTAGCTGCTTCTGACCCGTTACTTTCAACCCAGGCCTCGACCCAGATGGTCCCAGCAGCCTCTCACCCTTCCCTTCCCACCGCAACCCCCACTGCCCCGCAATCTCCCAGGGGCCCCTCTGCCCACCGCCTGCCCTACTCACTACCAGCTGGCTCCCTCAGGGGCCACCTGCTCTGAGGGACTTCCTCTGCCCGCTCCACCTCCCCCAGGCTCCCAGCCCCCAGACAGAACTGAGTTCCCTTTGGCTGAGCCCCTCAGCACTGCTGCGGGCCTACGCTGACCACCCAGGATGCCACGCCATGCCACGCCATGCCATGCCCAGGGTGCAGGCTCGGGCACCACAACCCCAGGCCAGGTTGGCAAGCACGCTGGACGAGAGAGTCCCTCCTCTCTTTAGAACCCAATTTCCATGCCTATCGGAGAAGAGGTGATCCACGGGGTCGTGGTGGTTCCTTTCAACGGCGGTGGTCCGGATCTGCAGCCAGACCACCTGGGTGCCGGCTCGGCGCCCCCCCCCCCCCCAGCCATGTGACCCTGGGTGCATCTGCGTGTGGGGGTAGCTGGCACCTACTTTGAAAGGTTCAAGGAGTCACACGAGGAAATATTAGGGTGACCGTATGTCTGGCTGTGCCCAGGACAGTCCCAGTTTGTAGCTGCTGCCCTGTCGTACTTAATCATGCCTCTTTTGCTCTCGAAGCGAGCGGGCGTAGATACTAACTCGTACAGCCCCCCGTGGAGAGAGGCGGAGAGGGCGCAGCGTGCCTGGCAGGACGTTCAGCTATTGAGTGATAATTCTAAGATTTATTGACTCATTTAAGTAATCTCCACACTCAACGTGGAGCTGGCCACTACGCCGAGAGCAAGAGTCTCAGGCTCCAGTGACTGGGCCAGCCAGGTGCCCCCACGATGTCAATTCCTGATCGCTGAGGCGGTTACGCGAAATCGACATGCAATGGGATGGCCGAGAGCCATATGCATACACAGTACGGCTGTCAGCTTCCCCGTGTAGATGCTGTTCTCCAGTGACGGGAGATGTGGCCGTGGGGGAAAACTGGGTGACGTGTACACGGGACCTCTCTTCACTGTTTTTTTTTTTTTTTTTTTTTTTTGCATTTTCTTATGAATCTGTAATTATTTCAAAACGGAAAGTTAAAAAAATCCTATCGTCTTGTCTCCAGTTACGCTTGGGTATGTACCTTCATAAGCCTACAGGAAAAAGGAACAGATTCTGACAGTCTTTCCTGTAGAGATCTAATGAGCAAAGTAATTTTTAACTCAATCGAGGCCATCTTTGCATAACGCAGTCACCCAGAGTCGGGCTGTGACCTGGCAAATGCGTGAGAATGTTCCCACGGGGCAAAAGGCCGGGGCAGAGCCCAGGCACGTCACCAACCGGTCGGGAGTCCCCAGCGTCCCACCTGCGTGTGCACGTGGAGCCCCCGCCACAGTCTTCACAGCAAACCCGCTGTGAGGCAGCAGTACGGATCGGCTGACGACAGCAAAGTCAAAAGGGAAGGGCTATTTCCGGCTCGGGTGTCTGGGGACATTCGGCGCGGGGACAAACACTAACGAGCATTCTGTGGCCCTTAAGGGGAGTGGCTGTCTTGGTAACTGAAGTTCATAAAGGTTTTACGAACTGTAGGGAAAAGAGGCCAGGCTGACTCAGGTTGTTTCCCCGAAGAGGAGAGGGAAATGGGTGCGCCATTTCGGGAAATTTCCACCACAAAGCGTGTTTGAAACTCTTGGTGCTTAATGAGGCATGTGTGGTGTAGGGAACGCTCACGAATGGGGAACGCCGAGGAGGTGTCTCTGCTGTCCCTCGGGGCCTCTCCTGGGTCTCACCCCCACTGGGCGGACTGGGCACAGGGGTCCAAGCCTTGTCAGAACCCTCCAAGTAGTCTGCCTGGGCTTAGGGGCCAGACCACCAGAGCAATGGCTACGCAACCTTGGGCAAGTTCCCTAACCTCTCTGTGCCTCAGCTTCTGAATCTGGAAAATGGGGTCATGGCAAGGATGCGATGTGCGAGTGCGTGAAAACGTCCGGCGTGCAGTAGGCATACAGTAAATGCAGCTCGCGCTATCATTCGTTATTTAACACAAAGGAAGCCAAGCTTCCCTGTTCCAGGCCCCACGTCTGATTTTCGCTGGAACCAGAGTCGCCCCTGACGCCAAGTCTTGAGCTCTGTGAGAAAGTGCCACAGGGAACGCTGGTGGTGGGAGGGCAATGGGGTTTCCTACCCGTATTTACATGTGCATTTAAACAGGCTCAGAGGGCATTAAAGGGAACGGTAAATGTGCACGGGGAAACCCGTGATGCCGCTGCCGGGACAGTGCCAGCCTGGCTCTGCAGGGGGCTCAGCCTCCCAGGGGCACAGACGCTCAGCTGCCCTGTGGCCTGTTCTGGGGCATCAGACGCGGGAAAGGGGGCAGCACGGCCCGGCTTCCACGCGCTCAACCATGCGGCAGCGCAGCCTCTCCCCGGTGGCCTCACGGAGCCTCCGGGTCCCTGTTCGCTCCTGGGAAGGGGGTCTCTTGAGGATGAGGACTTACTCCCTATCTCCCCTCCACCCTCAGCTGAAGCTCAGGCTTCAGCCAGTACCCAGCACACATCGGCAGAGCCTTGCCCAGGGTGCACCTGCTCTGACTCTGCTGCTGGCTTGCTGTGGGCCTGGGGTGAGGCCCCGTCCTCTCCGGGCCTGTTTCCTCATCTGTGACCGATTACCGTAATCGGAACCCACGTTTATCAAGTGATCTTTGCGATATCTTCTCCACCCTATGAAGCAGGTACTGTGCTATCCCCATTTTATGGACCGGGCACGGAGGAGTTGAGGGACTTGCTCAAGGTCACGTGGATCATGACTGCTGGAGCTGGGATTCTGATCTAGGCAGCTAGGCCCCAGAACTTGTGCTCTTAATCGCGGTCTGACACAGGGATGACAGGTCTCCTTGGGTGTCTAAGGGCCCTCTGGGTTGGGCTGTGACATGTGCAGCCCCTCAAGCCCCCTCGCGAGCCTGGGGCTGTTTCCCACAACTGTGGGGACAACGCGACACTTCTCTTGACCCTGGTGCCTACCGCCACTGCCAGAGATCAGACCACGAAGGTCTGGTGAGGTTTCAGGGTGCAGGCGTGCAGGACAGCTTCCTGCTTAGAAGCGCGTGGACTTCTCCAGCCCGCCGGCGTCAGCAACAGTGGCAGCTGAGGACCAGTGCCGGGAAGGGGGCAATCCTTCACCAGGCTGGTGAAACCATTCTCTTCACCACCTCCCCTGCTCAGACCCGAACACTAGACCCCTAGGAGCTCCAGATCCTTCCCTCCAGAACGTTTTTTTCTCAGCTCGTTATTCTATAGCAACTCCAACCCTTATTTAGCATTCAGTCCTTCTTCTAGACCGAACGCTTCACAGGGGACCATGTCAGCTTTCGCTCACACCGGGATCCTGAGGACCAGACAGACACCGGGCAACACGAATGAATGAAACGGTGGCCTGCCATCACACAGCTGGTTAGACCTACGCCTTTCTGAACACCTTCTTCTCCTAAATCCGTTCTACTCAGACCGAAGGAAAGAATTCTTCACCAGGAGGGAAGAGACAAGTTCATCCAGGAGGAAACACCTTCGTGGAACACAGACGTGACGTAGATTTAGGAAAAAAGGGCAGGCATGGGAGAGGGAGAGAGCTAGAAGGTGCCGGCTCCTCGGTGGCCCATCCGCTCTGGGCTCCCAGGACGCGTGACCACAAAGGGGGCGGTGGAGGCTGGGACTGGCCTGGACCGGCTGCCCCCAGGCTGTCACCGTTTGCTGGGCCAGGGGCTGAGTGGGGGTGAACGTGGGCTGTTACGGCACCAGAACCAGCACCTGGAAACACCGAGGAGAAGGAGATGGGCCCCAGACCCCAACAGCTCTTCATCACCCCCCCGCCCAGTGCCGGGACAGAGCCTGGGCTCCTCACATCGAGCCTGGGTTCTAAACACCTAGAGAAGCTGCCTGCAAGTGGCCTCCCCTAGGGCAGGCGCTGCGCTCGACTGCTTCACGGGGTTTCCCTAATGGATCCCTCACTTGCCTGGGAGGGATCACCCGTCCCGATTTACAGAGGAGGAGACCCAGGCAGGCAGGAGTGGCTGTGCAGGGGCCACGGAGAAGAGCTGAAAGCCTAAAACTCCCAATCCCGGCCTGGCCAGATCCACATACCTCTGGCCAGGGTTTGCACCGGTGCCTAGGAAGCAGGGCCACTCAGAAGGGCTGAGTCCCAGGCCCTCGTTTCTCGGCCAGGAGCACAGACCGACCCTGGCTGACCTTGTGCGTGCATCCAGGCCCCTCTAATCAAAACCAGACCTCGTGCTCTCCTCCCTGCTCGGGGCAGGCTCCAAGGCGCCGACAGGCATTAGGAGAAGTCAGGTGACACGAGGAGTCTGATTTGCCAAATGGCCCTGGGCTCATGGGCCCTCCCGGGAGGAACGGGGATCAGGGGGCATTTAGGTGCAAAACGAGCTGGGTCTCTGCACCCCCGACACACTCTGAGTTTTGAGTGATGCTCCAACAAGCATCACTGTGGTCGGGATGCACTCGTGGCGGGCAGTTGTCACAACCGACGGAGGCTCAGGGGGAGGCAACCTGCCGGGTCACCTGCGCCCGTCTCCGGCCACTGGCATTAACGAGCGGTCAGCAGACGTGCTGTGCACTTGGCCTGTCTTCTTCAGACCTTCCACACGGCCTGTGGGAGCCCTGGAAATGCTGCCACTCGCCCCTCGGGAGGTATCCCGGAAGTTGTCTGCTGCTTTTTGGATGGACTCGTTGCCCAGATTTAAAACTTGGGAGATGGACACAAAAATCCTAATAAGAGAAGGGACTTCTTTAACCAACGTGCTGGTTGGTGCTGGTTAACAAAGACTGGGCTTGAGGCCCCCAAATCTGTACGCTGGCTAAATCTCAAGTCCTGGTGTCAGGATCCGGTCACCCCAGGGCCTTTGGGAAAGGTGAGGCACGTGGGCTCAAGGCTCTACTGCACGCTTAATTTGAGGCCCAGCCCCTGAAGTATCTGAGAGGCCCTGGAAGTCCTCCACTCTCCCCTCCAGCACGTTTCCCACCTCTGCTCAGCCAGCTTCCCACAGCTGCCCTCTCTGCACACCATCTAAACTCCTGCCCATGCTCTGGCGGCCTCACAGGGTCCGGGCCCTGCCAGGCTCCCCTCCTCCTGGGCTCCTCTCCCCTTGCCTCACTGTGCTCCACCGCCCTCCCCTTCGTTTTGCTTTTCGCCCGAGTCTGGTCCATTCCTGCCTCAGGGCCTTTGCAGACGTGCTGCCTGGCACGCTTCCCCCAACTCTTCCAGCGGCGGCTCTTGGCCATTCTGTTTCAGCTCACGTGTGGCTTCCGCAAAGAGGAAGCCCGCCTACTTCTGTCTGTTCTGCCACCTTCTTTCTTTCCTGACCGGCCTCATCACATCACAGCTCAAGACGTGCGCTGGGATCCCGACTCCGCCCTTTCCCTATGGTGTGACCTCGGGCGAGTCTCCTAACTTGACTGCTTTGGCTTCCTCCGCTGTCCCAGGGTCATAACATCCCCGCCTCACTGGGTTGCTGTGAGGGCCTAGCTCAGAGTAAGCACATGACCCCTCGGCAGCCAGCCGGCCGCTCTCCACGTTAATGTGTCCCCTGACCCTACTCCTCCGCCTGCTGCTGAGGTTTGTCCGGTGACATCCTTAGCCAGACAAGTGCCTCCGGGCCAAACCGGGTCCCGGTTACCGACAGAACGCGGCCGGGGTCTTGTATCCAACCTCGCGTTGGCCCCCCCCTTCCCGCGCACCCTCCTTTCAACCAGGGGCCTCACAACTTCACCTGGACCCCGCTCGTGGGAAAGCTGCTCTTCAAAGGAACAGGGCAACACCGCCTGGCTGGAAAAGAGGCTCGGCCACCCCGGCCTCGGGGACTTCACGGCTTGCTCAGAGCCGTCGCCCTGTAAACCCCCCCTCCGCGAGGAAAGCAGGACTCCCTCCTCACCACCAATGTGCACTTGCTTCCCCATAAATCTGCTTCCTATAAAACTCAGGTTGGGCCCCCGGTCCTCATCTGGGGCAGCTGGACCGCGCAGCCCTGCAGCCCCACAGCCCCGGCCGCAGGCTCCCAGGGAAGTCCGCACAGCACAGCGGCAGCGGGCACCAGAGCTTGGCGCCCACGTCCTTCTGGGGACACGGCAGAGTGGGGACCGCCGGGCTTGTCGCGTCCTTGAGGAAATCGCCTGAACAAGCACGGAGCATCGAAGGCATCCAGTGAAACGGCTCTGCTTCCCTATCCCGGGCTTTGGACTTTTAACTGTTTCCTTCTTTTCTTTCTCAGGAATTGCTTCCAAATAACAAGCACACCCAGCGTCCCCCAGCCTCGCCTTGCAGCCCCTGTAGCTTTAGTGCACGCAGAACACTGCACACGCAGGGTCTCGGCCCCCCTTCCGGAGAGCCTGGCGGGGCACCACCACATCTCCACCCTGTGGACAAGGAGGCTGAGGTTCTCGGCTCACCGCCAGGGAGCGGCAGCACCGGAGTCGTGCCCGGCAGGCTGCGCCGGAGCCCGGGGCCTGCCCTTCTGTCCCCACGTTTCAGTGTGAGCCACTCCCTGGTCTCCTGCTGGTGCCACGGACCCCGGGCTGGGCCCTCATAGGGGCCCCTCGAGGCCCCTCCGGTATCTCCGACGTGTCAGGGGTCAGCGATGGGGGAGGGGCTCAGGCCGGGGCCAGGCGGCTGTCCTGGCCTCCTTCCCCATCTACTCTCTTGACCGCACATGATGGCCGGGCCCCAGGAGCGCTGGTCCCCGCCCCTGCCCTCAGCCCACTCCATTGCAGCACGCAGCCTGCCCCGAGATTCCAGACCTTGCCATTAACTTAAGCAAGATATGCCTCTGTGCCTTTGCAAATGCTGTTCCCTCTACCTAAAAGCCCCTCTCCTCTATGCATGTGGGTCCTGCCTTCTGGCCAGCTGTCCTACCTCACAGTCCTGCTTCTCTGGGCCCAAACTCTGACCACCCCTCCTCTGATACTGTGGGCCTTCACTGCCAGGCTTGGCTGGAGGCCAGGCTCTGTCCCAGCCTGGGGCTGTCTGCAGGTTACTCCGGCTGGCCAGTGCTCCCCAGTCCCTCTGTACTGCCCCGGGCCGGCCTGCCATCCCACCCAACAACCAGAGGGAGGCAGGCTCCTGACCACAGGGACCCTCTGCTGGCTGGTGACCCGGTGAACGTTCAGAGACCAGGAAATTGGCACTCGGCCTGCTCAGGCCTCCAGCCCACCTTGGGGAAGGGGACCATGGAGAATGGGGCCCCACTCTTCCTGGCCACAGCCGGCCTTCAGCCCAGAAAGGAAAACAGCTTCTCTGGTCACATCTGCCCATTTGTGGCCCCACCTCGCCTCCACATAAAAACACCAGGAACACCAGCAGTCCCGGTGTAGCGGGCGGTGGGCGGGAGCTGGGAGGAGCCCCGCGCAGAACCGACACCAGAAGCACAAAACAGCCATTCAGGCCACCACCAAACCGCCCCCCGCCCCCCACCTTGACCCTGAGGCCCCCGGAGTCAAGATGTGGAGAAGGGGGTTTCCAGGGGCCGCCGGATTCTACGGGCGGGGGCGTGTGCCTGGTCAGCACGGGCCACACTCACCGTTGGAGCGGTGGATGCAGGTATGCTGGTTGTCGCTGAGGAAAAAGCCACTGTGGCACTGACACTCGTAGCTGCCCATGGCA
The DNA here is from genome assembly GCF_018350155.1 of Leopardus geoffroyi. NCBI lineage: Eukaryota > Metazoa > Chordata > Mammalia > Carnivora > Felidae > Leopardus > Leopardus geoffroyi. The sequence continues at coordinate 136,771,011 of NC_059341.1, forward strand.
TTGACGCAGATCTGCTGGCAGCCACCGTTGTTGTCTTGACACTCGTCCACATCTGCAAGGAGAGACGGAGAGGGGGAGGGGAGAAATCGCACCTGGGGCCGGAAGTGAGATGCGACCAGCTTCCCAGGCTGCCCAGAAGGCCCTGCACACAGCAGCACTCTGGTGACGCTCCACAGGGGGACCCCGCGGCTACTCCCCGCAGGGGGCCAGGTACTCCGCAGAGACACTGCACAGGGCTGTACTCTACCAAGGTACTCCACGGAGTTACTCCGTAGAGGTAGTTACGATGCTTGTAACGCCAGCTGACTGTCGGTAACCTACGCGACCGTCGCTCTTCTAAGTATCCGACCCGTACTAACTCCTTTCATCCTCACGGCAGCCCTGTAGATCAGATCCGGGTATTAGCCCATTTGCTAGATGAGGAAACCGAGGCCCAGAGGGGCCAAGTCACCTGTCCCGGGTCCCACCTGATAGTCCGACTCCCAAACCGTGGTCTCACTGATCCTGTTGGACTCTCCCTCTCCGGGAAGACTGCAGCCTGCACTGCCCTTCCCCAACCCACGGAGCCTCGCCAAGCAAATTCTCCCGTCCCCCCCGTCTTCAAGCCTACCTCAGAGTTACAACCAGTAACACGAGACCCTGCAGCCTGCTTTCTGCCTCACAAATGGATTTCAAACGTCTAAGAATGGGGAATTTTTTAAAAGGCCCTGACCTCTGGCCACCAAGACGGCCGCAGAGGGCCTCTAAGCGGTCTTTCCTGCTCTCTAGGAGAGAGAGACCTCAGGGCTGACACTCGGCGTTGACCAGAGGCTGCTGGCACAAAGGCGGCTATTGGCTGAAAAGAGTCTTTATGGAGTTCCGGGCTTGAACAGAACAGCGTGTTTCAATTACCAAAGTCATAACCCCTTACACTGTCAGTTTGTGTAACGCAAGATGGGCTTCTTAAACCTTAACGTGCCGTGTCCGTATCGTCATTTTAACAGGCAAATGTATGAAACCACAAAGGCAAGGTGAGCTACCAGCCGCTTCTAGCCAATCCCCTGGCCCCCAACACACACACACACACACACACTTTGGCCGTAAGCTTTTAATGCAGTTGTCCTTCACACAGCCATCTTCCAGTACTGCAAGCAGAGGGATGTGGACACGTAAAGAACCAAGAAGACTGACCTGCACTGAACCAGGAGAGGACTGAGCCCTGGAGCTAGGTCAGCTGGGTCCTACTGAGGCTTAGGGACAACAGGTCGCTTCACCACCCAGGAGACCACATGGCTGCCTCCGAGGCCGATGCGGAGGCAGGCCATTATTCTCTAGCAAGCTCAAACGTCAGCTGTGTGGCAGCCCGGAGGGAGGCAGGACTCTGAACTCTAAAAGTGACAGCCGAAGTGGGGAAGGTGGCTCTTGCTGAGAGGAGACACAGTAGGGTCCCGGGGGAGCTGGAAATGACACAGAGGGGTTATTCTGAAAACCTTTCTCCACTCAACGGAGTCTTACTCACTGATGGCTCCCTAAAGGGCCACCGCCAGTGCCCCCTTTGCGGGGGGCACCTCCCCTCCAGGGGTGGCCGCCTCTGGGGGTCTGTCCCTCGCCGGCACTAGACCCTGAGCAGCTCTAAGCCAGGGACCGAGTCCTGTTCATCCTACCGATAACGACGCGAAGCTGACATGCCTCGAGGGCTCCTTATGCGTCAGGCACGGGGCCTCACAAATATCCCCGCGCTCCACCCCTGCGGCAACCCTGAGCGACAGGCTGTGTTACGGCCTCCACTCTACAGGTGAGGGCACTGAGGCGCAGAGAACCAAAGTAACCTGAGCAAAGTCACACGGCTGCTCAGAGCAGAGGCAGGACTTAGACCCGCCGTTCACCTCCCGAGCACGTGGCTTTGCCCCGCCGCTCAGCTGGCCGTGCCAGAAAGTGTGTCGAGACCAATGCTACGAAGAGCCAGCTACTCTTAACGCGAGCCTGAGCGGGGTGCCACCTTGAACGTGTTTGGGAACCCCAGATGCAAGCGCAACGCCGGAGCCAGCCTGCCGTGGGTAACGCGGGGCCTGTCCCAGCGTACCTGGGGTTAGTCCCGTCTCTGTCCCAAAGACACGCCACTGAGGCACTTGCACCCCGGTGCTGGCACACGTATCACAGCGAAACCCGCTTCTGGGACTCGGTCCAGACCCCCTTCAAATCACATGCTTTGCTGTTCTTCCCATGGTTCTCAGCTTCTTTGCTCTGCACCTTGGCTTCTCCAGCCCTAGTAAAGGTTCAGTTGGTAAAACAAACCAGATACAGGCCCTCAAATGCTGCACTGGTGGCGAGAAAGCACTGAGCTCCCTGGAGCCCCCCGCCTGGCCCGGCCCATCTCCCTTCACTGGAAGCCAGGAGCCCGAGGGCGGTTAATACTGCACGCATCTACAGAAGTTCAGGGAGCTGGCAGAGTGGCTGTGCCTTGGGACAGCGCTGTTTACACTAGCAGGGAACAATGACTCTCAAACACTGATGAATAATTTGAAACAAATGCAAGGCCGTGTAAACATTTCTTTTCCCCGCTCCTAAATGACAAAGCCCCAAGATTAAGCAGGGAGGGAAGGGGGCGGCCCCCTCTGCGCCCTTTTTCCACTGCGGTCCCAACACAGGCCTCCCTCGAGCCGGGCAGGAAACCACAGCCTCACAATCCCTTTGGGGAGCCTGCGGCCGTCACCAGCTTCTCTAAGGGCTGGATCGGGGGCCTGATGCCCACCTCATGCCCCTCACACCCCCGTGGCTCAGCCCTCCACGCGGGGCTCACAGTCAAGTCTGAAGAGGCACCAGCTGGAGGAGCTGGGGCCGTGGGTCGGCCACCCACCGGCCTCGGGCAGACTGGGTTCACCTAGAGGCCCTGGCCAGGCCTAGCACAGCACTATGGGAGACACTCGGCCCCTGGGCCCTCCTGATGGGGGCAAGCCCAGCACACATTGTTCCTTGGCCCCCTCAGGACTTAGAAAACTCTGTCGTGAGAGGTCCTGCGGGGCAAGGAGGGAGCCTACATGTGGGAGCTCTGGCTCTGGCCTCTCCCCGCTCTCCTGCGATCTGGTTTCTCTCGACGAGGACGCCTCAAGCCCAATCACGGCGACGAGAGCCGGTTCCCCGAGAAGTTCTGCTTAACACACCACCCCCGACCTTACACGCTCATGTCTCCGACGCTCCTCCTCTCTGAAGTCTTCCCGGCGCCCGGAAGACTGTGCTCGTCCCCTGTGCCCGGGCTTGCTCTGCCCCGGACCTCGGGCTCGGTCGTCCTGTCTCTGCTCTGGGCTGAAGAGAGCCCTGAGTCTTTATATCCCTGCGCCCCGCTGACGGTCAGACCGGGCGGGTGCTCAAGAGCCTGCAGGAAGAACCGAATGGCACACGTGTGCCTGCACTCGCCACCGATGGGGAGCTCGCGGCCCACAAAGGCCAGTCCCCTGGAGCGGCGTGCTGTCCCGGTTCCTTCTGGGCACACGGAGGGGGCTCCCCGCAGCTGCACTTATCTCCGCTGTTCTCGGAACAGCCCCCTGTTCACGCTTGCCTTCCTGTGATCACACCCACCTCCTCCTGGGATGCCCTCTCCCTCCTTGTCCAGACGGAAGTTCTTGCCTTTGAGAACCACCCAACAGGTTTTCGTTCATCAGTTCCCTCCACAAACACTGGGCGCCTACTACGTGCCACGCTCCCCAAGGGCCACCAGGGCACCACAGTGAACCCAGCTGCTGCCGTACTGGACCTGAGCAGAGGCGGGAGGCTTCATGGAGGGCCGGGCCGGGGGCGGCAGGGAGGTCTGTGACCCGAGGCCAGGGGAGGAAGAGGTGTCGCAGCCCGACTCTTGCCAAAGGGGCGTGGCAGGGCACAGATGGGGAAGGGCCCGCGACCGCTCGGGCAGAGGAGGAGTTCTGGAAGCTGTGCAGCCTACACCCCCCCCCCCCCCCCCATCAAGGAGACCCCAAGGGCCCTCATAAACCCCGGCTCTGTCCGGGTCCCCCTGACCCCCGTTCTCACCGGTGCTGCCGGGGGAGGGGACAGTCCTCGGGGAAGATGTCTGCGCAGCCCGACAAGCCACAGTAGCGCCACCGCCATGGCCTTGGGCAGAGGCTGAGCCTGCTGCGTGCAGTGAGGGCCCTGAGCAAGCCTGTTTCCGATCCAGGCTGCACGACGCCTGAGTGGGCTCTGGGTGGGATACAGGGGCTGCTCTGCCTCTGAATCCTGCCGGCAGCTCATGGTCCTTCATCTGCTTTTGCGGCCACAGTGGAATGTTCCCAGAAGGCAGGGAGCGCCCTGGCCCGAGGACTTTGCGATAAAGCAGAGAGGAGGCCCTGTGGGTTTGGGGGCAGACCTGAGGCTCCTAGTGGGAAACTCTTTTAACCGGCAATGGAAGAGCTGATAACTATACTGTGCAGGAACGACCCCAGCAGCCGCAGCGCTGCGAGGGTCTCGGGTGGCCCTCTGTCAGGGGCTGCCTGCCCCGGCCGGGTCACTCTCTGGAAGGCCCCAGCCTGCAGCACCCTTCCATTCCCGCCCCCCAGCCCCCCGCCTTAACACACAAACACACCTCTGTGCCACTGGGACTGGTAGAGCCCCTGACTCTTTTGGGCTGGGGTGGGGGCAGCAGGCGAAGGGTGCTGGGAGGGGAGGGGAGGGGACACTGAGCCGCGGCTGGCCACGGCGGCAGGGGGCCCTTGGCTGGCGGGGCTGAGGGACACCCTCAGAAACGGACCATCCCAGTGCAGTCTGGGATAAGACATGGGGCCGCCGCTCTGTGTAGGCTGCTCCCCAGCCTGAGGCCCAGCGTCTGGGGGTACGGTGAGCACTCACTCGTCCAGCCAACGGCTGAGGGAGGACCGAAGGTGGGAGGCAGACCAGGGTGCCAAGAGGGGCTTCACTCCAGCCCTGCCTTACCCCCGCCCACCTCCCCTGGCCTGAGCAGCCCCCTTCTGTCCCTCCCACCACCCGAGCAGTCACCAAGGATGCCGACTTCCTCACCGCCCTGCCCGTCTGTTTTGCCTCCACTACTGTGCCACAGCCCTGGGTCGGGCCTCAACTCCTGCCCGAAGGCACAGTCTGTGTGCTTCTCCTAGGCCTCCGGGCCCCCAGCCTCCCCTCCCAATCCCAGCGGCCACTGTGACCAGTTCTAGTCGGAAGAGGCCAGGGCACCTCGGCACCAAAGACAGAGTCCGAGCGGGGTCTCTGGGGTCAGGTGCCCCCACCTTACACCGTAGCGCCTGACGGGAGGTCTGGGTGCTGGGGTCGGGGGGAGACAGCCCTCAGCTGGCTCTCCGGCCCATGTCTGCTCGGTGGGCCCGCCGGTCCCGAGCACGAGAGTGCTGCGTCTGAGACAGGCTCATGGGCGGCTGCTCTCTAGCCGACGCCCACAGGCTGTAGGTTGATCTGGTTCCGAAAGGCCTCTGCAGGCAGGGCTGCGGTTTGCCCATGAGGTCTGTTTATTTTTATTAATAGCTGGCTGTTTGTCCTCCTTTGGACCAAGAATCCAGGTTTGCAGTTATTTATAATAACTAAAAATTACTTCTGGACCCAGTTTTGCTTGCTTTGTGTTTCCCACGAACATTTCACGACTCGAAACAGAGACTCTGTGTTCTGCCCGGGCCCCACCCGTGTTCTCGTGGCTGCCAAGGGCCTACTATGTGTCAGACCCCGTGCCTGGCCCCGGCACCACAGGTCCCACCGAGGGTCCGAGGACAGAGGCAGAGGCCCCGGCCCATCGCAGGAACCGAACTTGACCTCCAACCCTGAGAGCTCCCTCCTGGTCCCTGAGGGCTGAGGCCCCAACCCTCCCCTGGCCCCTGTCAGAAGGGAGGCTTAGGCACAAAAGCCTCTTGGCCATCGAGCGGCTCTTGCAAAATTGCATTTGATGAGTTAAGTGTAAATAAATGAGAACCAGATGGATTAGATTTCGGGTAAAATACACACGGGTCTCAGAGCTTTGAGGCCTGGGTTCTGCCAGATCCAGAACATTCCCTGAGCTGTCAGAGGTGCTGGCAGAGGCAGGGGGGAGGTGTGACGGGGCCTCCCGGGACCTCTCCGCTTCCTGGTCTGGGCATCAGCTGGGCCTTCTCTGGGGGGCCTGACTCTTAAGCAGGTCAGCCGTATGCAGAAGACACACGGTCCCCCACTGTAGCCCTGCTCTGACCCTCAGCCCCCTGGGTTGGGCCTGGAGGTTGCTGCCTGGGCCGACTGAGGACCGCTCTCTTGACGCTGTCTCCGCGATGTCTCCCTGGGACCGCTGCCCACGGGTTCTAACTCCTGCCCTACCGGGTCACACCAGCTGGGGTGTAAGACTCGGTGAGTAACTTGCTGCGTGACCTTGGGCACGTCACTTACCCCTTTCGGGCCTTGGTCTGCTTCTTCACAAAACGGGGATAACAGGCACCTTAAGTTGTCTGGGGAACTAAAGGAACTAATGCAGCGAAGGACTCGGCTCGGTGCCTGGCACACACACACCACCAGTGAACGTTAACAACCGTTGAACAAAGCCGCTGCCAGGGCTTCGGGGAATCACAGGTGTGAACGTGCCCCAGGGGATGGTCAGGTCCCTGCCACACCGGAAAGTGACAACAAGCTGCGTCCAAGGGAGCCCCCAGTGTGGCCTCAGCACAGCAGCTTCAGCTTCCGGAACTGCTCCCTCCTGACACAGGTTCTGGCTAGCTCACCACCCTGTCACCCTTGTCTGGGGGACCGCAGTCTATCAGGGGCTTCACGTTGGCTCAGAACTGGACTCAGAGCCACGTGTGTGGCCTGCTCGGGCTGTGGGACAGGCCCCGGCCTCTGCACGTGCCACCTCAGTCTTCGTTCATTGAGATACGACTCACGTTACATAAAATTCACCACCTTAAGGAGGACGGGTCAGTGGTTCTTGGCACATTCACGAGGTGGTGTGAACATCACCAAGATCTAATTCCAGAACGTTTCCCACCACCCCAAAGAGACGCCCTGTGCCCATTATCAGTCAATCCCAATTCTCCCCTCCCCCAGCCCCCGGCAACCATTAGTTTACTTTCTGACTCTACGAACGTGCCTGTTCTGGACCTTTCATACCACTGGGGCCATACAGCGTGCGTCCTCCGCGTCTGGCTTCTCTGACACCCCATGACGTCTTCAAGGTTCTCCCACGGCGGAGCACACGTCATTCGTTCTTATGCCTGAATAATATTCTATCGTACGGATAGACCACGTTTTGTCTACCCGTCCACCAGCTGCGGGACGTCTGGGTGGTCTCCCCCTCCTTAGCTGTTAGGACACACGCTGCTGTGAACGTCACGTACGAGCCTTTGAGTGGACACGTTTAAACTCTCTCGGGTGGGTACCTAGGCGCGGCATCATCGGGTCATAAGGTGATTCCACGTTTCACTTCTGGAGGCGCTGTCACACTGCTTCCCACGGTGGTGGCACCATTCCACGTTCCCATCGGCAAAATATGAGGGTTCCAATGTCTCCAGGTCCTTGCCAACACTTCCTGTTTTCCATTTTTTAAAATGATAGCCATCCTGGTGGGTGTGACATGGCACCTTATCGTGGCTTTGACTCGCGTTTCCCTAATGATGCCGAGCACCTTTCCACGTGCTTGCCGTCCGTTGGTACATCCTTTCTGGAGCAGTGTCTATTCAAATCCCTTGCCCACTTTTACACGGGGTTGTCTTTCTACTGTTGAGTTCTGAGGGTTCTTTGTGTGTCGCAGATACTAGACCCTTACCAGACATATGGTTGGCAAACATGTTTGCATTCTGTGGGCACAACCTCCTGTAAAGCAGCCTTGGGAGCACCGTGCCCTGGGCGCTGTGCCCCTGTGGGGCCCAGGTCCACGAGGCCTGCGCTCCTCTTGGGCTCCGATCTCGGGAGACGTCACCCTGTCCCACGGCTTTAACGGCCGCCTATTTGCCAATGCCGCTAAGACCTCTAGGCCTGCTTGCTCCACTGTCCTCAGGCTGAGATATCAACGGCTGACCCAGATGTCCAAAGCCACGACAAACCTAACACGGCCCTTGCTGGACTCCTAATCTGACCTCCTGTGAGAACGGCACAGGACAGAGCGAAGCCTGGCCCCGCCCTCAGCCTTCCCCATCTCGGCCAATGGCAGCACAGCTCACGGCGGCTTCTGTCATCCTGGAGCCCTCCCTTCCCTGCCCCCCACCTCTAAGCCCTTAGCAGGTGTGGTCCTCAGCTTTGCCTGCAGATCCAGCTCCCCGCCCCCTCCCCTCAGGTGGCCGGGTCCAGCTCCCCTCCTCTCCGGCCTGGATTACAGCGGTGGCATCCCAGGTCTCCCTCCTTCCACCCTGGTCTCACCACCCCGCTAAACCACCCTGGAGAGTGTCAACCAGCCGTGCTATCCCCTGCGTGAAAGCCTCCAAAGGATTCCTCGTCGGCTTCGAATAAAACACAAACTCCCCTCTCTGGCCGGCGAGGCCCAAGCGAACTGCTCCGTCCACGCCTGGGGAAACACCTCTGCCTGTGTTGCTCTCTCCCCAGGGAATGCAGAGTCCTCGAGAGGGAGGACCATGGCTGTCTCGAGTGTTGCTGTATCTCAGGGTTTGACATAGTGCCTGAGGCACTTAAGCCACGTCCGTCCGTGGGCTGAGTGACTGACTGACAACTACAAAACATGGCTGGGGGCGGTGGCTCTGGCCCGGAGGCCCTGGTTCTCGGCCTGTCCCACAAGGGCTGCCCTGTGTGGCCCCGGAGGGGCTGCCTGGCGACACCCAGTTCCCGGATCCAGCCAAGGAAGGAGCTCTGGGTGAGTGAGAAGCCTGAGTGCTGGCCCGGGGGGGTCCCGGGGGGCAGAGGCTGCGGGCCCGTAGGGAGGGCGAGTGAGGGCTGGTCAGAGAAGAGCTGTGCTCGTTTATTCACCCGCGTCAGCCTTGCCTGGGAGTGAGCCCCGTCGGGGGGGATGGGATCGGGGTGGAGGAGGAGCGGACGTCCTCAGATGCCGGCGGCCTGTGAGCTTTGGTGCTCAGTGAACGAGTGAAGCCACACAGGGCTCTTGCCACGTCAGCCCTGCCCACAGCGTCCGGTGTCCTCCTCCCTCGCCAGTGCCTTCAGCGGTACAGGACAAACGTCTTCGGCCAGAGAAAAGCCGTTCTAAGTGGGCAGCGCTTTAAGAAGCAGGTAGAGGGGACGGGGGTTTGGAGGCGGCGGGACGCGCTCCTGAGGGACGCCGCCCTGGCCTCCGCCACACCGCCACGGCAAGACCGGCTCTTCCTTTAACGTCTCAAGCACGGGCGGGAGAGGGGGCTGCAGGAGGCGGCAGGGGAGCCGTGTGCCCTGAGCTCCTGCTCGGTGCCAGGCGCGCTCGTGACAGCGTCTCACCCAGGGCCTCAGCCCGAGGCAGCGGGAGCGTCATAACCGGGAGCTTCGAGCGGCGAACGGCCCGCCCTTGGTCACAACACGCGCGCGCCGGTGCCAGGATGGGAACTGGACACTTTCATCCCTGCAGCCTCGGGCCTCTGACAGCCCAGCTGTGAACGCGATCCTGGCCGGACGTCTGTGGGAGGCACTCGGGTTTTAAAAACTTCTTTTGATGGGGAGGAGAACAGAGGACTGGGAAGGGGGAAGGGGAGGAAACCCAAACAAACAAATCCCGGAACCAAAGGGAGAAGCCGTGAGAAAAGAAAGGGGAAAGGCTCTGACGGATTCTTCGTGAACATCCTCAGAAATAAAACAGGCCCCGCTGGATGCGGTTAGTTCCCCCTCGGGCCCGCGCGCGGGGCGGGCCGGGCACACGCCCGGCCCGCCGGACCCAGGAGGGCCCCGGAGCTCCCGAGGCCACCCGGCTGACACAGTCCTTCCGGCCGGACGCTGGCCACGGCACGTGACTTGCTCCCGGCATGCGCTTCCCAGCCTCGGTACTGCTTGGAATTCTGGACCAATTCTTCCCGATTAAACTCTACGGTTTCTTCCGCTTTATTCAAAGCTGTTGAGTATAAAAGCCAGTGCCCTCCCCACGAGTGTCAGCACCGCCGGAAGTTCTCCGTGAAGGTGGGGCCCCCAGGCCCCGCGGGCTCCCGCCCCTGAACGGCCACGGTGCCTTAACTGGGCCTGCTGTGGACTAGTTGGTTCCTTCCCACACTAAGTGGTCCTTTGCTGACAGGCCCTGGGTGGGCCATGGAGCTACAACGGGATGGGAAAAGGTTCTGTGCCGACTTAAGAAAATGGCAGAGGGGCTGTAAGGGGGCGGACGTGGAGGGGTGAGTGTGGGCACCAAGGGGCTCCCCGGAAAAGGGGGCACCGAGGGTGGCTGACGTGCTGGGAGACCACCACGGCTCCCCGTGGCCAAGCCCACCCTTTCTAGCCCATTTGTGGCCCTTCTCCCCTCAAGACACGCAGCACGGCTCCCTATCACTTGTCCAACAAAACTATTTAAGATTTTGAATTTACAAGGGATTCTGAAAAACAGTGGGAAAAAAACGGGTCAACAGTCCTGTGCTCTGGCTACGACCATAACCGTAGGCATCTCTTTTGTTTCTGTCTTTTCTCGTGGGCCGATGTTCTCCTAGTGCAAACGGGTCTCTCTGTATGTGACCTGCTCGTTCACCCTTCACTGAAAGCAGCACTTTCCGGGGCTCATCCCCGGTGCCCTCCTCACCGGCTGCCTGTCCAGCCGGCAGGAGACCCCCGCCCAACCACTTGGTGCACTTGTCTCTGTTCCGGACCCCGTCAGTAAACTCCCCCACGAGGGGCACAGGGCACGTAGAGCCCTTTCCGTTTTAGGGTGTCTTTTCTTCAGATGGATTCCCAGAGGCGGAGTCCCGGCCAGAGACTGCCAGCTTTTCGCTTCTCATCCCTCCCCACGGGATGCCCTTAATCTGCTGGTTTTGCCCCTTGGAGCCCGCCTGCGCCAGCCGCTGCCTCTTCCGAAGTCCCTTCCTACTGCCCACGTCTTCCCGCAGAGAGCCTTCCGTGATCAGCCCCGTGTGTCCATTCGTTCACGCCCTCACTCAATGAGGGCGCGGTGAACGCCAAGGCAAGGCCTGCCCTCAGGGAGCTGCCCGGCCAGGGAGAGAGAGGTGGGGGAATCAGGAGGGATTAACTACGGTGGGGGTGGGTGGGGGGCTGGGGCGGAGGGCTGCAGGGGAAAAGAGCGCGTGTGAGAGGGCTCAGAGGCCACACTGACAGGCGGAGGGGTCTCTCTCTCTCTCTGCCGCGTGCGGACAAGCACGGGGAAAAGATGTGCTCGGTGGTGGGATGTGGTGGGATGCACGTGTGCGTGAGTGCACGTGTGTGTGTGTGCGCGTGTGCGGCTGCAGCAGCCCCGGGTGGGGCCCCGGTGGCTGTGGAAGGGGGGCCGGGAGGCAGGCTTGAGTCTGGGATGTGCCCGACACGCAGCTGAAGGGGACCCCTGACGTGCTTGAACCTGCAGACACAAATCTCCAGGTCTCGGGCGTTTAGCCGACGGAAACTACCCTCTTACGTGTCACCGTACTCCGAGCCCACTCTCCTGCCTGGCTAGGCCTCTCCCACCTCTAGGCTTTGCACCTGTTACGCCTCCTCCCCTCACCCCATCTCTACCCGCCACCCGGTGCCCTGTCACTCAGTCCCGGTGGGGTGAGCTGCGTCCCATACTTGGTTTAGCATTACTTACGCCACGAAAATCATCTCAGGACCCCCTGACCTGGCAGATAAGGGCACTCAGGAGGCATCTTTGGACCCAGAGATCACAGATCCTTCCTCCCAGGCGTTTCTAACCAGCCCGCCACAGCAGCAGTGGCTCTCAGCGCCCACAGGCTGCCAGGCTCCCACATCCCGGGCTTTGATTACGGTCCCACCTCTTGGCCACATGATTACGCGTCAACAGCGAGGAAAGTTCTGACAGAACACCGGGAAAGCAGCCTAAAAACACCCGTGCGTGATCGTAACCGCGGAAAGTCAGGGCTGCATGCAGACGACACGGGCAAGAACCCGGGGACGCGAAGACCGCAGAGCGGGGCGGGTGGGGAGCTTGTGGGGGTTACCTTCCGTGCAGTCTGTACTCCCTTAACATTTCTGTGTAATCGGCACACAGGCGGAAGACGGCTGCGTGAACAGAACTTCTCAGCCCTGCGTGAGGGCCACTGTGACTCCTCAGTTCGAACGCGGGGTGGGAGGCGAGTCCCCTGAAGGCCAAAATGGAGTGCTTGGGACAGGAAGAGAGAGCGCCGGCCCCTGGGGCAGGGGGAGCCCAGGGCTGCGAGGCGCCCCGGGACAGGCTCAATATGCACGCGGAGCAAAGGCACGGCTGGTTGGCATGGCAGGGGGAGCCCAGGCCACGAGGGGCTGGCTGCCAGGCCGAGGCGGCGACTCCCCGGCGGCAACAGGGGCCCCAGGAAGACCCCACTCAGGGGGGACCTCCGCTAAAGCTTGTCCCAAATGACTGCACGGGCGTCTGGCCCCTCGGCGGCCAATGAGCGGGTGCGCCAGGGGAGGGAAAGTCGGCTGTGGGATGGGACCCTCTTCCCCCTGTTAAGGCAGCCCAGGAGGCTGCTGAAGACCCCGGCCGAGCAGCTGGGTGGCTGCCGTGGCTCCCCACGTCCCACAAGCAGGCGTCACAGCTGGGCACAGGGCGTCTCTACTAGCCGGTCTATTTCCAGCCACACGCGGTTGGGACGAGACGGGTGACAGGGAGGGATGGTGGAGCCGGCAATACACGGGGCTGGCTAGCGGCCACCGTAAACACGGGGCCAGGCCTGTGGTGCCGGGCGAGCAGGGTCACGGCAACATCTGTCCAGAGGCAGTCAGGCTCAACAAACGTCCAGGGTGACCCCAAGCCCCGGCGAGGGCCCAGGCGGCTCCAAAGTAAGCAAGGTGGTTGGCAGAGGTTCTGGAGGTTCTGGGACACTCACACGTGTTGACTGATGCCCCCTTTTAGGCACATGGCGCATCTCTGGTTTGGGATGTCTGTTTTGGTTGGTAGAGTATTTTTAGAGAGTCTTCACAGGACCCTTAGTTTTTGTTTATTGCTCAGACTCTGACCGAGCCCCTGGCACATAGGCCACAAACAAGATGGAGGAAAGCGTCTGCCGGCCCGTCGCGTCCTCTGCAACTGGGCGTTTTTCTTTGCTGTTTATGGACTTGGCATGTTCTGCCCTGGGACAGAGCAGGACCTCTTCCCCAGGCTCCCAAATCAAGACTTGGTCAACGGTGGGGCTGGCACGGGGGGAGTGACGATCGATTTCAGCCGGGTCCTACCAACGGGAAGGTTGGCCTCATACAGTGATGCGGTCCCTGCCCTGGCCCCCCAGCCAGAGGGAGCGCAGGAAGGAGGAGAAGACAGCGCAGCTCCTGAGGCCTGCTGGGCGCCCCTGTGCTCTCACACAGACCACCTCGCAGCATTTCTGTAGCCCCCTCCCTGGAGTGACAGCGGACAGCTGCCCCCCAACACGCTGCTAGGAAGGGAGCTGGGAGCCAGGCTCCATGTGTCAACTCCCAGGTCCCCATCTCCCCTCGTCTGGAACAGAGACCAGCAGGGGCTGGGCGTGGGGTTGGGGACACAGGGCGCTGCAGTCCCACGGGCTGCGGGGGACACCTCCGCAGCAGATCTCTGCAGCTCTGAGCGCACTGATGCTCTGCCCCCGTGGCAGGCTTGTGCACCCACCACGATCAAATCGTGCTCCTCTGGATGGTCAGAATCAAACATTCCGTCCCGTCTCCAGCCACCTGCCGTCCCCCCATCCCACAAATGAGCCTGTGCTGGGCCTGGGGAAAAGAGCAGAGTCGTGCCGGAGTCTCGCCCTCCAGGGGCCTCCTGAGGCATTAGGGGAGGCCCCAGAGAGGTCCCGTGACAAGCCTGGGGACTGTAGGCGCCCACGGGAGGAGTGTGTAACTTCGGGAGGGCCTGAGGCCCAAGCCGAGTCCTGAGGGACAAGTGGGAGTCAGCCCTGCATCCGTAAAGAGCAGGGGGAAGGGCGGTTCGGGCAGAAGGGACATCTGCTTATGGACTTGGCGGGCTCTGTCCGGGGACAGACAAGGTGCATCGGTGCAAGGATGCTGCTGGGCAGGATGGGGCGGTGTGTTTAGGGGAATGAAAGCTGTTTGGCCGGCTGGAGATGCCAGTTCTGGGAAAATCAGAGAGAGAGACGGACAGGGGCTGCGTCTGGCAGAGGCCGGGAGGACACAGCAGTGGGCTCAACCCCTGTCCTCGAGGACATGCCGTGCCACTGAGTCATCGAATCACAAGATGCTGGAGGGTAAGGAAGGGCTCTGACACCACAGCCAGGCTAGGGGTTCCAAACAGTGCTCCAGCACCCCCCTTGTGCTCTGCAGAGAGCAGGGCTCTCACTCCTGCCGGCCCTGCCCTCCCACTGAGCCAGGGCAGTGCCACCACTGCGGGAGTCAGCTCGCACTTAAGGGTTCTGCTGCTAGAAGTCTGAGAACTACCGGGCACATCCCACCCCTCCGTTTCACAGATGATGGGGAAACTGAGGCTCGGAGAGGTGGGCAGTTTTCCAGAGTCCCCAAACAAGTCCATGGTCCAAAGAGCCGGGCCCGAGACATTGCCTTTCCACCCCAGCACCGCCTGGCCCCCTCTGCTCTCCCACACTCCTCCCTGTCCCCATCCTGAGCTGGCTGTAGGCAGGAGGCCACACAAGCTCACTCTACCCCCAAAACGCCCCTGGGTCTGAATCAACCCCCCTCCCTACACCCCGAGTTTTACAGTGGTTTGGGGGGAAGAAGAAAGCCCATTTACAACGATGCACAAGTTTCCAGCGTTTTTCTTTTTCTCAGGTTAAAGAACCTCCACCAGATGAACAGTTGTAAAAAGCTGGGGGGAGGAGCGGGCCTGACTCTGGCTGGTCCTGGCAGGGCAAGTCCCTCCAACCAGGCGTGTTCCCATCACCTGAATGTGGGCCAAGAGTGGGGAAGGGTGGGGCACAGATAAAGAGAACAGGAAGAGACCTCTGGAGTTCACCTTAAAAAACACTGGTGTTTGTGACTGTGCGAAGCTCGTCAGTTTCACATTAAAGTGGGCGGCGTTTCTTTCCCAGCAAGAAATGCATTTGAGCTGTTGAAGTATAAAGACAAATAAACAGAGGCAACTGGAACCTTCTTCGTGAGGGGTGTGAGGGAGCAGCACGTTGTCTCCAGCTGTCCTCCAGGATGAGAGGGGGTGCCTTCAAAAGGGCCTAGGCAGCGCGACCCTTTCATCCCGCCAGGGAAGGCCCAGCCGCCACCCAGAGCATCTGGCGCCCGCAGCGACTTCCTCCCACGGGCGCAGCTGGGTTCCTGGGCCCCGTCGGCCTCCAGGACCCCTCTCCTCTTCCTCCTGAGCCTCTGCTTGGCAGCCCGCAGGGTCACCTGCACATCTATCTTCCCTTCGGATCCGAATGGGCAGGGATCATGCCCGTTTTGCAGAGAACAAAATTGAGCCTGAGAAAGAGGTGGCATGTGTCCAAGGTCACAAAAGGAGTACGTGGCCCAGAGCTGGGACTGGAAGCGCTGAGGCCACATGGCCCCGTGTCAACAGACAGGGGCAAGCATCAGTGCAAGAGGACGGGCGGGGGGGGGGGTGGGGGGGGAGCTTTCTGACCCCGGGAGGGCGGGGAGCAGCGGCTCATATGCGGCAGGAGCGCCGCGTGGAACGTGAGGCGTGGGCCCCGGCCAAGGGGCTTCACCCACGGCCCAGGGTCCAGCTCAGAAAGTCATCGGTTCTCTTTACAAAGTATGCTGGCTTCACACACCAGCGGTTAAGTGAGAATTAGGTAATTCACACCCGTCGAGCCCTCGGTCACGTGCCAGGCGCCGGGCTACGTGCTGTACAAAGCTCGCCTCATTCCGTGTCCGCATCACCCCTGTGCAGCAAGCTCTGCTCGCAGCCCCGCCCCACCGAGGAGGACACGGAGGCCCAGAGAAGTGACGTTACCTGCTCCAGGTCACAGAGCAAGTAAGTGATAGATCCGGGATTCAAAGCGAGGCAGGCTCACTCCCTATACTTCTGGAGGGCTGGGACTATGTCATCTACTTCCTGACAGTGAGCTCAGGACAGGTGCTCGTGAGATCTCTATGAATCGAATCCAGCTTTCGCTGCCATCTGGGAGCTCCAGACTCTCATATACCGCCCCCCCCCCACCCCCGCCCCACCGCCCAGACCTGATTACTCCGCCGACTTCCGAACTTACACACCGTTTCCATCTGCACGGCTGAAGCGCGTCCCGACCGAACGTGGCCAGACTGACCCTCAAGTCCGCCCCTCCCAGCTCCAGCCTGACCTGCCCCCCAGGCTTCCGCACCTGAGCCGCTGCCCGCAGTCGCCCACAGACTCCAGGCAGTTGGTGGTGGTCACGCTTTTTCCCCTTACCTCTCACGTCAAACCCATAAGCGATTCCTGTGGGCTCTGCTTTCAAAATACGTTCTGGATTCAACCACCTCTCGTCACCCGCACCGCCGGCACCCTGGAGTGAGCCACCACCGTCTCAGACCCAGACGGCCACAGTGGTCTCTCCCTCTTCCTCCCTGGGACACGTTTTCTACTTCGTAGCCAGAAAGCAAATCCCTTTAAGTTAACACGTCCATCAGATTATGTCAATCCCTAAAGTGTCCCATGGCTCCCAGCTAACTTAGAATAAAATCCCAAGGCCTTTCTAGAACCTAGAAGGCCCTGCCTACCTCCTGAGCTCATCTCCGGTCCCTCTCCCTCACTCCCGGGCCTCCAGGCACGTTGACCTATTCCCAAACTCACCCAGCTTCTGCCCATTTCACTTGTCCTCTCCCTTCTGCTGGGTGGGAAGATCCTCCCTGTAATTTTCTAATGGTGGCTTCCTCCTCCTCACTGAGGCCCCCGCCCCCATGCCCCCTCTGCTCGAATGTGGGGACAAGGCCTTTGTAACCGCCTTGACCAGCAGAATTTCGCGGAAGTGCCCGCTGAGGCCAGACCGTCAAACTCCCGTGCGCTCTCAGACCCAGCCGCCATGCTGCGAGGAAGGCCACCCCAACCCCTGTGGAGAGACCACACGCAGGGGCCGCCCCAAGTGTTCTGGCCGACGGCCAACGTCAACCACTAGACCGCGGCAAAGGAACCTCCAGAGGATTCTAGCCCGGCCATCGAGCCATCCTCAGCCTTCGTGACTTCCCAGCCGGGGCCCCAGACACCGTGGAGCAGACGAGCCGCCCCTGCTGTGCCCCATCTGAATTCCTGACCCAGAGGACCCAAAAGCCAAATTAAATGGTATTTTGTGCCACTAAGTGTGGGGTGGTTTTTCTGCCAGCAGCAGTAACTAGGATTCTACCCTATCCAGTGCATCATCTCTCTCCCCATCACTCTCTATCACGTTGTTTTGTTTTATTATTTTCAGTGGAGCTGACCTGCCTGAAGTTACCTTACTGACTTACACGTTCGCCTGTTTGCTGTCCCCCACCCCCCACCCACCTATGCAGGTTCAGCTGGATGTGGGTGACTCTCTTTTTGTTCACTGCTTACTGGTTTCTTCAGCACCCAAAACCATGTCTGGCACACGGCAGGTGCTCCGAACAATTTTCTGGAATAAACGAACGGATGAACACTGGGCGGAGGGCTTTGGGGTCCCTGCCATCACGGCCTTCCACCTGTCATTACAGTCGAGAACGTTTCTTTCTTATGATCCTGGGAGTCCCGAGAGAGATGGCCCTTGATCTTTGCCATGAGCCCAGCATGGAGGTCTGCTGAGTGAGAGGGCCCAGGTTATAAGGCAGTTTTGCAAATGTGTTTATTTTTTCATTCTGCAAATACTTTTCGCATGCCTGTGATCTGCCAGACACGGCACTGGGCCCCGAGGAGGAAGGTGGAGGGTTAGAGGAGACAGCTTCTGCTGAAGAGAGGACCCCAGCCCACAGCCACAGTGGCCATGTATACAGCGTGGTCACAGGACTTCAGAGCAAAGGCAGAGGCAGGTTGGGTCTTGGGTGACAAGAAGGACCACACCAGGAACCCGCTGCGGGAAGGGCCGCAAGGGAGCAGCAGGGAGGTGTAGAAGGACTCTGTGGGTTTAAGGACGGCTGGGCCAGAGGGCGCAGGTTGGCACAGGTTGGCACAGGTTGGCACGGGTGAGGGGTGAGGGGGAACGGCTGACAGGGCCCTGATGAGGGGCCTCATGAGCCAGTGAGCAGAGGCACTGGGTGCTACTGTGGAAGCCACGGGAAGCATGAGAGAAAGCTCTGGAAGAACAGGGCTCTGCACAGTCACACAGGCTAAGACAACATCCTGAGGGAAGCCCAAGGGGGACACAAAGCTGCTACACGGGCCGCAGGCTCCTGCCTGGGCCAGGGGAGGCAGTACGGGCTTCGGGGGAGGAGGTGCCCTGGAAGCGAACTCTGGAGTCAGGGGTTCCTTCTTGCCCCCCGGCACGCCACCCACCGGCTGGGCTTAGCAGATGCTAGGATTTCTGGATGTCCTCAGTGACTCCCCAGCTCGCAGGGGGTGCATACCTATCAGCCCATGGAAGGAAGCCCCTCCTTGAACCTGGCCAGCCTCCCAGAGCTGGTGCTGTTCGGGCACCAGGGGGGGGCAGGGGGCGGTTGGTGACTTACAGGCTTGCGGGCTCGAGTGGCCAAATGGTCCCAGCTCTGCTGGGTGGCCTTGTGTGGGTCCCTTTCCCTCCCTGAGCCTTGGTTTCGCCATTCATAAAAAGGGGATACGAATGGCTTCCGCTTGTGGATGCCACGAGGACCAAGTGACGGACGGGAGCACGATATCCCGGACCACTCCGGGCGCGTGGCGGAGACTCACGCAAAGTTCCCTCATCCCGCCTAAGTGGAACTGCCTGCCTAGCAGAAGGCTAGGCGTAGAGTAGGTGCTCAATGAGCATTAATGGGAAAGGAGGGATGTAGTTAATGATGCTTTTCTGCGGAACCAGGCCACAGATGGCTTGTGTTCAGCAGGGGAAAAAGTGCTGAGAAGCAAGTTCAAAACTCAAACTGTGAGCAACCTGAGAAACATATTTTTCAGTAAGTCAAGGTAAAGACCGGGGTCAAAGAAAACATCTGGCTAAGTGAACGAGTGGCTTTAGAGAAAAAGGGCCCTTGCTTTGCGGAGATGGGGAAAAATTATCCACTGCTGGTTTTAATTTCAGATGAAGAAAACATCTTATTCTATTAGCCTAAATATTGCTCTCATGTCCAACTGCATGGAGTTTGGAATAATATTTTTCAAACAGAACTACTGCTATTTCAAGTAATTACAATGCTAAAAGCAGGCATCTGGGGTTGAGCAAGGATCTCATCCTGGTTTCAAATCCCTCTGGTGTCATTTTCTGTTATATTTGAGAAATTCCTCAATAAAGATGTCAAATAGAGAGAGGGTTTTGCTCCCCAGAGGGCAGATTTGGCCACCCTCCCAGGCAAGCCATCTCCACAAAAAAAATAACCTCGTTTGCTCAAAAGAAAAGGTTCAACTGTGAAAACGCAGGCGAGAAAGGAACCCGTAAGCCATCAGCCTCCTTTCTCCTAATGAACTCAGAATGCTTTTCAGACTCTGCTGATCAGGATTTAGTCCAGCCTTCATCCCCGAGGAGTTCAGTGGTGGTTGAGAGAGGAATGTTACGGCTGGACAAGACTCCTGACCCAGACTCCTAGACACCAAAAAACAGGAGATGCAAACCAGCCTAACTGTCCCTGACGGCCGACGGGCCGTGAGTGGGGCTCACAGTGACGGACTAGAGACGGTCAGGACTACACAAGGC
This sequence comes from Leopardus geoffroyi, assembly GCF_018350155.1. Taxonomy (NCBI): domain Eukaryota; kingdom Metazoa; phylum Chordata; class Mammalia; order Carnivora; family Felidae; genus Leopardus; species Leopardus geoffroyi. Next base: position 136,790,645 of record NC_059341.1, read on the forward strand.
AGTGAGAACGGACAACCTTCCGACAACTCCGTCAGCCTCCAGAACCACTGAGCACCCACCGGGCGCAGGCCCTGTGCTGGCAGCTTCACCAGGAAGCAGGAACACAATTCCCACTGAGACCAAGCAGGTAATTAAATGCCTAAAGCTGCTGATTGTCAGCAACAGGGCACGGTGAGGACTGTAGCAAACAGGAAGTACACTCCCCCCCCAAAGAGGGCAGCCGCAGCACAGCATCCGGGCTTCCGCTCTGGCAAATCTCGAGTGATGTACGGGCAAATCTCGCCACGCTGAGACGTGGGCAAGAGATGTCCCTGTGCTGGGCCTCATGCTTTGCGGCGGCGGGGGGGGGGGGGGGGGCGGTCCCTGCTCTGCCCCTCCTGTGGCTGCAGCCCCCCCTACGGAGTAAGGAGTCCAGAGGGGGTCACGTGCACCTGGAACACACACACACCTTTCTAGACCACACTCTGGGTCTTTGAGACCCTAAAATTCCGTGCCCAAATGGCCCCAAATCTTTTCTCAAAGGGACAGATGACACTTAGGACCAAGCAATGGAAAAAGGAAAAGTGGTGTGGGAGCAAACGGCCAGAGCCTGAACACTCAGGTTAGCGTGTCTTCAGGCTCCCCGTGGCGTGGGGACGCAGCCAGCCATTCCACTGCCGCTCTCTGACGTGAAGCTTCAAGGACTCCCAGGTTCTGAACTCCAGTCTAGCCTTCCAAAGGTCATTAGGAAGGAGTATCGCTCAAGGCAGGAGAGAGGGATTATATTCCAGCTTTGAAGCTTTGTAACTTTTACATACATAGCCATGTGGCATCCAGGCCTCCGTTTGTATTCCTGCCCAAGCCCCACAGTGTCAGGGGCTGGGTGAATGTGGCCGAGCAGGAACGATGCTGGAAACTACGACTTTTACGTGACATTCTTTGACTTTTTAATTTTTATTAGGTTGATTGGTTTCTAGGTTTTTATTTTAATAACCTGGTGCTCATGACGGCAAGTGCACTCCTGAATCCCCCCCCCCCCCGGTTTCACCTGTTTCATCTGTCCCCTCCCCCCTCTGGCGACCATCAGCTTGTTCTCTATAGTTAAGAGTCTGTTTCTTGCTTTATCTCTCTCATTTTTCCCCCCTTTGCTCATTTGTTTTGTTTCTTAAATTGCACATATAAGTGAAATCATTTGGTATTTGTCCTTCTCTGACTGGCTTCACTTAGCACAATACTCTCTAGCTCCACCCATGTTGTTGCAAATGGCAAGATTTCATTCTTTTTAACGGCTGAATAATATTCCATTTATATATATAATACATCTTCTTTATCCATTCATCAATCGATGCGCACTTGGGTTGCTTCCGTATCTTGGCTATTATAAACAATGCTGCTATAAACATAGGGGTGTTATAAACATTAGTGTTTCTGTATTTTTTGGGTAAATAGTCTGATTGCTGGACTGTAGGGTAGTTCTATTTAAAAAAATTTTTTTTAACATTTATTTATTTTTTGAGAGACAGAGACACAGAACATGAACAGGGGAGGGGCAGAGAGAGAGGGAGTGATAGATTCCGAAGCAGGTTCCAGGCTCTGAGCTGTCAGCACAAAGCCCAACACGGGGCTCGAACTCATGAACCGCGAGATCATGACCTGAGCCAAAGTCAGACGCTTAACTGACTGAGCCACCCAGGCGCCCCAGGGTAGTTCTATTTTTAACTTTTGGAAACTTCACACTGTTTTTCACAGTGGCTGCACCAGTTTGCACTCCCACCAACAGTGCATGAGGGTTCCTTTTTCTCCACATCCTCATCCAACACCTGTGGTTTCTTGTGTTTATGATTTTAGCCATTCAGACTGGTGTGAGTGTATCTCATTGTGGTTTTGATTTGCATTTCCCTGATGATGAGTGATGTTGAACTTCTTTTCATGTGTCTGCTGGCCATCTGGCTGTCTTCCTTGGGAAAGTGTCTATTCATGTCTTCTATCCATTTTTTAATTGGATTATTTGTTTCTTGGGTGTTGAGCTGTGTGAGTGCTTTATGTATTTTGGATACTAACCCTTTATCAAATATGTCATTTGCAAATATCTTCTCACATTCTGTAGGATGCCTTTTGGTTTTCTTGATTGTTTCCTTTGTTGGGCAGGAGCTTTCTATTTTGATGTAGTCCCAAGAGTTTGTATTTGCTTTTTTTCCCCTTGCCCCAGGGGACCTCTATCTAGAAAATAGTTGCTACAGTCGATGCCAGAGACATTATTGCCTGTGCTCTCTTCTAGGATTTTTATGGTTTCAGGTTTCACATTTAGGTCTTTAATCCATCCTGAATTTATTTTTGTGTATGGCGTAATAAAGTGGTCCGGTTTTCCCAACGCCATTTGTTGAAGAGATGGCCTTTTTCCCATTGGATATTCTTTCCTGTTTTATCAAAGATTAATTTACCATATAATTGTGGGTTTATTTCTGGGTTTTCTATTCTGTCCTATTGATCTATGTGTCTATTTTTGTGCCGGTCCCATACCGTTTTGATGACTACCGCTTTGTAATAACTTGAAGTCTGGAATTGTGATGCCTCCAGCTTTGTTTTGCTTTTTCAAGATTGCTTGGGCTATTTGGAGTCTTCCGTGGCACCATACGAATTTTAGGATTGCTTGTTCTAGCTCCTGTGAAAAACGTTATTGGTATTCTGATAGGCACTGCATTAAATTGGTAGATTGCTTTGGGTAGTAGAGCCATTTTGACAATATTTGTTCTTCCGACCCATAAGGAGGAATGTCTTTCCATTCCATTGTGTCGTCTTCAACTTCTTTCATCAGTGTTTTACAGTTTTCAGAGTACAGGTCTTTCACACCTTTGTTTAGGTTTATTCCTAGGTATCTTATTATTTTTGGTGCAACTGTAAACGGGATTGTTTTCTGAATTTCTCTCTTTGCTGCTTCATTATTAGTGTATTGAAATGCTATCGGCCTTTGTAGATTGGTTTTGTATCCTGCAAAGCTACTGAATTTGTCGATCAGTTCTAGCAGTTTTTTGGTGGAGCCTTTAGGGTTTTCTGTCTCTTGTGTCATGTCATCTGTGAATAGTGATTTGGATTTGGAGTCCTTTTATATCTTTTCTTGTCTGATTGCTGTAGCCAGGGCTTCCAGTGCTATGTCTAATAAAAGTGGTGACAGTGGACATCCCTGTCTTGTTCCTGATCTTAGGGGAAAGGCTCTCGGTTCTTCCCCACTGAAGATGATGTTAGCTGTGGGTTTTTCATATATCACCTTTATTATGATTTTTTTTAATTTTTTAAAAAAAAATTTTTTTTTTTTCGATGTTTATTTATTTTTGGGACAGAGAGAGACAGAGCATGAACGGGGGAGGGGCAGAGAGAGAGGGAGACACAGAATCGGAAACAGGCTCCAGGCTCTGAGCCATCAGCCCAGAGCCTGACGCGGGGCTCGAACTCACAGACGGCGAGATCGTGACCTGGCTGAAGTCGGACGCTTAACCGACTGCGCCACCCAGGCGCCCCTATGATTTTTTTTAATTTTTGAGTGAGAGAGAGAGAGAGAGAGAGAGAGAGAGAGAAGGAGAGAGGCAGAGAGAGAGAGGGAGACACAGAATCTGAAGCAGGCTCCAGGCTCTGAGCTGTCAGCACAGAGCCAGATGTGGGGCTCGAACCCATGAACCATGAGATCATGACCTGAGTCAAAGTTGGATACTTAATTGACTGAGCCACCCCAGGCACCCCTGGCCTATATTATGTTGAAGTATGTTTCCTCTAAACTTTTGTTGATGGTTTTTACCATGAATGGATGTTGTACTTTGTCAAATGCTTTTTCTGTGCCTACTGAAATGAGATGGTTCTTATACTTTCTCTTATTGACATGATGTATCATGTTGATTGATTTATGAATTTTTTTTAAAGCAGTGCCTTTTTAAAATGTTTATTTATTTTGAGAGAGAAAGAAAGAGAGAGAGAGAGAGATGAGCAGGGAAGGGCAAAGAGAGAAGGAGAGAGAGAATCCCAAGTCACTTAACTGACAGAGACACCCAGGCGCCCTGATTTATGAATACTGAGCCACTCTTGCAACTCAGGAATAAATCCCACTTGATCGCGGCGAATGCTTTTTTCTTTTTTTAATGTCGTGTTGGACTTGGTTTGCCAGTATTTTTTAAAAAAAAAAATTTTTTTTTAACGTTTTATTTATTTTTGAGACAGAGAGAGACACAGCGTGAACGGGGGAGGGGCAGAGAGAGAGGGAGACACAGAATCGGAAGCAGGCTCCAGGCTCTGAGCCATCAGCCCAGAGCCCGACGTGGGGCTCGAACTCACGGGCCGCGAGATCGTGACCTGAGCTGAAGTCGGATGCTTAACCGACTGCGCCACCCAGGCGCCCGGTTTGCCAGTATTTTGATGAGGATTTTTACATCTATGTTCTTCAGAGATGCTGGCCTGCTGTCCTCTTTTTTTGTGTGGTGTCTTTACATGGTTTTGGTGTTAGGGTAACGCTGGTCTCATAGAATGAATTTGGAAGTTTTCCTTCCTCTTCTATTTTTTGGAATAGTTTTGAGAGGAACAGGTATTAACTCTTCTTTAAATGTTGGGTAGAATTTGCCTGTGAAGCCATCTGGCCCTGGACTTTTGTGTGTTGGCAGTTTTGTGATTACTGAATCGATTTCATTGCTGGTAATGGGTCCGTTCACATTTTCTATTTCTTCCTGCTCTCATTTTCATTAGGTTCTATGTTTCTAGGAATTTATCCATTTCTTCCAGATTGTCCAATTTGTCATAATATTCTCTTATAATTGTTTGTATTTCTGTGGTGTTTGTTATTTCTCCTTTTTATTTGTGATTTATTTAGGTCCTTTCTCTTTGTCTCTTGATAAGTATGGCTACAGGTTTATCAATTTTTACTATTTTTTCAAAGAACCAGCTCCTGGTTTCATTGATACGTTCTACTGGGTTTTTTTTTTTAGCTTCTATTTCATTTATTTCTGCTCTTATCTTCATTATTTCCTTCCTTCTGCTGGTTTTGTTTTTATTTGTTCTTTTTCTAGCTCCTTTAGGTGTAAGGTTAGGTTGTTTGTTTGAGATTTTTCTTGCTTCTTGAGGTAGACCACCTGTATTGCTATAAACTTCTCTCTTAGAACAACTTTTGCTGCATCCCAAAGGTTTTGAACGGTTGTTGTTTTTTTAAATGTTTATTTATTTTTGAGAGAGAGAGAGAGAGCATGAGCAGGGGAGGGGCAGAGAGAGAGGGAGGCATAAAATCCGAAGCAGGTTCCAGGCTGTGAGCTGTCAGCACAGAGCCTGACGTGGGGCTTGAACTCACAGACTGCAAGATCGTGACCTGAGCCGAAGTCAGGTGCTTAACCGACTGAGACACCCAGGCGCCCCTGAACTGTTGTGTTTTCATTTTCATTTGTTTCCATGTACTTTTTCGTTTCTTCTTTTATTTCCTGGTTGACCCATTCATTGTTTAGTAGCATTTTATTTAATGTCCATGTACTTGTGGTCTTTTCAGAATTTGCTCTTGTGGTTGACTTCTAGTCTCATAGTGTTGTGGTCGGAAAACACGCATGGTATGACTTCCATCTTTTAGAATCTGTTGAGGCTTGTTCTGTGGCCTGATGTGTGATCTATTCTGTGACATCCCTCGATTTCTTTTCTAGTTTTTTTTATGTTTTATTTTTTATATTTGAGAGAGAGACAGAGAGCGCGTAGGGGAGGGGCAGAGAGACAGAAACAGAATCCGAAGCAGGCCCCAGGCTCCGAGCTGTCAGCACAGAGCCCGATGCGGGGCTCGAACTCACGAACCACGAGATCGTGACCTGGGCTGAAGTCGGACGCTTAACCGACTGAGCCCCCCAGGGACCCCGACATCCCTCGGTTTTTAAACATTCACAAGCCATTGACTGATGATGGTGACAGTGGCGATTACAAAACCACTGGGAGGACGGACCAAACGTGCTTGCAGGCTGGATGGCGACTGCGGGCTGTCCGTTTGAAACCTCCACCGTGCCATGACGACAGCATGCAGCACCTGTGCAAAGTGTGACATCTGTACATGCAGCTCTCCGTATGTGCTTTTGCGCGTGACTGTCACGGTGACCCTCTGAGACGGGGATTACTGACCTATGTTGTCGTTAGGGGAATGGGGCTTGCAGGGTTTGAGGAGCTGGTCCTAAACCGTTGACTCTTGAGCGGTGGTCCCGGAACTTGAGCCTACATCTTCCAACTCCAAGCCCGGCTTCCTCTTGTAGCATTCTGTGTTTCAGCCAACAGTCATCCCGACACATACCAGACACTTAACCCTCACGGCATGTTACGGATGAGGGATTTGAGGCTCTACGAGGTCACATGACCAGTGTGGGATACAGCCGGTTGGAACCAAGGTCTGACTTCTCTAGAGCCAGAGTTTTGTCTTGAGAAGGAAAAAGCCCAAACAAAAACAAGTCTGTTGGGAAGGTTCCGCCCTCAGCCAGAAGGAGAGGAGCCACAGAGAGAGCCTTTTCTCGGTTGCCATATGTGTGAGTTAGAGCCGTACGAAGGTGCAATCTGTGCTCGGAGGTGGGGGCGGGGGGAGTCTTACCAGTTCTTGAAATTAACCAGCATGAAGAGAATATGTTGTAAAAATAAAAATAAACCCACCCAGACTTTGCCGTTAGACGGGAGGCACTGGGCGAACGTGCCGTCGTCCAGAACCAGGCTATTTACAAACACGTGGTCCCGCGCAGGTGCGAGCGCCGTGACCAGGAGGGGAGCCCCATGGGTCAGACACAGCCCGGGGAGTGCGTGTGGCTGGCTCTGGCCTCCACAGGCCCACCTCAATGAATCTCTTTCTGGAAGTCGGTCGGCGGATCGACGCCCGTGACGTCTGGAGTCCTCGGTGCCAGGCACTCTGCTAGATGTTCTATAGCCACGATCCCGTTCACTCCTTACAAGACGGGGACTACGGATCCCATTTTACGGGTGAGGAAACTGAGGCAGGGGGGTGACGTGGCTGGCCAAAGGGCACACGGGTGGTAACTGGCAGAGCCAGGATCTGAGCCCGGAACTGGCGGTCCCCGAGGTCTGTCACCTTGGCCACAGGGTGCTGTTCCCTGTTGTCTCGCAGAGATATCAGCTCTGCCTTCCCGGACTAGTCAATTACCGAAACCAGCCTTACTGTCATCTGAGAAAGTGGCAGGCGACTGGTAGAAGTAAGGGTTTATGCTTTGGGAGGATTAAACGAGACAGCACTCGGATGGTACTTAACTCGGGGTCTGGCACAATGAACACCCTACAGGACAGCCCCGGTCTTTCCAATCTAACCAAATGCCCTGCCTACCTCTGCAGCCTTCTGAAATACCTGCCACCCACCCTGAGCCCAGCTGTCCCCCCCACCCCCAGCCCTCTGCCCAGGCTGGGCCCTCGTCCCAGCAAGTGGCCTTCTAACCTCTGCAGGACCCACTTGAGGAGTCACCCCATGTCCAACCCCACCCTCGCCCGATGCAGGGGAAGCTCCTCACAGGCCCCATCTGGGCTTCAACGGCCCGCTGTCCAGACTTCCACTTCAGGACTTATTTTGGGTGTAATTACATGTTCACAGATCTGTTTCCCATAACAAGTTTGTCTGAGATCCAGCACGCATTAAACAGAAACAGGCAGGGAAATCTACAGCTAATACACCACGGAGAGGAAAAGTTCCAGGGCACCGGGGACGCCACACTTCCTGTGCTATGCATCACCACGCCCGCTGGCACAGGGGAAGGTCGGTTGGGCCCTTTCATCGAGTTCTGCATCGAAAGCCAAAAAAACATCCAAATGACCCTCTGACCCAGTGGTTCCATTCCTGGGAAGACTTGTTAAAGGCAACAATTAAACAAGTAAGAAAAAAAATCTCTTTCTTTCCTTATTTTGAGAGAGAGAGCGTGAGCAAGCCCCTAGCCGGGGAGGGGCAGAGGGAAGGAGAGACAGAGTCCCAAGCAGGCTCCGCATTGTTAGTGCAGAGCCTGACGTGGGGCTTGAACTTGCGAACCGTGAGATCATGACCTGAGCCGAGACCGAGAGTTGGATGCTAAACTGACCGAGCCACCCAGGCGCCTGAGAAAATATAAATTTAAGCCCAGAATCACCTCCAGCCCCGTTGCTGAAAACAAGCAAACAAAATAAGCAAACGATCTTATTTGCCAAGCATAAAAGGGAGGTTGAGTCACCCAGAGGAATGGGAATGCCTGCTTGTTGATTATTTGCACGTGCTAAACGCCGATCACTCCACTTCACCGTGTCATTTCGTCCTTGCACACAGCCTGCATAACTGTCCCTATTTCACAGTGGGGAAGACTGAGGCTCAGAGGTTGTGACGATAGTGACAGCGACTAGAATGGAGAACTCCGTGCCGGGCATGCTTCTCAGCATCAGGACATCATGTCAGCTCCTGCTCACCAGGGTCTGTGAGGAAGCCGCTCTTTGGAACCCCCGCCACCAACAAGTGACCGAGACCCAGAGACAGTAATAATGTATCCACAGCCACGCTCCCGGCAAGTTCATGGTCTTACTTCCTCAGCTCTAGCTATTGTGCCCTGTGTCACCCCAGCGGCCAGTCGCAGAAGAGGGCCTGGGGGACAGGTACCTCTGCTTTGAGACCCTGTGCTTCCTGCCACGATGGTGTTCCTGCTGCAGACTGCAAGCCACCTCTGTGATGGGTTGAATTATGTCCCCCAAAAGATGCTGAAGTCCTAAAGACCAGCATCTGTGGAACCGTAACGGAGATAGGGTCTTTGCAGACGAGGTCATGGGAATATGACTGTGTCCGTATAAAGCAGGGAGGTTCGGACACAGAGACACGCATGAAACAGAGGCAATGTGCAAACATGGGAGACCGTGACTGACTAGCACAGAATGCCCGAAGCGACCAGAAGCTAGGAGAGAGGCCTGGAGCAGATTCTCCTCGGAAGCCCTCAGAAGGAATCGACTCTGCTGACAGCCTGACTTCAGACTCCTGGCCTCCAGCCTGCGAGAGAACACATTTCTGTCGTCTCGGCCACTCAGCGTGGCACATCGTTATGGCAGCCCCGGGCTATTAGTCAACTTATCAGATTATGAGGCAACCACAAAATGGTGAGCACAGGGGCCAGGCTGAGAATACCCGAGGTGCACATGATGTTGAAGGGGCCACCTGACTGCCACCACAGGAAATCACAGCTGGGTGCAGAGAAGGCGGCAAGCAAACGCACCAGCACGACTAAGCTATTTTCCAATTCTTTCCGTTCTCTTCCATCTTGCATTACTCTTATAACTGGCTTAAACGTATGCATCTGAACCATGAGAATCTGGAGATAGAGAAGAATTCCTTGTTACGGGCTGAACTGTGTTCCCCAAATCCACATGTTGGAGCCCTAACCCCCTAGTGCCTCAGAACGTGACCTATCTGGAGACACAGCCTTTAAAGTGGTAATTGAGTTACCAACGGGTTGTGAAGACAGGCCCCACTCCAGTAAGACCGGTGCCCTTATAAGGGGAGGTGAGGACACGCACAGAAAAAGGAGAGACACAGAGAGACAGAAACCAGCTACGTGTATGCACAGAGATGGCCGTGTGAACACACAGCAAGAAGGTGGCCGTCTGCAAGCCAAGGAGAGAGGCCTCAGAAAACCCAACCCCGCCAACATCTTGAGCTCGGACTTCCAACCTCCAGGACTGTAAGAAAATAAATAAATTGCTGTTGTTTGAGCCTACCGGTCTATGCTATTTTGTTCTGGCGGCCGTAGCAAAGTAACACCAGGAACCAGGGCGGGGAGGGGGCGAGACTTCCCACGGCCCCCAGCACCGCACGCTGGAGCCGAAGAACAGGCAGGGCGAGCCTCGCAGGCAGGGCACGGCGGCGTCACTCACCCAGGCAGTTGTGTCCATCGTGGGCCAACATGAAGCCGTCAAAGCAGGTGCACCTGTAGTTCCCCGGGATGTTGATACATTCGTGCACACAGCCCCCATTGTAGTAGTCATTCTCACACTCGTCGATGTCTGCAAAACGAGGGCCAGGAGAGGGATCAGAGGAAGGGCCTGGGGGTCCGGCCTCCCCGCTACCACTGAGGCCCCCAGGGCATGACTGGTTTGGGGGTGGTGGGGGGAATGACTCAGGAGGGGTTCACTAAAGTCCTTGCCGGGGGCCGGGGACCCGCAGACGACAACGACAAAGCTCCTGGCTCTGCAGCGAGGCCGGCCACCTCCTCACAGGGCAGAGCCACGTGCCAAGCCACATGCAGGGGGCCTTCACCATAGCGAAGCAGACACGATTCACACCCAGCGCTGCCTCCCTCAAAAGCCTCCCAATAGCTGCATGTGGGGACCCTGTTTAAAATCCCCCCACGCCGGCTGCCTTCAGTCTATCTGAAAGCCTCCCAGAGACAGAGCTCATTACGTGTGAAGCAGGGAGTACTGAGTAACGTGAACTTTGCGCACCGCCAAAAGCGTCGCCTCTGCAGTGAAAGGAAAAGTCCGCACACTCTGCCGAAACAGTTTCCTTCCCCAGCAACGTCTGAAGCCTGGATTTCCACCGCTCCGGTTTCCTTGTTGTAACAAAGGCTTCTGTCTCATAAACAATGGCCAACAGCCTCTGTAAAGGTCACCCCTTTCGCTGTTTTAAGTCTTTTGCAACATTTCCCATCAGGGGTCAAAGGGCTATCAGTTCTAGAGTTCCAGAGAGATTTGAGAGACCTCAGAGAATAATAGGAACGCGCCTAGTTAACATTCAACGAGCCGCTTCTATCCCCAAGGCCTGCTGGCAACACCATATGTCATTACCTCCTCACACCACCCAGTAACTTGGGAAGGGGGACACCGTTATCCTTATGCCAACTTTACAAGGGCACCAAAGAAAGCGAGGCCAGACCCCGGCCCAAGGTCACACACCTACGAAGTGGTACCAGTGGGATTCGAACCGGGCAGCCTGGCCTGGGAGCCCCATGGGGCACGAGCCCACCGTATCTCTGGGAGTAGCAAGCAGGGGGAGCCGGGGCCCAGGGAGAACCACCCCCAGCACCGCCTGGGGGCACCTGCCCTTCTCCCAGCTCTGCCTGGGCTTCGGCAACCCCTGCCCAAACGCTCCTCGGATTCGCAGTCTCAGCCCCCACCCCGGCCGACTTCCACAGGCAACACAGGAAGGCCTGGAAAAGGGAGCCGGAAGTGCCCCACGGGGGAACCGGAAGTACTGTGCTCAGGGCAACCGGAAGTGCCCGAGCTAAGGAGAACCGGAAGTGTCTCTCGGGAAAAATCAGTCCCTCCCCTCCAGGGTCAAAATGGGATTCTGGAAGCCAGGTTCCGGCTGCGGAAGCCGGTCCAAAGAAGAGAGAGTTCTGAAGGCAAGCCTGGCTGCTCCCTCAAAGGCCTGGCATAGAGAGACACCCAGCTCCATACTCTCCCCGTGCTGGTCCTGAGGGTAGAGCTGCACCCAGCGGAGAAAAGCCACGGGGGCGAATTGGAGTTCGCCAGTAGAAATGTCCATTTGGTCAGAGGCTCTCTCAGGAGGTAGTGAGCTCCCTGACTCAGGAGATGACCAACCACTGTCTAGACGTCTGCCTGCCAGTGATGCTGCCAGCAGATGGGATAACTTCGGTGAAAATGGCGGCGCGAAAATGCCCGAAAACAGAGCCCGGACTGTGCCCACCGGTGCAGCCATGACGAGGGAATAACAAAGGAGCCCGGATCCCCAAAGGGGCCGGAGACAGGAGCTCCCACCAAACCCGCCTGCCATGGCCGTCAGCGTCAGCTGGGAAGCCGACTCAGTTCTGCAAGTCAGTTGGGTTGTTCTTAATCATTATAGTTAATGCGCTGAGACATTTTAAATACCACTGAAGTTAGAGATGAGATTTCACGTTTGAAAGGGCACATAGGTTTATAAGACGGAGACGTTGGTTACTTCTCATTCTCTGCGGCCCTGACCTTTTGCCAGAGCCCCAGATAAACCAATCCAACCACTGAATCTCCCGGGCACTCCAAAGGTAACACGGCCTGATTTTAATTCATCAGCCTGTACTTCCCTCGGGGTCCCTGTCCCCGTGGATACTGTAATCCTTCCACCTCTCCACCAACATCACGGCAGCTTCCAAAGCATGGCTTTTCGACACCCTTAACATGGTTGCAGTCTGCCCACTGGTCACCCAACCCACCACCCGCTCAGCATCAGCATCATCTCTCATCTGATCTGAACACAGCGGCTCCCAAACCATTCCCTTCCTCCTTTCCTTCGTGTAAACAGTGACTCAGGAGACGATGGTCTGGTCCCAGCTCTGGGGGGGTGGGGCCTGGTCAGTCCAACCCATACAGTACGTGCAGCAGCTACTGGTTCTAGGGCGGGCATGTGACTTAGGTTGGATCAGTCAGATTGAGCGGAAGGACTTCTACCCCATGCTCGGGTAAAAGAATGCTCTCTCTCTCTCTCAAGTTGTACCCCAGAAGGAAGTGTGCAGATACTTCCTCCTGAAACATACACGGGCTCATTGAATTTTCATAGCAACCCTCTGGAGCGGGTATTTTAACTTCATTTGAAGGTTGAGCAAACTAAAGTGCAGAGAGGCGAGGTAATTGCTCAAGGTCACACAGTACATGGTAGGGGAAGGGTCAGAAGGAAGGTCTTTCGGTCTGAAAAAGCGGTGTCCTTTCTAATGAGTTAGAATGCCCATGACGTGCCAGGCATTGGCAAATTACTTTATGCCCCTTATTTCACCCTTGGCACATCTGCACCGTGTGCTGCGAGAGTGTTATCTCATCATCCAAACACCTATTTGTGCATTCATCCTTCCACGTGTCTATTCATGCTAAAATCTATTCATCTAAATAGCCGACCACCCTCCCATTCATCCAATCGTCTATTATTCACCCATCCAATTGTGCAGCCCGATATCTGCCCATGTGTCTAACTATGCATCCATCCATCTAAATATTAGGCTAGGCACCCATCCTTAACACCTAAACATCCATTCACTCATCCACCTACCCAAATGCCTAACCACCTATCCATCCATCGATCCACATCCATCGATCCAAACACCTATCCATCCCTCCGCACATGCACACACACGCCACCCTTACCCAGTCTTCCATTCACCCGCCCATCCATTTCTTCAAACATGATCCATCTAAACAGCTTATGAAATACATACAATAAGATTTTCAAAAAGAATAAGGTGTTAGGAAGAAGAAGAAGGAGAAGAAGAAGAAGGAGGAGGAGGAGGAGGAGGAGGAGGAGGAGGAAATAATGAGGGCTGAAGAGTAAGAGAAAGCTGGCGAAACCCTGCAAAATTACGTTTGGTAATTTCCAGCACGATTTCAAAAAGTGGGCCACAAATAGGGCTCTGAGCCTCCTGGAAGCCAAAGCGAAGAAGGAAACACACTATCAGTTAGAGTCACCACGTCCATAAAATGCAAGGAAACCGGCTCTTTCAATGGCGGGAAGGTCTACGAAAAACATCTCTTACCCTGGTTAACATAATCGTATGCCCCAATTTGCTTGGCATAGTCCCAGTTTATGCTGGAATTACTAAGAAAACACTCTGCACCCGCAAACTAACAAACTATTTGGTCACTATACCCATAATGCATTACAAAGAGATTGCTGAATAATCAATGAAACAACTCTAGCCTTTCCTTCCTGGGACACCCTATAGTGTCGGCCACAGTCGATGCCAGTTTGGCAGAAGAGTGCAGGCATGTCTATGGCTCACCGTCTTCCCTTCATTTATCTCCAAAGGATTCCCCCACATCCAAGCATCTTAGAACCATCAGTTCCCCTTTAATCCCCGGGCCTGACGTGCCTCTGAGATCAGCCTGTAATATCTGCTCACAAACGAAGCGCCCCCTCCCCTGAGGTCTGTGTCTGTGCGTTGAAGTTTTGTCTTTTGTAATCATGTTTGTTTTTTTTTTTTTAATACATGAGAGATAAACACACAGACAAATCAGCTAAAATCATCTCTGCCGAAGCAAGTGGATTTATGACTGTGATAAATGTATCCGTGAGCTGCCAGCCCTGGAGAAGGCCACACAGGCTTCCGAGATGCCCATCGGGCTCTGACCACTTTTTCAGGACTGTTAAAGCCGGAGAATGAGGGTGCCTGGGTGGCTCGGTCGGTTAAGCGTCCGACTCTTGGTATCGGCCCAGTCTCCCAGTTCGTGGGATCAAGCCCTGCTTGGGACTCTCTCTCTCTCTCTCTCTCTCTCTCTCTCTCTCTCTCAAAATAAATCAATAAGCCTTGAAAAAAAAAAAAAAAGCCAGAGAATGAGAAACAGGCAGATGGGGCAGGGAGAGGGTGAAGGAATGGAGGGGAACAGAGCCAAGCTCTCTGGATGTTTATTCCAAAACGATTATTGCGGGTTGAACTGTGTCATTCCAAAAAACGTTTCGGTGCCCTAACCCCCAGTATCTGTGAATGCGACCTGATTTGGAAATAGGGTCTTTGCAGATGTAAGCAAGTTAAGATGAGGTCATACTGGAGTGGGACGGGCCCTAATCTCATGACTGGTGTCCTTATAAGAAGAGGGAAATTTGGACACCCGCAGAGAGGATGCTGGGACAAAGAGGAGAACACCACGGAAGAACAACACACAGACGCACAGAAGGAAGATGGCCAGGTGACAACGGAGGCAGACATTGGAGGGCGGAGGCTGTGTGAGAGCCAGGTGTCAGGGCCACTCCCATTTCACTGACACGGAGGCTGAGGCACGGCGTGGCTGAGCACCTTGTCTCTGGCCGGTGGCTTGTTCAAAGGCAGACACCGCACCTGTGGGAGCCATATCCTTAGGCTGCAAGAGGTGAAGACTTTTTAAAAGTGCTTCGCGCTCCAAAAAGTTACTAGGGAGAAAGTGGGAAGGAGACGTCACATGCATCATTATTTGTGTTTCCCGCATGCATACCTAGCCTTGAGGTTGAGGGGTGGTGATGGGGAGGGGTCACGTGAGAGGGAACCGCAGGGAAGGGCGGGGGGGGGGGAGATCTGACCCGAGTGCTCACCCCAGCCATCCCTGCTCCTTCTCCACCTTGCATTTTCTTTAAAATAAAAGAATTTTTTTTTAACGTTTGCTTATTTTGAGAGAGAGTGACAGAACGTGAGCGGGGGAGGGAGACACAGAATCCGAAGCAGGTTCCAGGCTCTGAGCTGTCAGCATAAAGCCCGATGCGGGGTTTGAACTCACGAGCCATGAGATCATGACCAGAGCCGAAGTCAGATGCTTAACCGACTGACCCACCCAGGTGCCCCGCGTTTTCCTTCTTTTTTTTTGTTTTTTTGTTTTTGTTTTTCCTTTTACATTTATTTATTTCTGAGAGATAGAGACAGAGCACAAGTGGGGGGAGGGGCAGAGAGAGAGGGAGACCCAGAATCCGAAGCAGGCTCCAGGCTCCGAGCTGTCAGCACACAGCCCGACGCCGGGCTCGAACTCACAGACCGTGAGATCATGACCTGAGCCGAAGTCGGACGCTTAACCGACTGAGCCCCCCACCAGGCGCCCCGCATTTTCTTTCATTAGTGAAAATTCATTCCTCAACAGAAAACAGCTCCCAACATCTCACAGGGGAGAGCAAAGCAGCACAGGACCCACTCATTATGGGATTTTTTAAAAGGACACAAAGTTCCATTTTTCCTGCATTAAAATGGCAGCGTGTGCGATCCCACAGCTCTGGTTATATGCCAACAACACTGGAACTCGGATGAGAAGAGTATAGTTTTTTTTTTTTTTTTTCATTTAACTCAAAATTGATTCTTGCTGCCCCATAAAATATATATTTATTCGGTGGTGCCTAGGTTCTAAAAGATTGTATTGCAATGAGTCAGAGCTCCTTCTCGTTTTATTTGAACCCTATTTCAGGGCATTTTTCCTAAGAATCAGGACTGACTGGAAAGGTTCTCGAAATGAGGATTTTTAAAGCACCCTGCTCTCCACTTTCAGAGATCATTACTGAAAAACGTCTTCTCATTCCTCCTTGAAACTGGCATTTTTTTTTTTTTTTTCCTTGACGTTCTTTGCAGGCAGTGGAGACCAAACGCTCTAACAAAGACCCCTTCCCTGGCTGGGTGCTATAGCATGTCTTCTCCTTTGTCTGGGGGCTTTAGGAAAAACCATGCACCCCTCGGATCAGGCATCCATTCTGGGAGACACGTATGGCTTAGGAAGTTGAGTCCTTATTGGTGAATAAATCTTAATCCGGTTTGTTGGCTAATTACGCTCGAGGGAAGCTAGTTTTGCAGGGCGCCTAGCAGGAAGGATTAAGCCTCCTGTCTCCGGTGGCACAGGGTTAAGCTCTGGGTTTGTAATGATTGAGTAATGAGACCCGGCTCTCTGTGGACCCCTGGCATCCATTGATCAGGTTTCCCTTCTGGGGAGACAATGCCAGAAGTGGGCCCAGCAGTTAATTATGGGAAAGGTCAGAGGTCACGCAAAACCAACACAAATCTATATACGTTTTCATTCCTAACTGCACACAATGACCGTGGCTCAGCCGGAGGGTGGGAAGGCCCTCCCCACTGCCCAGTTCGAGATCCAAGATGACCATGGGGTTCGAAAACTGCTTGCTGACCGCCCCCCGTGGCCGGCATAGATTCAGGCCACCACGCTTTTGATCATGCTGTTCCCTAGCCTGGGGCTCCTTCCTCTTCACAGGACACCTACGCGCCCCAGCGTCATCTCCCTCTTGAAACCTCGACTGATCCCCTGGCAGACAGGGCTCCTCCCCCCCCTCTGGGCCCCAGAGCCCCGTGCATGGAGTCTACCACGGCTCTTGTTTGCTATGTATCTGTCCTTTGGGGCTGTGAGTTCCTTGGGGCACGAGCCGTGTTCTGTTCAGCGTAAGCCTCAGCAGTAGCAGAGCCCTGCTCGACAAAAGTCTGCTCAACACAGAACAAATGAGCAATCGTCCTGAGCATAGCTTCCGTTCACCGACCCCCACAACGTGTGGACGGTAGGCAGGCCCTTCACGTATGCCCCCTCGGAGAGGTACGTCCCAACGTCTTTGTTTTGTAGCAGGGGAAACCAAGACTCAGAGAAGTTGCCTCCCCTGCCCAAGATCACACAGCTGCTACAAGTGGAACCAGAACATAAGCCAGGCCACTTGACCTCAAAGTTAATGCTGTCTACGTCACGAAGGACCACGTATCATAAGATTCCATTTATATGATGTCTCCAGAAAAGGCAATCTATTGAGACAGAGAGTAGATGAGTGGTTTTCTTGGGCTGGAGGGCTGGGGAGTGATGGCTAAGAGGTGCAGGGTTTCTTTTTGGGGTGATAAAAAGGTCCTGTAGTTGACTGTGGCAATGGGTACACAATTCTGTAAGTGTACCAAAAGGCAATGAACTGTAGGTACACCTTAAAGGCATGGTATGTGAATTATATCTCAATAAAGTTGTTTACAGTTAAAAAAAATTTTTTAACATTTATTCATTTTCTGAGAGAGAGAGAGAGAGAGCGAGCAAGTGGGGGAAGGGCAGAGAGAGAGGGAGACACAGAATCCGACGCAGGCTCCAGGCTCCGAGCTGTCAGCACAGAGCCTGACATGGGGCTTAAATCCATGAACTGCGAAATCATGACCTGAACCGAAGTCGGATGCTTAACGGGCTGAGCCGCCCAGGCACCCCTGTTTACAATTTTTAAAACATTAATGCCATCTGTTGTGCTGGCTGGGTCACTGGGGCTCTGCCTGGACACGGGGAAACCAGAAGGACGTTGTCCCGAGCCAGCCTCAAATACCACCTGCCCGGTGTGGGCTCACAGCGGGTGTGTGGCTCCCAAGCCCCAGGAGGAATTTTCCTACCAAACCAAAGGACAAGGGGCAGTGGATTATTCCCCTTCTCCCCACCAAACACCCTGAACCCTTCGCCGGGGGCTCTTCCCAGGCTCTGGCATCCAGCCTAAAGGATACGGAACCTGGTCAAGGGAAAGCTGACCTGTCGGAATGTTCGAGATGGAAGTGATGAGGGGCCCCGGGCGGCCAGCTCAGAGTTGAGGCCCCCGTCGGTCCCCTCTGCCAAGTAGAGGCACGGTCATTCTCCTGTCCCCTTAGCAAAAGGCAGAGGAGAAGCCCTAAATCCCGCTAAACTGCGGGCGCTGAGGGACTGCTATGCGGGCCCAGCCACCTCTGAACTCAACAGGATGACAGTCAGAAACACGGAGCTGCCAGAAAGCCCGAGCCGCCCCTCAGAATGGGTAAGCTGGCACCCCGCAGCCCCTCTGATGCCCCCACTGGACTTTATCAAGGGCTAGCTGAGCCCAGAGAGGGGAACTGAAGAGCTAATCTTATCAGCAAGTCAGGGGCGGACAGCACCTTGAACTCAAGACTCCAACCTCAGAGGCTCGGGCAGGGGGCAGCCCGCGCTGGCCTGGGGCAGTTCGTTTCCTTCTTTCTCTCCAAATGTGGGGTTTCTCTCCAACACAAACAGCAGCAGCAGTGGCAACTCCACACCAAACACCATCTTAATGGCAAGCGGCTCACCCCTCACTAGAGCCCAAGCAGGAAGGCTTAAGTAACTTCCCTCATCACAGACAAAGAAACTGAGGCTCAGAGGGCTTAGGCGACTCGCCTACGACCACTCGCTAGTAAGGGGCAAAGCCAGTGCTGGAACTCAGGCGGGCCGGTTCCAGACTCTGCCCCCCTAACCTTACCACGACCGTCTGGAGAATCTCCCAGTCTCAGCGACCGAGGAAGTCAGGGCCCACGGTCCTTACCGAGGATCAAGGCACCTCCCCGCCTCCTCCTCTCCCTACCAATGCCTTCCCCAGGCTGGCGCCTCACCCTCAGCCCGGACCCTGGCCACAAGTCGCTGCCAGCCTGGCGAGGGACGACGACCCAGACACAGATGAACCCGTCTCATATGAGGAGAGCCTCCCCTACCAGCACACCGGCCAGGCCCGGGCCCGTCCCCAGGGCTGCCGGTGGGAAGGGACAGGGGACTGACAGTCCAGCCCAAGCCTATCTGCCAGCCCCAGAGACTAAGCCAGCATTAGGTGCCACCGTGGCGAGGGGCACCCTGAAGGAGGAGCTGCCCGCTACAGGGGTCCGAAGGGACCTGGGCTCTCCTAGCTCTGGCCCTAAACTTTGCAGTCAGCCCACTAGGGCCCAAGAGGGCCACAGACCTGCCCAAGGTCACCCGGGGCCGGCATCCAGTTCTCCATGGACCCATGCCTGGCTCCACTCCCCCTGACACAAGGGGCAGGACACCCACACGGAAGGATGGCCACTCCCAGAGAAAGTACATTCTGGAGCCTGGAGGAGAGTAGGGAGTGATCGATACTGGCGGCTGCTGTTAGCCAGGCCAGAGTCCAAGCAGGCTGACTGGGGTTTTAAACTCTGTCCTCCCAGGGCTGCAGCCCCGGCCCATCTGGAGGACCCCCTCGGAGTCCCTCCGAGGCCCCGTGACCTTGCCCGCGCACACGCGAGCCCTCTGGCCCTCTTTGTCTCAAGGCCTTGGGGAAAGGCCATCATCCATTTCAGTAGCATCCAAAGGCCGACAGGCCCGCAGTTTATTTTCTTAGAAATAATGGTTTTTTCTGGTTAGCATTCCTCAGATGGAAAAACAAATACAGCCACTGTCATAAGAAGCGGCCAAGAGGAGGAGAGAGAGCCCAGAGGAAGGGGCGGAGAGGGGCTGCTGCCCGGGGGTGGGGGGCTGGGGCTCTGGGGGCGGGGGCGGGGGCAGAGACCCTCGAACCCTAGGAGAAATGGGGATTTAGAGGAAAAAGAAAGCACGAGACGCAGGCCCTGGGCTGCCTTCGACACACTCTCAGCCACAGCACAGAGGCCCTTACCTCTGCTCAAATGCTCTTCTGGGAGGCAGGTACCATTGGTCTGACTGGCTGGATGAGGAACGAGGCCTCCGGAAGGTTAAGCTGCTCACTGGACTTACTGAGTCAGCCGAGACCAAAAAAGGCCTCTGCATCCATGCTACGGATGCCTTCCTGGACCGTCAGAGCTGGAAGGAACGTCTGCGTTCCTAACTTAGCCTGCATAAACGCTTCTCCGAGGGAGCCTCTCTAATTTCTTCCCTCCCGAGGCGGAGATCCCCACTGTCTCTTCTTTACCCCCCGAGTCAGGTCTGTATTTCCACTGCTGCCCTCCCCACACCCTGTTATGTTCCCGTCTTTCCCAGTCTGTCTCTCCCACTGACCAGCGAGGCCAGGAAAAAACGTGTCCTGGGCCCAACACCAAGCCTGGCACAGAGTAGGCGCTCAGTGAACATTCTCAGTTGCAAACTGAATCCGGTCCAGCGGACACATTTTACAGATGGGCCAACTGAGGCTCACGGGGGCCAACTTGCCTCCAGTGCCTAAAGGCCGATGGTATGACATTGTCACTTTTCCTTCTCAACATGGACATGGGGCTCCGGGAAGCCTCAGCTCTGAGGCAGAGCTGGGACCAGTTGCAAAAGCAAGGCCGTCTAATTGCTAGCTGACTTGGAATTTTAAGTCACATCTGACTTCTTCCTGCCTGCTGGTCTGCTTTCATCTTCAGTGGGGCACACGTTAGCATGCATAATTGCACGTTTTAAGACTTGAAGAAGAATTTCCCCTCCCCAAGCCTGCCCCCGCCCCCAGCCCACCTCCTACTGCCTTTCCTGGCCTCCCAAAAAGCAGAATTTTACCTTCAGTTCCAATAAAACGTGCAATAATGATTGATGAAAATGATTTAATAAGGTCATAGGCATTATTATTCCCTAAGAAGGCCAATTGGTTTTAAGATTTTTTTTTTTTTTTTTTTTTTTTTTTGCTGATGTTAAACTAAACGGATCGCCGGGTGTGTTATTAGGAGTTTTGTTAAAATGCTTAATAGCATGCCCTGTAATCTACCTGACTTCAGTGACTGACAAGTGGACCCTGGGGACATAAAATTCAGGAAATGGCTATTTATATTCATTACATACATGCTAATTTTGTGATCTCTGATGCCTATAGGGTTGTCGTTTTTTTTTTTCCTTCTCACACACAAAAAGGGGGAAAATAATAATATATTTGATTTTCCGTGGCCCAAACAAAAAGTTATTTCCCCTAAGAGTTTTAATTATAGCATTCTGGAAAAGGCCCGAGTTGGAACTTGTAAGTGGAATAAACGACTTGAATAAATAGTCTAAAAATTAAGTAACACATAGAAGGGGTGATGTGCACTGTTGGGTTAGACTAAACAGTGATTATCAAGAGGGTCTTAGTTATTTAAACAAGCCATTTGAGGGCGGTTTGCTCCTCGTTTGGGGTCTGGTCCTGATTATAAACGAGAGCTTTTAATTAAGATTAGTAAGACCCAATTCAAGCTATAATTTGGTCCTTTTCCTTAGCAAATGTCTATGAAAACAAAGCAATTAAGGTTAAATGAGTTGAAGCATTTAAAAGGGATGAAATGCCCCCTCCTCGCCCCTGGCCTGCCCCCTCAGCAGAACAAGCATAAACAGGCCCAACTAATTCAGACCAGGAGGCCAGTGCACAGGGGTCTGGTGAGCTGGGGAATGCGTGGGCTTAGCTAAATGAAAAGAGGCAGGGGAAGTAGAACGTGCAAAGGCCCTGGGGTAGGAAGGAGCTGGCAAGTGTGAGAAGTAAAAAAGTGAGTGATGCTGGGGTGCGGTTGGGAAGGGAAGGGTTGAGAGGGACAGCAGCTCAAGGCGAAGGGCTGAGTGCTTTCTCTCAGCTCTATGGATGGGTGGTGGGCTCAAGACCCTCGCATCCACAGAGCCTTGCTCAGATGAGCTGGTGGCAGCAAAGGGGGGATGTGAACATAAGAATAGGTCTCCACAGCCTCCTCTAGCTAAGGAGCTCTTTCTGCTTTGTTCAGACAGGCTGCTAGCCTGGCCTGCAACTGGGACCCCGTGGCCCACTCGGATTGGATCCAGGCCCTGCCACTTCTCAGCTGGGTGACCCGCTAGAGACTGACCTCCCAGGGGCCATTTTCCCCAACCTTACTCCGTCTAGACTAGCCTCTTCCCTTCTCAGTCCGCGGCTTCCTCACCTGTAAAACTCTTTCCTGGTATCCCTGGGATTTATAATGGTCACTTGTTGTCCACTGGCACCGGCTCTGTACCCAGCCCTGAATGAAGTCATCTGGGTCATTGCAACCCAGTGTCACAGGTGTTCTGAAGGGGGGACGCTCACAGGTGACATGGGCAGCCGGGAAGACTTCCCGGAGGAGGTGACTGCTAGAACTCATCCACCCACCCTTTTACTCAGCAGACGCCTTCCAAGCCCTGTGCCAGGCCCGGCACCGGCTTCCAGGGAACGGAGCAGAACAGGTCACGGACACCGCCCTTGTGGAGCCCACATCCCAGGAAGAGACACGGGGAAACATAAATTCAGGGTGACGCGGGCCAAAACTGAGGTGTGTATGGGCCTGGAGAGGGTGACAGAGACAGCTGGTCTTCTGCAAAACACGGGGGCTACCCTGGATGCCCGTTCCGGTCCCTTCCAACCGGGCACATCCGTGAGTGTGCCTCGAGTTACCTGAGGTTCTGTAAAGACGCAAATCATCCAGAAAACACAGATTTATCCTCCGCCTCGCCCAGAGCCCTTCTGAACCACCTGAGGCACCTCAGCCTGGCCTGGGCAAGCCCCCCTGCCAGGGTTCAGCTGACCACACGGGGCTTCACGGTTGCTCTCTGGCATTGGCTGCAACACGGCCGAGCCTGGGGAAGCCCGGTCATCGTCACACGCGCACTGGCCGCGTGGCAAGACGGCCCCGGAAGTGCGGTTTGTCGAAGGGGTTTCCACAACCAGCAGCAGCTTCGGGGTGAAGCAGTTAAGGGCGTAAGGGGCTCAGTCGGCCCCACACAGGGCTCCCCATAACCTGGGTCCATTTCCCTCGAAGAACTAGTGAGAACGTGGCACGCTTTGCCGAGAATCTGCCCTCTTGCTCATCACCGTAAACAACAAAGTCCACCAGATCCCTAGGGGAGGGTACCGATCACCCTAAGGCTCCAGCGCCAACCTCCTCGCAGCCCCATATCTGCTCAGAACCCGAGACGAAGGGGTCCAGGGAGAGGAACAGGTTTTATCTAAAGTGGACACGGCTGTCTGGAGGGGGCCATGACTGATTACCGATGTCTGCTGTGGCAGAATGTGGTGGCCTCTTCGCCATCCCTGCGGTCGGTTTAGTGGAGCAAAGGAGAGCTTTCTGTCACTTGTAATTTTCATTGCACATTCTCGGTGAATGGTCATCTGCGAATGGCACGTGTGTCTCTATATCTCTTTGAGGATATGGAGGCATGCGTGTGGTTTATCTGAACAGCCTGTGAGCCAGAATACCCCATTTCCCAGCCACGTCAGATCCCGGGGACTGGCGGAAAGAGACCAAGTTTCACTCCTTTCCGTATATCGGACAACATGATGATCGGCGACGAGCGACAACATCGTCAACGTGATGATGATCAATATCATCGTCAACATGGCCATCACCACCACTGTCATTATTACCATCACTGTCACCAACACAGGCACCGTCACCATCGTCATCCTCAACATCACCATCACCTGGTACGGCTCACCTGGCGTGCCTTTTGTACCAGGCCACGTCCAAATGCTCCGTGGACATTAACTCATCTCATTCGCACACGATCTCTCTGAAGTAGATACTATCATTGCCTCTACTATATACACAAACAAAGGGAGTCTCACCGAGGCTACACAGGCAGGATCTGAACCCAAGAAGTGTGGCTCCAGAGTCTAGGCTTCAACCACTGTGCCCAACTGAATATTGACTGTTGATTCCCTCTTCTCAGAGCAGAGAGTCGCAGGTGGCAATAACCCCTTGCAGAACGCATTGAGAGAAATGGGCCCACCAAACCTGGACCCTGGCCCCAGCTCAGGCACGACCCCTGCCTCCTCGGGCCTCCATTTTCCCATCTGTAAATCAAGGAAGTGAATGAACATCTGGATGATCTCCAAGCTCCCTCAGGCCACCACTGCATGTGACCTGCCGGCCCCCTCCCCTCCCTGCCAGATTCCAAAGCCTCCAGAAGTCTGCATGGTCCCTCCTGGGGAAGCTGGTGGGCCATCTGATGGCCCTTGGGGGAACACTCCAGCAGCCTCCATCAACTCTGACTGATGACTCTCCTCAGGATGAGAAAACCTCAGTGCAAGGGGCACAGCGTCCACTCAGGTCCCCAGAGCCCCTGCCAGCACTCGCTCCCAGAGGTCTGGGGACTGAGCAGCCAAATGGCATCCTCTTGGTTCTGAACAGTTTTCTTCTTACTGTGAAACTGGCAGCTCAACAGGTACCGATTGACCACCCGTGTGACCCCGTCCATTAAGAACTTCCACTGATCTAGGCACGCCTGGCTGTTAGCAGGGTCGTGAGTTCAAGCCCCGCGTTGGGCACGGAGCCTACTTAAAATAAAAAGAAACCAAGCAGACAGAATTTCCCCTTGATATGTAATTTCAGCTCATGCGGCCCAACCCAGATCAAAAGCTCCTTGAGGGGAGGGGCAAGATTGCACTATAATTAACACCCCCGAGGCAGGCAGCACTGAGCCATTTTCACAAGTCTCCACCATTCAAGATGTCATTAAATGAGCCAGCTCACACCGCCTCTCACAGCCGGAACCGCTGAAAGGCGTTGAAGACAGATGATGGTGATGGTGACAAGGACAGTGATGGCACCATCATCTGCGTCCCGAGCACATGCTGTGTAGTGAGCGTCTGCCGTGAGCCAGGCAGTGTGACCGGCCCCCGGTGCCCTACACGGCATGTCGTTCAATCCTCAGGACAGCCTACGGTGGGGGGTATTTGGGCCCATATAACCAGAGGGTAAACTAAGGCTCAAGAGGTCAAATGACCACCTAGACTTTCACATCAGCTGCAACGCTCCCATGCAGAGGCCGTGCCCACTCTCGCTCCCCTCCCTCATCAGACAGGGTGGAGGCGATACCATGGCAAAACCGAATTCCCACGTGGACCCAGCACTCCACGCTTCCCGGCCGCCTGCACAGCCCCTCTGTGGGCATACCATCTGATGGGAACTCCAGTCTGGGCAAAAGACAGCCAACTCGGACTAGGCCTTTTCTGCATCATGCCAGGCCCTGCCCCAGGAGCTGCGGAGATGGGGACAGACCTGGAAGGCAATCTAGGGGCTCACCGTGAGCCCAAGTGTGACAGCGTCAGTGTGGAGGCCCCAGCGCTGAGCCCATGGCCAACCCTCAGTAAGTGAGCTCATAGTTCGGTGGGAGGACAAGACACTTAATTATAATCCAAAGGCAGAAATGCTATGATGGAGAAAATCCCAGGGGCTTCTGGGGTCAGAGGAGATACACGATGGGGCTGTGTGTGTGTGTGTGTGTGTGTGTGTGTCTGGGTGTGTGTGTAATTGTGTAGGAGGGCTTCCCAGAGGAGGCAAATCTAAAGCCTGATTAGGAATTGGCCAGGACACAAAGGGTGGAAAAGGAACGCCTCGTAGGGGAAAGACTCAAGCTGGGGCTCAGAAACACGGAACAGCCTGCTGTGTGGATGTGTGCCCAGGACACAGGTGCTATTCAGGGTTTCAGGAGGTGAGGGGCAGAGGCTGGAGAGACAGCCAGGCCCCTGGCGGTTCCAGCAGCGCATTTCCAAGCCTCCTCCTTTCTCGTGCTTACATTGAGTCAGCGGGTCTAACTCCCAAGCTGGGCTCAAGCAAGTGGAGAGCTTAAAGCCGGACTCTGAAGGGCTCCAGGGGAACAGGCAGGAGACGAGGTGTGGGCCTCTAGGTGGGGGGATGGCAGGAGGGGGACCGCAGGAGCTGGGCTGGAGGAGGACAAGTCAGGTCAGCGGCTTACACAAGCAGAGATGGGGGGTTGCCCCCGGCCCTCCCTTGCTAGAGCCCTGGACCCGGAGTGGGGAACGGAGGGTCGGGAAATGGTCACGCAGCGCCCCACACGTGCCACTTGGAACCTCCAGGCACTGCCGGCAGGGGGGCCGCCCGTGCCACCAGGCTTCTTGCTCGTGACCTGCCCTATCTGCCTCCAGCCTGGCCTCCTTCCAGAGGTCCGTGGGTAGGCGCCAAGCTCCCCCCTCAGGCTTCTGGGCCCCAAGCAAGGCCGGAGGTCTGGCCAAACCAGGCAGGATCCAGAAGGCTGTCAGCTGCCCGGCGCTCAGCCTCAAGCGGACGCCCAACAAGTGAGACGGGTGAACAGTGTGAGCATCCCAAGGAGGCACGGCCACATCGCAGAAAGCTCCCGCAAAGCCTCATACAGAACGGACATCTTATTCTCGCGGGTTGCTTTCCCGACGCGAATCTTTCGCTTTGCGAAAGCAAGCTGGGAGGGCTTGGGGACAAGAAAGCGAGATGCTAGGGAGCCGTGGAATGGCAATTAAGAGACCTGGGGCTTAGTACTCGCTGTGCCCTGTGGGACCTGGGGGCTTGTTTCTCTCTGAGCCTCAGCCTTCCTCATCTGTCAAGTGGGGACAGACAGGGAAGATGTGGATCAAGGGCTCTCGTCTGGGTGTGCACGTGGGTCATGGGGACAGCTGCTTCCAGCTCCCTGATGATGGGTTTCCCCAGAGCCACCCTGTCAGACCCTCCCTGACACATGCACCCACGGGTTCCATCCAGTTTGGAGAGTCCTGGCTCCAACGACAGCCAAAGCTGTTCGTGTCTCTCCGACTTTCAGCTTTTTGGGGGAGGCAGTTCCAGTGCCGAGCAGTCAAGCCAGCACTCCAGGTGCAAGAAAGGAAAGGCTGGACAGACGGATGGGCACGGCACACATTTACATCTTTGCCCAAGCTCTCGTACCTGAGCTAGCCCCCAAAGGCCGAGGCTGGCTACCACTCAGGTCTTTCAGGGGAGTTACAGGCCACAGGGGGTGGTTTTGGTGGTCCTGAAGTTTGGGACCCGGCGGAGGGTTACCCCAGGCCTTTACCACCCCCCCCCCCCCCCCCCGCCACATATCCAGTCAGGGACTGAAGGACAAATAGATCATTAAACACTTCACCTCACTTAATACACAGCAAAACAAAAGTCTCAATTCCAGGGTGAGTTAGGTACCCCATGACTCCAAATTCCTCCCTCCAGGGAGGCAGTAGGTTCCCAAGAAGCCCCCAGCCTCCCTCCCAAGGCTGAGTGAGGCCCGTGACGCTGGCACCCGTGGGGTGCGGGTGCTGGAGAATCAGCCCCTGCTGGTGTCCACGGGGGCGGGCATCAGCCACGTATAGTGGCCGTGGCAGCCGCAGGGTCCAGCGGGGAGGGCTGGGCTGGGCTCACCTTCACACTGCCTGCCCTCTCCTTTGTAGCCCGGCTTGCAGAGGCATTTGTAGGACTTGGGCGTGTTCTGGCAGATGGCATCGATGTGGCAGTCATCTGTGCCCTCCGAGCACTCGTCCACGTCGACTGCCCCTGTGGGGGAGGGGGAAACACCTGGTCAAGTGTGGCCGCAGGGGCGGGGGGGACAGGGAGCTCCTTCTGCCCCCCACCTTCCACGGATCACAGGGGTAATTAACAGTAATAGCCATCACACGACAGTGTGTGTGACAAGCGGCGACTGGCAGCATTTTGGGGGCAGCTACCAGGCACAATGCTACCTAAAGGCTGGCCCCCATTTATTTTCACAACAATCCCATTAGGTCAATCTATTTCTCCTGCTAGGAACATGACAAAACCGAGGCACAGGAGCACGGCCAGGAAAGCCTCTCTGTGTGTCTTGCTCTCCCCGCAAGCACGGCTCCAGCCCTCCTCCACTCTCCTTATTCTAGAATTTGAAGCCAGAAGGCTCTTGGGAGAATTCGAGTCCATCCTCTTTAGGTTACAGGTGGGGAAACCAAGGCCAGGATAGAGCGATGAACAGAGGCCAAGCCAGGAGGCCCAGGTGGGTGACCTGCCCCCACTCAGCCCCCAGACTGTGAAAATAGGTGGCTCTTCACCCAGCTTCTGCCCCCAGGCTGCAGGGGCCGACCGTGGAGCCACGTCCTCAGTGGGGTTGAGCTGGACTCTCCACGGTTCTGACCTCCCCATCCCCTCTCCCCTCCATCTCAGAAACCAAGGGGCAAACCTGGTTCTCGGATCCCAACTCCTAAACTCAAGTTCAGTCTAGGTTTAAAAAACATTGTTTTTGGGGCAGCTGGGTGGCGCAATCGGTTAAGCGTCCGACTTCAGCCAGGTCACGATCTTGCGGTCCGTGAGTTCGAGCCCCGCGTCTGGGCTGATGGCTCAGAGCCTGGAGCCTGTTTCCGATTCTGTGTCTCCCTCTCTCTCTGCCCCTCCCCCGTTCGTGCTCTGTCTCTCTCTGTCCCAAAAATAAATAAACGTTGAAAAAAAAAATTTTTTTTTTTTTACATTTATTTGTTTTTGACAGACACTGGTCAGGGAGGGATAGAGAGAGAGGGAGACAGAATCCGAAGCAGGCTCCAGGCTCTGAGCCGTCAGCCCAGAGCCCGACGCGGGGCCCAAAGTCACAAACCGTGAGATCATGACCTGAGCCGAAGTCAGACGCTTAACTGACTGGGCCACCCAGATGCCCCAAGTTCAGTCTAGGTTTTGAGGGCTCTCGACACTCCTCGCCTCCCTCCCCAACACACACATACACACCTTCCGTCTGAAATAGCTGTTGGCCAAAATAACGCAAAATAGACTCTGTGTATCTGTACATACATCCCCCCCATTCCTCCCTCCCCACCAGCACAGAGCTCAGACAGGGAAAGGACCCTCGGGACACAGGATAGCACAGCCAGAAGAACCTTAGCAGATGAGGCAACTGAGGCCCAGAGAGGTCTGTTGTAGGTCAGTAGTTCATTAGGGGCAGAGACTGGAGTTCAGATCTAGAGCTCTATGTGCTATGTTACTTCCAGCTAGCTATGAATAAAATACAGTTGGATGACAGATAGAAGGACTCAGAAGAGCAGAAAAGGAACCGTCAGCAGCTACCCTGAGGGCAGCCACCCAGGGGCAAGCGTGGCGAAGTCCTGGAGTGACCCCCACCCTTTATGACTCCAGCCTTACCCGAGACTGTCTGGTTCTCAAGACTGTCCACTCTGGATTACCCCCCTGGCTGGCATCGGGTTCTAAGTCTGTGGGGGGGGTCTCTCTAAGAGGGCAAAGCTCCTCTCCTACGTCCCTAAGGCTCCAGCCTCCCCCAGAGGAAGAGAGGCATCAGCCAGAAGCACAACAGAAACACTTCTGTACACATGCACACACACACACACACACACACACACACACACACAGCTGGTGGTATCATTTTTCAGGCTCATGGTGTCTGCTCAGGCCGGCGGCCCATTCTCTGTCGCTGCCCAAAGGAAGGTGGAACGGAAGCTGGGAAGCAGTGGGTGTAGGAGGCCAGGGGCCAGAAGGAACATCAGACCAGCAGAACAGCCCCTTCCTGGGAATGACAACAGAGGGACCCCCATGCAGGGACAGCACAGCCTCAGGGGCAGGAAGCCAGAGGCCAGGGAGGGCCAGTCTGCATCCTTCCAGTGGGGAGGGCTGGGGCCACTTCTGAGTTAGGACCAGTGGGGAAATAGGGCCACGGATGCACATCCCAAGGGTCAGCGCACAGGAATGAGGGGGAGGGAAACCGCCTGCGGTTCTGGGACCCCTTTCGCCCTTGTCGCTAATCTCTGACCTAGGCAGGTATCCTCGTGGGGATGGAAGGGGATGAACGTTAGCTGAGGGGCTGGGGTGGGGGGCACCCCCAACACATCTTCGAAACATGTCTTTAGGTGGGGGCTGGGGAGAGGGACCATGTGTTCCCCCGGTCTGGGCCTTGCTCCGTGCTCAGGGCTGGGGACCCCCTCCGGAGGGCAGCCCAGCCCTTCCATCACCGGCTGTTTGCTTTGACTTTGGTTTGTCTCAGGCACGAGGCTTCCAGGGGTGGGACACAGAGACAGACACAGGGGAGGGACAGAGAGCGGGAGAGAGGCACATAACAAAAACAGCGAAACAGGGGGTGAAGGACCCGAAAGTCCAAGAGAGACACCTACAGACACCGGGAGGGGGAGTGTAGGCAGCAGGGCCCAGCTTCCCTGGGCTCCAGCCGTGGACAGTTTAAATGGCCTGGCATCCTTATTCAGGGTACGACTCCCATGCCAGCAAATACAGACTTCAGGGAGCCCAGCATGGCAGCCTGGGGGTGTCCGGAGATAGCCGAGGAGAGCAGGAGCAGAAGCAGGCAGGATACCCCACCCTACCCCCTAAGGAGAGAGGGAGGAAGCTCCTCTGAAGTGGTGGGTGGAGAGGCTGTCCTTGTAGCTTTGCGGGAGCACCCCTTCCGGGAGCACCCCTTCCAGACAACCAAGAGAGCGGGAGGGGAAGGAGTGGGCACATGGGAGTTGCCTGTGGAATCCTGGGGCGCCCCTCTGCTGTGTTCGCCTCTGCTGCCTGCCCCCAACCCATGCCCAAAGGCTCTGGATGCTGTTCCCTTCTTCGGTGCCTCCCGCCTCCCTTGCCTGGGCCTCCTCCCTGATGTCCCAAGTCTGGTCTCCCCTCCCTCTGGATCCTACCCATCTCCTTCCCTCTGTGTCAGTCCCTCTGTCCCCCCATTCCCGTCTGTGCGTCTGTCCATCGCTTTGCACACACGTCCATCCTTCCGTCTTTCCCATCTGTCGGTCTTGCTCCCTCCCTCCCCTCCCACCCCTAGTCCCACGTCTCTTTCTCTGCTGTCCCCCGCCTCTGCCTCTCCTCCTCTCTCTTCCTCCCCATCCCTTAGCCCGTCCCTTTATCTGTCTTTTTCTTTCCAGCTGCCCATTGCCTCCTCCTTCCTCCCTCGGGTTTCCTCCTTCCCCTCCGGTCTTCTGGTCTCCTCCCTACTCTAAGCGTCCGTCTTTCTCTGGGATTCTTTCTGGGTCCTTTTGTGTGTTCCCCTCTGTGCCTCTTTTTCTGTCGGTCCGTCCCTCTATCCACCACCTCCCCCACCCCCTTTCTCTTTAGGTCGGTCCTCATCCCCGGCTCACCTCCTCTCCGTCTCCCCTCCGGGCCTCCTCGCTCCCGCGCGCCCCTCTCCCCTGGGGGGGGGGGCGGGGAGCGCCCGTCGGGCTCCGGGGTCCCCACTCCCTCCCGCCCGCGGTCCGAGAGCGCCGGGGCTCCCCTCGGCCGGTCGTCGCGCTTTCTTTCTTCCTCCCTCCCTCGCCCTCCCCTCCCCTCCCCCGGGGCCCCAGCCCACCCCGCCCCTGCTGCGGCCCCCGCCGGGCTCCCGGCGTCCTCCTCCCCCCCCTCCCCCCCCCCTCGCCCGGGGCCGCTGGGGCTTCGGGGAGGGTCGGGGAGGGGCGCCCGGCGTCCGCCCCAGAAGTTACTCTGCAAAGAGGCGGGGCGGGGCGCGGGGCCGCGCGGGCTGCAGCCCTCCCGACGGCGCGGGGCGGGGGCCCACCCGGGACCCCGCGCCCGCCGCCCGCCGCCCGCCGCCCGCCGGCTCCGCGCTTACCTGGGAGCCCGCTGCCCCCCGCCAGCCGCCCGCGCGCGCCCAGGGCGAGCAGCACGCACAAGTGCCAGCGCACGGCCGCCGCGCCCATGCTCGCTGCGAGCCTGGCCGGGCCGGCCGGGCGTGCGGGCGTGCGGGGCGCGGGGACCCCTCCGACCGGCCGCTCGGCGAGCGCTCCTCGCTGCTGGCTCCTCGGCCACCGCTCGGGCTCGCAGCCACCGAGCCGGCGCGGCTGACGAGCTGACAGCCGCGCGCTCATTGGCCCGCGGCCGCCGGGGGCGGGGCTCTGCGTGCGGCCGGCCAATGGGCGCCGGCCGCCGGGCCGCGGGGGGCGGGGGGAGGGGCGGGCGCGGGCGTCGGGGGCGCCCCCTCCGCTCGGGGCGGGCGGCAGGTTGCGGGGTGGGGGCCGGGGCCCGCTCGTGCGGCCGCGGGGCGCGGGGTCTCCGCCGAGCTGGGGCTCGCTCGGAGGCCGCCCCCTCCCGCCGCCCGCCCTGGCCCCAGTCGCCGAGCGCGGCCGCCCCTCCGGGGGCAGCACCCCCACCTCTGCAACACGCACCCTCTAGGGAGAGCGGGGGGGCGGGGGGGGGGTTTGGGGCTGCCAACCGGCCCTCAGGGGTTGAGAAAGGCCCGGCGACATCCATTCGTAGTGGAAGAAATGGGACCGCGCAAAGCAGCATTGCGCACTCATCCACTGGGTGAACGTTTATTGAGCACCTATTGTGTGCCCAGCGCGGGCGATGCAGCGGCGGAGAAGCCAGAAAGGAAGAAATCACGAGGATGCCTTCAAAACAAGTGAACTTTTTACCGCTCGCCAAAGGACAGTGGCTCATAAGTGTGCGCGCGGCATAGGACGGCCGCGGCAGCCGCATCCAGGAGGGGCGTCTAGAAAGCTCCTTGCCGGACAATGCCACTTTGCGGTCAGTCCCTGTCTGGGCGCAGCCCATCTGCGGGCTGACCTCTTAGCCAGCCAAGTTTGATGCCCTGAGAATTCGGGGCCTGGGGCCTCCGCGGTGACAGACTCCGGCAGGGATGAGCTGGGGGGCAGGAGGAACATCACCGTTTTCCAGCCCAAGCCGTGCTCTGGCCTGACCTGGGATCTACACCTGACACTTGTCGGCCTTTGGGCCTCGACAGAGACCCCTGCCCAGGAGTCGCAGCTGGAAATAAATGGTCCCTCTCAGCCCGAGGCAGGACGCTTTAAGGAAAGAAAGTTCGGCAAACCCCAAGGCCCATCTCCTTGACAACCACCAATAGGAGCTCCTTTTTTCTTCTCCTGCTCTCCAGGCCAGACTCAAAGACAAGACTTTCCTCTTTTTGTCCACTCTGCCCGTCTCGGTCTGCGCCTAGCTTCCCTCTCCATACCGGCTCCCTTCCCTGCCCCCAACACACACACACACACACACACACACACACACACACACACACCCCTCCCAACACACTGCCCTCAGACATACAGACACGTGCTCTCTTTCTCTCTCTCTCTCACACACCACACAATCACACGCACCCTCACGGACACACACCCTGCACGCACACTCACACGGCCTTCTGTAGACAGTCACTGCCGTTCTGGAAATTGAACGTGTGTGTCTAGGCACCCTTACTCCCAGTCTGACTTCGTGTCACAAATAGCTCATGGCAGTGGCCTGGTGGCTGAGGCAAAGGGGGCCAGGAAGGGTCAGCTGTGGCTGTCCAGGAATGAGAGGGGACGGCAGTGCTGCTCTCTGCCTCCTCTAAGCCTTAGCCCTGTGACTCCAGACATTTCCTTCTGCGTGGTTGCTCCTGGCTGGTGGCTTAATTTGGGAGACCCCATTATCTTTGCAGGCTTTATTTTGTCCTCCTCCCAACTGCATGGTTTTGGGTTTCTGGGGGGAGAAAGCTCCCTCAGAAATGCACATGGTCTTGTGCATCAGTAACGGGGCAAGAAATGTGAGGTTGAGGGCGAGGTCCTTTTGGGGGGCGCTAACTGATCAGAAACAATGTCTTTCTTTTTTTTTTTTTTCTAAAATTTTTTTTTTTCAATGTTTATTTATTTTTGGGACAGAGAGAGACAGAGCATGAACGGGGGAGGGGCAGAGAGAGAGGGAGACACAGAATCGGAAACAGGCTCCAGGCTCTGAGCCATCAGCCCAGAGCCCGATGCGGGGCTCGAACTCACGGACCGCGAGATCGTGACCTGGCTGAAGTCGGACGCTCAACCGACTGCGCCACCCAGGCGCCCCCAGAAACAATGTCTTTCAAAGGGCCTGTTCATCAGGGGCCCCTCGCTTCTGGCCAGGTGGCTCCCAAGCTTGATGACAGCAGAGGAATTTTCTTCCAGGCTTTGTCCCCCCCGCCCCCCACGCCACCCTCCCCCGCAGATCAAGCAGTGAATGGAGGCAGGGTGACAGCTTTTTAGACTGTGACTCCACAACCCCGGGGCAGCTCTCCCTCATCCCAAGTTCTAGTCCCCAGCCTGACTGGTGGAAGGTGTGCAGATGGAGAAAACATGGTTCTTTCCAGGAGGAGATTGTGGTCCGTGCAGAGGAGTCAGGAAGCAGGGGACGGGAGTGGAGAGGAGAGACACTGGTGAGTCCCCACCAATGCACCGAAGGCGGTGGCAGAGAAACGGGCGGTCACTTCTGCTCCTGGGTCGGTCACGGAGGCATCCGAGACCCTAGCGTGGGGCACAAAACAGGAGAAGGATATTTTCCTGATAGTCAGGAGAATGTGCCAGCATCCACTGAAGAAGGCAGGGACCGAGGAGTGAATGCTCTCGAAGTGCCTCGAAAACTGTAAAGCATTGCACGTCTGTGATGGTGACACGGCGGAGAGCTGCCCACGGAGACAGCAGCAACGGGGGGCAAGGACCAGTTGGCCGGGGTGAGAACACGTATGCCTGGACTCCAGCAAGGGGTATCTCACAGCTCTTGCAAACTGAGCCACGAGAGTGGAGGTCTAGGGATGAACCCGACAAGTCACTTTGGGAGGGAACACTCCATAGCTCCCTATCACCTTCCAAGCAAGCCCTGAATGCTTTGTGCCGCTAACAAGGCACGCGCAGCAGTCCCAGCCTCGCGGAACCACAGGCGAAGAGGGCCCCACAGACGTCCTGCTGTCACACCCCTGGGCCCT
This sequence comes from Leopardus geoffroyi, assembly GCF_018350155.1. Classification (NCBI taxonomy): domain Eukaryota; kingdom Metazoa; phylum Chordata; class Mammalia; order Carnivora; family Felidae; genus Leopardus; species Leopardus geoffroyi. Next base: position 136,825,040 of record NC_059341.1, read on the forward strand.
TGCCTGTGTGTTTCCCTCTGCTGGGAGCGCCCTTTATGCCCTTCTTCACAAAGCTCACCCTTCTCCTCTACCCACACCTCTGCCCCACGCACCTGGGGGCTGCTGTCCTCATCGGAGTCTGGCTCACCTGGGGTTTCACAGCTCCCTCTTCCCAAACTGGGGGTTCCTGAAGGCGGGGTTCACGCCCCATCTGCATCTGGGGCTGCAGCTCCCCCCTGACGTCTAAGCAAGGATTAGTGAATGAACGAACAAAGAAACAAGAATGAAAGTCACGTAACCGAGAATTCACATTGCTCCAGGGAGCGGATAAAGATTCTTTGGCTGTTTGATGGGGTTTTGGGGGGTGAACCCCGCTGCCTGCTCGCCTGGCCACCCTCATCCCCTCTGCCCTGCGGGGGAAGCTGAGCAGGCTGGCAGGACCGCTGGCCTCCGGGGCCCTTTAGCTCCCCCTGGTGACGCCTCACAGAAGTTTGAGGAAGAGGGGGGCTTCCTTCCAACACACACACACACACACACACACACACACGCACGCACGCACGCAGCCTCTGCCACCCGGCTGTCCCTGCTGACCCCAGTCCTCAGCAAAAGAATACCTTACTTTAAAAAGAAAACTTCTTCAAGAAGAAGTCTCTTGATTAATAACAGTTGCAAAAGTTCTTTGAGGAAACAAAGTTCTCTGCAGGCATGAAATGTCATTCCATGAGTTTAGAGGCTTTCTTGTCCTTTCCTATTAAAAATGGGGTTTTGTAATAATCCCCCTTATGCCACACACTTCTTTAGACCTTCAAGGAGAATCTCTCTTGCAATCCTTCCGTGACCCTGGGCCCCGCCAGTTGGGTTTCTTGGCTTGAGCCCTGGCTGTCAAATGGGGGTCTCAGTCCCCAGGACCTTGGTCATCTCCTGCTCACATTCTAGCGACTTCTCTGAGATGGCCCACCTGTGTTCGGGCACGCAGCATATCCTGACCTCCTTACTAATTCCTCCCCTGTGATTACAGTCGTTCCCATGTTCTAGTGTCCCTGTGTACCTGAGACATGTGCACATGCACGCTGTTTCATTCCATCCCGAGGGGTTGAAACCGCCCCCCCCCCCCCCAACTAACCACCAGAGAAAACAGAGACTCAGGCCGCTTGTCTGGGACCACAGAGCTAACAAATGGCAGAGGTGGGATCTGAACCGAGGTCTGCTGGACTCCGATGACACTCTTCACCATTACCTGTTAATAAAACTCCCTCAAAGGCTCAAAGGGCACAAGAGTGCTCCTCTCTGGAAGGCACGAGGTTTTCCTCTTTTGGCTTTGCTATTGAGAAAAATGGTTTCTACATACTGGCCACAGTTCATAATTCATGGGGCTGATTTTAGGCACCACCCAACTTTATGTTCCCTCATCTTTCCAACAGGTGCAAAAAGAATTTTTCCCCCCGTGTAGATGGCGGTCCCTCACTTTTGGGAAGGGGCTGTATAGAAGTGAAAGCAAGGGGTCATATGACTCACATACACACTCCATACCCCGTGCAAATGAATCCTAGAGGCGGCCCACCCCACACTCATTTGATAGACGAGGAAACTGAGGCCCAGCCTCACCGATCTGCTGCCCCCCTCAGGCACCTCTAACCGCACTGCCCAGGTCAGCTCCCCTTAGGGCTCCCTGCCTCTTCTCCTCACCACCCGCACCAAACCCTGTCAGCTCTGCATTCGTGACCTCTCCTCTCCATCCCTTCAGCCACTGGCTTGTTGAGACAACACCAGCTCTCACGCAAGTGACTCCACAGAGGCTCAAACTCGTCCCTCCGGGCTAGCTGGAGTCAGCTCTCCAAAGGCCGACCTGACCTCTCCACTCTGCTGCCTACGGGACAGAGTCCGCCCAAGACCCTGAGAGACGGGACCCTGTGGCCCTGTTCATCCTCAGCCCCCTGCCTGGTAGACTTCCACGCTGCCTCACGCCTCTGGGCCACAGCATGCTTCCTTCCCTCCTCTCTCAATACCCTTCCCATCCCATAGGTCTGGCACATTCAGACTCAATGCTCGGCTCAGATGCCCTGCCCTCAGAGGTGCCCTGTCCTACCCAGGGCTTTGGGGAGTCAATCCAACTGCCCACTTTCTCCTGGCTGTCTCTATCCTCTGTGCCCCATGGGGAAGCTGGACTGGCTAGTTGGACCGCTGTCTTCAGGGGGTCAGAATGGGTGGTCTGGGGCCCTTGGGCCCTGCATGATCCCCCATCACGGGCACTGGTTCAGCTTTGAAACCTGAAATTTTTGGTTAATAGATCTGTCTCCTCTTCAGGTCAAGATGAGCAGGTTAGTTAGACTTCCCGGTCACCTAGTATCCTTTCCAGACCCAAGGCCCAGTGGTGGACAGGTGGCTCTGGATGGGCCATTTCTTGTATCCCATGCCCCCAGCCACATCATTGGTCTAGGCGAGGACTTGTGGCTACGCCAAGCCCATCAGACGCCTTCCCTGGGAGTCTCTACATGGGCTGGTGGATGTGTCTACTCCCTATGTGGTCATGGAACAGTAAGGATGGGTGTCCGGATAGGCTCTCGTCACTGTGGTTCTGCGATGATGTAGACAGCTGGCCTGAAAGGCTGGATCCATCAGTCAGAGAGAAGCAGAGGGGAGAGATGGAGAGGGAGAGAGAAGAGAGAGAGAGCAGAGAAGGAGAGGGGAGGGGAAAGGAAGGACCTGACAGTGTTTGAGGCCCTGGTTGAGCCCTGCCTTCTGTTCTTAAGACAATTATGTTAGTTCCCATCTCTTGAAGCCATAAGTGTCCTGCTGAATGGATGCGTAGGGTTGGGGATATCTCCATGAAATGACACCATCAGTAAATGACCCTTTCCAGGCCTTGTTCTAAACCCTTGATATATGTTAATTCATGTAATTCCACAATCACCGGATGAGGTAGGCGCTGTTATCCTCATTTATAGGTGTGCAGTGTAGCCCAGAGAAATTGAGTGCCTTGCCCAAGGTCACACAGGAATGAATGAATGAATGAATGAATGAATGGGAAATGTTGCCCTTGGTCGACCCAGCCAGTCAGAGTCAGGATGAGAAGGAGCTGGGGGCTCGTGATACCCTGTCCAGTTCCTGGACCCTCCCTCTGACCCACAGTCTGAAATGTTCAGCGGCGGAGTGGAGGGAAAGAGAAGGGGATTGGCAGATCAGGACTTGAATCCCCGCTCTGTCGCTTACTTGCTGTGTGGCCTTGGGCAAGCCACGGCACTTCTCTGTGACTCAGTATCTTCCCTGCTAAAAGCAAGAATGCCCACCTCACGGAGAAGGTGTGAGACTCTCCAAGGATCACATTTGTGAAGTCCCAGCCACGGGGTCAGCAGTGAGCCCACGGCGGCCAGGTAGTCTAGTGAGTCAAGGGATATTTACCGAGGACCTCCTTTGTTCCCAACGCTGTTCTGGGTCTTGGAGATACAGCAGTGAGCCGGCCAGGCTGGATCCCTGCCCTCGTGGAGTTCACAGTCTGCTGGAGGGGGGACAGACCACAAGAAACCAGAAACAAGAAAAGCCTAACAGAGGGACGAGGGCTGTGCAGAGAACTGAGACGGGGTGGTGGGACACAGCCGACAGTGGGGCGAGGGCACCACGGGGAGGGGGGGTGGGGTGGGGTGGGCAGCGAAGCTCTTTCCCAGGAGCTGATTCTTGCCCCAGGACCCGAATCTCAAAAGGAGCCACAATGCCAAGATGGGAAGTCTGTCTCAGAGAACCATGGAGTGGACTGGACCTTCAAATTCCCTTTCATCCACAGTAGAGCCTGTCTGAGTCCCCTGCACCAGGGTGACCCGTGCTGCCAGCAATATTTAAACAGCGTTGTGGGAGGTGCAGGGATGAGTGTGTTCTCACCACATGCTCTGCAAATGCTGACTTGTGCAAGAACACCTTTTACCTAAAATTAACACTTTTCCCAATTTTAGAAGTTACGTCTGCTCAACATAGGAAAGATCCGGAGAGGATGACAATGAACCTTTTGCTGTATTCCTTCCAGTCTTTTTTTCTATGAGCGTATACACTTAAAACATGAAATTAAGGGGCGCCTGGGAGGCTCAGTCGGTGAAGCGTCCGACTTCGGCTCAGGTCACGATCTCGCAGTTCATGGGTTCGAGCCCCGCGTCGGGCTCTGTGCTGACAGCTCAGAGCCTGCAGCCCGCGTTGGATTCTGTGTCTCCCTCCCTCTCCCGCTTGCGCTCTCTCTTTCTCCCTCAAAAATAAACAAATAGACTTTAAAACGTAATTTTAAAAAACTGGCTATGAAGTATTCCATTGCAAGGATGCGCCACAACTTACCTTAACCAGCCTAAACGGATTCTAATTTTTTGCGTTATAAACCACACCGAGCGGAACATCCTTGTACCTGCATCTGTGCCCACCTCCGATCGTCACTCTGAAATAAATCTGTGGAGGTGGAATAACTGGGTGGAAGGGAAGCAGCAGCTTTTGCCAAATTGCTTCTATACCTGTTGCTACGTTGCTTCTCAGAAAAGTGTTACCGTGACCTGTCAATCTTACCTCCTAAGTGTCTCTCGAACCTGTGGACCCTTCTCCGCATCCTCAATCTCTTCTGCCCTCTGGGGCCACTGCCTGGCACGCACAATGCTGCCTGCCTGAGTTGTAAGCAACCCTCAAAACCCAAGACTACACAGTCCTCCAAGGAAGCCAGGCAAGGACCTCGTGGCTGTGGACAGGGCAGAAGCCATGATCCTCGGTACAGAGTGAGGATGCCACGAGTGAATTAGGGGTCACTAGTCCCTTTCCATGCCTCCCGTCACCAGTGCCCAGCAAGGGGTCTAGCAGAGGAGGCACAGAGAGTAGGCATGGCTCTGGAATCCCTCAGACATCTTCTTCGGGCTAATTGGTGGCAGTGGTGATACACACAATCAGGAGGCACCAGTGCTGGTCAGCGACATCCCAGGGTGGGTCTCCCGGGGACCAAACAGAAGTCAAGGGCTCGTGGCCCAGAAACCCACCGCTTTCCCACCCTCGGGGGGCCTTGCCCTGTCTGGCCATTTAACGGAAGGTGCCAGCCCTTCTCTGGTCCCAGGCCTGGACTCAAGAATGCCCCTCACACCAAGGAGGAGGGGCTCGTGTGACCACGATAAAGGTCTCCCACAGCCGCCCACGGCCGGCTGGGGATGGACGCGCCACCCCCCTCCCCGCACCCCCCTCCCCGCACCCCGTGCACAATGAGCCATTATGGCTTTCTTGCCTGGCAGCCTTATCTCCCAGGAATGTTGAGGGAGTGAAAAAAACTGGCCTGAGGGGGCTTGACCAGGGGGCCTGGGCTCCCTGGCTCTGCCTCCAAGGTCAACTGAGCTCTTTGGTAACTAGTCTCACAGGGCAGGTCACGCTGGTAGTGACAATGGGTGTTTGTGCGGGACTTCACAGCTTACCATTCACGCCCATCGTCTTGTTTGATCCTCATAGTCGAAGGCTGAGATCAGGCGTTTCAAATCCGCCATTTTACAGACGGAGAAACTGAGTCCCAGAAAATTAAGTACCCCTCTCACCCCCACCCCTCCGAGCTGTGCTGGTCCCACTTAAATGGTTGAAGAAAAAAAAGAGCTACTGAGTTGTATTAGTGCCCCACGAAGACGGAGGAAGATTCCTTTTATTTGGAAAGAAAGGATGCCAGATGCTAGGGACACAGACGCTAGGGACACGTCCCTGCCGGTGACGAAGGAGCCCAGGCTGGAGAGAAAGACTCTGGTGCATGAACTTTGCAGGAAGCAGCCAAGACTCCAGCCAGAGGGCCCAGTTTCCCAAAACCACCCTTGTTTGTCTCTGCTATATTACAGGTCTCCTGCAACGGGCCGCACGAGCTGGTTTTAGACCTGGGTGGACACGACCATGTAACCGGCTATGTGCCCTCAAGGAAATTCCAGAGCCTCTGAGCTTTTTAGCGTCACCATATGTGAAACGAGAATAAAATGCTCTCATCACGGGGGCTCAGTGCGGGATGGATGAGGTGACACACGGGAAGTTCCTGGCATGGCTGTTGGCATACAGCTGGCACTCAATAAATACTGATATAAAACTTGGGCAGGATAAAGTGCCAAGAAACATATGTAAACAAGAGGGGGGAGGATGCCAACCTGGGTGGGACAGGGAGCACCGCTTGCAGACGAGGAGCACGGTTGCAAGTGACAGAATGTGAGTCTGGATAACTTAAATTACGCAAGATCTTTCGCAAGGAGGCGGGTACCTTTGGGAGGAAAAAGGACAACATAAAACATAGGCAGAACAGAGACCAAGGCAGAAGTTCAGGCAGAAGGAACCAAGGCCATGCTCTCCGGGCCCAGGATGAACCAGCTCCAAAGAGCCTCTGTCCTCGAGTCAAGATTCAAGTTCCCGGCAATGCAATGAGTCTAGTGGGTGAAGCTAGGGTCACACGCCCACCTGGGCCAGGGGGGTTTGAACTCCTTGTCTGGTGAACCCACCAGAATGCAGGCCATACGAGGCTGGAGAGTTCCCAAAGGAGGCGCCATAGCTGGAGGGGGCAAGGCAGATATCTGCTGTAGGAGAGAAGTAAGAAGAAAAAAAAAAACACCTCGGCTGAGAGCACGTGACTTCCTTTTTGAGGTTCTGGTCCTAGATAATCAATCCGCCACACTCAGTGAAAAGAAAGTCGCATCTTCAAACCGCTGTGCTCTTGTTTGGGTGCCATTCGTTAGAGTTTTAACAAACATTTACCAAGCACTCACTGTTCTTGCTGAGCTGAGCATAGCTGAGCTACGCTGAGCGCTCTTCTTGGCAGTTTCTGCCCTGCGGGAGTTTCGAGTCCAGTCGGGGATAGGAATGAGTCGATAGTTACCTCTGAGAGAGGTATTTGAGGCCTGTGCAAGGTGCAGCTTTAAGGTGAAGGGAGCAGGCACCAAAGCGGCAGGCGTGGTGGCACGGGGGGGGGGGGGGGGACGGCATGCGCGAGGGTAAAATTTCACGGAAGAGGTAAGTCGGGTTTTGTCGGATGAATAGGAGTTCAGCAGGTGGGCCCGGGGGCCTGGAGGCAGAGACAAGGGAGGCCAGTCTGGCTCCCCAGGAGCTCCAGCTCTATCCTGAAGGTGCTGGGGCACCATGGGAGGGTTCTAGCCAAGGGAAGCAGCTGGCAGATTTGTGTTCTAGAAAGATCCCTCTGCCCTGGGTGGGGCACTGTGAATCGGGTTGAGGCATCCGTGTAACCGTACCCTGAGTCCTCTTTGCAGGTGGCTCTCTCTGAGAGCGAAAGCCTGCTCCTCTGGGAGTCCAGGGTCAAATCCACTTGGGAACCGCCTTACTTTGTACCCGCCTCGTCCTCTTGGAGAATCCTCCCAAATGGTGGCCGATGAAGGGCTCTCGGAGACCCTGCAGCAGACGGGTCCTGTGTCTTTGCCTGGCCCAGTGAGCGTCACGTTGATTTGACCACATTCCCTTCCCTCCTTTATGTATTTGTTTGTTTACTCAAAGTTTATTTACTTGTTTATTTTAAAGTTTATTTGTTTATTTATTTTAAAGTTTATTTATTTGTTTATTTATTTTAAAGTTCACTTATTTGTTTTGAGAGGGACAGAGAGAGTGCGTGCCAATGGGGAAGGGGCAGAGAGAGAGAGAGACAGGGAGAGAGAGAATTCCAAGTAGTTACCTGAGCCACCCAGGTGCCCTGCTTTCTTTATTTAAAAATGTTTATTTATTTTTGAGAGGGAAAGAGAGAGACAGAGTGCGGGGTGGGGGGCGGGGCGGGGAGAGGAGCAGAGAGAGAGAGGGAGACACAGAATCCGAAGCAGGCTCCAGGCTCCAAGCTGTCAGCACACAGCCCGATGCAGGGTTCGAACTCACGAACTGAGATTGTGACCTGAGCGGAAGCTGGGAGCTTAACCGACTGAGCCACCGAGGCACCCCTCCTTCATTTTAATCATGCAGCACCTACTAAGCTTCTTTGGGACATTCTTTGAAGGACAGCCTAGACCCTTTTTGGCCACAAAGATTTGAGCAAATTGCTTTCAAGTAAACTTTGGGATCCTCAGTATTGCGGACCTTGGAGTCTCTAAATCCCCAGTCATCCCGTGCCTTTTGGCAACAGGAATCCCATTCCAGGGGCTCCACTTTGAAACCTCGAAAGGGCTGGGAGAATGGGGAAAGGCTGGGGCCGGTCACCCTTCCTGCTGTAACCCTTCACTAACTGCATTCTTAATACAGGCCGACTGGCCACAACCTCACTTCATTCACAGAACACCCTTGCCATGAAGGTGTGACTATCCCCATTTCTTAGATGGTGAAACCGAGGCCCAGTTAGGACTAAACAACACTTCCAAGGGGTTTCAAGGGAAAAACACCAGCAAGGTAGGTACCCCGAAGTAAACACAGCAGAACACTTAAACTCTTCTTTAACTTGCAGGGTAAAGAATTTGGAAGTGTGAAGCCGAGTACGGGGAGGGGAGGTGCTCAGACCCATCCCAAGCTTCCAGATGGCCCAGAGAATGAATTCTCGAGGGACCAGAGTAAATGCACCAAGGAGGCAAAGCGGCAGTTTACAGAGGAGGAGTTTCCAAAGCAGAGGGTGCTGTTGGAGAAAAGGCAGTCCGGCTCCACTCCCATCAAAGGGGTCACCTAGGTCAAGGGGATTGGCCAAAAAGACAAAGGTCAATAACACCCAGGGCTGAACAGTGCTGGGTGCTGTCACAGGAGGTAAATTAGAGCAGCTTTTATGGAGGGCTCGTCTGTCAAAATGTGAAATTCTCCTTCCTTACCTCTAGAGTGGACGATTGACTGGGACGGGGCACAAGGCCCGCTTCTGGGGGGTGCTGGAGGCATTCTGTATCTTAGCCTGGGTGGGGATAACACAGGTATATACCCGAGACAAGTGTATCGAGCTGAATAGCTAAGATTGGCCTGTGTTAGGCAACTTCACCCATGTGTTGTATAAAAAGGAAAAATAAAATAAAATGTAACAACCTTTGAGACAACAGTTGCCCATCCGGGAATCTCTACAGAAATGCGTGCCGTATACACCAAGAGAAGTCGAAAACAATCTAAAGAGCTTTCTAGAGGGGAATGGCTGAGTCAGTTATGACACGAACACAATAGAATATTAATAGGCAGCCGTGGGTGGCTCGGTCGGTTGAGCGTCCGACTTCGGCTCAGGTCATGATCTCCTGGTTCGTGGGTTTGAGCCCCGTGTCGGGCTCTGTGCTGACAGCTCGGAGCCTGGAGCCCGCTTCGGATTCTGTGTCTCCCTCTCTCTCTGCCCCTCCCCCATTCATGCTCTGTCTCTCTCTCTCTCTTGAAAATAAATAAACATTAAAAAAAAAACCAGGATCTGTATGTGAACCTGCTTGTAAAAGCACGACTGAAAATGGCTCTCTGCTTGTGTGTATTTGTATAAAGAAGTCTCAAAAAGCAACCTCCAAATGTGAATATGACTTTCCTTCTTGGAGGTCCCCAGTGGGAACTTTTGCTTTCTACTGGGTACCCACAGTGGGGCATGGAAAAGTTTTGCAATTGGCATTCACTGCTTTTGCAATTAAAAAAAATCCATGAAAATAAAATGAATTAGTAGAAACGCCTGGCGCATAGTAGGTGCTCACTGAGTCTTTGTTGAGGACCGGGATTCAACCATCAATGGGCTCTTGTACTCTGTCCCTCAGATGGGGCCCACTCAGGGCGGCGGGGGGCAGCGGGCGGCCACACAGGATCCTGACTGGGTCCCCCATATCCCTCAGGGGAGGCTCTCAAGTTTCTGGAATGGATGCTAAGGAAGCTGGAATCTGGCCGCCACATTTCCATGTGTGTGTGTGTGGGGGGGGTGCTCCTTGAAGGCCAGAGCTCTGTTTAGTTGGCCCCAATTGTTATTTGCGGGGAGACTAAGAAAAAATAAAATAAAACACTTAAAGCAACAGAGCCCCCCTTTCTCGTCCACTGAGGGTGAGCGAATGCGAGCTCTGCCTGCAGAATCGCGCCCCAGGGGACAGTCCCCGCTGTCTCCGTGCCCTCCCCTCCCCGGCCTGCCCGAGACCACCCCCGCCCCCCGCCCCAAGGAAGACTTTTTGAAGTTGATCAATGAAACATGTTTTATTTAAGGACCCATTGGTGCGCAGGGGCTCTGTGAGGCGAGGCCTTCATTGGAGCCGCATAAAGAAAGAGTGGGCGAACTCAGGGCAGGAGAGAAAGGAGGGAAAATCAGAGTTCCGTCTGCTCCCTGGAAGATAAAGGGGGGAGGGAGGAGGAGGAGGGTAGAAATTGTGCATTTGCTCAATAAAGAGCCGGCCAGGGAGAGGTCCGCTCCTTAGTCCAGACAATGTAGGGCCCCGGCCCGCGGATTCCACCTCGAGATGGAAGGGCCATGGGCTGTTTAAATTGCTACTTAGGTTTCCAGCTGTTTTATCAGTGATTTGCCCAACTTAATAGCTCTTTAAGGCTTTAACCAAGAAAATAGCTCTTCTCACGACTCAAAGGAGCGGCCCTGGTTAGTTCAGACTGCCTCCATTGTCTGAGGCTTAACCCTTCCCTGCGCCCGATCCCCTCCCCCTCGGTCCCAGACTTTGTCCGGCGCTCTGAGACTATTTATCCTTTTAACATGCTGGTTTTCTGGGCCTCCGTCCAGAGGACTTCTAAACAAGTACTTATTTGAGGGGACTCCCTGTCTGCGGCCTTTGAGCATCCCCCAACATATTTATAACAACTAGCTAATAATTATTATTATGTAATGCCTAGCGCCCATTTAGTGAGCACCTACTATGTGTTAGACCTTGGGCTCAACGCTTTCTTTATGCATTCCATTCCATTCTCACTCTTGCCTGGGAAAGAGGTGGGCACTCTACTATGACGGCCATCTTAAGGATGGGGAAACCGAGGCACAGGGGAAGGAAATATTTAGCTGAGTTCACACAGGGGCATAGGGCAGGGTCAGGGCTGGTCTGATCTCCAGGGTCCAAACTCTTTTTTTTTTTTTTAATTTTTTTTTTTTCAACGTTTATTTATTTTTGGGACAGAGAGAGACAGAGCATGAACGGGGGAGGGGCAGAGAGAGAGGGAGACACAGAATCGGAAACAGGCTCCAGGCTCTGAGCCATCAGCCCAGAGCCTGACGCGGGGCTCGAACTCACGGACCGCGAGATCGTGACCTGGCTGAAGTCGGACGCCCAACCGACTGCGCCACCCAGGTGCCCCTCCAGGGTCCAAACTCTTAACCACCATACTGCTGCCAGTTAGCTGTGGAGGCTTTGACTGGGCAGGGGAGGGGGATCCTGTGGTATGGGGGGTCTAGCTTGGTGCTTCTTCTGGCCATGGGCGCTTAGAGACAGTGTTGGGCCCAGTTTTGCTGGGGGCAGGGAGTCAGCAGGAGAAGGCGGCGGGGGGGGGGGGGGGGAGACCCGCCAGAAGGTGGGGAGAGGGGCCTGACCTCAGGCGCCTGCATCCAGAACCTGCCTTTAACTACATGAAACCAATTCTCCATCTATCGCGATTTGACTCTCATGTGCTAAAAACACAGCGGTTGTCTCTTCCATCATGAAAGTCACACGTGGAAATTGTAAATGGGAGCTATCATCATCATCCCCATCTGGGTTATCATTATGGAGATACTTGCAGATAAGAGTGTTTTGGTATCGTATTGGGAGTGTATTTCCTTCCAGTCTTATTTTTCATACATATATACATACTCAACCTTGACTGTAATTACACTATGCCCTATCTTGGACATGTATGCTTTAAAAAAATTTTTTTAAAAATGTTTATTCTTGAGAGAGAGAGAGAGAGAGAAAGAGAGAGAGAGAGAGAGAGAGAGAGAGAGAGAGAGAGAAAGTGTGAGCAGGGGAGGGGCAGAGACGGAGGGAGACACAGAATCAGAAGCAGGCTCCAGGCTCCGAGCTGTCAGCACAGAGCCCGATGCGGGGCTCGAACTCACGGACCGTGAGATCATGACCTGAGCCCAAGTCAGACTCAGACGCTTAACCGACTGAGGCACCAGGCACCACTTGAGTATGTATGCTTTTATTTTTTCTTGGAGATTCACCAAGCCAGAAAGCTTTGATGACGACTTGTCATCTTCCTTATTGACCTTGTGCCCTTTGATTCTTAACAGCAGATTACACACTATAGATTATGTGCAAGGGATTATCATTGTGCAAAGGAAGTCATTAGAGATGGACAGGAGAGATTTGCAGAACAAAGCTCAGAGGAAAGAAAGCCGCCCCCCCCCCCCCCATAAGGTGCATGCTGAAGGCTCAGTTTTTTGGAAGTGGAGACTGTGTGTCTGGCCAGACCCTAGAAGGACGTGGGGCTGGAACCTGAAGCCTCAAGGCCAGAATCAGCCCAAGGGTTTAGCTTTACTCCTACAGGCAACGGGGAGCCACGGATAGTTTCTGAGCAACAGCTGTGATCATCAGAACAGTGCTGGATGGCCCACACCCAAGACACCGAGAAAGGCATTCCCGGGGTCCAGCCTGCCTCCTGGCAGGAAAGCATCCACTTCTCCAGCAGAGTGGAAATTGGCTTCCCCACCCTCCTGGGCCACAGCTGGGGAATAAGACCCAGCCCTGTCTTCCCTGGGCTGGGCCCTTCTGGAGCCCCTGGTGTGATGGTATCTCTGGTGGGTAGGAGGGATGGCTTCTCATCTGCCCCTGCCACTCCAGACACTCACAGGTAAGAGCAATTCCCTCCTTTGGTGGGTTGGTTTGAAATGGGCCCATCTATTTCATCCCTCTTATTTTACAGAGGGGGAAACTGAGGCCCAAAGTGGGGAGGGGGCGTGCCGAGTATCTCGTGGTCGGTAAATGGCAAAGGCAGAACTGAGAAACATTTTTTACATTTGTACCGCAGTTTGTAATCCCCATTCATTCCTATCCGGGTCCTCATCTTTTTTTAAATGCTTATTTACTTATTTTTGAGGGGGCGGAGGGGCAGAGAGAGAATCCCAAGCAGGCTCGGTGCTGTCAGGACAGAGCTTGACACGAGGCTCGATCCCATGAACCCGCAGGATCATCACATGAGCCGAAATCAAGAGCCGGACTGAGCCCTCCAGGCGCCCTCCGCTCCCTTGTAACAACACACTTAACGAAACAATGTTGATGTTATACTTGTTGCTGGAGAAGGTCCGGGGACACGGGAATTCTCACACACAGCTGGTCAGAGTACGAACTGCCGTAACCTCGTGGGAAGGCAGCTTGGCCACGTCTGCCAACATTTTCACGCAAAGATCCATTCACTGAGCAATTGTGTTGCCGAGAGTAGTTCCCACAAATATATTCACTTACGTACGCATAGATGTACGGACAAGGATGTTCAGCACAGTGCTGCTTTTTGTACCTAAAACTGAAGGGGAAAAAAAAAGACCAGCAACTCTGAATGTCTATAAATGAGCACCGGTTGGGGCGCCTGGGTGGCTCAGTCGGTTAAGCGGCCGACTTGGGCTCAGGTCATGATCTCGCGGTCTGTGGGTTCGAGCCCCGTGACGGGCTCTGTGCTGACAGCTCGGAGCCTGGAGCCTGCTTCGGATTCTGTGTCTCCCTCTCTCTCTGCCCCTCCCCTGCTTGTGCTGTCTCTCTCTCTCTCTCTCTCTCTCAAAAATAAATAAGGCCTTAAAAAAAATTAAAAAAAGGGGGGCCACCTGGGTGGCTCAGTCGGTTAAGCATCTGGCTTCGGCTCAGGTCATGATCTCACAGCTCATGAGTTCCAGCCCTGCATCGGGCTCTGTGCTGACAGCTTGGAGCCTGGAGCCTGCTTGGGATTCTGTGTCTCCCTCTCTCTCTCTGCCCCTCCCCCATTTGTACTCTGTCTCTCTCCTTCTCCAAAATAAATAAACATTAAAAAAAAAAAAAAAAAAAGACTGGACCAGACCAATATGTACCTCCACTAACAGTGTTTGAGAATGAGTATTTCCCTAGAAGTTTGGGTATTTTGAAACTTAAAATCTTGGCTAATTAGACAAGTTTTTTTTTTTTTTTAATTTTTTTTTTCAACGTTTATTTATTTTTGGGACAGAGAGAGACAGAGCATGAACGGGGGAGGGGCAGAGAGAGAGGGAGACACAGAATTGGAAACGGGCTCCAGGCTCTGAGCCATCAGCCCAGAGCCTGACTCGGGGCTCGAACTCACGGACCGCGAGATCGTGACCTGGCTGAAGTCGGACGCTCAACCGACTGCGCCACCCAGGCGCCCCGACAAGTCTTTTTTAAAAAAAGAGCATCCTATCATTTTTGCTCACATTTATTAATTCTGAGTGAGGTGGAACATTTTTCATGTCACTGTTGTTCATTTTTAAGTCCTTTTTCTGGGGATTTCCTTTGCAGAGACAGCTTTTGCCTCTTTTCGTGTTAGGTTTTAAGTCTTTCCCTCACGGGGACAAGCATTTTCTAGATTGAGAGAGAGCATGAACAAGGGAGGGTCAGAGAGAGGGAGACACAGAATCCGAAACAGGCTCTAGGCTCCGCCGAGCTGTCAGCACAGAGCCCGATGCGGGGCTTGAACTCAAGGACCGTGAGATCATGACCTGAGCGAAGTCGGACGCTCAACCGACCGAGCCACCCAGGCGCCCCTAGGGTATATTTTTAAAAACGAGTTGAATCAGTTCTCCTTCCCCACCTCCCCCACCCCCTTTTTTTTATTCCCTTAACTCATTTTGAAGCCTGGAACGTTCTCATCCCTCCAGAGAGCTGGTCAATATTCCCTTATATTTTTGGCCAGTCTTTTTTTAGAATTTGATTTGCTCTATAGATAATTTATTTGTCAGCCTACGTGAAAACGGGTTTAAACTTATATATTTCCTTACGTGGTTCTCCAACTATCTTTAGTTAACATGCCTTTGATTGGTCATTAGGTGGAGAAGACACCGTTTTCACGGTTTGAGCTATTTTTATGTAGGACTGTCTCTTCGCTCTCCATTAATCATGTATGTTAATGTTAGAGAGGGCTTGTCCTCATCTTTTTGAAAAGAATCTTTGGATTTCTCGCTCACTTAGTTCCTCCAATCAATTTTATTATGGCCTCTGGGTTTCCTGCTTAGAGAGATCTTTTTCTCCCTTAAGATTATAAATAACCTCACCTATGTTTTCTTTTAGAGTTTTTTTTTTTTTTTTTTTTTTTTTTTTTTTGCCGTGTGTGCGTGCGTGTATGTGTGTGTGTGGCTTAAATCTTGGATCCGTCTGGAATTTGTTGTGCTATAAGGGGTGAGGTAGGGATTCAACTCGATTTTTTCCAGATGCCTGACTACCAGTTATCTCAATGCCCCGCTTTGGCTGGTGCACCTCTTGTCTCCGATATGAAATGCCTCCTTTTTTCCCCCTCACGTGCTGACTTCCCACATATGTTTCCATAGATTTCTGTACTCCGGGCAGGATGGAGTGTCTAGTTCTTTTCCTGTGCTAGACTTTAAAAATTATTGTATTTTCATAATATGTTTTAACATCTGGTAAAGCCAGTCCTGTCTCATTACTTTCGTTTTCCCTTAGAATTTCCCTGGCTAGTCTCACGTGTTTATTTTTCCAGATGAAATTCGGTATCATTTTGTCAAGTCCCACAAAGTGAAATATAATAAAAACCCAGTTGGCTTAAGGGTTTTCTTATTAATGGGCACAGTTTTGATCATGGATTAGGTTTATTAACCCTTTGGCGTTTCCTTGGTTATCAGTCCCTTTTTGTCCCTGTCAGCTTTTTTTTTTTTTTTTAACGTGGTACAAAAGATTTTGTTTTGTTTTGTTTTTATATGGTCAGCCCTGTTCTCCTTTCCCTTAAAAACAAATCTCCTTAATATTTTTAAAGCCTGGAAACATCCCATTCCTCCAGAGATGTGGTCAATATTCACTTGTATTTTTGGCCTATCTTCCTAAAATCTGATTTGCTTTAATCATTCCTATTTTCAGCGCCTGTGAAAGGAGAGAAGCATGAGCCTAAACTGATTGTTTTCTGTGCGGTCCCTTCACGGCTCCTTGTCCCCCAAAGATAACGTTATCAAATATCAAATCTTTTTACGTGAGAAGGCTTCTCCTCTCTCCATTCTGTTCCACCCATGCCTGCTCCGATATTTAACCCAGGGCTTAATCATCAGTTCTAACATCCGAGAGGGCTGATGGCTTGTGTTTCTCAGAATATTCTTTGGATTTCTCACCCTTCTAGTTCCCAAAATACCCCAGCCTGCGTGATTCATTTGGCCCCACGAGAACCTGTGAAATAAATAAGAAGCATTAATTATGCCAGCCGTGCGGCCGCTCGGGCTGAGGGGCTGAGGGACAGGCCAGATGACACACACTTGTCACAGCTCTTGGGGCGGGGGGAGTGTTCCTTTGGGATCTGAAATTCCCCTCAGGAAGGGACTTGTCTGGTCAGCAGCAACTTTGGTTGTTGAGTTTGGCACAAACGGGAAGAGAGTGGGGATGTGTGTGCAGCCAGCCTCCAGTCCTCAGCCTCACGTGATCAGGGGCCGTCACCTGGGAGGCCTCAGGAAAAGCTGCCACCCACAAGAGTGAGTCAGCGTGGGGCGTCAGAGAAGGCGGCGGGGAGCCCCATCTGGGCCGGGGTGGGGGCGCGAGATGGGATGAGGTCCCGCTGCATGCCTGAGGCGGTCCCCCCGATGGATTCTACTTTGTGTCTGTGACCTCAGGTGCTTGGAGTGTCTCTTGAGGGCCCGAAGCATCAGCCTGTGCCCGTGTCATCAGCCTGTGCCTGTGTGTGGTGACAGCCACAGCTGGCAACAGGGCTTAGGGACCTTGGTTCTGAGATGATGGCCCAGGCCGAGCATCCCTGGGACGATCCCTCACTAGCAACTGACAGAGATTTGTCAATACCAGCGGCCCCTGAATGAGCTGGGAGGTTGATGCCGATGGGGTCTCAACAGGCCAGTCCCTGCCAGATCTTCAACCAATCCCCGGCCGGCCGTAGCTCACAGGAGGGAGATGGCCCTGATGATGCTGGAGGGCCAGAGGGGCGTCTACCAGGTCAAGGGCAGAGTCACAGGGGTAACGAAATAAGGGGACTACGTACATGTCCGGCCCCAGACCCCGCCCAGGCAGCCCTGGCTTGCTGCTCTGTGCAGGATCAGGGAGACGTTGTTTATTTCTGTTCTTTATTTTTAGCTTTTATTTTGATCAGATTTATACAGGCAACTCGTTCTACGAGGTTTGTTAAGAAAAACAGCGGTTTCCTGCCTGTATTCCCCCCACTCTCCCCCGTATGCCCTTCCAGAGGCAACTATATCCCCTCCTTTAACTAACTATTTTGGAGTTTACCTCTGACTCTGGGGCTGCAGGTTGATTTCTTTAAGGTTTATTTATTTATTTTGAGAGAGAGAGAGCAGGGGAGGGGCAGAGAGAGAGGGAGGGAGAGAGAGGATCCCAAGCAGGCTTCCCTCTGTCAGCCAGGAGCGCCACGCAGGACTCCATCCCAGGGACAACCGTGAGATCAGGACCTGAGCGGAAACGCAGAGTCTGACCCCTAAGGGACCGAGCCGCCCAGGAGCCCCTGCAGGTTGATTCTCGTAGCTGTCAGCCTTTTCGGCTGGCTTCTCCCTCTGGAAGGTGAGGATTTTGCTGTCGCCTGCCTCACCCCTCACCGCCCACACCTTCCCCTGTCCTCACACCTTCTCCACAGAGTCTTAAAACTCCACTCGCTTCTGTGGCTGCTAATTAAGGGCGTGCCCTCGAGAGCCACCTTCCCAGGTTCCCGTCTGCCGCCAGCCGCCTCCTAGCTGCGTCATCCTGGACAAGTTCCTCCACCTCTGTGTTGACAGCTGCCCACCCAACCTTCCTGGGCTGTAGCTCTCCATGACTGAATTCACACCACACGCTTGCTACAAGCAGAGTCTGATAGGCCAGGAGCTCCATGGCATTAGGGAGAAAAGGCTACGCTGTAACAACTTCTCTGCCCAGTGGTCCCCCTGCACCCTACTAACGGTCTGTTTTCTCCTTTGCTTTGTTCTCCATGTTGCGAATTCAGTCCCGAACTTTCCCCACAGGACTTAGGGATGCTCCAGGCCTTCTCTCCTGGGGACCCCCAGGCCTGGAGCCCAGCTGCTGTCCTGGGGTCTCCCTTCCCTAACAGCAGGCCCGTCCTCTTGCCTTTTCCTCTTTCCTGTGCCCGATACTTTCCTCTTCCTTGATTTACCCCCTCATTCTGGTGAAGGATCTTCTCTAGTAATCTCCCGAGGAAGAGTATAAGGTAAGTACCATAGGTTCTCATTATTCGGAGTAGTTCTGTTCTAGAGAACGTATTTGATAGAACATAGAGACTCTGACTTTGCAATTAAGGAGTCTGTGAGTAGTGATCAACTGTAAATGTCTCAAGATCCCGCGTGCTAAAAATATCTTCATTCTGTCCCCACATGGGGTTGATAGCTTGTCTGGGGAAAGAAATCTAGCTTGGAAAGACTTGTCTCCCAGCCCTTTGCAGGCATTTCTCCTGTGCCTGCCAGCAGCCTGTGTTGTCAAGAAGTCCAAGGCTATTCCCGACCGTCATGGGTGGCCCTTTTCCGCTCCCTGGAAGCTTGTGGGACCTTTCCTTTGCCCCAGCATTTTCACCTTCATGATGATGTGCCCTGACAGGTCTCCTGTTTGTGCTTTGCCTAGAGAGGTACTGGATGGGTCCTCGTGATCTCGAAATTTAGGTTCTTTGGTTTTGAAAAATTCCCCAAATTGTTAATGAATTATTTCCTGCCGTTTTCTCTGGTCTGTGTTTCTGCAACTTATTTTAATTGGATGTCAAACCTCTTGCTCTGTGTTTTCCTCCTGTATCACTGGTTGGGATTCTTTAGAGCAGTCTAGATTTATAATTGTACCTATGCCTATATCTATATTCTATTGGTTCTATCTGCTTTACTCTGTCCACCGATTCCAATGCGAGTCTTCTCTGGAAACACCCTCACAGACACAGAAATAATATTTAGCAGAATTCAGGGTGTGCTGTGATCCAGGCAAGTTGACATAAAATTAACTCTCACACCTCCTATATTCCATCCCTGTACTTTTGCTCTGCTTTCTGGAATATTTCTTCAAATTTATAATCCGACTCTTCTGTCAAGTGTTTAAATCTCTGCTATTTTTTTTTTTAATTTCCAAGAGCTCTTTTTCTTTATCTTTTTATTGAAGTAAAATGCTCAATGTTACATGAGTTTCAGGTGCACGACATAGTGATTGGACAAGTCTATATATACATTATGTTATGCTCCCCACAAGTCGCCCAGGAGCTCTTTTTAAATTCTCAGAATGTTCTTTTTTAAAAAAATTTTTCTAATGTTTATTTATTCTTAAGAGAGACAGAGCCAGAGTGTGAGCAGGGGAGGGGCAGAGAGAGAGGGAGACACAGGATCCGAAGCAGGCTCCGGGCTCTGAGCTGTCAGCACAGAGCCCGATGTGGGGCTCACACTCACGGACAGTGAGATCATGACCTGAGCCGAAGTTGGACGCCCAACTGGCTGAACCACCAGGCGCCCCTGGATGTTCTTTTTTTTTAATAGCATCCTGTTCTTGTTTCATGGCTACCGGGTCTTCTCTTCTTTCTCCAAGGCTGTCCCTGGGAGCTTATTTTTGTTTGTTTCTCAAGTTTTCCTCCCCTCAAATAGTCTCTATTTTTCCCCACGTTGTTTTTCCCTGATTGTTGTCTGTTTGGTCTTTATGGCTCATGTGCCTTGCTCTCCTCCTGTGTCTGGTCATTTTTGGTTGTGCGCTCACAGGAACTAAGAGCTGATTGGTCTTTCTGAGTGTGTGTGGGGGGCCTGGTGATGTGAGCTTCTCTGAATCATTTGTTTAGTTTGGGAAATGTTAATACCTCTGTATCTGAAGATCTTTTCCCCTTGGGCTGGTCAAATGCCTCAGAGAAAACTCTCCTAATTTCTTGTCTGGAGGGTGGGGACTAGACTGCTGGTGTTCTAGGACATGAGTGAGGAAATACTAGGATTCTCAATATCTTTTTTTTTTTTTTAATGTTTTTATTTATTTTTGAAGGAGAGAGAGACAGTGAGAGAGAGACAGAGCATGAGTGGGGGAGGGGCAGAGAGAGAGGAAGACACAGAATCCAAAGCGGGCTCCAGGCTCTGAGCTGTCAGCACAGAGCCCGATGCGGGGCTCGAACCCACGAACTGTGAGATCATGACTTGAGCCAAAGTCCGATGCTTAACCGACTGAGCCACCCAGGAGCCTCTCAGTATCTTGAATATACCTTTCCAGAGGGATTCTGTCTTATTCTCCCCAATGTATAACCTTCAGGCTTGCCTCTTGGTTGCCTGGGGTTGAGGAGAAGGCACTGGGTTTTTAACTATTCCTTGGGCGGGTGATCAGTGGGTCCCCTCCTTGCGTTAGACAAGCCTAACATTCACTTCCTGGTCCAGCCTGTCCTCAAGCCTTTTAGGGATTTGTGATTAACTCCATTTGGTCTTAACTTTCCTCATCATAGTTTGAAGAAGTCCCTTTACTGCGCTTTTCATAGGGCTTTGGGAGAGACAAAGCAGATGTAGGTATGACACGTAGAGGAATCTGCCACCCCTACTGAAAGCCCCTGTTTATGCCTTTAAACGTCCTTCTGGCCCATTTGCGCATGAGTTTCCTCAGGATAAGGAGTGGGTCCCGTTCATTTCCAGGTCCTCTGAGTGAGCCCAGAACCTAGGCTCAGTAAACCCTAGTTGGATGTTTTAGAAGAGAAAAGCAGTGTGGACCTTCCCATAAGACCTCAAGCCAGGAGATCTGAGTTCAAATCCCAGTTCTGCTACTGACCTGCTGGAACGGGACAAGTCATTTTCTTTCTCTGTGCCTCAGTTTCTCCATCAGCAAAATGGGTAGATCTAGGTTACCTCATGAAGCTGATACAAAAGAGAAGCAGGAGGGTATGTATGTGAGCACTGGGTGAGCATCGAACCACTTTGGAGGTTTAGTTGATGGTCACCCAGAAAGCAGGGAGACAGCATTGGAGATGACCAATAGTGAGGGAATACGAGATTGGAAGTCAGGAGAACCGGGCTGTAATTCTGCTGCTGCTGCTTTAAAATTTTTATTTTTTTTATTTTTTACATGTCATTATTTTTTGAGAGGCAGAGAGAGACAGAGCACAAATGGGGGAGGGGCAGAGAGAGAAGGAGACACAGAGTCCAAAGCGGGCTCCGTCCAGGCCCCGAGCTGTCAGCACAGAGCTGGTCGTGGGGCTCAAACTCACAGACTGTGAGATCATGACCTGAGCCGAAGTCAGGTGCTTCACCAACTGAGCCTCCCAGGCGCCCTTTTTTTTTTTTTTTTATTTTTAAATGACTTTAATTATGTCTTCTTTTTTCTTACATTTGATTTCTTCATCATCATCATCATCATCATCATCTTGTAAGTCCTGATGCAACAATAGAAATGCAGCTTCTGTGGGGCTCCTGGACGGCTGAGTCGGTAGAGTGTGTGACTCTTGATCTCGGGGTTGTGAGTTCGAGCCCCACGTTGGGTGTAGAGATTACTTAAAAATAAAATCTTTGGGGCGCCTGGCTGGCTCAGTCGGTTAAGTGTCCGACTTCAGCTCAGGTCATGATCTCACGCTCCGTGAGTTCGAGGCCCGCGTCCGGCTCTGTGCTGACAGCTCAGAGCCTGGAGCCCGTTTCCGATTCTGTGTCTCCCTCTCTCTCCGCCCCTCCCCTGTTCATGCTTTGTCTCTCTCTGTCTCAAAAATAAATAAACGTTAAAAAAAAAATAAATAAAATCTTTAAGAAAATGTAGCTTCTGGGGTGCCTGGGTGGCTCATCCGTTCAGCGTCCAGCTCTTAAGTTCAGCTCAGGTCATGATCTCACAGTGTGTGAGTTCGGATCCCTCCTTGGGCTCCATACTGACAGTGTGGAGCCTGCTTAGGATTCCCTCTCTCCTTTTCTCTCTCTCTCTGCCCCTCCCTCTCTCTCTTTCGATGTTTTAAACAAACATTAAAAAAAAAATGCAGCTTCTGTCTTCCAAGGAACACTTAGTATGCTCTAGGAACTTGCTAAACGCTGTGATTCTATATAATGGCACGAATAATTTTATTCGATTATTATGACAACCTTACGAGGTAGGTTAATTAGAATCACCTCCGTTTTATGTTCAGAAAGCGGAGATCCCAGGTGAGGCACGGGCGCAGGTCACACAGCTGGACAGAGGTGGGGAACGCCTCAGACCCAGTGTCGTCTGACTCACTAGCTCGCCTCCCTCCTCTGAACTTGGCCGCCACAGGGGGCCCTCGGGGGCTTGCTTAGCTCCAGCGAACCCCGAGGCCACACGTTCTGGGGCTGAGAGGCTGCCTCCGAAGATAACTCGGGACCGTTTCCTCGCTGACCCTCCTTCTCACCGGTTTCACATCGCAAGTGTTTTAAGGTGTTTTTTTTTTTGTAGAGTTAAAATACACTTTCACAAGGTTGGCGGATCTGATGCAGACTTTTAGACACTGTTTGGCTTGGCACAGCTTCCAAACGTCTCCCAGCCACTGTTGCTCTATATTTCTTTTTGCCAGGACCCAGATCAGAAATAACTCAACTGTGAAAAACATATATAAGCTGCCAGCAGCCCCTGAAGAAGACAAATTGCTGGTGGGTTATTTTTCCCCCTTGAGTCAGAAGTGTGAAGGTAGGTAGGAGAAGGAGCAACCAGGATTCATTCCATTTTAAGAGAGATGAGCTCCCTCAGACAATCCGGCTTATTCTCTGCCCGGCTCTTGACGCCCGTCGGTCGGGCCTTCTGGTTGAGGCTGCTGTAACCCGCAGGCCCCAAGTTGGGTTGGTGCGATTCCAACTGGCAAGACGTATTTTCATTCTGTGGCATTCAGACTTATTTTTTTACTGGTCATTTTTGAAGCTTTCCGTGACCATATCCTGCTTGAAGTGCGGCCCTCGGTACCAAGGTGGGGCTGTGACTAGCAGTGAGTGATGGCAATTATCCCGCACGAATGCCATCCTTTGTCCCGGCGTGCTGGGAGACTGTAAGACCAGACTAGGGCACGGGTTGTACTTGAAATTCAGAGAGTGTGCAGCTGAAGCAGGTTAGATGTTAGAGCGAGGATCCATCCATCCATCCATCCATCCATCCATCCGACTGTCTACACGCGTTTCTCAGGAGACTTCATTGTTCTGTGTTCGCATCAGGATGGAGAACTCTGAACTTTCCTTCCTCCCGGCCCTCCTGTGCCATCGTTTAACAGACAAGAGCAGGGGCACCTGGGTGGCTCAGTCGGTTGAGCGTGCAACTTCGGCTCAGGTCACGACCTCACGGTTCATGAGTTCGAGCCCCATGTCAGGCTCTGCGCCGACAGCTCAGAGCCTGGAGCCTGCTTTGGATTCTGTGCCTCCCTCTCTCTCTGCTCTTCCCCTGCTCACGCTTTCTCTCTCTCTCTCAAAAATAAATAAAGATTAAAAAAAAATTAAAAAAATAAATAAATAAAAGAGAAGAGCAGACTAAAGGCAAGTTCTGGAAAGTTCTCAGGGAGAACTTTTGTTTCTGGCACTCTGACAGGTTAGATAACTTTTATAACTCCCCTGATTATGAGGAACATTCTGGATAAAATATTTTTTTTTTAAATTTTTTTTTTCAACGTTTATTTATTTTTGGGACAGAGAGAGACAGAGCATGAACGGGGGAGGGGCAGAGAGAGAGGGAGACACAGAATCGGAAACAGGCTCCAGGCTCTGAGCCATCAGCCCAGAGCCCGACGCGGGGCTCGAACTCACGGACCGCGAGATCGTGACCTGGCTGAAGTCGGACGCTTAACCGACTGCGCCACCCAGGCGCCCCAGGATAAAATATTTTTTAACTTTCTTTTTCTTTTTTTTTTTTTTTAAACACTGCTGAGTTGATATGAAAGTAAGTAAATGATAAATCCCCGAAATGAAGTGAGGCTGGGACCCTTTACCTCCTGCCCCTGTAGCCGCGTGAGATGCAAGGAACAGGAGATAGACACTGGCATCACTCAAGGGGAGAATCCTCTAGGAGACCCTTTGGAGTCCAGGAGGGCCACATCCAGAGCATAGGAAAGAGTGACAAGTAAACCTCACCCTGCAGAACAGAAAAGAAAGGAAATCTGCCTCTTCTGAACTTGACATTGAGTTAAGAGAAAAAATAGCTCCCTTGAGAATTTGTAATCACAAGCTGGCCCTCCCTCCCACGATTTTCAGTTTGAATTCATGCTCCTTGTGTGGTTCAAACAAACCCAAGCAGAGAATTTAATTTAAGGTGGCCCTGCTTGGTGGTGCCTCCCATCAACTGGTGGAGTGGACGGGAGCC
The DNA here is from genome assembly GCF_018350155.1 of Leopardus geoffroyi. Classification (NCBI taxonomy): domain Eukaryota; kingdom Metazoa; phylum Chordata; class Mammalia; order Carnivora; family Felidae; genus Leopardus; species Leopardus geoffroyi. The sequence continues at coordinate 136,849,207 of NC_059341.1, forward strand.
TTAAAATCTCTCTTGAGGAATCCAACTACATGTCAGCCTTATAGAATGTCCACAAATAAAGCTCCAAAGAAAAGGCACAGGTCACAGTGGAAAGCAGTAGACTTCCCAAGGAGGTGAAGAAACCAGTAGAAACAAGAGACAGTAGAAAAAGATCCTTAAAGCCTTTAGATTTGGAATGATCATATGCAACCAAACAAATTTAAAGGAACTATTTTTGTGTTCCTAAAGACATCAAAGAGAGGCTCGAAAATAGGAGCAGGGAGTAAGAGACTGTGACGAATAGCCAGATTTGGGGGAAAAAAAACAAAGAAAGCTTACAGAGATGAGACATAGAATACTAGGAATTTGAAACTCAATGGACAGATTGAACTGCATATGAGATACAGACAAAAGGAGGATTAGTAGACTATTAGAGCCAAGGGAGTGATCCAGAAGAATAGAGGGGGCCTGATGTACATCTATTCAGAGTTCTGGAAGGAGATGGTAGAGTAGGGGAACAGACGGGATATGGAGGTAATGCCTGATCTCTTTGTAGAATCCCTAGACCCAGGAAGCCCACTGATTCCAAAGTAAATAAAAAGACACTCACGTGTAGACACACAACAGTAAAATCGTGGAACATCAGGGGAAAAGGGAAGATGTTACAAGTGTCAGAGGGAAACAAGATTCTCTCCAAAGGATCAAGAATTAGATTTACAGCTGATTTCTCACTCTCAATAATGGAACCCAGGAGACAGTGGAACTATATCTTCAATGCACTGAGAGAAACACATAACTGTCAAGTTAGAGCTTTGTCCTGTCCTTCAGGATTGGCAGTACAATAAAGATGTATTCACACAAATAAGAGCTGGGAGAGATCCTTCTGAAAGAACATTCTAAATGTAGCGTACTTAGGGCACAATAAAAACCATTCCAGAGAGAAGAAATACATGAGAAAAAATGGGCAGAGATATTGGCAAATGTTTGGAGAGAAACTAAGAAAAATATGGATGGTTTGACCCCATGATAATAATGTCTAATTTAGGGATGCCTGGGTGGCTCAGTTGGTTAAGTGTCCGACTTCAGCTCAGGTTATGATCCCATGACTCATGGGTTTGAGCCCAACGTCGGGCTCTGTGCTGGCAGCTTGGGGCTTGGAGCCTGCTTCCCATTCTGTGTCTCACTCTCTCTCTGCCCCTCCCCCGCTCACACTCTGTCTCTGTCAAAAATAAATAAACATTAAAAAAAGTAATGTCTAATTTATGGGAGGAAAAAACAGGCTAGTACTAAAATACTGGATGACACCATATAATTTTGGAGGAAGTGGTCAAAATGAAAGTTTTCAAGTCTCTCCCATTATTTGGGAGGAGGGCAACTATATTGATTACATTTAGACTTTGTTAGTGAACTGCTCAGTGTTAAAAATAGCGAGGAGAAGCACAAATAACTAGTCATTGGATGTATAATTTCTAAACAGAAAGAAAAGAAAAATAAGATAAAAATCTTATCACAAATAACTAGTCATTGGATGTATAATTTCTAAACAGAAAGAAAAGAAAAATAAGATAAAAATCTCAAATGATTGAAAGGAAGGAAAAGAAGGGGGGTGAGGACAGAAAACATTAGAATGAATAGAAAATACATTATGAAGCGTGCCTGGGTGGCTCAGTTGGTTGAGTGTCCGACTTGATTCCAGCCCAGGTTATGATCCCAGCATCATGGGATCGAGCCCCTCAGCGGGCTCCATGCTGAATTCTCTCTCTCTCTCCCTCTGCCCCTCTCCCCCACTTGGGCCCTCTCGCTCTGTCCCTAAAAATTAAAAATTAAAAAAAAAAAGAAAATATATTAGGAGACCATAGAAATTAATCTAGATTTATATGATCAGCAATACACTCCAAAGGACTATACTCTTAAGTTAAGAGATAATTGTCAGATTGGATTTCTAAAATATCTGGGTTATGTTCTATTTACAAGAGACTTGTCTCCGGCACGAGGACCCAGGACTGTTGAAGGTCCAAGTACAGAAGAAGTGCGCTAAGCAAATACTAACTCAAAGAAAGTTGCTGTGGCTGTGGCTGCATTCATGCAAGATAAAAGTAGGCTCTAAGAGAGACGAGCATCATCACAGATAAAATGGTCACTTGACGGAAGGTTCAAATCCATCTGGAAGCAGTAAAGTTTCTTAATTTACATAGGACTCATATAGCTGCAAAAGAATAGAAACAAAGATGGAAAGAATAAGAATGAACATATCCACCTCTGTGATGGGGTATTTTTAGACCATCTCAGTGAAGATACGGAAGATTTGAGGAACACCATTGCAAGCTCAGTAGAAACATATGGAAATTATGGAATCCCGAACACATTCTCTTTGGGCTTGCGTAGACCATGTAGAAAATATTGCCAGACTATCTAGCTAACCTGAACAGGTTTCAAAGATTAGAGTTGCAGACTGGGTTTCCCGGGAACCGAGATGGACATTAGGGTGCAGGAAGTGTATTGCGGGACAGTCCTGGGCGTGGCAACAGCGGGAGGGGGCCTGGGTGGCTCAGTCGGTTGAGCAGCCAACCCTTGACTTCGGCTCAGGTCATGATCTCACGGTTCATGAGTTCAAGCCCCACATCGGGCTCTGCGTTGGCAGCACGGAGCTTTCTTGGGATTCTGCCTCCCCTTCTCTCTGCCCCTCCCCCACTTGCTCTCTATTTCTCTCGCAAAATAAATAAAGATTATGACTTGCTGAACGAGGAGGCACTAGCCGTCCACATGGGGTCAGCAGGTAGCTTCCGTGGAGTCAGAGCTCCTACCTTGGGGAAGTGAAAACCCCAGGGTGGCTTTGATTGAAGGTGCAGTTTCAGGATGTTCACACAAAGGAAGGGGAGTTGTAAGATTTGTTACTTACCAATCTCAGAATGGGAGTGCAATGAGCTGGGGAAAGGCAGCCTCCAGCCCCAGGTCTCTAGCAAGTAGGAGACCTTATTTACAAGGTGATCGGGACAGGGGTCAGTAGTTTTCCCAAGCTGAGCTCTGCGTGGTCACTTTATTATTTTTTTTTAATGTTTTATTTTTTATTTTTGAGAGACAGAGAGAGACGGAGCACGAGTGAGAAAGGGGCAGAGAGAGACGAAAACACAGAATCGGAAGCAGGCTCCAGGCTCTGAGCTGTCAGCACAGAGCCCGACGCGGAGCTTGAACCCATGAACCGCAAGATCATGACTTGAGCGGAAGTCGGATGCTTAACCGATGGAGCCACCCAGGCGCCCCTCTGAGTGGCCATTTAAATTTTTTTTAATGTTTATTTATTTTTGAGACAGAGAGAGACAGAGCATGAACGGGGGAGGGTCAGAGAGAGGGAGACACAGAATCTGAAACAGGCTCCAGGCTCTGAGCTGTCAGCACAGAGCCCGACGCGGGGCTTGAACTCACGGACCGTGAGATCATGACCTGAGCCGAAGTCAGCTGCTTAACCGACTGAGCCACCCAGGTGCCCCAGTGAGTAGTCATTTTAAAAGATGACCAGAGATGTTTAACCCACTGAGCCACCCAGGTGCAATACATACATACATACATACACAAATAAACAATCCCCAAGAAAAGCAAGGTGGGAACTTGGGCCAGAATCTTAAGCCCCAGTCTCTATCTGCATGTCCCGACTCAGGGTGAGAGCAGGGCTGTCACACTGTCAAATGCCTGGGCAACAACTTATCACAGCTGCCCTTAGACTGAGGTATGGCCTTGGTTGGGCCATTTCTTCAGCCCAGGCAACCCCCAAAGGCTGACCACCAAGGGCCACCTTCTGGCAGTTGCCCAACAGCTGGGAGAGTGAGTCCCTCTCTCCTGCAGGGGCATCTCGGCACTAATTACAGCATCCAGCACAGTTTATACACAGAGTAGATTTTCTGATTACAATCCAAAAACGTCTGAAGGGGGACAACCAAAAAGATAACTAAAAAAAAAAGAAAAAAAAAAAAAAAGCTCAGACTTCTGGGAAATGGAAAAGAGACACCTAAAACAGACTCAGGGGCCAAAAAAGAACTCATGACCCAAATTAGAAAATACTTAGTACTGACCAATAACAAAAATATTTGTATCAAGCCTTGTGAAATGCAACAGGGGTGGTGTGCTTAGAGGAGACTTCAGGACTTAAATGCTTGTATTAGCAAATAAGAAACGCCCAAAATTAACGTGCAAAGCAGCCAACTTACAAAGTTAGAGCAGGAACAAATAAACCCACAGGAATCAAGGGATTAGGATAAAAACAGAAACTGATGCAATAGAAAACAAACACGGAGAGGAGAATGGCTGGAAACAAAACATGATTCTCTGAGAAGACTAAAAATACCAGATAGGTGTCTTACAAGATTAATTAAGGTAAAAGAGAGTACGAATCAATAACACTAGGAATGAAAGAAGGACATAATAATAGATGCAGCATAAATCAAATGGATAATATAAGGATATTGTCAATTACCTCTATGCCATAAATGTGAAGTCTTAAATGGCCAGATTCCTACAAAATACCATGTATCAAAATTGACTCAAGAAGTAATAGAAAGCCTGAATGGTCCTATAATTTTCTTTTAACTTTATTTATTTATTTTGAGAGAGAGAGAGAGAGAGAGAGAGAGAGAGAAAGAGCATGAGCAGGGAGGGGCAGAGCTCTGAGAAGGAGAGACAGAATCCCAAGCAGAGCCCGATGCAGGGCTCGAACACATAAACCATGAGATCATGACCTGACCTGAAACCACGAGTCGGATGCTTAACCAACTGAACCACCTAGGTGCCCCGGTCCCATAATTATTGGGTAAATTAAATCAGTAAGTTAAAATCTTCCTATAAAGAAAATTTCAGCGCCAGATGGGTTCCCAGGTAAATTCTGCTAATCATTCAAAGCACTGATCATGTCACGCGTACCCAATTTCTATCCCAGGGTGGAGAACCCGGAGATACGTAGTCAGTCAACTTATTTTATCTTGGTAATCAGGTAAAGACAATATACTAAAGAATAATTTCAAGTTAATTTCACTCATGAACAGAGATTGAAAATGTATTTTGAAATATTAGCACAGCGAACCCAGATACAGACTGTCAGCTACAGAGAACACACTGATGGTTACGAGGGGAGGCGGGTGGGGGATGGGTGCAATCGGGGATGGGAATTAAGGCAGGCGCTCGTCATGATGAGTACCAGGTGATGTGTGAACGTGTCGAATCACTATACTGCACACCTGAAACTAATATTACACTGTATGTTAACTAGTTGGAATTTAAATAAACCTAAAAAGAGAGACACGCCTGGGTGGCTCAGTTGGTTAAATGTCTGACTCTTGGTTCCCACTCAGGTCGTGATCTCACGGTTCGCGGGTTTGAGCTCCTGCACTGTTAGTGGAGGGCCTGCCTGGGATTCTGTCTCCTCTCTCTGCCCTCCCCCTGCTCTCTCTCTCTCTCTCTCTCTCTCTCTCTCTTTCAAAATAAATAAATAAATGTAAAGAAAACCTAAAAAAAATAATAGCACAGAAAATTCAACAATAATAGTTGAAAAAACCTAGTACATCATGATTAAGTTGTCTTTATCTTATGAACGCAAGGTTGACTAATTATTAGGGAATTATTTAACATAATTTATGACATTAACAGTTTTAAGGGAAAAACATGATCATTTCATTAGATGAAACTATTCAATATTCTATTCATTATAAAAATTTCATACAAGTCAGGAATTGCAAGGACTGTCATTAACTTGATAAAGAAAAACATCTATCTAGGTATCTATATAGGTATAGTTGCTATCTATATCTATAGATACCTAGATAGATATAGATCCTAGATAGATATAGATGCTATCATCAAGAATAATGAAATATTAAAAGTATTAACTTTAAGATCAGAAAATGATCAATGATGCTAATTCTTGTCAACATTGTGGTTAGGGTCTAGCCAGGGTTGTAATACAAGAAAAATGAATAAAAGGCATAAAGATTGAAAGGAAGCAATAAAACTAATTCTATGAATAAGTGATAGGATCATCTATGAAGAAAACCCAGAGAAATCTACTAATAAATTATTAGAATTAAATATCTAACAATTTTGTTCAATATATAAAAACACAAAAAGCCAATTGTATTTGTATATATCATTAACAATTAGTTAAAAATGTAATTAAAAAATACTATTTAGCCATAGTAAAAAAAGATAAAGTACCTTGGAAGCAATCAACCAAATAATTTCTTATAGAGAACATTATAAACTAAATGGTGATGTTGGGATGAGCACTGGGTGTTGTAAGGAAACCAATTTGACGATGAATTTCATTAAAAAATTTAAAAAATAAAAGAAATTAATTAAAACAATAAACTAAATGGTGAGATTTTAAAGAAAATCTACACAAATGCAGAGATATCCCATGTTCTTGGATAAAAAGACTCAATATTTTAAAAACTCAATTCTTCCCTGGGGCACCTGGGTGGCTCAGTCGGTTAAGTGGTTGACTTCAGCTCAGGTCATGGATCTCACAGTTTGGGAGTTCAAGCCCCATGTCGGGCTCTGTGCTGACAGCCTGGAGCCTGGATCCTGTTCAGATTCTGTGTCTCCCTGTCTCTCTGCCCCTCCCCTGCTCACACTCTGTCTCTCTCTCAAAAATAAATAAAACACTAAAAAAGAAAAAGAAAAACTCAATTCTCCCAAAATTATTATGAGCAATTTCAATGCAAACCCCAAGAGAAATTTTTTTATAGTATTGAAAAGCTGAGTTTAAAATGTATGTAGAAGAGAAAAGGTCTAGGGATAGCCAAGACTTTCCTGAAGAAGATGAAGAGAAAGACTTGCTCTGTGAGATACTGTAAAATAAAGTTATAAAAATTAAGAGCGTTATGGTGTTGTTTAGACAGACCGAATACAGAGCCCAGAAACCAAGCCACCCCTATGTGGAAAGTTGATTCATGGCAGATCTGGCAATTCAGATCATTGAAGAAATGGCACCAGGACACTGGATATCCATATGCCAAAAAAAAAAAAAAAAAAAAAAAAGATCCTTTCCTCACACCATATCAGATCTGATGCATGATACTAACACATAGCAGACGACGCATATAAGAAGACAATAAAGGAGAATATTTTTATGACTTTGAGTAGAAAGGTAAAGGAAAAGTTGATAAATTTCACACCATGAAAATTAAGATTTTCGAAACAAACCAAAAGACCGTAAATAGATGGCAAAGACAAGTCACGGAGTTGGGATGTCTACAACGTGTAAAACCAAGCAAGGGTTGTCCAGAGCATATCACGAATGTCTGAGAACCGAGAAGAAAAAGTAAGCAACTCAGGGTGCCTGGGTGGGTCAGTCAGTTGAGCCACCGACTCTTGATTTCGGCTCAGGTCATGATCTCATGATCGTGGGATCAAGCCCTGCGTTGGGCTCCGAGCTGGGTGTGGAGCCTGCTTGGGATTCTTTCTGTCTCTCTCCATCTGCCCCTCCCCTGCATGCTCTCTCTCACTCTCTCTCTCAAAAAAAAAAAAAAAGTAGGGGTGCCTGGGTGGCTCCCTCCGTTAAGCATCCAACTTCGGCTCAGGTCATGATCTTGCGGTTTGTGGGTTCCAGCCCTGCGTCCGGCTCTGTGCCCATGGCTCACAACCTGGAGCCTTCTTCGGATTCTGCATCTCCCTCTCCCTGCCCCTCCCCCACTCACATTCTGTCTCTTTCTCTCTCTCTCAAGAATAAAATAAAACATTCAAAAAAATTAAAAAAAACCTAAACAACCTGATAGAAAAATGGTCGAAAAATATGCAAGCATTTCACAGAAGTAGAAACCCAGATGGCCTGTAAACACATGAAAAAAACGATCAACTTCATTCATCAGAAATCAGAGAGATAAAAAGTGAAGCCTCAGGAGATATGGCTGTATGCTCACCATTTGGACAAAATCTAAGAAGTGGGGCAAAACCAAGGGTTGGCAGAGACTGTAACGTGGTTCAATCACTCTGGAGGGCGTTTCGGCATTCCCTCCAAAAGCTGCAGGTGCAAATCCTCTGTGACCCAGCCGTTTTTCCTCTCCTGGGGATGCACCGCGGGAAAACGCTTGCCCCTCTGCTCCAGGAGACGCGAAGAGAATGTTCACAGCAGGATTGATCCTGACACCCTGAACGGAAGCTACCCAAAATGTCCGGGGACGTGCAATGAACCAACAGTGTGGACTATTCCACCACGGAATGCATACGTACAGCGGTGTCACTGACTCAACTGCAGCCACGTGCGACAACACGAATGAGTTCCCGAGTTAGGAAAAGGACCAAGCTGCGGAAGGATACCACATGCTTCCGTTTATATGAAGTTAAAAACAGGCCAGACCATCATGGGTAGTAGACCGTAGAAGAAAAGCGAGGGAGGGGCGCCCGGGTAGCTCAGTTGGTTGAGCATCTGACTCTTGATTTCGGCTCAGGTGATGATCCCAGGGTCATGGGATTGAACCCCATGTCAGGCTCCATGCTGAGTGTGGAGCCTGTTTAAGATTCTCCCTCCCTCCCTCTCTCTTTCTCTCTCTCCCTCCGCCCCTCTCCCCAGCTCACCTGCTCTCTCTTTACATATAAAAAGGAAAGAAAAGAAAAAAAAGAGAAGAGAAGAGAAACGTAAGGATTAACTTGAAGGTCAGGAAAGCAATAACTTCTGGGGAGAACAATACTCTATTTTCTTGATCCGAGCCGTGAGTATGTGGGAGAGCGTTTTATTATTGTGCCTTAACAGTTACGTATACTCCTTTTTATAATACAGTCACAATTTTAAACATAGAAAAATAATGAATACACACCCAGGATCATCCTCATTTCTTTCAGGGGACAAAAATTAAAAGGGAAGAATGCAGAGGGGAGTCCCCACCGGGGCTACATCTAGGGAGTGGGGAAGGGAGAAAACAAGATTGAGGTTTAAATATTAGTGATGCCCCATCGCAGGAGGAGCATGGAATCCAAGGGTTGAACCCAGATTGAGCCTTCCGCCCTCCATGGATAACAAAGAGAGGTGGCATGAAAAACCGAAGCAGCTCGTTGTGATTCTGGAAGGTTCCCCAGCCGAGAAGGTGGGAGCTGACACAGTTCCCGTAGCACAGAGGGCAGCAGGTCACCGGGGGTGGGGGGCGGTCACCAAACCCACCGCCTGAGGTCCAGAAGCGGTGCTTTCTTTGTAAGAGTTTAGACCAAACGACAAATAGTATCCACCCTGTAAGGTGCTAACTTCAGAGGTAGGGACCGGAAGCCCCCCCCCTTTGGACAGGATGGACTCCAAGATGTAAGCTGCACCCCAAGGGTTGCCAGCGCCAAAGACCACAGGGGGCAGACAGGTGGCGACAAAGATAATGTGAGCGGAGTGTAAGAAATGTACAACACATGTTGGTTTCGCGCTAACCCTTGGAACGCGCCTTTTCTCCCATGAAGAAAATTGCCTCTGATTTTCTTTTTTCTTTTTTCTTTAAAGAGGCAGCCTTCTCTGCCCAGTGCACCCTAATGCGGGATCAAAGCCGAGAGGGGGTCCCGAAGTCAGAGGTGCGGCAGGAAGTGGTGTGGCCTGGGTCCGTCCCAAAGGGACAGCTTTCACGAGGCTCCAGCCAATTTTGTCGTCCTAAAAGGTGGGCCTGGGGAGAACTGACAGGGCGTGGCGACAGTCTGGGTGTGGGATGTGGGGTTGGAGTGGGGTGGGAGGTGATCAGAAAAGTTGAGTTTCAGGCTCGAAGGACTCTGTGCAGCGATGTCGCTCGCCGGGCGGGGAGGCAGGGGAGAGGTTTGGGACGGGCTGCGTCTGTGATCAGCTGTGGGCGTCCTGCAGGCGGTTGCTGGCGCGTCCGGTTCAGCCGGCCGCCCAGCTCTCCCTGAATCACGGTGGGACTTCAGAAATGGGGGCAAGGACCCAGTGCGGTGTCTGAGTCCTGGCTCTGCTCCTACCTCACACTGGACATGTGACCTCGGACAAGTCACGTCAGCCTTTTGCAATCTCCTCATCACCCTGGAGGCAGCGACACCTGTCAGGCTTCTACTTCCTTCACAAAATGAAAAGTCTGTGTGGTCTCCACGCCTGGGAGAAGCACGCGACGTCCGGAGCCCAGGCTGCCTCTCTGGGGTCGCGCACAGACAGACCCCGTGAAAACTTCAGACGACGTGAGCACCCCTCCCAGGAGTTCCCTTATGGGCTTTTGCAGCTCATCTTAGGGGGAGCCGGGGACCAGAGGGTCAGACCCTGTTGTGCTGTCCCAGAGTCTGGGACCTGTCCTTCTGGACCTGACCCTCCGGCCCTCAGACAGCAAAGAATGATCTGACCCAAATTGTCAATTTCGAGGTTGAGAAATGCCCCTTACAGGACATCGCTGCTGGGGAGTCCCCGGCGGCCTCCAATGCTAATGCCCCCCAACACCCAAGGGCCACAGGAATGAGTGTGTGGAGGTGGGGGACAGTGGTGTCCAGCTCCATTGTTACTTGGGTAGGCACCCACTGTTGCCGGATTTTTTTGCCTGGAAATCTGAATTTGGGTATGAGATCTGATTTTTAAAAATGCTGGCAACAAGTTATAATTTTTTGAAAAACTCTATAGATGGAACAAAACCGTAGACGTCCCCCTCTGTGCCTGGCCTTGCCACCACCTGGGACTCCCTTCCAGCTGGCCTCCCTGTCCCTTCGGAGCACAGGGAGGCCCCCCCCGCCATGGCCGCGATGCTGCTGCCCCCCTGTGGCCACGGTGGGGAGGTGCCAGCTGTCATGGGGATGAAGGCGCCTGGGACTTTCTGCAAGGACCCTGGCCCAGGGTCCAGGCGGCTCCCCTGGTGGGTGGGCGCTGACATAGCCCTAGACCAGCTCTGATTCCAGAGCTGCCCCGCTTGAATCCAGCAAAGCGTGACTCTGGGAATGTCCCTCCTCTCTGGGCTGAAAAAGGCGGGTAGAAGCAGGACTTCCGTGAAGGTTAAGTGGGTGTCCAAGTGCCAAGCACCGTGCAGGTGATTGGTGTGTGTGCCGTCCGTCCGGTCTTCGTTCCGCATTTGGGGAGGACGCGCTCACCGGCGGGGTTGACTCGCTGTGCGCCAACGATGCCCAGGCGCCCTGCCCTCTGTGCAGAGGGCCATTTCAACTGAACCGTCCGCCACCTGGGAGGCAGGTGCCACCATCATCTCCACCTCACCGGAGACGAGACGGGACACTAGCAGACAAGTTAGGTGACCTGCCCCGCGGCTGCTGCCGGATGCCAGCTGGCCCCCTTCTTGCACCCTGTTTATGGAGGAGTGCATAATTTAGCCACTGGAGGGCTTTGGATGCCCGCTCAGGGAGGGTCTGCAGATACATGGAGGGGCCAGAACACAGAGAGGGAGCGGACTTGGCCCGCGGGTCTGGCCTACTGAGCCCTCCTGGTGGCCTGGGGCTGCATCACTGTGCTGCCCTGTGGACAGGGAGTCTGATTTGCCTTTGCAATCTGAATCGCCTTGGCTCTGGTCTCTCGAAGGTGGGTCGCCTTGGGGAAACTGAGGACGCCCAGCACTGCTAAGGGGTCAGTGCATCTCTGCGTGTGCTGATGAAGGGAGGTGGGTGAAGAGGGCATACTACTCAGATCGACCTAGCTCTTGATAACATCCGCTCTGACCTCTCGCTAGACGGGAAGGGAAACTGAGGCGGGGGAGGAGATGGCGATTCGCAGGTGGCTCGGGGACCGACACATCTTAGTGCAAGATCCTTTTCCCTCATGAAGGATGCTGGGCTCATTCGATGAAAACGGGATGGGGGTGGGAGAGCAGAAGGTGGTCTCTGTTGGACAGAATTCGAGGGCTCCACGTTCTGTCCGCTCATCCCTTTCGATGGGACAGGAGGAGCACATTTCCCGCAGGAGGTTGGGTCTAACTCCTAGCAACCGCAGAAACCCACTGAAACCGGCCTTTGGAGAAACAGTTGTTCCCTGGGGCCTTTCAGCGAAGGAGTTGGGGGCTGTTTCTGCAGCCCAGCAATGGGTCTGGCGGGGATCCCGAACCCTCCTGTTTCCAGGGGCCTGGCTCGCCCGGATGACTGCCTGAGCGCCTCCACCTTCCTGGGCTTCGCCTGTAGAACAGCAATCACATCCTCCCTGGCAGAACTGCCTGGGGGTTCGATGGAAACAATGTGCGCTCTCCCCTTCCCCGCTGTGCACGATTACCTTTGTAATTAAACGGGTTCGTGTGCAACAGGTTGTTTAATCTCGGTTTCCTGCCTTCAGGGCCCACAGGGAAGGTGGCCGTCTTGTTGGTCACCATGGCATCAGTGCCTAGCATGGAAGCTGGCGCTGGGCGCACATCTGGGGAGTTAGTGGCTGACACACCCAAAGAGCGACACACTCCTGACATGTAAAAACATCACCTCTGTGAAAGGCGTGTGAAATAGCTGTTGGGAGAAACTTCTGGGGAAGAGAATGCTGCGATCCCTCCCCCTCCCCGCTTCCCCCCCCCACCCCCCTCCCGCCGGAGCTCAGGGCACACCCGCCTGGGGCTGCAGTCCCCAGCACAGCCTCAGTATCAAAGGACCACAGGGGAGAGTGGCATCAGATGCACATCTCACCTGCGCCCAGCAGGTGGCGCCCGTCCCTGCCCGCAGCCCAGTGGGCGCCCGGCTGCAGCGTGGGTTGCGGCTGGGGGGCATCCGATCCCAATGTATCAGGGGTAGCTCCAGGTGGAGGGGACCTTTACGCAGTGCCCAGCCTGGGGCTTGTCTGGGGAAGGTGCTCAAATATTGTGACCCCAATGATGGAATGAGGCTAGAGAAGTCAGAAAGGAAGGCTCTGGTCGTGGGAAGGAGGGAGGCCCCCTGGGTGTCATGTTTCATTGGTTAGAAATGAATAGATGCCTACATCTATAAAATCGTTTTTGAATACGTAATGAGTGCCCAAGGAAGGAGGGAGGGAGAGAAAAAAGAAGGGAGAAGGGAGGGAAGAAACCCAAGCAGTACAAAAGGGCATAAAGTAAAAACTCAATCTCTCTCTTTCCCCCTCCCCCCGCCCTCCTACCCTAGCTCCCCACCCAGAGACCCCTTGTGGTTCTGGCTTCTTGAACATTCTTCCAGGAGCATCTTTCTGCCCAGATCTGTGTGTTTGTGTGCTGTATGTGTGTGTGTGTGCCGCGGGGGGGGGGGGGGGGGTGCACAGAGCCACAACTGTGGGGGAAGAAATGGCCTCATCTCAAAAAACCCCTTAGCCAGAAAGATTTGGGTCCGACTCGAGAAAGACCTTCTTGGCAGCTTGTGGGGGTGGGGAAGAGGGTAGAAAGCAGACCCCAAGTGGGTGCTTCAGAGCCTGACTCCCCAAGCTTGGGGACAGCACTTTGTGGTTTGCAAACCTACCCCCCCCCCCGCATTTTTTTAAATTTATGCTCAATATTGGGTTTAAGGATCCCAACAGCTCGTTTGGACCATACTGCAGTTTCCTCCTTTTAAAAATGGGGACCAGGGCGAGAAGGGCAAAGGGACCGCCCGTGCCACATAGCTGGTGACAGAGGACCTGGATTGCAGCGCTGGGTGTCCTGACTGCCTCTCCCTCCCCATGATTTTCCAGCTACCAGGTGGAACTCTGACCTCTGGGACAGCGGCCCGGCGATGGGTGGGCAGGTGGGCACCACAGCGGCTGACCACACCCAGGCCCTTCCAATGCGGGGGTTCCTAAAGCCACTTAGAGACCAACCTTCAAAATATTTTCCTGTTCTCCCTCCTCCTCCGTCTCCCTCCTCCCTCTTCCCTGCCTTGTCAGGAATCTGTAAGAAGAGTGGAGAGCAGATGATAATTGCCCCCCGCGGAACTCACCTGCCATGAAAGGGTGTTAAATAACACGTAATTTACATGTCTTCCCTGTAGGAAATTATAGAATCAGAGCTTTCAAATTAGCAATAGATTTTTCTAATTGAATCTATTTCCCGTACGGCAGGTGAAGTGAGAAATGATCAGGTAGTTCAGTTTCCCCTGTAAATGGACCACCAGACAATTGAAGGAATTAAATGCTTATTAAAAGTGCAGGTAAAATTGATATTATATTTCTGGGAAATGTGTCTGCAGAACGATATTGCAGGTGCATTTGTGTCCATATGATCAGTTCGTGACAAGACAAAGGGTGTCTGTGCTCACGGAGGAAAGGGGACGGATCTGGGAGAAAGAAAGGGAACTGGCTGGTTGTCCCTGGGCTCACTCCCCTTCCTCTGACCAATTCTTAGCACACGGCCCGGCTCTGGGATCTGGGCCTTGCTCTGGCGTGTCTTTCGGAGTTTGTGTTTTCATCCACAAATAACCGCCGATGGTTACGCTGAGTGTCAGGAGATGTGCTTATTGTCTGTTGCTGCATAATTATCACCACGACATTGGCGGCTTCGAACAACACGCATTTATGATCTCATGGTTTCCACGGGTCAGGAGGTTGAGTATGGCTTGACCGGGTCCTCCCAGCTTCTGGGGCTGCCCAGGTCACAATCGAGGCGTTGGCCCAGCGTCTACAGTGTCACCTCAAGGCTCAACCAGGGAAGGATATACTCCCAGACACTCATGGTTGTTGGTTGGGCTTCCGTTCCTTGCTGGCTGTTGACTCCTTGCCATGTGGGCACCTCCCAAGATGGCAGCCGAAACACGGCAGCACGCTTCTCAAGGCCAGCGAGAGAGGGACCCTGCTAGCAAGACCGAAGTCACCATCTTGTGGAGCCTCATCGCAGAAGTGACATCTCACCCCCTTTCCCATAGTGTTTGGGTCCCATTCAAGTCACAGAATCTGCCCACACTCAAGGGGATCAGCGGTGGCCCTCGTAGAAGCTGTCCACAGCAACACTCCACCCTGGGGCAGAGGTTTGGGCACAGAGGACAAGCACCTCAGCTGGCCATGGGTCCTTGCCTGTGGGATGACCCCAACCCGCATTCTTTTTTAAATTAAAAAAAAATTTTTTTTTTCAACATTTATTTATTTTTGGGACAGAGAGAGACAGAGCATGAACGGGGGAGGGGCAGAGAGAGAGGGAGACACAGAATCGGAAACAGGCTCCAGGCTCTGAGCCATCAGCCCAGAGCCTGACGCGGGGCTCGAACTCACGGACCGCGAGATCGTGACCTGGCTGAAGTCGGACGCTTAACCGACTGCGCCACCCAGGCGCCCCAAATTAAAAAAAATTTTTAATGTTTATTTATTTTTGAGAGAGCGCATGCAGGTGAGGGGCAGACAGAGAGGGAGACACAGAACCCGAAGCAGGCTCCAGGTTCCAAGCTGTCAGCCCAGAGCTCGACCTGGGGCTCGAACTCACAGAGCATGAGATCATGACCTGAGTTGAAGTTGGACACTTAACTGACTGAGCCACCCAGGCGCTCCCAGTTTTTTAAAGTTAATTTATTTATTTTGAGAGAGAGAGAGAGAGACAGAGACAGAGACAGAATGAGCAGGGAGGGGCAGAGAGAGAGAGAATCCTAAGCAGGCCCCACACTGTCAGCACACAGCCTGATGCAGGGCTCAAACTCATGAATGGTGAGATCATGGCCTGAGCCAAAATCAAGAGTTGGATGCTTAACTGACTGAGCCACCCAGGTGCCCCCGATCTCTAAAACGATTTAACACCAGGAGTCGACACAACCCTCCAGTGTTTTACCCGGCACAGGAAAAAAAAAAAAAAAAATCTCACTGGGGGAATCCCCAACCCCAAACGAGACTCCCACACCGTATTCATTTAGGGGTTGAAGGAAGAATCAGACCTTTCCAACCCAATTTCGAACTTGCAACAGCAGTCCTGCAAACATTGGCCTTGGCGGAAAAGAATTGCCACCAGAGGAAGCCCGTGTGGCAGAAGCCGGAATGGTCGAGGGCGGCGTGGTTCAAGAAACCGTTTGAAAGACGGAGCCCTCAGTGAAAATGCCGCAGGGGGAGATATTGATCCCTTGGGGAAAAAAGCCCAGTAAAATGAAAATGAAAACAAAAATCACAAAGTGGAAACAGGCTAACCACACGGGATAAGCCCAACCAGGAAACGAAATTAACGTCGTTAGGAGCTTCAGTGTGGAAAACCATAGTCTTGAAAATGATATGACGTCGATGAAACTCTGAAAGTGTGTGTCTTCATAAACCAGGGGCTCAGAAGGCTGGGCCAGACGTCCTGCTGTCTCTCCTGGCTCACACTGTGTCCCCACCAGGCCTCGTGCTGATCCCCAGCGCAAGGGGCTCACAGACATGTGTGTGAGCTGTTTCTTCCATCCCACAGCGGCACCGACCCGGGCACTGTCTGCCTTCCCAGGTAGAGGGACCTGACGGCAAAGAGAGGTGTGCCCTCCTCAGGGGCCCTCTGGTATGGGGACAGGGGTGTGGTACTCAGCGCTGGAGCAGTAACCAGGCGGCGCCCCAGGCAGATTCAGGTGCAGAGGCTAGATGGACCTATCGCGGGGCTCCCCCTTGAGGACGAACCTCGGCCCACCTGGTCCTGAGCTTAGGAGCCCAGAGCAGAAAGCATGCTGCTTCTCCGGGCCCAGGGGACAGTGGGGAGGGGGCCCTGCCAAGCTCTGGGTTCCTGGGGTCAGCCCTGGGATGGGCATCCTGGGGGGGTTTGTCAGGGAGCCTGGGTGATTGGATGGTAAGGAGTGAAGGAAGTCTAGGACTATTTAGTGAGCAGTTACTGTGTGCGTGGCACCGACATCTGTTATCTCATACAGACTCGTAACAACCCGTGGGGAAGGCATGGCTATTTGTCCCTTTGACACAGGCTCGGGGTAAGGACGTCTCTGGTCTAAGGCTGCACGTTAGGCAGGTTTCAGGCCCACGTCTGTCTGTCTTCTGTGTCTCCAAAGTCCCCCTTAGGCACGTGGCCTCCTGGTCCAATCTTCCCTTGGGATCTTTTCTTGTGGATTAATCCCCCTCACCCCACACCCCCCAATTTTCCCTCTGATGAAAAGCACCCTTGTCTTTCCCCTGGAAACTCTCCTTCTCCGGAACGGCTTCGCTCCCCTCTGCCCCTTTGTCCTAGACCCCAGCCTCCGGGCTTTCCCAACCTGGGCCTGGCCGACCCCCACCCCCCCCGCTCCCCTCCTGGGCCCCATCTCAGGAGGCCCCGGTGAGGTCATCCTTGCACAATAGAGCCAGGGTCTGCTTTCTGCTGAAGAGGGAGACTCGGGGTGGGGGAGACAGGCAGGAGGCTGCAATTACAGGGTCCACAATGGGGAGCTGTCAAGGGGGCCCCTGCCAATTAGAGCTGCTGCAGGGAGCCGGGGGAGGGCGAGGGCGCAGGGGGGCAGGCAGGCCTCGAGGATCAGGTCAGGTAGGCTCCAGCCCTCATTGTCCGATCGGGCATTCATTCATCCACACACACACACACACACACACACACACACACACGCACACACGCACATTCATTCATGCTGTTAATATTGTCTGGGCACCTGCTATGTGTTATGCACTGTGCTATAAACAACAGGGACACAGCAGTGACCCGGCAGATAAGGCTGGGCTCCACTGGAGCAAACCCTGGGGTAGACAAGACAAGCAGCAAACAGATAAATGTGCGTCACATTCACGAGTCAAGTGCCACGATGGAAATAAGATGGCACGAAACCACAGAAAGCAGCAGGGTGGGTGGGTGGGTGGGGGGGGGGCAATATTGTCGATGTGGTCAGGGCAGGCTTCTTGGAGGAGGTGACATTTGAGCCGAGACCTGGAAAGCAAGACATGGTCAGCCATGCCACAACCAGAGGAGGAATGTTCCAGGCAGAGGACACCATAAGTACCTGAGTCGGGAGCATGCCTGGTTGGGCGGGGATCAGAAACATGGCCTATGCAGTAGAAGGGCGGTGGGTGAGGGAGAAGGGAGACTGTGCGGAGCCATAGGATTTTGGAGCTGGCTCCCCAGAGCCATTGCATGCAGCCGTTCCCAGCTCAGTGTGCAGGCCGTGAGCTTGAAATGGACCATAGTGGGAGGGTTTACACCATGGAAATCAGCAAATGCTGCAAATCAGGGCTTTTCCCCCCCGGGGGACCCACTGTTAAAGGTTCACCAGCACAGGATCTTGTCCCTGTGTATTGAATCTGATAACCACCCCGGGTGGCCAGGAGGCTTCTCCCCTTTGTGCATAAAGACTGAGGCCCAGGGGCGCCTGAGTGGCTCAGTCGGTTGAGCGTCCGACTTCGGCTCAGGTCATGATCTCCTGGTCTGTGAGTTCGAGCCCCGCGTCAGGCTGTGCCGACAGCTCGGAGCCTGGAGCCCGCCTCGGATTCTGTGTCTCCCTCCCTCTCTGCCCCTCCCCATTCACATTCTCTCTCTCTCTCTCTCTCTCTCAAAAATAAATAAACATTAACAAAAAAAGATTGACATTAATTTAGCTCCTGCTGTTTGCAGACACGCCCCAGACCCCTTCATACACCTTTTCTCGTTTAATCCTTGCAAAGAGGTCTAGCAAGGTTAAATGGCGTGACCAAGGTCACCCAGCTCTTACATGGTGGAAACATGTCTACCTGACCCCTCGCCTGGGTTCTTCCCGCTTTGCCAGGCCTCTGTCCCTCATGCCCACCCATCTCTGCAGCCCCTGTATACACCGCCCCATGACTATAGCACTCTACAAAGCATCTTCCCAGGAGGGCTCAGGGGGCAGATGACAGCAAGCATGGCACGTTTCAGCTGAGCACTTACTATGTGCTGTGTACCTGCCACGGGCCTGATGTCACCAGCCCTGTTTGCCAAAAGAGGCTCACGGCGGTTCGTCAGGACCCTGGGTTTCCCGTGGATGCTGTGACTCTTAGGGGGCGGGGTAGCAGTGGCTCCCAGACTGTGGGCTTCTGCCAGCGGGCTGCCTCCTCGTTTCTGCTTATTCTGATATATCATCCTTCCAGGTCCTGGGGCTCAAGACATTCAAGGGGACGTGAGACAGGCCTAAAGGGAATTCTGGGCACGAGACCCTGGCAGGGGCCCCTGAGAGAGGACAGAAATTCCTCAAGGCTTCTTCCCACCCCACCTGCTCTGTGTGAATGACAGAGGTGATTTTGGAGCGGACTGCATGTCACCAGCCTGGAAGGAAGGACCCGGAGGGGGCAGGGACCCATTGGAGCCGGGACCTTGGGGAGCTTGAAGGTCCCCGCCAGAGGGAGGGGACAGGTAGGCCAGTGTCCACGGCCCAGTGGGAGGGGTGGCTTCCCTAGCCCCACCTGAGATGCGGCCACAGGGCTGCTGGCTTCCTGGGGCGCACGGACACCGGGAATTCTTGGGGAGCCTCTCTGACAGGCACTTTGCACATCCCCATCCCCCTGCCCCCCACCGCCCAGTTTGATGTCAGCTGCCTGGAGGCTTTGTGGTGACCTCGCTTTTCTCTTCTCTTCTATGGGTCTGACAAAGGCCAGCTGGCAGGGCTTACGAGGGCAGAGATGACAAGTACACGTGTCATTGGCCCTCCTCCGGATCCACAGTGACACCTGCTGAACTCATGTGCCGTGCCAGGCGCTTTTTAAACACTTTACCTGCCCCGACTTATCGAATACCCGTGACGGCCCTACGAGTGGAGCTCACGACTAGCATCGTTCCATTTTACCGGTGAAGAAATGAGGCCCAGGGCAGTGCGGTGACTTGTGGAAGCTCGCCCAGCTGGTGAGAGGCAGGTCTGGGAGTCCAGCTCCTGGACCGGTGAGCTCCCGTCTTCTTCTTACGGCTTCTGTTTGTCCCCTGGGCAAGAGCCCAGCTCCTTTGCGTCACCCGCTGGCATGAGCACAGGCCTTGGCACGAGAGCATCTTGGTAAAGGGGTGAGGGATGGAAATGAGTCGCTGGGCACAGTGTTGACAGTGATTAGGGCGGGGGGGGGGGGTGGTGTGTGGCGGGTAGCACGGGAGACGGGGAGTTGGGGCTGCGGAGGCCGGGCAGGGTAGGGAGCAGGGAGCTGGCCCGCTCTGTGTTTCTGCTACCCTGCTCACCAGGGCCAGGCTGCTCAGCTGGGAGGAAGCCAGCTCACTGAGGCACAGCACACGGGCTGCTCCCCCAACCATGTGGGCGTAAAGCGCATCCCTCCACCCCTACACGGCACACCGCACACCGGGACAGCAAAAGGAGCTAATCAAGCTCTGGGGTGCGGGAGGCAGCGCGAACCCCCGGGGACCACGACAAACATGCCGCCAGGCACCTGGGCGTCTGCACCTCCCCGCCGCTGAATCCACAGTGCAATCTCTCCAAAGTCTCTGTTTGCAGTGCAAACACCTGGCTTCCTGTGTGAGGCTGCCTGGTCCTGCCTGCCCTCCCTCAGTGCCAGGCAAGAGTGGTGGGGGGTCCACTTGGCTTCCTCGGGCCTCCTGGGCCCCTGGGTGGCTGGTTGTTTTGAACGCGAGCTTCAAAGGGGCTGTCCGTGTGACACCGATGACCACTGTCAAAGAGACAGGCTCAGCCAGGACTCAGCTGGGACCATGTGACCAGCTTCATGTTCAGACAGGTGAGCCCAGAGGCCTCAAGGGATGGGTGTGATGCAGGCACACCAAGTGAGGGCCCAGCACAGGCAAAGGGACCGGGGCACCGGGGGGGGGGGGGGACATACTGGATCACATTCACAGGAAATACTGGGACTGTGCAGGTCCCACAGCACTGCCAGACTGAGTCCCCTGCTGCTCTAGCCCGTCAGCTACCTGAAGGCAGATCCTTTATCTTTACGACACTTCTATAATATCTATTTGGTTTTGGGAGAGAGAGAGAGAGAGAGAGAGAGAGAGAGAGAGAGAGAACAAGTGGGGGAGGGGCAGAGAGAGAGGGAGACACAGAATCCGAAGCAGGCTCCAGGCTCCGAGCGGTCAGCACAGAGCCCGACGCGGGGCTCGAACCCACAAACCGTGAGATCGTGACCTGAGCTGGAGTCAGACACTTAACCAACCGAGCCACCCAGGCACCCTCTTTATGTCCCTTCTGATTCCTGTTGGTCAACACCCAGCATGAACAGGGCCCCTCCCTCTCCGTGCCAGATAACCGTTCAAAGGTCAACCCACTTAACCCTTATACCAGCCCTGGGAGACAAGCATATAAACCCTATTTAACAAATGACGAAACTAAGGCTCTGACAGGTGGTCCAGGCTTGGCCAAGGGCATTCGGGTAACAAATGGCAGAGCCAGGAGCTGGTCTCCTGGCTGGTCTCAGGATGAGCCTGGTCTCATCAAGCTCCAAAGCTTGTGTTGGCTCCGGGAGGTCATGGCGCCTCTGGAGTTGGCCCCCATCTGAGAGCTCCTCTGGCCTCATGCCTCCTTCCTGAAGTCACTGGTGTGCATGGCAGCTTTTCCCTGGAGTCCAGACACTGGTGGCTGACCAGAGTGGAGGCGCTGGCTCACTCCTGGCTTCCCGGCGAGAGCTGGGAGACCTGTAGGATGGGGTTCTTT
Source organism: Leopardus geoffroyi (assembly GCF_018350155.1). Taxonomy (NCBI): domain Eukaryota; kingdom Metazoa; phylum Chordata; class Mammalia; order Carnivora; family Felidae; genus Leopardus; species Leopardus geoffroyi. The sequence goes on from NC_059341.1 coordinate 136,870,501, forward strand.
CCAGCCTCATCTGGTGAGTCTAGAGAGGGCACTGTGGCCAAGCAGAGGCCCTGTTCAGGCTCCCGGATGGTAGGGCTGAGGACTGGGGAGAGGAGGTCTAACCAGAGCTCTCCACCTCCCACTCCCATTTCATGGCCATGAACTTGACTCATAGCATCTCTTGGAGCATGGACGGGGTCAGGAGGAGCGCATGCTGGGTTGGGCACCAGGGTCTCTGGTCCTGGTCCCAGTTCTGCCTCTGACTGTGTGCCCTCAGATGGGCTGCTTCCATTTGTTTTCCCATCTGTAAAATGGGGACAACCTTGGCTTTGCTAGGAGGCCCTGGGAATGGAATGCTGCTATTTCCCAGCATGTTTCAGACACTGGCTCCTTCTAGCCAAAGAAATCTCTGCCCCTGATGGACGTCGTGGTCATTGTTCTCAACACAATGGAGAATTGCACCCAAATGTGAAGAATCGGGGGCACAGAGAAGGGTGGTCTGTTTGGGGGGAGCGTCTCTCTTCTCACTTCCACCATCCAGCCCCCTCGGGGACCCTCTCCTCAAGGTCTGCTGTGACCTTCTGGTTGTGAAGTCCAAGTTCTTCCACTGAGGCCCTCCAGGACTGGGTCTCGTCCCTCCCGTTCTCTTTCAGCTTCCTTGCCCACTCCTCCCATTCCTTCCCGCGAGCCTCTTTAGAATGCTGGGCTCTTCACACTCTGTCCTGACTTCCCTTCTTTTCTAAGCATCCCCCAGCTGATCTGGACCACTCTCCTGACCGTTCAGGCGACCTCTGCCCATGCCAGTCACCCCCCAATCCCTGATGGCAGCCCAGGCCCCCTCCTCCGTGGCCACCACCCTCTCGTCTTCTCTCCCTCAGGCTCAGGGTGTTTCAGACCGACCTCTCCAACCTCCCCCCGAGCTGGCTTCCCTCCCTCGCTCCATTCGCCCTCTCACCCAGAAAGCCCCCCATGCACTCTGGAACCCTGGCCACAGCGTCCTCTCCTCTTCCACCTGCCCCCACTGGCTTGGGTCACAGTATACTCTCCTATTCCTGTCGGCATCCACGCCCCCTCCTCCTGGATCACGTCCTGGCCCCTCATTACCAGCGTCAATGCTTAAAACAGGGACCTCCTCTTGTCTGTCCTGCCCCATGACCGGAAGTCCACCCCCTGCCGTCAGGGTCCCCTCCACTGCGGCCTTGCTCCACTTCCTCATCTGAAGCATATCTGGCTCCCTCCCATCTCAAGGCTTTTGGGTTGGTCCAAGAATGCTGGGACACACTACCGAGGGGCGTCTGGACCCGGGGAGGCCCGCCAACCTCCCACCGGTGAAATGAGAAGACACCTGCCCACGGCTGCCCCGCCCACAGATTCTCCTCTCTCTGATTGGCCAGGCTCACTCCGCGCTATGGGACCCCGCCCTCCCCACCACAGCTGATTGGTCCAGACTGGACGCCGGACCCAAGAGCGGCCCAATGGGATTCTTGTCCATGAGCATGAAGGTGGAACCCGCAGACCCGGGGCCTGGAGTGGGCGGGCGGCTGGGCGCTGGCGGTGTGGGGGCCGGGGCCTCAGGGTTGCGTGGGTCTTGCCCTTCCACGTGCTTGTGTCTCGACCTTTTGTCAACTCACGGTCCCCCGCAGGTATCAGCCCTTTTCCTTACCCTCCTCAGACGTGGTTCCCGTTGCGGAAGCTCTTCTCCCTCGCTGCGGGGCCCTTGCCTCCAGCAGGCATCCCGTGTCCTGCAGGCCTGGTCTGTGCTTCTCCACGGCACCCCGAGGGGGCAGACGGAGGCCCCAGACAGGACGGGCCGCTGCCTTTGCCTCTCTGCAGGGGCCCTTCACCACTCACAGCTGTCTCACGGAAGGGAGGGCAGCAGCAGGACAGGCGAGGGCAGGCCGCGTCTGTCACCCCCCTTTCACCTGTCACCGGCCTGACCACGAAGAATCCATTTGGCAGAGGAGGAAGTGAAGTGTCAGAGAACCAGCAGGGATTTGAAGGAGCTGATCCTGGAGCCAGAGCCGGGCTCTCGTCCAAAGCTCACTGCCAAAGATGTGGGACAGAGTTTCCTAAGGTCGCGGGCCTCTCTGTGGGGTCAGGTGTCCCTGCCCAGCTCTCAGCTGCGCCTGGGGGCTCAGAGTCAGGATGGGGACAGAGGTCCAGCCTGTAGGAGCCAAGCCCAGCTGTCCTGAAAGGCCGGCCAGGTGCCCGCACACCTGGATGGTGGAGCCCTTAGTCATCAGATGCCCCTTGGGCTGACCACCCGCCAGGCGTCTGGGGTGGGTGCTACGAACGCTGAGGGGGCGCTTGTACCCGGATGAAAGGCAGGACCCTCTGAGGAAGTGCCCACCCTTGCTGAGCTCCGAGGCGCCCACGGCGGCGGGTCGAATGGAGAGCATCCAGCAGAGGGAACTGCCTTCCACAGATTGTCGCTCAGTGGGTTGACTTGACAAATTCAGACAATTTCAAAAGAGGCAGACCGATCGATCCCCAGCCTCAGTTTCCTGGTTTGTAAATGGGGAGGGCTGGATCCCCCCCCCGCGCTGACCCTCTCCCCCCTCCTGCCGCCACGGGCCTGGGGCCAGGTGCCCGCCCTGCCGGCCTGACGTCTGTGCCTGAGAACGCGTGGCGGGTGGCCGGAGGCGGGTCTGTGCCAAAGAAGCTGCTGGCGTTCCCGCCGGCTGCCTCGGGGTGATGAAAGGAGCTGACGGCTTGGCAGTGGCTCCCGGGGAGGAGGCAGCAGCCAGGCTGGCGGCTAGGTGGTGGGGATGGTGGGAGGGGGCTCCCAGGGAGGAGAACAAAGAGCCGAGGGTGCCGGACCCCAGGGGCAAAGGAGGGGAGAGGGCGGGGTGGGCAGGATTCCGGGTCCCATTCGGAGGGGAGGCGTGACATGGGGGGCTGGGTGGGTGTGAGGTGCCAGGGTCTGCCTCGTGGCTGTGTGAGCCCAGACAGGCCTGTTAGCCTCTGTGAGACTCAGTTTCCCCACTGCACAATTGGACCAAAAATACCGGCATCACAACTCACCGCCCTACCCTCATGCTTACAAAAGAGTGTGGCACATAGTAGGCGCACAAGTCAGTGTTTTTGGAGCCAGTGAGTAAAATAGACTCGATGGAGGATGGGGTTACTGATCTGTTTCTGCACGATGCCGGGTGCAGGCTAGTTCTGAACAAGCGACAGTTTTGTTATTGCTACTGTGATTATTCGCCACGGGCAGAGGATTGAGCCAGAGTGGAGTCCCAGAGCCAACCAGAAGGAAGTTGGTCAGGGTGTCTGGAGAGTAGGGTGGAGGGTGGGGCACAGGGCGAGACTGGAGATGTCCCCAGGACCAGGACATACAGAGCTGAAGGCCATGGCTGGGAAGCTGGACTCTGTCCCGATCGCAGGGGGAGAGGCCTACATGGCTGGGGATGAGCTGGACCATCGTGGGCACCAGGAGGCTATTGGCAGCCATGCTCTGGCCTGAGGAGAGGGCAGGTGGGGCAGGGAAGGGGAGAGGGCACGTGTGGAGGCCCTTTTTTGGGAAACTTGGCTAAGAAGCGGGAAGAGGTGTGTCGTAGCTGGAGGGTGACGTGGGAGGGACAGAAGTCTTATTTCCTGAGTTGGGAGACATGAGCAGGTGTAAAGGCAGGTGGAGAGGAACCGATCTCCTGGGAATGCTCAAAGATGTGGCAAAGGACATATTGGCGTATTGGCTATACGGGTCCCAGAGGCTGTAGGGGTCCCAGAGGCTGGAGGGGAAGTCTGAGAGGGGGTTTCAGGAAGGGCTGCAGCTTTGGGTTTGTGGGGGGGGGGGTGGTTCAAGGCTCAATGGTGCAAAAAAAAAAAATGGCCATCTTCAAGGTTGGGGTGGTTAGAGGCCCCGGCGAGCTATGGGAAGGGGCAGGTCTGTGGGGAGAGAGGGTGTTGTGCACGGCTGGGGAGCTCTGCACAACCACCGTGAGTCCCTGGTCAGCTCCAGGCAGGGAAGAGACGGCCTCTGTTACACATGGCGGGGCACGATGAAGCCCCACAGGCAGCTAGGAGATCAGCCGGTCCAGCAGGTCCTCTGGCGGAGGCAAGTCGATGTTTCTAGGGCCAGTTCTTCACAGAGGCTGCCTTCAGCCCTGTGCAAGGAGTCTGAGGCTGCATCCCAGGGGACACAGGAGCACTGTAATCGATTAGCGATGTCTGCTCTGGGCACACAATGGAACGCGTAGGGCTCGAGCTGTTCCGGTGCTGCCCCTCTGGCCCAGGCCGCCGCAGAGAGCCAGAGGCCCGGGATGGAATGGGGCCGGAACTGGGTGTCACTGCAGCCCTCCCAGGGGTTCGAGGTGCGACCTTGGGCAAGTCCATTCCCTCAGCCCCAGCTTGTCATCTGTAACCTGGAAATAACAGTGCCATCTTTCCAGGTGGTTTGAGGACTAAAAGCATAATGCGTCTGGGTGTGCTACAGCGGCAGGGCGTGCGTGTGTGTGTGTGTGTGTGTGTGTGAGAGAGAGAGAGAGAGAACGGGAGTCAGGAAGGAGGCTCAATGAGTGATGTTCCATCAGGGGTGGCCTGGGGATGGTCCAGGCACACCCATCTTTCCCTTTCTCTCGGCTGCCTGCAGGGCATTGTCACCTGGAAGCACGTGGAGGTTGAGGTCAGGAAGGTCCGGGCAGTTGCAATGCCTTTTTTGGCAAGTCTCTCAAAGGCTCCCACCTCACTTTCCTCATCTGTAGAATGGGTGACTATCCTGATGAATTAGAGCAATAAGGTTTATCAGCAGCCCCTATGGCCTCAGGCATCGTCAGTCCCAGATGGGGAGATCACAAGTCTGTCTTCAGCCCCCGCCCGCCTCCCTTGACCCTCCTCTTCAGGGGCTGTTTATCCTTCCCTCTAAGCTGGAGACAGAGTATTCCCTCTCCTAGGTTTCTTTTGTAATCCGGACCTCAGTTTCCTATTTGTAGAGCTGGGGAGTTAAGATGAGGTTGGAACAGAAGGGCAATGAGAGCTCTCCCTACCCACCTTTGATGATTCTGACTCAACTCTTCTGTTAGAGAAGGGCTGGAAACATTCAGACTAGGGTGTGGATGACTGCTACAGTGCTGATTTGGAATGTCACACCTGGAGGCGAGAGAGAACCTGGAGAAGAGGACCAAGATGGGCAGGGGGTACGTGGCCAGGTTAGTTGAGGGACAGTTACTGAGGGATGGTGCTGTGAGTCTGGGGAGGAGCAGATTCGGGGAGTTGTGCTGGTGGGCCCAGGGCTCCTCACGGATTCCATGCAGCCCTGGGAGCTGGGTGGGGAGCAAGGCGGGGAAGGAGCTACGAGCTCAACATAAGGAAGAACTTCTGATAGGAAATGACCTCTGGGGAAGCAGGGCATGGTGGCCATCTGGGACATGCCAAGTAGAGGCATGATTCCCTGTGGGAGTGTGGGGGGGCTTCCTTTCCGAAGGAGGGGGCTGGGGGCCATCTGCTTGAGGAGGCTGGCTCGGCCTCCCCCAGCTCTGCTGTTCCCCCACCTACTGTCATGCCGCCCTGGGATTTTTGTCTTTCACCAAGGATAACAGCTCCCCAGTGCGGAGATTTCAGGCATCAACAGAAGTGGGGGTGCTTCCTGGGGTTCCTCTCATACCTCTGGCGCATTTAGTGTTTGCCGAGAGCCTGCTGGGTAGCAGGAAGGGAGCTGGGGCCTGGCAGTGAGTAGCCTGGGGACACCAGTATCAAGGAGGGGCTCGGGCAGGGGCCTCCTGGGTCTCCCGGGGACCGTCACCGATTTGTACTTCCTGAGAGTCACAGCCAGCACTCAGCAGCCCACTATCCTTATCCCATGTGATCAGCGCAACCTAACAAGGCGGGTGACTTTACCCTCGTCTTCCAAGTGAGGCGACAGGTCAAGCACCCTGCCCAGGCCCCCAGCCCAGGCCCAGGCCTGCCGGCTGCCCCCTTGGCTCTTGATCCCACCCGAGGTTCACAGGCTCAGGGCCTCGCTGCTTAGCGGCCACGGGCGGAGGGAGGCAGACTAGCACTGCTCTATTCCGGTGGGGGAGCCCAGGAGGGGTAGGTTGCCTGAGCAGGTGTATCCTGGGTGGGAGGGGCAGGATGCAGACATAGGGGCAGTGGGGAGACACTGAGGGTCTCCACGCAGGGCAGGGGCACCACGACCGCAGTGTGGGGAGCAGGAACCCCATGGAAGGACGTGAGGATGTGAGGGGCTGGATTTGGGGGGACAGGTGGACCGGGCTTGGGGTGCGGCGCAATGCAGGAGTGACGGACATGAGGTGGGGCACAGGGATGGCCAGCTTTCAGCTCTCATTGCCTTTGAAGGAGTTGCCCTCTCTGAATGGGTGCCTAGTGCCTTTGCCTCCCCAGGGCGCTCGTTCCAGGGTCTGGCCCACCCTGGGGGCCCTGCTGTCTGCTGGGTCCCGGTCAGGTGTCTGTGTGGGGACCCAGGCCTGTGTCCCAGGCATCTTATCTGAGCCTCCCACAGGCCTCCCAGTTGGAGCAGCAAGGGTCTGGGTTTGGGCTTCTATAGGCTGAGAGCCAAGACCCCCCCCCCCCATTCATTCCTTTCCTGGGTCCCAGGAGCAAGCCCAAATTTCCTCCCTTCTTCTCCGTATTTGGCTCTGGCCCCAACATTGACCCGGCCCTGGGGCCAGATAGTCTGACTCAAACCAGTACTCTTGCTACTAGCCGTGGCACCTGGGCCCTCTGTGAGGTCCTCGTGTGGATGGGGTCACCTGTGTCCCGGTGCCCACAAATCCAAGCTGGGTTTGGACAGAATTATTGGTGTAGGGCAGCTCTTAGGTGGCTGTCACAGACAGAGAAAGACACAGAGGATCCAGCAGATGCCGGAGCCACCCTGGGAGAATTCTAATGAGTTCCAGCAGCGCGAGCCAAGGACAGACAGCCCGATTTTCAGGTCCGGTCGACAGTTGACTTGATCCTCACCGGGACCGGGTCAGGCGGTACTCTTATTATTCAGATAGGACGCAGAGCTCAGGGATGTTGAGGAAATCACGAGTTCAGCTGGAGGGGACAGTAGCAGCCTGTGGAGCCCACTGGGTCCCGGTCCCTGCCCACCGCTTCACACTGAGCTGGCGGGGCCACGAAGACTGAAGGAGACATGTGTCAAGTGGCTGGGACGAGCTACTGTGACTGTATCTGCAAGTCACGGAGGCTTGGCCTTCCTACCTCTTCACCATCCCTCTGTCCCAAGGGATCTGACCAGGCTTGCCAGGCCTGCCCTTCCCTGGGGCTCTGCTCTGGACTCCGGAGGTGCTGGGACAGGTGCCACCCCTTCCCGGGTCCCTCCCTCCTCTAGCCCAGGCTCCCCTTTGACTCTTGCCTCCATGTCTTGGCTTATTCCATCCCTACCCCAGAATGTCCTCTTGTATTTGCCCTTGTCACGCGGCACTCCCCAAGCACCTCCTCTTTCTGCCCCTGGGAGGGGTGGGAAGTCCCTTGTGCTCCCTCAGCCTGTGTTCCCCTCTGCTCATCAGCGTGTGGCCCTTGTTGGTTTCCAGCCCCCACATTTGCTCAAGGGCAGGGCCGGGTCCAGTCTCTCCGCAGCTCTGGCTTTGCCTGGCCCCGAGGAGGCGGCTGTTATATCCGTGGAAATGTATTGAATATGGACCCCCTCCTGGTCTGCCCCACGTTGTACCCATTCTCTGGAAGAGGAAAACAGCTGTGAGTTGCGTGTGGTATCCCGGGGCTCACAGGGAGTGCAGGCAGTGCAGGGGCGGAGCTGGGGGGCAGGTGCAACTTCCCCTGTTTTTGCTTCTTTGATATCCAAGAGGCGGGAAGAAGTGATAGCCTGGGAGGGATCAGAGTAGACTTCGGGGCAAGGCTGGGCCTGGCCAGGACCCTGGACAGCTCAGCAGAGCCCAGGAGGCCCTGGCGTGCCGGGATGGTAACTGAGATGTGTGGGGGCCTTTACAGAGGTTGGAAGGGGCCTGCCTGGCACCTGAGGGGGGACAGAATGGTCGGAGGGGAGAGCAGGTGTCCTGAAGTCTGAAGATTGGCCTTGCAGCCCCAAGTGTAACAGATACTTGCTGGACGGGTCTTGAAACCTCTTGGGCCTCAGTTTCTTCATCTGTAAAATGGGCCTCATAGTCTTCCTTCACAGGGCAGGTTGCCCCCAGCTGAGGTCCCAGCCAGGCTGTTGTGAGAAATAAACCAGTTACCAGGCAACTGGAAAAGTTCCCTAAAAATGAAAAGGGGCTCACAGGCAGCGTGAGGGCTCACAGCCCAGGCCACCCACAGGGGGAAGCTTAGGAGGGGTGACCGGAGGGTTGGCGGGGGTGCCTGGCGGTGACACCCAGAGCTTCCCCCACCCTTCCTGCTCCAAGAGAGCGGTGAGCTGCAGCCTGCAGAGGGTGGCTGGCCCTGCCTGGGTGTGGCCTCTGTCCAGCTCCTGGGGACTCCAAACCTAGAGCAGCATCACCTGGGGCAGAGGCCATCATTCCTGAGGCATATCTTGGGCCAGTTTTCTAGTGACAAATGCCTCCCCCTCCCAGCTGGCCTCCCTGGAGCCGTCCCCTGTGGCATAATCAGCTAGCTAGCGTCCTGAAGTTCGCTTTTACAAGGCTCCTCCCATACCTGGCTGTCTGGGTGATGGCCCGAGTCATATGGGGGAGTGTCCTGGAATGAATGGGATGGGGGGGACTCATTTGGACAGAAGTCGGCTGGACCCTCAGTCAAGGGCAAGAAGAGGGGGCTCTTGGGGTCTTTCCGCATCTCCTTGCTTCATCTTTGGTCAAGGGTGGGAGTGAGAGACTACATTGTTTCCCCCCTCAAGTTGAGAAAGTTGAGGCTCAGGGAGACACGAGAATGTGCCAAGGTCTCAAGCCGGTTGGCAGAACTGGGTTAGAATCCATATCCCTAGACTTGGGATCTGGAACCCTGACAGCATTAGCAAACACCACTAGTGAGCGCCAGTTGTATACCAGGCTCTCCACGGGCACTGCCCCTCCCTCCCCGGGGTTGAGATTATTGGGGCAGCTTCACAACAGGAAAGGTCAGGAGGCTGGGTTTCTGAGTCACAGGCTGTGAGTGGCAGAGGCAGGATTCGAACCAACGGTCAGGGCCTGGCTCAGGAGTTGGGTCAGTCACTGGAGTCTGACCAGAGGTGGGCAGGGCCTCGGGTCCCTGACAGGGCATGGCTTTTCCACCCTGGGCCTGGAGGAAGGTCCTGGATGAGGCCGTGTCAGACAGCTGCTTTGAAATTGACCTCCCTCTGGGCTGTGTCAGGATTCGGACAGACCTGGGCTGGCAGGTGGAGACCTTGGAGGTCATAATGGGGCATAGGTGGGGGTGCAGAGCCAGGCTTTGTCCTCCCAACCCCAGAGAGCTTCTCCCCACCCCTCCAGCACATACTGATGTCTCCTCTCTGAACTGCCCCGGCCTCCCCTGCCAGGGTGACTGCTGGGGGCCTGACACAGCTCTGGCTGTTGTGGGAGCCCAGTGACCATTCGCCAAAAGATTCACCGTAGCTTGCACGTTGGCTGTGTGCCAGGCACCACGGAGGACCTAAGCAGGTCCTGAAACCCTAAGCTCCTTTGCCACTGGGGCATGAGAGGTCGTCTGTGGCATTGGCCTTGCCCATGATTCCAGCCCCTCCCACCCCCTGCCCTACATGCACCCGTCACGGTGCCCACACCCCTCCCTAAACGCCCCCCACTCTCCTTTCTTCACCATATTCCGACGGTTGTAGACAAGTTGGAGACCACAAAGCGTCCCATCAATAAAAGCAAAAAAAAAAAAAAAAAATCACCTATAATCTTATCCCCAGGGTCATCTTGCTGTGCCGTGCTCCCTATGTTCTCCCCCCACTGCCTTTCTTTTTTCACGACACAGACTCAGGTGCCTACTTTGTGTAGCCTACTTTGCTGGCCCGTGGGATGTGTGCAGAGAACGGACATCATTTTCCTGCCATGTCACGTGCTGGCAAGTGGTTGCTTGACATTCTCTGGACATACCATAATTTTTTAAACCGATTCCCTCTTGGTGGGCTTTTAGCTTGCTTCTGATGTGGGGCTATTACAAACAACTGCAGCCGCTGCCTCGGGATGCCTTCCCAGAAGGTGAATTCTTGGCCAGCGGATACCATAGCACGCTCTTTCGAGACTCTTGTGCGTTTGTACAGGCTGGTCCCTCCGCTGGGCGGTCTCTCTGTCATTTATCGCCATCCCGAAATCTTACTCCTCTGATGGGCGCCCATAGCCTTCTTCCCAAGTGTCCCTGGGCTGCCGCATCCGCTGCCCTTTTCCCTGTCCTCGGCTGTCCTTTTTGTCCCTGGTGTCATGAGCGTCTGTCGGCCTCCTGCCTCTCTGAAGCCAGACAGCCTGGCATCTTCTCCTTCTGTCCCCGACACATAGGAGGCTCGTGGGAAAGGCCTCCCAGATGAACAAGCCATCCCCTGGCTGGCTTAGCAGTGTGGGATTGTGTGGTGTTTCTATTAGTCTCCATGAACAAGTGCCACTGTGTTTATTAAATTTTTCCAAAAGCAGAATGTCTGCTGTGTTTGCTAGTTGGTTGCTCTTTTAGGAGTGGGTCTAGCCTGCCCGTCCTGTACTCCTCAATCCATCTTTCGGAGCCCGCTCTCCGGACACCCACTGAGCTACAGGCCCTGAGGGCGGCCGTGCTGGGGACCGAGGCGAAGCAAGAGGCCACCCGGACCAAGGCAGGTGTGGGTCAAGCTCCGAGCTCGGTGCCTGCGACTGGGTGGTGCAGGTAATGGCGGGCCCTTTAGGTGGGGCGCTCACGTTTGGCTCCAAAAGAAGTGCCGAGCGTCAGGCATACGGCAAGTGCTCAATAAATGCACGTCACAGGCAGGTTAAGAGATGGTGTCTGGGAGCTGACGGGCGGGCTGGGGGGGATTGGAGGTGGTGAGGAAGCCAGCTTTAGAGAATGAGCGTCACAGGAACTTCTCTGCTCTGCCCCCCAGGGACCAAGACTGACAGTTCTCCGCTATCCCGGACCATATGTCCTCCAGGGTCTCCTGAGGCCACTACCAAGCTGTGGCTCTGCCTTTGGCAGGCAGCAGGTGGAGTCTGTTGGGCTGTTGAGCCCAAGCCCTGTCTCTCAGGCAAGCACGACCGTTTCCTCATCGTCTCCCTGGGAGATGCTGTGCTGGAGAAGCCTGCGGCCCTAGGGCGAGAAAGATGCTCCCTGCCAGTTTGTGATGCCCCCTCATGCTCCACAGGGCTGGGCAGCGCGGCTGGAGGAGCTGGGAGGCTCCGTGTGCCAAGAGGAGTTGAAGTCAGCGGGTCTCACCCTTCCCATGCCCACTCACTCACTCAGGAGACACTGGCCTTGCCCTGGGCGCTGGTCACAAGGCACCATAGGGCATTTGGCCTCCTGTGGCTTGCTGAGCGTGGCACTCAAGGCCCCGCATGGCCTGCCTCAGGGCCTGCTCCCGTCCTTAGGGAGTCCTCGCCTTCTCCCGATCTTCCTTCACATCTCCTCCTGGGTATCTGCAGTTCCTGCCATCGGGAACCCCCATCGAGCCATCTCCCCTGCCCACCTTCTGTACTTTCTGCCAGGCCCAGTCCTCGTCTCGTGCCCTCTTCCGGGAAGCCAGCTCCCTCTCCCAGGGTGGGTATCTCTCCCTCCCCAGCCCACACTCAGTCCGGGCTGGTCTCTGGGCATGTCTGCCCCGTGGCTTTTCACTGGCCATGGCTGGATGGCAGGGCCGCATCGAGGTGCCCCCTGCATCCTCGGCCCCCCCCCCCCCCCGGCACAGCCTGGCACACACAGGTTTCCAGGATGACACAGGTGGCCAATGGATGTTGTGGCCACCTGAGCAGTGGAGGTGACCGTGGATCTGGGCCACTGAACAAACCTCCTCCTGGGCAGCAGGCCTGTGTGTTTATCTGGGGTTTCTTCCCCGAATTCCCAGGTGACTGCTCTCCCACTCCTCTCTTCCTGGCTGGGGAAGAGCCCGCCTTGGGGCTCTGACCTTCACTAGGCAGGCAGACTTGAGCTGGGCCTCTGCAAAGGTCAACGTGGCCCCAGGGGACAGAGCGGGTAATCATGGTGGCGGCACCTGCCTGGTGGCTCGAGGGCACTGGGGAACCCACTTCCCAGAACGGACCCTGGGAGGTGACCATGAGGCAGCTTCCTGCTCCCCAGGAAAAGCGTAGGGGCTGCTGGCACTGTACTCACCACCTGGAGGGTTTTACCCTCTGTCGGACCATCCTTCCCCCTTGCCTGGCTGGGATTGTATTTCTAGCCTGGCCTCTTCACTCTGCCCCAGAATCGCCCCAGCCCAGGGTGGGAGAATTCAGGTCTACAGACAAGGAAGAGGAGGCCCGGTGCCCACCTGTGGCCCCCTCGGCCAGTCTCTGCCCCCCTCGTTGGCCTCAGGGCCCCAGCCAGGCCTCCATCGTCTCCCTGAGCAGCCCCTCTCACTCCTCTGTCCGGGCTGCCGGAGCGATCTCTGCAAAGATAAACCTGACCAAGGCATGCCCCTGCTCAGAACCTTCTATGGCTCCCCACTGTCCCTGATAAAGTCCACCCCCTTAGGCAGGCATCCAAGGCTCTTCCTGCTCTGGCTCCTGTCTGTCCCCCTCCCCCACCTCATCTTCCCTTCTCCCCCCCACTTCCTCTTTCTCTAGACCCATCCAAGCTGCCATTCCAAACATGCCAAGGCCTTTGCATGCACTGTTCCCTCTGCCTGGAAGGCCTTTTCCCTACCTTCTCTCCTGGGCATACACTTTCTCAGCTGGGGTGTGTCCACCTCCAAGAAGCCACACCAGGTAGCCGGCCCCGCTTCTGCTCCGGCACTTGTGCGGGGAATTTTTCTGTGTTCCTGTCTGCCTCCCTACCAGCCTGGGCTGTCCCCAAGGGCAGGCCAGGCCTGAGGCGCCCACACTGTGTCCTCAGACTGAGTCTGAAGCCGTGGAGAATGCAGGAGTGGGAGCCACCTTGCCATGTGAGTGTGGTGGGGGAGGGACCCACGAACATTATCGAGGTGCCCTCCGCGGGCTTCTGAGGGGCCACACCCCCTTCTCACCTTGCTCCCAGTCTGGGAGGCCCAGGCCCGGCCCATGCCCTGGCTGCAGGCCTTGTGGACGCGGCCTTTCACCCGGGGCAGGGGGCTGGAGGTCGTCAGGGGCCCCTCAAGCTCCCCAGGGTGGGACCACGGCCTCTGGGGGTGCTGCTCTCCTCGACCAGGCAGGACTTTCTTCAGACCAGGGGCCTGGTTCTCTGTGGCCCTGACCTGCTTACCTGCCCCGCTCCGGGTCAGGCCTCCGCCGGCCACCCTCTGTACCCTGGGATTAGGGACCTGGGACCCCCGGGAGGAAGTGATGGGGGCGCAGGAGGCGCACCCGGGGCCTCTGCAGCCTCGGAGCTGGGGTCCGCGTCTCCCCGGAAGACTGGGGGGGGAGGCGGCGGGAAGGGGTCCGGAGCGGGGTGCCCTCGCGGCCCCGGGAGGGGGTCCGGGCCGGAGGCGGGGGCCGCAGCGCCCCGGAAGGAGCCGCGCACGCCCCGGCACGCGGTCCCCGCCGCGGCGGCCGCGGATCCGGAGGTGAGAGCGCCCCCGCCCCGCTCCCCGCCCACCCCGCGCGCGGCCCCGGCCCCGGGGGAGGAGGGGTGCGGGCCGGAGAGGGGCGCGGGGCGCGGCGGGGCGGCCGCCCGCTCTTTTCCGCAGCGCGGGCCCGCTCCGCCTCCCCGCGTCCGGCCGGCTCCCCGCTCCCTTCCCCGCGGCGGCGGGATGCGGGCTCCGGGCCCGGGCGGGGGCCGAGGGCCGAGGCCTGGGCGGCGCGGCAGGGGCCCCGGCGGGCGGCCGCGCGGGGCCGGGGACCCGGGGCGCGAGCGCGGCCCTCCCGGCGCCGGGGCGGGGGAGGCGGGCGGGCGGGAGCGAGCGAGGGAGGGAGGGCGGCGGCGGGAGGGGGAGCCGGGGAGGCTCGGAGCCGCGCGGCGGGCGAGGGAGGGGGCGGCGGGGAGCCCCCCGCCCCCCGAAGGAGGAGTCTGGCTCCCACTTGCTGCCTCGGACGCGCGGCGAGGCGGCCGCCGCCGGAGGAGCCCCCGCCCCTGCGCGCCTCCCTCCCCGGAGCCGGGCCCCTGCCTCCCTCCGTGCGCGCTGCTGCTCGCGGCCGCCGCGGCCGCCGAAGAGGAGCCCGGGGCCAGGTAGGGCCGGGGGCGGCCGGGGCGCGGGCCGGGGCGCGGCGGGCGCGGGAGGGGGCGCGGCCGGGACCCTCCCCGGGCGCCGGATGACGCCCGCGGCGCGGCGCAGGGGCGCCCGCAAAGTTACTTTGGCCGCCTTTGCCGGGTGCCGGCGCCCGGGCCGGGGACCCCCGCCGCCCGGCCCGCCGAGCGGGTGACGCCGAGAGGGGCCTCGGCCGGGGCGCTGGACTCTGACTGGGGCCGAGGGGTCAGCGAAACTTTTCCCCGGCTCGCCGGTCTTGGCTGGCTGCTGGCGGAGTTGCTGGGGGAGGAAGCGGACTGGCGGGGCACTGGTGACGGTGATGGTATTAACAATAGCAGCCCCTGGTCGCTGAGAGCCTACTGTGCGCAGCGAAGCCCCTGCTGGTGCCTGGGGGGCGAGGGAGGGGGCGGCTGGTGCTGGTCTAGTGGCCACTTTTGCAAGGCATTGCTGGAAACTTCATCCGTCCGTCCATCCATCCATCCTTCCTTCCATCCATCCACTGACTCATTCCACGCGTATTTATTACTATCCGCTGTGTGCCCTGCCCAGAGGATTCAGTGGCTAACCAGGCAGGTCCCAGCCCTCACAGGTAATATTTCCATGCTAAGGAGCAGTTCTGGCTCTTGTGTGTTTATTCTGGAACTTGTTACAGGAGAGCGAATTCACACACAGCCTCTCCTGATCCAGGTGGAGACAGAGGAGGGTCAGTCTGAGAGCTGATGTGTCCAGGAGCGGGTGGCAGACCGTGGCTTGGGGTCTAAGACCCACCGCCCTCCATTCCCTCCCGTCCCTGTCTCCACTCAGGCCAGATGGTGGGATCGGGAGGCCCCACACTGGACCCGGCCCCCAAGTCTGTCCAGCTGACCTCTCTGAGATGCATTTCCCCCAGCACTGGGTCAGACCTCTCCGGTTCCCCTCCAAGAGCTTGGTTGCCTTCCCTTCCCATTCCCAAGGCCCCAGAGGAGAGCTTGTTAAGTAGCAGACAATTATGAAATTAAACTGGGGAATGAAAGTGGGTGGGCTGGTGGATGCTTGAGCCGGCTGGACAGGACTTGAATGGTGGTGGGAGACTTGTTAGCACCGACCAGCCACATGGGGGTGGAGGTGGGGGGTGACTCAGGCAGGCACTACCAGCCTCAATACCCTGGCCGGTCTTTGCAAAAAAAAAAAAAAAAAATTACACCAACTTCATGAATAATTTGTCACATTGGCTAAAATGCTCTGGGGAATGTTGGTGAGGCCACCAGCTGACTGCCACATCCAAGTTGGAAGCCAGGCCTTGGTCCGTGGGAACCAAGGCGCTAGGAGACCATTCTGGGGGGTGGGGGTGGGGGGAGTGTTTGGCTGGGCTGAAGCAGGCTTCTGGCCGTGGGGAGCACCCCGGGGCTTGAGAGCCAGCCGGTGGTGATGGGGAGGCGTTCTGGAGCTGGGCTCTGTGTACAGGGGCCTGTGGTGCGGGAGCCGTGCATAATCAACTGTGCCTCACGAGGCTCGGCTCCCTGCAAATTGGCTTTCCAAGTGGCAGGCCCCACAACACTTGTAAAATCTTTTTGCTCAGGATGGGTTTCTGCAAAATGGTTACATCTATTTGAGTACTCAGTCGGTCGAGGTACAGTAATTGGCCGATGGCTAGTCAAAAAGCGATAATCCATTCACAGAGGTTGCATCCTGTGTTTGGGAGCGGTTCAACATGGGGCTGCCTTTCTATTTATTTCTCCACCCTAGAAATTTCCAAAGACCTGGATCGGGGTAGATCCCTTTCAGGTTGATGTAGGCAGGCTCAGGGTCATCTGCATGTGGGATGCCGTATGTCTGATGTGCCTGCTGTGTGTCCTTAGCATCCCTTACATACACCCTAGCTGATGCCCCGTGGGCCATGTTTATGGACAGAACATGTCTAAGTTTAGCGAAAAGACCCAGACTTTGGGGTCTTTCTGCCAGTGTCTGAACTGTGTCAGGAATGCATAGACCAACGTCTAGAATAAGCTTTCAAAAAAACCTGCTTTGGGAAAATTTCCCCGTCCACCCCTGAGACTGTGAAGTCTTCATCCGATGGAAGTAATTTAAGTTCATTAGTTTTCCTTGAACTTGCTACATTCCCTGGCAGGGATAGCCCCTCGCGTGCTCATGTAACGCAGGACACAGGAGAGAGAATTTGCTCTCGTCTGAGGAATGGAGGCTGGTAGCAGGATTTCACTAAAGGGTAGCACTCAAGGAGAAAAATCAGCATTCCGGGTCCGGACTAGGGGAAGAAGGAAAGCCGTCCCCCACATGCCATTATGTTTCAGTCTATCAAAATGATTTTGTTTTTCTAGTTTCAGGCCTGTGAACTGATCCTGAATAGCGGGGCAGAGGAAAATAATCGGCCAGGCAAAGACTTTTAACAAGTAAATATTACGCACAGAAAAACATGCAATTAAGTGGAGGTTAGTTAATGCCTTTCAAGTTGAGGCCGAGCTGCAGTTAAGGGCGGAATTTCTGCGTTATCCCTGAATTGTCTGTCAAAATCTTTAATGTGACAATGTGACACGTCTCTCCCGTCGCCCCTCCCTCGCCGCGAACAGAAAAAGGGTCTTTTCAAGCTTCCCCCCACCCCATTCTTCTTTTCCCTGAGATCTCTCAGTTCGGCAATTGGTACCTTTGTCTGCCTGCCCCTCTGGAGCCTGGGACCCTGGGGGAAGGGCCTCCCCAGGTGCAGGGGCCGGAGAATGGGTTCTCAGGCTCACTCTGTGCCCACGGATCACGGTTAATGGCATCTCAGATGAGACAGGCTGCTTGTGGGGTCTTCCTTGTGGCCAAAAGCCTTGCCCTCTGGGATCAGACATGCCAAACGCTTGGGGGGCAGGTGACGGAGGGGTGAAGGGCCTGTTTCACACAGTAAGGGCCGTGTAGATGATGCTGGGTCACTCTGAAAGCAGTTCCCTGTCGCTGCGGTTCCTGGGGTGTGGATATCCCCATGGCGTGAGACCCCAGCTAGCATCCTCTCCAGACTGCCACTGAAATTGTTTGCCTTGAGTCTGGAGAAGTGAAGAAAATGTAAAAAGCAAAAGCAACCCCAAGGGAAAGGAAAAAAAAAAAAAGGAGAGATCCCTTTTTTGGGGGTGGTGTTGGAGGGAAGGTATAAATAGTTCCTCGGTTAATTTGATTCACTGTGGTTCTCTCCCTGGTGATCTGGCCGTTCTGCCGCCAACTTTATTTTGACTTTTTTTTGGTCCCAATGAGACGAGATTTAGTTTATATTTTATTTCCATTTAAAATATCTATGGCAGAGGAGGACAGCCCAATCTCATGGAAAAAAAAATCATAACAAATTGAGATTATATGTTTTATTTAAAATTTTTTTTAATGTTTATTTATTTTTGAGAGAGAGAGAGAGAGAGAGAGAGAGAATGAGCGGGGGAGGGTCAGAGAGAGAGGGAGACACAGAACCCGAAGCAGCTCCAGGCTCCGAGCTGTCAGCACAGAGCCCGACGCGGGGCTCGAACCCACGGACGGTGAGATCATGACCTGAGCCGAAGTCGGATGCCCAACCGACTGAGCCACCCAGGCGCCCCTGTATGTTTTTTTTTTTTTTTTTTTTAAATTTTTTTTTTCAACGTTTATTTATTTTTGGGACAGAGAGAGACAGAGCATGAACGGGGGAGGGGCAGAGAAAGAGGGAGACACAGAATCGGAAACAGGCTCCAGGCTCTGAGCCATCAGCCCAGAGCCGGACGCGGGGCTCGAACTCAGGAACCGCGAGATCGTGACCTGGCTGAAGTCGGACGCTTAACCGACTGCGCCACCCAGGCGCCCCACCCCCTGTATGTTTTAATGTTGACCTCAGATACAAGCTTGAGATAGTCTTTGGTCTTTTCATGCCTTTCTGTCCATTACTCTTCGGGGGTTTTCTTGGACGTGAACTTGGCCAGCTTGATGTCACAACCTGGTCGCAAATGGAAGCAGCTGCAGTGAGAAAAAGAACTCTCCCCTCTGGCTGATGGTGATACTCCTTGAGCTCAGAGCCAAGGATGGAGGGAGGCCCCTCCCTCCACCTCCCCCCCCCCCCCCCCGTCCAAATCCACACCTGAGAGTTTGCTTCTTTTGAATGCCTTCATATTTCCACCCGCGCCTTCCCTTCCGAGGAGGATTTGAGACTCGGCATTGATGCACACCAAAAGGCTTTTGGCATGGCCCATGCTAATTCCATCACTTTAAGGAGCAAATGATGCCTACTTGCAATTTCTGACACACCCGTTGCTTCCCCTTCATTTCATTCCTTTGCATTTTCCGACAGTGCTGCAGCCTGGAAGGCTGCAAAATATATATTGCCCCGGCTACCTGAGAAGCGTGAGCCCTTCCCCGTGCCTCGTCTTTCCCCCTTCACGACGAAGTGCTCTTTGCATTGCGGCGTTCGTGGAAAAGGCAAATGTTCCCTCCCCCACCCTAGGCTCCCTGCACAAAGGGGGTGTGGGGGAAGAGAATTGAGTTTTGCTGTTTTTTTTTTTTTTTTTTTTTTGTCGTTCAGACACATTAGTTAATTGATCATACTTTGGAGGCTTAATCCTTAGTTGCCAATTCCCGCATGATCGCAAAAAAAAAAAAAAAAAAACCACACTGAAACTGATCGTAAAAATGGCAAAACCTCGATCTCAGACTTAAGTGTAGCATTACCATAGTGCCGATTTGATTATGCTTCAGTGACATCTGCTTAATAGATTTCCACGAGAACTGTAAATTCACATTCACTTTCTTTGCAAATTGTATTTCAATGGTGAGCAACCAGGACCCTCTCGCTTCCCCCCTCCCCAACCGCGAGTGTCCCAAACCCCCACGACTGTTGAGTGGGACTTCACGAGCTACAAAATGCTGGTTTTTACACATTTACCTCTCGTTTCCTTTTGTGTGTGGGTATGTCTGTGTGCACGTTTGAAACGGATCTGAGCAGCTTTTCCCGTGTCAACTCCGCAGATACGTGAGTCTCCAAATGCTTTATTTTGAAAACTAGGACATAGCACTTTGCAGAAGAAAAATCATTCCATTCACTATTATTTATGTGATTGCTGATCTGCTAGATGGAGAGAGAAAGCACCAAGAATTATAATAATTTATGGAGCGGAGCGCTGGTTTACAAACATATTTCCCAGCCCGAGCTTTGTGGGTTTCTTTGCGTCTTGGGCCTCGTTTGGTGCTGTGGGGATGGAGAATATTCAGAATTTGAAGACCGGCCCGATGAACGGACTGCGTTCGTGTCTGAAAGGAATAAGTGAGCAGCTATTTGTGGCAGACAGGACATGATCCAGTAAGCAGCACTCTTGATCATTCTGAAATAAAAGTACATAATTGGAAAATGAAACGGCAGCCACCGCTTGGGGGTGGGCGGCGAGGAATTAGAAAGTGTAATTTAAAATCATGTAGTCATAATTCAAAATGGGCCCAGCTAAAAGGTTTTTAAGTGGTAAATGCTTTAAAGGCACTCGTGGTTGATCCTTTTTCAAGGAATATGTGTAATTTTCACGATATTCGTGCATTCCTTCGTCGGCTCGGCCCGTCACTCATTCATCATTTGGCGTGGCCGCGGGGACCAGCCGTGGGCTGGCGCTCTCCGTCCTGGACCCGCGGCTGACAGAGGGGGAGGGTCAGATGTGAGGGCTGTCATTTTCGGGACGTGCTGCTTTAGGTCTGATCCCTGCCCTCTCCCACCTCCCCCCCCCCCCCACCCCCAACTCCCTCCGCTGGGCTATATGGTCTTTTCCCTTTAAGCTTCTGCTTCTTTTCATTTTTTTTTTTTTTACCCTTTATGACATTTTCAACTATTGACTGATCAATTGCATATTTTCAGGCACGAGCCAAACAAGGAAAAACAAAACCACTTAGAAGTGATTTTTGAGCTTGTGTGGAAGGGTGGCTTGTGAAAGAATTCTTCCCACCCCTCCCCCCAACCTTGGTATTTTCCTGTTCAATATTATTTCGCCTGCATTTTGCTTAGGGAGGACTACTTAGGTGTTCGCGCGGTTTCTCTGTGACATTTCGCCACATCGCAGTGAGTTCTCAACAAAAGCCTCAGCGAGCACTGACTTCCGCTGAGCTGGCTTTCTCCCAGCATGGCTGTGGGTGATCGGTGGGGACAGTCGCCTGTGCACCGGGCTGACCTGTGGAGATGCCCCCCACTTGTCGTTGAAGAAGACGAGGTGTGGGGTAAGGATGCCCTGAGAACCCCGGAGGAGGCTTTCTAGGTGGGGACAGTGACGGGTGGGGACAGGTGTTTCTCTGGGCTTTCTTCTGTTCCTGTGTGGTCACTGTCACCTGATTTCCGACCCAGGACCACACAGTGTTGTCCTGGCCTCACCCTTGTGGCTGCAAACACGCCGATGTTTGAGAAACACGGGTGCCTTTTGGGGATGGTTACCTTAACAGGGTGGCTTTGATGATGGAGACCTTTACCCTTTGTGACGTTTCCAATATCGAAATAGAGACCCTTCTGACAGCCAGAGAAGGTGCTGGCAGTAATGACTGGCATGAACCAGGACTGTCCTGGGCCCACCCTGGCTTTAAGGAGGCGGTATCGGGTGGACGTGGATGCCTCAAGCCTCGTGGCAAAGGAAATCTCTCTTCGATCTTCACATCGCCCCTGGCATCGCAGATGCCCGTAGATTTCCCTCCCGTATCTGGTGGACATACCTGGGCTGCTGGAATGACCCAAGTGTCTCCCTTGCAGAAAGCCACCTGCTGTAAAGATGCTCAGGGTCGGCCAAGGCGCTTCTCAGTCCGTCCATTCCGGCCTTCGGCGTGTGCTGGCAGGTGTCACGGTTTGGTGGGAGAGACCCCATTCCCTCTGCCTCATCCTCACAGGGTTCCAAGCTGCTCTTTTGATCCGCCTGGCTGCCCCCTGGGCCCCAAGCCCTTTGAGAGCTGGTTGCACATCTGAGTCCTTTGGGTCTCAGCCCGAGGTCCGCCCTGGAGCGGGGACAGCGGGTGTCCCGCAGTGTTTTGGGGGAGGCGGGTGGTGAGGAGTTCCCCCGGGAAACGTCGTCGAGGGCGGGTTGTCCGCGACGTGTCCGATCACAACATCCTAGGAAGTGAAATAACCAGGGACTCAGCCAGCAGCGGGACGAGAGGGAAGGGGCCAGGAGTCCGGCTTCCCCGGCAAGGCAGGAGGGTCCCTTGATTATCCGAACATCTCTGCTGGATTCTCAGAGGTTCTCCACAGAGCTCCTGGGTTGCAACAGAGCTTTCTAACCAGAGTGGAAGACACACTTAGTGAGCGCCTACTGTGTGCTGGGCCCTCAGCCAGGTGCTCTCACAGGTACTGTGTCCTGTAATCCTCCCAGTGGTTCTGGGGAAGGAGGATTTAGCATCCCCGTGGTTGTAGGGGAGACACCTGAGCTTTGGGAGGCGAACGCTGCTTTTGAATCCGGGTTGTGAGTTGTGAGGGCCTGTGTGGCGTCCCTCTCCCACTCCTGGGATCACCTATCATTTTATCCTTTGGCTTCTCATTCAGCTCGGACGGGGGCTTTGCTGAGAGATGTCCTGGGGAGTTGTAGGTGGCAGGTGGCAGTGCCTGGCCCAGCCTGGGGAGGTCGAGGACACGTCTGGGAAGCAGGTGTGTGTGCACAGAGGCAGGGTAGCATGCAGAACCTTTCAGCAGAGGGAACAGCATGTGTGAAGGCTCAGAGGCGGGACTGCCGGTGTGCTGGGGGAAACCCAGAGTGGTGAGCTTGGCCTGAGTGGTGAGAGGGAGGCCGGGGACCCAGCCTGGGCTTCTGAGCTCATGTAAGGACCTGGGGCTTTAGCCCAGAGCAGCAGGATGGCCCCTGAGGACATTTGGTGCGCCGGAGGGAATGGCTTAGTCAAAAGTGCGTTTTAGGACATTCATTCTGGCTTGGCACTGGCCTTGACCGTTCAGCAGGAGAAGGCCAGACAAGGCTGTGGGGGCAGTCAGAGAGCACAGGGCCTGGAGCTGGCCTCTTTCCTACATGTGACCTTGCAATACAGCTGGTGCCTAATAGCTCCTTGCTACTTCGTGCCTCGGCTGACGTCCAGGTTGACGTCGAGAACCCGGGCTTCACTTGATTCGTGGCATCTGAGGACCAACAAGTACATGTCTTTGAGAGGGAAACAGAAAGACAGACCACTCTGTGAAAGAAGGACTGGAAAAGGGAGCCCTGGGAAATGGAGGCAGTTTTTCTTTCTTTTTTTACATTTTCTTTTTGCTTTTTAATTTTTTAAATTATTTTTGAGAGACGCAGACAGAGCATGAATGGGGGGAGGGGCAGAGAGAGAGAGAGGGAGACACAGAATCCGAAGCGGGCTCCCGGCTCCGAGCTGTCGGCACAGAGCCCGACGCGGGGCTCGAACCCATGAACCGCGAGATCATGACCTGAGCCCAAGTCGGACGCTTACAAGAAGTTTTCGACCCAGAAATTTCAAGAATTTTCAACCCTCCTAACTGGGCTGATTGGACCTTTATGGAGAAGCAGGCACAAGGCTCCCTTCTCCTCTGTTACCCGGCGAGGGGACTAGTGAGGCAGTGGAAGCACAGAGAGGTTAAGTGACTTGCCCGGGGTCCCCCAGCGAAGCAGCACTGGCGACCGAATTTGAACCCGCTGCCCCTGACTTCAAAGCTCAGGCTCTTCTCCACTGCAGAAGCACACCGGTGGTGGAGAACAAAGACAATAAGAGACAGACCATTTCTTGATGCTTCCCCTGCCTCAGGACCTTTGTACTTGCTCCTCCTGCATTGCGTAGGGCTCGCCTTTCCCCGGGTCTGGGTGTGGCTGGCTCCCTCTCAGCCCTCGCTTTTGAGGTGACGTCACCTCCTCAGACAGGCCTTTCTTGATCACCCAAGTTTAAGTAACGGTCCCCTTTTCCCCATTACTCATTATTACATCACTCCGTTCTTCTTCCAGGCACACGATTATCTTGTGTGTATCTTGCGTGTTTACTGTATTGCCCCCTGCCCTTTCCTTGAGGGCAGTGACCTGTTTGCTTTCTCCTTGCTCTTTCTGGCACCTGGGACAATGACTGTGGTAAATGTTTATTGAATAAGTAAATGCATTAATGAATTCACCCCACCCTCCTCCTCCTGGGTGCGTTTTCTTCCCACTCCCTGGCACGGAGGAGGCACCTGCTGCCTGGCCAGGATGTGTATGTGTGGCTCAAGGTCACTCTGCTGGCTGGAGAGAGTCAGGACACAAGCCCAAGCCCGCTCCACGCAGCAGGACCCAGGGGGGTCCCAGCGGCCCCGGTCGTCGCACTGCCCACATGCTGTGCTGTTTTGTGGACCAGGTGTAAACGCTTCCCAGCTAAAAGCCGTTTGTTTGGGCAACGCCGCTCCCCTCCGTGGATCGGCTGTGTTCTCCGCACGCTGGCTGACGCGCTGCTGTGGCTCCATAAATATTAAACGGGTATTAAAAGGAGGCTCCGCGTTCCCAGTTTCCCTGATTCCTTCAAGCAGGGCCCGTTGCGAACCCCCTTTATGTGAAACGCAGCGTTTCACTGCAGAGCGCCTCCCGGGATGCCTTGCCGCCCGCTTTTCCGGCCGAGTCCCCTGGTGCGGAGCCACCCTCCCCCTGCCGCCGGCCTGAAGGCGGGCCATGGAGGTGCGGGGCCTCTTGGGGCAGGGACGGGCGGAAGTGCCCGAGACCTCGCCTTTCAGAGGGTGGTGCCCAGCCTGGCCAGCCTCCTTGCAGGGCTGTGCGGTGGGTCGGGGGGGAGGGGCCGTGAGTCTTCACCCTTTAGCCGAGGCCTCTTGGCACTCAGTCCCTGCCGGGCCTGGCAAGACAAGAACTGTTCCTCCATCCGTCTGTTCATCCCCCCAACGTTCCCTCCATCCGTCCATGCGTCCATCCATCCTTCCACCCATCCTTCCGGCCAGCCAGCCAGCCACACATCCCTGGGGTGGCAATAATAATGATGGCATAACAATAGCTGACATTCACTGGGCGCTTATTATGTGCCGGGTCCTGTGTCACCCCAATTCATCTTCGCGACTGCATGAGGTAGGTACTGTTTTTCTCTCCGTGTCATGGATGAGCAAATTGAGCTTCCTGGAAGTTAAGCCACTGGCTCAGGACTACAGAGCTGGTGAGGGCTGGCGCTGACGTATGGAGGGGGCTGCGGAGTGAGTGAGACCCAGGCCCTGCCTCCAGGAGGCCCTTCGTGGGGGCCCTTCGTGGTGCCCTGGAACGAGGGCCCCTGATCTCTGAGAAGATGCCGGCTTGGTCGAGGGGTAACGGGCAAGTCAGGTTTTGCCAGCCAGAGAGGAAGGCAAAGAGGCCCGGGGGGAAGGAGCCAGAGCCCTGGGGTCAGGCTGCTAACAGCTAGCCCTCAGTGGTGCCCACTGTCTGTGCTGAGCTGGGCAAGAGAGTTCCCCTCGCGGAGACAGGCCTCTCTCCTCTGTAGGATGGGAGGCGTGGGGATGGCCATCTCGTAGGTCAGCAGCGAGGCTGTGAAGCGTCGGATGGGGCAGCTCTGAACACGAGCACGGCACCTTGTAGCCGAGGGCCTCCGGGCACTGGAGCCCACTGGGCACGGGGCGGCGTGGCTGGAGCGTGGGCAGGGCCAGGCCGTGCAGGGCCTGCAGACATGGGTCCTCATCGGAGGAGCCGTGCAAAGACGTGACAGGCAGGGGTGTGATCTTAGGTAGGCTTGGCTTTGAGAAAATTCAGGTTCTCCGGGGCTCCTGGGGCTCCCCCTTGACAGCCTTGTGCCACAGACGCCCCGGTACCTGGGCGGCACCTGCTCACGGCAGGCCCACCATGGGCAGGTGTCACATTGAAGGGAATAGTGATTACATAGTAACCCGGAGTATTGGCTGGGCACTTCATACCTGCCAGGCACTGTGCTTCGGACCCCCATTTGTTTAACCTGCCCAGCTGCCCTGGGAGGTGGTGTTACTGTTGTCATACCGGTTTTCCAGAAGAGGAAGCTGAGGCTCAGAGAGGTTAAGACATCAGCCCGAGGTCACACAGTGAGTCAGTGCAATGCTGGGGCTCAAACCCCTGTCCAGATCTGGACCCTTGGAGGCCTGGGCCACGGCATCTGCTGCCCCCAAGCCTCTCCCAGGGTCGCAGGTGGACCAGGGCCAGCTCCCACAGAGATTTTGTGAGTCCCACAGCCAGGAACCCCCACCTGCCCACCTCAGAGACCTGCCCGGAGGTATCTGCTGGGAGAACCGAATCACAGAGAAACAGTCAGCAGGACAAGGACAGGAGCAAATGTTGTCCTGAGGGAAAAGCAGATTTTTTTCCTTGCCTCCCCAGGTGGAGAAGAGGGAGGGACATGTGTTGTGAATCAGGATGCGTTTCTTTTTGGGGGGGGGGAGGAGGAGGAGGATATTGCTGTTTATTACACCTTGTATGGGCATGATTGTTGAGATTTTTAAAAAATTAATAATCCATTTCTCCTTCGCACGTAATTAAAATGTTCTCCAGTCTCTAATTTTTGTCATTTTCCTAATCTAATTTGTTTTCTGACGGTGGCGACTCCCCTTTGCTTTGCACGGGGATTTTTCTCCATTTAACGTGACTGGGATATGACTGACCAAGAACGGTTTAAGTGACGTCATTTTCCCCTTGGTTCGGTGCCGTGGACACGGAATCCTCGGAGGGTCTTAATGAGCCCGCGTGGAAACAAGACACGACAGAATATCTTCAAGGCCTTATCTGTTTACACGGTTTAAAAGGATAATCACGGCAAAGAACGAGAACGCTAGCCGGTCTCAGGAAAGGAGGCGCTGGCCGTTATGTGAAGTGTGTGAGCGGGTCTGGGTAGGATGGACTCAGCCGCCTCCACCCCCCAACCCCGTTCCCAGGATTCCACGTCGGAATCAGTCAGAAGGACGTTAAAACCCAGTAGCTGCAGGTGCAAACCGCGCTTTCCAGAGGATGGCCTTTGCAAAGCTGCGGTTCTGTATGGATTCGAGGTTTGACGGGAACACCAGAATTCCCGAGATCCTTGCAAGGCATTCGGGAAGACTTTTGTTTTTAAAGTAGATCCTCCCCTGCCCTCCCTCCCCCCACCCCGGGCCACCTCCTGAGCTGAGTTGGTGTATGGCAATCTGTCTGGGAAAATCCCTTCTCCAAGCCCCGCTCAGAGATATCTTCAGGCGACGTTGATGTTGAGGAAGGAATTTTCGCCCCGTGCTCTGCACCTGCTCGGGCTTGCAGGGGGGCGGGGGTGTGGGTGCGGTGTGTTTCGGGGGCTCTGTGGGGAGGGGGTGGGGTTGGAGGGGAATCCTCCCGATTCCCCCGCTCCGGAAAGTAAAACTTACCTTCCCTGGTTACAGAACACCAGCCATCGTGTGGCCCCATCTCACGGTCACCCTGTGGGTTCTGGAGGATTTTGTCGAAGAGAAAAAAAAAAAAAAGTCTTAAGTATTTAAACATGTCGGACCACGCATGCATCCGTTCCCAGCGTTGTGGGTTTTGTTTTTTGGGGTTTTTTTTTTTTTTTTTTTTTTTGGTCTCTTCCCTCCCTTTCCCTTTTCTTTTTACCAAAGTATATTCATCAAACTGCTGAGTTGGAAAGATCTGTAATGAGTTTTTGAGCTGTATGACTGTGTTTTTTTTTTTCTCTCCCCCCCCCCCCCTTCCTCTTTCTAAATCTTCATCTGACATTAAATAAAGCAAATCCCAAACAGATTCACTGCCGCACGGTTCTGCTCTGTCTCCTCAGTCTGTTCCCAGGTCTGGCTCGGGGCCGGGCGGCGGCGGTGGCTGCGGGAGATGCCCGGGCGGCCAGCGGAGGCCCATGTGGCGCGCTAGGTGGGACCCCGGTGTCCTGAAGGCCGAGGCCCTGGCCCTGCTGCCCTGCGGCCTGGGCATGGCGTTCTCCCAGTCCCACGTGATGGCCGCTCGGAGGCACCAGCACAGCCGGCTCATCATCGAGGTGGACGAGTACAGCTCCAACCCGACCCAGGCCTTCACCTTCTACAACATCAACCAGGGCCGCTTCCAGCCCCCGCACGTTCAGATGTAAGTGGCGGCTCTTGGCGGGCCCGGCTGCCCGGGGCCGGGGAGGGGGGGGGGCGGGAAGGGGCTTGCTCCAGGCTCCAGGCAGGTCCGGACCCTGGTTTTAGGCTGCCTGTCTTCCCTCACCTCTGCCCCTCCCTCCCTCCCTTTTGTCCGGACCCCTTTGCCTCTACTGAGATAACAGAGATGCTTTCTCCAGTCCCGCTCCCTGCCCCTTGAGGCTGATGGAAAAGACCAGCGATGCCCCAGCAGTAAGGCCAAGGCGAGGGCACGGACTCGAGAACCCCCGCGACCGGTGGGGGGAACCTCTCCCCTCCCTGGATTGTTTTCTGAGGTCTGGAGAGGAGAGGAGGCCCAGGGAGGAAATGGATAAACTCCTTGCTCTGCCCCAGGCGGCTAGCTCCTTGCGTTCCTAGGAGACCCTCCTCCTCGTTCATCCCCCACTTCCTCCAGGGCTGCGAGCACCATCTCTAGGGAGCCCCGGTTCCGTGGGGGCCTGGCGGCTGTTCCTTTGGGGAGACTGGAGAATCTGGCACGTGGACCGCTTTGGAGAAGGAGCCCGGGGGGGGGTTTCCAATCCCAGGCCAGGAGGTGGGGGCGGGCGGGTTGTGGTTCCCTCGAGAGCCGTCCTCTGCTGTGAAGGGTGGGTGCGGGGAGCTTCTTCACGGG
The DNA here is from genome assembly GCF_018350155.1 of Leopardus geoffroyi. Lineage (NCBI taxonomy): Eukaryota > Metazoa > Chordata > Mammalia > Carnivora > Felidae > Leopardus > Leopardus geoffroyi. Next base: position 136,898,224 of record NC_059341.1, read on the forward strand.
AGGAAGGGCTGAGGGAGGCAGGCGGGCACCGGGCCTGGGGTGGGCTCCAGCCCATCTTCCCTCCGTGCTTGCTTGGAAAAATGCTCATTTCTGTAGGGACTGAGGCCTGGTGTTGTTGTCTGTAGCTGCCTACTTTATCTGTTTGGGAGACGGCCTCCTGTTTCCATTTTGGGGCCAGATCGGCAGGTTGGGGCAGGAAGGTCTCAGCATTCTTAGTATCCGGGACCTGGAGGCCCGGCAGGGCTGCTGCAGGGAGGGGGGCCTTCCCCAGGCCGGGTTTTCTCTTTCGTCGATGGGGTTAGTCTTCCCCGGGCCGGATGGGACCCGGCCTGAGGTCCCTGGATGCTGGGCTGGACTCCTGCCCCAGCGGGAACGCACAAGAAGAACATGTGGGCAGAGCGGGTGGGGTTCACGTGGCCAGTGCCCCCTGTGCGCCCCCACTTAGAAGGGTCCCCAGGATGGGGTGCCTCAGTGGCTCCATCGGTTGAGTGTCCGCCTCTCGGTTTTGGTTCGGGTCACGATCTCACGGCTGTCGTGGGTTCGAGCCCCGCGTCGGGCTCTGTGCTGACAGCACAGAGCCTGCTTGGGATTCTCTGCCTCCCTCTCCGTCTGTCTCTTCTCTGCTCTCTCTCTCTCTCTCAAAATAAGTAAACATTAAAAAAAAAGGAGGAAGGGTCCCCGGGTGCCAGAGCTAATTCCACGTGGCACTGTGCTGTCACCTACAGTGCCCCTGCCCGGACCCAGCAGACACCCAGGCAGGCCTCTGCTCCAGGACAGAGCCAGGGAAACAGGAGGTCGGAGGAGAGGAGGGCCAAGGGGTGGAGAAAGGACCCTCTGGAGAAGATGACTTCTAGGTTGAGGTCCGAGGAGGATGAGTGAGGGCAGCAAGCTGGGAGAGGGTCGGGAAAAGGGGACACGTGAGGAATGCAGAAAACGCCCGGCTGGGGGCTGGGGGAAGCCTTCCCATGCGGACCCCTGCAGGCCAGGCTGCATCCTGAGGAAGGGCAGTGAGCGACCACGTGAGAGAGGGGCCATCTCCCCCTTTAACCCCCGAGCAGCCGCGGGGTCAGCATGTTTGTGAACAGGTGCATAGCATGCCCGTTAGAAATGCGCGCCCCGAGCCCGCCTGCCTGGCTCTGAGCCCCTGGCTCTGCCACTGCCTTGTGAGGGGGCTCTGGGTGCCTCGGTCTCCCCATCTGGAAAACGCCGAGGATTCAGTAGGTAGATCCACCCAGAGCGGGGCCAGGGAGCAAATGTTCCGTGCCGTTAGTCCACACTGGGCTGGGCCAGGTGCTTGATACAGCATCGATCAAAGACGCATCCCTGCTATGCCGAGCTGACCTTCCCACGGGGTGGCAGGCAGTTAGCGCACGTGTCACGGCAGGGTGTCAGAGCGTAAGACACTGGTGCAGTGGGGAAAATGCTTCCTGGCTTTCCTGTGGTCACCCAGCTAGAGCAGGCAGAGCGGATTCACCCTGGCCTGCTCTGAGCTCCCACCACCTGACATGGGGCTCCCGGCTTCCACTGGCCGCGGGGCTCAGGGGGTTCGGGCACTGCCTCGAGGAGGGCGTGTGCTGAGCCCCGGTCCTGGGCTCCCGTCAAGTGCTCCCTCACTGCCTGCTCAGACCAGCCCGGCTCTGAAACAGAGCTTTGCATAAAGCTGGGTGAAGCCAGGGCCATGCAGGGACCCCGGGGGGACTGCTTCGTCCCGCCCCCTCCTTTCAGACCGCAGCCCCCAAGCCCGAGGGAAGCATGCAGGCTGCTGGAGGCGGCTGTTTGGATTTCCATGACGAGTTTCCATCGAGGGGGAGACAGGGAGGATGGATGCCGCTTCCCCACACGTGATTTATCACCACCCTGGGCTTTGTCTCTGGGGTGAGGGAGCGAGGGGGCCTTATTTAATAAATCCACAATTTATATTTAATAACAACAGTGACAACCCAAACATGGCCTCCGATTGAGCTGTGTGATTTATGCGATTGCCCCCAGAGACCCTGGTGGTGGCGAGGCTGCCTTTGCCTCAGTAATGGATGTCTGGATCTGGGCCTCCCGGTTTGGGGCCCTGAGGCCCAGGACCCCTCACTCTGAGGGCCTAGGAACCCTGCGGTGGCCTCGGGAGAGCCCCTCCAGGCACCAGCCCTTCTGACCTGGGTGGGTGGGCGGGCACCGGGCCCGGTGGCCGGTGAGAAGACTTGACCGCCAGGCCAGGGTCATCCTGGGGGGTCTGCCCTAGAGGTGCCCTGGGGGTTGGTGCCAGGCATAGCAACTCTTTTCTCTGGCCTTTAAAAAGAGTCCTGTTGGTGGGGACTTGAGTCATCCTGTGTAAAGACCCTCCAAGCATGTCTTGAAGAAGACAGCAGAGTCAGGGGAGCGGGGCTGTGTGTCAGGCCTGGGGAGGCCCCCTCTCGGCCACACTTCCCGGTCCCGGCGCTGACCTCCCTCTCCTGTGAGCTTGGGCTTCAGAAGGGATCCTGTGGCCCCAGTCTGTCCATGCACTGAGAGGCCCCAGGAGACAGTGAGGGTCAGCCGTGAGCCAGGGGAGCGTGAAGGGGCAAGGCAGGAGGAGAGGACTAAGCCTGGAACATTCCGTGCCTCCTTCTGCCTGGGGTCTCTGCACATGGTGTCCTTTGTGCCTCCTCCATGCTTTGCCCTGCTAACACGGACTCATTCTTCAGATCTCACCCAGATGGCACTTCCTTGGGAAGGCCCTCTGACCGCTCCCCAGACCAGATCTCCCCTTCCCTTGACCCTACCCCCTACCGTCCGGCTCTAGGGTCTGTCCCTGCCACCAGCATGGGGCTGGTCCCTCGAACCTGGCAGGGCAGAGAGATGGAAAGAAGAAAGAAAAGGGAATGAGGATAAGGCAGGGAGTATGGCCCCGGAAGAGTGGGGGAGACCGGGGGGCTTCCCGGGGGCAGTGGCATAGCCCCTGGGGTTGGGGGACCAGCAAAAGCAAAGGCTGAGAGGTGGGAGGGGAAAAGGGAGGGCAGCGCAGAACGAGGGCCTTGTGAAAAGAGCACTGGGCAGTGGACCCCAAGCTAACCAGTCACTGCCCTCCTCCGGGCCTCAGTTTCCCCACGGTAGAATGAGGGGATTGGCAGACTCTCCCGTTGGGAACCGCAGCGGCTGCTGCCCAGTCACGTGTCCGGACGGGGTCAGAGCCTCACTGAAGGGAGGAGTCCTCTGGCCCCAGCCCCCTGGCCTTCAGAGCTTCCCATTTCCCCAGAAGTAGAGATGACGGGGGAGATGGCCTCCGCTTCTGACGTCGGGGAGCTGGTGGCTGACGGGAGAGGGAGGCCGAGGAGGGGGCTGGGGCCCAGGGAACGGCTGCAGGGGGCACTCACATCCAGGCTTCCAGCTGCGAGGGTCCTTGAGCTCTCCCGCCTTGTCCAAGAGTGAGTGGGTGGCTCCCACCTTCCAGAGCTGGCCTGGGGGCTGGGAGGGTCCAGGGCACGGCGAGGAGGTGGCCGAATTGGGGTGCCGGCCGAGGCCCGGGTGCCAGAGGCCGTGCTCTCTATTCTGCACCCTTCCTGCTGCCGTGATTCTTGTGGGAACACCCCTTGTTAGGCTGGGGACAGGTGGCAACAGGTTTCAGGTCTCGGAGAGAGAGCCGCGGCCGTCCCCTGTTCTCTGAGGCCCGCAGAATGTCGCTGGAAAATAACCATTTTGCTTTGTTAGCCTCAACAGGTTAGATGCCCAGATCCCTGTTGTGGAGACCCAGGTGCCAATCTACTCTGTAACTTACTAGCCAGGGCCTTGGATATGGGACTAACTTTTCCAGCCTCAGTGACTCCACAGTCTTGCTGTGACTCAGGTGTCAGCCAGGGTGTTGCATTACGAGTGTCAGAAACTCAGTGTCAATTGCCTGAAGGATAAAAGAGTTTACCGGCTTACTTAGTTAGTAAGAAAGCCCGTGTTTGGAACCAGCTTCAGGTACAGCTGGGTCTAGGCATCAACTTATGCTGTTAAATTCTCCCACCTTCTTGTCTGCTCTCTCTTTCTCTTTCTCCATATCTTGACTCTCCTTGTTCTTTTCCTCACTCCCAAACACTTCCAGGCTGGGTTTCTGGGGACTCCACGAGGTGACCTCAGGGGGTATCCTGTCCACAGGTATATCCCTTGTGCCTGGCAGGTGCCCGGCCTTTAGGAGGCCCTTAGGAAGCATTTGCACGTAGATGGACTGAATGAAATGAGCTGGGCCTGGAAACAGTCCAGTCCGGTGGGGGTTTTGGAACCAAAGACTGGCTTCAAATTGCAGCTTCACTGGCCTGCATAGCTGAGATCCTGGGCAAGCCTTTCCTGATCCTCAGTTTTCTCATCTGTAATATGGGCATACCCATAGTATCCTGCCCAGACGGTCACGGTGCGAAGACAGTGGGTGCATGTAACGCGCTTAGGACAGGATGAGCTCCCGTCCGTGGGGAGCACCCAGCATCGGTGTCATTACTGTTGTTGTTATTTCAAGTTGAGCATTTGTTACAATCTAAATAGCCGGAGGACAGTGCAGAGAAGCAGGAGTCTTTATTTTTTCCTCAGGGGATTATTAGGTTTGCATCCTCACTGAGCTCAGTAGCCTCGGGGTGGAGGGAACTAAGAATCGTTAATTAAAGAGCCCAGGCTCCAACAGCCCGACTGGAGCCCTCGGAACTGGTCCTGCTTTTGGCTGGCTGATGGTGGGCGGGGCTGAGGCCTGCTCAGGCTCCATGCTGAGGGTTCACAGGAGGAGAGGTTGTTGGGACCAGAGGTGGCTCTGGAGGTGGCCTCTCGCTCCCTGTCTCTCTCCCCCTTCATCATCCCTCTCTGTCTCTTTGACTTGGCCTCTGTCACCTTTGACATGCTTATGACCTCGGTATGTGTAGGGGTGAAGGAGGGAAGGAAAGAAGGAAGGAAAGAAGAAAAGAAAAAAGGAAGGAGGGAAGGGAGGAAGGAAGGAAAGAAAGAAGAAAGGAAAAAAGGAAGGAGGGAAGGGAGGAAGGAAGGAAGGAAAGAAGGAAGGAAGGAAGGAAGGGAGGAAGGAAGGAAAGAAGGAAGGAAAGAAGGAAGGAAGAAGGAAGGAAGAAAAGAGGGAAGGAAAGAAGGAAGGAGGGAAAAAAGGAAGGAGGGAGGGGAGGAAGGAAGGGAGGAGGGAGGGAGGGTGGAAGGAAGGAATTTGATTGGCTCACTCGTGTTCCTGTGCCAGGACAAGAGCCCAGTAGCAACCGTCTGCCCCTTGTCCAGTCGGCTGCACTGGGGGCAGGCAGGATGTACAGGTGATCCACAGTCCTGCTGCCTGCCAGACCGTCTGTCAAAGGGTTGGGGGCAGGGGAGGAGGGCAGGGACTCTGAGGACACAGGGATGGGAGGGAGTCTTTAGCTCCCAGACCAGCTCAGGTCCCGCCTCCTCCTGGAAGCTTCTAGGGAGCCCCTTGCTGGGTTAGGGCCTCCTCTGGCCCCCAGCTTCTCCGTTGCCCGGTCAAAGCCGGTGGCCTTATTGTCACTGCCTAGCCAAGTCTGCCTCCACCATCAGTCTGTGGTCTCCTGGCCTGGGTTTAGGCCCGGTTCATCCCTGGGGCCCCGGCACTGAGCTCGGGGCCGGCCCACAGTGAGTGGGCAGAATGTGCTTGGCTGAATGAATGAGTGACTGACTGAATGGATGGAGGCAGAAGGAAGGCGGGGCAGGGGGTGGGGGGTGCCGGTGCCTTCTTGTTGGTCATCATCAGACTCTGGGGGTTTTCCTCTTCTCCCCGGTCATGCCCCACTCTGACCTGCCGGGAGTCTAAGTCGCCTTGACCGGCCCCAGAAAGGCCCGAGCGTGCTCCCTCCCGGGACGAGGGGAGGCTGGCTTGGTGCCTCCCACTGTGGTGGATAGAGCGCGCTAACGCTCCCCGCACATTAGCATGCTGAACCCACGTCTCTCGTAAGGTGTTAATTAAATTTCTTCGAAGTATATTGTCTGAAAAAAAAAAAAAGGATAATTAGAAAGATGTCTTTAAAAGTATTTATGTAACTGATACGGTACCGCTTTTGGTTTGCCGCATAATTAGATTTAAACACAACTCCTCGAGCGGCATACTCATTTGGAGAGAGCCGCTCGTTGAAATGTCATTGCGTTGTTTTTAAGAGTTCTGAGCCTGGCGGAATCACTCAGCTGGGGAGGCTGAGCGTGGTTTGGGGAGCACCGGACTGGGAGCCACGGTCTCCCTTTGTTCCCTGGGACACGCGGGGCCACTTAACTCAGCACTGTCGTCCTCGAAACCAGAGGGCTGTGATGGGCTTCGCGGAGCAAGAACTTACCTTTCTGCAGCTCTTTTTAATTTCCCGATGGTTTTTGCTTCGTGAGATGGCTCCACGTTACAGGCGAGCGGAGCCAGGCCACGTGTTTTGCTGAAGGTCGCACGTCAGTGAGAGATGGCGGAGCTGGGACCTGAAGCCCGGTCTGATTCGGGGACCCTTTGCCCGCACAACCCTGGAAAGCCCTTGTTTTAAAAATGATGAGACCATCTCACGGTTTTGAAAACTTGCTGCCTATCTTTCGTGCTTTGATTTCCCGCGCTCCTGTGAGATCCCCCCACCCCTGCTTTTGCACACATCTTTCCCTGGATGCTGCGTGCCCCCCGCACGGTGCCTGGGGCTGGTTCTTTCACTCGGACCAGAGGCCGTAGAACTTACATTCTCGATGGGGCTGATGGTATCTCCGGAGGGGGGTGAAACTCGTTTTTAGGGGGTGAAGAAAGCTTATTCTTCTTAGAAAGCCCAGATATGCATACATACACGAACAGTTATCTGGGGGGTTAAAAACCTCACGGGAGGGGAGCGAGTAGGGGAAAAACTCATCTAAACAGGGTCGATGATGGAAAGGGCTGCGGTAGCCAAACAGCAGGTAAGCCGTCGTAATCGCACCGTGCCCACAGGTGCTCTCCACTGGATAGTTACCTCCTTTAGCCCCTGAGGGCCCCATGTTACTGAGGGGAAACTGAGGCTCAGGGGGACACACGTTTTGCTCAGCCAGCAAGCGGGAGAGTCGGGACTCGGAGCCCCGAGGGCCCACTGGGAAGTCCGGGCGCGCCGTCTGTGTCCGTGGCTGGCGGGGCCGTGAGCTGTGCTCAGGCCTCGTGCTGGTCACGCACCGCCTGCAGTGTCTTCTCTCCCCGCAGGGTGGACCCCGTGCCTCACGATGCCCCCAAGCCGCCCGGCTACACCCGCTTTGTCTGTGTGTCTGACACCCACTCGAGGACGGACCCCATCCAGATGCCTTACGGCGACGTGCTCATCCACGCCGGGGACTTCACGGAGCTGGGGCTCCCGAGCGAGGTGAAGAAGTTCAACGAGTGGCTCGGTAGGTGCCGGGCCGGAGGTGGCCTTCCTGCGCTGCCGGGGCCCCCCCTCTCCGGCCTCGCTTTGCCTGACCACCTCCCCTGGGCAGCCTTCCCTGACTGCCCGCTGTCGCTGTCGGCCACGCCTCGATGTCTCCCACCCCAGCTTTTGCCTCCCGCTGTGACTTAGTTTGTGCGATTCTTTTGGCCTGGGAGACGCCCTCCAGAAGGGATTTTGTCGAGGTTTGTTTATGTCCATTTGCATGTCTAGCCCCCGGTGCCTGAGACAGGTAGGTGCTCAATAAATAATTGGTGAATGAATGAAGGCATGAGTGGGCGAATGAATGAAGGCATGAGTGGGCGAATGAATGAAGCAGTCTCTACGGGCAGTGATACCAGGGCAGGCACCCAGCTGGTCTTTACCGGCTCAGCCACCACCACCGGCGTGAAGGCTTCCCCAGTGAGGGGACCTCCAGGCAGGGGACCCATGCGGACTCCTCCCCGGGGGCAGCTGTTGGGAGAAGGAGTAGAGCTCGATGGGCGATGGTGGACAATGATTTATAAGCGTGCCCCCCGGGGTTTGTCTTCAGCTTTTTGCTTTCTTCCCAAACAAACAAACAAACAAACAAAAAACATAAATGTGGAGTGCCTCCTGGGAAAAACAACCTGCCCGGAATCCAGAGAAACCGCACAGCAAGCCGTCTCTGCCGTGGCCTGGGGGACAGATGGACGGCCCCTGGGCGGCCCAGCGTGCCAGTGCGCTGGCTTGGAGGTGTGGGTGCAGAGCAGTCCCACCTCCGTGCCCAGCGCTGCTCGGCCGCCAGACGGTCCCCACCCCCCCCAGAAGCCCCCCCCCCCCCCCCCCCCACCGCGCACTTGGCTGGCAGCTCCGTGAGCAGAGGGCCAGGAGCGAGGTGGGGGGAGCCGCAGGAGCGAGAGGCCCAGCTTTGCCAGTCGAGACAAATATTTACAAGCAAGGCCTTCCCTCCGCTTGGCAGGCTTGGAGCTTTAAATATTGATTTTTCAAACGGGAGATTCTGGTCAAGCGCCCCGTTTGGGCTGGAATGTGTGGAGGCCGAGGTGGGAGAGGGCTCCCGCAGGGCGGGTCTGTCTCGTGGCTCCTTGCCTTGTCGCGTAATGCCTCCTGGCCCCGGGCTGCCCCCCCTAGGATGGGGTCCCCACCGGCTTCCTGTCCCCCCCCCCCCCCACTCCCAGCTGCGGGTCTCCAAAGATGTGAGGCTGAGCCGAGCCTGTGTCCCAGGCAGGTGCCAGGCTCCCGCTGTGGGCCAGACTCCTCTCCGTCACTGCCTACTTGACTTTTGGGAACCAGGTGAATTTGAGGACCGGTGCTGTTTTCGTCCCAATTAGAAGGAGAGTTAGCCCGAGGGTCTCAAGGGTGGGGACTGATTCCCACGAGGTCCCGTCACTGCAGAGGGGATGAGTAAAGCAAAGGGCCGCCCGTGCAGCCGGGATGGTGCCACCTGCTCCGGGAGCACAGGTCAGGGCCGACGATGGCCTTCTGCTGGCAGGGGAGGCTTCCTGGGGAAGCTGACTCCGGGCCAGGCCCCGACTTAGCAGTTGTGAGTCGGTGCAGGGAAGGGGCAGCTGAGGTCAGGCGTGCTGGTGGGCACTGGAGAGGGGTGGCCGGGTGCTGTGGCCGGGGTGAGGGGGTTTGGGGCGTTGAGGGTGAGGGCCCCAGAAGGAGGGCTGGGCTGGCCGCGACTCTGAACGTGAGGGGAATTGGGGGCCCCAGGGGGCCAGCATGGCGAGCCGGCCATTTTAGAAAGATGGTTCTAGCTGCCTTTTCACAGAAGTCAGAACAACGTGCTGTGGGAATTTGGGGGGTGGGGTGGGCGTGGCGGGTCTTCATGTGACCCGGAGCTGGATCTATTTATCTGCCTGGGTTGTTGCAGGTAGAAGGATGAGCTTACACAGGGGGTCCCCCAGGTGTCTCCCCTTTGCTGCCTCGAAGTGTTTGCCGATGTCAGTGCCCGTCATTCAAGTGGGATAGGGTGGGGTCGGGGTGGGGGGCTCCAGACTCCAGACTCCAGAATGAGAAACCCCTCCCCCTACTTGACTGAGAGGCAGGGAATTTGCGTGTGAGTGAGCGTGTATATAGGAGCAGGCTCCTTTAGGGAGCCTGCCTGTCGCCCAAAGTGAGAAGTGAGACTCCGCCTCTGTGGGCTGGCAGTTCGGGGCCCCGGGAGGTGGCGACCGTGGCTGAGAGCCGGGCTGGGGGCTCATTAGGCCCAAGTGCATGGTCGGGAGAGGTGCGCTCTCACAGACGCCTAGCGGTTGGTGAGTGTTGATGCGTGCGGGGCACTGTTCTCTGCGCTTGGTGTGTCTTATCAAATCCTTTCATCCTCCTGGCGACAGAATGAGGCAGGAGCCGTTGTCACCCCCATTTTACAGAGGAGAAAGCCGAGACCCACCGCCGTGACATGACTTGCCCAAGGCCACGCGGATGGCCCGTGGCAGAGCTACTTGGATTCGAACCCAGGCAGTTGGGTTCTGGAGCTGAGCTCCTCCTCAGCCGTTATCTCCTTTCTTGTTCTTCTTACGGTGAAACCTCTCTGATTCAACGTAAACGTGTGCGCTTTGCCATCTTGGGTCTGCTTCCTGCCCGGGTAATTACAGCAGCCACGCGACCTGTCTGGGCTTCAGCGGCCTCCTTTTAGAGGCAGGCGGTCAGGCTCCCCTTGCCCTGCCTACCTCTTTGGAAGCAGGTTGTTTTGAGGCTCCATTAGGATAGAGGAATGATCGGCTTCTGTGAAGTATTGTGTATGTGGCATTGTCGCCCCCCCCCCACCCCGAGCTGGCGTTTGCCAGATCAGGTCTCCCCTTGGGGTAGAGGTAGGTGTCATGGGCGGGTCCCCCAGGAGAGGGGAACATCTGATCTGAGCCATGGGGGTGAGTAGCAAGAGAAAGTGGTAGAACAATGTGTGGGCAAAAGTGTGTGCAGTTTCTGAGAAGTGTTGATGTATGATCTTAGCTATGTCTGCAGTTACACACACACACACACACACACGGAGAAAAGACTGGAAGGAAGTACTCATTCATCCATTTGGTCTGTCTCACTGGGAACCTCCCACGTGCCATGTGTGTCCCAGGCACCGGGGTGACAGCGCGGTGGGAGGGACAGGGCATGCTTGCCTTCTGGTGATGGGGACACGGTGCATCTGAGGAGCGGGGGGCGGGGGGCTCCTGTTCGCAGGCCTGTGGGCCAAGGATGGGACTTGGGGGTTGGTTCCAAGTGCAAAGGGGATTTGGGGGAGGTTTGTGTAGGGGAGTGACCTTTAAAAAGGTATTCAAAGGCCTGAATTACGGAGTTAGAGTGAAACCAAAGTCTCTGGAATGTTCCAGAATTGATGTCTGGGTGCTGGGTCATGGCGTATTTTCTTCTTTATGGTTTTTCTCTCTCCTTTACCTGGATTTTCTGTACAGAGCATGTGTATCATATAAAGGCAACAGTAAAAATCTTATCGTTTTTAAAGAAATCTTGGCCTCTCTGGTATCTGGTGCAAAACATGTCCCAAGATGGGGGTGGGGGCAGCCCTGGCCTTAGGTCAGGCCCGGTGTCATCCATCTACTCAGAATGCCACCTGGAGCCCTTCCCTAGGACAGCAGGGCTTCCCCCTCACTCCCCGTCCCTGGAAGGGCCAGGCTCTTCTCCTTGGATAAGAAAGTTATGGATTTGAAATCTACAGTAGCCTGCTTCTTCCCCGTTCATTGATCTCACAGAAAGCATTTAAAATCATATTCTAGGGGTCACCTCCAGGCAGTCAAGAGGGGATTTAAGAAATTAATAAAGACCTTCTTTGCAAGTCAAGATTGGACACCTAACTGCGGTGTGTGTGGCTATATTCAAGCTGACTCTAATTTGCTGGCAGGTGCACTGCTCTGGGCTTGGCTGTGAGTGGTGACCGTGTTTTGCCCATTTGCGGGGTTCTGTCTGGGTCTGTCTGTTGGAGGGGGCAGGTTTGGGGGCGACAGGGTTCTCCTGAGAACGTTAATACCTTTCCCGTTGCCCATTAATATCCCAAATATATTCATGAAATAGAAATGCCAGCTTGGTTTGTAAATGTTCTGGGAACAGCTAAAAAATCACTAAGGACAGGCTTCTCAGCTAGAAAGGGTGAAAGGAACAGCAAAACTTGCTGAAAATGGAAAGGAATGTGCTGGAAGCTCCTTGTTTTTCCATAGCTAATGACCTCAGTGTCACCCGAACCAGCTGACTGTGCTCCTCCGTCCCCACTCTTGGCCTTGGCTCCTGCTCTCCCCGCAGTGGGGAATGTTCTTCCTCCTGTCGTGCAGAGTCCTGCCCGCCCTCCAGTCGCTGTGCGTGAAGCCTGCCCCGCCCAGTAGGGCAGCGTTGGCCTCTCTTCCCTCTGCACCCAGAGCTCCCCGTTCAGATCCTGGTGGTGGCAGGACATTGTCTGTGGCTTCATGCCCCTGTTTCCCACCTAGACCATCAGCGCCTGGAGGGCAGGGCTGAGCCTCATTCATCCCCAGCACCAGGCAGCACTTGGCCCGGGGTGGGGGTGGGGGGCGGCCAGAGGCTGTGGGCTCGGGGTGGACGAGTGGGCGACACACTGATGTGCTGTGAGCCGGTCACTGTGTCCCCAGCAGGGCCGTGCACAGCTGACTGTCGTTGGGTGGGAGCAGCTGTAAGTGGGGGCTCTGGGGAGGGCAGGGCGGTCTGCAGGAGGGTGTGAGCTGTGGCTGTTGCAACTTGGAACTTGGGGTGGGTCTGAGAAGACCGAGGGGTGGAGGCTGAGTTGGGGTCTGCACGATGAGGCCAGGAGCTGAGGCCAGCAGGGATCTGAACCCAACCAAGGAGGGCCTGGTATTTCAGGTGGCTGTTTGGGGTCCCCCTTGGAGGCCAGGGGTGCCGAGAGCAGGAGGAGACGCTGAGCCCCAGCAGCACCCACCTCCCAAGATGCTGGCTGCCGAGGCTGCCGCTGACCTGGGGTCTCGACGCCACACGCATCCCGCCCTAGGCGTGAGCACCAGGCTGCCGGCTTCCATTGGCGGCCGTGCCTTGAAGGACTGATTCACGTGGTGTCACCAGGCTTGCTCTCTGTGACCAGCAGGTGCCAGGCTGGCCTCCTCAGCCCTGGCCTCTGCAGCCTTCACTCCCACCCCCTAGCTTTGGTGGCCTCAGACCCCTGCATGGGCCCCGGAGGCCACAGGCCAGTTGTTCCCTCCCCTCCCCTCCCCTCCCCTTCCTCCCCTCCCCTCCCCTCCTGGCTTCTCCACCCTCCCCCCTGCCCCCACCGCCCCAGGCTGGACACCGCCCATCTAACTTGGGTTCTCCCGCAGCAGTCTCCACACCACCGTCCTCTCCGCACCGCCCCATGCCCGTCTCCTTTTGTTCCTTGTTTTGCCCCTGCCCGCTGAAGCCTTGGCTCTTTCCAGATGACAGTCACTCAGGCCCCCAGCTCCTGCTGCTGCCCAGACACCCGCCCCATCTTTCCACAGTTAGCTTTCCCTTTGAGATCCAGCTGGTGTATTGTTCACTCTTCTCAGAAGACACTTCCTCCTGGCTGTCCACCAGAATTTCAGACTCGTTCTGTCCCAAACCTGCGTGCATCCCTCCAGCGTGCCCTCTCCCTTCCCTCTGAGGCCGGTATCAGCTGTCACTGGTATTCTGGCCTTGCTGCTGTCTGCCTGCCCCCTTCACCTGCTTATATTACCTGCTGAGCCACCGCGGGCCCCCAGGCGGGCCGGCCAGCCAGGCTCGCCTTCCCCCTGTCGGATCCTGTGAACCCCTAGAGGGTGAAGATAGTGCCCCCCGGTCAGCGAGGGTCCTCAGAGCCCCACCCCCGCTGGCCCTGAGGGCTGCTGGGCGGGTGTTGGTTGAATAAATCGTGGAGACGTCTGACAAGCATAAGATGCGCCAGTTAATTAAGTGGCGCTACCCTTAGCAGAATCAGGCAGGGGAGGAAGATGGGGGCCTGGTAATGGAGTATTTGGAAGTTATAATTAACTTTTTACTGGGGCCCTAGCATGAAACGAGATATAAGACAATATAAAAGGGGTCCAAGGATTTAGTTAAATAGAGCTGGGTCTCCTGCAAGTAAACCCTTAATTAAAGTCTGTGAGGGAGGAAGGGAGAGGAAGGGAAATGGGGAAATCACTCCACGGCGGTGTTTTTGGTTCTCGCCTCATCTGCCACAGTGTTGAAGGCCCGAGGGCCGCAGGGGTTCGGCCGCAGAAGTGGGCCGCCCGCAGCCTTGTGCCTCTTTGCGATGCAGCCCAGGAGCCCGCGGGATGGCTGCAGGTGGAGGTGAGGGGCCCCGGAACGCGCAGGGCTCTGGCTCTCCCCACGCAGGAGCTGGAGGGTGCCCCCAGGCACAGGCATTGTTAGGGCCTGCGGGAAAAGATGGGCTCCCATGAGGCTGGAGGGTCCCCACCCCCAACCCTGCCAACACCGCTCAACCACTTGCCTTCCCGCGGCAGCCACGTCCCAGGTTCTGACTGTTCCCTGATCTCCGGTCTGCCCTTCCTGGCGGGGTAGCCGCCCTTCACGTGGAAGGCTGAGCTGTCCCCATCCGCCGCCCTCAGCTCTGTCCCTGGCAGCGTGTGTGAGCACGAGACCCTGCTTTTGTCTTATCCCTTTAACTTTTTGACCTCCGTCCTTCCCGCCTCTCCCCACCAAACATTTCTCATCTGTGTGGGTGTCACCTGCTTGCCACGCCTGGGCCGTGACCGTGGCGCGTCTCATGTTTTGCGTGCAAGGCTGCAGAGACAGCCCCTGCAGAGATAGTACACGGAGCCCCCGCACCGTCCCCGGTCCCAGGGCACCCCGCTGCGGAGCAGGACCCTTCCTGGGTCCCCCCGGCATCGGCAGCATGCTCTCCAGGCAGCAGAGCTCTCCCACTGTCCAGCACTGTGCGGACAGGGCACAGGCGAGGAGCTCTGCCGGTGTGGCCAGGATCCCCAGGGGTGGAAGCAGCTCGGCTCCTCGGGGACGGGCCTCACCCTGATCCGTGGACAGGACCCGCAGCCTCTTCAACCAGAGCAGGGGATAGAGAACAGCAGTCGGGGCTCCTGGGGCCCGCCTCTGGCTCTGCCCCGCACCAATCGGGTGACCTCGCTTTCCCCCCGCTGAGTGTCCGACCTCCATAAAATGTGACATGTGGACCATGTGTTAAAGAGGGCCGCCCCGGTGCTCTTGCTTGGCTGTGCGGGCACTGTCCGGGGAGCAGTGCCCCAGGCCCACGTTCCTCCTGGCCTCTGGGCCCCGGTGGGTTGGGCGAGGGTCTGCTTCTCCTGCTGGGCTGTGACCATGGGAGCACGGGGGAGGGGTCCACACTCACCCCGCTCAATACAGGTGTCAGGAGCCCACTACATTCGCTGGCTTGGTGTTGGGGGTTCAGGGATGTCCACCGCGGGTGTGGTTCCTGCCCGAGGGGCCTGAGGCAGGGACGGGTTATAAAGATTAAACAGAGTAAATAGACAAGATCATTTTGGTGATTAGATCAGTAAATCAGGTCAGCAAACAGGGCGAGGTGAGAGTGACTGGGGCAGGGGTTTATCTGACATAAGGTGGTCCAGGAAGCCCCCTCCGAGAGGGTCCTGCGCTGAGAAGAACCCAGTTCTGAATTGCCTGGAGGGTAGCCAGAGGCCCTCAGGGCTGAGCACAGTGGCCCTGGAGGCCAGGGAGGAGGCCCGGTCCTGCTGACCAGAAGCTGGGGCGAGGACGTGGGTTTTATTCTAAGTGTTAAAGTGGCCACTGGGGCAGAGGCAGGGGAAGGACATGGTCTGACTCAGTGTTTTGAAAGACTCCTTTGGCTGCTGGGTGAGCTGGGCTGCAGCTACTGGGGCACCAGGAGAGATTTTACAGGTGTCCTTGAGAGGCGAGGGGAGCCGGGACTGGACCTGGGGGTGGCCGAGGGCACAGTGCAAAGTGCAGGGTTCGACCGCATGTTGGAGATGACATCAACAGGGTTTGCTGATGGGAGGTGGGGGTGGAGGGTGAGGCGGGTCACTGACCTGGTGTCCACGGAGCCCGGCAGGCCTGGCTTAGGAGGGCGCTCAACCCGTATCTGTTAAGCAAAGGAAGAAAAAGAAAGAGAAATTTTATCATGTGGTCACATCAATCAAAATGTGCAGGGGCGCCTGAGTGGCTCAGTTGGTTGAGCTGTTGTCTGAAGTCAGTTGTCTGACTTCAGCTCAGGTCATGATCTCGCGGTTTGTGAGTTCAAGCCCCGCGTCGGGCTCTGTGCTGATGGCTCGGAGCCTGGAGCCTCCTTCAGATTCTGTGTCTCCCTCTCTCTCTGCCCCTCCCCCGCTCTGTCTCTCTCTTTCTCTTTCTCTCAAAAATAAATACACATTAAGAAGAAAGAGTCCTTTTTTTTTTTTTTTTTTTTTAAAGATCTTACAGGGATTATCACTGAATGCAAATAGTAGATCTAACGTGGATTCTGGTTCCTTTCCTCATTAGTTGGATATAATGGCCCGATTCAGACATTTCCAGAAATCTGTTATTCTTGCAAAGACTCAAGACTGAATATTTAATGCAAAATTTTTCTTTGACTTCGGTCCCCATTTCTGGCAGCTCTCTGTTCAGGAGCCTGGATGGTGCCCGAGGAATTTGGTTGTAGATAGCACAGTGGCCAAAGTGAGGGATGACCAGGTGCTTTCCCAGGGGCAAGATTGATGCCCAGATTTTAAAAAATGGGTGAACAGTGCAGCACAAATTTGGTGTTCATTTAAAAAATTAATTTTTTATACTCATCAAAAAAAAAAAAAAAACATTCTTCACAAAGCCAAAGCGTGTTTTAGGGGCTAAAAGAGAGAAAATTAACTTCTAATGAAGGTGAAAGAATCTAGAATTTCTAGCTGTGGTCAAATGATCTTGGCTAGGCATAATTGCAGTGTTTTCGTATTAATATATAACCAACGCCCTTGAGAAGTGTGGTTAAGTGGGAATTATCTATTTGCAACAGAATGGCTTTGGAAATGAATGAGACCCACTGGGGTATATGTGTGTGTGTGTGTGTGTGTGTGTGTATTCTTTTTTAAAATGATTATTTGTTTATTTTGAGAGAGAGAGAGAGAGAGGAAAAGGCAGAGAGAGGGAAGAGAGAATCCCAAGCAGTCTCTGTACCGTTACTGCAGAACCCGATTTGGGGCTCGAACTCATGAACAAGAGGTTCATGACCTGAACTGAAGTCAGATGCTTAACCGACTGAGCCACCCAGGCGCCCCGCATGTGTATATTTCAAACATGTTTTGCAAGACCATCATCCTAAAAATCTCTGCCTTAAGTTAAAAACAACAACAAAAAATTTATGCTTAAACAAGGTATAGAAGCACATCTCTGAAAGGCCTGGGGTCTCTGAGATTTCTTCCTTCGTTTCATTTTGTTATTCTGGGAGATTTTATGCTTGCTTATTTATATCCCAGTTTGTGCCAAAAGATTTGAGATGATTTATAGAAGCAGTAAGGATAGTAAAATGGTAACACATCACTGATAAATTAAAAGCCACGATTTAAAAAAAGAAAGAAATTAGAGTAGTTCAAAAGGAGAGCCTAGAATATCAACACTCAGGGCTAGATGGACCCTGTGAACTGGAAGTAGGAGCCTGAGCTTCCTGAGGGCCAAAGTGAAAAGGGTGATGCATTTGGTAAATGGCTTTGATAATTGGAAGGAGGAAATCTTCAAGCCACTCTGACTGATCCACACTCTGTCATGTCGGGCATCCGTCTCACTCACCTGTGAGTGTCTTGAAGGCCAGACTTGTGTCCCTGTCATTTCTATGTAGGAGGATCTTGGTAAAGATTTTTGTATTTGGATAATACCAATGAATATTTGTTTGGTGTTTCCTGTATATTAAACCGGTCCGTTTCTGCCATTCATTGTGTGCCCCAGCCCCTGCTTGGGATTGATTGAAGTTTGTTTTTTTCCCCTCTACTGGTTTGGAAATTCTACATTCTTTTTCAATTTGTTTAGTGGCTGCTCATAAATTTTTAATATGCATATCTGACTTAACTCAATCTAAAATTAATCGATGTCTGCATTCTTCCCTGAAGGTCCCTGGAACGCACCCACCCCATCCCCTCTTGCTGCCGTCTTATGTATCTTTGTTGTCTGGTGTCTCACTTCTAATTTGTTTATAAGCCTGCCCTGAAGTATTCGCCATCATGATTATTAATAATAATCTTTTCCAGTTTCCAGTTGATTGTTTACTCAACGTATGTTTGCTGAGCACTTGTTATGTGCTGGGCATGATCCTGGGCACTGGGGATGCTGCAGTGAACAAACAGAAGACAGGCCATGGGTAAAGAGAGCTGTAGCGTGTTGGAGAGTCAGAATAAGGGGTCAGGGCAGGACCCGATGAAGTGACATTTGAGCAAAGTGCCGAACGGGGGGAGCCAGTTAGGGAGAGCATTCTGGGCAGGGGCAGCAGCTTCGAGTCAGCAGTGCTGGTGGCACCTTTGAGGGCCACTGGGCAGGCATGGCTGGATTGCCACGGAGGGCCCGAGGGAGTGAGTGAGTGGGAGAAGCGGAGGCTGGATAGGGGACGCGAACCAAGTAGGAAGTTCAGGAGGCTTCACGTAGGAAGTGGGAGTTGAGGGAGACCTTGGCATCTGAGCGACGTTTGGTCAGGTGAAGGGTGGGTTCAGGCCTTCCAGCTCGAAGGGGCAGGCTAACCAAGGGTCTGAGGCTGGAGCTCTGACTTGCCATTGGTTTGCAGTCATTCACTCCCTCAAGAAACACGTATTGGGCGCTTGTGTTGTCCTAGACTCTGTGCTAGACGCTGAGGGTACAGTGGGTGGCAAAACAAACAAGATTTCTACTGAAGAGACATGTAAATGAGAAAACACCATGACATGATGCCTGACATGGTAACTAACCTGTGATCAAGTTAGACCCATGGAGGTTTAATTCACAGCTCACCTGCCTGCCAGGTATGGGACCATGGGCAACCGACTTACCTGGGTCTCAGGTCCCCATCTGTACAATGGATCCTCCCAGACTGGAGGAAGTGTGGAGGAAGGATGATGTGTTAATAACCACATGGGCTCAGAGGCTTTGCTGGGTTTCCCTCCATGACCCTTTGCTTCACCCCGCGGGGCATCTTCACTCCTTAGTGCCCGTTGGAGGCTGCAGAACCGTTGGAGGGAATTGTTGGTTAGTAGAGAAATACCGGCGCGGTCATTCAAAAGCTGAGGAGGCAAGATTTTCTTGCTGGTATGCTTCTTTTCTTTTTTTCTACCAGCTTGGCGCGATGTGTTTGGATGTGAAATAAGCCTGTGGGTTTTTTAAAATGTCATTTTCATGCTGGACTTCATTCCAAAACAGGAATAGTCCACCGCTCGAACATCCTGGCTAGCACAGAAATGAAATATTCTGTCCCCGTGTGCACACAAACCTCTGAAATGTCTGGAAGATCCCACCATTTCTCTGTCCGCACCTTCCCCCGCATGCCTCCTGCACCTGGGCTCAGCATAGACTTTGTCGGAAGCTCTGTGTCTGGTTTCGTCTGGAGACTGTGGTCACCACTTAGAGAGGGCGTGGAAACTGCCCTGCCCCCACTGCTGTCGTTATCACAGAGCTGCCCCTTCTCATGGGGCATCTCCCTGCCCGGTCTCTCACAGAATCCTGACAGCCAGCCCTTCTCAGACTTCAGGTGCGTGAGAAGCTCCTGGAGGGCGAGTCTGGGTAAAATGTGGGTCCCAACTTGGCAGATGTGGATGGGCTGGAGATTCCACATTTCTTACAAGCTCCCAGGCGGTGAGTAGTCAGGCCCTAGACCAGTGTGGTCCAGTATGGTAAGCCACTTGGCCTCATGTGGGTATTGAGCACTAGAAATGTGGCTAGTGTGACCGAGAAGCTGACTGTTGTGTTTTATTTCATTGTGATTAATTCGAACTTAAATAGCTATGGGGGGTTAATCACCATCGTATGGGACAACACAGCTAGACAGCTCCTTGAGGTGTTAGTGTCTCTACAGATGGAGAAACTGAGCTCAGGGAAGTGAAGAGCTTGCCCAAGATCTTAATGGCAAATAAAAGTGGAATCAGGATTCTCACTCAAGGTCTGTTCTCTTTCTTAAATTTGTAGTATTTTTTAATACCTAAGGTGACTTTTTTTTTTTTTTAATATGGGAACTTCTGTGTATCCAGAAAACCCTGGCCTTTTCAATTAGCAAATCACTCCTTTTCAAGACTGTTTTGATATTCGTGGTCATGAGTAACACTTTATAGCATCGGGGCCAGCCAAATAAAGTCATGTTTAAGTTGCTGACAGGATGTGAGAATTTGTCCGACACTCTACATGTCATATTCGGAAAAACACATTTTGCTACAAAGATTCATTTCCAAGTCTCATGGGGGCTTACCAATAATGCCTTCCTCTGGATGGCACTTTACAGTTCAAAAACACTTTACAGTCTAAAGGTGTTTTCATGTTGTTTGCTCACTTCTCCCCTGTGACAAAAAGCCCACGTTCTTTGTAAAGTTGTCCCCACTTTGCAGATGAGGAGACAGAGACCCAGTGCAGGGATGTGGTTTCCTGGAGGTCGCCCCAAGTCCTGGCTTTCAGAGGTCACCTTCTCAGACCTTCCCTGGATTGGTCAGCTTCCCCACCCCGATGCTTTCTGTCCAGCTCTCCCGCCTGGCTTTACTTTTTTCATATCAAGTATCCCCACCTGACCTGGTACTTACTTGTTTATTCCTTTGTTGCCAACATCGCATGGGGTCCACTACTCAAAGGCGGGGATCTTGTTGGTCTCATGCATGCCTGCACTTCAGCACCACAGACAGCACCCCCCAGTTGGCACTTCATATTTATTATTTATAAGTTAAATCAAATTCCTAACACGAGAAAGGAGCCAGTGGGAAGGATGCTGCCTTTGGAGCAGGCGGATCCCCTCCCTGGCCCTGACCAGCCACATGCCTGCTGGGCAACCTTGAAGTAGTTATTACTCTTATGCCTCAGTGTATTCATCCAAAAGTGAGGTACCAGGTAGGATGATGCCCTTTCTTTGTAGAGCTATTGTGAGGATTGAGTAAGGCATTGCAGTTGGGATCCTGCTTAGTTAAGCATGTGGGTCCAGAGAGATCCCATGGGTTTGGATCCTGGCTCCATTCTTCCCATGGGCATGTTGTGTCTTCTCTCTGAGCCTCAGTTTGCTCATGTGTAAAAGGGATCTAATGTTGACAGAGCTCAGTAAGGCAGGGGGTGATCTGGGCTCAACATGGGACCTGGCACAAGATAATCACATCATATATTCAGCTACTTTTTTTTTTTTTTTTTTTTTTTTACTTTGAGAGAAAGAGGAGAGTGGGGAGAATCTTAAGCAGCTGCACGCTCAGCACGGAGTCCCACATAGGGCTCAGTCCGATGACCCTGGGATCATGACCTGAGCCGAAATCAAGAGTCAGACACTCAACCGACTGAGCCACCCAAGTGCTCCTCAGCTACTATTTTTGTTGTAGCTATTTTATGAATGCATCTAAAGTGCCTGGCACAAAGTAGATACTAAGCTGATGGCAGCCTTAATTGTTATTATTAATATCTCCAAGGATGCCGCCTTTCTTTTTTTTTTACAATCAGATGTTTAAGAGTTAGGATTTAGTTCTTTGAAATTTGTTTTAAAAGGAAAGCAGATTTTTTTTTTTTAAGCGTATAGGTTTGTTTTTTTGATTTCTCTTAAGAAGAAGACGAATTTCACACCTTTCTGAGTGTGCACGATGCAAATGAAGATCTGAGACTCACCGAAGGCCGTTGGGAGCTAATTCTGGGCTCGTTTGACAGCCACGACACTGAAGGGGAAGCATCGAGCTGACAAAACGGGGCTTTCTTTGGTAATGTCCCAACCTCTCCAAATAGTCACTTTCCAGACTAACATTTGTCAGATTGGTGTTCTAAAGAATAGTTTGTGTTCATTGATCCAGCTCTGTCCCCTTCCTGCTTAGCACTCTTCACTGATTCCTTGCTGTGTCCTGGGTAAAGTCCAGAATTTTGCCTCGTAGGGGAGGCCCACTGTGGTTGTGATCCCAATTGTCCCTCCCAGGCCTGCTTCCACCCACTTTGCCCGCCCTGGGCTTCTGAGCAATTGACAGACACCTAGCAGGTGGATTTTCTCACCTCCAAGCATTTGCTTGTGTGAGGGGCTCTTCCTAGGATGCCCTTCTACCCTGGGAACCTATTCATTCTACCCTATTCATCTGTGATACCTATTTCTATGATTATCTCTCTCACCCACCGTTTCAGAGCCCCTCCCTTGCTCCTAGTCAGGGAAAGGAAAACTTAGTGCTGTATCGTCCCCTATGACTTGGTATCACCCCTACTACAGATCCCGAATTATTTGCCTGTATCTTTCCCACACTGGAGGGCAGGAGAAGGGGCTGTGTTGGGACGTCTCTGTTCCCAGTCCCCAGCACTTATTAGGGCCAAGGAAAAGGATTGTGGAATCCAAGAATGAATAAACAGAGGTGGCAGGCTGATTCTACTTTAGTGCATCTTAACAACCAAAATGTCTTTTTAGCTTCAAAATGCTTGGTTTTATGAAGAAATACTTTAAAAATAGGAACCTTTAGTCTTCGTCATTTTCGAATACCTATTTCAGTGGCTACAGCAAAGAACATTGCTTTGGGCCATATTTTCCCCCTCTTTAAAAGGGTTGTTTAGGGGCGCCTGGCTGGCTCAGTCGGTTAAGCGTCCGACTTCAGCTCAGGTCATGATCTCACGGTCTGTGAGTTCGAGCCCCGCGTCGGGCTCTGGGCTGATGGCTCAGACCCTGGAGCCTGCTTCCGATTCTGTGTCTCCCTCTCTCTCTGCCCCTCCCCCGTTCATGCTCTGTCTCTCTCTGTCCCCAAAATAAATAAACATTAAAAAAAAATAAAAGGGTTGTTTATAGCAGAAGGCACCTGTGGAACCTTCTGGAAAGGACCAGGTATCTGACCCGGTAGCCATGCCTTTAATCCAGGCTGTCAAACCCTAGGTGAAATCTGTGTTGGGAATGGTTACGCAGGTAAGGCGGGGGCTTCTTGTACCAAAACTTCTCAGCTAGGACTTTTTGATGCGGGGGGAGAGGGGGTGGTGATGAGGGGGCCGAGGTTCTGGATGGCCACTTAGCCTTTTCACCTCTAAACCATGAAGACCTCTGAAATTCTAAAATTGTTTGTATCTACGATTAGAATGATTGGGTTCTAAAGTTCTGAAAACCCCATTTCTAGCATTCTGAGTTCCCAAGAACCTATGGTTCTACCTGCTCATAGTTCTAGTTGTTGGGGATTCAGGGTCCTTGGTGTTTTTCTTCTGAGATTAAAAAAAATTGTGGTAAACTATACATAATACTTATCATTTTAACATTTTTTAAAGAACGTGTACAGTTCAGTGGCATTAAGGACATTCACACTGCTGTGCAACCATGACCACCATCTGTTTCCAGAACTTTCTCATTTTGTAAAATCGAAACTCCATACCTATTAGACGATCAATCCCCATATTCCCTTCCCTCCCCCAGCCTCAGGCAGCTACCATTCTACTTTGTGTCTCTATGAATTCGATTAGTCTAGGTCCCTCATATAAGTAGAATCACACAGTGTTTGCCCTTTGGTGACCACCTTATTTCACTGAACATGTCTTCAAGGTTCACGCATGTGTCGGAATGAACATCCTTCCTTTTTAAGGCTGAACAGTATTCCATGGTGTGGATATACCATATTGTACTTATCTGTTCATCTATCAATGGACACTTGAGTTGTGTCCACATTTTGGCTACTGTGAATAATGCTGTTACGAACGTGGGTAAGCAAATATCTCTCTGAGACCCTGATTTCAGTTCTTTGGGGCATATGCCCAGAAGTGGAATTGCTGAACCGTATGCTAGTTCTGTGATCTTTAATTTTTCAGGGAATCGCCATCCTGTTTTCCATAGTGGCTGCTCCATTTTATATTCCCGCCAACAGTGCCCAATGGTTCCCATTTCTCCACATCTTCACCCATACCTGTTGTTTTCTGGTGTGTGTGTGTGTGTGTGTGTGTGTGTGTGTGTGTGTGTATTTTGCAATAGCCATCCTAACAGATGTGCTCATTGGCCATTTGTATGTCTTCCTTGGAGAAGTGTTTTTTTCAAGTCCTTTGCCCACGTTTTTCTTGCTGTTGAGTTCCAGAGTTCTTTATATGTTCTAGTTATCAACCCCTTATCAGAAGTATAATTTGTGGGGTGCCTGGGTGGCTCAGTTGGTGAAGCATCCGACTTTGGCTCAGGTCATGTTCTCACAGCTTATGAGTTCAAGCCCCACGTCGGGCTCTGTGCTGGCAGTTCAGAGCCTGGAACCTGCTCCCTCTCCCTCTTTGCCCCTCCTCTCTCTCTTTCTCTCTCTCTCAAAAATAAATAAACATTAAAAAAATTTAGAAATATAATTTGCAAATATTCTCCCCCCCCCATTTTGTGGGCTGCCTTTTCACTCTGTTGATGGTGTCCTGTGATATACAGAAGTTTTTAATTTAGAAGTTATTTTTTTCTTGTTGTCTGTACCTTTGGTGTTGTATTCAAGAAATCAACTGGCAAATCTAATGTCATGAAGCATTGCCCTGTTTTCTTTTGAGGATTTTGTAATTTTAGCTCTTTTAGGTTTTTGTTGCATTTTGAGTTAATTTTTGTACGTAGTGTAATGTAAGAGTCCAGCTTTGTTCTTTTGCATGCAGATAGCCAGTTTTCCCAGAACCACGTGTTGGGAAGACTGTTGTTTCCCCCGATTGAGTGGTCTTGGCACGTTTGTTGAAAATCATTTGACCATATATGTGAAGATTTATTTCTGGGCTGTCTATTCTATTCCATTGATAGATGTCTGTATTTATGTTGGTACCATACTGTTTAATCACCGTAGCTTTTTAGTCCATTATGAAATCAGGAAGTGTTTGACTTCCAACTTTGTTTTTCTTTTTCAAGATTATTTTGGCTATTCAGGGTCCCTTGAGATTCCATATGAATTTTAGGATGGGTTTTCTACTTCTGCAAGAAACGTCATTGGGATTTTGGTAGGGATTGCATTGAGTCTGTAGATTGCTTTGGGTAGTATTGATATCTTAACAATATGAAGCTTTCCAATTCATGAACATGGGATGCCTTTTTATCTCTTGGCGACTTCTTAAGTCTCTTTCACCAAATGCTTTGTAGTTTTCAACATACAAATCTTTTTCCTCTGGTTAAGCTAATTCCTAAGTGTTTTGTTCTTTTGGATGCTATTGCAAATGGGATTATTTTTGGATTGATTGTTACTGTATGGAAAGACAACTGAGTTTTTGCACCTGGTTTTTGTATCCTGCATCTTTGCTGCGTTCATTTAATTTGTTCTAATGTCTATACTGCTTTTTAAAATTGTCCTCAAAGGCTGTTTACAGTGTCCACAAGATCTTCTCCAAAGCATTGTGCTATTTGAAATAAAGTCATTCAGAGCTCCTCATAACAGGAGCGACCTTGTGAGGACTTAAATATATGGCAATAGTCTTTTTTTGGAGGAATATTTGATTTAAAAAACTCTGGCACGTGTAATACGTGTTGATTGTGACAGAGAGGGGGACGTTCACTTCTCTGCTTATCAATTGTGTAGTTTTGTAACCGCACTGAGCCCCAGTTTCTATATCTGTCAAACATGGTGCCCATTTTGTGAGGCTGTTATTGTGAGTGACAAACAGGGATGAGGGGGCTTGTCTCAGGCTCTCAGCAGGTGACATCTGTGACGTCATTAATGGCTGCCTGACCTGCCCGGGGGAAGGAGCTGCTTGGCCAGATCACCTGCTGTGGAACCTGCTGCCAGAGTCATCCCAGCACTTAGATGCTCAGAATATCAGAGGAATCAACCAGTTAAGATTTTCTGCCTGTTTTGTCTTGTTTTTTTTTAATGTCTTTTTGTTTTTTTATTTTTTTCGTTTACGTCCACGTTAGTTAGCATACAGCGCAACAATGGCTTCACGACTTTGTGTGTTGTCCTTGCCCGGGGGACACGCTAATCTTCCCTGTGTCTTTCCAGTTTTAGTATACGTGCTGCCGAAGCGAGCACCTGTTTTGTCTTTTAGTTGGTCTTCACTATGTTTTTGTTTGATTTGGTTCTAGGTCTGGAACAACAGCCAGAGCAACTGAGAGGCCAGGCTGCCCCTGGGGAGAACTAGGAAGTGGTCAAGGGGTGCCCGGCCTCCTGTTGCCTTCTTATTTAATTAAAGTCGTATTTGTGTTAAGGCAATACGCACACACGGTTAGTCACAGTGTGCCGTGAGGCTTACCAGCAGTCTCGATTTCCATTTCCCATTTAGATCTGGTGGCTTTTATTGCCAGGTGCCTCTAAGTAACAACTTTTATTGCTATTTTTTATTTTTTAATATATATATATATATATATATATTTATGCTTATTTAGTTTTGAGAGAGACAGAGACGGAGTGTGAGCGGGGGAGGGGCAGAGAGAAAGGGAGACAGAATCCGAAGCAGGCTCCAGGCTCCGAGCTGTCAGCCCAGAGCCTGACGCCGGGCTCGAACTCACAAACTGTGAGATCATGACCTGAGCCGAAGTCGGACGCTTAACCACTGAGCCACCCAGGCGCCCCTCCTTTTTCAATTTTTGATGTTACTTTTTAATTTCTTAAAATTAAAAAATGGCGACTTAGACTTAGTCTCTCCATCCGTATACACATATCTCTTCTGTCCTTTTTTATTTACTTATTTTGAGAGAGAGAGAGAGAGAGAGAGAGAGAGCACATGAGTGGGGGAGGAGCAGAGAGAGAGGGAGAGAGAGAATCCCAAGCAGGCTCTGCGCCATCAGCACAGGGCTGGACGTGGGGCTTGAATTCATGAGCTGTGAGATCACGACTTGAGCTGAAATCAAGAGTCGGTCACTTAACTGAGCCACCGAGGCGCCCCTCTTCTCCTGTCCTTTTAACAGCGTTTTAAGGCAGTTTTAGGTTCACTATTTGTTGTGCAACTTACTGTTTTTCCTAAAGTAGTTAATTGTTTTGTTTTCTTGCTTGTTTTCCTGTGTACCCACCGTGGGTCATCCCCGTGTCCTGCCGAGTTTTAAATGCCCCTCAGCTGAGGAGCGGGCCACGCTAAGCCATTTTCAGGCTCTTTTTCCCTGGAGCCTCTGACGGCTGCCCCGGCCTGGACAGTTGGGCCTGCACACTTCCATCATCCTGGAGTCTCCCTCTGCCTTTCTTCTGTCCTGGGGCCCCTGCCTACAGCATCCCGTGGCTTCCCTTTTCTTGCTTTACTCCCTCCTGTTGGGGGACCGCATCCTCTGGTGGCTCTTCCGAGAAGGAGTGCGGCAGACATAAAATTTGGCAAAGCTGCATGTCAGAAAAAGTGTTTATTCCGGCCTCGGTCTTAACGGATAGTTGGCCCAGCTGTAGGATTACAGGCAGCACACCATTTCCCCTCAGAATTTGAAAAGCATGACTCCAAAAACTTTCTTGTAGCTTCCTGTACCCCATTCTTGTTGGGATACCCCATCCTTAGGATATGAGCTGTCTTGTTTCTGGGCGGTGTGCCTTGGGTGTGGGTATTTTCTCATTTATTTTTTCTGGGTACTCAGGCAGCCTTTTAAACCTAAAAGAATTTTGGGGGCGCCTGGGTGGCTCAGTCGGTTGAGCGCCCGGCTTCGGCTCAGGTCGTGATCTTACCGTTCGTGGGTTCGAGCCCCGCGTCGGGCTCTGTGCTGACAGCTCGGAGCCTGGAACCTGCTTTGGATTCCGTGTCTCCCTCTCTCTCTCTGCCCCTCCCCCGCTTATGCTCTGTCTCTCTTTCTCTCTCAAAAATAAAAAAAAAAAACATTAATTTTTAAAAAAAATTTTATTTTATTTTTTTCAATTTTGAGCCAGAGGAAGACACCGAATCTAAAGCAGGCTCCAGGCTCCAAGCTGTCAGCACAGAGCCCGCTGCAGGGCTTGAACCCATGGACCGTGAGATCTTGGCCTGAGCCGAAGTCGGACGCTTAACCGACTGAGCCACCCAGGCGCCCCTTGTGCGGCCTTTTTAATGGAACAAACTTTGTCCTTTAATCTGGGACATTTTCTCATATTATTATATTTTTTAAAATTTCCCTCTTCTCTTTTATCTCTGATGTCTCCCTCTACCACTCATACAACTGATTTTTGTATCTTTTCTCGCCTGGTACTCAGGTCCCTGTCTTTCTGTTTCTGTCTCTGGGAGAGTTTCTCAAATTTATCTTCCCGCTCTGTGCCCAAATTTGAGAAACTCTGCTAAGATTTTCTTTCTTTTGTGAAGAACACCCTGGTAGAATTTCACGGGTGCCCTATCTTCTATTATCTCACCAAGGGCGTTAATTATATACTAAGTCATTTCTCCTGTGCCAGCCCCATTTTCCCCAATTTCCTTTTCTCCGGTCGTTTTGGTCTCTAGCTGTGTTCAGCCTGAAGGTTTTCCTCCGAGGTCTGGCGGTCCCGTGTGTTTATGCGTCTGAAAGCTGTGCGTGCAGGGCAGTGGCTTGCCGTGACGGGGACCCGGCCATCTCTTTGGGGGAACCCCCTATGCCCTGTCTTTTTCCCCAGAGAGGGGTTCCCTCTTTGCAAGCCTGGCTCCCGGAATTTGAGAGCTGAGTGGGGAAGGGGCCTGGGCTCTCCAAAGTCCCCATGTTTATGCTTTCAGTGTGCCTTCCTCTGGTTCAGCCCCTACCTTGCTGTCCATCTTCCCTGGGGCCTGATGGTCCCTAAATGAGATTCTTCTGAGCTGTTTGTTTTCCCTTGAGACTAAACTCCCTCCTTCTGTGGAGATTGGGAGGGAGGGAGGGGCGGGTGGGCTGAATGCGTGTGTTAAGAGAGAGCCCCAGCCCCACCTGCTCCCACGGGTCCTAGGTCAGACCACACACCTGGGTCTGCATCCCTGAGCTGCCTGGGACTCTGGCCACAGCCGGGTCTGCTTCCTGGGGTCCCCTCCCCTTCCCTCCCCTCCCCGCCTCTCCCCAACCCCCTCCCAAGACTTTGGTTTCAGTTTTGTCTGCTCAGCCAGGCCAGTCCACTCGTCCGTCCCTCCAACTCCCAAACCTTTGGAGGGTCGTGCCTTTTTGATTCCTTTACCGTTGATTTCATGGGATGTCAGCAGCAAGGAGAGGAACGTGGGCCTTGCAAATGCCCGTGCTGTGCAAGTGCCCGTTTGGTCCTGCCGTCTTACCCTGTGACACCCCCCTGGGGAGCTCCCACCCCAGCCTCGCTCCCACACCCGCCTGGCAGGTCTCAGCTGAAAGGGCTCGCAGGGTTCAAGACCTGCACGTCACCTCGTCATGGAAGAGAAGGGGTATCAGGCCTCAGCCCGGGTCTGGTGAGGTTGAGGCAGAGCTGAGGCCGAACCTAGGCCTCCTGGCCTCCAGTCCGGGGCCCTTCCCACGGCCCCGCCCTGGGCCTTGGTGCCCACGGACTCCTGACGTCTGTGCAGTGAACACCACGACTTGTGGAGGCCGCCACGTGATAGGCTGGTCTGCGCCTTAACGACCGTTAGTCCCATTCACGGTAATTAGCTTAGCCTTCTAGAACATCCTTAGAGGATTGGTTGGGAGGCCTTAGGTGAGCCATTGACCCCTCTGAGCCTCATCATCTGCCCTACGTGGATGATGATACCTTGTGGGTTCAGTGAATGTGCGTGACGACCTATCTGCCTGTACTAGTCCCGTGCCGGGCAGGTCCCCGGCAGGGTGCCCAGGCTGGTGGGGGATACGAGAGCACCGGCTGAACAGGGCTGGGAGCCCTGGGCGTTGGGGAACCCCCATCCCCCTGCCCTGGTTGGGAGCAAGAGGGTGTTCCTGGCAGGCCTCTTGGAGGAAGCGGCACTTGGGCTGACTGTGTAGGGCGAGCGGGATTGGAGTGGCCTCAGAGGGAAGGGCGAGGAGGGGGTCCTGGGTGGATGGGACAGCAGGAGCAAATGTCAGGAGGCCTTCGGCGGCCCAGGGGCGCTCGGGCAGGGCAGGGCAGGGCAGGGCAGGGCAGGGCTGGGGGTGTTGTACAAGGTGAGGTCGGAGCACTGACAGGGCCTGGCCTGGAGGGGGCGCCATAGCCTCAAGCGCCAGGCCTTACCAGCTTGGTCCCTGGCTGAGGCCCGGGCGTTTGCTGAACACCTTTGTGCAAGTGCGTTCTTCCGGGCTGGGACTTCCGGGGAGGTTCCTGTGAGACCTTTCTGGCTGCATTCGCTCTCGTTCTGGGGAGGAAAAACAAGAAACTCTTCGGTTGTCCTTTGCAGTCTCAAGTCACCTGTGCTCTGCAGTAACCAACAAGCACTTAAAGAGGCTTAGGACTGAATATTCCCGTTTTTAAAACATCTCCCAGGAAAAACAAATGTTTGGAAGTTAAGCATTTTGGCTGTTAGGATGGAACAGAGGAAAAATTGCACTTGCCTTTTAAATATGGGGGCCAGTGCTGAGTTGTGGATCCAGAACCCTCGCAAACGCTGGACCACGCGGGCCGGGCAGGCTGGGGTCCGCCTGAGGGTCCACGCGGCGCCTGCGGTCCTGGGACGCGTCCTTCCCGCCCTGGGTGTCTCCACACCCAGCTCTGGGCAGGCCGGCCTGCCAGCGTGACCCCAGTCAGGTGACCTGACCTCCCTAGCCTCCTTTTTTCATCTTGACCTTCCCGGCGAACATTTCTGGACCGCGTCATAGAACACGGTGTTTGCTCCTCCTTAATGGCCCTGGAAGGCAGTGGTCGTGCTGTTATCCGGCTTGTATTGACGTGCCTGTAATCTTTTGTGTTCTGATGCTTTGACATCTTGGGGCCTTGCTGAGCCCAGAGGGAGGGTCCTCCCAGAGTTAACCGATTCTAGAGATAGTGAAGGACCCACTTTTGAGCGTGCCTTTCTTTTTCCTTTTTTTAAAAAAATTTCTTTTAATGTTTATTCATTTTTGAGAGAGAGAGAGGGAGCATAAGTAGGGGAGGGGCAGAGAGAGAGGGAGACACAGAATGTGAAGCAGGCTCCAGGCTCTGAGCTGTCAGCACAGAGCCCGACGTGGGGCTCGAACCCACAAGCCGTGAGATCATGACCTGAGCTGAAATTGGACGCTTAATCGACTGAGCCCCCCAGGCACCCCTGAGCGTGCCTTTCATATACAAACCAACCAACCCAGAGCCCCTGCCCACCCCCAACTGCCTCCTTTATAGGCCCTCATGCTCTCAGCCCCCTATCCCCTGACCCAGTCACCCTAGGGGCAGCCCCTGTCCCCCAGGGCCTGCCAGAATCGTTCAAACTAGCCAATCCTAAACTTGCTTCCCCTGCTTCCCCTGTCTTTTCCCTTGGAAACCGCAACAAAGGCTCCAGTTCAGGTTTCTCTTTTACTTCCTCTGCCTCCTGACCGGCCCTGGCTTCCCCGTGTGGCCGGGTGTGGCCCTGAACGCCACCTGTGTCTAGGGATCTGCGAGTATAGACTTCCTTACTCACGACAGTCATTTCCATGTGTGTGTGTCTTCCTACTGTGATTGTTGCAAGAATCCTAAACATTCTTCTTATAGATGAGGATAGTGAGGCTCCAAGAAGTAAGAGTTTTCACCCCAGGCCAGACAGCCAGTAGGTGGAAAAGGGATTCAGGCGTTTTTGGCTCTGTGGCGTGCACCCCTAACCACTGTGCTTTACTGCCTCTCACCTGGGGAGGTAGGAGCGTCTAGAAGCACTGAATGTAAATTGCCTATTACACTGCCTAGCACCGGAAAATGCTCACAGCAGGGCAGCAAGAAACAAATTTTGCAGGCACAGCCCATGTGTGTGTTCCTGTGCCTCGGCTCTGGCCACTGGCCCAGGCACGCGTCTGCAGACCTCTCCAGTCAGTTCTGGAGAATTCCCCGTCTCCTCGAATTGCCAGCCCGCGTCCTCCGTGTGTGCTTGGCTGTGTGATTCCATCACCGGCAGTAACGCGCCCGAGCTGTGTCGAGACCCACGGGGGGCTCAAGGCTGAGTTGGGGAGCCTGCCCCATCCCGGTGTTGTTCTAGACCGGGCGCCATACCGAGAAGCCTGCTAACGTGAGTCTCCCAGACGTTGGCAAGTGTTTAAACACAGAACTGACAAGGATGCACTAAAAATGCAATCAGAGATCGTTACGCCGTCTCTTTATTCCATCCCCCTCTGCTGTGTTCCGTGAGATGGGAATGGGCGGGAAAAGCCGTAAGTGGGCATTTTCCTGATTGTTGCCGCATTTAGAGCGCACTAAAACTCCGCCGGGCTCAATGCGCCACTCCGGGAATGGCATAGATTACAGAGAAGCGTGCACATATCTTGTTGAATTTAACAGATGACGCAGTTTGGAGGCAACACTTTCTGTTCGACGGGATGGGTAAGTGTTAGCGATAAAGAATCGTAACCTTTCGGAAGGAGCTTAATCTTGGAAGCGCAAGAAGCAGAGGTTTTGATGGGTGTCCCTCCGCGAGCCCCAAACGCCGTGCACATTTGCTCCGTGTGGCTTCTGTACGTGGATGCGTTTCTATTTGGGTATATACGGCAAATGGAAAGTTAAAACAGGATGGTCGTCCACCGGTGCTCAGCTGATTCGTACCTAATGGTCTTTTTACCCCCATGACTAGCAAATGCCAGGGGCTTAAATCATCTGGCCGGAGGAAAGGAAGCATTTGGGGAAGATGGTCGAACGTTGTTGTGCAGGATATAAAGGTAGGACAATGTCCCACAGTCCTGGAGGCGGGGGAAATAGGGCTGGTTTCCAGGAGGACTTGGGGCTTCTCAGAGATCGGGTTGGCCCCCGATCTAACCTGCCCCTCGAGGCCACGCTCCGCTTCTCTCAAAGTCCACAGCTTATCGGGCACGTGGCCCCAGAGTCTGGTTTGGCTGCTGATTGGCAGTCTCGAGGTGCAAACCCCGGCCGTCCGCTGTCTCGCTGTGTGACCTCAGGCAGTCGCCTTCCCCTCTCTGAACTTCAGTCGCCTCCTCTGTCCACTAAGCGGTGTGGACTAGTCCCTACTGGGACTGACCTCGTGACTCAGCCTTGTTCCCCAGAGTGTCCCCGACGGTGTCTCACCAGGGTCTAGAACAGGGCTCCTGCTGGATCAGAGCTTGTGGACAGCTGACCAGGGCATGGGGTGGTGTTACAACAGGCCCCAGGGAAGGAAGCGAGTGTGTGGCTTGATGGGCTTTTGCGATAGGCTGACTGGATTCTTTGCTTCTGTTGGGCTGATGAGGGGAGGTGAGTAGGGAAAAGCACTTGGACCCATCTGTCCCCTCTCTTCACCGGGCCAGCACGGCCGCCCCGACACCTGCCCGGAGGACACCTCCCTCTCGCGGTGCAGGCACCTCTGGCACCTTGTCAGGCGCCGGGGAGGCCCCCCTGCATGCCAGCCCGCTTCTTGGCTGCCAGGAAGGACAGCAGCAAGAAGGGACAAAGGGAAGAGCATTAACTTCCTCTGTGTGCTGACGACTTTGTATTCATCACATCTTTTTACCCACAAAGCCCCTGCAAATTAATCAGTCCCTAAACGCCCCCCTCCTTCACTGCACAGATAAAGAGGGGGGAGCTGACGCCACGCAAGAAAGCCTGTCATGATTGGTCATTGGGCGTTTTATCCGGTCAGGATGTAAGAGCTGCAGGATGATGTGACCACCTGAAAGCTAACGCAGCCTCAGGCTGTAACAACAGAGGTAGCAGTTCTAGAACAGAGGAGGGGACTTCTCCACCCTCCTCCAGGATGCTCAGGCTGTTCCAGAGCCTTGGTTCTGGCTCGCCTAGCGAGAGAGCAGGTCCATCTGGAGAAGGCAGTGCGCACGATAGTTTGGGGGGGCCAGGTCAAGATGAGTTTTGATGAGGCCGAGCTACAGGGCCTATCCCGTGTCCAGCGTCCTCTGTGGTGACCAGTCACTTTATTATTGATTTGCGTAAACTTAGGCAACCTCGCCGAGCCCGGCTTTTCCCAGATGCAAAATGGGGATACCTACCCTTGAGCGTCTGTGAACGTCATACACGGCTGGCGAATTGCCAGGTTCAGGTGGCCATCCAGACAGATGTGTCTGTGGCTGGGCCTCCAGCTCAGAGGGGCACGGCGCCCACTTTGCAGGGAAGGGAGAGCCCGGACGGGATTTGAGGGTATCGTGCAGCCTCTCGTGGCTCCTTTCCCCTCCTGGCTTTGTGTACAGGAGCCTTGTCCCCCCCATCTCCCACCCACTCTTCCCTGGGAGGGGAGAAGCCTCAGTTCCCTCCTCTGCTGAGGTGGGAGGACAAGGGGAGAGCTGACAGCTTCGTGCTCACTCCCCGATCCCCGGTAGTCGGGAGCCGCGGAGATAAATGAAACCATACAGTTGGAGTAATTTGTTAATTTGCTTAAGGAACACCCCCAAGTCAGAGACATGACATCAATACGTGAGTGTGGCTCGGGCTCCCCCGGCCGGGGCGATGCCGAGGTGGGACGGTGGGATGGACGGGTGACGTGAAGCGGAAACGTAGAGAATCCGAGCTTGAAGGCGGCAGGCTGAGTCCCCCTCTTGTCCCCCGATTGCAGGGTGGGGAGGGGCTCCGTGAGGGCCCCCAGCTGACTCTGCGGCCTGGTGGCCTTGAAGGACTCGGGAGCCGCTGACCCAGAGGTGTGGGGTCAGCTGGACCGACACCCGGTGTCACCTCCCCTGCTCACCTGCTGTGGGACCTGGGCAGATTCTTGGCCTCAGAGCCGTAGCTACAGAGTGTATCTCGGAAGGTTCCGGGGGATCAGAGGGACCAGCCTTTCCCCAGCTGCTCAGGCCCCTGCGAACCTCCTCCCTCCCTGCTGGCAGCTGGAGCAGGGCCACTGAGGTTCTCTGCTCCCTGTCACCCTGTGGTGCTTCCTTTGCCAGACTTCTACTGGGACCCGCCGGGCACCAGGGGAGTGAGGCCAACACGTCTACTCCTGTGCTCCTGGGGCTCTCCGGCTTTGGGGAACAAACAGATACTCGGCACCCCTGGGCCGGCCCAGCAGGGTGGGCCGTGATAAAAGTAGGTGGGGAGGCAGAGGGCCTGGAGAGCCCATCCCCCGCCTGACTGGTGGCACTGAGGGACAAGGGCCAGGCCTGTTCCCTGCAAGTCTCCAGGGATGCGGCAAGGGCCAGAAGCCAGGTGGCTGCCGGGACTGGGCAGGACTTCCAATGAGTGACGTGGGCTGAGCGTAGGGACTGGGGCAAACTGACATCTACTTCCTGCCTAAGGGAGGCACAGATCCGCAGCATTTGACTGGGCCAGGATCATGAAATGTGCAAATCGATTGATCGACTGTTAGAAAACAAAGAATGGCATTTTACTGGGAATTTTTCGAGGTGTGTGTGTGTGTGTGTGTGTGTGTGTGTGTGTTTTATGTTGGCAACAAATTCAAGTAAAAAAGTTACGCCAAACAACATGTGTCTGTGGGCAGGTCTGGCCTGCAAACTCTGGCCCCGGGAAAGCTGCCTGTGAATATCATGTGAGTATCCTGTGTTGTGATCTCTGTTCCATCCCTTCTGAAATCCCAGAACAGTTTTGCGAGGTCGGCATTCTTCTTCCCACCCTACAGGTGAGGAAACTGAGGCACACAGCTGGTTAGTGACAGAGCTGGGTCTGTCATTGTCTCGGGGCCTCCCCGAGTTGAGAAACACCGAAGAGGAGAAAACACTCTTTTCTCAAGCTTGTGAAGAATTCTGGGGTGGCTGGTGAGAAGTGTGAGCAGATTGTGGTTTTCTGCCAGTTTTTCAGAAAACACTTCTGGCTTCCCCTCTTCCCGCCCCCTGTGGCTGTGCTGGGAATCAGGTGGCCTTCGAACAGCCACAGAGCTCAAGGCTAGACAGGATTTGTGTGTCCCAGTTTCCGGGGTGGGGTGGGGATGTGGAGAAGGAAGTTTCTAACCGGGTTCTGGACTGTTCTGCTTCCTCATGATTAGAATATAATAATTGTAGGTACAGTACCCGAAACATTGTTATTGTTCATTAAGATGGTGATTTATTGTCTGCCATGAGACTCACTCTGCCCCTTCCTGGAGCTCACACAGGCCTGGGCAGACACACTGCTCCCTAAAAGGCCTATGGGAAGTCGGGTCTGACCACAGGTCAACCCCATGTGACCCAACATTGCGGGTGTCAGTTCTCGAGGCAAATAATCCTTAGGATTTGGAGCATTTTTGGAATTGGGTTCATGACAAAACACTCAGACAGCAGAGGACATAGGGTTTCATGTCACAGGCAAGGGTGGCTGTTCCTGGACTGTGTTCCCCCCTGGGGAGCCAGTCACAGGGAAGGGACTCTGTGGAGCCTGGGTGGGGGGGGGGGGGCACAGAGATCCTTAGCCCCCAGGAAGGGGCATTCCCCAGGCACACCCACCTTGATCAGAGGGGAAACTGAGGCTCAGAGAGGTTAAGTGACTTGCTCAGATGACGGTTGATGGAGCCGGGATTTGAGCCGAGGTCAGCTGGCCCCAAAACTAAGCACTTTGCCCTGTGTCTGCTCTTGTGGGGGTCACGGCCACCCGGGATCAGAGAAGATGCGCTGTGAGGGAGGGGTCTTCTCCGTGTGCCAGGAGCCAGGGGGGGTTGAGGACCCCTGGGAGGGTGCCCTTTCACATCACCTTGGGGCGCCAGGACAGAAGGCCAGAGCCAGAGGCGTGGCCGTGGCCTTCGGTGTGCTGGGACACAGCTCTGTGACCTGGGCTTGTTGGGGCGCTCTCCTGGGCTCTCCCCAAGCAGGTGGAAAGTGTCAGGGGCCACGTGGGGCTGGCTCAGAGTCCAGCTCTGTCACCCCCAGGCCACACGTCCTCCACACCACCGCACCCGGGTGCCCCCTGCGCCTCAGTTTCTACATCGGCACCGTGGACGTGGTGGGTGCCTGGCGCAATGTATGTGCTCCTGCAACCCTCTGGGATCACGTGAGCTAGTCATTTATGCTGAAGAATTCGGGACAAGTGAAGTGACTCTCTTGCTGACACAGGTGATGGTAAAGCTTAGTGTCCCTGTTGTCGCTGTGGCTCCTTCAGAAACCAGAGTCAGGTCATTTAGAAGTTCCTTCCGATGGCCACGACTGCTTCTCTGTGGAATGGCCATGGAATGTCACCACTTGCCTGCCTGGACACTCCTATCCGAGGCCCCGAGCTGGGCTGCTGTGTTCACGAACCCCTAGTGCTGGCCCAACCCACAGGACCCGCCCCGCCGGGAGGGGCCGCGAGAAGGGCTTGGGCCTCCGGGTTGGTTCACCTTCAGCTTGTCATTTTTCATCCAAATCAGGGCCCACAGGTGCCATCACGACTCTTTCTCCAGGCCCGGCGAGCCCGGCAGCTGAGGCTGGTGGGAGATGGGGAGTCAGGGGCCCCCCCGAGCCTGGGGCCAGGCTGGCTCTGGGGAGCGGTGGGGGCTGGGGGTGGGTGGCGGTTTACTAAGTCCACGGGGTTGTGCTAGTGGGGGGGGGGGGCAGCTGCGCTGGAAGCATCTGGGAGGCAGCCTCCACACCTGCTTAGGGCATCTGCCAGGTGGGGCCCCAGAGGAGGACAGGCAGGAGGTATGGTGTGGGCTTCTGCCTGGGCTTCTGCGCAGAGTGAGGCCAGAAGGACCCTGTTACTGGTTCAATGTATGCTACGCATAGCCAGCTTTGTTTTGGTTGCTTCATGATGGGCCCTGGGACAGTGAGGCTGGGGGCATAGGCCTGGGGGTCCAGGTCAGGGTCTCCTCTCTGGGGAAAAGTCTCCCAGACACAGAAAACAGAGGTGGGCAAGTCCTGAGCGTGGGGCGAGGCACGCTGCAACTCAGAGGCCTGGAGGAAGCTGTGCGGGCCCCTCCCGCCGGCCTGGGGTCTGGTGGCCTGTCCCCTAGCGGCCGCCTGGGCGGACGGGCTGCGGGGATGATGATGGGGCTGATCCGAGGGCACCCGCTGGGAGCGGGCGGCAGGAGCTGCTCTGCCCGGGATGCCGGTGGCCGTCGTCTGTCCCTCCCCGCTGCCCCCCCTTCCCCCGGGCCTTGTCGTGGCTTTCAGAAGGCCGACAGCGATGTGCTGTGTGTCTGTCTGCGTCCGCCTCTGCAGGGAGCCTGCCCTACGAGTACAAGATCGTGATTGCTGGCAACCACGAGCTGACCTTTGACCAGGAGTTCATGGCTGACCTCATCAAGCAGGACTTTTACTACTTCCCGTCCGTGTCGAAGCTGAAGCCAGAGAACTACGAGAACGTGCAGTCCCTCCTGACCAACTGCATCTACCTGCAGGACTCGGAGGTCACCGTGCGGGGCTTCCGGATCTATGGCTCCCCGTGGTGAGTGCGCCGGGCGCCTTCCCGACCTCGGCTGGGGGCGCTGGAGGAGCTGAGGCTGAACACGCGGAGGGAGGTGGGGCGCGGACAAGCACCGGGGAGCCCCGGATCCCTGCTGGGCACTGCATCTGGGCTCTCCCCTCACCCGCTGTGTGACCCCTGGCAGGTCACTGCTGCTCTCTGAGCCTCGGTTTCCCCGTATCTAACTGGCAAGTAGTCATATCAGCTGTGTCCTCCGTGCGGTACTGTCTCACATACAGGTGGGTACTGTTATCAACCCCGTTTTACAGGTGAGAGTGTGAGGCACAGAGAGGGTGAGGACCTTGCCAAGTGTCACACAGCTAGGGAGGGGGCAAAGCTGGCACTCCGGTTCCAGAACCCATGCTTTCAACCATCATTCTGTATGCCAGGAGCCTCCCTATCGCCATGTCCCCTGGCAAGAGGCATAGGTGAGGGGGGACGATTGATCAGCCAGGCCGAGGAAAGGCAGCTGGAATTTTCGTGGAAGGCCAGAGACCTGGTGTACTGTGTCGTTTTAATCACAAGTCCACATCAGACCCTTACCCTCTGCCGGGCATGCAGAACAATCAGGCCTCATCCCTGTCTTGGTGGGGATCAAGGTGAGAACAAGTTGTGACTCTTCTGTGTATGGTCTGTGGGTCCATCGGGGCCCTGGTGATAATGATGGTGATGATGGTCATGTTGATGATGGTGGTGATGATGACGATGGTGGTGATGCTGGTGCTGCTGATGGTGATGATGGTGGTGATGATGATGGGGATGGCCGTTATAGTGGTGATGATGGGAATGGTGATGGTGATGGTGATGGTGATGGTGGTGATGGTGGTGATGGTGGTGCTGCTGATGGTGATGATGGTGGTGATGATGATGGTCATGTTGATGGTGGTGATGATGGTGATGATGGTCATGTTGATGATGGTGGTGACGATGACGATGGTGGTGATGGTGAGGACGATGGTGGTGATGGTGATGATGGTGATGGTGGTGATGCTGGTAATGAAGGTGATGGTGATGATGGTAATGATGATGGTGATGGTGATGATGGTGATGGTGATGGTGATGGTGATGATGGTGGTGATGGTGGTACTGCTGATGGTGATGATGGTGGTGATGATGGTGGTGATGATGGTAATGAAGGTGATGGTGGTGGTGGTGATGATGATGATGGTGGTGCTGCTGATGGTGATGGTGGTGATGATGGTGATGATGGTCATGTTGATGGTGGTGATGATGATGGGGATGGCCGTTATAGTGGTGATGATGGTGATGGTGATGGTGATGATGATGGTGATGGTGGTGCTGCTGATGGTGATGATGGTGGTGATGATGATGGTCATGTGGATGATGGTGGCGATGATGGTGATGGTGGTGATGATGGTGATGATGGTCATGTTGATAATGGTGGTGATGTTGATGATGGTGGTGATGATGATGGGGATGGCCGTTATAGTGGTGATGATGGGGATGGTGATGGTGATGGTGATGGTGGTGATGGTGATGGTGGTGATGGTGATGGTGATGATGGTGGTGATGGTGGTGATGGTGGTGCTGCTGATGGTGATGATGGTGGTGATGATGATGGTCATGTGGATGATGGTGGTGATGATGGTGATGGTGGTGATGATGGTGATGATGGTCATGTTGATAATGGTGGTGATGTTGATGATGGTGGTGATGATGATGGGGATGGCCGTTATAGTGGTGATGATGGGGATGGTGATGGTGATGGTGATGGTGGTGATGGTGATGGTGGTGATGGTGATGGTGATGATGGTGGTGATGGTGGTGATGGTGGTGCTGCTGATGGTGATGATGGTGGTGATGATGATGGTCATGTGGATGATGGTGGTGATGATGGTGATGGTGGTGATGATGGTGATGATGGTCATGTTGATAATGGTGGTGATGTTGATGATGGTGGGGATGATGATGGGGATGGCCGTTATAGTGGTGATGATGGGGATGGTGGTAGTGGCAGCAGCAAATCATTCCTGAACAAATTCTGTTAGCTGGTCCCTGGGCTAAAGTCTCATAAGCATTGTTTCTAATTCGTACTCAGCCCTGAGAGGACCGATTCACTGTCCCCATTCTACAGGTGGACAGGTCAAGTGTTCCCTAGAGGCCCAGCTGGCAATAGCCACAGGGTGCCAAGTGCTGGCAGGGTGAGGAGGGTGCCATACACGGTGGAGAGAGACCACATGTCCTTGAAAGTGTGGCATGATCCCAGAAGGCTGCTTGGAGGAGGTGAGGTGACCTGAGTTATGAGGGAGGAGAAGGGCCTCCCCAGTTATGGAGGGGTAACAGGGCCCGAAGCCGTCAGAGTAGTACACGCAGGGAGGCTGAGGGACGATTTGGGGGCACACGGGGACTGTAGGGTGCAGGGACTTCAGGGAGAGCTGTTACCAACACGGAGCTGGGAAACCCCTGGGCTGCCTGCTGGACGTCACACCGTGACACCTGGTGGCCAGAGGCTGCGGGTGGGTTTAGGACCTTGTCCCATCCTGCCAAGGACTCTTCGTGGGGCAGAGGGATCATGTGGCTGTCCTACCGTCCCTGAGCCCCAGGAGGTGCCTGCTGTCATCTCTCTGGTCCTCACCGTGTCCGCGGTCGGTCTCCATGAGCTCCCCGCAGCCTCTGAGGTCTCAGATGAGGACTGCTGGGGCATTGGAGGACGTGGTGAGCTCGGTGCCCAGGACAGGAGCAGAGGGGAGGTGGCTGAATCTGCCTGGCAGGCCGCCGGAGCCCAGACTTGGAGAAGAAGTCTGGCTGGGCACGGCGGAAGGACTGGAGCGGGAGGTCCGCGAGGGAGTCAGGGGGGCCAATGGGAAGGCCTTCAGGTACCAGACCAGCCAATCTGGACAGCATCTCTGTGCCCCGTGTTTCCCACACCCCCTCGCCCCTACACACCCGCATGCACACACACCCCTTCTTAAAAATGTCATGTTCTGTAGGAATTAATAGTGTGGCTTTGGAACCAGACTGCCTGGGCTGAAACCTGGGCCTCACCCTTGATGGGCTGTGTGACCCTGGGCAAGTCACTTAGCCTCTCTGTGCCCCACCTCCCTTCCCTGCCAAACGGGAGTGGCAGCACACCTCCTGCAGAGGGTGGTCGTGAAGGTGTCGGGGGTTCGGCCGGGCCTGGTGCCCGCACCATCAAGCTCTCCGCGAACAGAGACACCATTTCTGTTCTTTGCTCCAGAGGCCAACCTTCCGACACCGCTTGGCCAGAACCCAGTAGGTGGGACGGAGGA
This sequence comes from Leopardus geoffroyi, assembly GCF_018350155.1. Taxonomy (NCBI): domain Eukaryota; kingdom Metazoa; phylum Chordata; class Mammalia; order Carnivora; family Felidae; genus Leopardus; species Leopardus geoffroyi. The sequence continues at coordinate 136,938,958 of NC_059341.1, forward strand.
CAGGCAGGGGGTGGGGACTGGCAGGTGCCCCCCGGCGCCCACCCACTTCCCTCCCCCCAGAGCAGCTGTGTGCACCCCCAGGGCTGGGCACTGAAGAACCCCTTTGGCAGCCTGCTCTTAGGGCTCATGGGTGAGTGGAGGGCCAGGGCCAGGGCCCCGTGGTCCCCTGTGCCAGCTGGAGGCCAAATCCTGGTGCTCCCGAGGCCAGAGTGAGGCCAGCGGTTGGTGCGACTGCTCTGTGCTTGGGCCGCCGGTGGCTCCTGCGTTTGGCTTTTGTGACTTCCAGCACGGACAGTTCTAGACTCTTTAGTTCCGGTCGTCCTGGGGCCTTACTGCTTTCTCCTTGACGTCCTTACCTGTCGGTCGTCCTGTCTGTGGGAGTGGGAGGGGCGCAGGACAGAGAAGGGACCCAAGGAGGCCTTGGTGAAATCCAGGAGGGCTCCCTGTGGGAGGGGGGATTTGAAGTGGGGTTTCCACAGGTGGAGGAGGCAGGAGAGGAGCCATATCTCTGAGCCCCGTTCTGTGCTGGGCTCCACCAGACTCTTTGGGGTGCTGTTTCACAGCCCTCGATGCTGAGGGCTAAATGGTACCTCCTCTGTGCTCCCCCTGCAGGCTGGGAGCTGGCATTCTAGCAGCTGCCCTGGTTTCCCGTAGGCCCCATCTGGGGCTGGGAGCAGGTGGCGGGAATCACAGCAGCAGCAGTGGCCGGGCAGTTGGTTGGTAAGGGAAAGGCCGTTCAGATCGGGGCGCCGTGACTATGTAGCTGTGTGACTTTGGGCAAGTGCCTTAACCTCTCTGGTCCCTCTGTAGAGTGGGGAAATGACACCACCCGCGTTACAGGCAGTTGTGAGGTCTGTGTGGGCCCATCCAGAGGAAGGCCTGGCCCAGAGCGAGGCCCTGGAGGTTGGTTGTAATTACTGTTCCCCGGGAACTCCTGGGCTGGAGGCCGGGGTGGTAGCTCTCCTCTGGCTGATACCTCAACAGCGCCCAAGGCAGGGCCAGGACTCTAATGATCCCATTTCACAGAAGGGCAAGTAGAGGACCTGGCCTGCCCAGGTTGTCTGTAATGACTGGTTGTCCAGACTCGTAGTTGGGCTCTTTCTGCTTCAGGTTAGAGGCCATTCGGTGTCCTCGTATGAACACCTACTACGTGCCAGGCCCAGAACCACGGGCTCTATGTGTGTTCCTTGGTTCTCCAAAAAGCCTTCTGATGCGCCTACGCCTTATTGGCCCCGTGAGGATATGGCGGCCAGGGCACCCGACTGATGCTCTCAGGGTGACCTGTTAATTGCCTACCTCATTTGTCAGGGCTTTATTGACTGCCACACACTAATCTGGGTCCCGGGGACATGCTGGGAACCAGACGGGTGCAGCTCTTGCCTTCACGGGGTTTGTGTCCGCCGTGGGAGGCACATCAGCCACCAAGTCCTTGATTCCGCAAAGGCCAGGGGGCCAGGGCCTGGGAGCTGGGCTCCGGGCAGGCTTCCCGTGGGAGGGGCAGGGGCTGAAGAGGCACAGGTGGCCACGGAGGGTGGGGGGCCGGGGAAGGGTGTGACGGTCAGAGGGAACAGCTTGAGGGGCCGTGGGCGTTCTGGGCGTGGAGCGTGGCTTCCAGCCTGGGGGTAGGTCGCGGTGGGAGAGCGGAGGCCCTCACCCTGGGCGCTCAACTCTCAGTGAGTCACAGCTCCCTCTGCCTGTCACCCTGTGTTATCAATCCATGGGGACCCAGCACATCACAGCTGAGTCCCGGAAGGGAGACCGCGCTCAGAGGCGCAGGCCCGGCTGTCAGTCAAGGGCTCATTCCCTGGGCCCAGACACGGCAGACGCATCCCTAGGCTCTGCCTCTCGCTCCATGTCTGACCTGGGGAGTCACGCCTCTCCGAGCCTCGGGGTCCCAACTGCACCAGGGGCACCGTGGGAAACGGCACGAACCTGTCCCTGGGAGGCTATTCACAGCCGGGGCCGATTCTGCCTGGTGCGGGGCTCATGCACCGACTCCCCCCAACTGTCTGTCGAGGCTCAGCCCCCAGCCCCTGCCACCTGGGCACAAGGCAAAGCTTCCAGCTTCCAGAACCAGCTGGGAAGGGGACACAGAAAGCAAACTCGTGGTCACTGCGATCGGCTTTTCTTCTAAGTGGTGCCACCAGGAGATAGATGCTGTGCTTGGGAGAGAGAATCGTTCCAATTTTTTGTGGGGCCACCTACCCTGAAGGCCACAAGGCCGTCATGTGCCCAGCCCCCTGCAGGGCTCTGGGGACCCCGAAATGGACCAGGCCTGGCTCTGCCCTCTGGGAGCTCAGATGAGGTGGGGGGTGTCCATAACCGCTGACACCCCGTGCTGACCCAGGCTGTCCCTGGCCCCAGGCTTGCCTTCAGGTTCCCATCGGCCCTTGATGTGCCCCCCCCCCACCCCCCCGCCATGACAGGGCACCATTACCTGTAGCAGGTGATGAGCCAGACAGAATAATTTATGAGTATGTCCCATGCAATCTTTGGGACATACTTACACTAAGAAATTCTTTGTTGTTTATCTGAAGTTCACAATGAACACCCCGGCCTGAGATAGTCTGGTTCTTTGTGAAAAGGGCTGCTACACTGGGCGTTGTGTGGTGTCTTCTTTTCCACTCAGGATTATATCGTGCTGTGTTTTCTTTATTTATTTTTAAGTTTATTTATTTAGTTTGGAAGAGAGAGGGAGTGCATGAGCGCAAGTGGGGGAGGGGCAGAGAGCGGGGGAGAGAGAGAATCCCGAGCAGGCTCTTGACGGTCAGTGCAGAGCTTGACGCGGGGCTCGAACCCACGGACTGCGAGATCACGACCTGAGCCGAAGTCGGACGCTGAACGGACGGAGCCCCCCGGGCACCCCGGTGTTGTAAGGGCTTATTAAATTACATCCATTCTGCTGTGTTGGTGCCTCAGGCCGGCTTTCCTTCGCGGTCCCCCGATGGCCAGTGAGGCTGAGACTCTTATGTCAGACCCTTGGATCTCTTCTTTTGAGAAGTGCTCACGTCTTTTGCCCATTTAAAAAAAAATAATTGGGTTGTCTGTCTCCTTCTTATTGGTTCGTAGAGATTCTTCAGGGGTTCTGAACGTTACAAGTGGCTTTTCCTCCTCTGTGATTTTCTCTCTCTCTGCGGTGCCTTCAGATGGCCAGAAGCTCTGAATTTTGGTGTCGTCGGCCGTATTGGTGTTTTGCTTTCCGTGCTCTGTTCGAGAGATCTCCGCCTCCCTGGAATCATGAAGACATGTCTCTGTTGTCTTCCGGAAGCTTCTGCCCTTTCTGTTCGTGCTCAGTACTGCCACCTCCCCCTTCCGCGTGGGGTCTGTGTGTGGGCCTCTGCTGCTCCCTCCGTCCACTTAGGGCCGCACCGTCCACGACAGGGCCACCCTGTCGTAATTACTCTGGCGACGGTTTTCTTTCCTACTGGAACGTTTGGGGCTTCCTGAGAACGGGGACCTGAATCTCTGTTTGCTGGGCCTCACTCCAGTCTAGTACAGTGCCTGGCTTAGCAGAATAAATGTTTGTTGGATGGATGGATGGACGGACAGGTGACAGATAGCGGGCCGTGGGGACTCAGTTAAAAGTCAGACCTGGCGTGGCGTTCCTGCGTCTGTCTTTCTGGGGCTCCTCAGCCTCCTTGCCTGCAGCGTCCTTCCTCCTCTCCCTCTCCCTCCTCCTCTCCCTCTCCCTCCTCCTCCTCCTCCTCCTCCTCCTCCGTGCTGGTCTCTCTAAATCAGGGCCTGCCCATGCCGTCTCTCAACTTACCCCCAGGCTGGAGGCCAGATCCCTGCCCCCCCCCACCGCTGCACCCCGTTCCCTCCCTACCCCGGCAGAGGCTCCATCACTGAGGCCCGCAGTCCAGAGTCTCGCCAGGGCTGTGTGTGTTTGGGCCGCTGTCCCTGGGGCACCGCGACTTTCCAGGCCTCAGGGGAGCCACGTCCGGGCCCCTCGGGAACAGACTGCGCTGAGCCCTCACCAGCCCGGCTTAGAGGAAGGGGCGGGAACCAACCGCCGAAGAGAGGAAGAACTCAGCTGTTACAGAATCTTAAGCGTTGGGAAAAAATTCTGTATACATACCGTATTCATTTATGGGTCTTGGATACATTTTTTTGTTCTCATTTAACTGAAAACGGCCTTGATTTGAAAAAAAAAAAAAAGAGAGAGGAGCGCGGGAGGGAGTGAAATTGGCATGCAGCTTGTCCATCTGGTCTAATTACTTCTGGTATTTTGAAAGAAGGAATGTAAACCTGCTGAGACATTAAACTTTGAGAAGTGGCTGCCGGCCGTTGCTGGGCGTCTGGGCGCGGATCCTGGTTCTCAGCTTGGCGGCCTGGCACTGCCTCCTCCAGGCAGGTGCCCTGCCCCTCTCCCAGGGAGCCAGGGGCCTGGGGGACTGGCTCTCTTTACACGCCAGGCCACGCTCGAACGCTCGTGCTACCGGGCGGGTCCCGGCCGGGGGATCTGGGGTCCGAATCCAGGCTTTCTGTGAGATGACAGCCCCTGCGGCATTGTTCTCGGGATTCTGGGAGGTCATGGGTATAAACTGCTTGGCACAGAGTAGCCAGTCGGCACACGGCGGTCCCGCCCACCCCCTAACCCTCTACAGCTCGCTGCCTGGATTGCCCAGAGATCAAGGTTTCCTGCACAGCCAGGGGGTGCCCACTGAGCCGCCCCGGGGGACGGGGTGCGGGCAGGGGCCGAACCTTCCATGTCCTTCCCTCCCTGTGTGCGCAGGACAGGCCGCCGGGAGGGGTGGGGGCAGGAACTGAGCCGTCTGGCCGTTGTAAGGAGCAAAGGTCTGCTTGTTGGTGGATGATCCCGATGGCACCTGTTCTCATCGCTGCCCTGGAGGCCCCGCGCTCAGCCGCTTCTAACCTTCTTAGCCGTCAGCGGGGTCTGGACCCTTGTCCCCACTGGAGAGCTGAGGAGGCTGAGACCCAAGAAGGGAAGGGACTTGCTTCGGGTGCCCCAGTGCCTGAGAGGCGGGTTCCACCCCCCCACCGCCAGAACTGGGTACAGAGAGGTGCTAAAAGGTTTCTTTTTTAACTTCATTAGATAAGTCTTTTGGAGAAAAAAAGAATAGAGGCTAATATAGTGAAGTCCTGGCTTCTTCCTTGCCCCGGAGGCTCCCGCCAGGATGTGGTTGAGGTCCTGGGACCCTCCAGGCCTGAGGCCTGTGGTCGCCCATGGCCCGCTGTGCCCGGCTGCAGCCAGAGGCTGCTGGGGGCACAGGGAAGCCCCCCCTGCCCCGTGGCCACGGCCCCCCCGACTTCGGGGACACCGCCCTTCCCAGGAACACTGCGGAGTCCGTTTGCCACTGGTGCCCTCTCCAGGTGCCGCTGTGGCTCAGCTCCAAGCCGCTTACCCAGAATGCTTTGCTCTTTCTCTTAAGAAAACCTTTTCAATCTTTCAAAAAAACATTTATTTTTTTTTTTCAGTCTCCCTCTAATAATTGCCCAAGCTGTTTGGGGCGTTGGCCAGTGGGATCGCACACTGGCGTTCTATGAAGCTCTGCCCGGGGACGTCCCGGGCAGCCCAGTTTGGGGGTGTAGCCTGGTTTGGGGGTGCCCGTAAGACAGAAGTGTGCCCGCCTCGGTCTGTGGGTGCACGTGGCTGGGGATGGCTTACTTTTGCTTCTTGACCGAGGGCTTCCTGGGCCGCGTGGACCCGCCTGCTGGAGGACAAGCCCTGGCCCGGGGGTCAAGGGCATCTTCCATCTGGTGGAATCGTCCTGCCTCTATGTGGTCACGGGGTGGCCTTTTCTGCTCCACTTCCCTGCCTGCCCCCTGAAGCCCTCTGGGGGCCCAGCTTTACAGAGGGAGGGTGGCAGGCCCAGCTCCCTCCCCCTTAAGCCCCTGAGGCCTCCTGCTTGTTACTTCTGGGCCAGGAAGACGCACCTTCCCTGGTTCAAAGGCTGCTGGTCTCTGTGTACCTAAAGCTGTGTTTCTTAGAATTCGTCTCGTGTTTCTAGGTGATGTTAGCACCGGGCTGTGGCCTTCCTCTCCCGGCTTTCCTCCCTCTTCTGCAGCACGACCCCTGAGACCCCTCACTCAGCAAGCTCCCCAGGGCCTGCTCCGCCTGCCTAGCAACGGGGCGAGTCAGGATTGTTTTCATCCCCATTTTGCAGATGGGGAAGGTGAGGCTTGGGTAGCCGAGGAACTGGCCTGAGATCTCAGCCCTAGGCAGAGCTGCTCGGGGGTCCAGCCCAGGCAGGTGGGCTTGGTCAGCTTTGGGAGTGACCGGCCTGGACCGGCCAGCAGGCAACCTCGTCAGCTGCTCCTTCCCTTCCGCCCTGGCCCCCTGGCCCCGTCCCGCTGGCGGGATGCAGAGCCCCGATGGGGCTTCCTGGATCCCTGGGCCCAGCATGTTCTCCCTGAGCTCCGGGTCCTGCTTCTGTGAAATCAGACTCGGATTCTCCCCTCCCAGGGCCGGCCAAGGGCGGGATGAGGGCGGCACGCAGAGCCGCTGGGGGGGGGCATCGCTGTGACCTCGACCTCGGTGCTATTGCCCCGCCTGCCCCCTCGGGTCGGGGATGGGCTGTGCTCAAGTGGAAGCCACGGGGCCCGCCTGCCCCTGGGACTGGCCGCAAGCCCCACCCGAGCCTGATGCCGGGCCTGTGACAGTGCGAAGGGGGTCGGGAGCCAGCCGACACAGGCGTGCCCGCCACCAAGGGTCCGGCTGCTGCTCACGTCCTGTCTCCTCCCTCCGCTGGATTCTGGCGGTCGCCAGCCCCATGTGCCACAGGCAGCCGGCGAACTCTGGTGTCTGGAAGAAATTCCTCATGGTCCCTGGTCCTATGCTGTGCTGCCTCCACTCACACACACGCACACACACGCGCACACACACACACACCCGCTCCTCTCCCTCTCACGCAGAATTTCTCCTTTGCCCCTTTCCCGTCCTTATCTTTGTTGCTTCAACGTTGTTGTTATTTTCTTTACAGAGGGCCCCTTAACACATATGCGCACGATTCTACAGGAGATTAATGTTTGAAACGAATTGTCTGCCTTCTGAGTCCCAGCGAAACAAAAGATGAATGGTCCCCACCTCCGAAGGGTGGGGGAAATTAATTAGGAATGACAAAGGACCCCATTCTTCGGTTCCACTTATCTTGCTGCTGACTTGCGGTAACTGCTGTGTGCCAGGGCAAGGTGTGTGATTGACAGTCCTTGGGGACGTGTTGCCAGCCCGCGTGGCCCTGCCCCCTCGCTGGCAGCCGCTGCCCCTGCCGCTGCGAGGTGGCTCCCTCAGCCTCGCCCTTGCCCTCGGGGAGGGCAGAGGAGAAAGGCCAACCCCTCTATCAGAGCTGGGCAGGTGGGAGCGGCAGCCCGCACTGTGGGATGTCCCCAGGGGTCAGGGGACCGCCTGTGGGGTGAGGGGTCAGCATGAACCCTCTCGGGGAACCCGGGTGTGTCACTGACCTCTGAGCCTCGGTTTCCCCTGCTGCCGAATGGGAGCACAACCTCCCTGGAGTGCCGAGAGTGTCCCGGGCAGCACTTGGGGACAGTGACACGGGGCAGCCTCATCTGAGATGCTCTCCATACTGGCCGTCTCTGAGAGAAGGCAGAAGCTTCCTCTCTGTGGGGAGTGGGGCCACTGCCTTCCTCAGACTGCAGCCTCTGCCTCCGTAGCATGAGGGATGGCGGTGAGAATGTGTGACCCCGCGGGGTCCACTGTGACAGGCTGTCCCCTCTACCTGGCAGGGCAGCCGTCCTCAACCCCCAGCCCAGGAGTGGGCGGCCTGGGGAGGCAGGGGTTCCCCCAAAGGAGGTGAGTCGGACGCAGCAGAGGGTGTGAGCACACTGAGCCTGCTTCACCTCTGAGGCCTCATCTGTGAAATGGGCACATGAGCCCCCCGGGCAGGTCATGGGAGGCGGGATGCCCAGTGGAGGCTGTCTGTTCTCGTGCTGGTTCCTGCTGCAGCTCTGGGGGCTTCGGGACTCCAGGGGCTCGGGGGGGGGGGCGGGGCACCCATTGGGAGGGTGCGCGGAAGAGGGGGCTGATGCTTGGTTCTTCCCACCTGCCTGCCTTCCGGGCAGAGCACCTGCTGTTAATTCTATCCTACATTCATTCATTCCTGCATCCCGGGAGCAAACCCTCCTTGAGGCCGCCTGGGCTCTGCCATCTGTCAGGCAGGAGGGATTTTGACCTCGGCCTGCCCTGCGGGAGCCACCATGAGGGCACGCAGAGAAGGGAGGGTCACCTGTGCTTGGGGGATGATGTGACCAGGGGAAGCCTCCTGGAAGAGGGGGCCTTTAAGCCAAGCCTGAACAAATAATGGGTCATGGACTCTGAGGTGAGGCTAGGAAGGGCCTTTCAGATGGCTGGAACAGCAGGTGCAAAAACCCAGAGGTGGGGCAAGGCTAGGTTGTGTTCAGGAAACAGAGAGGCTTATTGTGGCCGGCGAGTGGTGAGGTCAACAGGAAATCTGAGCAGGACAGTTCGAAAGGTGGGCTGGGACAGAGCCCAAGGGCCGGTGTGCCAGGCCGTGAGGTCTGGGCTTGTCCTGCAGGCATAGGGAGCCATGGAAGGCTTTGGAGTAGAGGAGTCACAGAGGGGAACAGTTGAGAGGTGGGGCACCAAGGGCCAGAATCACAGGCTACTTCCTCTCTGTCCAGCCAGGCTCAGAGGGGACCTGGCAGGGCCAGGGGTGGGGCTGGGACCTGGCAGGGGAGACTGGGAGCTGCTCAGAGGGACAGGCAGGCAGTTGCCATTGAAGAGGGGGGAACCTGTGGCCTGAGCACCCCAGCAGGATCCTCTTTGGGCCAGTCGCCCATTGGGCACAGGAGGCGGGAACCAGGAACCCCCGGAATCTCTCTTGCCTCCTGTGTGTCCTCGGACACACCTCTTAACCTCTCTGTGCCATTGTTTCCTTGACTTTAAAGTGAGAGCCTCCCCGGACTTTGTCCTGAGGGTTGGCTGATTTGAGATGGGGAAGTGGCCGGTAAAGTAGGGGTTTGCTGAGGAAGGGGAGGCAGGATTCCCGGTCCTATTTGCATAATTCTGGCTTGAAGGCAGAGAGCCCAGGCTCTGGAATCCGCTCTCTGGGTTTGAGCCCTGGTTGCATCACTTGGTCACCAGGTAACCCTGAGCAAGTCTCTGTTCCTCCCCACACCTCGGTTTCTGCATCTGTAAAATGGAGCAGTGATGGCAGCTGCCTCCCAGAGTGGGTGTGAGGACGGGGGGCTCATGGAACACCCCTGGAGGTGTGCTGGTGTGGGTGCCCTCTTGGGGTCCCCGCAGCGCCCCTCGGCATTGGCCGAGGGAACCCCCGATGCCTGCCCCTGGGCATCGTACCCTGGCCTGGGTGTGCCCCTGGGCCCAGCCCCACTCCGGGGCACCCTGGGGCCTCCTCTGTCCACACACCCCAGCATCCCCGGGAAATGGGTGGCCACCCCTCAGGCTACCTGAATGGCCCCAGGGGACACCCCCTCCTGGGGGCTGCACGCCTTACCTGGCAAAGCGGAGCGGCTCTAGACCAGCACCGTCCCCCTCCCTTCTGCCGTCGGGGACCTGGGATTCACGCTTCGGGGGGAAATCGTTTAATGATTGGCCACGAGGAGGTCATTTGTATTGGCTAAGCGGGCTTAATTAGACTGGATTCGAAGGTTACCATAAGCGCACAAAAAAGCTGTTAAGGGGTTAACCTCTGAGAGATTACATTGTATTCAGCGCTCTGTTAAAGTTTGAATTAATTTTTCCCATGGGTTTGTTCACATTCTAATTTTCAACTAAATGAGACATCTGTTTCAGAAAAGGAAAATTTGCTCTGGTTGTCATGGCAACTATCATTCTGTAAGAAAATTATTCCAATGGTTACTTTAGAACAGAAAGACAGAAATTCAGGACATAAAGCCGCTTCCCATCGCTCAGTCGGGTTTCTGATTCATCCGACCTCCTTGGGGTCTGGGACGTGTCCTGGAAGGCGTGTAGACGCTGGGTTCCTGGCCCTCCTCGTGGCGAGGCTGGGTCCCGGGGCTAGGTCACACTGGAGACGGGGAATGTTCTTTTGCAGGGTCCCGGGATCCTGTCTTGGGCATTGGCAGTCCCAGACCACTGGCTGCTCCCGCTGTGGGTGGGCCAGTAGCGGGGGCGGGTGGGGGTGCTGGACCCTGGCTGCTTAGGCGGGAGGCCTTTGAGCCTCTGCCTGCCCTGTCGTCGGCCTGGAAACCCGGGCAGCCTTGCACTTCACCTCTGGCCCCTAAGGGGCCTGACCGGATGAGGAGGAGGTCGATGGACCATCTGGGGCTGACTTCACCTTGAACTGGCACCGCCTCTTCCCGTGGCAGAAACCCAAATGCACATCATCCAGGAGGGGCCGGAGAGTTTTCCGAGCCCCGTGGGCTGGTCTAAGGCCTCTGGGGAGGGCGGTCACCCTGAAGAGGCTGTCTCTCCAAGTGCTCTGGTCCTGCTCCTGGCCACCCTGAAAAAGGCCCTGGCCCCACAAGGGTGCTCCCCAACCCATGGGCCATCCTGGGAAATGTCTCCCGTGGATGTCTGCCTGTGTGATTTGACCCTTCCTGTTCCCCCTAAAATTTCAGTAAGAGCTAAAACACCCCCTTTTCCCATTGACAGAGCTCCTGGGTACTTAGAAAGCGTTTTCCTAATGGAAGTACAACTTCGTCCTTTTAAACCTCCTCCCTCTCTTCTTTGCCTCCCCCCTGTGTCACGGGTACAGCACGGAACAAGAAGGACCCCCACCCCTGCCCTCATGGGGTAACTTCTGGGGACACAGGCATCATTGTCCTGCTGGGAGAGGTAAAGTGAGCGGCCCGGGGGCAGAACCAGGAAGGATGTCTGATGCCAACTTCAGGGCCTTGAGCAGCCTCTCAGGGCGTCCCCGGGGGCAGGGTGGATTCCACCATCCCAGGACTTGAGGTGGTGAGTCTCCAAGAACTCAGCAGGTGCATCTATGGGGAGACGCCACCCCCAGGGGAAGGCTCCGTGGTGCTGGGCGAGGAGAAGCTGGGCAGGCGGAGGCAAGCGTGGGTTGGCTTCTGGGGGTCCGCGGGGTCTCTGATGGATTTCTAAGCGTCTCTTTCAAAAAGCCACCCCTTGCTGTGGCTCACAGGAGCTAACAGATGCCTTCTCTCCATGCAGATGAGGCCTCGTCCCGTCTTGTAAATATTTGATTAGAGTTTTGAAGAATGGATCCTGTATTTGGAAGGCAGCACCAGAAACACGTTGCTCCTCTCCCCGGAGGCTGACGGGGCTTTGGGCTCCTGGGAGGACCCCTAGGCTTGGCTTTCTGAGTGGCTTCCAGAATGCTGCTGCCTTCCCTGCAGTGCCTGAACCCTGGCTCAGCCAAAGCGGGGCTTTGCGTGCGCTCAGGGTTCTGGGGCCTCAGAAACTGCGGAGCCAGGAGCTCAGTGTATGAGGGCTGGCCCCTGGAGCGGGACTGTCAACCGTTTCTGACCGGGAACCGTGGTAGGAGAAGTATTTTACGTTGTGATTCAGTACATCCATCCGTGGGTGTCTATTTAAATATAAATATATTTAACTGAAGAATCCTTTCCCTGCTAGGAGGTACCTTTTTCTGTGATGTTTTCTTTTCTTTTTTAAAAAAATGTTGGGCCCCATCAAAATGCCGTTTGAAAAACCCAGCCCTAGGTCAAGGGTTTTTCATGTAGGCTCCGTGGATGGGTTTCAGGAGGGGCCCATGATGGTGAGAGTGATGGGGACGATGACGATGGTGATGGGGGTGATTATGGCGGCTGTAATGCATTGGACTAGACGCTGTTTGAAGCACTTTAGGTGGAATCACTGGTTTATTCCTCCCACCAGCCTTATTGAGATGGTATTATCATTCTCGTGTACAGATGGGGAAATTAAGGCCCAGAGAGAAGTTGAGTCACTTGCCAATGGTCACACGGGTAGTAAGAGGTGTACCCATTGTCACTCAGCTCGGTCTGACCCCAAGGTTGCCATGAAGTTGGGTATAAAATTGTGTGCGTGCAGGGGTGCATTTTCTGTGGAGAGAGCTCTCACCTTTGTTCAGATGTGCAAGGGCAGCCCTATGTGGATGTGCCAGTGATAGGAGGTGTCTTCTGAGGGGACTGTCCCCAAGGCCAACCCACCCAGATGCTGTTCCCCAGCCCCGGCCACCCGGTCTTGTCACCTGGCAGGTGCTTCCGGTGGTTGGGGGTCCCTTGGGCAGCCCCGACCTGGGGACCCAGTCCCTCTGTGGCTGCTTCTCACCATCTGTCTCTCCGTAGGCTCAGAGTGCAGATCCCAGGCCCCCACCGGTGCAGGTGGTTCTCCTGGGGCCCGTTCATCTCTTGGTATGAGGAACCCTCCTTGGCTCCCCCTACAGAACAAGACAGGAGCTACAACCCTTCCCTTCGAGGCCAAAACTTAGGCTGGCAGGGGCTTGGGGAGATGGTGGCCCGGTAGGTTCTGCCCACTTTTGTAGGTTTTCCTGGGTGGCACCTGGGGTCTGTCTTTTGGCTACGGGGTATCATTTTCAGTTTTGAGGCTTCGGCTTCAATCCCAAGGCAACAGGAAAAGTCCTATTTGACAGCTGTTAACAGACTGATTTATTCACTTAGGCCTCACTCAGCACCATTTGTCAACCCGCCGTTTATTCCCTGCCCCTGGGCTGGTCCCGGATGCGCAAGGGAAGAGGAGGAATGGAACAGACGGGGCTTTGAAGGCCGAGGGGAGAGAGTGTCCGATCCGGCTGAGCAATGACTTCTCCACTCACGAGCTGTGTGACCCGGGCCCCTGGGCCCCTCACCGCCCCTCACCGAACCTCAGTCTCCTTGTCCGGAACCTGCCGTGAGCAGATCAGGGTTTTCAAAGTGTGTTCTCTGAGACCCCCAGGGTTCCAGAGAGGTGCTTTGGGTGGTTGCCAAAAGGGAGAGCTGTTGGGTCAACCGCCAGAGGCCTCAGTGTCACCGCGGAAGGGCGTGTGGGCCGTGAGAGGGATTCTAGTGGCAGCTTTGGGCACGGGAGAGACTTGGAAGTCAGAAGCCCAGCTCCACTGCTGACTTAAATGGTCCGTGCTGGCCGGGCGAGCGGTAGTGAGGTGCCCAGCCCGGGAGTCAGCAGACGCTGGGGCCCAAATCCCCAGGCGAGCTCACCTCTCTGAGCCTCTGGTTTCTCATCTGTAAAATGGGGATCGTCTTTAGTCCTTAATTCACAGGGTTCTTGTGACAGGTAGGCCATCCCTGTGATGTGCTTAGATGGCACCCGGCCAAAGAAAAGGAGGGATCCAGGAAACGCAGGTGACGGTTTCCATTTCCTGCTCCCTTCTTCTCAGTTTCCTCATCCGTACAACAGGAAGAGACCTGGCTGCCCACCCTTGCCGGGGTGCGAAAGTCCCTGGGGTAACAGGCGGAGAGGTGGCGGCGGCAGGGCGCTTAAAACAGCAGGAATTGACTCTCTCGCGGTCCGGAGGCTGGAGTCTGAGATCAAGGTGTCACCAGGGTTTGTTCTTTTCGAGAGTCCCGAGGAAGAGTCCGTCCTCCCCCGGCTTCTGGTGGTGGCCAGGGGTACTCGGCACTGCTTCGCTTGGAGACAACATCGCTCTAATCTCTAAGCCCCTCGTCGATGGCCCTTTTCTCTGTGTCTCTGTTCTCACATGACCTTGTAAGGGCACCCGTCATCGGATGAGGGGCATGCCCTCATCTGGTATCACCTCATCTTAACTTGATGATATCTGCAAGGACCCTATTTCTGAATAGAGCCCCGTTCTCAGGTGCTGGGGGTTAATACTTCAACATATGTTTTTGGAGGACACGATTCGGCCCCATAACTGTGGCGATGCTGATGGCTTTGTAAACACCAAAAGGCTATGCTCACGTGGGAACTTACAACGACTTAGTGCTTAAGGGGTGTTTCTTAGCGGGGATGCTTTTGTTAGAAATGAAAACCCAATCAACTGGCTTCCTGTTGGCCCATGTAATTGAGAAGCGCAGAGGTATGGGGGGTGTCTGGTGTGAATTTGATCTGGCGGGCTCCCCTGGGCCCTGTGGTCCGGCCGTCGCCCTTTGGGACAGCTTAATAGCTGCTGACAGCTTCCAGGACAAGGAGCTCACTGACTGATACACAGGGATGACAGTATCCTAGGTCCACGGGGAGGGACCTAGGTTACATGTTCACCGTGGAGCCAACCCAAGGGAATGACTTGTATCACTCAGTCTATGAGTGACGTTGAGATTCCATTCGTTGGCCTAGGTCCCTCTGGCCTTGTCCTTAGAGCTCGGATGGACTCAGCCTGGGTGGGAGCTTCAGGGGAAAGCAGGAACGAGCGTCCTCCGCTTGGAACCCGTTCTCTCTGGGTTGAGTCTCCCTCTGCCCCAACTGTGGGCGGGGGGTCGGGAGAGCATTTTCCCGGGGAGGGGTAGGTGAGTGCGTTCTCTGTGAATTTCCTCGGAAGGGCTTGGAACAAGAGGGGCCTTTGGCAGAAGCTGGTTCTTTTAAACTCTCGTTTTTAAAAATGATATAAATAGGGGCGCCTGGGTGGCTTGGTCGGTTAAGCGTCCGACTTCGACTCAGGTCACGATCTCGCGCTCCGTGAGTTCGAGCCCCGCGTCGGGCTCTGTGCTGACAGCTCAGAGCCTGGAGCCTGTTTCCGATTCTGTGTCTCCCTCTCTCTCTGACCCTCCCCCGTTCATGCTCTGTCTCTCTCTGTGTCTCAAAAAGAAATAAACATTAAAAATAAATAAATAAATAAAAATGATATAAATAATATTTATTCATCATAGAAAACCAGAGACCGTGTTGAAGGAAGGGAAAAGGGAAGAGACCGCTCGGGATATCTCACGGCCCACAAGTTGGTCAGGATTCTGGCTAAGTACAGGCGACACCCATCTTTACTTTGGGTTTCTAGCATCGAGCCAGCCCTGAAGATTCTTGGGAGCTGTGGCCTGCTTCCCCTTCCCGTGATCGCCCCACGCGCTCACTGGTCCCCTCTGAACGGCCTGTTCTTCTTCCGTAGGCAGCCCTGGTTTTACGGCTGGGGCTTTAACCTCCCGCGAGGCCAAGCGCTGCTTGAGAAGTGGAACCTCATTCCCGAAGGCGTAGACATCCTGATAACCCACGGACCACCACTGGGTAAGAGTCAGCTGTCCCCTCCTCGGCTGGCCCGGCCAGCGGACGCAGAGGGCTGGGGCGTGGCCCGGCCTGTGCACCGAGATCAGGGATCTGTCGGGCCTGTCGAGAGGAATCCCGGATGAGCTCTGTTCTGAGTCTGACCTGCTGTGGCACTGGGGGCAACTGCCCCCAGCGCCCCCCTTATTTCCCAAGCACCTACTATGTGCTGGGGGTTCAACTTGTTACCTCACGGACTCCCCACGGCCACTCGGGAGGTCAGATCGCTGCCCATTTTACGCATGGGGCTCATCGGAGCTTAGGGAGGTCAAAAGGCAGGGCTGGGGCCTTGACTCTCCAGACCTGGATCCTGGGGGCCGGATACCTTCAAGGTCGCTCTCTAGGCTTCATCCTGTGCACCTCCCACCCCATCAGACACCTGGGGGGCCTCACCCCCACCCACCCCCACGGTCTCCAGGGCCTGTGGGTTCCACCCTCCACAGCTCCCCCCCTGGTCCGAGCTGATGTCACCACTCACCCACTCGTCCGGCCCTGTGTTAGTCTGCTAACCGCCTCTGGGCCCCCTCTGGCTGCCCCACGAGGGGCTCTCTCAGGCCTCCCGTCCCCCTTTCCTCACACACACTTCCTGTCTGTCTGCACGCCCCTCCGATTCCACCTCGAAAGCTCCTTCCTCTCCTCTCCACCACTGCCGTCCCCCCCGGGTCCGGGCCAGCGTCTTCTGTCTCTTTGATGACTGCCACGGCCTCCTCGCTGGTCCCCCAGCCCCCGAGTCTTGTCCCTTCCGCTCCAGTCTCCTCACAGCAGCAGGAGGGGGGTTCTCCGAATCGGCAGCTATGCCGTGCTATCCCTCTACAGCCCTCCATAGCTCCCCTAGTCCTTAGGATGCTGTCCAAACTCCCAGCAGTCCAGCCGCTACCGGCCTCCTCTTCCTCCCGCTGCCTCCAAAGAACCTGCCATCACCCCTGCAGTGTGTGGGGCCGGGGCAGGTGACGCTGGATGGGGCGGGCGACGCTGGACAGCGGGCCAGCCTGGGCAGTGCTCGCTTACCAGGGCCTGCAGGCTGCCGGGTAGAGGGGCACAGAACGGCCAGGCCGGAGGCACCCTTGTCTCCCTCCCTCTGTCTCTGTCTCTCTCTTTCTCTCTGTCTCCCTCTCCCTTTCTCTCCTTGCCTCTCTCTCCTTCCCTCCTCCCTTCCTTTCCCTTTCTCTGTCTGTCTCCCTCCCTCCCTCCGTTATCCCCCCCGGGCAGTGTCAGTTGCCAGTTGCCGCCTTCCTGATCCGGGACTCGGAGGATCCCCCTTCCCCTCCCCAGCATGCACAAACCCGTCTCACCCACCCAGACAGCGAGGGGCCGAGGGGCCGAGAAGGACCCGAGCCACTCGCTTGGAGTCATTAATTATTCTTCGTTTGTGTAGCCATGTGAGGATAATAAGCAGCCGCCATATGGGGCGGCTCCGGGAGGCTGGCGGCGTGGGCCACGCCGTGCGGAATGGGGTTCACGCTCGTGAGTCTGTGATGTTTGTTCGGGAAGGTTCCGACGTGGAAACCTCGCTCCTGGTGCTGCCCCGCTGCCAGCCGGGGGGGGGGGGGTGGTGTGTGTGCCCTGGGGCCTCACCCGTCCCTTTCAGGCCTCGGTTTGCTCATCTCTGTAATGGGTGGATGCCGCCCTTGAGGCCGCTGGGGGCGGGAGCTGTAGTGGGGCTGGGGCGGGGGGGGGCTGGCCTCCGGACCCCGTCATCGCCCTCCCGTTGTCTCCTCGCTCAGGCTTCCTGGACTGGGTCCCCAAGAAGATGCAGAGGGTGGGCTGCGTGGAGCTGCTTAACACGGTGCAGAGGCGCGTCCAGCCGCGGCTGCACGTCTTCGGCCACATCCACGAAGGTCGGTGGGGGGTGGGGGAGGGGGGGGCCGCCTTGTCCCCCTGCAGCCCCGTCACCTCCTCCCCGTCTCAGCCCTTGCTGACACGCGCCGTGCCAGCATGCCGGCTCCCGCCGAGATGTTTGCATGAGGGGAAGACGATTGCAAAGTCTGGCGGGGCTTAGGGGTGCGTTTGCTGACCGGGAGCCCCCGCCTCCAGCCCAGGAAGTCTCGGGGCCACGGGCTCTTGGGAGGAGCAGCCGTCGGATGGGGCACGGAGGACGGGTCAGGTTCGGCAGGTGCGCTGTGCGCGCCCTCGGGCTGGCGGCCCGGTCCTGTCGCCTACGTCCCTAGAGCCTGTGGAGGGCCACCTGCTCGCCTGAGGCGCTCTGGCGACCCCCTCGCCCCCCACACACATGGACGTGGCGTTCTGGCTGTGTCCCCGGGGGGGCTGGGGGCACGCGTCGTGTCCACATCGTTGGGATGGCGGGGGACGGCCACTTCACCTTGAGGGGCAGCGGGCGGGGCGGCCGTGAGGTGACGGGTGAGGTCAGCCCCAGCCCCGGCTGCCCGCACGCCCGCACCCTCCGCTCGGCATCCGAGTTACCAGCTGGGCAGACCCCTCCTCTTGTTCCTCTCAAGCCCTCGTCCCACCTGTCCGAGGCCTCCCTGTCCACCCACCCCCCCGCCCCCAGCCAGAAAGCACACGGGCTCCCACGGGGCAGGGGGCCTGACGTGTTTTCCCCCAGAGCCGTGTCTGCGTGGGGCCAGGGCCGCTGGGCCTCACAAGAGCCCGGTCCACATCAGATCGCTTTCCAGCCCAGAAGCAAACCAGCCTCAGCCCTTTCCCTGAGGGCCACGGCCGGGCGTTGTCAGAGGGCAGGAGAGAGCAGACCTCCCCTCCCCTGGGCCCGAGGAGCTCACTGGTGATGTGTATGGATTAGTATCCCATTTGGTCGTCACAGCAGACTTGGAAGGAACATCTGTCTCCATCGCCTCCGTTTATAGATGAGGAGGCAAAGCCGGCGGTGGCGGGGCGGGGGGGGAGGGGGGGGGTTTGGCAGCTTGCCCCAGACCTGTTCAGCCCACCGTGGCTGAGCGCCCTCTGACCACCACACCCGCTAGACCCCCTCACTGCTCTGGGTCCTGGCCTTACCCCTCAGCCCTGACAGGCGTGTGCTTACTTTCCAGGGTACGGTGTCATGGCAGATGGGACGACCACCTATGTGAACGCGTCTGTGTGCACCGTGAACTACCAGCCTGTGAACCCGCCCATAGTCATTGACCTCCCCACACCCCGGAACTCCTGACTGCCCCTGCCCTTCTCCGCCCTTCCTGCCCACATCAGCTACGTACGCCTGGCCGAGAGCACAGACCCCCAACCACCCTTCCTTCCATGCAGACAACCTGTCTGGTCGAGGGGACCAGCCCAACGGATGGGTTGAGGCCTTGGAATGAAGAAAATCACCCCTGACTCTTCAACCTCGGTCACCTGGAGCCAGGAGCCTGCGGGTCCCTGTCAGGGGTTCCGCACTCATTATTCTGCGTGTACATTTCCGCGTGTACCTTGTCAGAGGACCTAACGAGCTTGTGGTCCCGTCCCGCTCGGGAGTTGACGGCCTCTTCGTCCTTCTCAGTCGGACACCCTCGTGGGTTTGGGAAGCTGCTGCTTCTGGACGGATTTTGGAAGTTCTAGCACAAAAGCTCCCTCTAACCGAGGGTCTGTGTGGCTGCAAGCCCCAGGGTTGGGGGTGGGTGGGAGGTTTTGTAGCCGGGGTGCGAACAGCCCGCCCTCTCCTCCCGGGCTGGAGAGGAGACGGGCCTGCTTCACAGCCGAGGCCCTCGAGGGAGCGATCAGGGACGTCTCAGGAATTCGGACCGCACCCGGCCAGGCCAGTAAGCCGTCTGCCTCGCCTTGTGGCCCTGCTTTCTTCCTGTGGGCATCTTTGCTGACTTGAACAGTGGCCTCAACCTCCAGGTACTTGCTCGGAGCCTGGATCCGGGGGGTCGGTTCTACAGAACGAGCCATGTCAGTGCCCGGGACCGGCTGGAGGGTTCCCGAGTCATGGACGGCCCCTGGTCCCCTGCTCCGCAGAGCTCAACAGGCTGGAGGCTCTGCAGACTGAGGCCACGCTGCCACGTGTGTGTGCCCACGTGAGTGTGTGCACCTACACGCACACACACACACACACACACTTCTTAACTTGATAAAGTGGATCCCGTGTTTCTCACTACCGTCCTTGAATGGGGTTCCATCCCTTGGTGCAATTTCCCGAGCACCCTTTGGGTTCTGTCTGGCGGGCCCACAGCTGAAGAAGGCTGAATGGTCCCCAGTCCTTGTTGTCAGTGTCTGTCCTGTTAACGGGAGGGCGGCACGGTGGCAGAGGGGCCCTGGGCTCCGGCAGCTGCCCGCAGGGGGCTTCTCTTTTCTTTAAATTAGGCCTGGGGGGTTTGGGCTGAGTCTCGGAGGGAGAGGGAGCCAGCAGGGTCTCGTTAGGGTGAGGCCAGAGAGGCAGGGTCCCCGTGTGCAGGGTCAGATCCTGTCTTTATTTCCAGTTTTGATGTTTTGTCCATCCTGGCTATTTTTCTGAATCGACTTGGATTTTTAAAAGACGTTGGGTTAAATAGCATCACATTTCTCTCTCCTGCCGAGCTTTTTGGGACCCCCCCCACCGCCCGCGCCTCTGGGAGGAGGGCCTTACTCACCTCACCCCAGGCCCAGCCCTTCACAAGCCCTTTGCAGATACAATCTCATTTAATCCTCAGGCAGTCCTGCAAGGTTAGCTCTGCTGGCCCCATTTTGGAGATGAGGAGATGGAGATCAGAGAGGTGAGGTCACTTGCCTGAGGGTGCACAGCTCAAAAGGGGCAGAAGCAGGCCTTGAGCCTTGGTCTCTGGCTTCATAACCCCTGCTTTGCCACCACCCAAAGCTCCACCCCTACAAGGCACTTATGTTTTAAGGGTCTGGTTCGGGACCCCTCCAGCTTGTTCCTCATAGAGAGCCCCTGGGGCCCACAGAGAGATCCCGATCTCTGAGCCCAGCACCCGGCATCCCTGGAGACCACAACTCCTTCCTTACTCACGTGGGGCTCCCCACGGGGCATCGTCCACGACGGGAGCCTAGCAGCACCGCCCTGACCGAGGCCGGCTGGGCTCCATGGGGCACAGGACTTCGGGAGTCCGTTCGGGCAAGTGGTTCCTGGCGGCCGAGGATGTTTACAAGGTCTCTGGGGAAACCCCGGATGCATGACCCATGTGCACGCGTGGGGTGGAGAAGACACAAGGCCCTTTCAGACACCTCTACCGAATTTCTATGTGGACCAAGAACTATAAACTTGAAAAAAAATTTTTTTCCTAAGGTATCTTCAGAATATGGTGTATTTTTATGTGGAAAAGAAAAGTTATGAAGGCAGCTGTTACTTTGAAAGAAAATTCATTAAAAGTCCTTGAGGTATGAAAGACGATGGCGTGCTCCTCAATCATTTTGGCATAACTTGATTGTGGCTGTAATTTTTTTTGTCAAGCATGTCAGACAATAAAGTCTTTGTAAAAAGAAGGAGATGTCCACGTGGCACCTCTTCCTGTGTGCGTCTTTGGGTGTCGTGTGAGGCACGTGGGGGAGGAGTGGCATCCTCTCCGCCCGGTCCTGAGTCCTGGGCAGAGTTCAGAGGCCAAAGACCGTCCACACGGCAGCCGCAGGCATCCTTTTGCTTGCTCCAGTGTCCCCAGGGGCGGGCCAGTCTCAGAGGCGGTTGGCATGGGCCGTTCTGTGCCTTATCGTGTTCAAGTGTTTTGACTGATTCCTCAAAACAGAGGACCTCAGGATAGTCTTAGCTCTGGGCCCTTCCCGGAAGCAGTATGTCCAACCCAGTCCTTATCAAACCAAGGGTCGAGGTCTTGCCTAAGAAGAGCACTGACAGGTCTAATGACGCCAGACACTGAGCTACCTAAGCTGTAAAAGTCCTGCCATTTCCTTCCTTCCATCCATCCATCCATGCACCCATCTGTCCATCCAGCCATCCAGCCATCCATCCACACATCCATCCATCCGTCCGTCCACACATCCATCCATCCGTCCGTCTGTCCATTTGTCCATCTGTCCATCCATCCATCCATCCATCCACACACCCATCCATCGATCCATCCATGCACCCATCTGTCCATCCATCCACCCAGCCATCCATCCACACACCCATCCATCCATCCATCCATCCATCCATCCATCCACACACCCATCCATCGATCCATCCATGCACCCATCTGTCCATCCATCCACCCAGCCATCCATCCACACATCCATCCATCCGTCCGTCTGTCCATCTGTCCATCTGTCCATCCATCCGTCCACACACCCATCCATCCATCCATCCATGCACCCATCTGTCCATCCATCCATCCAGCCATCCATCCACACATCCATCCGTCTGTCCGTCCACACATCCATCCATCCGTCCATCTGTCCATCTGTCCATCTGTCCATCCATCCACCCAGCCATCCATCCACACATCCATCCATCCGTCCGTCTGTCCATCTGTCCATCCAGCCAGCCATCCACCCATCCATCCATCCATCCGTCTGTCCATCTGTCCATCTGTCCATCCATCCATCCATCCACACACCCATCCATCCATCCATCCATGCACCCATCTGTCCATCCATCCATCCAGCCATCCATCCACACATCCATCCATCTGTCCGTCCACACATCCATCCATCCGTCCGTCTGTCCATCTGTCCATCCAGCCAGCCATCCACACATCCATCCATCCATCCGTCCACACATCCATCCATCCGTCCGTCTGTCCATCTGTCCATCTGTCCATCCATCCACACACCCATCCATCCATCCATCCATGCACCCATCTGTCCATCCATCCACCCAGCCATCCATCCACACATCCGTCCATCCGTCCGTCTGTCCATCTGTCCATCCAGCCAGCCATCCACACATCCATCCATCCATCCGTCCACACATCCATCCATCTGTCTGTCTGTCCATCTGTCCATCTGTCCATCCAGCCAGCCATCCACACATCCATCCATCCATCCATCCATCCACACATCCATCCATCCATTCATCCATCCACCAACCCACACACCCATTCATAGATCCATCCACCCAGGCCCACAAACCTTCACTGAGCACTTCCCGTGGGCCTGACTCGGACTAGGGAGGTGGTGGTAGATTAAGGAGGTAGGATTTCTGAGGGATGGATGTGGGGGTGAGAGTGAGGGAGAGCCAAGGATCACAATGGATGTTGGCTGCCAGTCATGGAAGGGACAATGGGAGCTGGAAGGTTTGAGGAAGGACCTGAGTTCTGTCTGGGACTGGAGCCAGAAGTGCCCTTGGGATATGCAGGGGGAGGAGTTCAGTGGCTGGAGGGATAAATGGCCCTGGATGGAGAGGAGCCTCTGTGGAGATCTACATATGTGGGTCACAACCAAACCACGGGTCTGGAAGAGGCCTCCCAGAGGGGTGTGGGGAGGGCAAGAGGAGCAGCCTGGGGCTGACTTCTCAGCTTCTCCGTGACCCTTTTGTGTCCTCAGAATACCCTACTTGTAAACTGCCCCTCCACCGGGGCCTCAAAGGTGCTTGCAACAACTCCCCATCAGTGGGCAACGAGGAGCCACTTGACTTTGGGTAGTCTCGGCTGCTGTCCTTGGCTAATGTGAGCCTGAGTAGTGCTTCTGGGCATGAGGCAGGGAACCCTGTGGTGGCTGCTGCCTCCTGTAGGCCCTGCTCTAGTGCACGGGTCCCGAGTTCTGCTGAGACTCCAGATGCAGCCGCTGCTGAGCCATGGGCTCCTGCTGCCCTCAGTGTAGACAGGTGCTGATTGGGCTTTGGACAAGTGGTGGAGGGGGGCCCACAGCAAGGGTGCGAGGGCCTCTAGCCCCTCGCCTCTTAGTGCTTCAGTACCCGGGGCTCATGCACACTTAGCCATCTTTGCCATACAGGATGGCGTCTCAGACAACCCTCTTGTCCATGGGAGTCTAGTGGGCAAATGCAGCAAGCCCTCTCCCCTCCCGAAATTCACTGTCCAGGAGAGACCCCTGCCCCAGCCCCCTGAGTAAACCAGTGGAGGTGACAAGCTCTACAGACAAGGGCTTCATCCTGTGCTCTCCCCTAATGCCACCCCCAGCTCCCCGCTGGGCCCGAGCCTGCCTGGGGGCCCTCAGTCTTACCCTCCCATTGAAGGCGCAGACCGTGAAGATCTCCAAGATGTGGGAGTCGGGCTCTGATGTCTGGAAGCTCGCGGTGTACTTTGGGAGACTCATCTGATCCCAGAAAAGAAGGAGAAGCCTCAAGTCTTCCATGCTTGGGGCCCAGAGAGCAAAGAGGGGATGGGCTTGGGGGCCCCAAGGAAAAGCAAGCCCAGCGTACAGGGAGCTCAGGGAAAACTGTTCTGGAGGAAGGAACCGAGCTGGGCCCTGAACAATAGAATATGATTTTCCCATTTAAAAAAAAAAAAAAAACTTTTTATTTGGAAATAATTGTAGATTTACAGAAGAGTTGTAAGGTGGTGCAGACGGTTCCTCTCTACCCTTCACCCAGTGTCCCCTGGCGTGAACGTCTTGTATAACTGTGATGCCTTTACCAGAACCAAGGAATGAACGTTGATACAACACTATTAAACTATAATCTTGATTTGGATTCCAACAGTTTTTGATTAACGTCCTTTCTCTGTTCCAGAACCCAGTCCACACTACCACATTGCATATGGTTGTCATGTCTCTTTAGGGATGGTCTCTCAGTCTATTCTCGCTTTGCCTGACCTTGAAGGTTTTGAATACTGGCTGAATGCTCCGGAGAATGTCCATCAAGCTGGGTGGGCCTGGTGTTTTCTCATGATTAGTCTGGGGTTATGTATGGTGAAAATACAACAGAGCTGATGGGTCCTCAAGGCATCTTCTCTGGGGCAACATGATACGGCCATGACTTATCACTGCTGATGTCAATCTTAAGCACACAGTGGAGGGGATGTCTGCTGGGTTTCTCCACCATAAAGATGCTAGCCTTCGTTTTCCATACTCTGTTAGAACTGAGACACCAGTCTGGCTCATGGTCAAGGAGAGGTGAATCGAGCGCTCCCTTCCAGAGGGAAGAGCAGCAAAGAATTTGAGGACACAGTTAAAAATCACCACATTAATTAATAAATATTTGGGGGAGGTATTTTCAGGCCATGCAAATGTCTTATTTCTCCTTCAAATTTTGCCTGCTCATTTTAGCATCGGCTGTGGAGGGATCTTGTCTGGAACAATGATTACTGAGGTGCTCTCATGGTGATTTTCTAGTTCTTTCCTCAGACATTTCTTATTTGGAATTGTTCTGTAAGGAAGGCTTGTCTCTTCTCTGCCATTTATTTTCTATCAGCACAGGCTCATGGTTATTTTATCCATTAGGTTAAAATCTAGTACTAGCATTATTTATTTTGTTGCTCAGATTGTTTTCATTTGGTCCACTGGGAGCTCTTTCAAGTTGGCTCCTGTGTTCTTTTCACATGTTCCTATCTTTCGTTTGCCTTGACTTCCTTGATTTCTAGCACTCCCAGATGCTCCAAATCCATCTTGCATTTTCCTTGCCCCTGCACAGAAGCAGCCATTTCTCCAGAGAGTTCTAACTGCTTTTAGAAACTAAGATCTAGGTGGTAGATGTGCTAGCTGCTACTGGGGTATTTCTACTTGTAGGTCCTCACAGGGGACAGAATGAGGAAATATATGTAGTATATTAACCCATCTATATGCTCATGTATCTCTCCAATATGTATATCTATATCCATCCATCCATCTATCCATCTATCTATCCATCCATCTTTCCATCCAACCATCCATCCATCCATCCATCCTTCCATCCTTCCATCCATCCATCCATCCATCCATCCATCCATTCATCTTTCCATCCATCCATTCATCCATCTTTCCATCCAACCATCCATCCATCCATTCATCCATCCATCCATCCACCTGCTCACCTATCATCTATTTACCTTAAAATAAGCATTAATTCACGCTGATACAGCAATGCACAATGCAGCATGCATAATTTATTCTTGCCTTTCACCTTGCTTATTTGTGACTTGTTCCTTTGACAAGGAGGAGCCCAGCTCCCATGTCTGCAATCATGTGTGTGTTCTATCCTAGTATACCCACAGAGCAGTTTCAGAACGGTTGATCTGTAGCCCCGTCAGAAACACAGTGACACGGTACAGGGTTCCCATAGAATCCTTTTCATCTTCAGTTTGACAATCGAAACTCTGTTTTCCAAGGGTAAATTGATCCGGTCCTTTTTCCCAACCCAGTTTGGTGAGGTAATGTCACACGTGGTGCAATTCAATTCCGCTGTTGCAGTTGGCATTATATCCTGAGATTCCCTGACATCCTGGTTGACTGTTTTAAATATGCATACTGCCAAGTCACTCTGTCGTGTGTGGTTCTAAGGGTTTTCAGAAATGCAGAATCAGGTATCCACCATCCCAGGACCCTAGGGAACAGTTCCATCACTCAAAAAATTCCCTTTGTTTGACCCCTTTTGAACCATACTGTTTTCCAAAATGGCCGTCTGTTTCCATAATCCCACTGGCAATGAGTGAATGTTCTTGCTGGTCTGCATTCTCATCACAATTTGGTATTTGTTCATTTAAAAAATTTTGGCCCTTTGAGTAGGTGTGTCTTGTATTTCATTGTAGTTTCAATTTCCATTTCCCCAATGACTAATGACGTTGAGCATCTTTTTATGTGCTTATTTGCCATTCACATACATTCTTTTCAGATTTTTCTGTCCTCTTCCTTAAAAACTGGGTTGGGTTTTTTTTTTTCTGTTTGTTTTAAATGTTCTTTATGCTCTGGATACAAGTCCTTTTTTTTTTTTAAATTTTTTTATGTTTATTTATTTCTGAGACAGAGAGAGAGACAGAGCATGAGTGGGGGAGGGGCAGAGAGAGAGGGAGACACAGAATCCGAAGCAGGCTCCAGGCTCTGAGCTCTCAGCACAGAGCCCTACACGGGGCTCGAACTCACAAACCGTGAGATCATGACCTGAGCCGAAGTTAGTCGCTCAACCGACTGAGCCCCCCAGGTGCCCCTGGATACAAGTCCTTAATTGAATATGTGACTCGCAAACCTTTTCTTCTAGTCTGTGGGTTGTCTTTTCATTATCTTTACAGTTTCTCAGAGCAAAAGTTTCTAATTGTGCTGAACTCCAATTTACCCATGTCTTCTTTTACGAGTTATATTTTTGGTGTAGTATCTAAACACTCAGCGCCAGACTCAAGGTCCTACAGATTTTCTCTGATGTTTTCTTGTAGAAGGTATATAGTCTTTTGTTTTACATTCAGGTCTATGATGCATTTTCAGTTAATTTTGGTGTAAGGTGTGAGGTTTGCAGAAGTTTCATGTTTTTACATATGGATGTTCTATCTCCATTGAATTGCCTCTGTGCATTTGTCAAAAATCAGTTGACTGTATTTGTCTGGGCATACTTCTGGGCTCTCTATTTTCTTCCACTGATCGGTATGTCTGTCCTGTTGCCAGTATCTTCTCTCTTGTGATGACTGTAAGTTTATGGGTAAATCTTGAAATTGGATAGGGTAAGAGGTCCAGTTTTGTTCTTTTTCAGAATTAGTTTGGGCTCTTCTGGTTCCTTTACCTTTCCATGTACACCTTTTTTTTTTTCTTGAGAGAGAGGGTGCAAGTGAGTGAGGGGCAGAGAGGGAGAGAGAGAGAATTCCATGAGGAACAGAGAGGAGGGAGCGAGGGGGGCAGGGGAGAGAGAGGAGAAAGAGAATCCCATGAGGGACAGAGAGAGAGGAGGGAGTTGGGGCGGGGCTGGAGAGAGGGAGAAAGAATCCCGCAGAGCCCAAAGCAGAGCTTGAGCCCATCCGAAGAGGGGCTTGGGCTCACCCGATGTGGGGCTCAAACTCATGAACCATGAGATCATGACCTGAGCCACAGTCGAATGCTTAACCAACCGAGCCCCCCGGGCGCCCTTCCATATACATTTTTGAATGAACTTGTTGACATATAAAATAGATCTTGTGGAGATTTTGAGATTCTAAGGGATTTATAATGAAATTGGAGAGAAGTGATATTTTAACAATGGTGAGCCTCATTTCATGAAAAACATTTCTCTCTCCATTTGTTCAGATCTTTGATTTCTTTCATCCATGTCCTACGGTCTTCATCATACAGATCCTTCACACATTTTGTTAGATTTACTTCTAAGTACTTCATTGGGGGGGAATATTACAAATAGTGCTGTTTTTAAAGTTTTAATTTCCTGTTGCTCACTGTGGGTGCATAGGCATACGATTGACTTTTGCATAATGACTTTGTAATTCACTTAGCTTAGTTAACCTTTTCGGTGGGTTCTTTGGAATTTCCTATTAGGCGATCATGTCATCTGCAACTAGAGACAATTTTATTTCTTCCTTTCCATTTTTGATTTTTCCTTTTAGTTTTTCTTGCTTTCGGGCACTGGCTAGGACTAGAAAGTATGATGTTGAATACGTGATGAGTGTTAGCTGTAGTTTTTGGTACATGTCTTTTACTGAGTTGAAGGAATTCCTTTCTGCTCTAGTTTGCTAAGAGTTGTCCCTACGAATCCATGCTGAATTTTGTCAAATGCTTTTTCTGCATCGAGATGATGCTGTGTTTGATGCGATAGGTCTAAGAGCGGCTCTCCTTGAGAATCTGTCCTCTTGAGGGTTCATTGAACTTGGATACATAGATTCATAGTTTCCTTCGAATTTGGGGAGTTTTTGGCTACTGTTTCTCCAACTATTCTTGCCGACACCTGCTTTCTCCTCTCCTTCTGGGCCTCCCATCGTGTTTATGCTGGTATGCCTGATGATACTCCACAGGTCTCTGAGGCTTTGTTCATTTTTCCCTCTTTATTTTCTTCTTTTTGTTCTTCAGACTGGATGATCTCAATTTACTTATCTTCAAGTTTCCTGATTATTTCTTTTGCATGCTCAAATCTGCTGTTAAGTTCCTCTAGTGAATTAAAAAAATTTTTTTTCAATGTTTATTTATTTATTTATTTATTTAAAAAAAAATTTTTTTTTCGACATTTTATTTTTGGGACAGAGAGAGACAGAGCATGAACGGGGGAGGGGCAGAGAGAGAGAGGGAGACACAGAACCAGAAACAGGCTCCAGGCTCTGAGCCATCAGCCCAGAGCCTGACGCGGGGCTCGAACTCACGGTCCGCGAGATCATGACCTGGCTGAAGTCGGACGCTTAACCGACTGCGCCACCCAGGCGCCCCAATGTTTATTTATTTTTGAGAGAGAGAGAGAGAGAGAGCAGTGGAGGGGCAGAGAGAGAGGGAAACACAGAATCCGAAGCAGGTTCCAGGCTCTGAGTTGTCAGCACAGAGCCCGACGTGGGGCTTGAACTCATGAACCGTGAGATCATGACCTGAGCTGAAATCAGATGCTTAAATGACTAAGCCACCCAGGTGCCCCGCCTCCAATGAATTTTTAGTATGTTATAGTTTTCAAACTCCAGAATTTCTATTTGATTATTTTTAATGCTTTAAATCTATTTAATACTTGTAATATTTTCAATCTGGTGAGATGTTATTCTGATATGTGTCCCTTTAGCTATGTGAA
This sequence comes from Leopardus geoffroyi, assembly GCF_018350155.1. Classification (NCBI taxonomy): domain Eukaryota; kingdom Metazoa; phylum Chordata; class Mammalia; order Carnivora; family Felidae; genus Leopardus; species Leopardus geoffroyi. Next base: position 136,967,475 of record NC_059341.1, read on the forward strand.
TATATTTAAAATAGTCAACGTAAAGATCTGTCTACTAAATCCAACATCTGGGCTTCCTCAGGGATAGTTTTGTTTATTTTTATTTTTATTTTTGTTAAGTTTATTCATTTTGAGAGAGACAGAACAAGAGAGGGAGGGGCAGAGAGGAAGAGAAAGAAAATCCCAAGCAGGCTCTGCACTATCAGCACAGAGTCCGACATGGGGCTCGTACCCACGAAACACAAGACCATGATCTGAGCCAAAACCAAGTCAGATGCTTAACAGACTGAGCCACCTAGGCGCCCCACCCTCGGGGACAGTTTTTATTACTTTTGCCCCTGTGTATGGGCCATACTTTCTTCTTTTTATGTCTTGTGATTCATTGTTAAACACTGGACATTTTATTTTATTTATTTATTTTTATTTTTATTTTTTTTTTTTAATTTTTTTTTTCAACGTTTATTTATTTTTGGGACAGAGAGAGACAGAGCATGAACGGGGGAGGGGCAGAGAGAGAGGGAGACACAGAATCGGAAACAGGCTCCAGGCTCTGAGCCATCAGCCCAGAGCCCGACGCGGGGCTCGAACTCACGGACCGCGAGATCGTGACCTGGCTGAAGTCGGACGCTTAACCGACTGCGCCACCCAGGCGCCCCAAACACTGGACATTTTAAATAACATAACGCAGCAACTTTGGAAATTAGATTCTAGCTCCCTCCAAAGGTTTGTTATTGTTGCCTGTTGTAGTTGTTGTTTGTTTAGTTACCTTTCTGAACTAATTCTGTAACGTCTATATTCTTTGTTCCTGTGTGGCCACTGAGGTCTCTTCTGTTAGCTTAGTGGTCAGCTAAACATTGGACAGAGATTCCCTTAAGCACTTGGAACCAGTGACTCAGACTTTGCTGACGAGCTCTGCGCGTATGTGGAGTCACGTCTTCAACACGCAGCCAGGTAGCTGAAAACTCTGCCTTAGCTTTTATTTCCTGCTAGTGCGGGGCCTTAAGGTCACTCAAAGGTGTGAACATAGGTCCTTCTCCTATCTTTTCTGAGCATGCGCACATCCCTGGACATGTGCCAGCCCTGTGCACACACATGGCCTTCTAGAATGCCGAGGAAAATCTTGGGAACCTTTCAAAGTCTCTGTGAACATCTTATTTTTAAGTTTTCGTAAATTGGTTGGCCCAACTTTATCCACTACCTTAAGCAGCCGCAAAGTTAAGATACTTGCTGGTAATTGTTTTTGACAAACGTGCCCTTTGGACTCCCGGGAAAAGATTTCTTGTACCTGAGCGATCTCTGAGTCAGTTCAGTACAGACAGTCTCCCAGGGAATCACCAGGCGAATCAAATGTGACGACTCTTTGGGAATGAGGCTTTCAAAGTGTTCCGGCTCTATTCTACTCCCTTGGGGACCGCCACTGCGCACGGAGAGGGTAGGCTGTTACTTTCCTGAGCCATCGTGGAGCTGGAGAATGGCGGATGGGACTAGAACAAGTTAAAATGTCACAAAACTTCTTTTTTTTTTTTTTCCTCTAAAACTCAGCTGCTTTTCTTGAATAAACGCTCCTTGGGTTCCTATGTAAATACTTGGTTAATTTCCAGAATTTTGAAAACGTTGATTCTGACGCTTTTTGCCCCCTGCGGACGTACTGCTAGCTAGCACGAATTTCTGCCTCTCCCCCAGGAACAGGGCCTTCTCTGTTCACGTGCTCCCTCACCCGCACTGGGTTCCATTGGTGCCCTCGGGCTACAGCTCTGTCGTCCTTCTGCACCTTACTTTTCCTGCTCCCTCTGAGCGACAAGAGGTGGGTTCGGGCAGAGTTTTCGCAGCGGCTGAGGCTCTCTTCTCCCAGCCGGCATCACTGGGGAGACAGGAGAGAAGCAGCGTTCTCTGGATTCTCCCTGACTGCTGGGAGCTCCCGGTGGCGTTTCCGAAGGATGCACGCGCCCCTGGGCCAACAGCCCCCGGAGCCTTCACATCCTCAGGCTGGCCTTTAGCAACTCGTTTACGTTTTCCAGCTGAATCCTCTTACTGGCTTGTGTGGTGTTTGGCGGTACAGTTTCACCCAAGCAAGCCCTGCAGGCACCTGCCTCCCCCAGGATTGTGGCGGGTGGTTTTGGCGAACTCTGTTCTCAGACGGATTGAAGAAAAGTCATTAGTCTGCATTAGTGATGCTCTTTCCAGCTCCCCACCTTGAAGAAGCCGAAAAGCACCGGTGTTTCTCGAGATCAAGAGTAAGCCAGAGTAAGTCACGTGGCTGAGCTTGGATTCAGGGAGCGGGGGAAATGGACGTCGCTTCTTCAGAGACAGGAACTTCCAGATCAAATGCAAGGGGCACAGACACATGAAGGGGAGACGACTGGGGCCATTTGTTCTGACAGGAGGAGCTCCACCAGGGGTGGAGAGATGGGGACTTGAACTTTTTAACATGATAGGATTCAGAGGGGACACTGCACTTAGCTGGGTGGGGCTCAGGGAAGGCTGTCCAGAGCCCAAGACACCTGATCGGGGATGCAGGGCCCAGGGAAGGGGTGGTGGGGGGGGGGGGATGGCAGTCCCATCTGGGACTTATCCCCCTTTGGGTAACAGTCCAGGCCTCTCAGCCTCCCGTCTTGGATTCTGACCTCCCTCTCGGCCCCTTGCTGAAATCCTGTCCTGAGGTCCAGCTCCAGGCTTTGTGCTTAGGGCTGGGGCCCTTTGGGGTCCCATAGACCAAGGGCTTCCCCCGCCAGAGCCCTAACCCTCCTCTCTTTCGATTGCTTGTGACCTACCATTTTGGGGGCTCTAGGGGCCAGGCACAGGGTGAACTGGCCAGCTGGCCCGGCCCACGGATAGATGGTTCCAGAGGAAGGCAGAGAGGGGTTATTACCTTCATTTTGCAGACACGGAAGTAGAGGCTCAGTCCAGAGGGGGTAAGTGGCACAGAGGCCAGGGGATGGGCAGGGGGAGGCCGGACACCCCCTCAGTCCAGCGCTGTTCTCCTGACTCAGGCTTGAAGGGTCCAGGCATCAGGAAAGTGGCTGGCCTACCTCTTCTGGGGCCGAGGGAGGAGATGGCTGGTAGCCCACTCGCCCGCAACCCTCAGCTTGGGAACTCTGCCAGCTCCCCAGGAAACCCCACCGCTGAGCCAAGCCCACGGACGGCCCACACTGGCTTGAGGAGGAGAAGACGCGTGGGCACTTCCTGGTGCCAAGCTGCGTGCTAGATCTTTCCACGTTCGGCCCTCCCGATGTCCTCTGAGTTGATCACCCATTTACAAGAGTGGAAACTGAGGCTCAGAGGAGCCCGGGTTTCCTGGTACAGCTAGAATTCGAACCCAGTCTCACGAACAGCAGAGCCGCCCTGAAAACGCTGCCCGTGTGCTTACCTGGCCTTGGCCAGCTGTGACCGCACACAGAGTCCTGTTTTTGTCAGGATGAGCCATTTGCCTCTTGAAGCCCCTTCTTGACCTGGAGGCTCCCCAAACCCCTCAACGACGGACCCACAAGGCCGCTGAACGGCATGAGACTAAAGGTCTGGCTCGGCCTTGGGAGGTCAGGAAGGCTTCCTGCAAGAGGGGGCTCTGAGATGAGTTCTGAAGGACACGTCGGCATTTCCTGAGGAGGTGGGAGAACAGCAGGTGGGAATGCGAGGCTGGGAGCAAGCCTGCTGGGGGGAAGACTGCGGCTGGGCACGTAGGCAGGGCCTTGAACAATAGGGCAGGGGCACCCGGGAAGGGCATCCACCCGCCTGTCACTCCTAGGAAGAGCTGCTGGGGCCGGGGCCAGGGCCATCCCTGTGACATGACACCCACTTGGGGTCAGCAGGGGCCATGGCCCTCTCTCCTGCTCCCTGCACTCAGGCCGCCTGGGCACCCCTTCCCTGCCGCGGGCATCTTCCTCCCCGAGATTCCTCTGGGCCCCCAGGTTCTCTGGGATCTTGGGGCATCCCCTGCCCTGGCCAGAGCCCCCGTAGCCTCACCCTCGATGCCCCCTTGCCAGGCTGGGGAAGTCTCACTCCCCAGGGCCAACCTGCCACTGCCTTCCCCTGCCACGGGGGCCTCCCTGCCTCTCTCAGCACCGGCCTCGGTGTTGCCATATCTCCAGTGGGGGTGGGACCCCATCTTGCCAGGGGGTGTGGCCAGGGGGTCGGAGTGCCCCCAGGACAGTTAGCTCTGGCCCCTACTTCCCGAGAACTGGGTGAAGGCCGCAGGAAAGGGAGGAGAATCAAGGCCGCTGGCCAGGCCCCTGCGAAGCCGCCCTCCTGGTGGCTGGGCCTCCCTCACAAGGAAACTAAGTCCTGTGTGTTTCTTCAGGCCCCATCTTGGTGAGGCCCTCAGACCCACAGAGTCTGGCTGAGAGCGAATTTTCACAGCTGCACCAGTTTAGGTCGATTAGCGAGAAAAACCAAACGCAGTGAAGCCAAGAGAGGATTCTCCCCGCCTCCGATTCCAGCCTGGGGGTCCGGGGCTACCCGAGGCTGGGCCGGAGCAGAGCCGGCGCTCCGGGGCCTGTGACTACCCCCAAGGCGAGCATCTGGCCGAGGGGGCCTCCTCCTGGCTCCGGGGCTGACGGGGCAGCCTCCAGCGCGAGCTCAGCCCCCTGGGCCTGGGGGTCCTGGCCGAGCTGAGGCTGGGACCCAGCACACGGGGAGACCAAGGTGTCCGCAAAACACCTTCATGGAAAGAGAGGGCCTGTGGTGGGCGTGGCTCTTCTCCCCACACCTCACTGGCTTCCAGCGGGGAGGCCGAGACCCGCCCCCCCCCCCCTCGAAATTCTGCGTACTTCGAGCTGCTGCCTCCGTGGGCCCCCGGTGGGGAGGGGTCTTAGACCTGAGGTTCTGGCACTGCTTCTCCTCTGGAGCCACCTGGGGTGGGGTGACAGAGGGGACTCCTTGCTCCCACCCCTCCCTGATGGCCAGTGGCCACACGACTCGGGGCACCTCCTCCCAGTTCCTTCTAGAACCTTCCAGAAGGCAGCAAACTCTACGTCTCTCTTCCATTTGCTTCACAAAAGGTGGTAAGGGTCGCAGGGATTGGAAAGTTCTCTTGGCTTGTCAGACCCGTCATGTCTGAGGAAGGGTCCCTCCCCAAAAGGTCACTGGCGGGTGCTTCTAATCAGCTGCCCGCTGGGCGGGGCCCTGGAAAGGCTGAACAGGGACGAGGCCTTAGACGTGGGCTGCCCCACCGTGAAGTCAGGCTGGCGCCCGCGTCCCTAGGGACAGAGCAATAGCCATGCAGACAAGCCCAGCAGAGACACACATCCAATCAGGGAGGCAGGAAGGCCTCTGGTCTCCTCTAGGCAACCATGCAGGCTGTCATGAATGAAACCTCCAGAAATCTAAGTTTCTAAGCATTTTATCATTGGTGGTTCTTTTGAAGTCTTACGAATCATTTCTGCAAAGACTAACATTTTATTTGCTCCAACTGAGTGAAGGGTCCCGTGGCTCCGTGGGGCGGAGCTGTGGCTGAAGCTCTGGCCGCGGGGCAGCGCAAAGCCTTAACCGCCGGGAAAGACACGGGGCTGCGTGTGTTTCTGGAGCCACCCCCCCCCCCCGCCCCCGATTCTGTGATCTCATTCGTCTTAGGGACAGGCCGTGTGGTCCCCACCCATCTGCACTGGAGGCACCCGTCGGCCGCCTACTGGAGGAAGGCCCGCAGGAAGTCGTTGTAGGAGATTTTGGAAGACAGTGTCTTGTCATAATACTCCAGGATGTGGAAGAACTCCTCCTCCGAGAGGTTGATGCTGTGCTGTCTCAGGACCTGTCGGAGAGGAGAGCAGCCCCCGCTGGTGTCGGTGACACTCGAGGGGGCAGGCAGCCATGAAGGGGCTGGGGCCCACCCGCCTCTCCTCCTCGGACCCCGAAAGGCCCACCTCCAAAGTTGCCCCAAGCAGTCCTCCCCCTCGGTGCATATCCCCCTCCCTCTCCCTCCCTCTCCCCCGACCCTTCCCTCCTTCCCTCCCACCTCCTCTCTCCTAGGCCCTCACCCTCCCAAGGGCCAGTGGGTGTGACAATGGAAGACTTCCAGAACAGGGGAAGGTACTAGTTCCCCCCCCTTCCAGCCCCCCCAGCCCTCCCAGAACAGGAGTTTAATAACCGTTGCCTCCCTGCAGGGTAGTGAGGCTGGTCCATGCGTTCAGACAAGGCCTGGACGGAGAGTAGAGAGGGCTGGAAGGGAGACCTGGCCACAGGGCCTTAGCTAGGGTTGGGGAGGAGGGCAGGGCTGCAGGTGCAGGGCGTGGGGCGTGGCGGATCCCGCAGCACCACAGCCCCCGGCAGAGCTGGCTGCCCACCCGACAGCAACTGCCCCTTCCTCCTCAGTGAGCAGACCCCTGTGTCTCCAGCTAAAAAGCAACACTTCTCGGCCTCTTTTGGGGCTAGGTACGTCCTGGCCAGTGACACCTAAGCGGGAATGTGATGTGGGACTTCTGGGAAGCCTCCTCTAGAGAGGAGGCCCTTCCCCTTCTCCTCTCCTCCTCTTCTCTGTGGCCGGGAATACGGAGGCGATGCTGGAGCCCCAGCAGCCACCAGAGACCATGAGGCGACTTCGTGGACGGAAGCCAGGTGCTGAGGGTGGCAGAGCAAAAAAAATGAAGGCCCCAGTGGCTGTCCGGCCCCGTGCTGGCTCTGGCTTCCTAGCTCGTGACTTGTTTCAAGTGAGAGGGAAACGGACTTCCACTGTGTTTCAGCCACCGGGTCCCCGCTGTTCCCCGCAGCTGAGACAGATCCCTCACATGCGTTCCCCCGCCGGAAGTAAAAGCGGAGACTAAGTTGCAACTTAATTTCCTACCGAGGCTTTGTGTTGTGATTTGTTTCTAAGAGGGGACTAGAACGTGGGGCTGGAAGGTCCCGAGGTTTTTCTCCGGGCAGCGGGCGACGGGCCCCATCTGTGGGGCTGAGGGCTAGCAGCAGACGAGGAAGCTGAGCCTGGGTGTCTGAGGAGGGTCCTCGGCACCCAGCTGGCCTCTGGCTCAGGCTCTGCTGAGGCCCGGCTGCCCCTCTAGTGCCCCCCTCCCTCTGCCGCCCACCCCCGGTTCCTGGGACGCAGACGGGACCCCAGCCGCCTCCTTCCTCTTTGCTGGAGACTGAAGGGGACCCCGGGGCTGAGAGCTGACTTGAGCCCAAAGACAAGACAGACAGTGTGAACTGGAAAGTCACGGGGGGGGGGGGGGGGGGCGGGGCGGAGTGGGGGGGCCTGAGGGCAGGTGTCCCCGGGGGCTGCGGGGACCGGCCCTCCTCCTTCCTGCAGCCCTGCCCGCCCACCCCGTGCTACTCATCTTCCCGGCTTAAAACAAGAGGGTTTTACTTTTTTTGTTTAGTTGAAGCAGAGATGAAACTAAGGGACAATTTTTTTGTAAGTGCATTTCAAGGTCATAACCCTTCGTGTCTGTCTGACGTTGTGACTGTTCTTTTCTGACTGTAATATGTGATTTTGAATCTAATGCCTGGACCTCAACTATTTGCTGGGCTGGCCGGCTGCTGTGGGAGGTGGCCAGCAGCACACGGGGGGCAAGAGGCAGAGAGGAGCCAGTGACCGGCTCTCGGGAGGCAGTGCTGGGCTCTGCTGCCTCGGTGGCCACAGCGGGGACCCTGCTTTGTTTCGCTCCTTGATGTGGCCACCTGCTCTGTGGGTCTTCTGCAGCCAGTCTGGGCTCCAAGGAGCACTGGCACCTGTGGTGGTGACCTGAGCCCTCAGGTCATGTCCCCACGGGGTTCTAGAAACCTTCAGGGAGGAGAACCTGGGGTCTGCAGGTGTGGGGCAGGTGGACATAGCCCTCGATAACTTGGGGGTCCCAAGGAAGTGAGGTCCGGGACAGCCGCTCACACCGGGGCCTCTGCCGGGGGACGGGGGGGTGAGGGGTCCTCTTTTGAGGTCTTCTGGCCGCTGCTCCCCGTTCGGACGCCGCAGACGCCCAACAGCTGAGCTCACCTTCCGGAAATCAGCCACGCTCAAGAGCCCCGTCCCGCCCTCATCGTAGGCTTTGAAGGTGCGTCGCATCGGCCTCCAGCAGCGCACAATTTGGGGCTGAATCCGCAGTAAAGCCGAGTAAAAGGAAGAAGTCTCAGCACCAGCTTCTTTCTGGGGGAGAAAAAAACCCACAAAACCCGAGAGGCGGTGAGAAAGGAGCTTTCGAATGGGCAGCATGGGGTAGATAGGCACAGCCCAGCGGCTGCGTGCTCCCCTCCCGGGCCTTATCCCTGCTTTTGCCCCTGCTCACCCCTGCCTTGGGCTCCTCCCGGCCCACTCCCCTGTAGAATGGGGCCTGCCGGCCGGACTCAAGAGGATAATGGTAGATCGCTAACCCTGCTGTTGGTACAAGGCAGCCCCCGCCTCCCCTGGCCCCTCCAACCTGGGAGGAAGGTCACTCCCTTGACCCCCGTCATCTCCTGGACTGGGAAACGGGAGGCTTGGGGACGTGAAGTGGCAGGTTCAGGACCGACCTGGGCTCTGTTCCTCCCAGGTGAAGGAGGAGAGAGAGGGCCAGACAGAGATAGCCGGCCGGTTTTAAAACAGTTTGAAGGCAAAAGAGATTTCAGACTCAGGGTCTCCTAGTAGGTTTATCATAATGAACAGAGTTTTTTCAAAAATTCCAAGGTTGTAATTATATCTTGTAATTAGACAGCACACTACCCTGTGATTATTTCATTTAGGTGCTATTAGATAGAAAACAAGATATTTTAGCATGATTTAACCCTAACGCATGTCTGAATATCAGAGGTGAACCATAGGCAATAACGTGTTAACACGTTTTGGGAAAGTTTAATTTTAACGCGGCACTACATAAAACCAATTAGCGAAAGTTGAATTGCTTTCGATTTTTACATCCTTTAGCACCTAGGATGGAAACTCACCAGATACCCTATAGCTTCAATTAGCTGCCAATTTACCCAATCTGCTGATCTGCACTGGAAAAAGCAAGGATTCTGTGTCGGCTCCTCCCACACCCATGCGCCATCTGAGAGAGCCTCTTCCCGTCCTCGCACAGCACAACCAATCGCTCTGGAAGGCCTCTGCCCCCAACTCCAGCGTGGCCGCAAAGCAGAGTCCCAGGTGGCCTCCCCAGGGGGGGCGTCTCTGCTGGCCTGGGCGCCTTACTCGTGTGGCGGGGGCCTTGGCGGCCTGCAGAGGGGACGGGCCTGGAACAAGTCACCAGGGCCAGGCGGGGCTGGCCCCGCTCTTTCCTCGGAAAGGCCGCTGGGGAGAAGTCTCCTGCCGTCACTCACGACGCAGAGCGGGACGGGATGGAAGGCAGGACCCTTTCTGAGTGGCAGCCGTCGTCTGTCGGGGTGCGAACACCAGAGCTGGGGGGCGGGATAGAGCACACAGGGCGTGTGCCGGGACCTCTGCCCAGGGGCCCGGCTCCCAGCGGGGCCGGACTGGAGCACCTGTCACCTCACGGAATACAATCTCAGTCTGACGCTCCTACGAGTTCCCGGCACCTCCGTGTGGATGGGTGGAGGGTCTGGAAGCCTCACGGTCTCTGTATGGGGCAGGGGCTCGGAAGGGCTCACCCTTCGCAGGCCTTCGAACCCAGCGGATCGCCCCCTCGTTTCCAGAAGGGGAAACTGAGGCCCAGAGAGGCAGAGGAAGGCCAGAGCTGGCAGGGGGCCTGGCAGGCTGTGTGGCCTCCATCGTTCCCCACCTGTGCTCCTGGGTCCCATGAAGATCTAAGGAAGGCGGCCCTCTCTCTGCTCACAGAGGAACTGAGTTTAGAGGAACCAGTGTCTCAACTTTTTCTTCCGTAACTCGGCCAAAGCCTTTGGTGCCAGCTCGTGCTTGTCTAAAGTGGAAATTCCCCTCGGACGGGCCCTGATCTTGCACAAAACGACCTACAAACTTAGCTGCCTAGAAATTTTCTGCAAGGGATCCACTGTTTGCCGGGCCGACCCGTCATGACCCTGTGGCTGCCGGGCACGGGCGGGGACCGGCTGGGGCTGGCCGGGTCTGTCCCACACCCTGGTCCCCGCCGCTGAGCCCTCAGGGGCCTGGGCGCCGCTGTTGGTTCCCCAGATGGACAATGCCAGCTGTACTCGACTTGCTCTTTAATTCGACAGAATGGAATTCACTGTTACAGATGATGGAATATGAGCAGGAAAAAGTGGTTTGTTTGTTTTTTTTTTTCCTTCATCGTTTGGAAAGACCGGGGAGAGGCGAGTCTGGGCAAACACTGGCTGGACTGTGTGTGGGTCCAAATCATTGAGAACAATGGTAAAAATCCCCCAGCTGCTATTTAAGCATCTTTAGGTTCCCATTCCTCTTGAAAGAAAGAAAGAAAGAAAGAAAGAAAGAAAGAAAACCACAGTCAGTGCATCGTGGGTGCAGTTTACACAGAAAGATGATGAGTCTCCAACCTCTACCACCGTGCACCCGGAGGAAAGGGTCTGGCCTGCTTCAGATGGTTGATGAATGAATACACTTCGACGTGTCCGTTAAAAATGTTTCACTTTGCTATGAGCCCCCCCGCCCCCGCCCCCGGCTTCCCCTTTTCCGTTAACTGACTGATTACTGTTCCCTGTGCCTCGTATGAACAGCCGTGCTGTCCCTCACTGTCCGCCATACAGATGTCTCCAGGTGCTGGGGGAAGAGTCACCAGAACCAGGCGTCAGCCACCCGGGGAGTCTGAGGACCTGAGATCCAGTCTTGGGTTCCCAGTCTTGGGTCTCCAGACCCGTACGGGGCTCCAGAAGGAGAGAAAGAAAATGTCTGAACTACTTCCAAGAAAGGAAATTCTGAGCTGTCTGCAAGGTTCTGGAAGCCTGGCGGAGGCCTTACCTTCAGCTACACCTCTTGCCTCCTAGGCAAAAGCTCCCCGAAGTACCTGCCAGCTCGCTGGCTTTGGGCCCGCCAGGCAGACCCTGGAGGTCGGGCGCTCACCTGAAAAGTGCCCCGTGCTGTACAGGCCTTTAAGTAATGGAGGAGATCGGGCAACAAAGAATTGGGTGACAGGTGTATATACACACGCCTTATACGTGTGCAAACACGGGCCACATAAGCATCACACACACACATCACACGTGCACACGCACATATCCTGTAAGTGTGGTATACACACCTATCACATGTGCACGTACACGTATCGTGTGATATACATACATATCACACGTGTATATCATACCCTGTGATCTACATGAATCATTTATGTCATACACACGCGATATACACATATATGTGTATAGAGAACATCTCAGCCAATTTTCTGGGTCCACGTGGAGGTGGCAGTGAGACTGGAGACATTTGACACGTGGGTCCTCACTGGCCAGCGACCCCCCTGGAGCCTCTGTGGCACTTCATCCTCCTTTTCTTTCTTTCTTTGTCTTCTTCTTTTTTTTTTTTTTTTTCAGTTTTTTAAAAAGTGTAATAAACATTAAAAAAATTTTTTTTAAAAAGGGGGGCGCCTGGGTGGCTCAGTCGGTTAAGCATCCAACCTCGGCTCAGGTCACGATCTCACAGTTTGTGGGTTCGAGCCCCACCTCGGGCTCTGTGCTGACAGCTCGGAGCCCGGAACCTGCCTCGGATTCTGTGTGTCTGTCTGTTTCTGCCCCTCCCCCACTCGTGCTCTGTCTCTCTCTTTCAAAAATAAATAAACATTAAAAAAAAAAATTTGTTTTAAGTTTATTTATCTCGAGGGGGGTGGTGGTGGCAGAGAGAGGGAGCGAGAGAGAATCACAAGCAGGCTCCACGCTGTCAGGGCAGAGCCCCACGTGGGGCTCAAGCTCACGAACCGGGAGATCGTGGCCTGAGCTGAAATCCAGGGTCAGACCCTTAACCGACTGAGCTGCCCGGGCGCCCCGCGTCCACCATTTCTATGGACTTACGACAAATTGAGACAGAGGGGCGGCCCACGCCCACACTTTCCAAGAGTCAGTCTACGTACCATCTTGTTTGCGTTCTGGATCTTCATTCTCTGCATCAGCGAGGTTTCCTTCGCTTTCAGCAGGAGGACACAGCTCTGAATGAAGTCACAGTAAGCAAATTTCCCGCTGTTCTTTACATCGTACTTCACGGCGAGCCGCTGAGATTCCTCTTTGCTTATGTCCAGACTGAACTTCTCCACGAGAGCTAAAGACAAAAACGTCAATTCAGTTGGTGGCAAACTGTTCACTCACTCGTTTGTTCATGCACGCATTCGTGCCGTAGGCCCTGGCTTGGGTCCTTGCTACAAAGGCAGACTTTGCATAAGTGATGCCTTCCAGCCAAGCGCAGCCCGTAAGATGCTGCTGTGTGTGATGGGCAGACGGAGGTCCCTCTGCCTTGGCACCAGGGAAACAGCAGAAGCAGCGTCACCGGCGTTCGCCGGGCAGGGTGACGCTGGGCTGGGGAGGCCACAGGAGTGGCCTGAAAATGCCTTTGATGTTCCAACTTGCAGGAGGTCAACGGCAGGGCACGGAAAATACAGAATAACTTCTGAGAATTAATACATACTTTTTTTTTTTTTTTTTTTTGCAGAATTGAATTTTGGATGTACCACTCAAGTCGGACAAGCTGAGCAGAGTAAGATCTGGTGGCTTCAGTGGGTTCATGGTTAAAAACTAAACACAGCAACCATGCTGCCAGCAGGGCCAGCTAAGGTTCATCAGTCTCAAAACCAAGAGGGTTAACTAAAACACGTGGAAATTGAAACATGCGTTAAAACCGACGTTGCTGATTTGGTGTTGGTGAAACACGTCACGTTAACGCAGCGTCACATTAACGCAGCGGAGCAACGTTGGACTATCAGTGGTTTCACACTGTGTATTTCATTTAGAAGTGGCTACTTTTTGTAGGAGCTGTTCACTTGAGAGAGTTCACACGTTGTTTCGTTTGCACGTTGGTAAGCCATGATTGTCATAAAAGTGATTTATTAATACTGGAGATTCTCAAGAAAAAACTTTCCTTAAAAAGGGATCTAAAGATTAGGCCAGAGGAGGGGGGTCCGACTTCAGGGGGCTACCAAGCAGGGGGGCGACAAGGCCAAATCGATCGTGTAAAATGTTGCACAAACAAGACGCGACCATTAGCGCAAGTATAAATCCAACTGATGGAATTTGAAGAGCTCATCGAAGTGACACGTGGTGACAGCTGGATCAGTGGGACAGAAGCAATGGGGTGGATGGGCCTGCAGGTCCCCGGCCACCGCCCTCCTCTGCCTGTCCCACCCTGGAGCTCTCCAAGTCTGTTAACAGAGACCACAACCAAGTCTGTGCTTCCTAAGGCGGAGAGTCACGGCTTGCTGACTTGGTCACCCAAGCATGAACGTGCCCTGCAGTGGGTTGAGAGGCATTAGGAATTCTTTTTCTTTTTTTTTAACGTTTATTTTTGAGAGAGCGAGAGAGACAGAGACGGAACATGAGAGGGGGAGGGGCAGAGAGAGGAGGAGACACAGAATCGGAAGCAAGGGTCCAGGCTCCGAGCCGTCAGCACAGAGCCCGATGCAGGGCTCGAACTCACGAACTGTGAGATCGTGACCTGAGCCGAAGTCGGGAGCTTAACCGACTGAGCCACCCAGGCGCCCCCCATTTTTTTTTTAAATATAATTTCTTGTCAAGTTGGCTAACACAGTGTGTGGTGTGCTCTTGGTTTTCAGGGTCGATTCCCCTGATTCCTCGCTTACGTACAACACCCAGCGCTCATCCCAATGAGTGCCCTCCTCAATGCCCATCACCCATTTTCCCCTCTCCCCCACCCCCCCATCCACCCTCAGTCTGTTCTCTGTATTTGAGAGTCTCTCATGGTTTGCCTCCCTCCCTCTCTGTTTGTAACTATTTTTTATCCCTCGAGCCTGGCGTTTATGGAGGTGCTTGGTAGCCACGGCGAGGGAGATGCTCCCGCCCGTTCCCTGTGGATTTGTGCCGGCAGGGCGACCCCATTGTGAGAACGTACCTAGGAACTCAGCTGTGGCGATCTCCCCCTGCTTGGTCACATCCTTCTCTTTGCATTCCTTCAGGAACTCCCGCCAGCAGCCCTGAATTCTCCTCCGGAGCTTGCTCTCTATGGGCTCACAGTTCTGCAGGGGCAGGGTGTCTGCCGGGGTCTAGCGAGAGAGAGAAAAGGAGGGCGTCTTGCAGCGTGAGATTCAAAACGAAGAAATAATACAAGCTATCACAGACAGGCCTCGGGTTGAGGTTCACAACTGCGCCGGCAGGATGAGCTCAGAAATAAGGGAAAAGCAAAGCGTAGATGGTAATTCTGCCATTTAACTTCCATTTCCATCAGCGGGCCATATTTGTGCCGAAACACAGTAACCAACATGGTTTTGGAAATAAACATATAGCCAAGATTCAAGTTTAGGGAGATGTTATTTAACTATATTAATTATGGGTGTGTGTGTGTGTGTGACAATATTTTTCACCAGAGGAAGAGTCTTATCAAAGACAGGGAGTCACCTGTCATTTTCATGGATGTCCAATCCTGTACTCCCTTCCAGAATGTCCTGTATTGTGAAATCACATGGACCAACTACAAGGCTGTCTATCTTATTGCATTTTCCGTTTAAATACGGGGAATGAATTGAATGCAGCCCAGGCGTTGCCCCTGAACACGTCCTGTCGTTATCTAATAGAGTAATGAACTTGGGGCGCCTGGGTGGCTCAGTTGGTTACACGTCCGACTTTGGCTCGGGTCATGAGTTCGAGCCCCACATCGGACCGTCTGCTGTCAGCGCAAAGCCCGCTTCGGGTCCTCTCTCTTTTTCTCTCTCTCTCAAAAATAAAGTAAACATTAAAAAAAAAAAAAAAAAGTCCAATACAGGAACAAACTCCATTGAATTCCTGGTCTTTCTCCCCAATTCTGTACCACCCGAGCCTCCCCCCTCTGGGTTGATGTAACGCCCTTCTCCCAGGTGTTCAAGTCAAACCCTTAGAGGCTCTCCTGGACTCTCTCCCTCTCCACCCCACACCGAATCCACTGGGAAATCCTGTTGGCTTTACCTGACTGCCGGCCGCCGGCTCCCCACTGCCCATCTCACTCAGAGCCACCGGGCCTCTCCCCTGGACTACTGGAGCCTCCTCCCCACCTGCTCGCTTCTGCCCACCCCTCCAGCCCCCACTCCACCCACAGCCTCTGTTCCACACACAGAATCCACAGGAGGCTTTTTAAAGACGCTGCAGCCCACGTCACTCCTCTGTTTAAACACCTGCAAGGGCTCCAGCCTCTGGAGTGAAAGCCAGAGTCGCCCCACACCGCCCGCCTGTACCCCCCGCACCCCCCCCCCCCCAGCGTGTTTTCCGCGGCTTCCCTGACAGATCTAGACTCGGTGGCTTAAGACAGCACGCTTATCCTCTTAACAGTTCTGAAGGCCAGAAGCCTGAGGTGGGTCCTACTGAGCTAAAACCAAGGCGTCAGCAGGACGGTGTTCTTTCTGAGGTTCTAAGAGAGAATCTGTTTCTTACCTTTTTCTGGCATCGAGAGGCGCCCACACGTCTTAGCCTGTGGCCCCTTCCCGCACCTTCCAAGTCAGGAGCCACAGTGGAGACTTTCCCAAATGGCGTCTCTCCGACACGGACCTTTCTGCCTCTGCGTCCCCCGTTTACAGGCCCTTGTGATTGCCTCCGGCCCACCCGGACACTTAGGGATCTTCACCTTTAATTCCACCTGCAACCTTGATCCCCTCCCCCCCCCCCTTGCCATGTGAGGTGACATATTACAGGTCCTAGAGATTAGGACGCCGACATCTTTGGGGTGCTCCTGACCCCACCCCTTCATTCTGCTCTACTCAGTGTCTCCAACTCGCTAAATACATGACGTGCCCATCATCCCCGACAAGAACGCAAACTCCGCCAGGGCAGGGATAAAAGACCAGCACGGAGTAGATGTGCAATAAATTCTGCACACGGTTGGGATCCTCTCAACCACCCTTTCTCGGGGCTGCTGCCCTCCGGCCTGCAGATGAGGCGAGCGCCTCAGTGAGGCCGGCCCCCTTCCCGCACCCCAGACCGGGCGGCTCAGCCCGGGGGCCAGAGCCGCAGAGTTAGACAGGCCTGGGTTGGACCCTGGATCTCCCCGTGTCTAACTGAGGGACCCTGAGCACACGAGGACACCTCTTACAGCCTCGTATCTTCAACCGTAAAATGGGGGTGACGACACGTTGCGGTTGGGTGCGTGTAGGGCCCTTGCACAAAGCGGACGCCTACCATGGGGTGTCCGCCTTCCTGCCCGATGAACGCCCAGCTCGCTGATCGAGAGTCTTCTGTCCCCGCTCCCATACCCATTTCCTACCCCGAATCCTCCTTATTCCTCCTTCCAGCCCTCACGCCTTCCTTCCACCCAAGCCTCCCCCAGCCCTTCCCCACACCTCCCTCCCCCCTCCAGGCAGGTGAGTGCTAAGGACCCACCTTGGGCTCCTCTCCTGTGCCCCGCCCCAGGCTCACCCTATGGCACCTTGTCGGTCACCTGCCACTCAGGACCACTGGGGTTTGGGGATCTGGGGACCCGGGGCGCAGTGGCGCCGCGAGACGAGGACTCACACAGGGGTGGCTCTGCGGTTTCAACCCTGCTTTGAGGTCGGGAGCAGGCGTTGATGAAGCTGCGGATCTGCTTCTCTCTGAGACTTCGGGAACACTGCTGCCTTTCTGGGCCTTGGTGGAACTGCCAGGGGCTGGCGGTGTGGCCCCTCTCTCGGAGCTGAACATGTTCAGGAAGTCCAGATACTTGAGCCTCCCCTTGGCATTGACCGGCATCTCGCTCCACAGTCTGTCAAACTGGCAAAGAAGCAGAAGTCGTTCCCAGGGGTTAGTGTAAAAGCCCAGCAGAGTCCCCGCAGCCCCCACGAGAGTGGACAGAAGCCAGTGGAGGCCAGCGCTCACGTCGGCAGGGGGGCCGAGGCCTGCGGCAATGAAAACAAATTGAAAAAGAAAAAGAAAAAAAATCCGCTCAGCCTCCACTTGATGGAGGCATCCGTAAGAGAGGAAAAGCAAAGACAAGAGGATTATTCACGGCTTCCACAGGACAATTTTTTAATTGAATTGGGCCCTTAGTGAGCAGTTGAACGCCATTAAATGTTGTGATTAGTCACAGAGACTGAGCGGCAGTCTATGAGAACACTTTAGGAGAAAATGCAAATCAAGGCCCTGGCCCACCTTGGTCCCCGGGGAAGCTCGGCCGGACTAATTTCTCTTCCTCGTGGGCACCTGAGTTCTGCCAACAGCTGGCCAGGCACCGCGGCCCTCAGCCGCTATGTTCACGGCCAGGTGCGTGTCCCCGAAGGGCCAGCCCTGTCCTCTCACAAGGTGGAAAGGGAGGCGTCTGGGAAACCAGAGAGAAGGGTATGGCTTTGGGCTGGTACCGTCTGACGTCACAGGCCATGTCGGAACCACACCGGTAGAGCAAAATGACTCCAGCAACCTAAATGAGCCACTTTGGATGACTGAGGGTTTTCAGGAAGCTGAGAAGAGGGGTAACTGATTCAGAACCAGTGGGGTCCCAGCCTCCTGCGCCCACCCAGGAGAGCAGCAGCCTCTAGGGGCAAGGGGAATGGTGTTTCCCGTCCGTCCCTCGGGCCTGACCTTGACCGGAGGCCAGCATCGCTCCTGGCCTCCGCTAGGGTTTCCAAAAGGCAAATTATGAGAGACTATACCGGTTGGGTTTGAAATTCCGGAAATGAAGTACTGGGGGGTGGGGAAGAGAGGAGGAATGTTCTAGGCCCTGAGAAGGGAAGAAGGTTTAGTTTGGGACAATATTCTTTTTTTTTTTTTTTTTTTTTTTTAACATTTATTCATTATTGAAAGATAGAGAGAGACAGAGCATGAGCAGGGCAGGGGCGGAGAGAGGGGGAGACACAGAATCCACAACAGGCTCCAGGCTCTGAGCTGTCAGCACAGAGCCCGACGTGGGGCTCGAACTCATGAGCCATGAGATCATGACCTGAGCCCAAGTCAGAGGCCCAACCGACTGAGCCACCTGGGCGCCCCATGGTTTGGGACAATATTCTTGATTCATGTTTTAAACTTTTTATTTCAAAAGAATTGTAGATTTGCAGGAAGTTGCAAGGATGGTACAGAGAACCCTAAAGGTTACGTCTTCGGGAACAACTTCGAAACCAGGTTGTGGACGGTGACGTGTACGGACGGTTCAACGTCATTTGTGACGTATGCAGAAGCACGTTGCTTTAATTTTGATCGGTGAGGTCAAACCAGCTGGTGGAGGGGAAGTGAGAGACCTTGAGAAAGTGACCACGTGTCTGTCTCAGACAGACCTCACCGTCACCAATGGCGGTCATCACCCCCAGTCAGGAGGAGGCTCGCCACCCGTCTCCCTCCAGGAAAGTTCTCCCAAACCCCCGGAGCAGATGTCCGGCGCTCTTCTATACCTTCCCGCCTGTGCTGAAGCCACCTCTGCAGGTGACGCCAACCTGCCTGGTCCTGCAGCTCTCTGAAGGTCGTCTGAGATTCATCTTTAAATGTCCTGCATCTCCCGAAGGGGTCGGCACATGGCAGGTGCTCTAGAAACGTGTGCTCGGCTGCTGAAAGTCCTGAAAAACTCACCTAAGACCGATCAGACAATGGCAAGACCCTTTAACAATGAAGGGGGACAGACGGTGCTAAGCCACATCGTGATCGCATTCATCACGAAAGGCTTTCAGGAAGCAGAGCGGGATGCGGCCTGGAAGAGGAAGCGGGCGCCACGGGCTCTCGTGCGCTCCTATGTTAGCCACGTTGGGGAGGGAGGAGGAGGAAGGTCACATTATCAAGGGGAGATACAAAGAAGGGTGCCAGTGTTAAGGACCCCGTGGAAACCTGAAGCATGGGAGTGAGGACGTTTATAAAGCCGCTAAGGACAACAATGGCGTCTCCTGTAATCTTCTGGTGCAAATGAAGTCCAGGAGGGAACCCCAGAAATCCTCTCTTCGCCAAAGGAGCCTCACCACGAAGGCAGAATGAACGTGGCCAGGAGGACACCGAAGCGGGTGGGTGGGAAAGGGAAACCCACACGTGGCTCCTCAGTCCTGACACATCGCGCCCCAGAATGCTGATGGAGCCCTACAGATGCTGCAGGGGATGGAGGCGGGTGGGGCTGGGGGGACAGGAGAGGCATCAAGAAGCCTGCAAACAGGGCACCACACAAGGGGCTTCTGACCCGTGAGCTGGGCGTGAAACCCGGGCAAAATTCTGATGGTTCGTGAGCGAGTTGAGAGCGAGTAAGTTTCCACGTCCTGGTGGCGGAAGGCGTGCTTCCTGAAACGTCCCCTTCAAATGCAGAGAAGCCGTTAACTACCTTCCGAATGCCTAAAGATCTCTGACTTTGGGCCCCACTTCTGCAGGGAGGCAAGCTGCCGGAGATCGCCACTCGCATCTAACAGCAAGAGAAAGCCGAGTATCTACACCGTCAGAAGCGTTCGGGGCGCCCGGGTGGCTCAGTCGGTGAAGCGTCCAATGCTTGGTTTCGGCTCAGGTCATGATCCCACGTTTGTCGGTTCGAGCCCCGTGTCGGGCTCTACGCTGACAGTGTGGAGCCTGCTTGGGATTCTCTCCCTCCCTCTCTCCGCCCACCTCTCTCTCCTTCAAAAAAATAAATACATAAACTTAAAACAAAACGAAATCAGAGCTGTTTTAGAGCCCATCAGAGAGCTGAGGTTCCAGGGAGCCGAGGGGACCGAATGCCACGGGGCCCCAAGTCTCCGAGGAGAGCCAGACACGCCAGCTCTCACGCCTGGCAGCACTCGGGAAGAAGCCAGCTAGCACGTTCCAGGCCGAGCGTGTGCCGGCACGTGAGGCTGGGATGACGGAGAGGCCCAGAGACAGGGAACGCTCGCGCTCACAAGCTCCCCTCCACCCGCCTCTGCTGCTGCTCCAGAGAGAGAGAGCACGGGAGGGGACAGACTCACAACACTGCACGCTTCTCCAGACCCTCCTCTCGCGGGAAGCGAAAGCCTTAAGCCACTGGGGGAGGCGAAGCAAACCCACGCAAGACCAGGACCCCTGGGGGAAGGAAGGAAGCAAACCCTTGTGTCTCTAGGAGGGGTAGATCCACAGATCCACGGCCCCAGGCGGAAGGGTGCGGGCAAAAGCCCCGTGCTTCTGAAGGAGGGGCAGCGACCCTAGGATCTGTACCTCTACCAAGCAAAGGTCAGAGGTTGGCTACCTCCTCTCCCGCCCAAGACCCACCCGCCACGGAGACCGGGCAGAGTCTGACCGCCACAGAAGGGGGTGTGGAGGGGCAGGAATGCGGAGAAGGCGCCACCCTGGCCTAAACCAGGCTGGACCAGGAACGCCTAGACAGCGCCACCCTGCGTAAGCCTGGCCCCGAGCACGGGGGACGCTGTCCTGTAGCCCGGACGTGCAGGAGGAATACTCAGCAGCGTCCTGGCATCCCTCCCTGCTGGAAGGTCTGACGCCTGTGCACCACGCACCCCTAGGGTGGGGGCAGCAACGGTAACACTCGAACGCAGCTCAACTGCCGACCAGACTGATTCCGGAACGCCCTCCCGTTCGCGGTCAGCCAGAAGAGGTATGTCCACGTTCAGGCATAAATACTATTGATATCTCTGTCTCAACTCTTCTTTACATGACGTCTGGCTTTCAATAAAAAGAAAGGAAATCTAGACCTCTCGACAAAAGATGAACTGACCCATCGCCAAGAGATACAGCAATCACCCGACGAGAGTCAGAGGAGGCTCCTTTTGTGGGGTCATCAGACAAGGACTTTGAAACAACTGTGGTTAACACGTCAGCGGACCGAGTAGAAAAGGTATGTAACTTGCACGAACAGAAGGGGTAGAGAGATGGAAAGCAGTTTTTGAAGATACATGTCCTGGGGCGCCTGGGGGGCTCAGTTGGTTAAGCATCTGACTTTGGCTCAGGTCATGATCTCCTGGTTCGTGGGTTCGAGCTCCGCATCGGGCTCTGCGCTGACAGCTCAGAGCCTGCTCGGGAGCCTCTCTCTCTCCCCCCCTCTCCCACTTCCTCTCTCTCTCTCTCTCTCTCAAAATAAAGTTAAAAAAAATAATAACAATAAAAATGCACCGTCTTGTTCAAGCACAACGGGGAAGTCGGGCTGAATAGAAACAGAGCCGTGACACCAGAGGCCCGTGCGTGTGTGGCCCACAGGAGCCGGCGTCAGCGACAGGTAGTGGGGGGCGGCACCCCTTCCAGGAACAGGGACAAGATGCCCCGTGTGAGGTGGGCAATTAGAGGCAAGCCACCGACCTGCTACCTGAGGGGGAAACAGAGGCAGCCAGGCAGAGCTGGGACGGGCCTGTGCTGCCAATGGGCAGCCTTTCTAGAGTCACTGAGGACCAGACCCCGAGGCCGAGGTGGGAGGCGAACCGCCTGGCCGTGGGGCCGTGTGGAAGGGCCACGCCGGGCAAGCTGTGTGTGGAGGTGTCAGGGACTTCCAACAGCCTCCTGGCTCCGTCCCTCCTCCTCCCGTGTCTCTGACGGCGTGCTTTCTTCCTCTTTGGGGTCGGGCGCCCGGAGAAAGCGTGCACAAATTAGCAGATACCAGCACCGAGAGTCGCTGGAAGACAGGTTAGCGCTCTCTTCGCGGTGTCGGCGAGGGGGGAAACCTCACACACAGAATCCCGTCCCCAGACTATCTCCTAGGGAGAAGGGTGAAGCAAGTGAGCTTCACGGAAGAAGAGTGAGCGGGAAGCAGGAGTGGATGGCGGATGTGGCTGTGGGCAGAGACCCAGGAGACCCCAACATCGCCCCCGCCCAGTCCCTCCACCCGCAGCACCCCACCCCTGTCCACGGCTCCCCTGCCCTTCGGGCTCCTGTGGTCCACTCACCCTTCTCCCGCACACCCGACCTCCTCTGCTCCCAGGCCCCGAGCCGCCTCCTCAGGGAGCCTTCCCTGACCGCCCTACGCAAAGGCTCCCTCCGCGCCACCCTGGTTCCCACTCCCGGGGCCTCTGCGGCATTTATCACCAGCCAACACGCACGTCTCACTCACTCCCCCTGCCCCTGAAAAAGGGCAGATCTGTGGTGCCCACAGCAGCTCATCTAATGCAACATGCTCGCCGCTCCTGCTTCCGGAATGTTCCCTCCACCTGCACTGCTCTCTCCTGTCTCCTCTCAGTGGCAACTCCCACGACCCCAACGTCACGCCCTTAGGGAAACTGCCCTGACCCCTGGGTCCAGGCCCCCACTGCTGGCCCATCCTAGCAGGGAGCGGCTTGTAACGACATAAATAACGCACAGCTCTCCCCTCCGTGGATCCAAGCTCAAAGGAAGCAGGGAGCAGGTCCCCCTTCGTTGCTCAGGACCTAACATCACCACTGTGCATAGAGGGCCCCCAGTAAGTGAACGAGCAGATGCGTGCCGCCTTCAGGCACTCAGTACATCGTCAGGACAGACAGCTTTGTGCTGAACAACAGGCAGACGTGCCCTGTGAGCCAGGCCAGGGGATCGGGAGCTCAGGGTAGAGGCGGGGAGGCTAAAGTGGGGCATGGCCAGTTCCTCCAGCTACAGGGACGGTCAGGAAAGGCTTCGCTCGGCTTGGAGCCAGTCCTGAAGGAGGAGTTGGCGTGGCTAGATGTGAGGGGGCAGGGGTAGGGAGACAGCAGCGAGCGGGAGAGGCTGAACAGCCCGGCTGGAGGGGAAGGCATCGAGCTTGGGGAGTGTGGTGCGCTCCCATTTCATAGGGAAGGACAATGAAGCTCAGAGAGGTTGTGTAACTTGTTCAAGGTCACACAGCTGGACAAGCACAGAGGCAGAACTGAAACCCCCGCCTGTCTGCCTGAGAGACTGTTGGTTCTTTGTCTGTGTTCTTCTAGTGTCCTAGAGGTGTCTGTTTAAGAAACACCACGCTTGAGGGGTGCCCGGGGGGCTCAGTCAGTTAAGCGTCTGACTCTTGATTTCGGCTCAGGTCATGATCTCATGGATCATGAGATCAGATTGAGCCCCACATTGGGCTCTGCCCTGACAGCACAGAGCCTGTTTGGGGTTCTCTGTCTCCTGTCTCTGCCCCCTTGCATGCACTGTCTCTCTCTCAATCTCTCTCTCAAAAATAAATAACAAAAAAAAAAAGAAAAAAAAGAAAAAAGAAACACCACACCTGAAATGGTCGGAAATGTTTGATCCTTCCTTTCCCTAACGTAGCTGTAAATATAGCTAAATCCTCACGCAGTTACCAAGACTGACCGAAACTGCCTGACCGGGAGAGGCTCTCTCTGTGGGTCTCTCTTTTCTTAAGCAATATCCAAGTGGACCCAGTTCCCAGGCCTTTAGAACACGCTTTCTGGGGAGCCACAAAGCCCCATCAGTTTCCAACTCCACCTACTCAGAAAGTTGCTCTCCTTTTCTGAAAGGTTAATTACACCGGAAGTTTTCAAAAGAGCTGGTACTTCCCTGCTTTCAGAGCTCGGTCATCCAAGAAAGCTGACCTCTCGGATTCATGATAGTTGGATGTTTTTTTTAGGATGAGATCATTTTTGTAAGACATGAGATCTGTACTCAGATGCTGGTTCACATGGCTGGACCTGTCCCAGAATCTTCGGGGAACCCTTCTGAGTAGTGGCAATTGGGGTCTAGACATGTTAAGGAGCCAAACTACTTCTGTGTCTCCCTGTACCACACCTTGTCCCATTGAACCAAGAAGGTCATGGCCCACGGGTCACACAAGGATCTTTGCTTCCTGTTTACCAGCCTGTGTCCAGAAGCTCCCTTCTCAAACAGTGCACGAGTTTTGCTAATCATCACCCAACTTAAACCATGGTTCTTATGCCAGATTTTGATGTCCTCGGTGATGCAGACTGTATTTGCGATGTGTCTGCGTATTTTTAGAAGGCAGAATTAAAAAAAAAAAAGTATTTGATTTTGTTGCAGAGGCGGGAGGCTGGATGTGCCGGGGATGGTGAAGCTTTCTTGGTGGACGATTAAAATCAGATTCTCTGGTACAGGTGTCAGATATGCTAGCACGTCATTAATTTATATCTATAATTAGAGTAACAGTTTACTCGTGTAGATGATATGAAAAATCTTCATTAGTAAAACCTTAGTTAGTTTGCCCCATAGAACCATAAACACAACTGGGTTAATCGTAAAGGTTTCCATCCATGTACAGTAATGGGGATGAGCGTTTGCACACAGCGATCTCGCTCAGCTCTGATGATCTACGAGACCGAACTGGGGAAAAGCACTTTAATTCGGCTTAGCAAAAATGATCATGATGCTCTAAAAAGGTGATATTTTAGGAAAGTGAAATCTGATACTCGAATTCTTAATGTCAGTGAATTCGTTCTTTAGGGTGGGGAGTCCTGAGGCCTGGGTGGTGATGGGCATCGAATGTGACGGTCTCCCTTCCATGTGAATACTCTTAGTTCTCATCCGGGACCCCCTGAGAAAAGGAGGCCTGAGGGTAGAGCGCCCCATCTTGGGAGGGGAGGGTGACCTCTCCACCGGGAGCTGCAGGAAGCTACTCGAGCTGAGCCGGGGAAGGAGGGCGGTGGAGTACTTTCCGAAGTAGTTTGGATTTCGGTTTCCACCCGAGTGACTCTGTTTGACAAGTGGGGAGGGCTTGCAGCAGTGTGTCTGCTGTCGGGGGGGGGGGGGGAGCTCTGCTTCCGTGCTCGGATCGTCGGTGCTCTGTGTCGCCCCAGCTGTTCGGCCACTGGACGGTGGGGGTGGAGAACGTGCACACTAAACCCGCCACGCTATCCGTTCACCGGGACTTGCTGAGCACCTGCTCTGGGCCGGGCTCTGTTTTGGCGTCTGGGCCACAGCGAGGAGCAAGTCACCCGGGGAACCGTCCCCCGGCACTAGCATTTAGTGTTACTGTCGACTGAAGTCGGGAAACTGCAAGGCAGGTCCTCCGGATGCCATCCTGCTGGCAGGCCCTGGGAGGCCACAAGGGGCCAAAGAAGCCCAGGGTGGCAGGTTGCCAGAGCTAAAGAGAGTACCACTGGGTTTTGAGGAGGGAGCCACAGAGAATCCCTTCTGGGGGTTCTGTGTGGGGCAGCGGGGCCTCAGAGAGGGTGGCCTTGTCCAGCCTGTGCAGTGGGCACGTCACCAGCATGCCTGGGGTGGGATCCCCGGAGCATCCGAAAGTGCTAGCAACAGAACCAGGGAGAGGGAAGGGGAGGGGAGGCAGGGTGGCGGGAGGCCCAGAGCAACTCACAGGCTCTGAGCTGCCCCGTTCAGGTGTTGGGGGAAGACCGGCTGCCTCTTGGGGTCACACAAGCTCTGGGATTATCCAGGGAAGGAGAGGGAGAGTGGCCGCTGGAACCGAGTTTAATTTGATTTAAAAAATAAAAGTGACTGGGGCACTTGGGCAGTTCAGTTGGTTAAGCATCCAGATCTTGATTTCGGCTCAGGTCCCGCTCTCATGGTTCATGAGATCAAGCCCCGTGTCAGGCTCTGTGCTGACGGTGCAGAGCCTGCTTGGGATTCTCTCTCTCTCTC
Source organism: Leopardus geoffroyi (assembly GCF_018350155.1). Classification (NCBI taxonomy): domain Eukaryota; kingdom Metazoa; phylum Chordata; class Mammalia; order Carnivora; family Felidae; genus Leopardus; species Leopardus geoffroyi. The sequence goes on from NC_059341.1 coordinate 136,992,747, forward strand.
TCTCTCTCTCTCTCTCTCTCTCCCTCCCTCTCTCTCTGCCCCTCCCCTGCTTGCACACACGCTCTTGTGCGCTCGCTCTCTCTCTCAATAAACTTTAAAAAATAAAGAAAAAAAGTGACATAATTTGCACCCCGCTCGAAAAGTTGCAAGTCTTACTTGTCAAACAGAAAACTCCTTCAATGAGATTGAAAACAAAACAGTAACGACAACACCCCCTGCTCCGCCCCCAAGCCTTCAAGCATTCTAAACTCTCCATGCCCTGGGGAACGGTTGGCCGGGCACTCATACGTTAGGATGAGGAACCAAATGCATTTCTTACTTGCTCATCGGTCAGAACTTGCACGTGGCGAGCACAAAGAGCCCTGAACTCGTCCCTGGAGGCGGTGTTCGTTTTCATGGTGTCGAAGTTGTCAAACTCCTGAGCAATCGCACAGTAACAGGAGCCCACTGCCTTGTGGATCCGAGCCAGGAGCTCCTGGTGTGCTGTTTCCTTGGGAGTCGTGGGTGGTGGGCCTTGGGGCATTTTCTCGGCCCACTCGGCAGCAGTCTGGGCAGAGCAGAAAGGAAGATTGATTCACTTAATAAATCATAAACCATCTCGTGGCTCTGGGCCCCGGGGGAGCCCCAACCAGAGGTTCAGACCTGGCGGACGGGGAAGCCTGGGCTCACCGACCATGGAAGAAGGAGCAAAAGTGAGTCCGTGCCACCAGGCAGGCTGCATGCAGAGTCGGCCCCAGGAGGATGGGACTTTGTCCTCATCCGTTCACTCACTCGGTCTGTCTTTTGGTCCATTTCACAAACACACAGCGAGTGTCTGCTCTGAGGGAAGGGACGGAACAGGGGGTATGTCTCTGGACTGCTTTTATTTCCCGACATTAGTGCAGTGGATTTATACTTACAGCGGTTCGAATCTGAAAGGCAGGTTTCGATGGCCGTTACTACGTGATGCTGCAGCGCCACTGTGGGCTAAGTGTTCCCTTAAGCCCCAGATTTCTCAAGGCTCACAGAGATTGAGTCACGGCGAGGGCAGAATTTGTGGGGTCGGAGGCAGAGGCGGGCGGAGGACCAGACCCCTAGCATTCCACACCTCTCCCTGGGCAGCGCGCCTGCGGGTTGGGGCCTCAGGACGCTGTCCATGGTGCCAGGGAGCCCCGAGGAAGGGCTAGCGGCAACCTGGGCTCGGGGACCCCCTTCTGGAGGGAGGAGGAATGGGCTCTGGGGAAAGAGGGGCAGAGGAGGACCTTCTTAGTGTATGTTTAGGCTTCTGGGCTGGCAAGAGGGCTTGGGCAAGGTGAGCGGGAGGGGTCTGGGGAAGACCGCAGCCCACGTTCTGCACATGCTGATGCCCACAATGGCGGACAGGCGGGACAGCAGGTGGGCCAGTCAGGAGCACAGACTGAGCTCACAATGAAGCCAGACTTGGGAGGCCGGGGCTCAGAGGGCAGCTGCGTCCCGAGCCTCCTGAGAGGGGACAGCGCTCAGGGATGCAGTCCTCGCATCACCTACTTGCTGCAGTCAGAAAAAGCCCCCCACCACCAGACCTGTGGCCCCTGCACCAGCAGCTCAGCTCTTCGGGTTTGAGGAAGGGGTGAGGCTGGAGGTGGGAGGGGACACCGGGCTCCGTGAGAACCCACAGGTGACGACGCACAAGAGCTGTCCCCGGACCAGGGTGGACTCTGAAATACGCTGCGCTGCCTCCCTCAAACCCCGCCGTGCCTGTCGGCTGCAGCACCTGTCATGACGCACGGCGCTGTGCTGAGACCTTTACGACGAGGTTTTCACGACTAATCCCCCCCCAAACGGTCATGTCTCATTTTCAGCAATATATGTATCATGCGTTACTATCCTTCAGGACAGATCATAATGCTACTTTATGAAGTTGGGTCAAACACAGAGTGCTGCTGCAAATATCTTCAAAAATGTGGCCACACTACACTCGGGCCACAGCCTGTCTCATCTTCAACCGCCGAAAGGTTAAAAGGAGCTTTTAAATACGTCCTCTTGGAGACATTCAAAGCAAATGAATGCCTTTCCTTTTTCATTCTAGAAACTAAGAGTGATGTTACTGACGCAGATGATACACGTTCCAACAGTTAAAGCTCACCTCCCCTAGCTAAGCACGTGGCTAGCCCCCCAAACGTCCCAAGGGGTGCTGGTGTTCAGATTGCAAAGGGAGCCCCCCCCCCCGACGGAGGGTCACGCTCAGACTCCATCCTCACACTTGTCACTCCTTTGTGTCCCGAGAAGGATGGGCCCCAGGTGGACATAACTGGAAAGAACACGGGTGGACGATCTACAATCCAGAACCAGAAGGTGGGAGCCCTGAGTCTGACGCTAGACTCTCCCTCTAACACACTGTGTGGCCCCACGCAAGCCACTAGCCCCTTTCGCCTCGGTCTCCTCATCCATCAGGGCAGAGTAAAGGTGACGTGAGGTGATGTACGTGAGTGCTCTCTGAAAGTGTTGAAACACACAGCAAACGGGAAGTACTACTCTTCTAGCAACAGGTATAGAAGAATTCTCACAAGGCGGATTATGCAACCTTAGGTTAATACGGTTTTAGCTCCAGAGGAAACGGAATCGTTTTTAAGCAAAATATACATTACTAAATTTAACTTGAGTATTAGAAAGGTCTGAATAGACAGGTAACCATAAAAGAAACTGAAAAGGCTGTTATAAGATCTACCATCTATTATTAAAAAGGTGCCAAGCCTAGCTGATTTTTTTTTTTTTTAATTTTTTTTTAACGTTTATTTATTTTTGAGACAGAGAGAGACAGAGCATGAACGGGGGAGGGGCAGAGAGAGAGGGAGACACAGAATCGGAAACAGGCTCCAGGCTCTGAGCCATCAGCCCAGAGCCCGACGCGGGGCTCGAACCCACGGACCGCGAGATCGTGACCTGGCTGAAGTCGGACGCTTAACCGACTGCGCCACCCAGGCGCCCCAAGCCTAGCTGATTTTAAGGGCAAGCTGAATCTCACTTTCATGCAATAGATAATTTTTACGTAAGTCAAATTGTTCCAGCACACGGACAGGAATACATAGTATTCCAGCTCGTTATGTATCTCCCTAATACCTAAATATGGTAAACACTTGAAATAAAAAATGTGAACCAACCTAATTTGTGGACATTAATGTGCAGGCATTAAAACATTTTTTAAAAGACCATTAGAGATATTTAGCACCATTGTCCTTTTTTTAAATAAAAAATCAACTAGGATTTATTCCAAGTATACGAGTCCTCCAAGAATTAGCAAATCTTGCGACACCTGGGTGGCTCAGTCGGTTGAGCGTCCGACTTCTGCTGAGGTCATGATCTCACGGGTCGTAGGTTCCAGCCCCACGTCGGGCTCTGTGCTGACAGCTCAGAGCCTGGAGCCTGCTTCGGATTCTGTCTCTCTCTCTCTCTCTCTGCCCCACCCCCACTTGCCTTCTGTCGGTCTGTCTCTCTCTCAAAAATAAACATTAAAAACATTTTAAAGAATTAGCAAATCTTTCAATTCCTTACATTAGGTCACATACTGACAGATGGCAAAAAGGCATTAACAAAATTCAGCAGCTCTTCCTGATAGAAATGGTATAGAATAGAATACAATAGATAAATCACACAGAAATAAAACGAAGACTTTATGTGTAATACTCCCTCCCTATAAGAGAATATTAGCCAGATGCCATCTGCAAACATATTAAATGGGTGACAAAGCGTTAAAGTCAGAAACATGATAGGCATGCTCACTGTCAGTTCTATGATTCACGTTTTTAGAGACTCCAGCTTTTGAAATAAGACAAGAAGATGAAATAAACGGTATAAATGTTGAAAGACAAGATTCATCCTTATTTGTGGATGTGACTGCACGAGTAGGAAGTTCAAGACAACGAGGAAAGTGCCTGGAATGAAGCCAAAAATGCAAAAAAGCAAGACCATTTTGGGGGCAGTAATTATAACTCATTAGAAATTGTGTTGTGAAAACAACACACGTTTACATTAGTGACAAGCGCTTGAGTATCTTGGGAGAAATTTCATATGCAAGACTAAGGTATACAGAGACAGCTGTGCACGTTCTGGGGGGGGGGGAGAGGGGTAGAAAGCAAGGATGGGATGGCAAAGGGACGTACACTGTGCATTTCAAAAGGTCTTCTCAAATTATAAATACAAGTTAATAAAATCCTAAGAAACATCTCAATGGACGGGGGCGCCTGGGTGGCTCGGTGGGTTGAGCGTCCGACTTCGGCTCAGGTCACAATCCCACGGTTTGTGAGTTCGAGCCCCGCGTCGGGCTCTGTGCTGACGGCTCAGAGCCTGGAGCCTGCTTCGGATTCTGTGTCTCCCTCTCTCTCTGCCCCTCCCCTGCTCATGCTCTGTCTCTCTCTCTCTCTCTCAAAAATGAACAAACATAAAAAATGTTTAAACCATTAGACACATGGACGTTAAAGTTGATACGGAAAAATAAACATAGAGAATAGCCGCGACATTTTTGGGAAAGGCAAGTAATCAAGCCTTTGACCTGCTGGACATTAAAATGTCATAAACGTGCTATGATCAGAGTAGTGTAGCTGGTCTCGGACCATGCCAGTAAATCTGTGGCCACCTGCTCGGGCTGTTGATGGGTGGGAAACAGGCCTCTGCTGTGGCTGGGCCATGACGTCAAGGCTACTGAAGGAGCGGGGAACGGCGTGGCTGACCCCAAGTCAGCTCTGGGTTAAGAGCGGTCCTCGCAAGCAAGGAAGAACATCCGAGCTTCACCAAGGAAAGTTCCTTCTTCTCTCCGGACTCGTCAACTTCAAACCATCGGCCTCCCGAGGTCTCCACCTCCGCAAATGGAGCATGTGCTTCGAGTAGCTCAGGCCCGGAGTCACCTGCGAAAGACCTACCCCCACCCCCTAACCGCCTGCGATCCCAATGGAAGTTGACTCTCCATTCTCACCTCCTGGTCCAAGCCACCATCATCTCTTGCACGGATTACTGCAACTGTCTCCCTGCTTCCGCGCGCAGCCATCGCCCTCTGTGGGTGACCTTTTTAAAGTGCACACACACCTGTACACACCACCCCCCCCCCCGCAAGTATTAACACTTGTTTCCTCGACGGAGTGGTAGGCGAGGGCAGAGCCATCATTAAAAAGCCATCGTCCCTCTCTTTGAGAATGATCTTTTTAAGGTGTACATCAGGTCAAGCAAAACTCTCAAAAGGCTTCACCTGTTGCCCAGAGTAACAGGCAGAGCTTCACAATGGCCCTCCCTGACTTGCCCTCATTACCCTCTGACCTCGCCTCTGTGACTGTCTTCCTTGCTCACTCTGCTCAGAGCCACCGGGCCTCTTGCTTTGCTTCAAACACAGCCAGCGCCTTTCTGCCTCAGGGCCTTTGCACTTGCCGTTTGCAGACTTCCTTCAAGGTCTTTAGAACATGTTTAGAACCACGCTCCACACTCCCTCTCCCCTGTCCTCGCTGGTGTTCTGTGGTGCTTTTTGTTCTCCGATCCCCTGTGTGTTTATTCCTTAATTGTCTTCTTCACCCTAACAGAAGATAAACCTCATGAAGGCAAGGGCTCTAGTCTTTTGTTCACTGCTGAATCCCCCACTGACTTGGCACACAGCAGGGTCTTATACTTGTTCAAAGAAAGAGCGGATAAGCAATGCACCCATAGAGCGGAAAATGTCACGACCAACACAACGAATGAACTGGTGGGATCCTTGTGGGCCACTCGGGGCCGTGGCCCTGAACCTACGGTTAAAAGTCTCTGACCTTGTCACGATGCAAAGCAGTGCTAGTGAAAATGAGATCCGACTGCTTTCTTTTAACAAACTGGCACATTTTTTGACTGATGAGCTCAATGCTGGAGCAGGTGGAATAAGGGATCTAAAGCCGTAACAAGTTCCTGTGACCTAGCACCTCTCCCTTCAGGACTCTCCTTAAGGAAAGAAACACAGTGAGCTCATGGAATTATGACCATTACAGGATTATTTACAAAATTTACGAGACAGAAAAAAAAAAAAAACTGGCAACAATTTGGATGTCTGACATCGGGGCGACAGTTAAATAAGATATGATATTTCTGTAGGATGGATTACAATGCAGCTATTTACAGTCTTTTAAGGAATTATTTAATAATACGGTAAAATGTCTGTGACGTACTAAGTGGAAAAGAACCATAAAATGGTCCAAGTGATCACATAAACACAGACACAAGACACAGACACACGAATATTAATGCTTGTTCTCTGGGTGGCGAGGTAAGGGAAGACAAAGTCAGGAGGATGACGGGAACTCCCCAGCCAGGAGTCCTGCCGCCCCCGAGGGTCAGGGGTCCAGAGGTCCGGGGCTTGGGACAGTCTGGTTGTGAACGATGCTGCTGAGAGCCTGGGCAGGGAGCCCTGCTCAGCGTGACAGCCCTGGATGTGAATGGGACCCCCGCTCTCCACCTTTGCACGCGTCTGAGTGACGCCTGACTCCCAGAGCCCTGTGCTCACACGGGTGAGCACCTGTGCTGGTGCACTCGCAGAGAATAAACACGGAATGCACGCCCTCGAGTACTGTACGGAGTCTCACCAACACCCGTGGGACATCTGCTGTGTGCCAGGCGCTCTTCCGGATACTGGGGAGGCGGAGGTTAAGAAGTAATCCTTTGAAAAAGTCTCTGCCCAGGGGGAGTCTCGAGGGGGGGGATAGAGAGAGACCGGGGCGAAGTCTCAGGGGTGAGCGGAGATCCTAAGCGGGTCGCGTGCTCTGAGAAGGGGGCACCCTGCCAGGGACGTAGCTGGGCCTCCCTGAGGAGGAGGGACTGACCTGGGAGGCAAGGAAAGGCAGGGGCAAGTCAGCCAAAGACCCAGAGCTGGAGGCCACGTCCTCACACGGCAAGGTCGGGAGGCTAGGGAATGCCCGGGGTCGGAAAGAGACAAAGGCGCTGGCCCGCAGATTCCGGGCTCTTTGCGCACACGCCTCCCCCAGCCCTCCCCCGGGCCGGGGACACACGCAGGCACTTCCCAAGGAGAACAGAAGCAGCACAATTCCGTGGCCAACACACAAGAGTGCGGGTGACTGAAACTTCTCACCAAGGTGGATTTGCTGCCCGAGGGAAATACTCTTCTCCTGCCTGCAACAACAACTATTGCGTGTTCGCTGTCGAAAACTTAGCAACGACAAAAAGGGTACGAAGAACACACGAGGATCACCAATAACGCCACCCCCAGCGGCACCACCGTCATCACCTCGGTGCCCAGGGATGTGCCACGGACCTGGAGGTCCCCGGGCCCACGGCCGCTCCGCATGCCACGCTGCCCAGGGCACCCACCGGCCTCTGAAGGGCAGAGCCTCCTGGCTCTTCCGTCAGGGCACCTAGGAGCCGAATCCGTTAGGCACCCGCATTCTGGTTCCCATCCCTGCTTTTTAACAAAGCCGCTCAGCCACCGCCAGCCTCGCTCCGAGGGACTAAAGACGCCAGGGAGGAACAGATGGCTCTTGGTCTGGCGCGTCTGTGTTCTGGAGCTTCTCACGTGATCATTATATCTGAATGGGGGAAAGAAATGGTGCTTTTTCTATAACTAGAAGGCATGTGTCTCCTAATCAGAAAGGACACCACTATCTCGAGATCCAAATGTCACTTTCCAATACTAGCTACGCTTCCCATAAAAGGCACCCTCACCCGGCATAGCAATCGTAGCTGCAGCACCAAGAGCTATACAGGGAAGGAATCGGGTGCCGGGCGCCCACTTTCGTCCACACCGTTGTCTGGAACGGGAGCCGCGGGGCCCGCACCTCGGTGCTCCAGCCCTCGACGGCTCATCTGACAACTGTATGCATGCCTGGCTGTGCCGGGTACTGTTTAAATGCAAAAAAGAAAAAGAAAATGAAAAGTAGAATCCTGTCCACCATGGGTCTGACCCTGCTGGAGAATGATTTGTATGTTTCGAAGGAATTCTCTCTCATTTACCCAAGGGTGCTCATGGAGCCTTGTTTTACCCATTGTCCCTCCTGATGTCGCAGAGAAATACCGTCCCCCACTGCCACAAAGAAAATTCCTGGTCCCTGTTGGCGAAACATATAAAAGAAATAACGTCCCAATACATGAAGTATACAATCCTCACAGAGCCTGCAAATAACTTGGAGTGCTTCGGTTTCAAACATATCCACGTATCTCACTTAGTAAACACCAAGTCCCGGCTTTACAACATAAACCTGTGGTTCCAAATCTAGCCATTGTTCAGGATCCCCCAAGAGCTGCCCAGTGGGTGGGAGTCAGAGGGAAGCAGTGTGTGGGGGCAGGTCGGAGGGAGGAAGCCTGGCGGGGGGGGGGGTCCGAGGGAGGCAGCCTGGGTGGGGGAGACCAGAGGGAAGAAGTCTAAGTTGAGGGGGTCAAAGAGAAGCGAGCGTGGACCTACACAATTCATTTGGAGCCCATCTCTTTGGCCCAGCTTCAGGGCGCCTCTCCCTCTTGCAGGCTGATGTCTCTGCCACTGTCTTGGGCCCTCACACAGCCATTGGCTGAAGACATGGGGTGAGCCTTGTAGGCACAGTGCTGGGATCCCCAGCCCGTGGCTCATCCTCCCCGCTCAGGCCAGGGCCATCTCTGGGCCCCTGCACGAGCACACTAAGAAGGGGCCCACCTGGCTGCTGCGGGAGCACAGTAATCCAACAAGGGTGTGCCAACCGGATGGAGTGCACCTGCCGGGGCCAGACCTTCAGGCGGAGGGTGCTGGGCCTGGAGGGCAAGGACATGAACCAAGGGCTTTGGGGCTGCTGAATGGAGGTGAGCTCTGCCTTTTTCTTATGGCCTTGAGCAAGACATACACCCCTCTCTGCCTCATTTTCCTCACCGGGATAAAAACAGAACCGTCACAAAGGGCGGGCCTGGGATTTCAGCAAAATAAAACCGTGCAGTGTTTGGCTCAGTGCCTGGCAAACGCGGGCTGCCATTCTCGCTGCTGTTGCTGCTGCTGCTGGGGGGTGTCATTACAGATATTTTTGCCTGAGTCTGCCAGACCTGGGTTTGAGTCTCAGCTCCCGGTTAACACCGTTTCTACCCTGAGTAATCGGAGGCATTCTGGTGCATTCTATACCTGTAGGTCAGGCCACCTGCCAGGGAGGTGGAAGCCAGGTCTGAGGTGTGGTCACGCACCCCAGGAGCTGGGGCCTGAGCCCAGGTACCCTGTGACTGTTCCACAGGACCCGGGTCTCCTGAGCAGCTGCCCCAGGGCCCTGGGCGGCAGGGGTGCCGGAGGTCAGGCCATGGGCTCAGATTCAGGATGGCGAAGCCGGCGCCCTGCTCGGACATCGTGTGGCTGGCGACTTCACGCGAGTCACTTCACCTCTCTGGGTGTAGGCTCTCCATCTGTAAAGTAGTGACAGCCACAGCAGTCGAAGAGAACCATCCAGCAGAACACAGACACAATCAAGGAGCACACCATCCATTTCAGGAAGGCACTGTACCAGCCCGCCTGAGATAAAGATGAATTAGCCTGTCTCTGCTGCGGGAAACTCACATCTGAAGCGGCGGGGAAGCTCCAGGCGAGGGGCTGGCTGACCTGCCTCTAACCCAGGAGAGGGAGCAGCACTTGAGGAGAGGGTTAAGCCGGCGGCAAGAACCACGGTGTGTGCTCCAGAAGGGTGAACTGAACCCGGAATTTTGTTAGCTCCCATGCAGTCTATCGTACGCTTTTTGCAACAGCTCGAACAGGGGAATGATTCCCCAAAAGAACCTTCCAGCATACTGTCACTAAGTTATGTCCAGCCACGGTCTTGGCTGACTTAGGAAATCGGTTTTGCACTACATTGTATCCCAAACAACTTCTCTAGATATAACAGGGAAGAGGGAACGTAATAGGGAAGAGGTGGACTGAATTGTCAACTAACCCAATAGAGCTGAAAATGGAGACACACGTGTATTTGTTCCCTTGTGGGATATTGCATTCAAGGCTCTATTTTTCTCAACTCTCCCTGTATCCACGTCCTCTGTCTGCCACGTGGCTTTGGATTCGGCCATACGACTTGCTTTGGGCAAGGGAATGCTGGCAAGTATAACATGAACAAAGAATATAAAAAGCACTTGTGTGACTGGGCAAATCCTCCTGTGCCAGCGACACTGTCTTGAGAAGAACAGGCCTGGGGCACAGCACTGGTCCGGGGAGGAGGGTGAGAACACGTGGAACAGAGATGACCCAGGCATGCCACCCAGAGCTGAGCCAGCCTAGATCGGTCACAATACAGATGGAAAAACGAAATAAATGCTGCTGTTGCGGAGATGTCGTGGTTGTTTGTTACTTAGCGGTAGCTGACCAACATAGTTCTGAATGTCTAGTTAGTAAGAAATAGACGAGGGTGGGCACAGAGTACAAAGAAAAGGAGTTAAGTTGTTTGGTGTGGATGGTTTTTTGCGCTCAGTGTTCTTTGACGATGGGCACGCTGCAAGGGAACTTTGGGACCCTCCTCCTGCGGGTGTCCCAGGTGGCGGTCACCTGGCTGGGAGCAACAGGCTTGACAGTGTGGTGTATCCAGGCATCAGATTAGAAATATGTTGGTGTAGGGGTGTCTGGGTGGCTCAGTCGGTTGAGCGTCCGACTTAGGCTTCAGGTCACTATCTCGCGGTTCGTGGGTTCGAGCCCCGCGTCGGGCTCTGTGCCGACGGCTCGGAGCCTGGAGCCTGCTTCTGATTCTGCGTCTCCCTCTCTCTCTACCCCTCCCTCGCTCATGCTCTGTCTCTCTCTGTCTCAAAAATAAATATAAACATTAAAAATATTTTTTTATTTTATTTTATTTTTCAACGTTTATTTATTTTTGGGACAGAGAGAGACAGAGCATGAATGGGGAAGGGGCAGAGAGAGAGGGAGACACAGAATCGGAAACAGGCTCCAGGCTCTGAGCCATCAGCCCAGAGCCCGATGCGGGGCTCGAACTCACGGACCGCGAGATCGTGACCTGGCTGAAGTCGGACGCTTAACCGACTGCGCCACCCAGGCGCCCCTAAAAACATTTTTTTAAAGAAATATGTCGGTGTATTAATTTAGCTATTATGAAGGTTGTAATTAGCTAATCAGATAGCACAATTCTCCTACTAAGTTTTGTTCTAAATACTTAGGGACACAATTGTATAGTTTCTCTAGGATTCCTTACAGGAGGAAAAAAAAAAAACACAACCTCGAAACTTCATACAGAATAAGAACACAGCAGGTAGCAAAACTCCTAATTAGAAATACTCTGTAAAGAATTCCTCCACTTCCTTTTAAAGAACAGTATAATTACTTCTAAGAATCGAAAAACTGCTTCATTTGATCAAATATTTTGATTAGCAGAGAAAATTAATTGTACTGTATCTTCATTTGTATTTACAGTGAATAAATGAATGTTAAAAATAACAACATAAGCGAGACTGCCTGTCAAAAAACAAGAAAAAAAGATAAAACGTTAAAAAATCCAGATGAGCATAAAGTGGAAGCTCTTTGCGCAAGCGCACTGCTGTAGACCCTTGCCACCGTATCGTGAACCAGACTCTTGCCACTCTGAGAGCCCCCCAAGCCCCCCCGAGGGTGGACTCTCGTCCACTAGGAGGTCTCGAGATCTGAGTGACCAGCGAATTGGTGTCCATGACCCAGTGCGCCGTTTGCGGAAGTGGGGAGTGACAGTAGGGTTCCAGGCATAACCCAGGTTTCATGGCGCCATGCCCACTGCCTAGACCTGAGATCTCTTTCCATGCAAGAATTCCTTCTGGGCAATGAGTAATGGTCGGTCTAAAGGTTCCCAGAACTTCCTTTGGAAAGGCTGTAACCAACACATGCTTCCAGTCAACTGAACCAAGGTACTGAGACCCAGTTCCAGAGGCCACCTTTCAATGCGCCTCCATCATGCAGGTGCTGGGCTAGGGTGTTATGGAAGTTCCTCCAATCCTTGAATCGCCCCCTGAGGCAGCCGTGGTTCTCCCTGTTGTTTAGACAAAGGAAGAGGGGCTGAGCTTTGAGGGGTGAGGACTCCCCTGCGGTTGGACCCCAGGCTACTCCCCTCAACTGACAATAGAGCTCGAGATGGTCTGATGTCAGGGCTACGCTCCTCCCACGCAGCATGACTACAGCCGCCTACCACACGCATGAGAATATAAGTACCTACCAGTCATAAGGACGTGACAACTCATACCTAGGACGAGCACCTACCCACTGTGTATCGCGCGCTGGCCCAGGCACTGGGAACAGAGGCCTGGATGGCAGGCTGACCCCCTGCCCTGGAGGAGCGGAAGCTTTTGCAGATGGCTGGGGGAGCCAAGCAGGGAAGGGAGACCCACCCTGACAGCCCCGCCCTGGGCCTGCCTCCCTGAGCCCTTCCCTCTCTGGCCTCACCCCCACTGCTCTTGCCCTCTCCCCTCACCCCAACCCATGCGAGTCATGCCCACAGTGAGGAGCCGTCCCCCCGCAGGTGTCTGCACGCGCGGGTGCCCACCTGGGAAGCCCCATCTCCCAACATCCCGGCTTGGCACAAGCTCATCAAAGCTGCTGGCTCTCCTCTTTGCCCTGATGATGCAGGGTAAGTCCTCCCTCCTCTGGTTCCAAGCTCACTTCCATCAGACAGCTCGACACTCACAAAGGATCTCTCCAAGATGCCTTTGCAAACGCCCAATTCACAAACCCTTCGCCAGCGTGAAATTGCCATAAAATGCAGGGAAATAAAGGAAACACTTGAGCCACCCCTTCAACCCTTTAATGAGTCAATAAACTCATGGCTGAAGTCGTTTATGAAACTATTAAAATAAATTCTTCCACTCAAATAAATCCCACACCATATAATCACATCATTACTAAACATTAAACATTAAACACACACTCACTGAAGGAGGAGAGAATAAAAAAAGAATAGCGAATGCAAATATTTGGGGTTTGCTGTGCTCGGTACCAGGCAAAGCTCTTTCCGCATGAACCCACTAATCCAAGTAACAGTCCCACAGGGTGGACGTGAGGACGGGTCCCATCTGACGGGAGGACTCTGAGAGCACGAGCCTGCTGGCTCTTCACTTCTAGCCGTAGTGACCGGGAATGGATGCCTTGACCTCTCTGTACCTCAGTTTTCTCAACTGCAAAATTGGGATAATGATAGTGCCCGCACCTTCAAAGGCTGCTGTCAGGAGGTTGGCTGAGTTAATTTACGTACAGGCTGAGACCAGTGCCTGCCCAATGTGTACATCCGTTGGGATGCTGGAGTCTGACTGTGGGCGACAAGATGGCGTTGGTAGCTGGCCAGGTACGATCATTAGGGGGGTGGGCGACTTGCTCCTTCCTCTTAATCTCTCAGCATGGACCATCCAAATTCAGGCCTCAGTAGAAGTCAAGAGATGGAACTTTCCAGTCTGTATGCCAGTGGTCACAGCTATTTCTGCCAGAGCAGGAGACACTCGGAGGGAAGTGGGAGTATGTCTACCTGTCTTCCCGTCTGCCCGGCCCCCAAGACGGGCCCAGTGCCTGGCACACATTCTCATCCACATTTGATGAATGTTGGAAGCTCAGATTCTTGGGGAGCCCGGGTGGCTCAGTCGGTTAAGTGTCTGACTCTTGATTTAGGCTCAGGTCATGATCTCATGGTTTGTCAGTTTGAGCCCTGGGTCGGGCTCTGAGCCGACAGCAGAGCCTGCTTGGGATTTTCTCTCTCTCTCTCTCTCTCTCTTTTCTCAAAATATGTAAGTAAACTTAAAAAAATATTTTTTTTAAAAAAAAAAAAAGAAAGTTAAGATTCTTCCAGGAGAATACTGCATCTGAGCCAGAACATAAATAGCTCACCTACAAGTTAGACACCAAGGCATATGACAATAAACAAGACACCAGCCCTATCCGTATTCTGGATTTTCTCTGCAAGACTTATTTGGGACAATGACTTCTTGGGTTGATTCCTGGCTTCCTGATACACTCATGACCTTGTACAGCCAATGGTACAGCACAACTCTGGTCCTTAATTGACCACAAATTATAATTAACTTAGACTGTCCTGGCTCCAGAGGGATCAATGAATGGGGACCTGCCTGGCCTGGCCACGTCACAGTCCACTTATTTTGAACATCTAGGTAGCATCTCACTGAGGCTAGGAATCAAGAAAGGATGCCAACGCGTATTGGAGAGGGCGTGCTTGTGAGAGTGTTTTGAGAATGCCAGAGTGAGTGACAGACACAGGGTGCAGCGTCGGAGGAGCTGGGACACGGAGGTGGACGAAAGCCCGTCCCCGCCCACCCCCTCCCACCAAGCACGGAATGTTTGGGTTTGAGAAAATTCACTCACTCAGATTCATAGTAACTACTCGACTAGAAATTCAACATGGATATGCTTTCTTGCAAACCCTGTTGACTGGACAGGATCGCCTCCCTGTCTGCCTGAAACGACTGTGTTTGAGAAGGGATCCCTCAGATGGAGAAGTGGTGGGCGGGCAACGTGACCTCCCTGCACAGGTGGAAGCCAGCCTGTTGGGGCCCCCTTCACATTTCTGCCAGGGGCATCAGAAACCAGGCTACGCTCCCTTTGGCCGCAGCCCCTGTCCTGCCTCCAGGGCGTCTTCACTGGCAGCTGCTAGGGCAGCGGGCGCCCGGCCCCAATCCTTCCTCGGAGGCGGCTCCAGGCGCAGGTGGGACCCGGGATGCGCGGCGCAGGAGCTGTAACCGAGCCGATCTGGGAGAGTTTTTAACCTTGAAAGAATGACTTTGCCCAGGCTAAGTGGCAGCCACGTAAGTTCACCAGGTTGTACACCGAATTATTCACCTTCTGGGACGGCGGTATTTTCATTCTGCGGCTTTTATCGCTACGGTTGGCTTCAAGCGGGCTGTCTGTATTGTGCAAATGCTGGGTCAGCGCTAGGACCAGTGCAGACGCTGATGCCCAGAGGGAACAGACATTTGGTCGTGCCAAGGTGCCGGCAATGACCACCAGCAAGGTAGCCGGCTCACCCAGCCCAAAGGGCCAGAGCGGGGAGGTGGATGTGTCCTGTCTGCCTGACTCCCGCGCCGGGCAGCTGCTGCCAATATCCAAGGCTATGGGTGACAATACTCCTCTGGCTCACTTTACGCACAGTCAACCCAGGAGCCCTTCCCCCTGGCCAGTCACCAGGGCCACCCCACGCGTCCAAGTCGGCCTGCGCTGTCCCTCACAACCTGCCATGTCCTCAGTGTTCTCCAAGACAGTAGGTAGTAAATGTTGGCTAGCAAGTGGAGAGTGAGTGAAGTTCAGGGGAAATGTTTAAGCAAATCACGGAAATCCTATCAAGAGGACTTCGCCTTTCTTGCCATCGGGAGCAAGAGTAAATAACAGTAATGATACATCTTAATAATTTACTTAATTTATCCCCAATAATCTTAGCACTGTTTCCTGAAAAGGGAACTCCTCATTCTTTATCCATTCATTAAAAATCCATGGACACCATTGTATTTACAATAAAAAGAAAGATACATCCAAGTAACGCTGTTAGCAACTAACATAAATACAATGTTCATAAAAGATTACAAACATTTTGATGTGCTTTACGGTTCCTTCTTCGGCTAAAAACTACAAGCTTAAATTCTCTCTCGGAAAAACCCGTCTTCAGATTATTTAACATCTCGCTGAATGGCTTTAAAGACCAAATATTATAATAACACAAGTAGGGGAGGATCTCATTGGCTCTCCGTGTGCTCCAATGTGACAAAATAATTACTCTGCATTAAATAAGGATGCGTTTTGTTAAAAGATTCCATTATTTCCATGGTAATAAAGTAGAGAGATTTTAGATGGGTTTCTGGTATGTCTTTTAAAAATTCTATTTCTGCTCTGAGCGATATTTTTCTATTCACCAAAGATACTGAAAGTGCACTTTAAGACTTAAAAGAAATGTTAAGCGGGGACGATTTTCTAAAAACAAGGTGATACTCTCTATTTTGCACTAGCATTTTGAATGTAAAACGTTTTTCCCAGAAGTGAAAAAGAGCTATTTGCAGAGGATGGAATTTCAGATAATGTTTCCACCCAGTCTGTGGGAATCTGGTGAAAAAGGTACCGACACCATGGCTCAGTACTTGTCTTTGTTCTTCTTTTGAACTAAGCCACCGGGTAGCATTTCGGTTTCAGCACTCCGTCCCCCCTTCCTTCATGCCACACTGGTTCGTGCTTCTCATCTTGAATCGGGGTGTGACGGTTTGGCAGGAGGGAGGAGGCATGCAAAGACGGGGGCCCCTCTGTGTTTCCCCGGCTCACAAGTCTCTGGGCCCCCAGGAAACCCTGCGTGTGGCTCTCGGAGCCGAGCGTGGTGCGCGAGAATGACGCGCCGCCCCGGGGGCCCCGCCCGGGCTGGGGCGTGTTGATCCGCCCTGGCCCGAGGCCCGTGACCCGCGCTTTGAGAAGTGCTGTCTGACTTTGGCGGTGCGTAATGAGGCGGCAGAAGGAGCACGGAGGAGACGCTGCGCCATGCCAGAGTTGCATACCAGGATCTGAAAATAATGCGGCATCTGTTCTGAAAAGCGCTCGGATGATTTTCACATGTCATGTGTGACAGGCATACGAGACAGGAGATCAATAGAAGTTTCGGAGGACAGATTTAGCAGGGTATCCAATACAAGAAACGGGTTGTGAGTAGGTGTAAAATTCTCGTCTCTACTCTCTGCATACTTTCAATCTATCCGAGGCCTTACAAAGCGTGTTGAAAAGTTGTTCCTTTTCCAAGAACGGATTCGGTTTGGCGAGGGATTATTCAGGGTGAACCTCCTTTGCAGGGAGCGGTACCGGCTGTCTTAATTACATTTTGGTAATCTGCTTTTAATTACTTGTCTCCCATGTGTCCCCTATAGGGGAGGGATGACTGGTATCATATTTAATGAGCTTGAGGACGATGCGTTAACTATTCCCATTATTTGTTACTTCTTTTCCTTCTATTAAAAATGCCAGCCCAGGACTGAACTTTAGAAAGAGGCTCGGCTCTCCCACAGCCTCCTCCCCGTTCCAGCCACCTGACTAAGCTAACTCACGCCCTTGCTCAGAGGTCTTAGTGATCTCAAAGGGACTGAACTCTGGGGCAGAGAACAAAGGGCAGGGGTGGCCCCTGCCCCTCCCGCCCTCTGCAGAGAAACAGGAAGAAGGAAAACCCCCACATTGCTTGCTCTGACTCGAACCGCCTATGGTCGCCGCGCATCGAGGCCACACACCCTGCCTTCGTGCCGGGCTTTGAGCCTACAAGTCCCTTGATCTGCTTGTTTTCCTGGTCGACGCGCCTCTGCCAAAGTTCGGGCTTCTCAACAACGCCAGGAACAGCGGGAGGAGGGCTGTGCAGGGGTCCGGGCGAGGCCGTCTCCGTGTCCCCAGCCCCGGCCACTTCCGGCCCAGCACGCTCACTCCCGTCCCTGAGCACATTTCGCATCATCACTTATTTTGCACTTCATCCGGAAACCTCTCCGCGAGAACATTCGGCAAAGTGTTTCTGGAGGCGAGGGAGACTCTGGGAAGGAAAATCAGGGTCAACTAACATTCGCGAAGCAAGCTGGCCACATTGGAAGCTTCACCCTCGGTCCGGGAATTCCCGAGTGGACAGAGATGCTCATGGTGACCTGTGAGGGAGGATGGCTGTGGCCGCACGGAGGTTTCCCTCCCCTGCTGGCGGGCCGGCTGCCCCCTGGCACTGGGCTGTTGGGAGGGCTCAAGGCGGTCAGGCACTACGCCGCTGGAAGGGTTTGGGCTCATACTCCTAAGTGCTCAACAGAGGCACGCTATCTCACTAGAATGCCGAGCACCGGAGGCCCCCGCAGGACCAACGCCAGGGGATCGGCCAAGTCCGTTAGGACACCTGTCCCAGCAGACCCCTCCTCCCTTTTTCCTCCCCCTAGAGGCCAGAAAGCTGCGGCTGTTCCTGCCTCTCATTCCTTCACGGAGCATGGATCAGTGACGCCTGTCTGTTCCACTTTCCAAATGTTCCTAGAACGGAGCCACGCCAGCAGCATCCCTCCCGGGGCCGTGAGCCTCCCGCCTCGCTCTGGTCCTTGGCCCCACTGTCTCTTCTCCAGACAGCAGCCACACTGAGTTTTCTGACTTTCTAACCGACGCTCCTCTGCCCCAGGTCAGCGCACTCCTCCAGCCGCCGCTTCCGTATGTCGCTTACAGTCAAAGCGTTACAGCCTGCACCCTGACCCCAGGCGACAAGGCCGCCTGCCCCATCCCTCCCTGGCTGTATTTCCTCTCTCACGCCCAGGGAAGACACGCCGCAAGGTGATGGGACACCTTCCTGCCGAGTCCTTGAACGAGCTGTGTCCCCTCACGCCCCTCCCCTAGAGGTCACCTCCTCTAGACTCTTCAGACGTGCCCTCCTTCTGTCCCGCTTTATTTTCCTCGGCAGCATGTTCTGGAATGTGACGTAGGACACATTTCTCATTTCTCATCTCCCCATCTCACAAGCCCCTGGAAGGCGGGGACCGCGTCGGTCTGGGTCACTGCCGGCCCAGCACCAGCTGATCGCCGGCATGTAGGAAACGTTGGCGGATGGAGGAGTGAGTGAGTCCACACCGTGGGAGGGCACGCGTCAAAGGAAATCCAGGTTCTGGAGAAAAATCAATAGCCTGGAAGATGCCAGTGACTCCACCGTAAGTGAAATGGCAGTTCTGGGGGAGACGGTGCGGGGCAGCGAGAAGCTGGGAGGTGGAATGAGAAAGCGAGGCCTCACCTCTCGTACCCACAGTCCCGAAAAATGCCCAGGAGGGTTGTTTTAAGAAATCCAAGGGTGACCAAGAGGGGAGAAGGTATGCCGCGGGAACAAGTCTCAGTGACTGCTCTTGGGGGGCAGAGGGGTGAAGAGTTGATCCAGTAATCTCTGCTTTTTTTTTTTTTTAATTTTTTTCAACGTTTATTTATTTATTTTTGGGACAGAGAGAGACAGAGCATGAACGGGGGAGGGGCAGAGAGAGAGGGAGACACAGAATCGGAAACAGGCTCCAGGCTCTGAGCCATCAGCCCAGAGCCCGACGCGGGGCTCGAACTCCCGGACCGCGAGATCGTGACCTGGCTGAAGTCGGACGCTTAAACGACTGCGCCATCCAGGCGCCCCTAGTAATCTCTGCTTTTAACGCTCTCGCCACCGTTCAATTTCCTCTCCACGGGGCATATATTACTTCGATACAAATACGAAACGATTGTTGAAAAAGAGCCTCTTAAGAGCTGAGAAAATCCGCCAACAACCCCCAAATCAGCAGCGTATGCGCGCTGTCCTACACATACCCCCAAAGGATACTCGCACAGAAAACAGGATTGGAAGTAAATACACCAAAATGTTAACAGTGGTTGTCCCTAGGGATAACTTTAATTCTCTCCTTCAAAATTACCAGAATATTCCAGATCGTGTAAAATGGGCATAAATGACTTCTACAGATATTAGCTTAGGCCACATCAAATTGTCAGTATTCGGTCACTTCTGGCTCTAAAAATGGCGATTTCATGTGATTCCACCCAATAGAAAAAATTACTTTAAAAAGTACGGGGCTGCTCTCGAGACCAATAAAAATATTCCTCCTATCTTTTGACTTCAGTTATTTATTTCTTTGGATTCTTTTCTCTAGGAAAGAATCCAAAACGCAGACATAGATTTACATATGAAGCGTTCATGGTGGAGCAACTTACAACGGCAAAAGCCGGAAAAAAAATCTAGACGCTTAAAAAGCGAGGAGTAGAGGGGCGCCTGGGTGGCTCAGTCGGTTAAGCGGCCGACTTCAGCTCAGGTCATGATCTTGCGGTTTGTGAGTTCGAGCCCCGCGTCGCGCTCTGTGCTGACAGCTCAGAGCCTGGAGCCTGTTTCAGATTCTGTGTCTCCCTCTCTCTGACCCTCCCCCGTTCATGCTCTGTCTCTCTCTGTCTCAAAAATAAATAAACGTTAAAAAAAAAATTAAAAAAAAAAGAAGTGGGGAGTAGATGGAGTGCTACAAAGGCGTTTTGGCCCATGTTTGGAAAACCTTCCAGCGACGTGGTGCAATTTAACCTGGAGGAGAAAAGAAGCAAGATCCACGATCACATAGCCAGTGTCACCCCCATTCTGTAAAACAAAGCAGCATATCTGCATGCTGTGCTCACGGCAGCATTATTCGTAACCGCTAAGACGTGGAAGCAACCACCGATAGATGAACGGATAAGCAAAACCCGGCGTATCTCTACAGTGGACTATTTTTAGACTTAAAAAGGAAGGAAATTCGGACACAGGCTACAACACGCATGAACCTCGGGGACACTATGCTGAGCCGAAATAAGCTAGCCGCAGAAAGACAAATGCCGTATGGTTCCACCTCTACGAGCGGTCAAAATCACAGCGACGCAAAGCAGAGCGGTGGTCACCAAGGGCTGGGGCGAAGGGGTTGGGGGCGTTAATTAGTGTCTAGTTTCGGTTTTGCAAGATGAAAAGAGTTCTGGAGGGGGTGGTGGCGATGGTTGCACAGCCGTGTGTATGGATCTTAATACCACTCAACTGTGCACGTAACAACGATTAAGATGGTAAGTTTTATGGTAAGAGTGTTTTGTCACAATAAAAGGACTAGGGAAAAGATGCATTAAGAAGGGGGGGAGGGAGATCTCCAAGGCAGTGTGGCACATCGAGAGAATGTCTGCTCCGCAGCTGAACCTGCCTGGTCTCCTCTGCTAGTTGACCCGGCGGGAGTCTGACTTCCGGAGAGCTTCGCTGGGATAAGAGCCTGGTGAGACTGTGTGGGGAGAACGGCCCAGCACATGGTGGGGGTTGTTCTCGCCAACACGGCATCGGCATGGGGTTTCGAGCCCCGTTTTCTTTTTTACACTTTCCTGGATCTGCCAGAATTCCCACAGTGAATATCTAAAGTCAGGGGAAAAAAGTGTACTCGTTAAAAATAGTGAGCATCACCATAAACAGAGAGAGAAGACGAGTCACAGGCCAGGAGGAGGTATTTGCTGCTCGCGTACCAACAAAGGACAGGGACCCTTCTCAGATAATGAAACTGAATGGCTCATAACACAAGAAAACGCGCAGGCTTACTGATATTCAGATGGGCAGGAATGAAAACATCTGCCAGCACCCAGGACTCCTGGAGACCTGGGGCGTTCGCAGCTCTCACCCAAGGCTGGTGGGAGCGTGCACGGATGCTGCCCATGCACGTGCCCTCCGATCCCACGCAGGGTAACTCCGAGCGTCACCAGGGGACCGACGCAGGAGGCTGGCTGGTGCTCTGCTTGTGATGGAGAAAACTGTAAACGGCCTACACGGTCATTAGCGGGAGGCTGATAACCGAACAGGGTGTGTCCATTTAACAGAATGTGTTCATTTGATGGGTTCATTTTATGGCAGCCTAATAAGGGAATGCACTAAGACCAAAGGGATAATACGGCTAAGTCCTGAACGCGTGAGAGCAAACAAAAAAAAGTATAAGCACAGAAAACAGTATTCGATGGAGTGCCACTGGCATGCAGTTTGAAAACGTGCAACCCGACAGCATCCATTGCTTAGGGATGTCCGTCTAAACGGCAACGAGGAAAGAAGTCACAGCCCACGCGGGAGACACGGCACAGCATCGAGGGGCCTGGAGCTGGGAGAGCCCTCTTGCTCACAGACCAGCTCTGCCACCTGCCATCAGGGGGGCTGTGCGCAAAGTAATGTCTCTGTGCCCTAGGGTCCCCATCTGTAAAAAGGGACATTAATAGCACATGCCAAGTATTGGTATTAAAGGACTGGGCGGGTTCATGTATGTAAAGGACCAGGAAGAGTGGCCCTCGGAAGGCACCGTGTAGCGTTTGCTGTTGTTAGCATTACAAAGAACCTCAGACCTTAAAAATGTTCACGCTGTCTGCTCGAGTATGTGAATGTTCAAGGATCCGTCCTGGATCAGTGATCAAGGATTTGTGAACGTAGGTGTTCGTCACACATAAGAGCATATGCCATTGGACATGACGTAGGTATCCGGCTGCAGAGGGCCAGTTCAATATACGGCAGGACAGGCCCCCTGTGATTTGACCGCTGCGTTAGTTGTGGATGGCTCACATGTTTATTTTCATCTCTCCTTCCATGCAGGCGGGGACCATGCCACTCTGTTCCCTCTGTTCCCTCTGTTCCCCCTCAGCACGGAATGGCGATCAGAGAAATCCGTGTTGGCTGAAACCGGACTGTGATTGTTGCTAACGATTCGGGTCCATTTACGGTTAGAGATCAAGAAACAGCCTCAGGGTAAATACCTGGTGCGGCCAGAAATGCAGTCTGGGGGGAGGAGCAAGAGCCCTGCAGTCAGTCACACACCCTCCTCCAGGGAGCCCTCCCTGACTTTCCCAGCAATCTCTCCTCCTGCTGATCATGTCTCTGTTAAAGCCCACCCTCTCCACGCTCATCTCCAGCCCAGATTTGGCTGATACACGCCCCAGGGACCGGCACACAGGGTGTCCTCAACAAACATCTCCCAAGTGAGACCCGGTTCCCTCACTTCCGGCTCCGGGCCCGACACACTGTGGGCCTCGCTTCTGTGGACACCAGGTCATCTTCAGGGATCTAAGATTCCGGAGAATTCTGAAGCAACCAGACAAAAGCAAGCTCCCAAAGTTCTTTGAAAACAAAAGAAAACCAAACCAAAACAAAATAAAAAGGTTTTCCATAAAGTATACACACTTACCTTTTTTTTTTTTTTTTTAAACTTTTTTTTTTCCAACGTTTATTTATTTTTGGGACAGAGAGAGACAGAGCATGAACAGGGGAGGGGCAGAGAGAGAGGGAGACACAGAATCAGAAACAGGCTCCAGGCTCTGAGCCATCAGCCCAGAGCCTGACGCGGGGCTCGAACTCACGGACCGCGAGATCGTGACCTGGCTGAAGTCGGACGCTTAACCGACTGTGCCACCCAGGCGCCCCCACACTTACCTTTTAACACTCTATGTAGAATTTATACCAAATTTTCATTCGGAGTTAGCTAATTACATGAGGCGATTGCCCTTTTACTTGATGTCATTTTAATCAATTACCCGTTTGGCAAAAACTACTTTTAACCCGGTCTCAAAGAGAAGGTGCTCAGGTCATGCCAACATCCTTACCTCTTCGGAGAAAGAGCCGAAGTTCTGGAGAAAATATTTCCAATTTATATGGGGGCTTAGATGAATTTTTAGTTTTCTCAAAAAATAATGATACTGGTTATCTGTGAGTTTGTGACAGAAATCCTTAAGAACTTGTCCAAAATCTGAAGCCTTTACAAACCCAGTGTCCTCTTTATCCAATGCAGAAAATGCCTACAAAGAGAGAGAGAGAGAGAGAGAGAGAGAGAAGGCAGATGTTACCATCCAGTGAATATTTAAAAAATATTTTTTTTATGTATTACTTTCTGACTGTGAGTGAAGTCAAGTGTGTTTGAGTCCCCCGTAAATCCTACCTTACTGACCAAAGGCACCATGAGTAAAACACTGAGACAGGTAAAGGAAGCATGGGCCTGGTGTGAGAGCTTCTGTGCTGCAGGGAAGGGTCGCTTCACTGACCCCCCACCGTGTGGCTATGGAGAGGCAGGGGAGTGAGGAGCCCTGGCCCCTTTCCCATAGGGCTTTGAAGCCACCCGAGCTCCAAGGAGGCCTGCTTGGCAGAGGAGGAGAGAGGCTCCGGGGGGGCGGAAACAACATGCCCAAAGTGACTGTCACAGGGGGTCCAGATGCAATCCTGCCACAGTAGGGGTGGGGTGGGGGTCCCAAGGTGCAGCCTGATTGAGAAGTGGCCGGGAGGAGCAGTTAAGGGACCGCCCCATCCCCACTCCCACCCCGAGGCTTATACTGGGAGGCTGCTGCCCTTCCTGCGACCCAGGGCCAGTGCCTGTGTGGCCTCGGCTCATGGGTGGATCCCCGTGGCCACGAGCCGGTGTTGGAGGGGCGGGGGTGGGGGGCGGCCAGGGCCAGCCCAGCCGTACTCCAGTCAAACTGAAAAACTGCAAAAACGTGCTATAAAAAGAAAGCACATTTTTTTTCCATCTGTCGGAACAAAATCATTCATTTTTATTGCACTAGGAAATCTGTATCAAGCGGGGGGTTAGGATCTTTTTTTTTTTTTAAAGTGAGAATTGAATGTGCGTGCAGACCCCAAACCACATTCCCTGCTGGTTAATTCTCATTCAGGGCTAATTAAGCCCATCCCATCCGTCCATGGGGGTGGTGATATGTGTGCAACCAAATTAACCTTAAAATACCGTCTAGCGTCAAGTTTTTATTTAGCGTGTGGTAACAGGACAAAGCCGTGGGTGGTGGAAAAACCCGGGACACCCCCCTCCGCCCCACCTCTGCTCAGAAGTGGACTTTGAATTCCACCTCTGCGTTCCTACCATGAGATCTTAACCTCCGTGACCTTAGCTTCTGTGGTAGGAAAAGACGGACTTTGCAACTCACATTGTCGTTTTACTATGGCCCGAAAACAGCTGTACGTGTACTGGACACATAGTGGATCTCAACAAATGTGGAGAACGACCATAAAAATGAGCCCAGTCAGCTGAGCATCTGTGTTACGAGGACGTTAGAAGGCAGTGCGCTGAGGGGCGCCTGGGTGGCTCAGTCGGTTAAGTGTCCGACTTCGGCTCAGGTCATGATCTCGCGGTTCATGAGTTTGAGCTCCAGGTCGGGCTCTGTGCTGACAGCTCGGAGCCTGGAACCTGCTTCGGATTCTGTGTCTCCTCTCTCTCTGCCCCACCCCCTGCTTGCACCCTGTCTCTGTCTCTACCTCTCAAAAATAAACAAACATTAACCAAAAGACAGAAGGCAGTGTGCTGGGCAATCTATAAACTCTATAGAAATGTAAGTTATCGTGATGTCGTTTCAGAAACAAGATGCATCTGAGACACATCTCCAGTGACATGCAAAGACGCACAAACGTGCCCGGTAGCCTCGCTGATGGCTGTCCTCAGACCTCGCCATTCCTCTGTGCCTCACTGCCCCAGATGCCCTCTCTCCCTTCCATCTGCCGCTCTCTTGGCCCGACCTCACTCTCTTGCTTAAAACATCACTGCCTAAGGAGTGTTTCTCAGAGGTGAGAATCACGGTTCCCCCTAGAGGTTCCACGAACCTCAGTTTGAGAAACATCCTGATGGATGCTAATGGTGCCACTTTACGTCAGAAAGAGGCAAAACCATCCTGCAAATGGACTTGTTTGGTCTGGAGAGTGCTTTAAAAACCTGAAATATGTCCTGACATTTAGAAACCACGAGGTTTCAGAGCATCTCATGAAAAATGGAAATCTCTAGCAAAGTGGGGCCAGTTTTCAGCTCAGCAACAGTCGGCTGAGACTGAGGAGAAGCTGTCCTTTCAACGGGGCTGGGTCTCCAGCCTGCTGCGGCCACTGCCTGGGCCCCTTCATCGTCTCTATGACCCTCATCCCGGTGGACATCCGTGTTCGCAATGCTCATGGGGTGACCGCTGGGCCCAGCGCCATCTCACACACGGGCGCTGGAAGGTGCATAGAAGATGGCCTGTGTGCTTTCCAGACGACCCACGTGTTCAGACTAATTTTTATCTTTGCAGAATCATTAAAATAAAGACATAAAAATCTTAAATCCTCACAGGGAACTCCTAGATGTGAAAAATGTCTGCTCACCAGCACAAAGGTCAAGTTGGCTGACATTCTAGAACTTTCACAGGCTGGCTGCGTGGCACTTGCCTTTCTCCTTCTCTCTAGTCCCTTATACTTGGACCCCAGAGCCCACCTCGCTGCCATACCCTAGGGGATTATTCACTCGGGGGATTTAGTGAGCATGGTCCTAGGTTTTTGACAGTGTCTGAAGGACAGTCTTGCTCTGATTGTGTCCAGCATGGCCCCGGCTGCTTTGAACCTTCGATCTCATTAAACTGCGAGGCCTGCTCTCTGCAGACAGCATTTTCTCTTCTTGCTGCTGCTGTAGGGGAAATGGAGGTATGGACCAGTCTCGGGGACCGCTGCCCCACCACGGGCACGGCCACAGCACTGTTTTCCAAGGGCTCCAGCACGGGCCACAGCATCACCCCTACACGCTCTGCAGTGTCATACAGATGTCAGCGGTCAAGTATCTGTCACTGTACTCGGGGGAGCACCTTGCACGTCGCCTGGCTCCCGGTGTCCTTCCCGATGAGTCTTTGTGCCACAGCCGGGCCCTGGGCAACCTCTCCAAGGCCACCTGGTGCTATGGGCCCGGTGCTCACGGGACACACTGGGCCTGCTCTCCCCTCGGGACCTCTGTGCTCTGCCCTCTCTGCCCAGAGCCCCTCGCCCTTGCAGACACAGCACCTGCTAACCACTGAGCACTCCTACCCCAGAGAGTACACGCTGGGCACAATCCTGGCAGCTCCTTGTAGAGCAAACACGGGTACACATGTGCTCAAAGGCACCAGCTGATCTTGCCTGACCCATCTGAGTTCTGACACCCCACGAGAGTGAAGAGAGGGGCGGGGGGCCGGGAGGAGGGGAAGGCTGACAGCAGCTCTTCGTGAATTCGCATGAGCACCGGGACTTCAGTTTCTAAAGTAAAACTACGTTTCGCTCTGTCGTACCGTTGACAAAGCCGCATTGGAGGAGTCGACAACTTCCTGGATACTCTTCACGACCTCCGCCGGGTCTAGTGTCGCAAAACTGAGGGGCGCGCCCTCTTTTTCTTTCGGCGGAGGTCTTGTTGGCTTGCTGTTCTCCACCGCCTTCAAGAAGTCAAGGTAATTGAAGGAGTTATCGTGCCAGCTGATTCCCCAACTTGTCCCAAAAGAAAGAAAGGAATATATTAATTACAAAAAGCAACCCCACCGCTTACTCATTCAACAAAGAGCTGCTGAGCACAGAACAGTGTGCAGACCAGGAATAACGTTAGGACGCTGTTCTCTGGCCCGGAGGTGCTCACCTGTCAGTTAGCTATGAGAGCAGACGGGCACACACCGACACTGCAATATGACGGAGCGAGGTGAGGGCTGCGGGGCCCACAGACTTAAAGCCTGGACAGCGGGGCTCACAGCTTTGGACAGCAGAAGAAGGGAAAAGGAGGCCCAGCTTAGGAACCTGATGCACTGGCTGGGGCAAACAAAGATGCCTCCGCAGAGACGAGGCGGGGCAGGGCAGTGTTATGGGAAGATACACCCGACAGTTGGCATCAGGGGCGGTCAGGAAATAAGACTGGAGGGTGTGCGGGCTCACGACTGTGGTCGTCGAGACCTCGGCTCATGAGGGCTGGACTGAGAAATGGTTGGGGGAGGTGGAAAAAAAGAGAAACATGTCAAACAAAGGCAGTGGAAAGGGCAAGAGGAACTGAGTAAAATGTATGTCAAGTTCTTTTTCAAGACTGGTCGGAACTGAGTGGTCAAGCTGAAAGCATTCAGGGGACAGTTTCACAAAACCTACACAGCTTAGTATTTTCTCAGATAGAAATTCTGAGCGCATGTCTCAATGAGGACAGCCATGTGGAGACTCCTCCCTGCCCTCCACTCTGACACAGAAGAAAATACCTTTACATTTGAGAAGAAAATACGGCGAGAGAAAATCCCAAAGTTTCACGAGAACATAGATCCTATTTAAAGATGTAAACTGATGCAAAATAAAGTTTAATTGCATTGAAAGTTCACCTTTTTTGGTCACTTAAATTCTCTGGGGACTACTGGCAGTTTAACACCTAAGCTTTCTTTCAGTGGGATGGAGTCCACGTCAGAGAAGAACAGTGTGGAATGTTGGTAAGCCAGAGAGAGAAGTTTCTAGTGACTCAGATATCTGCTTCTAAAGAAAATGAGCCAAGAGCTGTGCTTTTCCAACCCACAGCTGCAGAGCGGCCTTCCACAGGCCCCGCGTCGCTGGCTCCTATGATGGAGACATGGGGGAAAAGGCTAATCAACTCTATTTCATCAGCAGGATAAATTGCCAACTTGGTATTAAAATTTAGTAATAAAATCAAATGCATATGCTAATCGCAGTATTATTTAGAAAAGTCTATTTTGGATCTAGAAATGAATAATCTACATATAATTACAAATAACAGAGATGTTTATCATCAAGAGGTCTTTGAGAAGAAACAAGCAATTCAGCAATGGATCCTTATTAAGGTTTCAATTTGTAAAAAAAAAAGTTGATCACCCCCATTGAAAGGTGGACTACAGAAATTCCACAGTCTTTTTGTTGTTATTTATAAAAGTACCAAGCCTAACTATATTTTAACAAGACTCTCTTACAATCATTTAGTTAATTATTTATCTGGTGCTGTTTTTCTATGATTTATTCATTGAATGCATATGAATTCTTGTTCAGCTGGAAATACATTTAGTGAGAGGAGATCCTGTTTAAGGAAGAAGAGAACGTATAGGCATATTTGAGGATGAAACGATTCTTCTTCCGTTACACACACACACACACACACACACACACACACACACACTGCATTGAACTTCTCTCAGCTCAAACACAGTTGAGTAATGGTTTCAACATTTTAAGGAAAAATTATTTTCTCCTTAGGATTCTATGCTCAGACAGGCCAGCAATCCGTGTGAAGGAGATTAAATAACTTTTTTCAGACAAAGAACTCAGAAAATTTATTTCTTGTCTGCCCTTTCTTAGAAAGTTACTTCAGGAAGTACTCCAACAAAACAAGGATGGAAATCAAGAAATAAAAAGGCGGGGTGGGGGGGTGGGGGGGCGCCTGGGTGGCTCAGTGGGTTAAGCGTCTGACTTCAGCTCGGGTCATGATCTCGTGATTCGTGAGTTTGAGCCTCACGTTGGGCTGTATGCTGACAGCTCAGAGCCTGGAGCCTGCTTTGGATTCTGTGTCTCCCTCTTTCTCTGCCCCTCCCCTTCTCAAGCCCTGTCTGTCTGTCTCTCTCTCAAAAGTAAGTAAACATTTTAAATAAATAAATAAATAAATAAATAAATAAATAAATAAATAAAAAGGTATGTGATACAGGAAACGGGAATGGGATCCAACCTTGCTGGGAAATGGTAGGGACAGACCTGGGACAGGACAATGTGGGGGCCCGGCTCCAGAGTGGAGGGTAGCAAGGAACACCTGTGAGAACTGTAACTGGGGTGGAGTGTGGGGGAAAGCGGAAGGGTGACAATGTTCAATTTTAACTGAGCCCCGGGTTCCTAGAAAACAGCTCATTACGTTCCTGGAAACAGCTTACACAAAGAACCACCTTCCCCCATGTGACCTAGAAAAGACGCATGGGTACCCAGGTTTGCCTACAACAAGCTGGACACAGAGGCTCGGGGACGGTGCCGCCGGGAGGAAAGCTAATTTTCATTCGTGCTGTGGGCATTGAACACGTAATCATAATTGTGAAGTGCTGGTCAACGGTTTTTGAGTTTTAGAATCGACCTGTGAACCAAGCACAGAAGGCCTGGTTGTGGCTGCAGGATAGAAGGTTAAGTTGAACTTCCTTTTCCCCAAATTAAAACCGCGCCTGACAAAAGACGGGACATGGAAGAATCAGAGAGGGACAGTGGTAGAGAGAGGAGGGGAGGCTGGCACGCGCAGAAACGGGAGGTAAGAAAAAAGTCGAACAGACTGAAAGCCAACAGCTTTCCCTTGTCCCCCAAGAAAACTGAGGTCACAGGGCAAATCGTCTCCCCCAAATCTGGAGGGATCTGGGCAAATACAGAGAATTACAGCTAAGATCTGCTTTCCTAGACTGAAAGCCTTTGGAGCAGGAAGCTGGAAGGAACACTTAAAAGACACCATGGAAAACCGGTGGGGGCCGTGAATGGACTGTGTGCGGGCAAGAGACTCATGGGGGCCCCTCTCCAGCTAGAAGTAGGCATCAACGTGGGGTTAAAAATAGAAGGACCAGATGCTCCCCATCCCTCATCCTCAGGGAAACGCAAATCAAAACCACCATGGGATGTCACCTCACACCCGTCGGCATGGCTAAAATCAGTAACACAGGAAACCACGGGTGTCAGCGAGGACGCGGAGAAAAGGGAACCCTCGGGCACTGTTGGTGGGAGCGCACGTTGGTGCTGCCACTGTGGAAACTAGCATGGGGCTTCCTCAAAAAGTTACCAATAGACCCAGCCCACGATACGGTAATCGCACTGGGTATTTACCCCCAGGATACAAAGACACGCATTCAGTGGGATCCACGCACACGGATGTTCACAGCAGCGTTACCGACAAGAGCCAAATTATGGAAGCAGCCCGAGTGCCCGTCAACAGGCGAATGGATAAAGGCACAGGTGGTGCGTGCACACAATGGAATATTACTCAGCCGTCACAGAGGATGAAATCTCGCCACTGGCAAAGACATAGATGGGACTAGAGACTATAACGCTAAGTGACAGGAGGCAGAGAGAGAAAGACAAATGCCGCATGATTTCACTCGTAAGTGGAATTTAGGAAACAAGACAAATGAGCAGAGGGAAAAAAAAAAAAGACAGAACAAACCAAGAAACAAACTCTTAACTATGGAGAACACAATGCTGGTTACCAGAGGGGAGGTGGAGGGGGGATGGGGGATACTTACCGTGATGAACAAAATAAAGAGAAGGAAAAAAAGAAAACAATTATGTCATATAAAAAGGAAAGGAAAACTAGAAGGACTGGTTAAAAGTGTGTGCAGGAAGCACTTGGGCCCCATGTCCCTCCCCAAATTCCAAGCGTCTGGGTACCTGTGCCCCTCCCCCAGCACTCGCAAGGGGGGCTCTAGAATTCGTGCTCTCTGGAGTCAGTGTTCCTCGACTGAAAAGCACGCGTCCCTAGTGCAAGATAGGGAGGGTTCTTAACGAAAAGAGGGATTAAGCGGAAGTTTATATCCTGGTTGTACTAAATAGTTTTCTATGGCTCTGCAACAAAACACCGAGAGTAGCGGGTGGCTCAAAGCATCACACATTTCTTTCCTTACGGTTCTGGACACCAGAAGCCAGAAATCGGTTTTATTGGGCCAAGATCAAGGTGTCGGCAGGGCCGTGTTCCCTCCAGAGGCTATGGGAGAATCTGTTCTGCACCTCCAGCCTCTGGTGGCTGTTGGAGATCCTTGGCTTGTGGCCACGCTATGCCGATTTCTCCCCCCGTGCTCACCTCTGGGCGAGGTTCTCCCCCTGTGCTCATGTCTGGGTGACGCCTCTCCCTGACTCACTTTCATAAGGACACTGGTGATCTGAGGCCCACCCGGATGATCCAGGATCATCTGCCCACCTCAAGACCCTTAATCACACCTGCAAGGACTACTTTTCCGTCTCACGTCACATTCACAGGTTCTAGGAATTAGGACCGGGGTATCTTTGGGGGGGCGTTATTCAGCCTATCACACCGACTGCTGAAACTTCCAGGCTTCCCCTCCCAATCAGCTCCCAGACTGCCGGCAGCAGGGGACCAGAGAATCTTCTCTGGTTGGGCTGCCAGATTTAGAAAAACAGACCAACGATAATCCAGCAGGGCACCCAGTTAAATTGGAATTTCAGACAAACAAAATAATTTTAACATAAATGTATCCCAAATATTGCATGGCACATCCTTAAACTAAAAATATTATTGTTTCTCCAGAATTCAAATGTAACGGGGCATCCCTCTATGTTACGTGTCAACACCAGTCTCTGGGAAATCTGACCAGCACTGCCCCCCTCTCCAAATTTTAAAGATCCTGACACTGGGGGTCCTCCAAAGAAACCGCATGCCAGATTGCCCTGCCACAGTAGTCCACGCTGAAAGTTCAAAGCAAAGTCAGTAAGTTCTACCCCTCTGCACGGAACTTCTAACCTGCTTCTTAGGACCTCACTCTTAATGTGGAGATTTTCGAACGAGGAAACTAGTAGAAAAAAGCAACACGGAGGAGAGACTCCTCAGGCAAAGAAAACTTAAAAAAAAAAATCCATCGTTAACACCTTCAGAGAAATGAGATCACACATCCAGGACACGAGAACGTGATGCTCCGAAAGAGGAACACCCTGGGAACAAAGACAAGTTCTGGTCATTAGAAATATGGTTAAGTGTGATGGCAGAAACAAAAGTCCCAAAAGAAACGGTTGAGAGTGAGATTGAAGAAATCTTCCGGACGGGGAAGCAGGAAGGAAAAGATGGAAGATGGGAAAGACTTGAAAATATAATGAAACATAAATAAACTGTAACAAAAAGGGGGAGGGGGCGCCTGGGTGGCTGGTTGGACGGTCGGTTGAGCGTCCAACTTCGGCTCAGGTCATGATCTCACGCTTCCTGGGATCGAGCCCCGCGTTGGGCTCTGTGCTGACAGTGTGGAGGCTGCTTGGGATTCTCTCTCTCTGCCCCTCCCTGCTCACTCTTTCTCCCAAAGTAAATAAATAAACTTAAAGATGTATATAAGGAAACATCCTACGTGGTTGAATGTCCAATAAAAATAGGAGTTCCCCAAAGAACGGGAGAGGATGTCAATGAAATCATCAAGAAACTTTCTCAGAATTAAAGGACATGACAAAGGCCATCCAGGAAGATGAGTGTGAACACTGTAGAAAGAGATTTTACAACCGGAGGTGAGTTGGGCGTTTAATTACTGATCGTAAGTACGCAGGAAACGAAGCAAACAGGAAAGAAAGAAAAGATAATTATTAATTCCGGGGAAAACAAAATGCTATGCAGGAGGGGAAAAGCGATCCGTGAAACAAGTCACGATGTTCCAAACCCCGAATGCTGATCTACCCGAAACCGTGATGCAGCAGCATGATGGCCCGTGGAGGGAAGTGTGTGTGGGTTCCACAGAGAGGCGGGGGGCGGAGTGGGTGAGGCGGTGGGTGCCGGTTAAGCCCACAGCTTCCAGGTACGGAGTCAACAGACAGACACCGTCTAAAAGTTAAACACCGGGAAGCAGCTATAGAAGCTTGTCACTTAGACATTCGACTCAAGGACCAGAAGGGATCCGTGGAGCCGTCAGACTTGTTGACTCCGGGGACGGGGAAATTCGGAGGTTGCACTCTCCTTGCGCTGGGGGTTGACTCAAGCTGCTTACAACGGAGCCACGGGGACGCCTGGGCGTCACCTCAGTGGCAAAAGGCTGTCGGCACGGGCAGGGAGGGAGAAGCAAAAGCAATGCGCCGGCCTGTTTTCCGGTCCCGTCTATGTGAGAGGCACAGTGGACCCAGTGGAAGAAAACCTGTTCAGAAGATCGGTCAGGTCCTCTTCCTTCAGGTGACAACCGCATCCCCGCAGCACTTCCCGCATCTTGCTCACGGGTATGTAGCCATTTGGGGATGGATCGACTTTGGTGAGTGCTTTGCTGAGGTCGTGATAGTGGTCTTTAAGCTTGTCCCTGAAAGAGAATACATTTGAGGCATCCCCAAACCAGGAAAACAGATCATTTCTTTAAAGCAAGAGTTGGTGATTGTTCTAACGTGATGATTTGCTGGGTCGTCGAGGAACTGATCTTGAAGGCGTTTTGCAGCCTTGGCGTAACTTTTGCATTAAAAGGTATTCTGGAAAAAATAGTGAGTTTGTACCGTCATCATTTTATTATTATTATCTTTTTTTTTTTTAATTTTTTTTTTCAACGTTTATTTATTTTTGGGACAGAGAGAGACAGAGCATGAACGGGGGAGGGGCAGAGAGAGAGGGAGACACAGAATCGGAAGCAGGCTCCAGGCTCTGAGCCATCAGCACAGAGCCCGACGCAGGGCTCGAACTCACGGACCGCGAGATCGCGAGATCGTGACCTGAGCTGAAGTCGGACGCTCAACCGACTGAGCCACCCAGGCGCCCCGTAGAATTTGTTACTTTAAAAATAGAACAAGGAATTAAAAACTACAGAGAGCAACACTCCTCGATGTGCTCAGTGAAAACTGGGGGAGCACCTCTTACATGCCCGCTACGGCTCTGGGTATCGGGACGCATCTAGGGGCTCAAACAGGCATCCCCAGAAGAACTTACATCCCAGTGGGGCGAGGCCGGCTTGAGACAGAAGACATTGGGAACACTGCACAGGGGGTCAGTGGAGACGGGGAGCAGGACTGAGGACCCCGCCTGGGAGCAGGCTGCAATTCCCATGGGGAGGTACAGGTACGCCTCTTGGGGAAAGACGCACTCGAGCAGAGATGGGTGTCACCCCCCACCCCCACCCCCAGAGAGCTCTCCTGGGTTCAG